>NC_073224.2:209607500-210824166 GCF_029281585.2 Gorilla gorilla gorilla
CGGACATTTAGCCACCGAAGCCCGTCCCTCCTGAGGTGAGGGGCCCTCCTGGGTGTGGGACCCCTAGCTCCCTGCGCTGCCCTGCCCGGGGCTGGTCTCGTCCCAGGACCCTGCAGAGCGGCCCCAGGAGGCGTGGAGGAGGGGAGAGGGCCGAGGGAAGTGGTCATGGCGCAGGTGAAGGCAGAGGGGCCTCGGCTGGAGCCCCCTCCTGGGAAGAGCCCCTCCTCTGCAAGGAACTGCCACAGCTTAACCAGCCTGCGCTGCTGTCGCCAGCGCCCGTTTTAAATAGCCAAACCCTACTCACTACATCCAGCAACGCACCCCCAACTTCACGCTAAATGCATAATTTGCTGCAAATTAAACTTAATGGGACTAGAGTAATTATATTGACTTTTTAAAGTACTTAGCGATAAATACATGATTAGATATTTCAGAGTATAAACTTTTTTTTTTCTTTTCTTTTTTTCCCCAAGGGAGCCGGGGGAGGAGGCAGAGGCCTGAGTTACAGAAGACGGTGAAGAAGTGAGGAGAAGACCTCAGAAACCGGTTTGAAGAGGCTGTTAGACCCCACCGGAGGGGTGGAAGCCAGGCCGGGCACCCGGGAGAGCCACTGGGCAACATACAGGCAAAGCCTTAAAAATGCCCATATCTGTTGACCTGAGAAGACCACGGATCTATCCCAAGGGAGACTTCGAGATGGAGATAAAGATCTATGTGTAGGGTCGTTTATCTCAACATAATTTATGATGGTTAAATTTAGGTGGGAAACATCTAAATGCCTAACAATAGGAGATTTGTATGTCAATTGTGGAACATCATGTGATGAACTGTTAGCTGCTAAACCCAAAACCTTCAGAAAATTATTCACCCGGGGAAATGCTTATAAAAATAAAGGGAATAAAAGCAGCATGTAAAACTGGTTGTAAAGTCCATTTCTAATTTTTCATAGGAAAAAGCCAGAAGGATGCATGCAAAAATACCAACAGAGGTTATCTCTGGGTGGGGGACTATAAAGGATTCTGGTTTTCTTTATTTTTTTATGTTTGGAAGTTTTCATAATAAACGTCTATGGTTAAACTATTATTTTCAATTTGTTTTTTAAGTGGAAGTAGGTAGGAAAGAATCTGTACACCTTTTCCCTACAATCCAGTCTTCCTGGATTCAGCTCTGGGGCCAGAATTCTCATTTCAGGAGCTCTAGGTCTTCATTTCAGTCTCCTAGATGCTGGCTGGGATCCAGGCTGCAGGCTGTCGTTCAGAACCCTGTCTTCTCTTCTTTAGTAGCAGAATACCAGTGCTGTTGGGGTGGACAGGTGTCCTACTTCAAAGCTACATTTACCAGCCCCTGCCCATTTCAGATAGGGTTGGCCAAAGGAATGTGACTGGAGGTGTTAAACTGGCAGAACTCCCTGCCCTTTTATCCTTTCCCTTCCTTTTTCTTCCGTCTGGAATGTGACAGTAATCTCTGGAGCTCCAGCAGCCATCATATGACCAGTAGGCAGTCTTTAGGATGAGCTCAGGCACTGTGGATGGTAAGGCAAAACAAAGGAGGAACTGGGACATTAACACGATCTATGGATCTAACATAGGATATGTGGACTTTCTATGTCCATGATTCTTTAAACGAGAGGAAAAATCACAGTCTTTGATTTATTTAAGCCGTTAGTTTTCAGATCCCTGTTATTAGCAGCTGAATGCAGTTCCTAAAAGGTACACTGGAGGACAGTCAAGGATGGCAGAGATAAGACAAAATGCTAGTTAATACAAGAAATCTCAATGAAATTAATAAGAAAATAGTAACTTCTGTTGGAGCAGCGGACACTGGGGCTGAGGCAAGATGAACTGAGCAGAGAAGTTTCTAAATAGAAATAACACTTATAAAATAATACCTAATGGGCCAAGATGGCCCAGGTTATCTGGCTATACGCCTGTAAATGAAGATCAGCCTGGTGTGGAAGGAAGGGGTTTTATCATCAGGAATTTGAGGCCACAAAGGTTGATGCTGATTACTTCCCAGAACATAGACTCTAAAGATACATTGTGGCAAAGTAGAGAGTTAAACGGGAAACCAGGAAACATGAACTTTGCTTGTGACTTTAAGAAAACTGCTCTCTGTTTCTGGGCTGTGTCTCATCTGTTAATAGGACAGGAGCTGACAAAAATTATTTACTTGACCAAAATTTAGTTAGGCTTCTGAACCTTCTTTGAGACCCACCTATCCACTTCCTCGTAGAATCCAGTTTCAGCAAAGAACTCTTCTAACTCAGCAAGTTTAGAAATAACTCCCCACCCTTAATATCTGATTACCTTTGATATCTGATCAGGTTTCCCATCCTCCACCATCCTCTAGGTGGTGTCTGGTCACTCTGGCCTGTCTTCAGCAAGAATCCAGTTATGTCAGTTGTTCCAGAATCTCCATTATCCTTGATGTTTTCTCTTAGTAGTTTTCCATCCAGTGATCCTTGGTTATAAATTCCTACTTGCCCATGTGATATTTGGAGTTCAGCCCAAAGTGTCTCCCACACTGCAAAATCCCACTGCAATAGTCCTGAATAAAGTCTGCCTTACCGTGCTTTAATTCAAGTATAATTGAATAACTTTTTCTTTAACAGTTATGGTGTTTTGACTCAGATAGGATCGAATTCTTCATTGGACTCCTGGACCTCTCACCCAGGAGCCTAAGTGCACACCTTTGAAGCCTTTGTCTTCATGCCTGAGTGATTAGTCAGGGATTGATTGGTGAGTTCACTATCACCACCATCACCACCACCATCGTCATCATCACCATCACTATCATCATCATCACCATCATTACCATCACCGTCATCATTATCATCACTGACATTAATTGAGCACCTATTTTGTGCCAGATACACGGCTGGGTGCTTTATGTATTTGAATGCTTAATGTTTTCACAACAATCTAATTAGGTAGGAATTTAGGGATGAGGAAACCAAAGCTCAGAAAAGTGAGTGGCTGAAGGCAGTACAGATAATAAGCAGAGAAAGGAGGTTCTGAATCCAGGTCTGTCTGATCACAAGTGTTAATCTGTGTTCACTGCGCCTCATAGCTCTGAGAGCTGACCTATGCTTGTGCACCTCCAGTGGTAGGAAGGCCATTGCCTACACCAGGAAGCATGCTCCATCTTGAGTCAGCATTGCCAGAACATTAAAAAAAAATCTTTTCAAAGAGAAATTAGCATTCCTATGGTCTCACTCATTAGTCTTGGTTCTGACCTCTGGTCCATGTGACAGCCTTCCAATGTTTGAAGATGGCTTTCATGATCACTTTCAACTCTTCTTGTTCAGGACAAGCATGCTGTTCCTTCAGTAACTCCTTGGGTGAGTGACCACCTTGCACACTCTCCTCTGGCCCCTCTCTGGTCCACAAGAACTTCTGTGATCCTCCCTACCTGGTCTTCCTGCTTCCAATCTTGCCTCCAGAAGCCAAAGTGATCCTCACCCAGAAGCTGAAGTGATCTATTTAGTATATAAATCAAGCCATGCCACTCTCTTGCTTAAAACTCTGCAATGACTCTCCTTGACGTCAAAAAATAAAATCCGAAGTTCACTATGGCTGAATTCTCTAATGACCTTCCTTCTGCCAACCCCTCACATCTCTCCTTTCCCCTTCCTTCCTCCCACCTCACTTTGCTTCAGAAACACTGGCCTCTGCTCTCTTCCTCAATTGCACCACCACCACCATCATCACCATCACCATCATCACCACCATCATCACCATCACCATCATCACTATCATCATCATCATATCACCACCACCATCATCATGACCATTATCATCATCATCACCACCACCGTCATCATCACCATCACCATTATCACCACCATCACCAATATCACTATCATCATCATTGCTATCACCATCATCATCATTACCATCACCATCATCATCATAACCATTACTATCACAATCATCGTCATGACTATCATCATCATCACCATCATTACCATCACTATTGTCATCATCATCACCACCATCATCATCACCATCACCATCATCATTACCATTACTATCATCATCATCACCATCATCTCACCATCATCATCAGCACTATCATCATCATCACCATTATCATTGTCACCATCATTACCATTACCATCATTATCATCATCACCACCACCATCATCATTATCATCATCACCATCATCATCATCACCATTATCATTGTCACCATCATTACCATTACCATCATTATCATCACCACCACCATCATCATTATCATCATCATCACCATCATCATCATCATCACCATCATCACTATCACCATTATCACCATCATTACCATCGTCATCATCACTATCTCATTCCCTACCTCAGGGCCTTCACAGCTGCTGCTCTCTGTGACTGGAACATTCTCTTGACAGCTATTGGCAAAAATTGACTCTCACTTTATTCAAGTCTCTGCTGAAATGCCACCTTCTCAGAGAAGCCTGCCTTGGCCACCCTCTCTGGAGCAGCCCTTCATCTCCAGTTCCTTTCTCGTCACACTTTTCCCTCACAGGCGACATCACTTCTTGGTATATACTCACTTGCTTATTATCTGTCTGCTCTACCTGAATGTGAACTCTATGACATCAGGGGCATTGTCAATCTTCTTCACCGTTCTATCTCCGGGACCTGGAAGAGCCTCCAACAACATAATAGAATGATAATGAAAGTGTTGAATAAATTAATCCATATGACCAGATTCTCATGCCCTTCTCAGTTCAGAGGCCTGGCTTTTAGACAAGGTTCAGGCTATCGATGACCCTCTAGATATATTTCTCAGAACGGCACATAGGTTCTGAGCCCTCCAGTTGAAGAGGACTCTCATCTCCCTTTTTCTAGACTCCATACCTCTATTAACACGGTCTAAAAAGAAGAAAAAGATGTGCACAGAGGAGTGTTGGCTTTGGAGTCAGATAAACTAAAGCTCAAATCGCATCTCTGCCACCTACTAGCTCTGTATAATATCATTTTCCTGAGCCTCAGTTTCCTCTTGTGTAAAATGGTCTTAATAATATCAGCCTGGAAAGTCATGAAAATAGAGGTTATGTGAGTACATAGTTCGGAGTAAGCATTCAGTAAACATTTCGATGTGAGGGTAATTTTTTATCAGATCACTATTTTTACCATAATTATTATTGTTGTTGCTGTTGTTATTAAGCTAGCTAGATTTGAAGACTCTCCATCTCATGGGAAAAGCCTTGGCTGGGAAGGGCTGGCCTGGGGGTGGGGAGAATAACAGAGGGACAGATGCTATGAGGGATACACCTGCCTGGGTCCACAATGAGCTCTTTAAGAGCTCCCCTCTCAAGGCCTGGCTCCCTCCCCTACTTGCGCCTTGATTTGTTTTTCTCAGCTCAGAGCCTTGAACTGCATGCTAAATTCATGTTTACACTGAAATACCATCCTGTGAGTCTAGCTTGGGCTCCAGCCTGTGGGGATTTTCTTCCCAACCCAGGTCTGGCATCCAAAGTGCTCGCTCCTCCTCCAAGAACCTGTCATCTGAAATCTGAAAGCTACTCTTACTCCCCAGTTGAGTTACTGCTAGCAACACCATGGGTGTCTTTCCTCCAGGGGGACTGACATTTCCTGGGCAGCAGGGATTGCAACTGACCCTTCAGTAGCCACTCTCCTAGAGCCTAAGTGGACCTCTCCCAAAAGAATTGCCCTGGAAATGTTCCCATGGCTTGTAGGAAGTGACGGCATCAAAGAAAGGAGCTGGAAGGTCAACAGGGGAGCGGTGCCCTTCTCCCTGACTAATGGGTGGCAGCTCTGGGCTCCTGTTTTTGCTGACTAGCAGACAGGCATGGCCTGGGTCTATTTCCAGACACTGAACTCTGCAGTGGTGGATAGAGATGCTTTCCAGACCAGAAAGGACATCTGAGCTTGTTGACTCGGTGGAACAGGGGCTGTGCCAGCCAGGCCCAGTGGTGCCAGCTCACCCTCACCTTGTTCCTGCCTCTGTTCAGTTTTCGCAAGCCACAGAGAGACTTGGTAGAGGCCGTGGCTTCCATCCAGCTGCCCGTGGGGAGGACTGTAGTCCCACTCCACCCAGGACGAGGCCCAGGACTCACCCCAGCGTCTTTAGGACTCAGTGGTCTCCCACGTGGGCACATCCGCACCACAACCTCCCCACTGCTGCTGCCGGGCCTGTGTCTGTGCCAAACATTCTCAAGCTTTCAGGGGAGGATAAGACACCAGCCAGATGAGGGAAGCGGTCAAATGTGGCCTCGCCAGTGGGCTCAGAGTGTTGAATAGACCCTTACTTCAGGTTAAGTGATGTGGGCTCACGAGATAGTTTAGAACGGGTTGTATCCTCTGGCCAGTGGAGAAACTGAGGCACAGAGAGTTAGCCAGCGTGCAAATAGAATGAGTACATCATAGAGCCAGACTTCATATCAAGAAATTGAGGCTCAGAAACAAGAATTGTCTTGTCCAAGGTCAGGCAGCAAGTCTGACAGAGCCAGGAGTGACTCGGGTCCCTACTAGCCAGTTTGTTCCTTTTCCCTCTCCACCCCATGAGGAGGCAGGGCCTGGGAATGGGCTGGGATGGAAAGCAGGATGGTCATCCCCAGCAGGGCTGTATCTCCTCTGTCACTGTCTGTGCCCTGTGTTTGTAAGCTGAGCCCTTTCAGCATGCCTGGCACTGCATAAGACACTTAATCATTTTACAGAGGAGAAAGTGAGGCCTGGAGAGGGCAGCCAACTCACCCAGGTCTCACAGCTGCTGGGGTCCATCTGCCTGACACCAAAGCCTGAGCCTCTCATGATGCCCCAGAAAGAGCTGAACATGATCCAGGGCCTCAGTGGGGTAAGAGGCAGCTCAGTGGCCCTCTCATGTCTCAAAATAAAGCGTACTGCCTGAGAAAGTGCGTCTGGGAAGGCCTGGGGACTCCACCGGGTGGAAGGAGCGGGGTTCTTCTCTGTCCTACCTGGGACCAGGCCTCAGGCTTATGGGGTGATCTTCCCCCAGTGGCATCAGAGCTGGTGCCCTACCCCGCCAGTCCTCAGTACTCTTGGCCTGAGTGAGGTCTGGGTTGTGGAGTTCAGGCAAGGCTGTCTCCCGGATTAGGCCCAGCAGAGCTTGGGGTAGGAGGAGGAATTTAGGGGACTTTGGCTGGGGAGGCCTTGAGGGTTTGGGGTTGGGGTTGGGACTTGAGATCTGATGTCTGGAGCCAGGGTAGCTTGCCCTGGGTAGACTGAGCTGCAGTCTGCTCCAGGACCTGGCCTGGGATGGTGACCTGCTCCCTGGCCCCATCCTGGCTGTGGCCTAAGAGCTCAGGAGCCGCTTAGAAGTCTCTTTCCTGCTCCCAGCTCAGAGGGAGTTCTGCCTCTTTCGCTGGGCATGTAAGCATGGCAGAAGGTCTATTGGCCTGGCTGCCAGACAAAACTCTTTGGAGGGATGGGTGCAGGAGTCATCATGGTCCCACAAAGAGAAGGAACTCCATCTACTGTTTCCATGGGGCTTCCTGATATGAGCTGGATGGGGGAGAGGGAGGAGTGAGTAATCCCAGCCACCAAAGAGAGAGGAGGAGGAGGGGAGGTAGAGGGATGAGAAAGGCCCATCAGTCACTGTAACTCAGCCTGGAAGGATGCGTGAGTGCGTGTGTGTGTGTGTGTGTTGTGTGTCTGTGTGTGTGTTGTGTTCTGTGTTTGTGTGTGTGTGTGTGTACGTGCATGCATGGACCTTGCCTGTGGGCATCTGGTCTGCTGGGCATCTGGCCTGCTGAGGGGTTGGGGGTCATGGAGGGGTGGCATGGGGCACTGGGAAGATCTTTGAACTAAACTTAGGAAGCTATGCCCTCCCTTTCAGCCGCCTCCTTGCCTCAGTGTGCCCATCTGCACATTGGGGGCCTGGAAAGGAGACCCTCTGAGTCTTGAGTCTCTGGGCTGGGGCTCTCTGACCCTGGTGGATGGGCCTGTCAGGTGGAGAAGCCCTGGAATAACCCTACCCACTCCTGGGGTCTTTGTTGCCTCTGATGCCTGACCCCAGTCACGTGGGTCCTATTGACTCAGGAGCCCAGAGGCTCCAATTCTTAGATGGCCTTGAACTTGTCAGTGAGGGGCCACCTGGGGTCTGTTTGAAGTAGTCAAATCTGCAGGGAGCCCCACTGATTGCCCAGGGGATGGGGGTAGCTGACTCAGTGCCTGTCACTGGCTGTGAAGCCCAGTTTGAGGTCTCAGACACTTCCATCCGGAAGTTGGAAAGGACTGGAGAGATTCATTCACTTACTCAAAGATATTGATTGGGTTGTTTCTTGGTTTTTGTTATTACAAATGAAGCTGCTGTGAACATTCTTGTACAAGTCTCCTGACGCCCGTGTACAGGAGATTCTCTGGGGTAAACTCTAGAAGTACAACCACTGAAGTATAAGGTATGTGCATGTCTGATGCTACAAGACAGTGCCAAATTGGTTTTCAAAGAGCCTGTATCATTTCCACTCCAAGCAGCGGTGTGGGAGAGTTTCTATTGTTTCTCCACCTAGAACTGAAATTCATTTTTGTCCAACTAGCAGGTGTAAAATGGGAATTCTCAGTGTTCTATAATTTGCGTTTCTCTGATTACTAATGAGGTTGCACATATTTTCAAATGATCATTAGCCATTCAGCCTTCTTGAAATGCCTATTCATGCCCATTATCTAATTTTCTGTTGGATTTCTTATGGGTTTCTTCATCTTTTTAGGAAATTTTTAAAATATATTCAGGATGCAATCATTTCTTGCTTGTGTGTTGTAGTATCTGCTCCCACATTGTGGCTTATCTTTCTAGTTTATTTATAGTGATGCCAGATGAACAGAAACTCTGCCTAAATTGAATCAAATTTATCAATCATTTCCTTTATGCTTGGCACTTTACGTATTTTGGTAAATACCTTTTTTCCAACCCAAAGTCATAAAAGTAGACTATATTTTCTTTCAAAAGCATAGACATGCAAAATGTAGGCCAGGTGTGGTGGTTCACGCCTGTAATCCCAGCACTTTGGGAGGCCGAGGAGGGCAGATCACTTGAGGTCAGGAGTTTAAGACCAGCCTAGCCAGTATGGTGAAACCCCTTCTCTACTAAAAATACAAAAATTAGCTGGGCATGGTGATGCTTGCCTGTAATCTCAGCTACTTGGGAGGCTGAGGCCAGAGAATCGCTTGAACCCAGGAAGCAGTGGTTGCAGTGAGCCGAGATCATGCCATTGCACTCCAACCTGGATGTCTCAGCAAGACCCCATCTCAAAAAAAAAAAAAAAAAAGAAATGCAAAACGTAAATTGCATGACAGTGGTTACCTCCAGTAGGGTGTGGGAGATGAAATTGTTGCAGGGACTTGAGGGACTTCTGTTTCCTCTCGGTGATGTTCTAATTCTCAGACTGCAGTTCACTGGTGTTTGTTGTGTGTTGATGCGATCTAGAGACATGGATAGGTACAAGGATAGACAGGTAGATGTGTAATGTAGATTGCATTGTATTAAGTATGTATGGAAAGTTACATCATACAAAGAAGAGATTTAAAGAAGTAATAAATGAAAAGGTTCTAGCACAGGGCCCCGCAATACAAATGATGTCAGCTAAGATTGCCTGTGCTCTTTCCAGTGTTATTTTCTGGCCAAGAATTACATCAAAGTATTTACATACATGGTCTCCTTCGGTCTTCGCAGCAGACTGTGACATTTACCCCAATTCACAGATAAGGAAGCAGACACTCAGAGAGGCTGACTTGCCCCAGGTCACACAATTAAAAAGGGGATTTGAGAGGCCAGCCCAGGTCTGTGTGACCACAGATGGGTTCCTCTCAGCCAGTGGGTCCCCACTTCTCACACAGCAGTTGCTCAATAAGTGGTGAGGCTGTTCTGATCCCCTTGGATCACGCAGCAGCACTCCTTCCTGCCCCTGTGCCCCTGCCAGGCTCTGAGCATCATCTTTGCTGTGGCCCAGGATGTAGCCAAAGCACCCTTTGGAGGCAAGTGAGGAGCAGCCTTTGTGGCTGTGACCTTGACCACCTTGGGCGGGGGAGGTGTTGGGGGAAATAGACAAGGAGGAGGGGAGAAGAAAAGAGAAAGGCACAATAACAAGGAGAGAGAGAGAGGGATGGGGAAGGGGACAGGCCAGCAAGCCACAGGGAAGACAGACAGGGCCACAGACAGAGGACAGCCGGCCAGGCTGGCTGAACATGGAGCCCAGAGAGGACCTGTCAGTGAGCGGATGCTGGCCTAGAGGGCAGTCTCTGGGGGTGTGCCACAGGCTGTGTTCCCAGCCCAGGATGCTTGGCCTACCTAAAAGAAGAGCTACAGAAACAAACCAACCCGATCCCCAGAAGATGGAACCCGGGAAGGACACCTAACGCTGTTGGCATCCAGCTGAGCTCAATGTGAGATTAAGCAGATGGAATTTAATACAGATTCTTTGAGAAGTTCTGCATCTGGTTTTGAAAACTAACTGCACAAGCAGCAGGGAGAGCTGCCTGTTCACAGCCCCTGCAGGAGCCGAGCTGGCGGCCCAGCGCGAGTCGCTGGGTGTTGAGTTGCTGGAAAAGCTCATGTTGGGAAACAGCAAGGTAAGGAGCTGTCCAGGGAGGAGGAGGTGAGAGACCCGCCGTCCTCAGGGCTGGCCTGGCGTCCTCTGGGCCTGCTCTTCGAGGGAGGGAAAAACAGCACAGGTGCAGGAGGAATGTTCTGGAAGGCTTGCAGAGTAGGAGAAGACAGAGACAGAAGACAGAGTAGCATCGGCAGGCTGTGGAGTCAGCAGGGGCCTGGGTTGTGTCCCAGCTCCAGCACATTCTGCGACCTTCCGCAAGTCCCTTGGTCTCTCAGAGCCTCCGTTTCCTCATCAGTAAAGTGAGAGTGATAAGAGCTCCTATTTCTCAGAGCTGTTGGGAGGACTCTGTCAAGAACTGAGCACAGGGCTTGGTCCAAAGGAGGGGCCCAGGAGGTCGTGGGTCTCAAAGCTGGAGAAGGGGCCCGTGAGGACCTGAGAGTCATCTATGCTGTGGGAGGAGCTGCCAGTGTCTGAGCAGGTCAACCTTGCCCCATGCACACAGGCACACTTGTGCACAGTGGACTCTGGAGTGGGACCTGTGTCCTGATGTGGATTTGGTCAGAGGTCAGGACATCCTTCTGACCAGCAGGAATGGTTCAAGGACGTAAGGGGCTGCCCTGGTGGTGGAAGGGACACCGAGGCTCAGGGTGATCATGGGTCTTGCCTGGGGTGACTCAGCAGAGCCAGCTCTGAACCCATGACTCTGAGGATAGAACCAGCACTTGCGACCACTGCCCAAGGAGGAAGACACCATCCACCTGGGTAGAGTGGGTGGGGCCTCTGGACGGCCTCCACGCTGGCCTGTGGTTTAGCATGTTCTAGCATGTTCACTGTGTTCACAAAGTGCATCTAGGTAGTCACATGGAACCCTCACAACCAGCCTGCAAGACAGGCAGGGTGCTCCTCAGTATGCAGCTAAGGAAACTCAGGCCCAGAGGGATAAACAGAAAGGGGTGAGGGAGTCAGGAACTCTCAAGGCACCAAGACAACATGCTTCCTTCCTGGGGGGCTTTCTGGGGACCCCTGGGCTTCCTCCTTCTACTGACCACATAAGGGCCGACCCCTCACAGGTGCACACACCATTGCAGAAAAAGGGGATCCCATGGAGGCTCTCAGCTCCAGCAAGTACTGCTGTGTGCCTACAAACCAGCCACTTCCCTGGGCATCTGAATCCTGATATGGAAGAGTAATGACGCACACTCAGAGGCTGCAACCAGGAAGAGATGCCTCCATGAGAGTGAAGTTCAGGCATGACGCCAGGTCACAGGGGAGCTTGACAAGTGACCTTTGCCATGAGCCCTGATGAGTTATGGTGGGATCATGACATGGGCATTCCCAGACTTGGACACACATGCACATCATTTTGCACATCCTCCGCATACATACACAATTGTCCTAAGTGATACACCCTTTGGGTTCCTGGGGCTCCTCTCACCTAAGGAAGACTATATCCTTCAGTGGCGTGGAGGTCAGGGGCTTCGTCACAATCCCACCAGGCACTGCGAGGGAAAGGCAGCAGGACGCAGGAGAAAGTGGGCTTTGGAGAAAGTGGGCTTTGGAGCCAGACACCTGAGTTCAAATTCCAGCCTTGCCACTTCCTAACTGGTGTTCTTGGATCACTCGACCTCTCCAAGACTTTGGTTTCCTCATCTGTGAAATGGGGATGATAGTTGCACACCTCAGAAGGGGATGGAAGCGTTGGAAGGCTGCAAGGTGTCTTCAGTGCCTCAGGACACAGCAGGCATTCAATAAGTTCCCAGTTCAATTCCTTCCAGTTGGAGTGAAGGCCGGAGAAGCACTGAGGAAAGATGGAGGAAGGATCCCGGAGAAAGTGAGACTATTCCATAGGGCGCCCCCTCCGGGAGAGGAGAGGAAGGAGAGGAAGGAGGGGCCAGTGTGTGCCTCTTCCTGCCATGAGTGCAGGGAACTCAGAGGGGGTCCACACAGTCCCCGAGTTCTGGAACTTTGGAAGCCTTGGAATGGGGGCCCAGCGAGGGGAAGGGGGGGGGGTCCCCAGGCCACACAGCACATGCGTGGTAGATCCAGCGCTGGAACTCAGCCTGCCTGGGTCCTGATCCGATCTGCTGCCAGCTGCTTGTGCTCAGGAATCTGTCTCTCCAGCTGCATCAGCTCTACCCTGAGCCCCACACTGACCCCAGGCTCTTGGGATGAGGCGGGGAGGAGAACAGCTTTACTGGGGACCAAGGACTCAAGGACTGGGGACCTAGGAGGTGTGGGCCTTTCCCTGGAAAACCCCAATTCCATCTCATTGTGGAAGAAGTGGGGTCTGAGGACAAGAAGGATGTAGCTGTGTGACTTTGGGCAAGTAGCATGACCTCTCTGTGCCTCAGTTTCTTTGTCTTAAAATGGGATAATAATGGTTCCAGACTCAGAGGGTTGCCATGAGGAATAAGTGCCCCACTGTGCAAGTAATGGGCCTGCACACAGCAGGCGCTCAGTGAATGTGGGCTGCTGTGATTAGAACCGTGTGTGCATCCCTGCCCTGCTACCTCCTGGCTGTCTGACCTTGAGGGCATCATTTTCCCTCTCTGTGCCCATATCCACAGCCCAAAATGGGGACGATGCTAATACAATGCCACAGGTTGTTGTCAAATTCAAATGAGGCCATGGGTGAGTAAACACAAAGCCCAGTACAGTACACCTGCACAAACTGAAAAGTGCTGTGCAGTTATTCACTGTTATTCCAGTCGCACTCCCCTCTATGCCCGCTGCCCATCCAGTCTCTCCTGAGTGCTCCCCCAGGCCCCTCCAGCCTGCCTGCTATGAGTCGGAGGTGCCAGGAATGAGGCCACTTCATCATGTAATGTGCCGGAACAGCCTTGGAGGGAGAGGGGACCGGAGGGGCGGGAGGAAGTCGGGGATGGGGTAGCGGGTGCCAGAATCTGCCCACAGAGTCCCCTGCTGTCTCAGTGCTCTGCAATAGGATGATGAAGGGCTCCCCTGCTGCCCCCACAGCTCTGAATGCAGAAGCCCCCAGCAGGTTGGAGGCCGAGGAGGCCAGGATCCTCTTCCAAGTGTGTAACGACTCACCTGCAGGGTCCGCTGGCCCTGAAAGGCAGCGGAGTTGTGATTGCCGGGTTGATGCAGTACCCAGGCCTTTAGTACTAAGAAGCTGAGCTGACTTCATGCCTGGGATCATGAGTGTGAGCCCTGGGCACACAGTGATGGCCTGTCTCCTCTCTCCCCCTCTTCCAGGCTCACAGAGGGCAGAAGACAGTCCTGGCCACGAGGCAACATTCAGCTTGGAGCTGGGCCCACCAGTCCTGAGGGCAGAAGGACAAGATTGGACCCTACAGCAAAGGGCTGGTGGAGGCTGGGGAGTGCGTGAGGGGGTGGGCGCTGGGGTGAAAGGGGACAGGGACTGGATGGAGGAACACAATCAGAGCCGTGCTAGGGAGGGGTCCCCGGGGCAAAGGCTGGAGGAGCCCACTGCTCAGCGGCTTAGAGCTGGTGGACCTGAGGCTGCTGCAGGGTCCTCTGACCTTGTCAGTCCTGGCCCTGAACCTAGGATGGCCTGAGCTGTAGAGAGTGGGGTCTACAAACGTCTGGTGTCCAGCCTCAGGATTTTCCATGAAAGCCACAAAGGGGGGTGTGTATGGGTACACCCAGGACTCAGTCCTTCATGGGGGTGGACGGAAAGGTGGGGGATTCCCTACCCGGGGAGCCCCATGGCACAAAGGAGAGTGTAAGATGCAGCTGGCTTGAGAAGTGGCCCAGGGAACTGGGCCATGGGCGTTGTGGGTCAGAATGGGGGTGAGTTAAAGCCCTGGGTTGGAAAGGACAGAAACTCCATGCTGACCGGCTTAAGCAGAAAGGAGCTGATGGGATCCCCTGACTGGAGGTCCTGGGGGTGTTCTGGGCTCAGTAATGTTCTCCAGACCACTCTTGGCTCCGGTATCCACCAAGATGGCCCTCATGCCTGCCAGCTCTGCATATGGCCACCCCCTCAGTTCAGTCCCATTGGCTTTGATTGTGTCTTCCTTCAGCTGATCACTGTGTCCAGGAGGATGCAAGATACTGATTGGCCAGGCATGGGGCTCAGCTCATCCCTGATCTGGGCTGGGATGATTTCCCTAACTGGCCCTGATTCTGATGATTTCTGCAGGACCCCCAAGGCCTGTCAGGGCTGAGCGGTGGTTCCCCAAGGAAAATGAAGAGGGGTGTTCCTGAGGCTGAGCCAGATGCTCGAGAGGTAGATGTTGGTGATGGAGTCACAGACGGGAGTGGTGGTATTTGGGCACCACCTAGTATCCTGCTGGCTCAGTGCACCCATCTTCCAGCTGTGGAGTGTCAGCTGCCAACGGTTCACAGATGTGCCCTGTCTGGAGAACTGTCCTCAGCTGAGGGAGCTGACTGGCTGGAACTACCACTGGGGGCAACCGCAACTGATGACTGGTTGACACAGGGTGCAAAAGACCCATCTCACTGCCTGAGGTGGGACAGCCATGTGGTGCCACACACGAGGCTCCAGAGCTCTCCTTGGGTGCACTGAGCCCACGCCCTGGCCTTGCTTCTTGCCCGCCCTCCACTGCTTCCCTGACTCCCCTTCTCCTGAGCCTGTGTCCTCCACAGTCCCAAACATCCCCACACGTCCCCATCTCAGACTCAGCTTCTAGGGAGCCCGACCTATATGGAATCTTCTGGAACAGCCATCCTCACACACCTGCCATCCTGTAGATCACATTCCCTGTGTGAAGGCCTGATTCCAAAAGGGCCCTATCGCCAGGCTCCCAGCAAGGCAGGGCCAGTGTCTTGGCACCTGGCAACCCAAGCTACTGCCACGAACTCATCCCAATTCTTCCCAGGTCTGCTCCAGGTCCTCATGAAGTCCGTTCTCTCTACCTAATTTCCACATCTCTCCCTGCTCAGGTTTGATTAACAGAAGGTTATAAACAAATTCCAGAAAGAAGCAAAACCAGGGTCTCCCCGGGGTAGACACAGTCTATTGACAGCCAGCAAATTGTTTTGCAACCAATATTTTTATATTTTTATTTTGTGTAGATAAATAGGACTGAACTAATTAGTGCTCCTTTTCTTTCCTTTTTCAGGCCTTGTACTACAGTGGCAGTCTCTTGGCCCCACAGTGAATTGGTTACCGGGTTTCAACAAGGGGTTTGTCTTCACAGTTGCAGTTCGCTAATTAATTTACAAGGAGAGAAGATGGGGTGGTGTAAAGTCCCAATGAGAGTGTTGTTTTACATTTCTCCTCTTTAATTACATGGTTATTTCCTGGACTATACTCTGTGAAAATGGGGAAAGGCTCAACTGCCCCATCTGTTCCCAATGTGAATGCAATTGACAGGGGAGAAAATGATTGTGGGGATGGGGCTTCTGTGCAGGAGCCTGCACCCACCTCTTCTTCAGAGTCACCTTAGGGCTTGGAGGCTCAGCCGCTGGGGCTTAGTTGGCCTCAGGTGTGATGGCATAGGGAAGGGCTGCTTTGATCACTGGGATGCAATATCCAGGGATTTGGGTCAGGAAAGGCTTGGTCCTGTATGAGCTACCATTTTGGGGCATCTACTATGTGCTAGGTGCTTTACATGGATTTCCTAAAATGAACTTCACAGGGATCCATTTTACTGACCCACTCTACAGGCAAAGGAAGTAAGGCAGACAGATGTGTGCAGGGCCCTGGGCTAGGTATCGGATGCAGGGAAGGGGGCTGAGCATGTTACAGCTGCTGAACGGAGACGCTGAGGTGCAAGATTGGCTGAGACACTCGAGAGGCGACTGGAATTAGAAACCAGGCCTGTTGTCTCAGAAGTTTCTGCTATTTCGAGTCCCTCTTTGCTGCTGTCTGTTGAACTTTTCTGTGCCTTAGTTTTCTCATCTGTAAAATGGGCCCTGCAAACCAGATAAGATGAGTTTGAAGGCCGCTTGGGCTTCGGTGTGCTGTGTTCTGAAGAAGGGGGCCTCCAGTCCACAGTGGGGCACAGGTGCAATCAAAGAGAGCTCCTTTCATCCCTGTGACCTGGGGAGGCACAGGGTGGCAGAATCAGTCCCTTTAAACTTCCCACACCAAAGACTCTGGATTGGGTGGCAACTGCCTTCTCTAGCTCCCACTCCCTCACCCTGAAATGTCTGGGAAGGTCCCCGGGTACTGACTCTGGCCCCGGCCTCCAGCTGTGCAGAGGATTTGCACACTAGGGGTGGCAGCTCAGACCTGGGTGTTGAGGGTGGGCGGGGGCTGAGCAGGAGCACCCCAAGGATGGCCCCTCTAGCCCCCATTCTCTCCAGTTTCTCTTTCCAAATGGCCACGTTTTTGTCCCTGAATCAGGCTATGAATGTCTCCAAGCCAAATATTCCTGAAAGAACTCTGACTGCAAGGGGATGGAAAAGGGT
The DNA here is from genome assembly GCF_029281585.2 of Gorilla gorilla gorilla. NCBI lineage: Eukaryota > Metazoa > Chordata > Mammalia > Primates > Hominidae > Gorilla > Gorilla gorilla. Next base: position 209,624,392 of record NC_073224.2, read on the forward strand.
AACCAACTCCAAAGGGGAGATGACCACGCAACTCCACAGATGCTGAATGGAGAGAGACTTAATGGATCAGAGAAATAAAATCAACGGAGTTTATCACCCCCAGCTCAGCAAACAATAGCGCCATCAGCACCATAGGGCCAGTTCCTTGCCTCCAAGTCCCATCAGCAGACGCAGTGAGTCCAGATGGTGACTGTACACGTGGTCATTTACACTGCAGCCCAGAAACCCAGAGCCAAGGGGTCTACACCTTTGATAGCAAGCAGCCAGGAAGACAGGCCCCTCCCCAGGGGAGTCCACAGGCACTCAGCAGTCACACTGTGAGCACCTTAACCTGCTTAGTGGCCTATGTGATCAGCCAAAGAAACTGCCCAGTGAGAGGGGACAGTTGGGCCTTGCAGCGGGGCACACCCAGCACAACCTCCGTGCAGGGCTTGCTTGGAGCCTGCCTCTCCCATGGCCTGGCTGGGTGGGGTGGGGTGATGTTGGGAAGGTCAAGCAGAGGTGGCCAAGGGGCTCCTGAGAGGTATTAGTCTCTCAGGCACCTTGGAGACACCATGGACTCTGCCATCCAGAGCTCTGATGTGAGTGGCTCTGTCCCTGGGGTGCCCTGTGGCCGTGGTCATGTGACTGCGTCTCTGGGGCTCAGTTTGCTCCCCTGGAGATGGGGAGAAGGATTCCCCCTTGCTGGGGGGAGACTGCAGACTGAGGGGATGTGTGCAAAGTGCAGAGCACAGGTCGGGCGTCCTCGCTGTTCAAGACGAAGCTGCACCGTTGTGGCTACTGCAGCACAGGGTCGGGGCCCAGGTTCGAGGCTCAGGTCATACAATCCCACCAGGGCTTCAAGAAGGAGTCAGCCTCTCCTCCACATTCACAGCTTCCTTTCCTCCCTCATGGAAAACCTACACCAGGTCAAAGTGTCTTCCTTCCCATTGCCCTGCCAGGGTGTGGGGTGTCTCACAAGGCTCCTCAAGTTCCCTGGGGAGCTTCAAAGTGCAGATTCCCAGGTCCCAGCCCGGAGATCCTGTCTTGAAATGGGTGAGGAGCCCTGAAACTGGCATTTCAGGCAGACTCTGGGGCATTCTGAGTGGCCACCCTGCATCTGCCCAGGCCTGGGTGCAAGTCCCTCTCCTTTCCTGCTCTCTCCTGTCCCATCTGTGAGTGGGGTTGATGCTGCCAGGCCCCTACTGAAGGCTCAGTAATGTGCTTTGGTGGAAGTGCCTATGCCTGGTGCACAGTAGGCACTTTATCCATAGAAACGTCCCCCAAACCCCAGCACCAGCAAAGCCAGCTCTGTCTAAGGTGTCCCACTGGGTGAGTGTGACTGAGGGTAAGTCATTTCCTGATTTGAACTAAACTCTGCTTCCCAGACAGCCCCTGCTCTGCCCGGTCTTCACACTCAGTGACCAGCTCAAGACAGGCGCTCAGTAAATGCACTTGTTGAATAAATGAATTAATGCATCCATCTGGTGCCATAGACAATACACATGCACCCTGTTGCAGCCCTCAGCCCATCAGTGGAAACACTGGTAAATGATACGAAATGACACAAGACCGTGAGAGCTGACACACACAGGCTTCCTGTGCTGGATTTGCATCCTTACAGTCTCAGGAGAGAGGCACTATTGGATCCCATTTCATGGAAGAAAACAGTGAGGCTGGGAGAGGAGAAGGGCTTGCAGTGGTAGGAGGAAGAGCTGGGCCTGTTTGCCCCAAAGGGCCCATAAGCTTTTTCTCCTTTCAGTGGAAAACAGTGTCCTGGGAGCTGCTTCTGTCACCTCCGTTGGTGCTGTTACTATAGCAGCCACCTCAGCTCCTGGTGAGGGAAGTGGAAAATAGGTCAGATCAGTAATGAGGCTGCACAGTGCTGATCTGTTCCCTGATGGGATCTGGCTTCACAAGGCATCGTCTGCACATCAGAGGCAGCCTATGTCTGGGACCTGGATCAAAGGCCAGCTGCCTCTGAGCCCAGACACTGAGCCTGGAAGGTCTGTCTGGGCCTCGGGCCTCAGAAGGTCCCTCCTTGATCCTTCCACAGTGAGTCATGCTGTCGCTGGCATCAGTTCCCACCTGGTTTCATCCAATGCCTGGATCTAGCAGTGAGCTGAGATTCCTGGGAACGACCACCAACAGGCTGCCTGAGAGCCTACTGTGGGCTCATTGTGGCTTCCTTTCAAGTGGCAGCTCACAGTGAGCAAAAGGCTTTTCATTCCAGGAAACCTGGGTTCAAATCCTGCTCTGTCCCTCCATGCTGTGAAACTTTCTTCCATGGCTCCACTTCGTCACTGGTCAAGTGGGGATCATAACTTCCTGGTCACAGTGCTGGTAGAAAGACCCACTGTGGGTAATGCCTGTGGGGGCCTGGAATTTGGCAGAATTGGGGGCACCCTCCTCTCCAGGGCACTGTGGGCAGAAAGTCCTGCCTCTACCTTGTGCTGTGTGACCTTGGGCTCATGGTCAACCTCTCTGAGGCTCTGCTTCCTCCTCTATAAATATAATTTTGATGATGAAACAAGAGGACAAGTTTTTACCCAAACCTTGTGCCTCAAGGCTGGAGGCTTCCCAGCCACCTCATTTAATTCTCAACCCTGCCTCTACCACATGCCTCCACACTCCCTCCAATATTCCTTATGACTTAATTATGTATTATGCTTACTATTTATCACCTGACTGCCCCGTTGGAATGTCAGTTCCCAGAGGGCAAGGATCTTTGTTTTGTTTTCTGATGGCCCCAAGTACTAGAACAATGCACACAGTAGGTGCTCAGTAAGTGCTGTCGAGTGAATCCATAAGTTCCCTAGCACAGAGCCTGACCTTGGACATGGGCTCAGTCAATGCCCACTGCTTCTCTCTAGCGCCCCCTCCCTCTCCGGTGGCCCCACAGCTGGGCCTGCCTTACCACCTACAATAGGGATGGGGGTGGCGAGAGGGCCTGACCCTCAGCAGACCCGAGTCTGCTATGCAGTTCCTGCACAGGTGTGCACATGTCCGAGTACCTGTGGATACTCACTTCTTTCCTTTCTTTACCTGTTCTTTATTTCACCAGTAGTTTTTCAGTTCCTGCCACATTTATCATACAACCCCAGGCTGGGCACCATGGAGGGAGAAGTGTTAAAGGGATTTCAGTTGAACCAGCAGGCACTCTTCACTGATGTGGGGGGAACAGGGACCCAGGAGGCTGGTCCTTCTGAGAGGAGGTCATAGTCTGATGGGTAGAGGGGCAGAAAACAGGCAGGTGAGAGAGCAGCTTATGGGAGAGGCTCTGACGGGGCACAGATGTGTGCATGTGCATGTGCATGCACGTGTGTTCATGTGTGTGTGTGTCTGTGCGCTATGTGTGGAGGGCCTGGCTGGTAGGCAGATCACAGAACTCCCCCAGCCCCCTTCCTCCCACCCCACTCACGGTTCCCGGCCCTGCATCAGGATCCAGTGGAGGGACATGACACTGAACAAGGAAGACAAGGTCCCTGTTGTCAAGGAGCCCAGTCAATTGGAAGGTGGGAGTAGAGACTGTCATTAAACAGGCAGAGGGTGGGAGCAGTGGTTCTTGGGTCCTGGTGACCAGTGCACAGGCCTTCTGGGTCCCTGAGCCTCAGCCTGGAAAGTCTGGAACTATCTGAGCCTTGAGCCTGGGTCTGCACAGCCTGTGGAAGCCTCTGTCCCACCTTTCCTGGGGTGACCGTCAGAGCCTCCCCACCAGCTCACAGGGGCCCAGACCAGGCCAGCTTGGGGGCTGTCTCAGGGGAGGCCCCTGAGGAGCGAAGATGGGAGTGGCTTGTCTCTTCCCCACCAAGTCTACTGGGTTCTGGGCTCTGGTTTCCTTTCTGCAGCAGGTGACCCTGGGACTCCAGCCTTCCTGCTCGGGAGCTGCTAAAGTTGGGGTGAGAGGAGAGGGGGCCACCCTGGGATGTCCTGGAAGACCCAGTGCAGATCTGGCTTCCTCCAGAATTCCAGCCCCACCTTGCCTATTCTCCCATTTATCCCCTGCCAGGGAATCATTATTTTCCAGAGAAACTCGAACTGACCCTGGCAGGACAACCGTTGCTCAGAGACCACTGAGAATACAACCAATTAAATGGGGAAATACGGGAGAAGACCTCCACAGCGGGGCAGGGCGAGTCCATCAGAAGAATAAACAGACTCGAAACAACAGGGGGCTCCTGGCTCCTGGTTCCCAAGCTGCTCATGCCAAGGATGCACCAGAAAACTCCTCTCAGCGAAGGCCGCCTACCAGTCTCACTCCTCATAATTAATATGACAGGAAAACAGCAACCCTAGCAGCAGCTGCTTGTTCAGCTGGGATGCATCTGCTGAGAGCTGGGCTCATGGATTTGTCACCTGGGGATTCAGGGCCCATTTAACCCACTCAGACATGAAGGTGCTGGGAGGGGCAGACTAGGGTGAACCCTGGGAAGGGGGAATCTAGAGTCAGTGACCAGGACCCTGCATTTTGATGCTGAGAGGAGCTTAGAGATCTTTGGCCCAACGTCCTCCTGCAGATTCTGAAACAGGAGGAGAGGGCCCTGGAACCTTCCTTCCCACACTCGGGCGGAGGATTTTCAGATCTTGCAGTCCCCTCCATGGCAGCCGTCACACATGGGATCTCGGAGTCAGAGCTTCTTTCATGAGCTTCAAAACACTTTCATAAAAGCTTTAAATCACAGAATCTGAGTATCTGCTCCCTTTCACAGAATCTTAGAATTCCGGAATCACAGAATCATTTGTGGACTCACGGACTCAAGACTCTCAGAATGAAGGCATCTCTGGAGAAGACTTGGAGCCTCACCCACAGCTCAGACCCCTGGAATCACAGAACAATCAGGAGAAGCATGGAGCTGAAATAGATATCGTGGAATCAGCATCTCAGCACAGGATGTGACCTTAGTGCAACTCCCCCTGGTCATGCGGGAAGTCTTCCCTTCACTGTTTCTTGAGAAAGAACTTGAATCCTCCCAGGGATTAGGAGGTCACCCACTGCCAGGGTAGTCTGCCCCACTGGTTGGCAGATCTGTTGATGCTGAACCTAAATCTGCTTCCACATATACCACCCCCCTTCTGCCCACACTTCCTGCCTCCCCCCACCTACTCCATGCCCCTGAGGAGCTAAATGTGAAAACTGATGAACCTGACATTGTTGAAGAAGCCAAGTTTCTCCTGACAAACACAGGAGCCAGCTTATCCTTGGGCTGGAGGGGCCTGTCCTTCTCCAGGGCAGAGCCTGGACACTGGCCATGGACACAGTAGCTGCGTCAGCCCATTGCAGCCACCTCTGTTCACCAAGGCTGGAGCAGACTGCTCAGGCTGGAGCCTGGAGGCCAGGGAGGGGCACCTCCCACCAGAGGGGACCAGTGAGGGACAGAGGAGGATGGGAAGAACTAGATGAAAGGAGGAAGAAGGAGGCTCCGCATCCTGGGCGGGCATGAAGGAAGGGATGATGCCCCTTCTCAGGGGCTGAGAGAACACCCAGAGCCAGGAGTGGACAGACAAGGCTGGTCTGTGGGCCAGCTGGTCAGCTGACTGGTCAGAGTTATCCCAGCCCTGCCACTGACCATGGGACGAATTTGGGCAAATTACTCAATGCCTCAGAGCCTCAGTTTCTCTATCTGTGAAATGGGCTTATGAAGCCCCCTCTGTGTGATTGGTGCAGGGCTGTGTTGGGATTCATGGAGGGAACTCACCTCCCAGCACGGTCCTTGGCACAGTCAGGTTAAAATATATTAATTCCCCCCTGTCCCTCCATCCTTGGGCCTGGGGGATGAGCAGGATTCTCCAGATGGAGAAGATCTGGGAAAGGCATTCCACGTGCAGGGAACAGGCTGTGCCAAGGCCTGGGAGCCGGGAGCACGTGAAGACTTGGAGTGTCAGGATGTGGGGGTGAAGTGCAGGCCTGGTCTGGGGGCAGTGGGCCCTGGATGCCACCATCCAGGATGGTGGTGTGAGGGCGCTCGGAGCCATGGCAGGCAGAGGTAGCCTCCTGCAGAGACCCTCCACCCTCCTTTGGTGCCCAGTCTCAGCCTGGGGGAGAGAGTGCAGCTGCCCAGCCTCCTGGGACCCCACCAGCCAGGCAGGGGCAGAAAAGTGGAACCAATGAGAGCACACCAGAAACAATCATCAGACAGAGGAGGTCTGCGCCCAGCCAAACCCCAGCCCTGAGCACATGGGATGATTGGATGCTGAAACCCAGCACCGGAACATTAGGGCAGTTTAGAAGGGTCTGGCATGGTTTTATTCTGACATAAAGGGCTGTATCTCATTAAGTTCACTTGAAATGCCAACTGGGGAATAAAAAAGGCCAAGTTCCCTGATGAGCCTGGGCCCTGGCACCAGCCCAGGGTAGATGTGGGGGAGCAGCCGGAGGCACGCTGTGGGGACATAGGAGGCTGGGATCTCAGCTCTGCCCCCGTGAGCTGTGTGATGTGGGGCATGTTGCCTAACCTCTCTGTGCCCGTGCTCCTCCTGCAGGACAGGGTTGATGCTGGTGGCTCTCGTGCAGGGCAGCAGCGTAGACTGAAGGAGGCAGCTCAAAGGCGGCCCCAGCTTCTTCACACCTGGGCTTCACTTTGTCTCCTGTTCCCCGGGCAGCCATTCATTTTTCTCTCCCATTCCCCCGCCCGCCCACTCAGGACCTGCGCCCTCATTCACCAGGCGTGGGTTTATTCCCCATCAGCCCCGAGCTCCCCTTCCTCAGTGCATTTATTCACTGCCCAGCCCTCCCTCAGCCCCCAACCCGTGCATGACTCTGACCTCTGCTATGAGTAGCCACGATCCTTCCTGTGCCCGTGAAGGGGGCCGGGCAGTTTAAAGAACCCAGTGTGACTTCATTTAGGCCTCTCAAGTCCCCAAGGTCCCCACCCAGCTTCCTCCTCCCAGGTCACTCAGGGGCAGGGCGTTAATGGGTGGACCCTGGGGGAGTCCAGAGCCGCCCATCGGAGGGGAGCCTGCCACCTCTCAGTGGTGTCTGTGTGACCTGGGCCAGATCACCTGGCCTCACTCTGCCCAGGAAATCCTTTCATCTCTGGGCATGGGGAGTTGTCTGAACCTCCCTGTGGCTCTGGGCTGGGAGAAGGCTCTGCCTCTGGCTAGTTATCCGTCCTTCTTGCAGCCCTGGTTTCATGGTGGAAGAACACATGAATATAAAAGAAAAAGCAGGGACCCTGGGGTCAACCAGCTGGGTTCAAATCCCCCTCCTGCCACTTAACAAGCTGAGTGGCCTGGGTCTAGTCAATCACCCTCAGGAGCTCAGACTCTCCTCCAGGATGGCCGGTAAAGATAAAGCAGTGCAGAGGATAAAGCAACACATAGAGACACTCCCTTGAGTTCCTCCTTCTGACAGGGAGAAAGGTGGGCGGGGCGGGGAGACAGTGGTGCTGTTTCCAGGCCAGGTGGGCTCTGCCGCCCCTGGAGGCCATGAGATGGATCATTTCAGAATCTGTTCTCTGTGTTATGGTGCTCTGAAGACATCCTGCAGCTACACACACAGTGGATTGTACTAGTTAATAGATGGCTTTTTGTTTCTGGAGTTTTTTAGCTTGTACTTAAGGCTTCATGGCATGCAAATATATGCTAATGAGCAGAAGAGTGGGTTGAACCCAAAGTCTAGGAAGTATCTGCCTGGATTGGGCTGATTTCTCTGCTCACCTTTCCTGCTGTAATCTTCCCACATTCCCTGGGAGCAGGAGAGTGGGGGGCAAGGAGAAGGGGCCTTAGAGCCAGAGACACCTGGGTTCAAAGCCCAGCCCACCCCTTCCTGCTGTGTGTGATCCTGGGCGAGACCCTGCATCTCTCAGCCTACGTGTCTCCATCCCTGCAGTGGGAGTAATGATCCTTTCGTGGTGCAGGGCTCGCGTGGGTCTGAGGAGGCAGCACTCTGTAAAGGCAACTCACACCCTTGCTGTAAGAAGCAGTGCCTCTTGAGGGAAAGTGCAGTCATCTGGGCTTTGGAGCCTTGGGAGAGCAAGTGCTCCTTGAAGGGAGATGCTGTAATTTCCGCTAATGAATGGCAACTGCTGCTTATCCAGCCCTCACCTCCTTTCCCGTCCAGTACGGTATGTTTTGTGTGTGACCTTTGCCGAGTGCAGCCATTCCTCTAGGGGAGAAGTTTTTTAATTGAAATTTGAACAGCCTGGAAGATTTATTCTACATAATAAGCATAAAGTGCAACTGTGCACAAACCACACACTTTGTGATGGGAGAGGTAAGCTGAGGTGGGCTGAGGCCTGGGCCTGGCTGGGGCCTCTGAGGAGAGGGGCTGGGGACCCGAGGCTGCTCTGATCAAGGATTCATGCAGAAGCTTCTTTCACTGTGGGTTCTGCATTAGATTCAGCTTATAGTTTGCCTGGCTTTGTTGAGAGAGGTGGGTGTTGAGGTTTGCTGAGCACCTACTGTGTGCCAGGGCCACCTCCCATCAACCCTGCACTCTCCCCAACATAAACACAGCTGTTCCCACTATGCTGGAGGGAAGTCTGAGTTCCTGAGGATGATTGACTCGTCCCAGGCCACTCAGCTCATTAAGTGGTGGGAGGGGGATTTGAACCCGGGTCTGGTTGACCCTGGGGTCGCTGCTCATTTCTTGGCCCCCTGCAGGAGGGATATGGGGAGCTGACACTGCAGACATAGGTGGTGGGATTTGTTGTTAACCCAAATGGGGCTAAGTTCGGAGGATCAAATTTCAATTTGATTGCATCTTGAGCACTTTCCTGTGAAGCACAAGGCCTGGTCCTTTGGGGGAAGAGGCCAAATGAGGCAGGTCCAGCCTTCTGGGGACGTGCATCTCATGAGTGTATGCGTGTGTGTGTGTGTGTGATGGGGAAACTCCACGAAGGTGAACAGAGGCATGCAAAGATATTCTGGGGAATTACATGCTTAGAAAGGCTTCCCTGAAGAGACAGGCTATGGACACGAAAGGTACTTTGCAGAAAAGAGTGGGAAAGGTGTCTCAGGCAGGGGGACTGGCATGAGGAAAGGCATGGAAGTGGGAATTACCTGACTGATGCATTCCTTCAACAACAGACATTTATTCATACTTACAGACACTGTTTTTGGTACTTGCAATACAGATGATTCAGAAATGACTCCTGCCTGCAGTTCCTAGAGATCCAGATGAGGAATCAGATTGTATTAGTTATCTCTTGACTTGTGATATGTCACCCCAAAACTTAACTGCTTAAAACAACCCATATTGATGACTTATGGCTTCTGTGGGTCAGGAATCCAGTCATTCCTTAACCAGGTTTTTTGGCTCAGGGTTGCATAGAGGCTGTAATCAGAGCATTAGCCAGGGTTGTGGTCATAGTTGAAGGCTCGACTGGGGAAGGACCTGGTTCCAAGCTCATGTGGTTGTTGGCTGGATCTAATTTCCCACTGGACTGAGGGCCTCAGGGCCTCCCTTCCTTGCTGCTGTTGGCCAGAGGGTGTCCTCAGTTCTTTGCTCTGTGGACCTCTGCAACATGACAGTTTGCTTCATGAGAGCATAAAAGCTAAAAATAATAATATGGAGAGCAAGACAGCTGTCAGTCTTTTGTAAGCTAATTTCATAAGTGATGTGATACCCATTGTTTTTGTCACATTCTATTCATTAGAAGCAAGTCACTAGATCCAGCCCACACTCAAGGGGTGGGGATTACAAAAGACCATGAGTACAGGAGGCCGGGGCCACTGGGGGCATGCCAGAAACTGCCTGCCACACAGATAATTACAAACAGTGTGGAGGTAGGTGCTCCACTGTGTGGTCTCAGCAAGTTACAAGCCTCAGTCTCCTCATCTGTACAGTAGAGAGTAATGATCTCTGTCTCACAGGGTGGTGGTAAGAATTAAGTGAGATGATGCAGTAATGGACAAGGAGAAAGCCTGGCACCTATTATGCACTCAGAACATGTTCACCTCTCAGCTTGAGGGGCAGAATTAAGGGAGGAATTCCTTCTGCCTGGAAAAGATTTCACCAAAGAGATGAAGTCTGAGCTTTGAAGGATGCATAGGAGTTTCTCAGAAGGGGGAGGAGGAGGGAGGGAAGAGATACAGCAGAAGCAAAGCCCTGGCAGGGTGAGGATGAGGTTAGGCTGCTTTGCCTGAAATCTCCTGTAGGGAAGGGGTGGGAGAGGTGGCCAGTGGTAAAGCTGCTGAGTAGGGACGTCTGATGCTGATGCTGATGGCTTGAAGCAGCTGACAGTGGGAGCCACAGTGTTCCTTGAGCAGATGCATGTGACGTGGAGAACAGCTGTTCTGACTGGTGACTGCTGATGTCACACAGGAACAGGAAGAAGCAGAAGCAGGAGTCTGTGCTTCAGGATTCATCCATTAGAAGCAGTGATCCTGGGTGTCCAGGATTCTGGGGAGGTGGGCATGTCGGCTTATCTAGTGGGAGCTCTATTTCCCTGTTCAAGCCCTTCACCTCACAGACAGGGAAACTGAGGCTCAGAGAGGACAAGTGATTTCCCCAGGGACACACAGTAGAAAGGAGCAGGTCAGCCATTAGGATGCAGGGTGAATTGGGGTGGGAAAGAAGGACCCAGCCAGAGCCTGTGGGAGAAGAGGGAGTCGGAAAATGCTAACGTCTTCTCTCCTTGGCTGCCAGCCCTCCCCACGCCTGTGCTATCACAGAAACTGTCAATACTGCCTCAGAAACATCCCTTGACCTCTTCCAGGTTTGGACATGACATTGCCTCATGTTTCTCTATCCATCTGACAATCAGAGATGCCCAAGCTGATCTCCTGAGGCAGCTGGTAAGTTCTGTTGAAGAGCAGGTGTGGGTGCACACTGGGTGTTCAGTGGCTGCTGGATGTGGAGTCACTTCTCTCCTTTTCCCCTCTTCTTGCTGCTGATTTCTGCCTGCTGCCACGTGATGAGATCTGTCTCCTCCTCTCCAGCCCTGGATGCCAGCTCCAGACCACTCTCACTTCCCACATGACCACTACAACACTCTTGTTCCCCAGGCCCCCTGCCTAAGGTTCCCTCCAATCCATCTTGAGTGAGCCGCCACAGAGGCACAAGCCCATCATGTTCCGCCTGTTAAACACAAACACTCAGACAAGAACTCCAAGCCCTCTGCAGCTCCTCTTGCCTTCGAGTTAAAACTCAAGCTCATAGGCACAGCAATTGATGTTTTTGGGAATTAACCTCAACTTCTCCTCCACCCACATTTCCTGCTGCTCCCCTAGACTGCCCCCTCCTTCAGCCACATGAGATCCTCCCTCATCACCATCTGGGATGGAGGAGACAATATAATCAAAGCAGGGTTGGGGAATGGGCAGGACCAGAAGGCCAGGAGAGCCACAAGAAAGACCAGGAAGGACTTTCAAACTCCGCAGGATGCTCCTGGTGCCTCCCTGCTTCTCCCTTCCCTCCCTCCCTCCCTAGAGGCTCAGAGCAACCCATCACCTTGCTGGAGGGGGTCCAGGCTGGCTCCTGCCCCTGTCATGGGGTCTTCTTGATCCTACCTCAAGGCTCACCCTCTCACCTCTCAACTTGGCACCCCTCCTTTCCTCTGAATTCTTGCTCTTCCTGCTGGGGTACCTGCTAATGCCTGGCTGCCCCCCGAGAATCTCTCATGCTGAAGCTCCTTAAAAAGAACTCCACACTGTGTTTTCCAGAGTGCAGGGAAATGTTAATTACCACTAAGGCTTTCCTTGTCTTGGAAACCTCCATCTGTGAATTCTGTGAAAAGGAATGAGGTCCTGATTGGAGGAAGACAACACCATTCTGAGATCACATTCCCCTGTCCTCAGAGGGAAAACTGCCATTTTGTGTTTGTGTTGGGGATGCAAGCACAAGACTTTGAGAACACAGAGCCAGGCATCAGGTGATCCCCAGGAAGGGACAGCAGGTGACTGTGGGTGAGACCAGTAAAACCTGCAGAACTGGATATTAGTTTTTCTATCTCTGATGTCTAGACATACTTTAATCTCCATGCTACTTAGAAAGTTGATGTGCTCACAGAAAATAAAATGTGCTGACAAGCTCTTTGTGTCCCAGGTACAGATCTGGGTAGGTAAAGTGCAGCGGGTGCCTGGGCCAACAGCCGCTATGGTACACTTGGCAGCCTCTGATAGCTCCAGGGCTGGGGAAGTGACTGGGGACACGGGGGTCAGAAGGGCCAGGGTCTTTACTTACAAAACGAGCCAGGTTGTCTTCCTGACTCTGTGTCAAGCCACCCACTAGGGACAGGTGTGAGGATGTTGGGATGTGGGTGCCCCAGGCTGGTCTCTGAGTGTCTCACCAGCCTGTGGATGGAAACACAGTGTGACAGGTAAGCTTGGGTCTCTTCAGCTCCGAGTGTCTCCAGAACCTGAGGGAACTGTGCCTTGCAACTGCCCTTTCCTAATCTAAGAATCCCTTGAGGGTCTAACGTGGACTCAAAAACCTTCCCATCAACAGCTGCAGTCGGCGAAAGCTGCAGAATGAGGGCTGCTCCCCTCCCACTGTCACTGTCTCTACTCGGAGAGCCTCTAGAGGTGCCCCTTGACTGCCCTGTTGTCACGCCCCAGTGGGGTGTGGGGAGGCCACTGTGTATGCTAATGGGGCTGGGTCTTCAGGCTTCCAGAGCTGCCTGCCCTCTGGTCTCCTGAGAGGTGCCTGCTCTGCACAGAAGTAGAGAAAACTCCCCTTTCCCAGCTCCATGTTGCACTTGGTCTCCTGGGTCCTTGCACAGCTTCCGCTGGCAATGTGGCTGGAGATCAAGAATTGGGGGTCTCAGCCTACCCATCAGGAGCACCACATTGCATGGGGGACATGGGCTTAGAACCAGGGGAGTCTTGGGACACAAGCTCAGCAGCCCCCAGTGATAGGAATGACTCTGCCTTGGAGTGCATGAATGGTTCCAACCCTGGTCAGTTGATGTGCTGACCTCCCCGATATTCAAACCCAGCCGTGTGGATGAATAGACAATAAATCAATCACAGTTCCATTACCTAGTTCAGAAGCAATGGAGAGGAGAAGATGATTTACTTTATAGGCAGAGAGGAGGCCTCTCATCTGAGTTTTTGTGGATGAATAGGAGTTTACCAAGGGACCCAACTATGTGAGACTTGAGCTGAGCTCCGAGGAAAAGACTCCGTGACCCGAGCAGGTCAGGAGAGAGAAATGGAGGAGAGGGGAACCAGGTCCTGGGGAGATCATGGAGGCTCTCTTGAAGAAGCCAGCTCAGAATTTGGAACACCCCATGGATTTTTCAGTTCCTGTAGCTAATGCTTTCCCATTTTGTTTATGTTAGTTTGGGTGGATTTCTATCATTTGCGTGAAAAGTTTCCAAATAGCCCTCTGGGTTGCTCTGTCCTTGCAGGCGGGAGCGGTGGGTAAGAGGCATAGGGCGCCTAACAGTCTCTGAGCAACTGCTCAGGGCAGAGGATGCGGCTCTGGGCCTCTGCCCACACTATGGCATCACCCCCTCGCCCCCACAAGTCTTAGAATGTATCTTCCCCATTTTACACATGAGACGCACAGAGGAGGAGCGGTTTCCCCGGGTGCCCAGACTACGGACAGCTCAGCCACTTTCCCAGCCGAGAGCTCAGTCCCTTGAGTATCAGAGGACAGAGCACAGGGAACCTCAGTCCAGCCATGGATGCCTGCCCCCAGCAGCCCTGCCCCCATCCTGTCCCACCCAGCTTAGCGAGCAGCCCAGGTGAGCTGGGGAAGGAAGTGATGTGGGGGATGAAACCTGAACCATTGAAAAGGAGGTTTAGACACTTCAGATTTTAAAATAATAATTTGAAAAGAAGTCTATCAAGCTGATGAGCTGTTAGAAATATTAAAACACTATATAAAGGGCTAAGTCCTCTCTGCATCTACAAAACCATCATTCCCTTCCTCCACCCTCTCCCAGCCCCACCACCCTCACAGCCCCACCACCCTTGCTCATGGCCTCTCTTCTTCCCTTCCTCCTCCCTCTCCCAGAGCCATGGCCTCTGTGCCTCATTTCCATTGTCATCTAGAGCTTCATGGATCAAAGCCCCCGCTCAGCCCCTCACCCACCTTCACTTCCCATCTCTGCAGTGACACTCCTAGGGCAGATGCTGACAGAGCTGGAGGCAGAAAGCGGGGAGATCTGGGCTTCACCCCCTCCTAGTAACCAGGCCTATGTAATGACCAGCCAAGCACTGGCCTCCAGTGGCTGTGCAGAGGCTGAGCCTCCCCAATGCACCCCCTTCTCCCCAGCAGTGGTGGGGTGGGGAGAGGGGATTCTAGGAACAAGAGATTTCGGGATAGTCAGAGAGAAAAAGGATGCTGAAGTTAAATCTGTCATTTTAAAAAGAAAAAGAACTGGGCCACGGCTCTCACTGTAGCTGGCACTGACTGGGTGGTCCCTGTGTGCCGGGCTCTTCCCACACTGCCAGCCATGCCCTGGCCCCCCGCATGCTGCAGGTGAGGATGTCGGAGCTCAGGGAGGCTGCAGACCAGGCTGAAACCTTGGGGCCAGGAACAAACCAGGTTTGTCTACCCCTTGGCCCTGGCTCTCCCACGGTGGGGTGGCCTCTGAGGTTTTGTCAGTCTCATTCATTCATTTTCATTCTTTCAGCAAACATGACTGAGGACCCACCAAGAGCTTGGCCCTGTGGGCAGAGCCTGGGCCTTGAAAGTGACAAGGAGTCCTGGTGGTGCTGTGGGAGCAGTGGGGGCCGAGGCCTGTGGGGAAGGGAGGCCTCTCACTGAGGCCTTGGTTTCCACACTGCTCAAAGGAGATTCAAGGGCCAAAGAGTGCCCAGCCACCTCCACTCTCATCTGGCCCAGAACATCCAGCTGACTACAAGTCCCGGATTCCAAATCCCCTGGCCATGGGGTTCCCACCAAGTGACATAGTGGTGGGAAATGCTCATCATCACGCCACCTCAGCACTGGCACAGGACAAACTAAAAGCTTGGCCATTGACACTGCCTTCGGCACACTCTGACAGAAAGGGGCAATACAAACCAATGTCAAAATCCGTAGTCCCCCAATAAACTGAATGGATACCTCCCCTCCTGGCCAAAGGGAATGGAGCTGGGCAGGCACTCACCAGGCTCCAAAACCCATCTAAGCAATGTAAGAGTCAAAAACTAAGAGCCAAAATTATGGTTACATATAAAGAAAAAACAAAAGCATAGAATTAAGCTATACTGGGGAAAAACATTGCTCCCACAGAACTCTAAGATAAAACACTTCAGGATCAAGCTGCGACAACAATCAGAATTGGAGGAGAAAAACTCACAGGAGCTGACAAAAAAGGCTAAAAGAGTTACATGAATCTGAGAAGCTTTCAAAAGAAACAGATCACAGGAATAAAAAATAAATTTTCTGGTAATTTAGCAAATTAATATTTTAAGAAAATTTTACTTTAAAATATAGACTATTATTTAGAAAATCTATTATAAATAATTTCCTTTTAATTATAGCTAGCTTAGTCACACACAAAATTCCTTTCATAAATTCACCTTTAGGAACTTTATCGCTACTTCACACAGATCATCTACAACATGCTCGAACTTTCTGACATGTCCTATACTTCTTTTTAAAATAACCGGTCATTTTATTTTATTTTATTTTATTTTTTATTTATTTATTTTTTCCTTTTGGACCATTTATTCATTCAATGTGTAACTGTCAACATGAGACAACATTACTGAAAAACGCAGAATCATGATGGGAAACATATTCTACTATTTGTGGTTTCACTCCTACCCCAAAGCTGCTCTTTTTCCACTATGCCCGTATTCCCTGCCTTAGCTCAAGCAAAAGACTCACTCTCCTTTTTATTCCTTTTTTTATTGTTATTTTTATTATTATTATACCTTAAGTTTTAGGGTACATGTGCACATTGTGCAGGTTAGTTACATATGTATACATGTGCCATGCTGGTGCGCTGTACCCACTAACTTGTCATCTAGCATTAGGTATATCTCCCAGTGCTATCCCTCCCCCCTCCCCCCACCCCACAACAGTCCCCAGAGTGTGATATTCCCCTTCCTGTGTCATGTGATCTCATTGTTCAATTCCCACCTATGAGTGAGAATATGCGGTGTTTGGTTTTTTGTTCTTGCGATAGTTTACTGAGAATGATGATTTCCAATTTCATCCATGTCCCTACAAAGGACATGAACTCATCATTTTTTACGGCTGCATAGTATTCCATGGTGTATATGTGCCACATTTTCTTAATCCAGTCTATCATTGTTGGACATTTGGGTTGGTTCCAAGTCTTTGCTATTGTGAATAATGCCGCAATAAACATACGTGTGCATGTGTCTTTATAGCAGCATGATTTATAGTCCTTTGGGTATATACCCAGTAAAGGGATGGCTGGGTCAAATGGTATTTCTAGTTCTAGATCCCTGAGGAATCGCCACACTGACTTCCACAATGGTTGAACTAGTTTACAGTCCCACCAACAGTGTAAAAGTGTTCCTATTTCTCCACATCCCCTCCAGCACCTGTTGTTTCCTGACTTTTTAATGATTGCCATTCTAACTGGTGTGAGATGGTATCTCATTGTGGTTTTGATTTGCATTTCTCTGATGGCCAGTGATGATGAGCATTTTTTCATGTGTTTTTTGGCTGCATAAATGTCTTCTTTTGAGAAGAGTCTGTTCATGTCCTTCGCCCACTTTTTGATGGGGTTGTTTGTTTTTTTCTTGTAAATTTGAGTTCATTGTAGATTCTGGATATTAGCCCTTTGTCAGATGAGTAGGTTGCGAAAATTTTCTCCCATTTTGTAGGTTGCCTGTTCACTCTGATGGTAGTTTCTTTTGCTGTGCAGAAAATCTAAGAACTTACTATTCAAGATCCCTCCACATACAAAATTGCTCTTTCTTTATATCCTTCCTTGCAAAAAAAAAACAATGTTATGTTTCTATCCATAACATTCTTTACATCTCTTTTTTTTTCCGCTCACTGGTTCCCTCATATTTTGAACCTCACTTTTAATAACTAATGAATTAGACAAAAATTATGTTTTTTCCCAATAAAGAAGACATTTCTTTGGCACATGTTATATAAACCTAGGAAGCAAGAAATCCTGAACTGCTCACCAGACATTGGCATTCTATAGATGAGAACCAGTTTATAATTTTAAGGTTTTTTACTCTACAAAATCTCAGTATTTAAGCATTGATTTCATTCACATGTATTGAACTTTTTCACTTTTAAAGGTTTTTATCTAGACCATCTCCAAGAACCAAGATATCGTGCAAAACCAGTCACCATTTAAAGCCATTTAACCATTTTAAAGCCTAATAACATCAATGACTTATCTAGGTAAAAATCTTAAAGTTCAATTTTAGAAGACACAACATTCTCTTCAAACTAATAAGCTTAGGCTAGTCTTGTTTAATTCATGAGTGTCCTTTTATTTACAAGTCAACTTGATAGCATGCTAGATACAACACACATTATAATACCTGTATCTACTTCTAAACAACACATTAAATAAAATGACCTATACAAGACAACTGGATTCAAGTTATTTACGAAACAAGAACCCATCTACTGGATAAATTTTGTTTGCCCAACAGGTATGGAAGACAAGAGGAGGCAGGAAAGGGGATCCCATGGCATCAAATAAGGAAGGGAGCGGTAAAACTGCATTGCTCAAGAGGAGACCCCAGAGTCCTCGAGCCACTGGAGAGTTCAACCAGCAGTAGAGACACTGAAGAAAAATGTTTGGGCAGCTGCTTATCTGCCACTGTGGGAATCTATCTGTCATGTCAAGGAGCCAAACTCCCAATAAACTTACTTGGGTAAGGTGGCTCTTTGGGGCCAGTGGAAGAAGTTTAGCTTTGTAACTGAGAGGGAGATTACTTTTTTCTCTCTCACCAGGTACAGTTAGTCATTCTAGTTGTCAAGGGTCGTTTTACTTATAGTAGGCACACTGATTCTGGCCCAGGGGCTGGCAAATGGAGGGCTGTTGTCTGCGCATCCCAGATCCTGATTTCATGGCACTTTCTCAGGATGAGTAACCCTGAGGGGGCAGGAGGCTTAAAGCATTTGCTAATAATTGCACTTTTCAGCTAGTTCTTTTATTCCAGCACTTTGCCCTGCCCCTCTTGTTGTAAACTTTAAACGTCACATTTAAGAGTTGGCTCATAGGGGCTTGAGGCCCCATTGCTGCTTTTTGTAATGTTAGAGGCAGATTGAGTAATGAAACGTGTACCCAGGAGAGCTTACCCTTCTGGGAAGTCTAGGTCTGCATTAAGTATTTTTCCCTACTGCCTCAACTAGATGACCCTGAAACAGAGCGATATTTTCATCTCTTCCCTGAGTTATTGCTCTATCCTTGTCGCAATTGACTGGCTTAACCACACTTTTTCCTGTGTTTTTCCCACCACACAGCAAGTGGACAACAATATTTGCAACTCATGACAAGTTATATCAAAGAACGCGGCCAAATTAATAAACTCCTCTATGAATCTGTATCCTCTGAAAACTGGCCAAATCTTCTCTTGTGTAAGGCCAAATTAGATATAGAAAATGGCACGTGTACTCTAAGTGTCCCCTTATTTCCATTAGCTACCTCCCGCAATGGACACGGGTTTGGTTTTAGGGGCTGATATGGGGCCCCTGACTGGGTGGTACTTGTTGGACTTACTTTCTTGGGCAGCAGGGAAATAGGGTATAGGTTGGGGCTAGTTGAATAAGAAGGAGGGGGCTCCTGATGACCTTGAGGTGGAATCCTTCATTAGAGAACTGGCAGGACACTCCTTGGAACTGGGAGACTGGGGAGTCTCTGGGGAGGGCATAGGCCTTCTAGGGGGAGAAGCTAGGAGGGGATCCCCTAGGCATGGATTTCTGATGCCTGAAAGTAACATGAGCCAGTAAAGGGTCATAAAAGCCTGTACATAAGGGACCTCTTCCCATTTTTCTTCTTCTTTACAAAATAAGGCCAGATGCAAAACATCATTATAAAGTATAACACCATATTTAGGTGAAATCTATTGGTTTTCTAATTTGTATTGAACTGAAATGGTATTGCAATAGAAAATGAATTTCTTTTTCTTTAAGACAAATTTGACTTTGCTCCAATAGTCTAAAAGACACCCTAGTGGTGAGTCCTCTGGGATGCTCATCATTGTCCCCATAACTAACAAGGATTTTTACTGGACACAGAAGTTTTTCTAAGTCTAGCAAGAGGGAAAGCAACCTGGCCCTTGTTATTTTTCCCTTTTAGACTCCCACTTCCTATGGGGAAGGTGTAAGTATAGGTAGCATGGCATTACACAAGCAGACTATGAGCTACAAATGAGCAGTAGAATATTGAGCCTAAATTCTGCAGAGAGAGGGAGGGTTGCACAGACAGGAGGCTGAACAAATGGGGACAGTGGAAGGGAGAAGGGGAAGGGTGTAAACAGCATTGCCCAAGGGGAGACCTCAGAGGCCCTGAGTTTTCAGAGAACCTACCCAGTAGCAGAGATACTGAAAAAAATGTTTGTGTGGCCACTTATCTATTGCTGTAGCTTGTCGTCCATCAGGCCAGGGGCCTGGTAACTTTTGGTCACTTTGATCAAGAGAGGCTTGATCAAGGCAGCTGTAAGATAGCACACAGGAAGGGGCCTGCAACTGGCTATTAGGAAAATAATACTTCTAACTTCAGGGGAGAAAAAGGCGAGACCAATATTCCCTTGGGAGGAGGGGACTCTAAGCCACAATCCTAGAGGGAATGTCAATGCCGAAAACTGCAGAGCATCTTGGGGGTGGCCAAAAATACCAGTACTGGACACTCAGAGTGCCCAAGCTTCAGTCAATGAGGGTCCCCTCTCTAAAATGCTCGAAACTCCAGGGCACCCAGGTGACACCCAACAGTGAACCCAAGACCACGATGGGGTCACAGAACAATGTGACTCTGGCACCCCAGGTCAACACGATGGGGTACCTCTCACAACCAAGTGTTCTGCCTTAAACAATTGCCAAATACAGTTAACAGAAAGTCAAAAGCAAAAGAAGACTGCAAACGAAACATATAGAACTGAAAATAAAATGACTGATGAGAAAATAAAATGGAGTCAGAGGAGAAAGGACAGGGGAAGGGGTGATAAGGGCATGTTTTGGGGCACTCAAACCCTGGGGGACTTTTCACTGACCACTCAGCCAAAGGCTTTTATCCCCTAGCTCACCTGATATTATTGGGAGTGGCAGAGGGGACGCTCATCCACCCATTTTGGATCGGTCACTGAGCCAAAATGGCACTGACTGATCTTCCACATGGGACCTGGGTGACAGTCTCTCCAGGTTCCCTCAGCTTGGGTGGGCTCGGCTGTCACACAGCAGGCTGGCACAGGAATGGGTAACCCACTGGCCTGCTAGCCAGAACAGTGGGTCCTACACAAGGCAGAGGCACTATGGTCATTTGCTGTCTACTTGGCTGCACCACCTGATGGGGAAAGATGATGGCTCTTCAAAGAGCCTTGGGCTAGAGTTACAGCTCTGTAGTTTGAGCAGCTCTTAGGTGTTACAGCCTCAGTGTTATTGCTCTTATGGTCTCGATCCCAGGCTGCTTCACCATCTCTCACTATCTCTGCTCGTTGTCTTGCTGATCACTGTCTCTCACCATCTCTCACTATACTCTTGCCATCTCACTAACTGCCATTTCTTGTCATATCTTGCCAATTGCTGTCTCTCTGCTGATCACCGATTGCTGCCATCTCTGCTGTCTTTGTCTTTTTGTGGTCACCAGATGATGCAGGGCAGGCAAGGGCTTAGACTGAGAGGGTTCTTGGCTTCAACCAGGAAAGAATTCAAGGGTGAGCCAGTGGTTAGATAGCAACTTTCACTGAAGTGGCAGGGCTTAGCAGCAGCAAAGGTGCTGTTCCTTGCACGGCCGGGCTACCCCATAGGCAATGTGCCCAGAGTAGCAGCTCAGAGGCAGGTCTGCACCCATATTTATACCCACTTTTAATTATATGCAAATTAGGGGGCAGATTATGCAGAAGTTTCTGGGAAAAGAGTGGTAACTTACGGATCATTGGGTTGTTGCCATGGAAAGGGATGGTAACTTCTGTGTGTTACCATAGCAATGGTAAACTGACGAGGCACCCTGGTGGGTGTGTCTTATGGAAAGCTGCTTCTGCTCCATTCCTGTTTTAGCTGGTCCTCAATTTGGTCTGATGTTCAAGCCCCACCTGCTGAGTCCATTCCCACCTCCTGCCTCAGTTCCATCTTGCTTGCTCTGCTCTCACCTGGAGCAGGAGTTTTCTCAGAAGAGCCTCGCCCTCTTCACAGCATCATATTTCTTTCTGTGCTTCCCTTGTCATGCCTGTGGTGGTGTCATTCATTTGTTGGGTTCCTTGATGATTGTCCTTCTTCCCACTGGAAAGTCAGTCCCAGAGAGCAGGGGCCCCATCTGTCTCCTTCCCAGCCAAGGCAGTCATGCACCATGGGAGGGAGGAAGGAAAGCGGGAGGAAGACTATTTTTACATTTTATTTAAGTTGTTGTTATAAATATAACCACCATTGTATTAAAAGTCAGTATTTATTATACCCATCATATGTACTGGGTCCTGTCTTGTTTTCCACTTGTTGTCTTATTTGATCCTCATAATGACCCTTTAAGGAGGTGATGATGCTGTCACCATTTTACAGGAACTGAGAAAACCAAGCACAATAGAAGCAAGGTCACCTGACCCCCAGATCACATTAAGAACAAAGCCCAGCCCATGTGACTCCCAGTCCCTGTGCAGAATCATGCACCATGTACCATGCTGCCCTACTGTGCACTAAGCCCTGTGCTGGGTGCTCCCTTAAAGAGCTAGAGATGAATCAGGAAGACAGATACACAAACAGTTAAAATCCAAAAGGTGCAATTGGAAAGGGAAATGTGCTTGTGTGTGGCTGCAGGTTGCGGGTGTGGGATGGGAAGAGGATGGTGTTGCACCAGGTTTGAACATTAGAGTTAAGGAACCACTGAAAGCTTCATCCAGCCCTTCTAGCTGTGTGGAAGGGATTTCACTTGGGGGTCCGTTCCTTACTCCCATGAGATCTTGGCACAGGTCTCACTGCTAGAGTGTTCTGCTGAGGATGCTCAGATGCCACACCCTGCAGTGGGTCAGGGGATAGATTTGGCATAGACAGACCTATGTTCAGGTCCTAACTCAGCCTTACCACAGGTTGCATCATGGGGAGTGACTTATCCTTTTTGAGCCTCAGTTTCCTTTTCTGTAAAATAGGGGTGGTAATAGTGCTGCTTCATTGAGTGCTTGTGAGGGTCCAAAGAGAAGTGAGAGCACCTAGCACAGTGCCAGGCACAGAGTGGGCATGAAAGATGGTTACTAACTGTTACGATTATTATCAGGATAACTGTCTGTGAGGGCAGGAGCCTCACCTGTCTCATTTGCTGTGGCGTTCCTGGGGTGTGCTCTGGCCCGGCACATAGTACGTGCTCAGTGCATGAAACTGGAGCCTGTCAGACTCCACTGCAGTAGCTGGGGGTCTCCTCTGCACAGTTGGATGGATTCTTACTCGTGACCCTTCTGCCAGAGACAGCAGCAGAATCATATGACCCTTAAAAAAGGAACAATTACATGGGATTCTCAATCTCTTTTTTTTTTCATCATCTCTGATCCATCTTGTTATTGACTTCAGTGGCTTAGTGTACCAGATTGTCTCTGACAGAGTTGGTAGCAAAATGGCAGAGAGTCAAGGTCACCATGCCGTTTGCCCCAGCTTTTATCCATTCAATTTCATGCGGCTGGCATCCCAGCTGCCACTTGGCTGGGGAAATGTCAACATTATATTAAATCACAGACACAGACAGGAGAACACTTGTCACCCACCTCTTGTCTGTCCCCCCAGTTCCCAAGCCCCCAGTAGGGAGGGACCATCTTTGCCTGTCTCACTGTGCTCTGAGGGCCTGGCTCAATTCCCAGCTCTTCTCCATAATTACTGTTGTGCCACCGGACGGACGTGGTTTTCTCAAGATGACAATAGATGTGGCTGAGCACACTTGCTCATAAGGTGTAGCCCATGGTGACCGGAACACCTGGTCTAACAGCCTCCCACAGGGCAAAACCAGGGCGTAGAGCTCATCAGAGCAAACACATCACAGGCAGCTGCTGGGTCAAGGTTATTTTTCCTCTTTTAATCTTTATTAGTTATTATAGTTTTTAAAATTGAGAGTGTCTTAGTTGGCTTGGGCTGCCATAACAAAATACCCACAGACTGGGTGGCTTAAACAACAGAAATTTGTTTCTCACAGTTCTGGAGGTTGGAGGTTCAAGATTTGGGTGTCAACATGGTCTGGTTCTGGTGAGGTCCTTCTGGCTTGCAGACAGCCACCTACTCACTGTGTCCTCATAGGGGAGGGGGGAGAGAAGGGGGGAGGGGAAAAGAGAGAGAGAGAGCTAGCTCTTTGGTACCTCTTCTTATAAAGGCACTAATCCCATCATGAGGTCCACTTTCTTGACCTCACCTAAACCTAATTATCTCCCAAAAGCCCCATCTCCAAATACCATCACATTGGTATCAATTTTGGGAGGACACAGTTCAGTCCACAGCAGAGAGTAACACAACCTCTCTGTGAAATATTCAAAAAATGTAAAAGCGCCTTGTTTCCTTCCCTTAGTCCCAAACCTATTTCCCAGATTAAGCATTGGAAATAATAATAACTAATAATAATAATCTTACTGTCTTGTGTCCTCTGTGATAAGCCTTTTGGCTACATTAGTTCAATTAACCCTCACATTAACCCCATGAGGTAGACATCGTTGTTATTCCTATTTGAAAGATGGGTAAACTGAGGCTCAGAGCAGTAGACTGACCCTCCCAATACTCTGTTGATAACTATCTGAGACTTCATCTCAGGTCTGCGTGATTCCAAAGCCCACACTCTTTTCACCGTGGCTTATGGTTTTCTATGCATATTTAAATTTTCTTTCTTTTACAAAATAGGAACACTTGGTACACACTACTTTGTAACTCGCTTTTCATTTGAGAATATCTCTCTGTGCAAACCTGCTTCATCTCTCTGTGGCTGCTTAGTGTTCTCTTGTAATGGGTATCATCATTTGTTTCAGTTGTTTCCCTCTAGATGCATTTGTATTTAGTATTTAGGTGGCTTTTTTTTTTCTATTACAAGCAACATTACCTGCCATTTTATTTTCCCTCATTTAAAATTAATTCTAATTATACAAGTGGCATATGCAGGCACTCTTATTGTTGTATTTTCAAACAGGTCATATAAGGAAAAAAATACCTCTGTGCTACTCTCCCTAACAACTTGTCTCCAAATTTCGCTCGCCTTCCAGTAGCGACTATTGTCAGTGTGTTTTGTTGCCCTTACAGACCTTTATCTATGCATTTATACACAAACTGATATGCATTTTCATGCACATTTATATGCATGCCTAGCTATATATGTCCTGCTCTGTGTATTTTTCAACAGATAAAAGATATCATACGTATTCGTGCATCCAGCTTTTTAATCATTAAACAATATCCTACACATCTTGCTACATCAGTACATACACAGGGACCTCATTCATTTTAATGAAGCTGTGTATCCCATTAGAAGACTTGGATGTCTCCCTTCCCTCCCCTCCCCTCCCCTCCCCTCCCCTCCCCTCCCCTCCCCTCCCTCCCCTCCCCTCCCTCCCCTCCCCTCCCCTCCCCTCCCCTCCCCTCCCTCCCCTGCCTTTCCTCCCTCCCTCCTTCCCTTCTTCCTTTCTCTCTCCTTTGGTATTCTTCTTTTTCCCTCTCCCTCTTGCTCTCTTCCTCCCTTTCTTTCACCATTTTTTATTTACCTGCTGATGGTTATTTAGGTTGTTTCCATTTTGTTCTGTATATAAACGTTCTTATTCTACAACAAACATCCTTGTGCATGCTCCATTGGGTGCATGTGGGAGCTTTTCTCCAGTACTGATACCTAGATGTGGAATTGCTGAGTTGAAGGTTTTACCAGGCCAGATCTTGTCTGAGGCCACAGGAGGCTGAGGAGCATCTGAGTTGTAAGTCCCAGGTGCCTGTTTGCTACAGGGAGCATGTGGCAAGATGGAAGGGATCTGTCCTTTACCTAAGAGTCCGTTGTCGTCTGTGGCCAGGTTCTTGGACAGCTCCTGGTGACACAGCCAACTCCTGCAATGGTTTGTTTTTAAAGAAGAGGTAAGATCTCCCAGCTATGCTGCTGATATGGTTTGGCTGGCTGGGTTCCCACCCAGTATCTCATCTTGAATTAGAATCTCCATAATCCTCAAGTGTCAACGGCGGGACTAGGTGGGGGGTAATTGGATCATGGGGGTGGTTTCCCCCATGCTGTTCTCGTGATAGTGATTGAGTCTCACGAGATCTGATGGTTTTACAAGGGTCTGGCATTTCCCCTGTTTGCACTCATTCTCTCTCCTGCTGCCCTGTGAAGAGGTGCCTTCTGCCATGATTGTAAGTTTCCTGAGGCCTCCCCAGCCATGTGGAACTGAGAGTCAATTAAATCTCTTTTCTTTGTAAATTACCCAGTCTTGGGTATTTCTTCATGGCAGTGTGAGAACGGACTAATACAGCAGCCATTTGCACATAATGCCCCCCAAAAGTCATCTGGCTCCCTCCCTGAAATTTTCTTCTGGAGCTATTCGGGGAAGCTCCCTATTGCTTTTGAGATCATTGGGTTGGAAATAGCTGGTGGGGGCTACATTTTTGTGCTCATGGAGCATGCCCTGGGTGCAGTGGAAGAAACTGAGGCCACTTTGCAGAAAGAGATAGAAACAAGCAGAGATGACAGATGTTCATAGGGGAGGGTCCTGGGGCATGCAGACCCTGGCTCTGGCAGCTCTCGTATCACAAGAGCTCCCTAGCCTCTTCCCCTCCCCTTCCTAAAGCCCTCAGCTGCTAGACTGGGGTCTGTGGCTGCTCCCCAGAGTCCTGATGGACCCTGGGAGTGGGCTTATGTGGTCATGAGGGCTCCAAATGGGTAGAATGTGAGACCCCAGGTACCTACCAGTGTCTCTCTGACCCAACCCAACTTGCTGACTTCAGCATCTCCACGTGTGTCACACCTGCCATAGGGTGTCTTCTGTCTTTCAGAGTACAGGGGTAGCTTTGTTGCACCCTTGCTTACCCTTGGGCAGCTGCTCCTTTCTCTTAGGAGCCTCGCATGCAGGACCCTGCAAGAGCTGTTCTCACCCCTCATTCCTGCACACCTTAGATTCTGGTCCAACCAGGCTATTTGTTTCATGGCAGGAAAATCTTTCTCTCCCACGTCTTGGCACTCAGACTGTCTCCTTGGCCTGGGTGCCTTTTTGTGTCTTTTCTACCTCAAGCTCGTTTCCAATTTCTTCACCTGGATGACTCATCCTTCAGGCTTGGAATTAAATACCTCTTCCACCAAGAAGCCTGCTTGCTTCCCTCCCTGAACTCAGCATCATCTGTAGCACAGGATTTTCCCACTGTGTAATGATCTGGATCATCCAGTAGACAGGAGCTCCCCAAAGGCTAGTTTTGTGGCCTCACCCTTGCTTCTGACACAAGGCTCAAAAAAGACCCCTTTAGTTACTCAGCGAATGAGCCCAAGTCAACAGGTGCAGTACAGGTGCCTTGGAAACAGGACAGACCCGGGAACAAAACCTGACTCTCAAACTTACCACATTCTCCAGGCTATAGTGTAAATTAGAATATTGTTATCCACTTCTGGGAGCTCTTGGGAAAAAGATAATGAGTGTGACAGTGTTTGGCAAATGTAATATTCATATATTCATCTTTAAAGTAGCACTGGGTCAGTAAGACTCCATAGGCAAAAATTATTCTGACAAACCGGGTAGTGTTTCTTCAGGATGAAACATAAATACCTCAGGTATAAATCAGGGAAAAACCTATACACACATTTAATGAAATGCTATAATGTTCCAAGCTCATATCACATATTAATTTTCTGCATAAGGAACTTCACAACTTTTGTTAGATGTATAATTTATCCTAGAAGCTTTGTAAATTTTTTCTAGTGTAAATGGCATCTTTATTTCTGTGTATTGGTTTTGAATCTAGCAAATGTGTTAAACTCTCTCATTATCTGTAGACTCTTTTGGGTTCCAAAGAGGCAATCACAGCATATGCAAATAATGAGAGCTCTGCCTCTTCCTTTCTAATTTGTATACCTTTCATTTCTTTTTCTGGTTAAATGCTCTCTAAAGGACCTCCCACATTGAATAGTGATGGTGGTGACAGCCATCCTTGTCTAGTTCCTGATCTTGAAAGCTTTCAACATTTAACCATGAAATAGGATGCTTGCTGTAGGCTTATTTTTTTTTGAAGAATATCTTTTATTCCTTTCATTCCTAGTTTGCTAAGGTTTTATCATGAATGGATGCCAACTTTTACTGAATGGATTTTCTATTAGGATGATCTGTTAGGACAATCATATGTTTTAAAAAATTCTCCTAATGTGATGTATTATATTAATTAATATACTTGATACTAAACTAACATCATATTCCTGGGAGAAACCAAAAGTGGTCATAATATATTCTCTTATTTCTTTATGGCTAGAACTCTCTTCATACATTTTTAAAAGGCTTTTTACACTTACATTTTTGTGTGAGTGTGCTTGGTAATTTTCCATTTTTGGTCTGACTTCAGACTCAAGGCTTTGTTAGTCTCATAAATGGTAATGTTTGCATAATCCCTATCTTAAATGTTTGAGAGAACTCACTTGTAAAACCACCTGGGTAAAAGTGTTTTATCTGTGGGAAGATTTTTTTTTAACTATTGATATAATTTATTTCATGGCTATAAAATTATGTGGAACTTTCACATTTATTTTTGGGTCATTTTTAATAGTTATATTTTTCTAGGACTATATTTAACTAATTTAAAATTTCAAATGTATTGGCATAACATTGTTCAAACAAGTTACAATTTTCCTTTGTTTCTGTAGTGATGTCTCTTTTGCATTGCTTATGTAGCTTATTTGTGTGCTCCTTTTCTTTTTGTTCAATCATTCCAGCCTTCCATGTTTTAATTTTTTTTCAGAGAACAGACTTTTGGCTTAATTGAATCTCTCTGTTATATGTTGAACTTAACCTCTCTGTGCCTCAGTTTTCTCATGTGACACTGAGAGGCACAGTCACTGTGCCAAACAGGCCTGGAGAATTCAGAAGGTTGGAGGTTGGTTTGAGGTTGGCCAGGGCTGTCCGCCAGGGCAGGGGTGGAACAGAGGGCAGGGTAGGGCAGCTTGTGTTCCTGGGGCATGGCGAAGGGAGGAGAATTTTCTGTGGACCATATGGAGGTCAGTGAATTTCGGTGAGCCTTGAGCAATCAAACTGGGGACTGTATTAGTCTGTTCTCACAGCACTATAAAGAAATTCCTGAGACTGGGTAGTTTATCAAGAAAAGAGGTTTAATTGGCTCACAGTTCTGCAGGCTATACAGGAAGCATAATGCTGGCATCTGCTTGGCTTCTGGGGAGGTCTCAGGAAACTTACAATCATGGCAGAAAGCTAATGGGGAACAAGGTATCTCACCTGGTGGGAGCAGGAGCAAAGGTAATGGAGGTGCTACACACTTTTAAATAACCAGATCTCAGGAGAACTCATTCACTACACAGTACCAAAGGACGATGGTAGTAAACCATTCATGAGAATTCCAACCCATGATCTAATCACCTCCCACCAGAACCCACCTGCAACACTGGGGATTACAATTCAACATGAGATTTGGGTGGGGACACAGATCCAAACCATATCAGGGCCTCTTCCTGGGAGGAGGGGATCCCAGCAGTGGGGTGCACTGACAAGAAGGATCTTTAGGGTTGGAGTGGGGCACAAAAGGTCAGCTAGAGAGAGCATTTCCTGTATCAGGGAACTGTGTAGTTCTGCTGTAGAACCCCAGAAGCTAGGTTTCAATGCCCAGTGTGCAGTAAGCAAAACACTTGTTACCAGAAATGAGTCCCAATTCAGACCCCAAGAGAGGGTTCTTCGATCTCACACAAGAAAGAATTTGGGGCAAGTCTACAGTGAAAAGCAAAAGCAAGTTTATCAAGAAAGGAAAGTAGTGAAAGAACAGCTACTCCATAGACAGAGTAGGGCATCCCCGAAAGTAAGAGGAGGAACGCATCCACCCTAGGTACAATATTTATTTATAGACAGATGATAGCTAGCTAGCTAGCTAGCTAGATAGATAGATGATAGAATAAAAAAGATCATGGGGAGATGTGCTCTGCTACAAGGGTTTGTGATAAAGGATTAATTTTCTTAATTACTATATTTTGCAAGAATAGATATTATTATCTTTAAAGCAAAACTAGGAATGCTTCTGTTCTCAAGATATCAGGCTATCAGGACACTCCTAAGTCTTGGTCTGTTTAGTAAATAGTATCAATTTTTTCCCTTAACTGTAAACATCTAGAGGCTAGGACTACCTAACTTTCTGGGAATGCAGCCCAGCAAATCCCAGCCTCATTTTTCCTATCCTTCACTCAAGACGGAGTCGCTCTGGTTCGAACGCCTCTAACACGCTGACACATCAGCACTTAAAAGCAGAGAAAATTTTATTTAATTTGGCCAAAGCATGAGGGCAGGAGAGGCAACTCTTCAATCTGACCTATCTTTGAAAATAACTGGGGGCTTCTGTGAGTAAGGTAGGTTTGTAGGAGGTGAGATCTCCGATGATCAAAGTTGCTTGCGTCCCTCATTCCGTCAAACTTCTGGCTGCCATCAAGGAGGTCTGTATGACCTAAAGATCATTGTTCTTTGAAAGGAAAACAATTTCATTAATCTTGCAGGCAGCTCGGGGGTGGTCAGGATATGAAGTTAATTATTAGTGACTACCTTCTATCGAAATGACTAAACGCAGGCAATTGTGCATGGAGGAAGAAAAGGATAAAGAGAAGGGAAAATAAATAAAACCAACACTTTATGATTTTTATAACATAGGCTCAGTTACAGCTCCTCCAATAAATACATTTGCCTGTCCTGTGCCACAAGGAAAGAGTGGAGCATGCATACCCACCATGCCCTAGGTCCTCTACACCTGGGAAGGACCAGAAACAGCACTGGCTAAGTCAAAAACTCTTCCCTTTTTCCTTTAGGGCTTCCCTTCCTCTACCAGCATCCTAGAAGGGTAGGAAGAGGGAATGAGCAGACCATACACCCCCACCTCCCCCACCCCTTACTAGCTGGTGCCTCTGCACCCTGGTGAGACCTGAGCTGAGGATAAGGGACAGGTGGGTGGCTAGAACTGACTGGACCTTTCAATGCTGGTAAGTGGACCAGACTTAACAAAAGATTCTGTTACAGCTAAAGATGAGTGCAAAGCAAAGGCGACTGTCTGCGATGTCCTTGGGGGAATCAGACGGGGGTTGATTGAAGGCAGGGCTGGAGGACTTGATGCCATTTCCTATGTATGCTCCATCAGATTCTGCCCATTCAGTGAATTGGTGACATATTTATTGTGTATTTTTGAGAAAAAATGAGGTCTGGTGCCTGCCATATATCTCACCCCAGAAGCTTTGGGCTCTAGGGTTACTTGTAACAGCAAACATTTGAGAACAACCAAATCAACCCAACAGAAGGGATTCATTTAATTAAACTCAGCCTCATCCACTTGGCAGAGTGTTCCACAGTGAATAAAAACAGTGATTACACTCATGACAACATGGCGATTGCCTAATGCCATAATGTTGAGTTAAAAATGCAAAAACAAAAAAAACACACCAGCATGTAATTATACATACAGATCAATAATAACTGTGTCAAAAGAGCCAAAAAGAAAGAATGCTCGAAGCAATGAAGCTGAAATGTCAAACACAGTTGTTTTCGGAGTGTTGAAAATATACAGTTTTTGTTTTATTTTTCCTTTTATAAAATAGATCTTATGATTTAGAGCAGCTTTAGATTTACCAAAAATTAAGAGGATAATACAAAGAATCACCATATAGTTTGCACCTGATTTCCCCTATTACTAACATCTAATACTGTTAGGGTATATTTATTAAAAAGTAATGAGTCAATATATGCATGTTATTATCAACAGAAGTTCATACTTTATTCAGCTTCCTTTGGTTTTTACCTATTTCCTTTTTCTGTTACAGGATCCTATGCAGGGCACTACCTTATGTTTAGCTATCATGTCCCCTTGGGCTCCTTTTGATTCTGATTATTTCTCAGACTTTCCTTGTTTTTGATGACTTTCACAGTTCTGAGGAGTATAGATTGTCACAGGTGCAATTAGCTGGGGCCAGTGTCATGGGTGGTAGAGGAATTCACCAAGACAATTGTAGGTAAGGAAAAGCAGATTTATTAAGAAAGTATGACAATATGTTGCAAGGTTGCAATGGGTAGCATAGCAGAGAAGGGGCTGTCTGCAAGGAGGCAGGGCTGGAGGGAAGGGAGTTTTATAGGGTAATGCTGGAGTGGGCTACATGCAGAATTGAGGTCATGCTACTGAAGTTACCTGCAGAGCAAGGCTGTTTTGCTTGAGGGTAGTTTGTGATTAGCCATCTCTCAGAACAACTGTTCATTTTCTCCCCTACCTCAGGTCCTCCCCAACCTGGGGCCCCTTTCTTGTTATTGCTTACTTATCAGGACTTTACACTGGTCAGATATTTTATAGAACTACTTTCAATTTGGCTCTGCCTAATGCTTTTTTCATTATTGGACTGGGGTTATAGGTTTTGGGAGGAAGACCACAAAGGTAAAGCATTATTGTCATCACATCATACAAAGGTGCCATCAATATGACTTATCGCTGTTGATGTTGACCTTGATCATCTGGCTAAGATGGTGTGCATCAGGTTTCTCTGCTGTAAGATTACTCTCCCCTTCCTCCCATCTCCTAACTGTACTCTTGGGAAGGAAGTCACATGTCAGCCTACACTTAAGTAGTGGGGACTAATACTCCCCTTCTTTTAGGGTGGAGTATCTGCATACCTCATGTGGAATTCTTCTTCATGGGAGATTTGTCTCTTTTTCCCCACTTATTATTTTATTCAATCATTTATTTTTATCAGTCTGGACTCATGGATGTTTATTTTGTACTTTGGGTTACAGTACAAATACTGCTTTATTCACTTTGTTCCTCCAGCTTTGGCTGTTGGGAGCTCTTTCAGTTGGCACTGGTGCCCCTTTGTCATACTTACATCAATGTGGATTTTATTTTGGGTTGTTTCTATTTTACTGTTTTTCTCACTTTCTCACACTACAGTGTGATCTAAGCTCATCTTGGATATTTCCTGCCTCAGTCCTAGAATCAGCCATTTCTTCACTATACCTTAATTCCTTTTATTGGAGAATGATATAAGAAACCAAGATCTGGGAACTAGGTATATTTCTTACTATTGAAGTGTCATTTCTTGTAGGCTCTTTCAGCTGACAAAGCAGGAATATGTATGTGTGTATACTAACCAATGTATATACACATAACTATAAATATTTCTTTATATTTATAGCTGGTATCCAAATTATATATCTTTCTCTATTAAGCAAAATATGAGCTCATGCCGATGTCTCCAAATCTAGTTCATTACCATGTGGATCACTGTAGCCTTTTCCCCTTGCTTATACATGAACCCTTACTCCAACAGTAAGAAACCTGGCTCCCACAGTCTGCTACCCATTTACTTCATTGTTTAATTTCAGCGTATACAGGTACAATAGGTATATATTGCTAACCCATATCCTGGTGGGAAACAGCTTTATCAACTAGAGTACAGTGATTATGTACTTTCTTTTGCCTTTAGTCTTATAAACTACCGTTTCCAAAGTTACTTAGGTCAGTACCTCCCCACATCCCCTTTGCTTGTTTCACATATTGTGATAGAGTTAGATTTTCTCATCATAGTTTTCATTCTTTCCTGGGATCCTCTGATCACCTAAATGACTTTTTAAAAACTTGCATACATTAGGATTCATTCTTTGTGCTATAAAGTTCTATGGATTTTGACAAATGCATAATGTCCTGTGGTCACTATTGCAGTATCACACAGAATAGTTTCACTGCCCTGAACAACCCCTGTCCTTTATCTCTTCAACCTATGGCAAACACTGATCATTTTACTTTTTCCAGAACGTCACATGATTGGACCATAGTTTGCTTTTTCAATAGTTTGCCATTTTCAGAATGTCATAAAATTTGAATCATGTATAATGTAGCATTTTGAGAGTGACTTTTTTCACTTAGCAACATGCATTTAAGATTTATTCATGTCTTGTTGTGGTTTGATAGAAACTTTTTTATCACTGGATAATATTTCCATTGTAGAAATGTATATCCCAGTTTGTTTTTTCATTCACCTATTTAAGGACATATTGGTTGTTTCCAGTTTGGGATGATTATGACTAAAACTACTATAAATATTCATAAGCAGATTTTTATGTAGATATAAGTTTTCAAATCATTTGGGTAAATACCTAGGAGCATTATGTCTGGGTCATATGGTAAGACTATATTTAGATTTGTAAGAAACTGCAAAGCCGTCTTTCAAAGTGACTGCACCATTTTGCATTCCCACCAGCAATAAGTGCGAGTTCCTGCTTCTCTGCTCCCTCTAGCATTTGATATTGTCAGTTTTTTAAAGCTTATCCATTCTAATAAGTGTGTAGTGGTATCTCATCGTTGTTTTTCATTTTCAAATCCCTAATGATGAATGATGTTGAACTTATTTTTATCTGCTTACTTGCCAATTGTTTGTCTTCTTTGGTGAAGTATCTATTCAGATCTTTTGCCCATGTTTTAATTGGAAATTTTTCTTGTTGTTGAATTTTAAGAGGTATTTTGTATACAAGCCCTTTATTAGGTATGTGTTTTGCAAATACATTGTCTCAGGCTGTGGCTTGTCTTCTGATTCTTTTTAACTGTCTTTCAGAGAGCAGAAATTTTCCATTTTAATAAAGTTTAACTTGTCATTTTTTTTTCTTTTGCAGATCAAACTTCTAGTGTTTGGCTAAAAACTCATCACTAAATCCAAGGCCAGCTAGGTTTTCTTCTAGAAGTTTTGTGTTTTACATTTAAGTCAGTGATCCATTTTGAGCTAATTTTTATGAAACATGTAAGATTGGTGTATAGATTCATTTTTGAAAATATGGATGTTCAATTGTTCTAGCACCATTTGTTGCAAAGACTACCCTTTGTCTATCCAATTGCTTTGCCCCTTTGTCAAAGATCAGTCATTAATTTTGGAAAATTCTTGACCATTATTACTTCAAATATTTCTTCTGTCCTGTTCTCCCCTCTCCTTCTGGCATTCCAATTATATGTACATTACACATTTTGAAATATCCAATAGATTTATATACACTGTGTTCTGCTTTGTTCATTTTTTCTTGTTTCCATTTCTGTTTGGAAAGTTTCTGTTGGCCTGCCTTCAAGTTCTCTAATCCTTTCCTTGGCTGTGTCCAGTCTACTGAAGAGTCTATGAAAGCCACTCTTCCTTCTTTTCACAGTGCCTTTAATATTTAGCATTTTCTTTTGACTCTTTCTTAGAGTTTTTATCTATCTGATGACAGCACCCATGTGTTCCTGCATGTTGACTATTTTTCCATTAGGGTCTTTAACATATTAATGTTGTTTATGATAGTTGTTTTAAATTCTCTGTTTGCGGATAATTCCAAAATCTGTGTCTTATCTGAGTCTGGTTCTGATGCTTGTCTTGTCTCTTCAGATCCATGGCTCTTGTTTTGTTTTTGCCTTTTCACATGCCTTATAATTTTTTTTGAAAGCCAGACATGATGTATCGAGTAACAGGAACTGAGGTTAAAAAAAGTATTCAGTGTGAGATTTTAGAGCAGAACTTCTTTATTCAAAATTTTGCTCACTGTGGTTTCAGTTACCCATGGTCAACCAAGATCTGAAAATAGGTGAGTACAGTACAATAAGACATTTAGAGAGAGAGAGAGACAGACAGAGAGACCACGTTCGTAAAACTTTTATTACAGCATATTTTTACAACCGTTCCATTTTATTATTAGTTGTTGCTATTAATCTTTTATTGTGCCTAATTTATTCATTAAACTTTATCATGGGTATGTATGTATAGGAAAAAGTATAGTATCTATATACTTTGATACTATCTGCAGTTTCAGGCATCCACAGGGGTCTTGGAATGTATTTTCTGAGGATAAGGGGAGAATACAATATTTTGATCTGGTTAGATGTAATGTTTCATGTGATTAATGCCTGATGTAGCTGCAGGTGCTAGAGGCCTCCAGTTCCCCCAGCATCCTTGTTTCTGTCTCCTTTGTTGTCTTTAAGATTCCTTAAGAACTCCTCCTTAGATAGAGCCCATGTCTTGGCACCTCTCCAGCTATGATCCACTGTTTTGTACTGGAGCTCTGCTGATGTGGCAGGAGTAGGGTGTGGGGAGAGTGTTATGGTTAAATATTGGTCTTTTATTGGGATAATTTTCCTGGGCTGTGACCTTCAGAAATGTTTCTTCTTTTTTTTTTTTCTGTGTTAGGTAAAACATGGAGGATAAAGAAGGCTGGAGTTACATAAATTTTTTCCCCCTAGATGTAATAAGGTTATTTTCAAGAGGAGGCCTTTGTTACAGAAAACAGCCTTTTTCCTCCCCCTGCTGGAACATAGGGTGATTTCTCTTTATTCCTATGGCCTCCAG
This sequence comes from Gorilla gorilla gorilla, assembly GCF_029281585.2. Lineage (NCBI taxonomy): Eukaryota > Metazoa > Chordata > Mammalia > Primates > Hominidae > Gorilla > Gorilla gorilla. Next base: position 209,659,869 of record NC_073224.2, read on the forward strand.
GAGTTTCTCAATCAAAATAGTCTCTACTCAGCCTCCAAAAATTCATTCAAAATTATCATTGAAGCATTCCTACCAGTTTATGGCTCCAGCTGCCTCTGAGGAGAGCTTCATAAATGGACTATTTATAAAGGTGAGGCCAGGGTGAAGGGACTCGAGAAGCATGGGTGAGGGACTGGTCGTACCCACTGTAAGTGGCTTGAACTCCACCTGTCACCAACCACTGTGCATTCCTACATTGAGTGGTGGACTACAGTGGCATCTGGAGTCCCCAGGAATCAGTATCAATTCAAACTCAATGTCAAGTAATCCCCAAAATGAATTCCCTTTCCCAGTGCACATTCACTCAAATAAATGGTCATGGATCCCTTAGGAGAAGGCTTGGAGGAAGATTGATGGTGTGTACTTGCAGGCATGGCACAGAGGCTGTCCTTAAAGGAGCTGAGCCTACCTTCTCTCAAGGGCATCTGTGTCTGCGAATCCATCCAGGCTGATGACTGTCAACCTGGGGCTTTTTGTTTGTTTTCAGTTAGACCAAGGAATATTCTGGCAGGCTGCTTATCTATTTCTTTCCCAGTGACACCATGATCACTACCAAAGATCCTTACAGGACAAGGCATTCTGAGGGCCTGTAACTCCCTGTTGTCCTTTTCAGTAGATGCTCCCACCTTGTTTTTGGCAGCTGAGTGTTCCTTGGCCTCTGCTCCTCTAGTACCCCACCATCCCCACTGGGATTGGTGAGCCCACCTCAATAGCAGCTTTCACTCAAGATCATATTTAGCTGAAAAAGGAGCAACCAGAAAGCTTTGCAAGAATCCCTTGGCTTTCTTGTTTCTTCTGGGTGTTCTCATAGAACATAGTTTGGGGGTGGGTGTGTAGATTGCACATGATAAACCATGCCCAACATTCCTATATCTCCAAGTCTTTGGATTCCCTCTCTACATCATCCCAGGAAGCTGTAGCATCTCAAATGTAGTCACTGTTAAATATAATTTTCAACAAACCAACAAACCAAGAAAATTGCTAGAGCTACCTTCACTTGGAGACATTAAATGTGGAATCTCTGGTAAGTGCTTACATATCACTAAATTTGGCCTGATCTTGGTATATTTTCTCCTTGGTCTTATACCCATAGAATCCACTCATTCTCTATGTTTTCCAGGTTTTCTTCAATATATGCAAGCAAAGTCTTGCTTTTGTTGTGTGAACTATTTCCTCCCAGGTCATAGTTTGCACCTGTCTCTTTGGAGTATGCTGAGACTTCATCATAGCTATGGGTCCAGAGGCAACAGGGGGTGGTTGTGGTGGATCTTGAGGTGAGCAAGCATCTCATTTAGAGGTGAGGTTATCACAAGGTTTACAAGCAGAGGAAAGCAGCTTCCACTGTCAAGGGATGCTCAGAGTGACTTGGAATTCAAGGTCTGGGTTTCATATGGTCCAATCAGGTGCTCCCATTCCAAGTCTCAGGATCCCATTCTTTCCCATGAGAAATAATTTCCTAAGGGCCTAACTTTCCATGAGCAACTTGGCAAGATTGTAAATTCAATGGATGTTGGAATTCAGCATTCCGCACAGTTAATTTTGTATTTGATTGTCAAGCACTATCTTCTGGCTTTAAGAAGTAAGAGATTTATTTTGGGTTGTCAGAACTAAGAGTTAAAGGACTGAGCTTATAACTTTTATCCCAAATGCTCCAGTGCGTTCAGGAGCACCCACTAAGGTCTCTGTAGTCCTCATTGCTGCCATAATTGTCAAGTGCTGCAGCCACTTGTTGTCTCAAGACACTTGCTTCTGTTGCTCAATCAACCACAGGTGATGCCCAGTTGATTGTGTTACCACTGCACACCTCGAATTACTAGCCCCCCATTCCCCATGGGAAAGAGCTCAGTCAGCACTGTGCTCAAACCCAAGGCTGTGACCAATCCAGTCCCAAGAATCTCATCTTTGTTGGTCTATACCTTGGAATATCAAGTTTTCATCATCCAGGCTCCAAACCGGAAACGGAAACCACATTGAATTTGAACGGGGAAAGTTGAATATAAATAATTATGAAGTATAACCAAGGATCACCTACCAAGAGATAAGCAGAACTCCAAAGAATGCAGGAATAGCAGGTGTCCAAAGCAGCCACTCCCTCTAGGGTTCCATCGAGGAAGGAACAGATCTGGAAGAACCTCCCCTCTGCTCTGCCATCACCACCAGGGCTGTTTCCAGGCCTGGGGAGAGAGTGTGGTGTGGCCCCCCAGACGGTGGAGGAGCTTGCTGGGGTGAAACAGACCATGAGGATGAGTTGCACCCTGAAACGTGTTGGCAGCTGCTCACAGGGGTGGTGCGCATTACAGGGTGTCCACACCGATGGCCACTGCACCCCTCAGGAACAGGTGGAGAAGAACATGTCACAACCAGGAAAAAAGCCCCTTTTTTCAACCTGGGTCCCTCCAATCCCTATTACTGACAAAACTTAACCTCATAGCAGTTGGCGAGGGAGCATGTTTCAGTATCACAAGCAGGTGGTGAAGGATTTGGAGCTGTGGGGCAGTAAGTTGACAAATGATACACGTGGGTATCCTACACCCCTGTGACCTTGGACAAATCACTTCCCTTCTCAGGACCTTGGTCTCCTCATCTGTAAAGGGGGCGAGTCTCCACCTTCCCACAGGGTTGTGTGAGGATTGACTGAAATAAGCATGTTCGGCACCCAGTGCAGAGTCAGTGCTTAATAAAAAGGAAGGAATGTGAGCTGGCAGGTGGCCCGCTCCACGTTTTGGGATCTGGTCTCTAAACCTCTCCTCCAGTGGGGGTCTTCCCTGCTCCCATCAGGGCCCCTCTCTGGGGTTTGGAATCCTGACCCAGAAGCTGACAGGGAAAGGCAGCGGGGCACAATTCAGAGATGTCAGCCTTGCCCAAGCCCTCCTTCCTCTTCTTAACTTGCTGTGAATCCTTGGGCTGATTAATTACCTTCTCTGAGCCTCGTTTTTCTCTTTTGTCACCTGCCGGACTCTTCTTCACCACCCCCATGACATTGACCTGGGAAGAGCCCTGGCTTCCTTCCCGGGAGAGCAGGTATCCAGCCCACCTCTGTCACTAATGTGCTCTATGTCCTTGGGTGGATGTCTCCCTCTCAGGGGCTTGGTTTCCCAGTGTTTCCCCAAGTACCCCCAACTCTCCCTAGCTTCTTTATTCTCTAATTGTCAACTGCTCTTTTCAGCAGACAAATGCCACCCAGTGGCTCCATCACAGTGCAGGGGAGGCCCCTGCAGGGGCGGGAGCATTGGCAGGCCCTGCACATCTGAGCAGTCGTGGTTAATTACTCAGACTTCTATTTATTGCCTCCCTAATTCCCCAAGCAAACATCTGCATTACCGGGAGTAATTCACTCACACCAACTTCCACTATGAGGGGTGGAAACTTCAAGATGTGCCCCTGCCCAAGCCTCTATACTGTGAAGGGACTGAGGAGTGACCCAGGACTTGGGGCTCTCAGGTCTGGCCCTGCCTACCTGCAGCACACGGGAGAGTCAGCCTCTCCTGGGAACCTGCAGGCTGTAGGTAAGTGGTTAGAGCACTAACTCAGGAGCCTGCCTGATGGCTAGGCCTAGTCCCAGTGTGGTCTCTGGCAGAGAAAGCCAGTCCCCATGATCTTCAGCCTCCCCTGCCTGGCACCATGCCACCCTCCAGAAGCTGCAGGGAGAGAAGCCTGGGAATGGGCTCCACTTCCTGCCCTCCTCCCCACCTGCAGGAGCCTCTGCCTAAGCTCTCTGGCTTTGGAAAGCAATGAGCTTGGAGGTAAATTCCTGGGCAGCTTCAGAACCGAGGTGTTCTTTGGAGCATGTGCTTGACAAGTGCTTCTGGCTGAGTAAGACCTGCCTCAGCTCAGTTCTGGGCCCAGGGTGGCTTCTCTGTGCTCCCGAGGCCCTCCTCTCCCTGCAGGCATGCCTGGAGTTTTCCTGGGCCCAGTCGGCAGGAGCGTCCACTACAGCTCACTGGTGAGGGTGAGGTGGGCTGGAACAGCAACCACTCGTCTGGTTTGGAGTTTATCCTTCAGTTCCTGCTGGGCCTGTCCCTGGCAGGTCCCCGCTGCTCCCCTGACCCCAGTTGGAATCTGAGTCTGGGGAGATGGAGACTCAAGGACGGTGTCCCCAGGGCGCCTTGCCCAGCCCAGCAGGAGCCCAGAAGCAGCCTTTGATTTGTGAACTGCTGGATTTAGGGTGGATTTAGCAACTGGGTTTCCAGTTGGTTTCCAGGGGGAGATGGATTTACAGCTGACACAGGTTTGCAGCCTTTCCGGGATCTGCAGCAGGCAGTGGGCAGGAAGTTATTGACTTGATCCCTGACCCTGGGCAGGGAAAGATAAAGAGGTTAAGAAAAATCCATCTTTGTGGGGTTTATCCTGAGGCCCTTGAAGAGACAATTTCTACTTTTGATGCAGTTACGCTGCTCTGCAAAGGCCACGGGAAGAGGACCCAGAGAATGAGATTCTCCTCTTGTCTTCCCTCCTGGCATCTTGGAGGATTGAAGTCTGTGAAAGTTCCTGGAGACTCCAAAAATCAGAACTGCCCTGCTTGCCCTCCTGCAGGCCCCAGCTGGCCCCTCTGTCCCTGCAGTGCCCTCCCCACGGTGGGGTCATCGAGCCTCCTGCAGGCTTTGAGAATAAGGCAGGGAGGAGGGAGCCACCTTCACTGTGGGTTTGGGAACAGACGGCCTTGGGTTTGAATTCTGTGGGATTCTTCCACTCACTAGCTGTGGGGTCTTGGGGAGTTCCATGCCCAGCATGGCCTCAGTTTCCTCACCTGTGCAATGGAGGGTGAGGAGATTTCCCTCCAAGAAAGCTTCGGGATTCAATGAGATGAATGTGTGCCGGGAGCTGCACGGCACTTGGTACGGGCGGTTGAGAAGTGGGGCCTGGACAAAGACAGATCCGAGTTAGAGCCGATTCTGACAGCCATTATCTGTGTGATCCTGGACACGTGTCTCAGCCTCCGGAGCCTCAGTTTGCCCTTCTGTGAAGTGGGAATAGTTGTCATCATGACAAAAGGGAAAACGAAGTTCGAGTGCTCAGTGCCATGATGGGCGTGTTGTCAGTCGTCACTGGATGCTTTTGCTACCCCCTTCTCCTGGGCACTGCCTGGGCAGCAGCCACCGGCCTGGTCCTGAGCCTATGAAGACAAAAGTGAGGGACTCCAGGTTCCTGTCCACGTCTGTGCTGATAAAGCTGGGAAGATAAAGCAGCTTCCGGGACTGCACAGTGGAGGGGGAGGCAAAGCACTGACATCTGAATCCTGGGTCAGCAACATCACCAGCTGCAAGGACTCAAAGAGGCCACTTTTCCTCTCTGAGCCTCAGTTTCCTCATCTGTAAAATGGAGAGGATGATGAAGGTCCCAGACATGTCACATGGTAGATGCTTTCTGTGTGCACCTACGACAGCCATGTAAGGCAGGCATTATGGGCGGTCCCATTTCACAGGTGGGAAAACCAAGGCTTAAACAGGGGAAATTCCTTGCTCAAGCTAACTAGGACGTGGTGGAGGCAGGATATGAACCCAGGGATTCTGGCCCCAGGAGCACACTCTCGTCTGCTCCTTGGGGTTGCTCTGAGGATCCCTAAGATGAAGGCCGAGGCTGGGCTCTGCAAATTCCAAAATGCTGCAGAAAGACCAGACGCAGTCCCTTCTACGGGGGATGGAATCGCAACCTGACAGGTGTGGCTGGGCTCTGTAGAACGTGAAGTGCTTTGATAACTGTGACCAACATTTCTTGAGCACCAGCTAAATGCCAGCCATTGTGACGTTTTATGTTTAGCATAAATAAATGTGGACACAGGTCTCTCTGACTTGAGAGTCCAAATTCTTACCTATGAGAATGTGCCCCTGCCCACATTACCACTAAATGTTAGCTCATGGCTCAGGACACTCTGCTGTGACAACCTGCTGTTTAGAAAGAAAATGAGCTGAGGTCAGACTCAGGTGACTGTGGGGTGTGGAGTAATCAGGGCAGACATCCTAGAAGGGGTGTACGGGACTCCCTGGCCTCTGGGCCAGAGAAGGTGTTGGGGAGACAGTGAGGGTGGGGCCAGGCTGAGGGTGCAGCCCCAGGGCTCACATCAGAATACAGGTGGGCCCTTCACTCATGTGCTTAGAAAATGCCCAGATCCAGCTACAGGCTCTGATGTTCCTCCAGTACCGTTGGTTGTTATAGTAGCTGGTTTCTGTCTCTTTTGCCAAGAAGTTGCATGTTTTCTCATATTTCAATGTCATGGTTTTGTTAGACCCTATAATCAGGAGGTGAGTTGTGGCTTTCTCCTCTGCCATTCACTCAGTTCTATTGACTTGTCCTTCCTCATTATTCAGCAAGTAATTCTTTCCATGAGCGCCCATTGATTTCTGGATTGAAAAATGTCTTGATGCACTTTTTAATGAGAGTCCTGTCTCAAGTGCACTAGCATCAGATTAGAGCATTTCACTTTGGGCCTGTTTCACTGTAAAAACAACATCAATTCCCCACTGGGAGGTCAGTGTACCCTTCTCCCAGTCCTCACAGGGGACACCCGTGTGCCCTCCTCCCAGGGTCCTCACGGGGGATGCTTGTGGACTGTCCTTCTGGGGATACCTGTGACCTTCCTCCTGGGGTCCTTGCTGGGGATGCCCATGGACTCTCCTCCCGGGGCCCTTGCTGGGGATGCCCGTGTACCCTCCTGCTGGGGTCCTCATGGGGGATGCCCATGGACCTTCCTCCCGGGGTCCTCATGGGGGATGCCTGTGGACCCTCCTCCCAGGTCCTTACTGGAGACAACTGTGGATCATCCTGTGGATACTTGCTTGAAGTTGTGGATACTTGCTTGATGTTGAAGATGTTGAGACTGGGTTTTGTCTTTTAGTATGCCTCATGAATTTTCATTGATGACATGACATGATGTGTTGAGTCAAAGGACTAGGGTAGATAGGCCTCTAGTGTGAGGTTTTATGTTTATCTGGCTGAGGTTAACATGTGTTTCCTGTTTGCTGTAGCTGTGGTTCAGAGGCTGAACTTTCCTCTACTGTCCCGTATTTTGTGTCCCCTGTTGTCTTTGGATTTTACTAGAAACTCCTGAAATGATGTCTGAGGCTTATAGTTCTTGAACCTGTAACCCCTGTGATAATACAGCAGCCCTGTTGATGTGGTGGTAAGGTCTAGGGGAGGGAAGCATTCAGTAGTCTTATAATTAGGTCTCAGTCTTTTAGGGAGCAGGAATTGGGTATTTTTCTTCCCTGAGGCCTTGTTAAAGAGAACAGAGTGCCATAGCCATATTTCAGGAAGGTTATTTTCCCCTCTCTCTGCCACAAGCAAGAGGGGATTTTTCTCCTATTTTCAAATTGAAGATCTGGGGCTGCTCCTCAAGGTAAAACTCACAAAAGCATTTGGGACCCTCTAAGACAGGGATGTCCAAGCTTTTGGCCTCTCTGGGCCACATTGGAAGAAGAAGAATTGTCTTGGGCCACACATAAAATACACTAACACTAATAATAGCAGATGAGCTAAAAAAAATTGCAAAAAAATCTCATAAAGTTTTAAGAAAGTTTATGAATTTGTGTTAGGCTGCATTCAAAGCCATCCTGGGCCTCACTTGGCCCAGGGACAGTGGGTTGGACAAGCTCACTCTAAGACTTGGCAGCCTTGGAGTTGTAATTCTCAAGCTAGTGTACACGGAGTCTCCAGCAATTCCTCACTTACTGTTTAAAGTGTTCTTAGAGATATTGGCTCCAGTTGTGGACTTCTCTTCCTGGACGCTGTGATTCTTAGTATCTGCCTGTATTTTTCATTTTTGATGCACCCATTTGCCCTGTGATCTCAATTTTCTGATGGATCTAAGAATAGTTGTTGATTTTGACTTCGTTCATTGTATTTTTCTTGTTATGAGTACAGGAGCAATGACTTCCAAGCTCTTTTCATGTTGAACCAGAAACCAGAAGTTAGATTCTCAGTATTATTTTTCAGTGTTGAGTTATGAGAGTTCTTTAGATATTCCAGATAATAGTCCTTTGTTGTATAAGCAATTTGCAAATATTTTCTCCCAGCCTGAAGCTTGCCTTTCATTTTCTTCACATGAGCTGTTATAGAACAAAAGTTTTTAATTTTGATGTGGACAATTTATCAGTTTTTCCTTTTATGAATCATGCTTTTGATGTCAAATCTAAGAACTCTTTTCCTAGTTGTAGTTTCCAAAGATTTTCTTCTATGTTTTTTTCCTAGAAGTTTTATATTTTTATGCTGTATATTTAAATCCATGATCCATTTTGAATTATTTTTAAGATGGTATGAGGTTTAGATTGAAGTTCATTTTTTTTTTTTTTTTGCCCATGGATATCCAATTGCACCAGAACCATTTATTAACAGGGTTATCCTTGCTCCATTCAATTAGTTTCATACCTTTGTCAAAAATAAGTTGAGCTTGTACGTGTAGGTCAGTTTCTGGGTTCTCTATTTTTTCCCCATTGATCCATATGTCTATCCTTCCTTTAATACTACACTGTCTTGATCTTGCAAGACTCAATATTGGGTAGAGTGATTACTCATTTTTGTCAAGTTTATTTTAGCAATTTGAGGGCCTATCCCTTTCTCTATACATTTTAGAATAAACTGGTCTATGTCCACAAAACAGTTTCTTGCAATCTTGATAAGAATTGTGTTATAACTGCATTTCAATTTGGGGAGAATCTCTGTCACTTTTTACTGCATGCATTTTAGGTTCTTTTGTTTAGTACATACACATTTAAGATTGTTATGCTTCCTTGGCCGATTAATGTTTTTATCTGTTAAAGTAAAAGGATTTATCTCTCCTTTTACTTTCTACCTATGTCATTAAATTTGAAATGAGTTTCTTGTAAACAGGATGTAGTTGGAACCTGTTTTAATATTCTTCCAATCTCTTTTGATTGGTGTATTTATACCATCAACATTTGAAATGATTATTGATATGTTTGCACATAAGTCTGTAATTTTATTACATGTTTTCTGTTTGTTTCTTCTGGTCCTTGTTCCTCATTCTTGCTCCTTGTTTTACTGTGGGTTATTTGAACTTTGTTTTAAGGATTTCACCTTGGTTTATTTATTGTGTCTTTGAGTGCATCTTTTTTGTATAGTTTTCATAGTTGTTTCTCTTATTAGAAATCACAATATCACATATGACTTAAAACAGTCTAAGGGTATCAATAGTTTACCATTTCAAGCTAAGTGTCAAAACCTCATTTCCAATTAGATCTCTTTACCTTCGTCAATTTTAAACATCGTGTCTTGAGTATCAAATGGTTTTATAATGTTTGTTTTGATCATTTAATATGATTTATAAAACTTATGAGGAAAATAATTGTATGTATGAAAATAATTGTATGTCTATTTTATGTAGCCATATTTCTGCTCTGTCCATTGTTACCTCTTTCTGATGTGGCAAGGGTTTTTTATTTTTCATTTTATTTCAATTTGATGAACTTCCTTTAGGCAATCTTTAAGAGTTAGTCTGTTAACAACAAATTATTTGCTTTTCTTTGTCTGACAATGTCTACATTTTCTCTTAATTCCTGAAAGATAGTTCCACAAGATATAGAACTTGAGGTTGACAGATTTTTCTATCTGCAGTTGAAAAATATTGTGCAACGTCCTTTCGGCTTCAATGGTTTCAGATGAGAAATCTGTCATTTGAATGTGTGTTCCCCAGTAGGTAATTGTGTGCCATTTCTCTCAGCTGCTTTTAAGTTTATTTTCTTTGGCTTTCATTTTTTTTTTTTGAAACTGTCTCATTCTGTCCTCCAGGCTTTTGTGCAGAGGTGTGATCACAGCTTACTGCAGCCTCAGACTCCTGGGCTCAAGTGATCCTCCAGCCTCAGCCTCCCTGGTAGCTGGAATGACAGACACAAGGCACCATGCATGGTGCCTTTAATTTTTAAAAGTTTAGTTATCATATGTCTTGGTGTGAATTTTTTGTGTTGGTCTTCTCTGGGGGTCACTCGGCTTCTTGGTTCTATAACTTTGTGTCTTTCACCTGATTTGGAAATTTTTCAGTCATTATTTCCTCAAATACATACAGCCTCTGACTTAGGATGGTTCAATATACAAATATTTCAACTTTAGGATGGTGCAAAAGCAATGTGTATTCAGTGTGCTCCTCAACTTATGATAGAGCTATGTTTGGGTAAACGCATTGTAAGTTTCATTGCTGCCGCATCATAAGTTGAGAAGTATATGTACTCTTTCACCTTCACTTTCTTTTTCTTCTCTTTCTAAAATTCTGATGATATGAATTTTGGACCTTTTCATACTGTTCCACAAGCCTCTGAGGCTCTATTTAATTTTTAAATTCTATTTTCTTTCTGTTGTTCAGATTGGGTGAATTCTATTGTTCTATCTTTAAGTTCACTGATTCTATTCTGTCATAGCCACTCTACTATTCAGTCCATCTAGAACATTTTTTATTTCTGCTATTGTATTTCTCAGCTTTGTGATATCATTTTGTTTCTTTTTCATAACTTATTTTTCTTTGCTGAGATTGTGTTTTTTCACTTGTTTCAAGATAATTGGTAACTAACTAGTAAAGCATTTTATGATGGCTGCTTTAAAATCTTTGTCAAATAATTCCAGGATCTGATTCTTCTTGGTCTTGAGCATCAGTCGACTGTCTTAGATCCTTCGAGTTGTGATTTTCTTGGTTCTTGGTATGATGGATAATTTTTTATTGTATCCTGGACATTTGGTCTACTATATTGGGAGAGTCTAGGGCTTCTTTATATTTTTTTAGTTTGTTTCAGCTTAGCACATGAGTTCTTGTCCTACTGTTGTGGGCTCTGGTCCTAATGGCAATTTAATTGTCAAAGCCATTATTTTGGTCTGCTCAGTTTATCTGGTAATGCCATGGTTCCCACTGATCCCTTCTGGGGCTACCTCGGGAGGTATAAGGGGCTTCCCTAGGTCTGCTGAGTGTCTTCTAATGAAAAAGGCTGTGGAGGGGTCCCCCTACTAGAGCTGTTCAGCTATCCTGATGTCTCTGGCAGGGGAGTAGAGTCTTGAGCTCAAGGCTACAAAGCTTCCTGGACTGGGACATTTGTGACTAGTCACTGTTTTTGGTTCTTCCCACCTCCCGACCCCAATGCTGAGAATGTTTTGCTTTTGAAAAAATGACACTTTCAGCTATTTCAAACAGCTCAGCAGTGTTTGCAAAAGGCACTCTCAGTCCATTTTTGAGGATGTACTCATCTCCATGGCTCAAGTAGGGGCAGAGAGCAAGGGTGTCAAAGGACATGTTTCTTGGCAATAAGAAATGAGGATTGTTCATATCCACAGTAGGCTGTTTCTAATTGGCCGTTTTAAAATGTCTGGCTTTACAAGTCTCAATAGGGTGGGATTAATTACTTCAGCTACTTAACCTCTCTCAACCTTAGTCAACAAGAGGTTTGGAGCCTACCCTTAGATGTAATCCTGCTCAGCCACTCACTGGCTATTGGGATGCTCTCAAATCCCTTCGTTTCTCTGGTCTTTCAGTTTCTTCATCTGTGCAATGGAAGTGATGAAAGTCCTCACCTCCCAGGTTTGCTAACACGATGCTGATATAAAGCACTGGCCACAGGAAGGGGTGCCTGGTTGACTCTGCTCAGTGACCATCAGGGGTTATCATCATGACCTTGGAAGGCTTCTAGCCCTTGTAGTCAGGTAATGTCTAGGCTGCTGGAGGATCTAGCAGCTTTGAGATAATGAAGATGTCTGCCTTAGTAGTAATAGATGCGTCTATTATTACTAACAGTGTTATGTTTAAAAAGCAGGACTTGATCTGAGCAGCCTAAATATGAATCCTGACTCCAGCACTTACTGCCTGGGTGGGACACAGGTCAAGCTACTGAACCTCCCTATGTATTAATTTCCTCATCTGTGAAATGGGGACAGCGATAACACCTAATTCAGAGATGAGTCAGGCCAAGTAATTAGCATGGTTCTTGGAATGCTGTAACTGCTCAATAAATGCTGGCTGCAGCCTGCCATGAAGACAGAGAGCTTTGTGTATTGTTCGCAGCTGTTTGTCTGTATTTCCAGTGCCTTGAACAGAGCCTGACACACCGTGCGTGGGTCTCTGTCTGACATGGTGGCTCCTTATTTGGGCTGCAGGCCTTTCCTGCTGAGGGTTGTGTCTGGCTCATGGCTGTGTCCACAGATCCTGCGTGGAGCCTCCCTCCTGCTCTTGGCAGCTAAGGGAACTGCACTGATGTTAGGGCTTAAAAAGTGTGTCTGAGATGCTGCCTGCTGTGCAGTGTCACTGAGGCACTGGTCTGTCTCTCTTTCTCTGTCTCTCTCTTACACACACACAGTCACACACACACAGTCACACACACACACACAACACACACACACATAGACAGACACACACACAGCAGCTGGGTTCCTCCGAGCTCCTCTGCCCAATGCATCCTTCATGGTTTTCTAGCCTTGAGTGGGGGCAGAACAATTGGCCAGGAAGCTGGAGGTTCCCCTTCCACCAGGATCCTCTCTCCTTGATTCCTGAGATTCTTAGTGCCCATTTGATGCCCATTTCTTAGAAGATAGAGGATGCTGCTAGTGGGGAGCCAGGCACATGTCCTTGTCCCTGTCCCCTCCTCAGCAATCATGCTGCAGTGAGAGAGAATTTTCAGGGCCTTCCCTGAGCTTAGTTTTCATGTGGGAGGGGCAGAGCGCCCAGGGACTGGGGTTCAGAAGCAGATATACGTGCTGGAAGGGAGGGCAGAAGGGGGCAGAAGGTACCCACCTGCCCTCAGCATGGTTGTCCTGATTCTTTGGGTATCTTTCGGCTCACATTCACCAATGGGCCCAACTATTGGAGTCTGCTCAGGCTGCCGTGACATATGCTATAGACTGGGAGGCTAGAAGAAGAGAAATGTCTTTTCTCTCAGTTTGGAAAGCTGGGAAGTCCAAGATCAAGAAAAGGTCTGGGTTGGTTCTTCTGTGGCCTGTCCCCTTAATTTGGAGACAGCTGCCCTCTCACCGTGTCCTCACGTGGGCTTTCCCTGTGTGCCTGCATTGGTGGTGACCCTGCTCTTCTTATGCCAGTCTTACCGGCTTAGGGACCCACTTGTATGACCTCACTTAACCTTAATTACCTCTTTCCTTCAAGGTCCTGTTTCTATACACAGTCACATTGTGGGTTAAGACTTCAACACAGAATTTTGGGGGGCCACTATTCAGGCCATAACAGGGAATCACAACCTCCATGAAATGTCTATGGGTTCCCTTAGTGCTGGAATGGGATCCGGTGTGACTCTTTCTTGCTGTAACATTACCCCTCCCACCCAATATGTCTGACGGCATCCAAGTTTCTCATTTCACCCTTGAGAATGAGGCTCAGAGAGGGTCAGTGACATGCCCCCGGTCACACAGATTGTAGGGAGCATCTCTAGGAGGACAGCCTGAGCCCTGTAATTCTGGCCTGGACTTTTTCTGATGCTGGGCAATCAGGACAGCCAGACATGGATAACCATGCTAGGCCGTGTGGGCGAGGGCACCCGGCATCAGAGCTGAGAGGGCCTTGGTGCTAAGCAGCCTCTTTTGTCTCAAGCCTGGCTTTTGTTTCTCTCCCTTAGGGATTCCAATTTCAGGAATACTTTTTGGCTCTTTGTAATTCTCTCATCTTTCATTGCGCTTTCTTTCTGGGTAATCTGAGGCTTGCAGACAGCTAAGTACGATGTGTACATTAAAATGAAATGCAGTACAACATAATTGAACATATTTCTTTCATGTCTGAGTGGTGGATTATTCTTCCTGGCATGCCCCTATTTTCTCTTCAGTGATTCCACTTTTCATGTGAGGTTTTTCCTCCCCTCGCTGGAATTTCTGGGACGTGAATGGCTCCCTGGCTGCTCCTCATCAGAGATCCACCACGATCCTGACACTACAGACTACGTCCCTGTGATGGATAAACCACGTTCCCAGGGCTGAGGGGAGGAAACTGCCAGTGTCTTCATGGGCCTGGGAGGGGTCCTCACTGACAGTGAGGAAGGTGGGGGTTGGCGAGTGGGACTGGGAGGGTTTCCCTGGGTGCAGAGACCCTCCCAGGAACATGCTCCGGGTGGATCCTTCTGTTGCTCTAGAACTGAGGCTGCAGCTTTAGAGCAACAGGATCCTGACTTGCAGCCAAAGCAGCCATCGGGTCCCCAGTGAGTGGTGAATCAGCAGAGACTCCCCAGACATGGCTGTGAGCTCAGATTCAGCTCAGGAGGGGAGCCAGAGGCATTGGAGGAGGTGAGCAGGAAGGGTGCTGCTGCCTCAGCTTACTCACTGCGTGGCCTTGGGTGCGTGACCCAACCACCCTGGGCCTCAGTTTCCCAATCTATAGTATGGGCATATATAGTCAAAGCACAAGGGATTACATGGAGGATTAAATGAAACGATGCCTGTAACACGCTCAGCACAGTGCCTGGTAAATTGTAGGTCCTGAGTGAATGGAAGCAGGTGATATGCATTCATTCACTCATCTAGCCCATTGTGAGGCCTCCTATGTCCCAGGCCATGCACCAGGCATCAGGGAGAGAAGAATCAAACCTCCTGTCACCTGGGGTAGCTCATGGTCTAGTAGTGAGACCGGAACCAGCTCTAGGAGGGGGACATAGTGGTGTTTGTGGGAACAGAGGAGGGACAAGCAAAGTCAGCATCCAGGGGAATCAGAGGAGGCCTCATGGAGGTGATGCTAAAGCTAAGCCTGGAATGGGGCTTGAATTCCAGGGTGTAGGGTTGGGGGGTGTTCCAGCTGAGGACAGCAGGGCAATGGCAGGGAAGCATAAAGAGTGGTGGGTGGGGGTACCAGGGGTGGTCCGGCTGGGCCTGAAGCCTGGGGACTATGGGGACAAGTGGAGGGAGGTGGGGCAGGGAAGCCTTGTGGGGTGGGGCAAGATCACAGTGGACCTGAGTTTGGACTTTGTCAGGCTGATGCTGGGAGCCATGGATGGTTGTGATGGCAGCAGTGGCCCATCTAGAGTGGCCGCTGCCAAGATACCAGCTGCAGTAGGGAGGCATAGTGAAGGCTATAACACTCCGTGGAGCAGGCAGGAGCCCTGCCCTCTCCGAGTGCTGCTACAGCCACCCTGCAGCGGCTCTGGATCCGGGTGTATCTGTGCTCTTGGAGGCCCGGGAAAGCCCCACTGTTCCTGGCAGACTTGGAAGTGCCTGTTCCCATTGCCTGGCTTCTCCCGATATTGGCATCTGCTCTGATGTTGGAGGTGTGGCCAGAGCTGCATGCTTCACAGAGCCAGTGGGAGACAGTCGGGGGGTGAAAATGAGAGCCCGTCTTTTCTGAGTTGGTGGGGTAGGAGCTCCCTGGGTGCACCTGCAGCCACCTTCCCAGGTGCAGGACCCCCAGCATCTCTGCAGTCTGCACCCTTGGAGGCCTGGGAAGGCCCTTCTGTCCCCGCTGGCTTGGTTGTCTGCTCCCACTGCCTGGCCTCTCCTCACTCTTGGCACCTACTCTGATTTTGGAGCAGAGTTGGGGCTGAACCTGGGCACTGTCACAGCCCAGTTAGATGTGCACACACTTGGGGGCAGTGCTGACATGCCAGCCCTTGCCATCTCATACCCCTCTGGATTTTGGGTGCTGACAAGCCAGGGAGAAAAAGCTGAGAGGGGCCTGAGGGCAGCTCAGCTCCAGGTGTTGGCCTGCAGGTGCCCCTTGGTGCAAGCAGCCTGGGCACCATGGAAGCTGGGAGGCAGACAGGCTCCTGGGCAGAAGGGGGTGGGTCCCTGGTGAAGCCCCACCTTCAGGCTGGGGAAGGCCTGAAGCCTGGGGGCCTGGCTGCCAGTCCTAACAACTGGAGGAAGATGAGAGGGAGAGCTCATGGTGCTCTTTCCTGGGCCTGCCCATGGCTGCCCATGGCTGCCCATGGACCAATCAGCACTCACTTCACCCCTCTGAGGCCCATAAAAGCCCCAGGCTCAGCCAGAGCTGAGCAGATGATGGGAGGACCAGCTGCAAAGGGGAGCTTCCCACTCCAGGGCCTCCTCTCTGCTAAGAGCTGCAGAGACAATGGGATGACCTGCCTGCAGAGAGAAGCCACCCACCCCAGGACCTCCTCCTCTCTACTGAGGGCTGAACACTCATCAGGACACCCTAACTGCAGAAAGGAGCTACCCACAGTGGGTCTCTGAGCCGTTTTACTTCTAAATAAATCTCCTCTTCATCTTGCTCATCCTCCATTTGTCTGCATACCTCATTCTTCTGGATAGCAGGACAAGAACTCAGGGGCTGCCAAATGGCAAGGCTAGAAGAGCTGTAATACAAACAGCACTGAAACATACCCCCTTGCTCACCATATTTCAGGTGAAGAGAGGGAGAGAAGTGCTGTGGCCCTTTGGGGACCCCAGAGCTGGGAGCTCCCTGAGCCAGGGCTGTGGCTCCCTCTTTGAGGCTCTGTGGTTCCTGGTGTCTCTGAGCTTCTGGGCACCACTGCATTCCCTGATACCAGACAGGGAAGCTGCTTGCCGTGTGCCTGGTCCAGCTGCAGCCTCACATAGAGTCGGCGCCTATGCCAGCACCTGGAGCTGCCTGCCCACTGCAGCAGCCACCATGCCTGACTGTGCACAGTGGCCAGACCCCATGCCTGCTGGCTCATACACCCCTCACTGCTCCATGCCTGGCCCACCCTTGGCAGGTTTGGGATCCAGGCTGGTAGCATGAGCTGAGCACAGCCTGCCAGGCTGAGTGGGTGGAACAAGCTGAGCAGGCCTGGGCAAAGGCACCACCAGCCACAGAGGCCAGAAAAACAACACTCCAAAGATCTAGTAATAGTTGAGGGGCAGGGGAGGGCTGTGGTCAGGGCGTCAGGTCCTTCCGCAGATGGCAGCCTTGAGTGGGAGCCACGAGGGAGACAGTGTCCCTCCTTTCACTCCTGTTCCTCAGGCTCTACCTGGGGCTACACAGAGTGAGTGTCATCTGTGTCCCTGATGTGGCCTCGGGGGCTTAGGGTTGGAGATATGCCTCCAAGTCCCTCAGGCTATGTTGGAGCCCCTGGCTCTGCCTCACCCTTCTCTGAACAGCACTCCTCCCTCTTTACCCTCCTCCCACCAGTGTTCACTGGGCTCCTGTGAGGGGCTGGGCACTGTTCTAGGGGCTACAGCTGTGAACAAACAGGCGACACCCTCTACCCAGAGCTCACATCCCTGTGGGGACACAGATGGTCACCAAATAACCTGGGGACCTCCCCTGGGATCAGTGCCATGAGGACGTGGTTCCCAGGTCTCTGGGACCATGGGCCAGAGTATAACCTTGTCAGGAAGGCTGGGAGGGCTTCCCTGAGGAGGTGGCCCTCTCACCAAGACCTGAGGGATCGGGGGAGAAAGCTCTGGGAAACGAGGAGGAGGTGAGCTTCAGGGATTAGGAGGAGAGTGAGCAAAGGTCCCTGGTGGGAGGGAGGGAGGGGAATTCAGGGCCTGGGGTGGAGACTTGAGGAAATTGAGGAACAGATGAGGCTGGCGAGGATGGCACAGAGCCAGGCCCCCAGGGAGCATGGTGGCCATGGGGGCAGGTTTGTTCTTCTCTTTACAGTATGAAGATGCTCTTGAGAAGGCTAATCACGGGAGGCAGGAGCAGATTTCTGCAGCAAACCCCTTTCTCTGGATACCTGGTCAGGGGCTGTGGAGTGGGAATGGCAGCAGGAGGCCAGGGAAGGCTGAGGAAGGGTGCAGAGGGAGGTGATGGGGCCAGAAGAGGCCAGGGAGCTGGAAGGATGGGTTGCAGTGATCTGAGGAGTTGAAACTGGAGGTGGATTCCATGTGGCGTGCGGGGAAGAGGTGGGGGAGGGTGGGGATGCTGCTGCTGAGGTTTCCTGGTGGAGGGGTGAAGACCTCACCACAGTCAGGACTGGGAAGCCAGGTTTCAGGGGCAAGGTCATGGTCACTGTGGCCAGGCTTCTCTGGTCTTTCCCTTCCTCACCTCCCCGGGCAGAAGAGGCCTCTTCTCTTATCCGCTCCTTCCTACCCCCTTGCCCACTTCAGATCAGAACATCAGCTCAAAACTGAATGTGTTTTAGAGATGCCTTCGTCCCAGCCCTCATGAACAGGGAAGAGAAGAGGCCCAGAGAGGGAGCAGAATTTCCCAAAGCCACACAGCAAACATGGGCAGAACTGGAGACGGCTCCAGAGCCCCACTTTGTGCCCTCAACACCAGCTCCCTGCTGGACGTCATAACCAGGGGCCGTGGTGCCGCTTTCTTGACTCTGCCCCTCAGGCAGTGGCTAATGGCTCTGTCATCCTGAATCAGTAGATTAGGAGCCACTGTATTTATAGCGTAATTTTTTCAGATGGTTCAAGGAGAAGTTGATAAGTGGGTCCTGTCCTTTCCCAGAAGATTATAGATTTTCTTTTTCTTTATTACTGTTTTTTTTCTTTCTTTATAATTCTCTCTAACACACAGGACTCTGTTTCCTGTGGAAGCTAGTGGTCCTTGAGGAAACTGCTCCTGTGATGCTGGAGCCCCTTTCAGGGTGCACCTTGCAGGGGCTGGGCCTGGAGGTTGCACCGTGGCCAAGGCTGCAGTGCCTCAGGCCTCCTGGTCTCATCCTCTCTGGTCAACCCTGTGATTCTTGCTGCCAAGTCCAGGAGGTGGTCACTAGAGGGGTCCGTGTAGTCTGGGCAACTCTTGGCAGGGAACTAAGGCAGAAAATGCTGGGCTGAGGTTGTGACAGGGACATAATTCTCTGCAGATTTCCCCACCCCACCCTCCACCCAACACCAGAGTGGAGGAGGGTGAGGGAGAAGCCAGCAGTTACTTTGTGTGGCAGGTGTGCTGGGCTTGGCATGTAGGGTCTGATTCCCTCCCCTCCCTCTCCATTTCCTCCCCAAGATCATCTCAACGGTTAGATTGTGTTTTCTCTCATTTCACAGATGAGGAATCTGAGGCTCAAAGAGGTTGAAGGAGGCAGTAAGTAGCAGAATTGGGATTTGAACCCCGGCATGCCTGGCTGTTTCCCAAAAGTACTCCTGTCTCCAAAAGAGTACAGGCTGCTCTTCCCTGTACCCAGTGCTTACCTTGCACCAGGCACTGAAGTTGACTCCTCCCATCTTGCATTTCACTGAACCCTGACCACCTATGGGGCAGATGCGGTGGCCATCAGTTTTCAGATGAGGAACCTGAAGCTCAGAGAGGTTAAGTTACTTGCCTGTGAACTGTGGAGCTGGGATTCAGTCCTGGGTTAGTTGCCTGCAGAATCTGTGTCTATAACTGCTGCACAGAGCTGCCTCCTCCTCTGACCTCAGAGAAGTTCTTCCTGAGCTCTAACCCAACTCCTCTACACTGACCTTCAGATTAGCTGCTGAAGATCACGGGCCCAAGGTACATTAGTGTAAGAAACAGGTTATAAAGTTCCAGAGGGCAAAGGGAATTTTATTTCATTTATCTTTTTTGTCACTTAAGAATGAATACATAGTCTCTCTGTAGGCTGGTAGAAGGTGATTAGGCAGAAAAGAGATGCAGAGTCAGGTAGGAGGCGAGCACACTGGTAGCAGGTGAGTAAGCAGGTAGGAGGTGAGTAGGTGGGGAGAAGATGATGAGGCAGGTAGGAGATGATGAGGCAGGTAGGAGGTGAGCAGGCAGGTAGGAGGTGAGCAGGCAGGTAGGAGGTGAACAGGCAGGTAGGAGGTGAGCAGGCAGGTAGGAGGTGAGCAGGCAGGTAGGAGGTGAGCAGGTAGGTAGGAGGTGAACAGGCAGGTAGGAGGTGAGCAGGCAGGTAGGAGATCAGCAGGCAGGTAGGAGGTGAGCAGGCAGGTAGGAGATCAGCAGGCAGGTAGGTTGGGTTTCTGCCCCTTTTACCTGTTACAGGTGAGGGCCTCCCCTTCCATAGCCAACAGTTCCAGGAGTGGGCTCTATCTGAGGTCCTGTGGCCCCTTTGGGGAAGGGATTGTGTCCCCTCACAGTTCTGGAGCTCTGACAGGGCCCCACACTACTGGGCTCCTTCCTATCTCACCTCATTTAAACTTCCCATTTATGCCCTTTTCTGTAGTGAGCACACAAAGTTCAGAAAGTAGAGATGACATGGCCAAGATTTTGAACCTAAGGACTCTTGCCAGATCACTGTGCTGCCTTCCACCCTCTTCCTCCTTGGTTTCTCCATTCATACACAGGCTGCTCAACACCACTATCCCCATGAAGAGCTTCCCATGGGGTCCAGATTTGACCTCCGACCCCCACCTCCCCCTTGCAGGGAGTCCCATTCTATCACAGCCCTGTCCCTCCCTTGGAGTCATTCCCTTGCTCAGAACCTGTGTTAAGGCCTCCTTATCTTGCTAGGTAAATGCAAGCAATGGCATGCACATGAGGCAGCCTGAAAGTGTGGAGACCAACCAGCAGGTAAAGAAACCCCCAGGAATAGCCCAAACGCTTGTGTTTTATCCCCCGGGACTTCCAGAGGGTTCCTCCACTCCTTGTCAGCACTCCCTCAGAAGGAAGGAAAGAGGAAGGGACCCCAAGGAATTCCCTTTCCTGGTATGAGGGCACCTCATTTTTTGATGTTCCCCCACCCCATTCCCAGAGGATACAGGTCTCCTGGGGTAGTCTCAGCCTCCAAACAATAGCCCTCTGAGACTTTTACAGTTTGCACCCCCATTTTATAGATGGAGAAACTGGGGCTCAGAGAGGTGAAGTAAATTAGAAAATGTCATGCAGCTGTGGAATAGCAGAGCTGAGATGTAAATAGAGGTTGGACCCCAAAGCCTGTTGTTTTCCCGGTGTTCATACTCAAAGCGGACTGATGTCCCTGGCTGGCTCCATCAGATCTAGCCTTGCCATCCCCACCCCCTTGGCATGACCTGAATTCCTGGGTTCCAGTGGGTGCAGTGAGCCTGTGCCCTGCCTGGATGCCCCTCCCTGATGGGTCTTGCTCCAGCGGACTGAACTCTGTCCACTTCTCCAAAGCAGCTCCCTCCAGGGCTTTGCAAAACCTGCTCCTCCTGCCTAGAGAGCCTTTCCCCTCCTCTCTGCCTGGACAACTCCTATTCATCTTTCAAAACTTAGTTGAAATATTGCCTCCTCCAGGAAGCCACCGAAATCTCCCATACTTGATCATACTTCCTTGGAGTCCTGAGCGCTGACTGTGTTATGTTAGACTGTTTGTCTAGGTGTCTGTCTCCCCCCTGGACTGTGACATTCCTGAGTGCTGGGGCCATCACTGTGAGTCCTGCAAACTGCATGGAGCCTGGCCTATAGCAGTGGTAAATAAATCAATGTCTGTGAAATAAACTTTGCTCAACAGTTCTAGCTCTGGTCAGAGAATGGTCCACCCATTTGTGCTGTGGTCAGAGATCTTCAGGCCATCATACTGTCCCTGGAGTCTGTCCTTCTTCAGGCTGAGCAGCCTAGCTCCTTGACTCTTTCCATTGTGGACTCTTCCACTGAGTCTGATCAATCAGCCTCACAAGTCCTTAAGCTGAGTGCAATCTGCCAGCATTGATTAGGATAGGACCACTCCCCTCTCATCCTTGATACTAGACCTTCATTAAATAGTCTACACACAGCCTGGCATATCAAAGCTCAGCAAATCTTTGTATAATAAATGAATGAATAACAGGTTAGTCTTTCTGGCAATCATCTCACACTGTTGGTGTGAATTTAGCCTCAATTCAGTCTTCATCTCACAGCCTGTCTCCTGCAGACACTAAAGCCCTACCTCTTGTCCTTGGGCAGCTGGACTTAGATGAGATCTAAGGTTGGAACTCATCTGTCTCTGCTCCATCGTGTCCTGTGTGTCCAGCTCTTTCAGTGGATCTGAGGCCTCTGGGGTCCTGACTCGTTGATATGGCTAGGCCCTGTGTCCCCACCCAAATCTCATCTTGAATTGTAATCCCGAGGTGTTGAGGGAGGGACCTGGTGGAGGTGATTGGATCGTGGGGGTGGTTTCCGCCATGCTGTTCTTGTGATCGTGAGGGACTTCTCACGAGGTCTGATGGTTTTATAAATGGTAGTTCCCCTGGGCTCCTCTCTCTCTCCTGCCGCCTTGTGAAGAAGGCGCCTGCTTCCCCCTCCACCATGATAATAAGTTTCCTGAGGCCTCCAGAGCCATGTGGAACTGTGAGTCAATTAAACCTCCTGTGTTTATAAATTACCCAGTTCGGTAATATCTTTATAGCAGTGTGAGAACAGACTAATACACTCATCATCTGCATCTTCGTCAGCCCCTGCTCAGCTTCCTCTTCCTCAGAGGCATTGAGTACCCCCAGGGCCTGTGCCAATCCCGCCTCAGAACAACCTGGGAGCTCCCATGAATTCAGATTCCTGCGCTTGGCTCCAGGCTATTGATTTGGAATTTCTGCAGAGGCAGTGGGTAGGCGCGGAAATCTGCAGTTTGAGAAGTTCTCCAGGTGATTCTTATGAATCAGAATGTTGGTGACCCTGAGAAATGGGGCAGGATGTGGGACAGAGCTATGCAAGGTAACCTGATTGTGATCCAGGCATTTGGGGACTATTTTAAGTCCACTAAGCTACACTATGTTCAGCCCACATGTCTCCACCTGGTTCACACACTCTCAAAAGTAGGCTCCATCCTGCTTTACTGAAGTCCACACGTGGTGCCTCAGGACCTTTGCTCCTGCTGTTTCTGCCAATTCCTGTATCTCTGCAGGTCTCTACATCTACAAGAGAGTAACAAACTGCAACCAGGATAGGGATCCGGGTTTGCCTAAACCCAAAGTCCCAGTCCTTCTTTCTGATGGGCTGCCCTGGATGGCCGCTCTAACCCTAACCCTAACCCTGTAATCCACTGGACCTCCTTAGTGCTCCTGAGATTGTTTATCAGATACACCATTACCCAGTGTGAGTGTTTATGCAACATTAATTAGTCCTAATGAGGATCCATAACTGATTAGGAGCAGAGTTTGTCAATCACAGTCCGGGTTTCCTCCTCTTGGCTTTTCCCTGGGAGCCAGGCAGTGCCTCAGCAGAAGTGGGAACCAGGCCCCCCAGCCCCTTAGAGGCCTGCTCTGGTGTCTGGGAACTGTGGCCCCTACCTTCCCCACCCCCACTTCCTGCCCCGCTCCCCAAGGCCTGTTTGGTCCTCAGCTCTGCTCTGTTGAGCTCTCCTGGCCCTTGAGGCTGATGAACACCTTCACTCCCCACCCTTTCCCTACCTCCCCTCCCCACAGCCCTGCAGGGTCTGGGGCTTGGTCATGTCCCTTGCACACCTAGGCTGCCGTCTGTGACCCTGTCTTTAGGCTCACCCTTTCCAGTGCCCTCCCATCACATGGTTGTCTTTATAAAGTGGGGGCTTTGGGGTCAGACAGATCCAGGTGCCTTCCCGGCCTCACCTCTTGCTGGCCGTGTGAACTGAAGTGAGATTGTTTTTTGTAATCTTTTCAACCTTCAGTTTCCTCATCTCTCAAATGGGTGTTAGGAGAATTGTCTTAAAAATAAATGAGGAGGCTGGGCACAGTGGCTCATGCCTATAATCCCAGCACTTTGGGAGGCCGAGGCAGTTGGATCACTTGAGGTCAGGAGTTCCAGACCAGCCTGGCCTACATGGTGAAACCCCATCTCTACTAAAGATACAAAAATTAGGCAGGTGTGGTGGTGGGCACCTGTAGTTCCAGCTACTCGGGAGGCTGAGGGAGAAGAATCGCTTGAAACAAGGAGACGGAGGTTGCAGTGAGCAGAGGTTGCACCACTGCACTCCAGCCTGGGTGACAGAGTGAGAATCCTTCTCAAAAAGTAATAATGAAAGTAAAAATAAAATAAATGAGGAATGCATACAATGTGCTCGGCTGGTGCCTAGTATATCGTATAAGCTCAATAAATGGTGGCTTAACTTTGAGTCATTTCCCTTTTCCAAAAATGTTACTGATATCTCAGCACTGGACACTACTCAGTAGCCTCAAGTCCAACCTCCAGCCCAGCCCTCCAGGCCCTTGCTAACCTGTCTCTTGCCATCTCTACTCTTTCCTGCCCACCTGTCTGAGCTGCCAGCCATCCAGAACACTCACTGTTCTTCAAACGTGGCTCACCCTTTCCTGATGCTGTGTGCTCTGTGTGGTATTATCTTCCTCACTGACCTCTCTCTCCACGCACTTCCCTGTTCACGAGCCCATGGCCTAGCCCACCTTCCCTTGGTCTGGCTCCAGTCACACCTCCTCCAGGAAGCCTTCCAAGATGCCCCAGCTGGGCAGACCTCCTCTCTTATCTGAAGTCCTGTGCCCCCAGCTTAGAGAACTCCTGCCTTCAGAAAGGAAATTTTTTCCTGATTGACCTTTACCTTCCCTTGAATCACAGCTCTTTCCAGGACAGTGAAGTCCCCAGAGGCCTCTGCACACTGGTCAGGACTGTGGTCCTAAGTCCTCCCTATGGGGCTGGTCCCCAGCAGGCTCAGTGCCTGTCCCTCACCCTCTCCCTTGTTTCCCTGCTGTGCCTTGGGCTCCCGGCAGGCCTCGTGTGAGCCCCTGTGGGGGCAGCCAGCACATGCCCTGAGTGCAGCCTCTGTGATTGCTGAAGCTTGCGTGTCTCGCAGTCTGTGGGTCTGAAACCTTCCTTCTGTGGGTTTCAGACTCCTGGAGTCTCTGACTGTGGGGATTGTGAGTCTAGGCTACTCTGGTCCTGTGGCTCAGGGAATCTAAGGCTCAGGGATGCTGAATGCTGAAGTCTGCACCTGAGTGAGTCAGGTTCTGAGACTTTGAGTCAGCACCATGAGAATACCCCGGGTGCTGACGACACCTTCTGAATCCAGGCACCCAGGGATACTGACTGAGTCTGAATCCGGCCCCTCCACTCAGCAGTTGTATGAACTTCAAGGCTCTGAGCCTCAGTCTCCTCATCTCTGTAGTGGGGTTGATGATGGCAGGTGGGTGCGACTCTATCAATGGCATTTGAGAGAAGCCTGTCTGTGTGTGGCTGCTGTGGCAGGCCCTGAGGAGTGGGCAGTGAATTGGACAGTGGGTCTTGCCCCGCCTGGCAGGGGCGTGCCTGTGAGGGCACATGTGTGGCGGAGTCCTTTGTGTGAGGGCCTCACACAGCAGGGTGCGGTCAGCCAGGAGGGCGCTGGTGATTGCCAGCCCTGGAGGGCAGCCCCAGGCTGGAGGCAATGAGGGGAGGGACCGAGAGCATTTCTTCCCCCCCAGCCTGCATGCATCAGCTGTCAACCTGCACTTGAGGCCTAGATTAGCCTTGTCAAATAGAAATGTAACAGGACGTGTCAGTTTAAATTTTGTAGTAATGTTAAAAAGTTAAGAAATAAGTGAAATTTACTTTTAAATGTCTCTTATTTAACCCAATATATCATTTCAATCTGAAATCAGTATTAAATATAAATAATGAAATATTTTACATATTTTTCTAGACTGAGTCTGAAAGTCTGGTATGCCTGTCACACGTCTAGGATACCTCAATCCAGCCCAGCCATGCTTCAAGTGTTCAGCGGCTCCATGTGGCCAGCATCTATGGGATGGGCCAGCATATGGCTGGCAGCTCCTGATGCCAGCCAGTGGTTAGGAGCCTAAGCTCTGGAGTGACTGTGGCTTTGGTTCCATTCCTGACTCTCTCTCTTCTTGGTCAGGTGACCTTGGACAAAAGGCTCCATATTTTCTTGAGAAAATCAATGTATTGAGTGTTCAGCAAACAGTGGCTGCTGGTATAATTTATTATTTTTGTTACTCTGTCACCTCACAGCACCTTGACTCACCCCTGTAACTGTGTGTCTCCCCCTCGTAGACCCTTGGCACCTTCCTCTGCCAGCAGATCTGCTGGACAGCAGCCACCCCAGAGCGTGGATCCCTCTGCATGGCTGGGGCTCACCGAAGCACAGAGTACAGAGCCCCACCTGGGCTGAGCAGACGAGCCTCTAGGGCAGCAGCACGTGGTGTGAGTCTGGGCTGCTCCAGGCCTCTGCTTCTTGGCCTGCAAATAAGAGGTTAGGACTAGGGGACCCTGGAAAGTCACTGCCAAGTGTAAGAATTTGATGAGCATGACAGCACATACATAGGACATGGGCAACATTTACAGAGAAGCCTGTGGGGGTAATGAGCTGCAATGTGCTTGAGTATTGGCTTGCCTTGGGCGACCTGGCTACCAGGTAGGAAGGAGCCTTGTTGCCTCCTGTGAAGAAGGCCTGCCTCCCGGGGTGTGAACCTGTGATGACGTGAGTAAAGGAGCATAATGCCCCACTAGGGCTCAGAGCCCAGCCAACATTGCTTTTGCTTAACTGGTAAAGAGGGCTGCCTGGGGAGTGGTTCCGGTGGCTCCACTGTCCTGCTCTGGGAGCTCCTGGGAAATCTGGAGACTCCAACCCCAGGCCCATAAGACTTGCCAGGCCTGAAACCAGCTGCGGGTTTGGAAAGAGATGCGGGGTGGGGGGCGGTGGAGGTGGTGCCACGCTGCAGCCTCCTGAGGACCTCACCTCATCATG
This sequence comes from Gorilla gorilla gorilla, assembly GCF_029281585.2. Taxonomy (NCBI): domain Eukaryota; kingdom Metazoa; phylum Chordata; class Mammalia; order Primates; family Hominidae; genus Gorilla; species Gorilla gorilla. The sequence continues at coordinate 209,686,235 of NC_073224.2, forward strand.
GCACTCTCCAGTCCTGTACAGGGGTGACCCCAGGGGCCTGTGCAAGTGGGTCAGGTGGAGAGGAAATGGTCTGTTTTGTTGCTCCAGGCCACTTGTAACTGGCAAGTTAACAGCTCACAGCCTGGTTCCGGCACAGCTTCGCCAGTCTTGCGTGGAGCAGTGAACACAGCGGCGCCCGCAGTGCTGCCCACTAAGGTCCTGCAGGGCTTAGGGAGTGGGTGGCCACACCCGGCCACTGACAGAGGACAGAGCCTGGAATCATCTGGCCAAGGAGAGACTCCTTGCCTGGGGGTCAGTGTGGGGCTGGACAGGCCATTGTGCTGAGGGACAGAAGCCAGGGGTTGGGGGGAAGAAGTGAGCTCTAGGTGAGAACAGTCAGGGGCAGGATGAAGAGGGGTATCTGCCCACCTGGCCCTTAGCAGAGTAGCTTGTCCTCCCAGGCCACTCACCCTGGAACATGGGCAAGACACATGATGGCCCTGAATAGATTCTTCCTTTCCATGCTTTAGCAAGTATAATAAGTATACTTACTAAGTATACGTCAAGTGCTTTAAGAAGTATCATTGAATAAGTTTTTCTTCAACACTCCACTCCTCCCTCTTCTTCTCTCCCTTCCTCTCTCTCTGCTTTCTTTTTTTCTCTCTTCCTTCCATGGGGCAGGAAGGTAGCAAGACAGAACCCCAGGCACATGTGTCCACAGGCACACGTATAAGGCTCCACACCCGTGTGCTCACCAGCCGCATGATGGGCCGTGTCCGCCCAGCACCAGCCCCACAGAGCTCAGAGCAGCCCAGGCCTCTTCTCTGTTTTGTTGCTCCCAGAAAATTGGAAAATAAAGAAATGTTAAAGTAGAATCACAAATACTGGGATATTACCTAAATATTTACATTGTACAAATGAACACTTTTGTCAACAAATATGTGATGTGTGATTTATCAGGTAATCGCAAGGTTTATTTTTAAAAAGCTCATTCTTTCCACAGGTGAGGCAGAGTGGATGGGAACCAGGACACACAGAGGAGGCTGTTAGATGAAAGTCTTGCCTTCTTTCCCTGTGCCCCTGAGTCCATGGGAAGAACCTCTTAGCAACAGCGCCACAAGGTCACATTTGAGGGCTTGAATGTGGGCCCTGCACACATATGTGCACACATAAACACAGACACATAGGTACACACCTGCATACACACAACCCCCTTGGCAGATAGGCAGGAGGTTACCTGACTTGAATGTCACTGTGGCAATAACTGCAATGTGATTCTTTTTAGAGATGAAGCTGTCACATGCATTTTTATCCTTTCTGAAAATAGGCAAGGTCTGACGGTATCTGGGGGGAAGCTGACACTGGGGAACATCCCAGAGGCATTTCTGCAAATCCTGAATCATGGTGGGTCCCAGGTCCTTCCCCAGGGGCCTGTGCAGTGGGTCAGGTGTCGGGGAAATGGCTGCTTCTAGAGGTGCTACTGTGTCCCAGGCACATGGGCTATCCTGTTCACCCCTCACAATGCCCGCAGAGTGGGTCGAATTCTCCCTGTTACTGCAGAGGCATGAAGCCTCGGAGAGGCAGGGGAACTTGCCCTGGGTTATCCAGCAGGGAGTGGAATGGCTGGTCTCTGCTGGCTCTCCCTGATGCTGGTGACAGAGTTTATTACAACTGAGCTTGGGTTGTGAGGCCCCCCATTCTGCTGGCCGCATTACTGGATGTGAGCACAGGATGCAGTCTGCTAAGGGCCACAGACAGACAGTGGAGAAATGGCTGGGGGAGTGCAGGTATAGGAGACGATGGGCACTGGGGAGGGGGAACAAGGAGGGGATAATGATAAAACTGGGCCTTTGTGGGCTTAAGACAAAGCACAGTCAGTGCCTGATCAATGGCAGGCATTATCAGTGTGGTTATGACTGCCATCATCATCATTTCTGGGGGAAGAATCTTCATCATCATTGATATGGTTTGGATCTGTGTCCCCGCCCAAATCTCATGTTGAAATGTAATCTCCAAGGCTGGAGGTGGGGCCTGGTGGGAGGTGATTGTATCATGGGGGTGGATTTCTCACAAATGGTGAGAGCACCTCTTGGTGCTGTCCTCCCAAAGTGAGTGAGTTCTCACAAGATCTGGTCCCTTAAAAGTGTGATCTGGTCCTTCTCTCTCTCTTGCTCCTGTTCTGGCCATGTGATGTGCCTGCTCCCCCTTCACTATCTGCCATGACTGTAAGTTCTCTGAGGCCTCCCCAGAAGCTGAGCACATGCCAGCACTATGCTGCTGCAGAAGCATGAGCCAATTCAATCTCTTTTCCTTCTAAATTACCCAGTCTCAGGTATTGATTTATAGCAATTCAAGAACAGCCTAACTCAATTATCATCATTGCTGTCTTCACCATCATTGTCATCCTCATCTTCACAGTCACCATTGTCTTGGTTTTCATTATTATACTCATGGTGTCATCATCGTCATCATCCTGACTGTTGTCAGTCATCATCTTTGCCATCCTCATAGTCATTACCATCTTAATTACCCCTTAGTGAGTATCACCTGTGTCTTGCCTGTAAGGCTGTTATAATTATCATCCTTGGATTACGGATGGGGAAGCTGAACACAGGGAGAGAAGAGGACCTGCCCAATGGCCCAGAGCAAGTCAGCGATGGTGTCACCAGCTCAAGTTCAGCTGCTCCCTATTCAGAGGTTGAAAACATGAGAAACGAGGTGCAGCGAAAGGAAAACAGTTTTATTAATTGGAAGCTAGCAACTGGGGAATGGCCAGACTCATGCTTTTAAAAGACCAGTCCAACTTTCTGGGCTGAGTGAGACGGTTTCAGAAGGGAGACATGGTATGGGAAACAGGTGGGAGGGGTGCAGGAGGGTGCAGGTCTGCAGGTCTTGTTCCAAAGGCTTTCTTGAGTAGTCAACCATCTGGAGGTCCAGTTGGCATCATCTTGACTTCCGCCTATTGGTGGTGGTCTCCTTGCTTGTAAGCCCACTAAGCAAGCTGATTTCATAGCTGGATCTGCAAGCCTGGTTTGTTTCAAAATTAGCCCCTGGAATTTCTAAGCCAGCACATGATGAGATAAGGAGCACTGTTCATGGGAGTACCTGGTGGATAGGGAAGAAACAAATGTTTTAAAGCACAAGGCTACATTCTGAGATGAAGAAGGACAGGAAAAAATAAGTTCAAAATGCATTTCAAGGCTGAGACACTCAGTTACAATGGATCCAGGATTTGAACCTGTGGTGTCTGTCTCAGGGGTGGCGTTTTCACCCTGTACAATGACAATACGAGCATGACTGTTCATTGGATGCCTCTGTTTGCCATGAGCACCTCCTCCCAGATTGTCTCCAAAGCCCCTGCTGTCCTCCCAGCCCATCTGGCATCCTGGGGACCACTGCCACAGCTGAAGGCCTACTGTGTGTGCTGCATCTGTGTCCTCATACCCTTGTGCTTTTCTGCCTATGGCCTCTCACCTGTGGGTTCCTAGAACCTACAGCCCCTCCAGGAGGTACATCTCATCAGGTCTGTTGTTTTTACAGGGGAGGACTCTGAGGGTCAGAGTGGGAGGGTGACTAAGGCCAACCCCAGATTCTTTATTTTTTATTTTTTGAGACAAAGTTTCTCTGTCACTCAGGTTCGAGTGCAATGGTGCAATCTTGGCTCACTGCAACCTCTGCCCTCTGGATTCAAGTGATTCTCCTGCCTCAGCCTCCCCAGTAGCTGGGACTACAGGTGCTCACCACCACTCCCAGCTAATTTTTGAATTTTTAGTAGAGATGGGGTTTCACCATTTTGGCCAGGCTGGTCTCGAACCCCTGACCTCAAGTGATCAACCTGCCTTGGTTTCCCAAAGTTCTGGGATTACAGGCGTGAGCCACCGCACCCGGCTCAACCCTAGAATCTGTCTGGTGCTTGAGGGTGGTTGCAGGGATACAATGTGATGACACAGGAAATCTGGATCTGGTGAAACTGCAACTTCTAAGGGAAAGGGCACCATCCCCCGTGATAGAGGAGAAACCAAGGCCGGGAGGGAAGGAGCAGGTAGAGCCTGGACTGTCAGGACTCACCATTGCCGGCTTCCCCAGGGCGACCTGGAGGGCAGGAGGGCAGACCCAGGAGGGCTCAAGCAGGAACTCTTCCATCTACACCTCTGCCCCTGACTACCTGCCAACTCCCCGACCACAAGCAATTTTCCTGGGGGAAGAAAATGACTTCGCAGTTTTGGCAGGATCTCACTTCCATTAAGTTAAACATGTAACAGAGTTCTCAGGGTGGAATATGTTTTGTTTAATACCTTGATCTCTCTTGTCTGCTGTAGAAATAAAATCTGTCAAGCCCCTTGAAGCCAACTGTCAAAGTAGAGCATTTTGGGAGGACAGACCTCTCACTCTGATGGCAAAATTCATTTGAAATGATCCTTTAATCCAGTTTCCCTGTGAGACCTGGAGCTGAAATTTTAAAGCCATTTGCCCTAAAGAGTTTCTTTCCATTTCTCCCTGCTGCTTTCTCTCCTGGTACCGACCCCTCCTCCACCTTTAAAAAATAATGCAACAAATTGCAGCCGGCGTAATGATAACCATTTGGTTTCTCATACAATTTTTTAGGGGGAAAATGACAGAGCACAAAGCTTTGCCTTTCACTGTCTGTTTAGGGAAGGAAGGGAGGTGATTTGCTGTCAAAGTCAACAAGTAAAGGAGAAGAGGCATGAGGGGGTGGGTGGGATTTTCCAGACCTGAAGTCTGTGTGAGCAGGAGGAGCGTCTGGGAGGATGACGGCGCCCTCACCCCTGCTGAAGTGGGGGTGGGAGGAGCTGCCGCTTTTTCTCTGATCTCTGCTCCTTACGCCTGTACCTCCTTCTATCCCGTGTCTGTGTCCCCCTGCCAGAGTCTCAGCCTGCCTTTGGGCTCAGTACTTTACAGGGTACAAAGCGTTTCCACATTCACCATGATCATTTGTTTGTTAATTGCTCTTTCCTTCCTTCCTTCCTTCATATTGTCAAAGTCATGGTGATTGGGTTTCACTACGGGACACTGTCCCATCCCCATGTGATGACTGGGATGTGACCCAGACATAATCTCCACCTTTAGGATTCCAGAGTCTAAAAGGGAAGATGAAGTGTGGACAAATGGCTATGATCCTATGAGGCAGATGTGTGCTTGGCACATAGCAGGCACTTCCCTCAGTTAGGACACGTTGGGCAACATGTAACAGACAACCTAACAACAGTGCTCAAGCGATGAGAAAGTAGAATGCTCTGGCATTGCCACACGTCTGGAGAGAAGTGGTTGCAGCTTAGTCAGATGCGCAGGGATGTTGACAAAGACCCAAGCACTTTCCCTCTTCCATCTTTACCATCCTTGGCTATGTGGGCTTTTTGTCCTTAGCTTGTTGCCTCATGGTTGCAAGATGACTGCTGCAGCTCCAAACATCATGTCTCACACTACAGCCTTCAAGTCGAGAAGAAGTTTGCAGGGTGAGGCAGAAAAAAATATTTCCCAGAAGCACTCCCTCCACCAACAGATTTCCCCTCATATCTTGGTGGCCAAGTCTGGGCCACACGCTCACCCATAAAACGATCTCTGGAGAAGGGGGATGGGGTGTCTGGCTTGGCTTTACCCCAGGGCTGGAGGGACCCCCAGGCCTGAGCCTGTGACTGCAGAACGAACACAGGGTTCTGTGAGTGAAGGATGAGGGGCAGGTCTACTGGGGGGCAGTCCCATGTGTCCGCCACCTTCTTGTTGGTGTTTGCTGACAGTGTCCCCAGCAGTGTGGCATCTGGGGTAGGGAAAGAAAACCCAGCTCTGAGCCTCCACCCCTGTGGGCTGTGTGATCTGGGAAGCACTCGACCTCCTCCCCTGTGGAGTGGGGACCATGACAGCACCTGCTGCATAGGGAGGTCATGCAGGTGACGTGGGTCGTGTGTGCAGGTGCCCGGGCTCGTGGGGGTGTTAACACCTGTCAGCTATTGCGGGGATGAGGCCCATCTGTAAAGTGGCCCGTGGTGCCCTCTCTGTCACAGTCCTGGGGGTGACAATAGCAGGAATATCAGTTCATAGGTGCGAGCACCTCCTACGCGTGCTGGGCACCCTGTACTTGCACTCGCTCACCTAATCCTCACAGCTACCTGAGGAAAGAGCCCTTTTCATCCTCATTTTACATCAGAGGAAACTGAGGCTCAGGAAGGGGAACCCAGGTGGAGTGAGGGCAGGTGGGGCTCCAGGGTGCTCAGATTCCAGCTGCTGTGCTCTGACCCACTGCAGGGCCCTGGGTGGAGCTGGCACAGGCAGGTGCCCAGATGACCCCTTCCCACCCTGGGTCCAGGCCAGTGGCTGGGCCAGTTACTCTCCCAACCCTGTTGTCTGTTGCTCCTGGAGCTCCAGGGCCTCAGACCTGCCTGTGATGTGGGGATATTGGTCACCATCCTGGCTGCCCTCCTCCAAGTTGATGAATAAACATATTCTGTGTAATCAATAGTGTCACTGTGTCTTGGTCATGAATTGGCAACTTTCATTCTTTGGGGAAATACACATTAGATACAGTTAACATGGAACATAAGCATATGCTACTGATGGATAACACATTTCACATTTGCATATTTATCAAAATATGCAAAACCCATGCCCACAATTATACACTGGTAGGCACACCAGAGTTTAATAACTGCTTGAGACTCCTCACCAGCACCATAATGTGAGCTTGGGCACCAAGGGGGACACACAACCCACAATCCAGACCTGCTGCGGGGGTGGGGCTCAGCTGTCACTGCTGTGGGTCCCATGAAGACCTGACCCATCGCTGGCCTGCCCAGTCTTCCTGGGAATTAAAACAATCATGCTAGGTGACAAATTCCTACCGGATTTTGGACAAACACTTGCTAAAGAGACTGCCACCAGTCACCCTGGTGACTCGGTTCTGGTTAATGGTCTCCAAGCCCTGGGCACAGGGGAGGAAGGCAGTATAGCCTCCTGGTTAAACCATACGCTTTGGCCTACACAGGTTTCCAGCCCTGGCTCTTCCACTTACCTGCTGTTAGAGCTCGGGAAGCTCACTTAAGCCCTCTGAGCTCAGTCCCCTCATATGTTAGCTGAGGATAGTAGTAGCATCTACCTTATTGCGTAGGGGCTAGAAGTAAATGTGGCAACACAAGTAGCAAGCTCAGTGAGGATTCTTAGTCTTGTGGTTCATTTGTGTCAGGACTGTGGTTCTCTGGCCCCATGGCTGTCCAGGTGGGCAGCTCCTCCTGCAACTGGAGGGCCCTGGCCCCTCTGGGTCCCTCACCATTGGAATAGTTAGAAGAAAATGAGCCCCAGGCCCCACTAACTTGGGTTCACATTCAGCCTCCAGCCCTCACTCAACATGTGACTTGGGAAGTGGCTGAACCTCTGTGAGCCCCATCGGTTTTTCCCTCGATAAATGGACACACACTATTGACCACCTAGAGCTATTGTGAGGATGTGATGAAGGTACATCAGCTGGAGGCAGATTCCTGGGCTCAAGTGACATTTTAGTGCATACTTGTGGGTGTGACTCTGAGCAAAACACAGTGTCTCTGTTCCTCGGATCCTCATCCTTCACATGGAGATTGGGAGTCTCTGCTGCGTAGGATGCTGTGGGGACTCCAGGAAAGAGAGCTCTCAATGTATGCTAACTGGCATTGCTACACTTATTATTATTATTATTCTACTTGTAGGCAAACACCCTATCTTGTCTTTATGTATCAAGCCCCTGGCACAGGGTCCGGGCATAGTAAAGACTTGAGGCTCACCGGAGCAGGAAGAGCAGGGACCCGGAAGCAGTTTGCCTGGGTTTAAAGTCTGGCTCCGTCACTTCTGAGCTGTGAGATCTTGGAAAATTCCTAAACATCTCTGAACTTTGGTACCTTCATCTTTAAAATAGAGGAGAGGGGTGAATGACAACAGGGTCTCCTTCATGGAGTTGTTGAAATAATTAAGTAAACTAATGCATGAAAAGTGCTTAGCACCATGCCTGGCACACAGGAAGTGCCAAGACAGTGCTAGCTTCCATTCTTCCAGGATTTGAAGGAGCGTTGGTGTTGAGCAGCCTCTGAAGTTCTCCCTTTTTGCCACTACTGCACTTTGAGATGAAGAAATTGAGGCCAAGAGACATTAAATTAAACGTTTGGCAACAAGGCAGTATATAACGGTGCTAAATTATGCAGGGCAGACAGAGAACAAAACGATCAGTAATAAAAGGATAATTGCGGGGGACAGGTGCTAAGTGGACCAGGAGCCTGAGAAGAAGGAGAGAAAAATGCAGCCTGGGATGAGAATGGCCTCGGCCAGGGCCCAGGTGTTAATGACATTGATCTTTCCCCTTAACATAACCATGCATCCTTACTGTGAAGCATTTGGCAAGGGCAGGCGTTTATACAAGAGAGTATATAATTCATCTGGTATCTTGCCTTCCGGAGATAGTAGTTTTTACATATTAATACCTTTCTTCGTTTCTTTTTCTATTCATATACAAGTACATATTTTCATAACTGCTTTCAAATGGGTGTGACTGTCTAGATAGGTTAGAACATGATGCAATAACAAACAAATCTCTTGGAAACAACAAAGTTTAAAATAGCCTGCTATAAGGAGATGATGAGTGGAATATTACGAAGTTTTAAAAACTAATGATGCCTAATATTTACAGAGCGAATAACCCTCAAGTCCCATTAGCTTGATCTTAATGTAAATCCAGGTCCAATCTTCTCTCCCTCTCCAGGCTCCCACCCAGATCCCAGGGTCATCATGCTTGGACTGGTGCAGTAGCCTCCTGATGGGTCCCTGGCTCTACTCACTCCCCGCACAGCAGCCCCTGTGACCCTGTGAGACTCAAGGCGGAGCCCTCTCTGCTCTGCTCTGGACACCCCAGGCTCCTGCCTCACTGGGTACATCCAAGCTGACAGTGGCCCCGGCCCCACAGTCCCCAGCTTCACCCCCACTTGGCCCATCTCACCCCCTCCTTCTGCTCCCCTATAGCCCCCTCCGCTCCTTCCTGGAGCCGTGGTCCTCACAGTTCCTGCCCCCAGCCTCCGTCCCTGTGCTTTCCTCAGCTGGAACCTCTCCCATGTCTACCCACTCCCTCACTTTCCTCCTCAGGTTCTTGTCCCAGTGTCACCTGCTCTGAGAGCCCTCCCTAACCTTCTCCCCACACCATTGACAGTGCTAGGAATCTTGCTACTTTGGTGGGGAGCTGGCGTCTCCGTAACCAACTATTTACAAGTGTGACCCATCCCCTGCCCCTCTCCTGCTTCCTTTCCCTCCAAAGCTCTTACACACCCTGCAGCCCCCATCTGATGCTCCGTGTCTGTCTCCTTCTAGACCTGAGCTCCCCACACAGGGGCTTTGTTTGGTTCTGAGCTTTCTCCCACTGCCTAGGACAGCGAATGCCCACAGTAAATGCCCAATGCCTATTTGCTGAGAAAGCAAGTGACTTCAGCCCTGACGATGTCCTACGGGTAAGATGCTGTCCTAAACAAGGGACTGTCTCATTATTTCTCAAGGCAGCCCAAGGAAGCTGGTTCTAGGGACACCCTTGTGTTTCACCTGAGCTCACAGGCTTGGCCTGGCCTGGCTCGTTGCCGTGCCCAGCTGCCCCCAGGAGGTGTGCCCTGCCCTTGTGGAGGTGTGCGGCTGCTCCAGAGTGTTCCAGGACGGGCAAGATGAGGCTGGGGAGCCTCATCTCCCCCCCCACACCATTGCCAGTGCGGGGAATCTTGCAATTTGATGGGGAGCTGGCATCTCCAGGAGGCTTTATTTAGCACGCCGCCCTCCTCTGCTTCCTGAGCTCCAAGCTGGGTTCATGCTGGGCTGACACAGGCCCCAGGAATGCAGGGAATGCCCTGACAGCCCAGCGCCGCCTGAGCCTCCCCTCCCCTGGTGGCTCCTCATCACCTTCCACTGCCTCCACTGCCTCCTCCTCATCATCAGGGACTCCCTGACCTTTGTCTCCATAGCCTGGGATGCAGCCACTGCCACCAGGGTACAACCAAGAAAGCCTCCCTGCAGGTGCACAGGGAGATTAGGACGCTGTGGCTTTCCCTTTGTGCAAGCCAGAAATGGCACCCCCATGTTCATTTGATTGGAGGAGTGAGGCCTGAGCTTGATTGGTCAACATTTTGTCTTTGCAAGGGACTCTTGTCCAGCTCCACACTGAGCCACCCAGCTGCCTCCCAAGACCTCCTCCTGCATGACTCTCAGGCCCCCCAAGTGAAGGCACCCAAATCTGCCCAGGCCACCTCCCCTCTCCCAGGATTCCCCTCTCACAAGTCACTGCCCTCCACCTAGTGGCTCTGACCACCTGGGAGGGGAGTGGCATGGATGGATGCCTTCTTCTCCTTGACCACACTCACTTCGAGAAACTTACTTTCCCAGGGCAGGCGTGGTGGCTTATGCCTGTAATCCTAGCTCTTTGGGAGGCTGAGGCAGGAGGATTGCTTGAGCTCAGAAGTTCGAGACCAGCCTGGTCAACATGGTGAAATCCTGTATCTACAAAAAAGAAAAAAAAATAAAAATACAAAAAATTAGCCAGGCGCAGCGGCATGTGCCTGTAATCCCAGCTACTTGGGAGGCTAAGGCAGGAGAATCGCTTGAGCCACGGAGATGGAGGTTGCAGTGAGCAGAGATGGCACCCTTGCACTCTAACCTGGCTGATGGGAGTGAAACCCTGCCTCAAATAATAATAATAAAACTTTCTACTTTCCCAGTTTCAGTCCCTGATCAGGCCCAAGGTTCCACCAAACATCCTTGAACCTATGACAACCTCCACACACTTCTTTCTTTTTCCTTAAACAACTCTTAGTGTTTTTCTGTTGCTTGCAAAGAGCCCTGACTCAGACACCAAGGAAACCTGTTTATTTAAAAAACTGATTTTTAAAAAAAATACTCTTTCCAGCAATGAATGTGTGTGTCTCTCTCAGACACATTCCTAGAGGCCTCATCAAATGAGAGGAACGAGGCTTTTGCAAAGCTAGGTGGAAATTAAACCCATAATCCGGGCACACTCTTGTTTGACAAGTGATAATTAACTGCTGACAATACAATTTCAGCTTGGACGCAGCATGGTTTCATTAAAAAGTAATTGAGGAGACCTTTGCGTTGGGAGGTCTGGTCTCCTCTGCAGACAGAGGTTCTGTGTTGGCATTGAGTGTCCGCTGCTCCCTGCCAGGTGGAGCATGGGCCCCAGAAGTGACACTGGGACTGGTCCCTGGTCTCGCTGTGCCCCAGAGACTCCCAGAGGCGGCCCAGCCAAGCCCTCTCTCACTAGGAAGCCCTCCTCCTTCTCCAGGCAACCCCATCCCAGGATGTGCCCGGCACCATCACAGGGACATGGCACTGACTCCAGCTCCAGGGATGGAGATGGGAGTCCTGTCTCTTCAGCCACACCCAGGTCCTGTTGGGATCAGATCCCATCCCTCTCTCCCTCAATTTACAGAGGAGGAAACTGAGGCTCAGAAAGTTGGGGTCACTCATTTATGGCCACACAGACGATGAGGGACCAAACACACATCTGAACTCTGACCTGCCCAACTCCTTAGTCCGTGCCACCTCCACCCCATCGGCAGTTCCCTTCCTCTAGGGAACTCTCTGTTCTGTGCTTCAGTTTTGTCACCTGTAAAATGGTGAAAACACTAGTACTCTCCATATGAGGCAGTTTAAGGATAAAATAAGATTGGACACGGTGGCTTATGCCTTTAATCCCAGCACTTTGGGAGGCTGAGGCAGGTGGATCACCTGAGGTCAGGAGTTCAAGACCAGCCTGGCCAACATGGCGAAACTCCATCTCTACTAGTTGGGCGTGGTGGCATGTGCTGTAATCCTAGCTACTGAGGAGGCTGAGGCAGGAGAATCGCTTGAACCTGGGAGGTGAAGATTGCAGTGAGCCAAGATTGCGCCACTGCACTCCAGCCTGGGTGACAGAACAAGACTCTGTCTCAAAAAAAAAAAAACAAAAAAACAAAAAACGGCAGGGGGGGGGGGAGCGGATAAAATAAGTTGATATATCCAAATCACTTATAATAGTGCTTGACACATAGTAAACCCTTCAAGTCACTTCTGTTAGCTGTAATGCTCATTAATTGGTATTAATATCAACAGCATGCTGATATTTTTTGGCAACATTCCTTCCTCCAGCCCATGGACCAGTGACTCTTCCCTTTTAATCATCTCTATGAATCCTGAGCAGGATGCACCAAATTAAAACTACGATGGAGCAAGCACTGTAGTGAAAATGTAGAACACCAAGAAAAGAGGAGGTTTCTTAAAAGCTTCCAGAGAGAAGACAGATTACTTACCAAGGAAGGAGGAGCAGGCAGCAGGTTCTCACAGCAACATGAGACAGAAAGCCAGGGAATCATATTTTTAGTGTCACATGAAATAAGCAAAGTAGAATTCTAGACCCAGATAAATTATCATGCCAAGCTGAGTGAGGAGGAAAGACATTTTCAGGCAAAGACACACTCAGAGGCCCTTGTTAAGAAAACTAATAAAAAAAAATCACTCAGGTGGAAAGATATTGCCTGAAGAAACAAGGAAGGAATCAAACCAGCAATAGTGAAGGAAAGAATGGGTCAATTTGGGGCTGACCATAGGATATAAACACAGCAGCAACAGCAATAATAATCCCAACGAATGTGGGTATATAGTGGAAGATGGAAGCACGGGTCGGGGTTGCATAGCTTTGAGGTGGAGAGAGAGATCAGAGTTAATGCATTCTAAAGACTGCGCGGTTCCGAGGGAGGAGAGAGATATTGATTTACTTTAGACTGTGTTAGTCAAGTGTGCTTATTATGATTTTTAAGCTGATCAATTAAAGAAGAGAATAGAATGTGTAATTTCCAAGCCAGTAGAGGGAAAAGAGAATAAACAAAACCTGATCAATATGCGTGGGCGTCAGGAAGTGAGCCAAGCAGAAACACACACACACACACACAAAGAATAAAAGCAAAAGTCAACACAAAAATCCTTGCCATTGACAGCACAAAATAAGAAGGTAGCATCCTGAACTCTGCCTTTCACATCTGTGTGTCACTGGGCAAATGACTTAATTAATGACATCACCTCTCTGACCCTGATTTCCTCATCGGTAAACTGGAGAGAGTAGCACGTTTTGTTAAAGGGTTATAATAGCACGTTCCATTTAAGAGCTATCATGAGGATCGAATTCAGCAGGCACCACACAAGGGCGGGTTGCTAGCACTATTACTATGGCAGTCTGCACCAGCCACAGCCCTAAGTGCATCCCATATGCCATCTCACATAACCCTCCCAACAGCCCCATGAGGCAAGGCCACTGTCATCTTCACTTTGCTGAAGATTTTGCTGATGAGGAAACCGAGGCTTCTAGGTGAGAGGCTTGCCGAGGTCACGCAGCCGGGGAATGGCTGAACCTGGACACAGCTGGAGTCTTCTGATCCTGAAGCCACCTGTTGACCCTATGACCTTGACCAGTTGAAGTCACCTCTCTGGGCCTCAGTTTCCTCATCTGTGTCTTGTGGTTCACAGGGCAGTCACGAGGCTGGGCAGAGACGAGGTGTGCGAGCTGTCGGCAGTGTTCCCAGCACAGGGCGTCCAGTCAATGAGCGGTGGCTCCTGCTATTACCATGACCCATGCTGGCTGGTGTTCACTGCTCTCACCTCTGTTGCACAGGCAAGGAGCCCGAGGCTTAGGGAAGTGACGAGCTGGTGTCACCTTGCTGATCTGCGCTGACTTGTAGGCTTCATGCCCCGGCTGGAGTGTGAGCTGTGGGAAGGGGCTTGTCTGTCTGGTTTCACTGATTTATACCCAGGGCTGGGCCCTGGGAATGAATGAATGAATGAATGAATAAATGAAGGGTCCTTGGGTCCTACTTCATGCGTCCATTATTCCCACACAATGTTCTTCACGCCGGGAGCCTCCCCAGCAGAAAGCAGCTCTGAGAAGGACCGGATGTGCTGGCCTCATAGTGTCAGGACAGGAGCAAGCTTTTCATCAGGACAAACGAGGCCCCTGACTTCCAGCTTTGTGTCCTTAGCACTTATTGCTGTCTGACATATTTTATGTCCTCATCTCTTATGATCTGCATCTCCCTAGCACAACACCAGCTCCGTGAGGGCAGGGACTTTGTCTTAGTCACTGCTGGGTCCCAGGCAGTAAGTGCTCAGTAAAAATCTGTCATTGAAGTGACATCACCACTCTGGGTCTCAGTTTCCTCATGTGTACAGTGGGAGGATGACGCCCCTTTGCAGCTGTTGTGGGGACACAGTGAGACACTTCCCGTCCAGTCCTGGGTGCAGAGGCCACAGGCATGGTAAGCAGCTGCCTTCACCCCCCTGCTCCCAGGGTCTTGGATAGGAAATGAATTTTATGGACATCACGGTGTGAGTGTCTTTTTTCTTTCCCTCTTTTGATGGCAATGCTTTCTGCAGCCAAGCTTCAGTTTATCAGAATAAGAGATTATCTAGGTGGCTCAAGCAGTCCATCAGGAAATTTCCAAAGGGACAAAAAGGCGAGAAGCATCTCTCCCAGCAGCCTCTGCTGTACCTTTCACTTAGTCTCACTAACAACCACCACTGTTTGAATGTTTGAAATATCCCAGAAACTGCACCTTTTAACTCACATTTCTGCATTTAAAGTGGTAGTTCTCAACCGGAGTTGATTTTCCCCTTAGGGAAAATTTAGCAATGTCTGAAGACATTCTTGGCTGCGGCAACTGGGGAAGGGGTTGGGGGGACGGTGCTGCTGGCATCTAGTGGGCAGAGGACTTGTATCCTGCCACATGTGGGGCAGCCTGCCCAAAAGGAATGACCTGGCCCCAAATGTCAAAAATGCTGAGGCTGGGGAACCCTGACTTAAACACACCCCACAAGCCTCTGAGAGCAATGTCATCTATCACGTCAGAAATGAGGAAGGGAGGTTTGGGAGGTGAAGTGAACCTGCCCAAGGATGTGGCTTGACTGAGACTCAAATCCAGGTCTGTGTAGCTCTGAAGCCCCTGGTTCTTCTGCTCTTTACATTTCCAGAAACCTCCAGTCCCTTCATTATCAAATAATCCCCTCTAACAGGGGCCAGTGCTTTGTGGGAAAGAGCATTTTAAACACCTGTGTTTAATTGTGTAGAAGGAAACTTGATCTGATTTTATAGGAGCTACCTCTGCCTATTTCTGTGTCTTTCTTTTTTTAAACAAATAACTTCTTCCTATATCTTTAGGGGCAATTTGTGATGATCAAGGATAATTTGAAGAACATGGCAAACAGAGGAGGAGTCGGGTCACCTGTGGCTCCCCCACTCACAGGTGGCCTGGGGTGTCCTTGGCTGTTCATGAAGGTGAGCAGAGTTCCCTTGATCTAGTTCCTGGGGGACATGCTGGGGTGGCCCGTGAGGCTGGACTTTGCTACGGGAGAGCAGAGGGTTTTGGGGAATCCAAGTCAGAATGGCCCTGCTGGACAGAACCTGTGCAGATGACTGGCTGGGGCAGTCACTGCATCTCTGCGCCCAACGCCATCAGCTAAGGTGGGGAGACATGTTGGCCCTGGAACCACTGGGGGTGCTACAGGTGATAGACCCCAAGGTAACTCATGGTCACATGATTCCCTGGGCCCACCAGGGCCACCTCCAGGTTCCTGGGTCCTGGACATGGAATCTGCCAAGTTTAGCCGCAGAGCTGTCTGTTGTGCTCTCTCTGCCTGTCCTCGCTGCTCACGGGATGAAGTCCATGCTCCTCGCCATGGAAATCCAGGCCCCTTGTGGTGGGCGCCTGCCTCCCTCTTAGACTGGCCTCCTCCCTCTCTCGCACCCCTGCCTGGGCCAATCCCATCAGGCCTGACTGGGGAGATGTGACTGTCACCCAAGCTGGAAGAAGTGGGCGCAGGGCAGAGAAGCGAAGCATCAGAAGGGTCAGACACAGGTGAGGGACGAGGGCCTGTTCATTCTCTGCAGGTGGGACCCAGGTAGGCGCGGTTTCCAGTACCTTAGAGCAAGAAGATAGTTGAAGGGGCTGGATTATTTAGGAAAACAGACATCTAGGAGCAGGAAGAAATCCCAGAATCACAGATGCAGACCCGAATCACAGCGTTCAGTCCACACGAGGAACAGCACGGCAGCATCGAGTCCTTGTCAACGGACCTGGATCCTCCCCAGCCCCTCCAGGCAAGACTCCACCCATCAGCCCTGCAGGGTGAGATCCACCGGCTGACCTCTTGTCAATGTCGGTGGCATCAGGGTCAGTGTGGAGACCCGGAGACGCGTTGGCTCTTCCTGGGCTTTCACTCAGCACAGACCCCATGGCCCCATTCAGAGCCGTCGATTCTCACTTTCTTCCCAAGCCCCCTGCTTGTTTCCATGCTTCCCAGGCCCACCCAGTGTTACAGGCAGCACACGGCAGGAGGGGTCAAGATAGGTGGACACCGGGGGAGTCAAGGGAACAAGGGATGGCTGGAGAAGTGACAAGTGACACGAAGACATGCGGTGAGAGGCACCTGTTTATCAAACTACAGTTGTTCTGAAAGGGACTCGGGGCAGCTCCTAAAACATGCACTATACACTAAGATCATTCATTCACTCCCTGGGCCAGTGTTTACGGAGCACCTACTATGTGCCAGGCCCAGTGCTGCTGCTGAGATGCACTGAGGAGCGAGAATCAGTCCCCACACTCAGTCTGGGGAAACACATCAAGAGAAGACGCCTCTCACAGTGAGACATGTGCCCTTGTGGTGAGGACATGATGGGGAGTGTGTGTGTGTGTGTGTGTGTGTCTGTGTGTGTGTGTCTGTGTGTGTCTAATGCTGACCCTGTTTCAGGCCTAGAGTGAGGTCTCCTAATGTCCTAGTGAGTTTGGGAATTTAGGAACCATCCTAGTTTTACAGAGAAGGTGACCAAGGCCCAGATGGGGAGAGACTTGTCTGATGTCCTGGACCCAGGTTTTCTGAGTCCCCAAACCTGAGCTCCGGCCTCAGCATCACCCGGCCTCTGGATCCCACAGGGCGATCACAGCCACAGCTTCAACCCATCCTCATTCCCAGGCCACATGGCCAAGCTTCCCACAGGGACATTCATTATACCTCCCGGAGGGTAATTTGCAAGGAGACAGTAAAAATGTGCTATTTAAATAGCGATTATTAAAATCATGCCAGGGGGTTGCCACATAATAGGTAATTATCTTTGGCCTAATTGGGAAAACAATGCAGTCAACTCTCTTTAGCCGTTTCCGCAGAACTGGAGTTAATCCTGTTGAGTAGCATCCTCCGCAGCTTCCACGGGTGTTTGTTAAATAATGTTCCTTTACAGCCGACATGAGGGCTCCTTGGGAATTTCTGCGCCGAGTTGCCAGGGTCTTGGCCTGCATGTCTGGGTAGAGACACTTTCTTTGGACTTTGGGGGCTTTGCTGCCCTTCGACTTGCCTTCCCCTCCTGTCTGTCGGGGCACCTGCATGCTTTTCCATCTGCGTCCAAACGTAGACTCACTTGTTCACTTACAGGCTCTTATGATTCACCTCTTCAAATAGCTTTTGTTTATTTCTTTATTATTATTTCCTGCATCCATTGACCACATGTATTCATGTTAATTTCTTCTTTCCTTAGCTCTGTGTTTCCTCCACTCCTCCTTCCATCATTTGTCCTTTCATTCATTCATTCTTCCTTCTATTTTCATTGTGCACTCAGTACTCACCAGCAATGCATTTTGTCATCTCTGATTTCATGGGTTCATTCATTCACTCACTACCAGATGTACTCATTCATTCACTATCTCTTTCATGCATTCATTCATCATTTATGTTTCTTGTTTATGAGTTTACACACTTATTCATTCATACAACATTCAGTTGTATGTAGATTGCTGGTAATAGCGTGGATTGGGTGTGTCTGTTCCAATGTGATTCCATATGTGTCCGTCCTGCACATTCTGGGCCTTTGATAACAAAAGCCCTAGGACCTTTTAAGTAAGCTTTTTAGAGTACTATAACATACTGTATAAGAGGAAAAGCACACAGGTCACAATTTTGCAAACAGCCATTCCAGTACCTCAGAAACCCCCCGGGCCTTCTCCCTTGGTCACTACCCTCTATGGGTAACCACTGCTGACTTCTAACAGTATAGACTTCCTGTGCCTGTTCTAGAACGTTGTTGTTGTTGTTTGAGATGGAGTCTGGCTCTATTGCCCAGGCTGGAGTGCAGTGGTGCGATTTCAGCTCACTGTGACTTCTGCCTCTTGGGTCCAAGCGATTCTCCTGCTTCAGCCTCCCGACTAGCTGGGATTACAGGTGAGTGCCACCACGCCCGGCTAATTTTTTTGTATTTTTAGTGGAGATGGGGTTTCACCACATTGGCCAGGCTGTTCTTGAACTCCTGACCTCAAGTGATCCGCCGTCCCAGCCTCCCAAATTGCTGGGATTACAGGCGTGAGCCACCGTGCCCGGCCTTGTTCTAGAACTTTGAACAAGTGGACTCACACCGTCTGTGTTCCTACACATGCCGTCCCTTTGAGCAGCTCTATGATCCTGAGACTTATCCATGCTGTTGCATTAAGTTGTACATTATTTATTCTTATTGGTTGGTAGTGTTCTCCGCTATGAAAATACAATTATTTATTTATCCTAGATGGAAACATGGACAACCTCATTTCGAACATTCTTTCGATGAGCAGGTGAAGGCATTCTTGTGGGGTATTTACCTAGGGGCAGAGCTGCCGGGTAAAGGCCATGCAGAAGTTCAGCTTTAGTAGATACTGACGGCTTTCCAGAATGATTATTCCACTGTGTGGGATTCACCTTTGCCCACGGACTTCCCCCGGAGCTACCCACACTCCCCATGACCTTGCGTCGAACTTGATCTGTCTCCGGTCCCTCTGGCCCAGCTCCTCAGTCCTCCTTCCAAGATGTTGCCCCTCTCCAGGGCTTTGGTGCAGGTCTCCCTTCCCCCTGGTCCTGCCGTTAGTGCCTTCCGGCCTTGATCTTGTCTTTTTGTCCTGGTGACACATCCTCAGGCCACTCTGGATGACGTCTTCTGGGCCTGGTCTGGCCTGGCTGTCTTCCCATCCTGTGGGTATTCAGGGCTTAATTCTGCTGAGAAAAGTCTGGGACACAGAACACATGTCTCAGAGTGATCCTGCCTGAAGATCAAGGGAACACGGGCGTTAACACCCCAGTTCCTGTTGGTCCCTGATTGAAGGCTATTGCCAGGAGTGTTAATTCCCTGGCCCTTCTGACCTGCCCCATAGGAGGTCAGAGTGAGCTTAGAAAGCCTTCAGGTAATGAATTGCAGGAGCTGATCCTTAGAAGTCAGGCCTGGACTAATAGGGTGGGGCCAGGGCTGTGGCTGGGACATCAATAGCGTCTGCCATAACTGTAAAATGTGGGCAAGAAGGCACATCTTAGAGGACATTTGGGAGATTAGCAATGGCTATGGCACCTAGTAAGCGACTTGTAAATGGAACTGAATTTTATGGGGATGCTGAACTTCCAAGCCCAGGTGACTGAGAAGGCTGTGGTGTCAATCTTGGTGGCTGGGGATACAGGCAAGGGGTGGGCTGGAATGGAAGGATGATGAGCTGTTTTGAACAGGTAGAATTTTGGACATGTTGAGTTTGAGTTGAGAAGACATATGGCAGTTAGAAATAGAGATTGGCTGGAAAGGGCCTGGGGTGGGAGCAGAAGACCCAGGGTGATTCTCGCCTCCACGAATCTCGCCTGGGCCCACAGCAAGCTGACTCCCTTTTCCCATGGTTTCCATCTCACTGCACCTCCCCACCCTGCACAGGGTATAAGCAAGAAATGGTGATGTGTCAAAGGAAGGGTTTGGTCATCAATTGTTGATGAAATATTTTATTTTGAGATTGGTTTTGGGCTCCAAAAACAGACAAGATGATCTTCGCTGCCTTGCCGAGCTGCCTCAGCTCCTGTGTGCACCCACTGTGTGGAAGACACTCAGCTCAGGACACTGGGATCAGGCTACAGTGGGTCAATGTGAGTGGGTCTGGAGGAGGCAAACTCCAAAGTTGACCCTGAGGAGGTGCATGTCCGTGTTCCTCCCCAGCATGTGGGCTGGGGTCCACCTCCTACAGGCAAGTGTGCCCCTCTCTTGGGGTCCCTGATCCCAGGGTTAGAGGGGTTGTGGATGGTGATTCTCCCAGCAGCCAACCGCACAGGTGTTGGCCTTGAAGACCTCATCTCCCAGAGAGTCCCCGCCTAGACCTAGAAAAAAGAGTGAGGTGTCTCATTGTGGTCTCAGGCCCAAGCAGCTTTCTGCAATGGCCCTGGGAGAGCAATGCCAGCTCTCTGCAAGCCCACATTGCAGTTCCTCTCAGCCTCAGCCTTGGGGGCCTTTTCAGAAAGGTGCAGAGCAGCCTCATGTCCCTCATTTTGTATTTCAAGGACTCAGCACTTAGGCATCTGGAGTAGGGAGAGAACATGTCTTCTGGAGCCAGGAGACCTGCAGTTCCCATCCTGGGTGACCTCGGACAGGTCCCTCACCTCTCTGAGTCTCAGGTTCCACAGTGATGAATTGAGGGAAAAGATCCACCTCCTAGAATTATGGGGAGGATTAAAGGAGACAATGGGTGGGAAGATGTTTAGCAAACTCTGATCTTTCCATTTATGTGGGAGTGAGTCATTGTCACCGTGGGAAAGACAGGATGGTGTATTTCCTCACTTTTTTCCTTAAATTACATAATCCTCAACTCACCAGGATTCCATTTCCCTGCACTGCCCCTCATTATTGTCCTTGAACTTTGACTAATTTAAAAATGTAAACCTGGAAGGAATTTCAGAGAATGATGAGTCCAACCCCATTGTTCTAAACACTGGAGAAACTGAGGCACAGAGCGAGACAATGGGCTCAAGGTGTCCTGCTGGTTGTGGCATAGCCACCCAGGAGTCCCAGCCCAGCACCCCTGGGGTCTCTGCAGCCTCTGTCTCGCAGCTCCCTGGGGTCTCCTTCAACTTTGCTTGCTTTGCTTGCCAGATACTCTCTCCAAGATCAAAAGCTAACAGGCAGCAACCTGGATTTCCACAGCTGGAGGCTAATTTGCCCTGAGGCTGCTTTTTGTTTGTTTGTTTTCTTTTTAGAATTACTTCCACGGCTTAAAAGCTGTATTTTTGAAAACCTAAAGTGGCTGTCAGTTTCTCTCCAAAAGAAAACACGTGATGTGATCTGTCTTCTGTATGGATGTGGCATTACATCTAGTTCAAAGTCCCATCAAATGAATATACTACAGGAAGAAAGGGTTTCATTTGAGAAAATTCAAGCTACCACATACTTAGTTTGCTGCTTAACCTTTTTTATGTATCTTTTTTTTTTTTACCATGAAAAAGAAAATAGCTTTTAAAGGTTACCTTTCCCTCAGAAACGATCTGAATGCGTGTAATTTAAGCTTGTGTTGAACATGTGAGATGTTAACATTTCATCACTGTTATAATCCTGCCCTCCTGTCTTTCTCCAGTGCAGGAGACTTCCTCCCTGCTCAGCTTCATGGGTCATTTCTTTTTGCAGCCCAAGGGCTTGACTTTCCACCCCCTCGAGAGAAATGAACTCAGGTGAGGTCAGGCAGCCGGGAGATTCCAATTCATAGCTCCTAGGACTTTCCATATGCAGATCATCATAGCTACCATCGCCTGAGGTCCTGCTGTGCACCAGCCCTGTGTCAGGTGCCTTTTAATTCATCATCTCTAACCCTCCCGCTTCCACGCTGATTCTATCCGCTGTCACCCACTGTCGGGATGATTGCCAGAGATGCCGGATCATCTCTCAGATTCGATGCCACTCTTACCCGCTGTGGTCTCCTCTCCACCTAGCAGCAGGAAGGAGCCTTTAAAAATGCCCCTGCCACCACTTCCTTCCTTGCTCACACCCTCCATGGGTGCCCAGCTTCTGCAGGTTAAAGCCCGAGTCCTTCCCTGGTCCCAGACCCTGTGACCTCTCTGACCTCACCCCCTACCTCTCTTTGCTGTCCTCCAGCCACCTGGGCCTCCCTGCTGACCCTGGAGCATGCCAGGCTCACTCTCACCTCTGGGAATCTGCATGTGTGGCTTCCACTGCCTGGGCTGCCCACCCCAGATGTCCTCATGGCTCCCAGCCTTTGGGGCTGTCTCCAAGTGAGTCCTCAGTGAGACCTTTCCTGATCACCCGTATAAAACTGCACCCCAACCTCCCGACACTCTTTAGCCCTCCTCTCTGCCTGATGTCTCCTCATCAGTTACCACTGTCACTATCTGGCATATTCTGAATATTTTATTTACATTATTTATTGGCTGCCATCCCAAGAATGTAAGCTCTAGAAGGATAGTGATGATGATTGTTTTGTTCGCTGCTAAATACCCAGTTCCTAGAACATTGACTGAGACATAAATACTTATTATATGAATGAACTGAAGATTCACATTTGGTGTGGATAGGATTAATAGCATTCAGATAAAAAAACAAGTAAACAGATAAATAGTATAATATCAAAGAGCGAGAGGTGCTATGAAGAAAGGAAGGCAGGACTACGTGGCTACTTAGATTGGGGCCTAGGAAAGCCTCTTCCAACTTTTGAATGGAGATCTGGATGTTACAGACCAGGCAACAGCCCCAGGGAGTGGACAGCTTGCCCAAGGCCTGGCAGGAGGGGCCTTATGGGATGGGTCTTGAGGCCACAGAGCAAATGTGCCCAGGCTCCTGGGGAGCTCTCCAGAACACCTGAAATGGACATCCTTGGAGCTGATCTTGCTCTAGCCTTCTGCCCACCATGTTAAAGTCATTATTCCACGCATCTCCCTTCCCCATGGGATGGAGCGTGTGACTTGGTGGGGTTCCCATCCATCCATCTCAGGGCCTGGTGCATAGTAGAGCCTCTGCAGAGTTCTCTTAATGAATCAAGTGTGTTATTTCCAGGCAGGTGAGGGCATGTTGCAGCTATAAACATACAAGAATGTCCAGCTGTAAGAAGTCCTGGAAATAACTGAATCCATTTTTTTTTTTTAAGAGAAAACTGAAGCCCAGGGTGGGCTAGGGTGTTGCCCAAAGTCACTTGGTGAGTCAGGGCCAGAGTTGGGACTTGAACCCAGGCCTTCTGCTGTTGGTCCTTCCCATGGGACCACTCTACAGAGAAAGCCGGGGAACCCTGTCTCCTCTGAGAAGAATCCAGGTGACTCACACAGATAGGACTTCTGCAAACCCTGGTTGAAAATGATATAAAAATGAGGCTGTGCACCTGAAGTTACAAATTCCCTCAACCTGAAAAAATACGCACCTACCATTAAATAAAAAAGAGCTAAACTAACTTCCAATTCATGACTTCATTTTTTTTTCAAACGCATCAAAGAAGTCAAGTCAAAGGGCAAACAACTGGCCCCAAATCTGAGGAGAGATAGAAGGCTGCAGGGAGAAAGGAGACAGAAATACTCCCTCCCCTGGAATATAAAAGCCAAAGCATATCTGAGACAAGTCTTAATCCATTTAGGAAGTTCATTTTGTCAAGATTAAGGACACGCCCCTGACACAGCCTCAGGAGGTCCTGACTACATGTGCCCAAGGTGGCCAGGCACAGCTTGGTTTTATACATTTTAGAGAGACATGAGGCATCAATCAATATATGTAAGATGTACACTGGTTCAGTCTAGAAAGGCGGGACAACTCGAAGCAGGGAGAGGGCTTCCAGGTCATAGGTAGATAAGAGACAAATAGTTGCCTTCTTTTGAGTTTCTGATGAGCCTTTCCAAAGGAAGCAATCAGATACGCATTTATCTCAGTGAGCAGAGGGAGGACTGAGTTCCGTCTTTCCTTTTTCCACAAATTGTGAGGGAGGCATATAGTTTTTGTTGTTGTTGTTGTTGTTTTTATCTTAATAGCTATCTTCTTTTGGAATAGAATGGAGGCAGGTTGGCCCTAAGCAGTTCCCAGCTTGACTTTTCCCTTTGGCTTAGTGATTTGGCGGTCCGAGATTTATTTTCCTTTCACAGGTAGATGCATCAGAAAGTAGTCAGAAGAGTTCAGCTAGAATAATTAAAAAGTTAGTGAAGGACAGGGGCAGGCTGGCTGGACAGTGTGAAGCCCCCAAACCGGGGAAGTCTGCGCCAACTTTCAGGCTCTTTCTAGAACCCAGGGCATGCTCACAGGAAAGGTCAGAAAGAGGTGTAAGAAAGTGTCTGTTACAGTTCAGACAAGGAGAAGCTACAAAAAATTATACTCAGGCAGCCTTTCTCTCCAATGAAACATAAGCCTTCACCTAGGTAGAAAACGGGAATAAGAACTACTGTCCCTCAGGCACTGGTGAAAGCTTATTTCAGTTGAGGGGAAGAGAAGAAGGGGATCTTTCTTCCTGAGAAAGGGGAAAGGAGCACTCACTGGGCCCAAAACTACAGCGAGGGATAGGAGAGTTCAGAGGGCCACACCCTGAGACGCAGGGAAACGTGGTTGAACTAAGACAGGCTTAATCAGAGCAACAGAAAATACACCCCAGTGGCCCCACACCCCCAACCAAGCTAACAAGCTTCAAGCAAGGAGCAAGTGCAGAATGCTGCAAGGAGGGGAATGTCTGAGGTCCAGTTAAAGGGATGGCCCCATGCACAGCTCCAGACAGACATGGTGCTGGCAACCCAATCTCCACCCTGAACACAGGCCTCACCACAGGAATTGGAAGCTTGTGGTGCAATGAGGATAAACAGAACAAGAACAAATCTCACATCCAGCCCAACTCCTGACTGCAGTAACTCAAACCCGTCACTAAAGCATCAGGAAGGGTGTCCGATTCCAGGCATAAAAACCATGTTCCTCAGTCTCTACTGTCTGAGCCAAAAGGTCCAGCTTTCAACAAAAACATCACGAGGCCTGTAAGGCACACAGGAATCAGCAGAACCAGATGCAGACATCACAGTGATGCTGGAACTATATGACAAGGACTTTAAAATAACTATGATTAATACCTTAAAGGATAACATGCATGCTCAGATGAAAAATGGCTTCCAGAGTACCTCAGCAGAACTGAAACAGCTAAGGAAAGGATCAGGGAACATGAAGATATACTGATAGGAGTTACCCACACTGAACCACAAACAGAAAAAAGAGTGAAGAAAAAGAAGAAAAAAATATAGGAAGAGAAAACCCAAGAGCAATGGGACAATATCCAACAATCTAACATATGTGTAATTGAGAGTTGGAGAAGGAGATGAGAGAGAAAATGTGGCAGAAACAGCATGTGAAAAAATAATTGCCAAGAATTTCCCAAAATCAATGAGACAAAAAAGCCACAAACCCATGAATCTCAAAGACTATCAGGCAAAAGAAATAGCTCCCACCACCTCCCCACCCATATACACACATATATACTAGGCAAATCATATTCATGGTGGAGAAAAAAAAAATGGCAAAGAAAACATCTCGAAGACAGACAGAGAAAAGAAGGAACACTATACAGAGATAAACAAAGAGGAGAATCACAGTAGACTCCTCATCAGAGCCCACACAGGCTAGAAGACCATGGAGTGGCATCTTTGAAGTGCTGAAAGAAAAACAGAAAAACTGTCAACCCAGAATTCTATACCAGAAGAAACAGCTTTCAAAAATGCAGTAGAACTAAAAACTTTTCAGGGAAACAACAAATGAAGAAATATGTTGTCAACAGAGACATAAGAAATGTTAAAAGGAGTTCTTCAAGCAAGGGGAATATGGTATTAAACAAAATCTTGGATCTACAAGAGGAAATAAAAAGGGCCCTAAACATAGAAAGTACATTTTTCCTTATTTTTAATTGCCCTAAAAAGTAATTGTTTAAAGCATAATTGTGTTTACAGAATGTTTAAAAATGTTATATATGACAACAATAACACAAATAATGGGAGGGACAAATTGGGACTATAATGTAAGCTCCTAATATGACACATAAAGAAGCATAATATTATTTGAAGGTAGACTCTAATTAGGAATGTGCATTGCAAACCCCAGGGAAAACACTAAAAATATAATAAGAGGTATAAATAAGCTAGCAGACTAAATAAAAAGGAATAGTGAGTGATATGGTTTAGATCTGTGTCCCTGCCCAGATCTCATGTTGAATTGTAATCCCCAGTGTTGGAGGTGGGGCCTGGTGAGAGGTGACTGGATTGTGGGGCAGGACTTTCCCCTTGGTGCTGTGCTTGGGATAGTGAGTGAGTTCTTGTGAGATCTGCTCATTTCAAAGTATGTGGCACTTCCCCTCCCTCTCTCTTGGTCCCGTTCCTGACACTTAAAAAAAGACGTCTGCTTCTGCTTTGCCTTTCACCGTGAATAAAAGCTCCCTGAGGCCTCCCCAGAAGCTGAGCAGAAGCCGCTATGCTTCCTGTACAGCCTGCAGAATGTGAGCCAATTACACCTTTTTTTTTTTTTATAAATTACCCAGTCTCTGGTATTTCTTCATAGCAATGCAAGAATGGACTAATACAATGGATGATCAATTTACTTAGGAGAAAGCAGACAAAGGAATAAAAAGAAAGAACAGGTTAAACAAATATAACTCTCATCTGTAGAATGAAAAAAGATGGATGGAAAACTGTGAAGGCCTTTCCTGCTAAAACATTCTCTAAATCAGGGAGCTACTTCCTTGACTTGGAAGACTTCTCAATACTTCATGAGGCCCTCAGTGAGGAACCCCTTAATAATATCTCTTTAATTAGTTTGATGAATCAACACAGCCACAACTGGGGGAATCTTTTTTCAAATTGCTGCTGCACAGGAGAACAGAAGGCTACAATGCTTAGAAGCACAAATATAATTGGAGGTCATCAGACTCACAGCCTGTTGGGCCCTCCCCTTATAGAGGGTCACACTTGGGGCTGTGTAACTCACAGATATTGCATCTTTCCTCTCAAACCAGGAGTCCTAGAATCATAGGATTTAGAGTTGTGGCCCAGAGAAGGGAAGTGATTTGAGGTCACACAGCAGATTCGCTTCTAGTCACTTCTCACTTTAACTCTCCTGGAATTTCTTCACCTATAAGAAAAGGCGCAGGACTACTCAATGAGGTAATCCCTGAATGAGTCTACTAGTCTTTGAGTCATAAAAGCCAGGACACA
This sequence comes from Gorilla gorilla gorilla, assembly GCF_029281585.2. Lineage (NCBI taxonomy): Eukaryota > Metazoa > Chordata > Mammalia > Primates > Hominidae > Gorilla > Gorilla gorilla. The sequence continues at coordinate 209,713,223 of NC_073224.2, forward strand.
CAAGTTGGGTGCGGGACCAAAGGCTCTGTGGCCACTGTCAATGGTGCTGAAGAAGAGCAAGGGACTAGCCCTACCCAGTGCATTTAAGGCCAAGAGGAAGAGGACACAGTTGCCTTCAGACAATCCCTCCCTCCCTACTAGAATCAATCTTCCTCCCCCTTCCAATTCCCCATCCTGCTCTTTTCCCCAGAGTCTTGGAACCCACAGATGACAGGCACCTTTGGAGTCAGGACAACAGCACAAAGATCTACAGGATTCTCCAAGAGTCAGGTGGGTGGCCTGATGGACCTGGTCCTTCCTGATGAGGGCCTGAGGCCATGTCCATCCTAGCTGTGCCGCATAAAAGACACCAAAGCCTCCCTTGACCATGCCATCTCCATTGGAGGAGGAGGAGGATAATCAGGCTAGCTTCCCAGGGTGCTGAAGAGAACCAACAGAGGCCTTCACCCAAAAGGCATTGGGTAAATTAGGGAAGAGGAACATTCAGGAGCCATGGTGAGGTTGTTATGCATGACCCCAGAGGGGCTGGCTGTCAGGCCTGATGGAGCAGATGCAGCAAGTTGGCTGAACCAATAGGAATGTGTGGGAGCTGGGAGAGGAAGCGCAATGGTTTGAATGTGTCTCCTCCAAAATTCATGTTGGAACCTTAATCTCCATTTTGGTGTTATCAAGAGGTGGTACTCTTTGAGAATGGATTAGTGACCCATAAAAGGGCTGGAGGGAAGTAGCTGGGGCCATCTTTGCCCTCTGCTTTTCTGTGTGAGGACACAGCAGCAAAGAGCCATGTTGGGAACAAAGAGTGGGCCCTCATAGACACTGAACCTACCGGCACATTGATCGTGGACTTCCAGCCTCCAAAACTATGAAGAATAAATTTCTATTGCTTATAAATCACCTAGTCTCAGGCTTTTAAAAATAGCTGCACAAATGGACCAAGACAGGAAACCAGGACTAAGACTCAGGAAACAGAATTCCAGAGTCAAGATCCATTTGGAAACCACATGGAATCAGAGAACACAACCATAGCAATGAGAGAAGACAGATTTGAGGAGGGTGGAAGGTAAAATCCTACCTGTTCCTAGTGACAGCACCTCCTTTATCTTCCAACTCAGTTTAACACACTCTGTGAGTGCCCTCTGGATTGTTCTATCTGTTTATATATATGATTTCATTTAATTATTTCACAAATCCTGAATAAGCCAACATTATCATTATTTACAACTAAGTCTCTGTCATAGACAGAGACTTTCCCATATTCTCTCAGTTGATGTGGTGGGCAGAATCCTAAGATAACCCCTAATAATTCATACCCTTATATAATTCCTTTTCCTTGAGTGTGGACAGGATGTATAACTTCCTTTACTGATTGAATGTGGTCAAGGTGAAGGGATTTTGCAGATGTAATCAAAGCTCTTAATGAGTGGACTTTAAATCAATCAAAGGGGAGGTTATACTGGGTGGGTCAGATCTAATCAGGTGAGTCCTTTTAAAGAAGGTCAGACGCGGAGCGCTATAGAGACTTTCTTCAACGCTGGCTTTGAAGCAAGCTGCCGTGCATTTTACAATCACAAGGAAATGAATTCTGTCAACAACCTGAATGAAATTGGAAGCAGATCTTTCCCTATTTGAGCCTACAAATGAGAACAGGGCTTCGAAGGCACCTCGATTTCAGCCTCGTGAGACCCTGAGCAGAGAGCCCAGCTAAGCTGTGTCCAAATTTCTCACCTACAGAAGCCGTGAGATGATAAATAGGTGTTGTTTGAAGCTGTTAAATTTGGAACAATTTGTTATGCAGCAATAAACAACTAATATAGCTGGCAGGTGGCAGAGCTGAGATGCAGGAACTTCCCTGTTTCCTGTAAGGCCCACACTTTTTCCACTGCAGACACCCCCAGCCCCACTCCCCAACACACATATTCCATTGTTTCCATTTGGGGCTGGACTTGCCCTCAGAAGGAATTCTGATTATTAAACAGGCAGGATGGAAACGGAAAGAGTGACAACCCCATCCATTTTCTCTGACTTCTGGGCAGAGGCAGGTGCTGAATTGGTGTGGCCCCAAAACTCCCAGGAGGAAGGAAAATGCGCACCAGCTGGTGTCACTCGGGGCTGGCAGTGACTCCAGGTGCCCATGGGGAGAATGAGGTGAGAGGAGCTCCTGGTCAAGTTATCAAAGAAGACTGGCCTTTGGGTCATCTTTGGCCTTTGGGTCAGGGGTCACTGAACCTTGGCTCACCCACTAGATGTGCCTGGGACATTAGGCATCTTCTCTTGATCTCATGTGATTCCATGAATAACAATAGAGCTACCATTTGGTGAGTTTCTACCTCACTCTTCAACAAATACCTATTTTGTGCGCAGTATGTGCTGAGCACTGGGGCTGCAATAGTGAACCCCACAGAGCTTTTAAATGCCAGAGAGGGACCGGCCAGACTCCCAGCTATGTGAACACATTGCTGTGGCCTCTGAGGCCACACAAGGGCCCCTTCTGTTCTCGACTCTCTGGCTGCTTAATTGTAGACACTTTTTTCCCCAACTCATCACATGCTGGCCCTTGGCATTTCCGTATCCTCCGATATTGGGGTGTCGGTGGGGAAGGGGAGGAAAAACAAATGGGCAAACGGAAGACAACTCACAGAGCCAAGGAAGGATTTTCTTCCTGTTTCTTCCCTTAAGCAGTTTAACACAAATTAATTTAAGTACAGCCTGTATCTGATGAAGAAGTCACTTAGATTCATTTTCTTAACCAACTATTTCAAGCCCAGCATTAATCTATTCATCAGCTACACTCATCAGGAGAAAACATGCTTCTTCAGGACTTTTCCAACTGAAAATAAATGCCTCATTAAGTTAAACATATTAACCTGAGAACAGTATTGAAGTCAGACAGACTAATGAACATCATTATAGGGAAGACGCAACAGTCCTCAGAGGGGCCCCACCCAGCATCGGGGGCTCCCACAAATTCTCTCAGCTAATGCAGGATGTAGGATCATCAAAGGAGGGAGGGAGAGGAGAAAAGGACTCAGAGGGAACAGGGCTGATCCAGGCATGGCTGTCGCCATGGATATACTCCTGATTCACGCTGGATACTTGTCTGAGAAGGGCATGTAGCCACCCTTATGTGATGTGATGAGTTGCGAATTCCAAGAGAGAAGCTGGTTTTGCCTCCAAAATGAGAGAAGTCAGGCTTAAGTATCAGGAAACTCTGATTCTAGTTCCTGCTCTGTCCTTCAGCGGGGTTGGGAATAATTCCCTGGTTTTCTCCAAATATCAGTGGACTAGATCTAGATTCTTCCCATCTTTATTGAGTCAACCACTATGCTAGGCACTTTCTCATATGTAACTGCGTGGACTGTTACCGAAACCCAGTTAGACATATTTATCTTTTGCCCTAGAATTAGAGAATAGGAAAACCCAGGCCCAGAGAGAAATTATCTGACTTGGTTTGCTAGATCGTTGGGACAAGCAGAGGCAGGAAATGGGGCTCTGCCCTGGGAAGGTCATCCCGAGGGAACTGCATCCACCTTTGCAAGAAAATAAATGTAAAAGAAAGACTGAAAACTTGAGCTTGGTCAGAAGAGTATGACCAACTTGATGAAGGGGCGGTGAGATGCAGAATGCTGAGGAAGCAGGGCTGTTGCGCCTGCAGAAGGAAGAACCTTGGAGAGACAAAAGAAATATTCTCAAATACAGAAAGGACTGTCATGTGGAAGAGGGAGTACATGCCCTCATTGTGGGCCAAAGGAAGGTATTTCAACAGCCAAAGCTGTCCAGAGATGGAATGAGCTACCTCCAGAGGCGATAAGCTCCCCCGCTATGGATATGCAAGTAGTAATTAGGTAACTACTTAGTGGGGGTCATAATATCAGGACAAACTGGACTGGAATGACAGTTGTTGTGCTTTTTTCAGGACAATTTCACCTCTCTCTGACCCAGTCTCTCATTTGAAAAAATGGGGATTATAAAGTTACCGACCTCTTTGGGTTACTGTGAGAATTAAATGAGATAGTATATAATACACTACATGCATGCTTGGCTGGGAGCTGATGATTTTACCATCAATGCTTGATTTTTATGGAGAGGATTCTGGCATCAGATGAGGTCTTGTAGCTTTGCCCACTTCCAGCACTTGGTGTCTTTAGAAAAGATCTCTCTGTGAATGCTCTGAGAATTAGGGGACTGTGCCCACTATCAATTTATTGCCTCTTAGCTCAAATTTCTTCTTTATCTTGTTTTTTTGATACTGAAGCTGGACACTGAAAATTTCTCCTATGCCAGGTGATGTAATGTTACACCTGGTCTGTAGGGGGTGCTGGGGAGACACTGCAAGGCTATAGAAGAGGATGGGACTTCTTGTCCGGGTTCTGGGTTTTCTTTGCTTCTTGCTCCTGTGGCAAGACTGCTGGTGGCATTAGAGTGACCCTGTGGCTCTCACCTTCCAGTGAGCTTTGTTATCACCCAGAGGGTGGCTTCCTACTCACTAGCATTGGGCCACTGACTAAGGACCATTTCTAGTTTGTGGCATCCCTGGGAACTTCTCCTGTATCTGCTGGGCCACAGTCACACCATTTCCAACAATGCTGAATCTTGGCCTTGAACAATGTGACTCTCTTCCAACATCATTCCTTCCTTGGGGACTCTTCTTTGGCCCTAGAGGTAGTAGGCTCTCCCTACGTTTTCTATTTCTACATTTATTAGCATCCTATTTTATTCCATTTAGTAATTAATCATCTTTTACTAGTTAATAATTCTTTAAATTTTCCCTGTTCAAATTACTTTTGTGATTTCTGTCTCCTGATTGGACCCTGATATGTGGTATCCACCACTCTCCGTGGTATAAATACTCCTGCCATGGCCAATTTCAGATGAGCAATGCTATGTCACTAAATGTGAAGTTTGGGAGAGACACGGAATAACACATCATTATTTAATATTCCTACCATACACATGCAATGTGAGTAAATCATCTCACAAGCATACACAGTGGTAAAATATTATGACGTAATTAGGAATTGATGACTTTTGAGTGTTTATTGCCTTTGGGTTTTTTTTGTTTGTTTGTTTGCATTCAGGACAACTATTGCCTTTGTTTTTAATGTAATTTATTACATTGTAAGTTAATATCATTTAATTGTTAACATTGTCTGTGTTTAACAACCGGCTGGCAGAGCTCCTGAGCATTCATTCATCATCAGCTCTAGCACACTGCTGTCCCCACGCTTGTGGCCCCATCACCTTGGTTCTTGATTGTATAATTATGGAAAAAGAAACTTGCCTAAATCCTCGGGTTTGTGAAAGCACCCAATGCGAAGGCCAGGCAGTCGGCCCCTGCCTCACTCGATCACCCCTCCTAATGCAGTATTTGACACTTTCAATTTATTTTTTACTTCCTTTATTATAAGAAATGATTAAATTTCCAGCATAAATACTCCTTTGCCAAACTGAATTCATCACAGTGTGGGAAGGCAGGGAGAGGCCTCTGGGACTTTGAGCTTCACAGTTAACCCTTCGGCCCTCATGGAGGCCATTACAGGGAGGGCACTGGGTTTTGGAGGCCTCTCTGGACGACCCTACTTGGAACCTCATTGGCGGTCACCTAACCGCTTTGCCCTTCTGTAGCCTCACTCTGGTGGTGGGATATAGGGAGTCACTCTCCCTCTCCTTCCCATCCTCCCTCAGTCCTCTGATCTGCCTCCTGAAAGGTCTCCCCTGGATCAGATTCTCCTGCCCTACCTGGCCCGTGGAAGAGAACAGTGCCGATATGGTATTTTGGTTTCTTCCTTCCCTACTGCCCAAGCAGGTGTGCAATGACTGATGTTCACATTGAAAGGGGACATGGGAACAAATAGGCTGTTCACTAACCTGCTCACAGCCTTCAGGGAGCTATGCAGCTTCAGGGCTGAGTCCGGGGAGTCTCCTGCCACCACTGCATGGGGCTGATTTGTGGCTCTGCTGAATTTAGTCACCTTCTTTAGACTCCAAAATGCACTTTAATGTCAGTTTTGAAGACTTCCAAACCCTGGGTGTGAATTAACAGCCTGGTCAGAGTTTCCTTTCTGTCCTCTCCTGGTCTAAAGCCCTTTCCTCCAACAATTGGCTGCTTAGCACTTGTTAATGGATCTAATAATTTCTTGGAATTGATTTTCTCGTATAGAATATACCTGGGAGAAATAAAATAACCATCAAAGAACCTTAAATGAATTACACTCTTGTCAAGAGAAGAAAAGCAATCCACTTGGAGCATGAACTATGAGGGAATAAGGATTTGCTGTGCACCGAGATGGAGGGTGAGGAGGGGGCCCTTTGCATGGCTGAGCTCATTACACCTTGGGTCATTTTCTCTGCCATGTGATGCGGCCTGTCTCTGCTCTGCTCCCCACTCCAGCCCTGTCCCCACAGGGAGAGGGGATGTCTGACTCACTCTCCTACCTTCTCTGAGGGTTGACGGTTTTGCCTTGGAGAACAGAGGTGGGAGGGGTTCTGCTCTCCCGTCAACACCCCGGCCTCTGTTACCAGCGGGTCTTTGTTCTTAGAGCTCCCAAGATGGTGGCAGGCGCTCCCAAGATGGTGGTGGGCCGCTCCCAAGATGGTTGTGGGCTGCTCCCAAGATGGTGGTGAGCCACTCCCAAGATGGCAGCAAGATGGTGGCGGGCTGCTCCCAAGATAGCTGCAAGCCTTTTGTTCTCTGACCTGGGGTTCTTGGCCTCATGGATTCCAAAGAATGGAACCTTGGGCCATGTGATGAGTGTTATACCTCTATTAGAAGCCAAGGGTCACGGAAGAGAATTGTGGAACCCAGCGACTAGTGTTCAGTTTGGTTAGGATGAACCCGGGCACTTAGCTGTGCAGGAACAATGGCGAGCCTCTAGCCCTATGGGGAGCGGCAATCGGCGCCTCACTGGATCAGAAGCCCAGTGGACACCCTGCCGGATCCCGACGGGTGGAAGTCAGCAGTGGGTCTGCAACAGCGTTGATCAGCAGTGGTGCACAGGGAGCAAAAGCTCAGCTCGAGCAGGAACAAACATGGACCAGAAGAGTGTGCAGTTGCAAGATTTAATAGAGTGTAAACAGAGCTCCCATCCAACAGGAGGGGACCCAAAGGGGGTTGCCCAATCCGGCTCAAATGCCTGGGTTTATATCCCAATCATTTTCCCTCTCCCTGTGCTCTCTGGTGATAGATGATTTGATTATTTCTTTACCTCCTGCTTTTAGCCTAATTGGTATTTTAGTGAGCTCTTTTTACTACCTGATTGGTCAGGTGTGAGCTGAGTTATAAGCCCCGTGTTTAAAGGTGAGTGCGGTCACCTTCCCCAGCTAGGCTTAGGAATTCTTAGTCGGCATAGGAAGTCCAGCTAGTCTTGTCTCTCACCTCTGCCACCCATGCCTCTGCCTTCTCTCTCATAGGCCCCATCAGCTGAGGAATGAGCTCCTAGACCTTCCCACAAGAGAGGAGATGGAAAGAGTGAGGCAGACAGGGCGTGGGATGGCAGGCTGTTCTGAAAGAGTGCCAGGATAGAAATGCAGGCTGTACAGCGAGGAGTAGGTCCAGAGAGGGATGGGTTCAGTTGGTTGCCAGGGTCCAGGGCTCCCCTCTGACAGGTGTGGTCCCAGCCCTGGCTACACAGTGAGTTCCAGAATGCATTCCAGTGGCAGGACATGAGCTGCTCATACACTTTCTGGCCTGGGTGGAGTTAACAGCCTGAGCCTGGATCAGAGAAGGACGGAGATGGAGCCCTGTTTATGGAGCAAGACTTGGCACATTGGATCCATGATCCCACTCAAACTTAGTCTCACTTCCTGGATGGATTGCCAAGGATGGGCTTAGGCAGGTGACCTGTGAGCATCCAAGAAGAGGAGTCAGGAGGGGAGGCTAGACTCCAGGGCCTCTGGGACTTAGACGTGCAAGTACATGCCTTGGCGTTTTGTGCTGGTGCCCTTCATTTCCAGCAGGGCTGAGAGCTGAGGCTGGCAGAGATATCTTGACCATGCACTTACTTAACATACATTTGACTGAGGTCCTACTATGAGCTGAGCACTGGGGAGCAGTGGCAAAATATAGACACGACCCCTGACTTCTCCAGGCTTAGAGGTAGAAGAATGTATAAGTGCTTTTTGTAGTTTATCAAGGGGAAAACTAGGTTCCAAAAAAGGTATTATTTAGAGGTGAGGAACCTGGGATTCAGGGAGGATTGAGTAACCTGACTTAAGCCTCACATTTAGTAAGTGGCAGAACAGGAAGCAGGGCTCACCTCCCAAGCCTGCACGCCTCCCAGTGGGCACTGCTGCCACGTGGGCACCCACACACTCCACTGTCCACGCAGCCACTGCTCTAGGGGAAGCGTGCGGGTGAAAAGAGGTTCTTCCTGTCCTTATTCTCTGTCTTTCTTCCCTAGGGGTGGAGTGGAGCAGGCTAAGCTGGGCCCAGTTTTGGGGCTGGCTTTAAGGCTGGACAACTGTTCACCAGCACAGTCCAGGAGGAACCTGGGGCCTAAGCACCTGAGCACTGGGGAGGCCAAATTCTGTGATCAAAGCAGAGGGGCTGGGGATGGACCGGCCAAGGGAAAGAGCACCCAGGTCTGGCCTGGCAGCTCCAGATATCCAGATAGCATCAGAGAAGGGCCTCCTAAGAGGTGCCCCAATCCCCAGCAGTGTCCCCTGCTGCCCACCTTTGTGGGCCTGGTGGCGTCCAGACTGGGCTGGGCCCAGGTGCAGTGCAAGGGCTAAAGGGGGTCCCATGCCTGTGTCTCCCAGCATCCTAGTGCTGTTGATGCTCTAGCCACCTCTGTGGCACCAGCCCATACCAGGCCATTTGGCCCCAGAGACATGGACCTGCCTGTTTACTCTAAACAATGTGGCACCCCTGCTTGGCCCTGGCACCTGCAGGACAGCAAGGTGCACCCTGCATGGGGAGCTGTTCAGCCCTGATGGAGGCCATCACAGGCTATTGCAGCGGCTGCAGAGTGGGGCCTCCATTTGCGTGTAAGGGAGGTGGGATGCTTTTAATTATTAGCAGCAGGTCTTTGTGTTTCCCTCCTGATTCTTTCCTTGAAGGTAATAATTAAAGAAGGCGTATTAAGGAAGTAGCAGCCCTGGGGCTCAGAGGGGGAGAAGATGGGGTGTGCTGTAGACTTAGGAGGGGCTTGGCCACCAGGCAGGAGCTGCTGAGGGATGGAGGCTCTCCCATTGCCCAGGCTGTTACCTGTGGGGAAGAGAGGCCCCCAGTCTTGTCTCTGCACTTTCCTTGGAAAGGCTGGGAGGGGGAGCAGGGGATGGTGCCCTGGAGGAGGAGTCAGGCCCACAGGGCTTCCCATTCTGACTCCACCACTTCCTTTCTGTGTGACTTTGGGCAGGCCGCCTCCCCTCTCTGGGCCCTTTCCTCATCTGTAGTTGGGGACAGTGCTTCCATCAGCCCCTTCCTCCCAGGGTGGTTGTGGAGATGAGCCCTCCAATAGGCACAAATGGACACCAGGAGTGCGTGGCAGTGAGTGCAGTGGTTGGGGCAGGGGCTGGAGGCAGTCACAGGTCTGGGATTTAGATCCAAGCTGTGAACTCAGGCAAGTTCCTCAACTTCTCAAGGTCTCAGCTGCCTCAGCTGAAAAATGGGTTCATAATAGCCCTTTCCTTCAAGGGTAGTGATGAGAATTAATGAGGAGGTGCACACAGCCTGACACAGCTAAGCCCCAAACCAGCAGCAACTGCTACCCTTGCTGTAGCAATGGCTGTGGATGAAGAGTCAGAGGAACACTGGCACTCCTGGTCTCCATCAACCCTGACCCGCAGGTCTGAACAGTGTGGTCCTGCTCTGCTCTGCCCTCTCTGCTTCCGGTACTCCCTCAAATACAGTGTCTTTATTGAGAGTGGCCTAGGGAAGGGAGGATGTGTTGCTTACGCCTGGAGTTTGAACTACTTATTCCCAAACATTGTTATCTGTGGTTATCAGTAGAAGCCATTCGTTGCTTCTTATTTTTTTTTATTTTTTACGAGGACAGTCCTACTTTAATCAAGTTCCAGAATGAGAGTACACAGTTTCGAAAAGCAGTGTGTAGCAGAAGACAAGAGGGTGTGTGTAAAGCTATGTTTCTAGAATATACCAAAGGAAATAGACATAACCCCAACGTGGCCTTGCAAACCCTCAATGCTGCTCCATACCCGGGGCAGGCGGCTACTTCCTCCAGCTGACTTTGGGAATGTCATAATGTTCCGTGAGTGTGTCCAGGTGTCCGTGGAAGTCCTCCTCTGCTTGTGGGTTTTGGATCATTAGGTGCTTCTTGACTAACTAGTCTACAGCAGAGTTGTATGAGACGTTCTATTCTGACTTCTAAACATTTTTTGGAATATGGCATTTCTGAATGATTGGCAGCTGGAAAGTAATATCCACCATGCACTCATTATGGGCCAGACCTTGGCTAATTATGAGATACTTGTTACATAATTTTTCCAATAACACAGTGAGGTGGATGGTGTTGGCACCAATTTAGACATGAGGAAACTCAGCTTCAGAAGGGCAAGTAGCCTTGTGGGCTAGCAAGTGGAGCTGTGCAGGGGAAAATGATCAGCATTTCTCAGCAGCCATGAATTACAGTCCCTAGTTTCCAGATACAGAAATTGATGTCCAGAGAAGTACAGTGACTTGCCCAAATCACGCGGCTAGGGAGTTACAGAATCAGATTCCTGCTGGACTCCAGGCTCCACGGTCTCTGCACACTTCCAGCCTCACAAGTTTTTCTTTGGCTTGCCTTTCCTCCTCCCATTTGTCCACATACTGCCAGCAGACTAGGGAGGGAAAAAGGAAGCTGACTTCCCTGAAAGGAGAAGTAATGGTCCCAGGGCTGGAGGAAGGCCGGGTCGACGCCCTCAGTGCCTGTGCGTTTGCAGCTTTCCCCTGGAAGCAGGCACGCTTCCCCTCTAGAGACAGGCCTGGGAAGTCAGCAGGCTCCAATTCCATACTCAATTATTCAACACAAATAAGAGTTGAATTAAAATTTCATGACTCCATTGCTTTTTACCCAAGCATCTATCTGAAAGTGAAGACATTTGTTTGAGTCCAACAGTCTAATTGCTGAAATCTTCATCCGAAGCCTTTCAACTTCCATAAATCATTTTGGATAACAAGCTACCTTGTAATTTCCACAGAGTTCAACGTGGAGCAGGCCTCTCTGCAGACACAATGCCCCAGGGGCTGTTGGTTGAACGAGTCCCTCTTGGGAACAGGGCTGGGGTTTCACCCAGTGTCTGACGGCCAGATGGTCACAACCTCCGGTTTTAAGAGACAATCTCTGACATTTGCTCAGCGGGATCAATAGGATGATTCCAGGTGAACAACAGCCAGGGAGGATTTAGGAGGTGGACTGCAGCTCGAGGTTGTCCCTGGAGGTTACTGGAAACCACATCTCCCTAGACAGGGCCAGTGGGAGGGAGGGACAGATGTGTGTTCCCTTCTCTGACCCTTCAGTTTCCTTAGGGGCAGGTGGGTGACCTTGGGGCAATGGTGGACTGCAGCTCAAGGTTGTCCCCGGAGGTTACTGGAAACCACATCTCTGTAGACAGGGCCAGTGCGAAGGAGGAACAGATGTGCGTTCCCTTCTCCTCTGACCCTTCAGGCTCCTTAGGGGCAGGTGAGTGACCTTGGGGCAATGACTCAATCTCTCAGTGCCTCAGTTTCCCCACGTGGAAGGCAGAATGAATGAATCCTCCTGTCAGGGTGGTTGTGAGGGCCACGGGGGTGGGGCTATGGGCAGCTCTCAGCATGGTTCCTGGCAGCAGGTGCTCAAATCTGTTAGTGCCAGTGACTTGAGTTGGGTGCACAGATGACCGTTGACTGGGGTGAGGTGTGATGTGGTACCCTGACTTCCAGCCCTCACCTGTCCCACTACTGACCATCTGAGGAGGCCCCGGGCACCCCTGGGCAGCAGGAGAGTGGGTCGACATTGAGATAGCCCAGAGGTGAGACTCAGAGATGTGGGCAAGGGACCTTTCTGCCCAAACAGAAAAGACGGCTATGGGGCAGCCTCGACCACCACTGATGGGAAGGAAGACTCAGCATTTAGAGAGGCAGGGGCAAGTGAGTGATGACCGGAAGGTCAGGTCAGGCATTCCAGCAACAAAGCGGACAGAGCGAAGTGTGTCTTCAGGCAGGCCAAGCTCCACCCACCACGGGGACTGAGGGCAGGTGAGGAGGGTGGATCCTGACTGGGGGTGAAGCAGGGCATCCCTGAGATGGGAGAAAAGGCACAGAGCCCGAGTTCAGAGCCCAGCTCAGAAGGAGGCCCCCAGGTCCTAGCAGGTCCCCATGGCACTCACCCTGGAGGGCTTGCTGTGATGGAAGAAGGGATGGCACTTGGAGAAGAGCTAGGGAGCCCAGTGGGGCAAGGTCTCAGAGACTTCAGGACATGCTGTGGGGCTGTGGCCACAGGACTAACTCTGGAGAATCTCAGGAGAGGGGAAAAGTGAGGGGTGGGAGGGTCTGGACAGGATGCAGAGCTGACCTTTGGGGAATATTATGGCCAAGGAGAAGTGCGGGGATTGGGTTCTGGGCCTCACCCTGCTTCTGAGTCACTGTGTGACACAGGACAAGCCACTTGCCGTCTCTGAGTTTGTTCTGCACATTTTAGAATAAGAGATATTAACTAAGGGATCTCTGAGACCCTCTCAGCTCCCTCAGAGGGTCAGGCCTTGTCTCGGTATAGTTCTGTGTGATGCCCCCCTCCCTCCCCCTACACCCCACCCTCTACCTTATCTGGTAAGTGGCTTTCTAGCTCAAATTGCCTTCTACCAAAGGAAGGCAAGTCAGCACCATGAACCCACAGTGCTGACTCGGCAGCCCTCCAGATCACTGTGTGATGCCGGGCCCAGCAGTAACAGGGATGCTCGGTTCATTAGAGACCAGGGCTAATATGTCCTCACCCTTGGAGATGCCATTACAGGGTGGTTTCTGCAGCTTCCTCTGCGGGAGGGATGAAAACAAGGAGAATGGGGAACAGGAGATGAATCTGACTCGTACCCCCAGAGGAGAGCTTGAGGGTAAAGTTTTGTGCTGGTCCCAGCTTGGAGACCTAGGTGCTGGTGAGGGACAGTCATTGGGCTCTTCCATTTCCTGTGACAGGAACCTCAGAGGAACCCTACTTGAGTTCAGAAGGGATTTTTTGGATTATTTAAACAGAGGAGCTCTGAGACAGGGGAGCCGTCAGGAGCACCTTGACTCAGGCGCTCAAATGATGCCAGCAGGACCTGCTCCTTTTTTTCACCATCTTTTAGCATTTCTCTACCATGCAAAGCCATCTCAAGTCCCCCTTCCTGGTGGTGAGATGGTTTCCATCTGGACTGGCACTCAGCAGAAGAGAGAACTTCTTTTCCTCATGGTTGATCAAAAGTTCTAGGCCACTGGCTCTAAGAACCACAGCCCCATCCCTGAATCACCAGAAAAGATAGAGGCCTGGAATATGTCAATCAGGGTCTATCCCATGAGTGAGCTTAACCCCATGTAGACTGAGAGTTGGGGAGAGGGCAGTTTTATCAGTAAAAGAATAGAAGTGTACTAGGCCACCAAAACCCATAGATGCCTGGAGTGAGTTTGGGGCAGGGAGCAAGAAAAGAAAACGTATTAACAGAAACAAAAGGGCGGATAGGAAAAATACAAATATGTATGCATCCTGGATTGATTTCATTTCACTTTCCCAATAATACAATGATATTGGAGCTGTTATAATCCTAGGTATAGAATTCTCGGTGTTTAGAGTTAGAAATACCTTCAGTACTCTCAGACCAACTCTATATCCTTATTTATGTATTTTGATTGACAACTAAAAAAATTATATATCTCTATGGTGTACAACATGATATTTTAAAATATGGATACATTGTGCAATAGCTACACTAAGCTAATTAATATATGCATTACCTCACATACTCATTTATTTGCGGTGAGAATACTTGAAATCTATTCAATGTCACTTTTATAGGCAGGGTGTCAAAGACCCAGAAAGATTAAGTGACTGTCTCCAGGTCACACGCCTCAGGGTAAGATGGTGGAGTAGGGAATCCATCTTCCCATCTAAATAGCAGTTGCACTAGCAAAATCTTCTGATATAACTATTTTGGAACTCGAAAGTCTATGCAAAGGCTTGAAAATTAGAGGGAAGGCTTATGTAGTACATCACAACTGATTTCCCTCAACTTCAGCTCGTAGTTGGGTAGCAGCTTCCAACCCTCCATCCCACAGCCATGTGGCAGGTAGTTGTGCATGTGCTCCAGGAGCAGCTTGCATGCAGCCTGTGGGAGCCTGGGTGGACAATAAGGACCTTGCCCTTCAAATATTGGGGATCTAGCCAGTCTCAGTGGCTCATGCCTGTAATCCCAGCACTTTGGGAGGCCAAGGCGGACGGGTCACCTGAAGTCAGGAGTTCGAGACCAGCCTGGCCAACATGGTGGAACCCCGCCCGTCTCTACTAAAAATTCCAAAAAAAAAATCTAGCCAGGCATGGTGGTCCATGCCTGTAATTCCAGCTACTTGGGAGGCTGAGGCAGAAGAATCGCTTGAACCAAGGAGGCAGAGCTTGCAGTGAGCTGAGACTGAACCATTGCACTCCAGCCTGAGCAACAAGAACAAAACTCCGTCTCAAAATATATATGTATATAGTGGGGATCTATGCTCTGATTGCTGGTTTCTTCTGATTGTTGAGATGCAGTAACAGGGATGCTCGATGCAGACAGTGGTGAGCAGCCATCGTTGCAATCTTTACCACCATTGTTGCAAGCCCCTACCCTTCTGGCTGAAGAGACTTTCAGAGAATTTAAAGGACTGGCACACTTTTCTCTTCATTATCACTTCTCCCTCTTTTATGGAGCCAGACGTTTAAGGATGTGGACATTTTGATGCGATTGCATATACAAAGGAATTCAGAAAGTCACCACACATATCCAGGAAACTTCACATGCCCTGTGAAGTTTTTTGTTGAAAATTAAACATTTGAATCGTATAGTGTAGTAGCTCTGGAAATCAGATTCTCTCCTTCAGGGTTTGCTTTTTAAAAATTTGTCATAGGCTGTCTTTGTGCAGGGTGCAGGCTGAGGCAAATACTTAAGGTCTTCTCAGATCTTGCTTCCTGCCTTTGAACATCAGACTCCAAGTTCTTCAGCTTTTGGACTCTTGGACTTACACCAGTGGTTTGCCAGGGCTCTCAGGCCTTTGGCCACAGACTGAAGGCTGCACTATTAGCTTCCCTACTTTTGAGGTTTGGAGACTCAAACTGGCTTCCTTGCCCCCCAGATTGCAGATGGCCTGCCATGAGACTTCACTTTGTGATCATTGAGTCAATTCTCCTTAATAAACTCCCTTTCATATACACATCTATCCTATTAGGTCTATCCTTTTAGGTAACCCTGACTAACGACTTGCCATCTCATATTTATATTTGTTACCTCGCTGGATCCATACATGGGTTCCTTGGCTGTTGTGAACTGGCAGTAAGAGGCTAAGTGCCTGCCCCAGGCCCCACAGCGAGGTGTTGGCTTAGCCAAGCTATCCCCAGAGCATCCTGGCTCCCTGAAATTTGTTCTTCTGACCGCTTTGTCTGCCTCTCTTTTTCTCTCTGTCCCAATTCTCCGCCTCTCCAGATTCCCAGACCAGCCCGGATCAGCACATTCCTGCAGCCTGGAAAGGAGGTGGCAGTGGTTTATCAGTTATGTTGCTGACACCACTTTCAGCTTGAACTACTTTAAACAAGTCTGGTATTCAAGTCCAAAGTCAACAAACCCCCAGCCACACCCCTGTGTCACAGCCCCTCACTCACATTCTGCTGGTAGATGTTCACTGGGAATAACCTTAGTGGAAGATATTTGCACAACATTCATTAAAATCCAGATGCATGTGGATTTGGTTCAGCAATTTAAATTCTACTAGTAAGTAATTTCAACTCATAGGAATATTTATATATTCAAGGATGTTCACATCATGTGTAAAAATGTAATATCAAAAATTTGAGATAATCTAATGTGTATTCATAGGAGATTAATTACATAAATAATGGCACATTTCTGGCAGTCATTAAAAGATAATAAGCGTGAGTCCTATGCACTGGCTCAGGAGGCTGTTCATCATATTTTTTAGTAAAAAAGTTTGATGAAAAATATGAACTGTCCGCTGCTGCTTTGCATAAAATTTCTGATCATTTTGTACGTGCACAGATAAATATCTTGAAGGATGAACACTTGTACTAGGAGACCCTTGAGGAAATCCTTAATGTGTCTGACACTCTCTGATAACATGAACTATCTGAGGCCATTTGTGCTCAAGATTACCTTCCCCCTCTCACCGTTCAAGGTCATTGCCCCAGAATTCCTCTGCTCTCTTTCCTGCATCGTCCATAGGGCCATTACTGTCATGTGCCAATACCATATTATCTCTCCAAACTCAAAAAATAAAACAACCCCAAATCAAAACCAAAACGAACCCTCCTCTGCTACCTTTGCTTTCCTTTACATGAAAGCACCATACCTGCTCTCTCTGATTTTCCTCCTCCCATTTTCTTTTCATTTCACTCTACTGGGATTTCAGCCCTCACACTCCACCAAAACCACTCTCATTAAGGTCACCAATCATCTCCTCATTGATAAATCCTATAGTCAGCTTTCAATGACTCTTGACCTGTGGTCATTTGGTAAGCGGCTTACTCCTCTCTGAAACCCTCTCTCCCCTTGGCTCCTGGGATCCCCTCTTCTCCTGGGTCTCCTCCTATCTCCCTGGCTGCTCCTCCTCTATTTGCTTTGCTAGTTCTTTCTTGGCACCTTGACCAGTAACCCTTGAGCTGTCCCCAGGCTCTGTCTTTGGTCCTCTTCTTGTCCTTTCTCACTCCCTTGGACCTTTACATGCCATTCCTCTGCAGATGGCTCCCCAATTTACATGTCAGCCCGACACCTCCCTGAACTCCAGGCTTATACATCCAGCTGCCTACTCACCATCTCCCTCATCTCGGTTAAAGCAACTCAGGCCAAAAACCTGGAGCTGTGGTGGACCCGTCTTGCTCTCATACCGCATGTCACATCTATCAGCAAAGCTACTGGTCCTTTTTCAAAACATCTCCAGAACTGACTGCTTCTCATCACCTCCACAGCCACCTCCTGGTCCTCCATACCAGTCTCGGCCCCCTCTCTCCTGGATGATTGCAGTGGCCTCCTAACTGCTCTCCTCACTGCCTCCCTCCCCACTAAGAATCTCTTCCTCACAGAGCAGCAGAGTGATCTCATGTCATCCTATTTCATTTGTCAGATTCTATCTCTCCTCTGCTGATTCTCATTAGGTCAGAGAAAAATCCAGAGTCCTTACAATGGACCATCTGCCCCTACAGGGACTGAGCCCCCAACCACAACCACCTTGCTGACCTTGGTCCTGCTGCTCTCCCCCTGCTCCCTTTGCTCCGGCCACACTGACCTCGTGCTTTTCCTTGAACATCCCAGGTCTGTCCTGCCCAAGGGCCTTTGCACTTGCTGCTCCTCTGTCTGTGGCCCTACTCCCCAGACACCTTCAAGGTTTGCCTCCTAGTCTTTAGTCTTTGTTCAAAAGTCCTCAAGGAAGTCCACCTGCCAACAATTTTTATTTATTTATTTATTTAGAGACAGAGTCTCGCTCTATCACCAAGGCCAGAGTGCAGTGGCACAATCTCGGCTCACTGCAACCTCCGCCTCCCAGGTTCAAGCAATTCTCCTGCCTCAGCCTCCAGAGTAGCTGGGATTATAGGTGCATGCCACCACGCCTGGCTGATTTTTTTTTTTTTTTTTGTATTTTAGTAGAGATGGGGTCTTACCATGTTGCCCAGGCTGGTCTCTATCTCCTGAGCTCAGGCAATCCGCCCGATTCAGCCTCCCAAAGTGCTAGGATTACAGGCGTGAGCCACTGCACCCAGCCAATTTTATTTAAAACAGTACCTTCCCTAGCCTCTCTAGCTACTCCCTAACTCCCTCCCTACCTAGCACCTTCCAACATACTATGTCATTCACTTATTTTTCTTTATTGTAAATTTAATGACTTACAGATAATTCAGTAATTTGATCTGTTTTATTCTCTGATTTGCCCAGAACACCCATCTCAGTTCCTGGAACCGAGCAGATGCCCAATTAATATTGGTTGAATGTTTAAAGGAGCAAAGGCAACTATTTTCCCTTCTCAGACAGGATGACAGGATGACAAAGCTATGAATAACATAGATTGTTCTTGTACAAAGTTCTGCAGAACCCTGAGTCCCTGTAGGAAAGATCACATATCTGCAGAGAGAGAAGAGTAGATGACTGGTGTCTGGGTACTTTCTAGAATGTGCTTGCTTTAGAAATTGTGTCTGCCTCTTTTCAATGTTTTCATTGAAAATCTCAACCTAAATAACAAACACAGAGAGATTCTGCAAATATAATGAGTTTCATTGGGAGTGAGCATTGCAGTGTGCAATATGTGTGGCATTATAAACTATGGGCCTATTCAGAGAGGCAAAGGGTAAAAAGGGCTTTTAAAAGAAAAATGGGGAGGGTTACATAAGCTGTTTTGAAACAATTATCCTTGGTTATGAGGATTAATAACGAGAGTGGCCCAGGCAGTTGCTAAGTAGATGTCCCGGCAGAAGTATTGTTTGGGTAAGGTTGCAGTGACCTTTGTGCAAGGTTCTGATTTTTACAGTCTTTTGTGATACATCTTTGTTATCAGGCAATCGTGCATAAGGACCCTCCCTTTATAGTTTTTCCCAGTTCCATTTTGTTACGGTTTGACCAAATGACTTCATTTTGATTCTGACAACTTTTGCAAATAGAAAATTTTTAATGGTGTCTTCAAGGAGATAGGATAGGTGTTACGAAATATTAACAATGGCCTGAAGCAGTCCGAGAAAGGAAGAGAACCCATCCCTCCCCATCTTGGTCTGCAAGATGGGGACTCAGAAGGATCCTCGTCTTGCAGACAAGGCTCGGCTGAAGGGGAGCTTAGCCTTCCCCAGTAACCACAAGATCCAGTGATCTGTGTCAATTCTGGGGATGTAGACCGGTCAGAAAATCGATAGCCACCCCTCATCTTTCATGATGAGGGCCAGGGCAGCATTTCCCACAGGATCAGCAACAAAGAAACCCTCTGGGCAGACTGGCATTGTGTGCCCAGAAATTTCCTACTCATTGTGATTTTTAAAAAATGACCAAGTGCAGTGGCTCACGCCTGTAATCCCAACACTTTGGGATGCCGAGGTGGGTGGATCACCTGAGGTCAGGAGTTCAAGACCAGCCTGGCCAACGTGGTGAAACCCCGTCTCTAATAAAAATACAAAAATTAGCGGGGTGTGGTGGTGGGTGCCTATAATCCCAGCTACTGGGGGAGGCTGAGGCAGGAGAATTGCTTGAACCTGGGAGGCAGATGTTGCAGTGAGCCGATATCACACCATTGCACTCCAGCCTGGGTGACAAGAGCAAAACTCTGTCTCCAAAAACAAACAAAAAAAAGCCCTGAGTCCTTTCTGGGGCTGAGCAGGGAGACAGCTCTAACCTAAGCAGTTCCTAAAACATCCCCACGTTTTAATAGCCAGTGTCTTGAAGGAGTAGGAGTGGAGAGATCATCAGGAGAAGGTTTAAAATTTAACATTTTCTCTTCTGTGGCTGTTGGCATTGTTTTATCTTTGTACCATATGTGTGCATGTATTATTTATATTTTGGCGTTGTTTTACCTTTGTACTGTACATGTGCGTGTACCTTTGTACTGTATGTGTGCATATGTGTGTGCATATATGTGGATGTGTGCATATGTGTGCATAAATGTGTGCATGCATGTGTGCACGTGTGTGTATATTAATGTGTGTGCATATACATGTGTGCATGTATGTGTATGCATATGCATGCATGCACATGTGTGTTCCTATGTGTGCATGCATGTGCATGTGTGTGCATATACATGTGTGCATGTATGTGCATATATGTGTGCACATGTGTGCGTGCGTGTGTATGTGTATATATTAACCTGTGTGCATTGTGTGCATATATTAACATGTGTGCATGCATGTGCATGTATGTGTATCTGTGCATACGTATACATATGTGCACGTATGTGTACATGTGCATGAATGTATGTGCATGTGTGTGAATATTAACGTGTGTGCATATATGTGGGTGTGTGCATATATATTAGCATATGTGTGCATATATGTGTGTGTATTAAGGTGTGTATGTCCCAGCTTCCGAAGTGAGGTTTATTTACAGTAGAAAGGGATTCTACAGTTTACAAAAGGATTTGCCAAAGGCTTCTTTGAAGTGCTGTGCTCTCCAGGGACTAGCAGGAAAGCTTTTGATTTATAAACCCTTCCCTTGCATGCTCTGAAGCAACCCTTAAACACATGGTCAATTTCCATTTCAAGTTCTGTTCAGTTTAAGCCACAGTCTCCCAAGTTGCAGTGTGGAGCACTGTGCTTGGCATAGTGGGGGAACAAAGATGAAGACTTGTGTTCAAAGAGTAACTGGCACTGTCAACTCTCTCACAGAGGAGACCTCTAACGACCTTTTCAGAGACTATTGCCAGGTACAATCTAGCAAGAACTCTCGGTATCATTCATAAATCCCACGAAGAGGGCAGATGTGCTCTGGTCTGTGGTGCTTCTGGTCTCCCAGGTTGTTGGGGCCTCCGGGAGTCTCTGCTGTAGTCAGAAGGGAGGTGAGAGAGTGATGGTGAAGGAGGAACAGCGAGTCCTCATTCCTTATCAACACCATCATGGTGCAGAACCCACAGAAAGAGCCCTGCAGTACAATGAGGGAGAATTTTTGAAATTATGACAAAAGATGTTACAGGCAACTTGAAAAAACAAGTCCCATTGATGCCTGGGGAAGGCAAGGAGGGAGCAAGAGGCCTTTTTGAGTTATCTGTGTCCTCAGCCAACCTGGTAGTTTGCTTCCCTTGCAAGCTCCTTCATACCCTGGCCATCAGCAGCCTGCCTTTGCTGCCGATGTTGTCACAGGGGGAGGCAATGTGGGAAAAATTGCAGTTATCCCTGAAATTTCTTTCTTTCTTTTTTTTTTTTTTGACATGGAGTTTTGCTCTTGTTGCCCAGGCTAGAGTGCAGTGGCACAATCTTAGCTCACTGCAACCTCTGCCTCCTGGGTTCAAGTGATTCTCCTGACTCAGCCTCCCGAGTAGCTGGGATTACAGGCACGCACCTGTAATCCCAGCTAATTTTTTGTAATTTTAGTAAAGATGGGGTTTCACCATGTTGGCCAGGCTGGTCTTGCACTCCTGACCTCAGGTGATCTGCCCGCTTCAGCCTCCCAAAGTGCTGGGATTACAGGCGTGAGCCACCGCGCCCAGCCCTAAATTTTTATTTTATTGTTCCTACTTGAAATGAGTTTCTCTATTGATAAAATCTTTTAAAACAAGGATATATTTCTTTTTAAAGTAGAAAAGATACAATAAAAGCTTTAAAAAAACAATGAGAAAGTGCAGAACCCACCCTATTGGGTCTTTGTGAGTATTAAATGAGATGATACCATGCCCAGGGCACAGTGTCTGCAAGTGAGGAGAGTGAGGTCAGGGAGCCGCCAAAGCCTCGTTGCTGCTGTGGCTGTGTGGTTGTGGTTATTGCTGTTGGACATTGAGGGGTTTAGTAATATTGTTGCGGTGGGACTTTGACAGGTAGTTTTACTTCTCCACGCCGTGGCTAAGTCCTCAGTAAAATCAGAACACACTCTTCCCAGCCTGAAAGTAGGATGATGGATTGGAAGACCTTATAATACCATTTCAAATGTCCGAAATCTCTGTTTTTATGGCTATACTGGGTTTGGTGACCTTTGATCTTAATGCAATGGAAGGGCAGGGGGATGATATGAAGTATCCCATCTATTTCTGCATAATTCAGTACCTACATTCACTCAGGCATTCGAGAAACATGTATGCAGCTTCTGCCTTATTCCCATTGTATCAATGAGGAAACTGAGGCTTATCATCCTCGTTATATTATGCAGCCTTAATCCCTCTCTGTGCAGGCAGTGGGCTCTCTGCTTGCATTGACTTCGATATCACGAGCTCAAGGAGTTGCAGGGGAAATCGGGATTTTGGTAGCCTGAAATAAATGGCTCCCTTGAATGGGCTGTGTCTTCCTGGGTCATTGCCAGCAAATCAATATTTGACTGTGCCACCCAGGGTGGTGCTCACCTCACCAACACTTGCCACCTAAGAAGTTACAGAGAAGATCAATAATCTGACAAAATCTAAATAACAGTGTCTCAAGTAAACCAGAGGGGAGGAGATGTGCAGGCAGCTCTTGGGGAGTCCATAAATCTGGGCTGATAAATTACCTGGGCAGGTGCCTCTGCCACCAGCATCCTGGCTTAGGACAGGAGCGGCATAATTACCTCTCTGGCGGTAGTTATCTGGAGTGAGCCAATCCATTTTTCTTTTTTATTACCACTGAATTTCAGGAAAGTGTCCTCTGCAGGCCCCTTTTATCTAAATGTTGGATTTATTTGACGACTCTACTAGGTCTGATGACAAGGGCCAGAGCGTGCCCTGCAGTAAGGAGGACTTGGTCCCTGAGCCTGCCGCGTGAAGGGTGCTCTCAGAGGGCATGATGGGTGGGTTGCTAGACAGCCAGCCATTCATAACCGTCATTCCCATCAGTGGTGCCATTAATTTTCCTTCCTTCCCTGTTTCCCTGCTCAGTGGACTGGCTGGGCCCAACTCAAAGCAGCGGGAAGAGGGTGATAATAATTCAGGATTTTAAGGAGGATTTCTCTGCTGAGACGGGTAGGAAAAGGGGCAACTGGCCAGCAGGGCTATTTCCCTGCATCCAGATCTAACCTCCTCCTCCTCTCTGCATGTTCCGTTGCAGTCAGAGCCCCAACAGGAACTGGCTCCCATTGGCAAAGTCACAGATTCCAGGATGTCCTTTTCTAAGCAAATTGCCCCAGCTCCCATGACACTCTAGGGCCCAAGTTGCCTGCCAAAGTTAGATGTCTTTTCTTCCATGCCCCTTGCCTAGGCATTTCTGAGCAATGTTAGCTTCCCTGTAAAGCAGCCGGTTAATTTTATAAAATATAGATCAATTCCATGTCCTCATTCCATCCAGGAGGAAGGAAGAACAAGAAAACATGAAAAGTAGAAGCCTTCCGTTTAAGGACAACCTGTATAGTGCAAACAATTATTTGTATGCCATTGGTAGGAAATGGTCACATGCATGCACCTTGCTGCGGGGCACACTGGGAAAGTGTAGTTTTTATTTTATGCAATTTAAATCTCAGGATCCGTAATGAAAGGAAGAAGTGGAGAATATATGGGGGTGGGGTGGGGTGGGGTGGGGTGGGTGGGAAAGGGCTGGCTGGCCACAGTAAGGGGAACAAGTAACAGGTGTTTTGGAGGTTTGAGGTGAGGCTGGCAGTGGAGTGGGAAAAGAGATATGTCTATTCTGTCTTTTT
Source organism: Gorilla gorilla gorilla (assembly GCF_029281585.2). Classification (NCBI taxonomy): domain Eukaryota; kingdom Metazoa; phylum Chordata; class Mammalia; order Primates; family Hominidae; genus Gorilla; species Gorilla gorilla. Next base: position 209,736,638 of record NC_073224.2, read on the forward strand.
TTTTAACCTTCCTGACTTCCTGGAGACTCCATTCTTTTCCTTTGAGCTTTCTCAACCTTGACACGGGTATGTGGCTTTTTTCTTTTTTCTTCTTCTTTTTTTTTTTTTTTTTTGAGGTGGAGTTTTTTGCTCTTGTTGCCCAGGCTGGAGTGCAATGGCGTGATCTCAGCTCACCACAACATCTGCCTCCCAAGTTCAAGCAATTCTCCTGCCTCAGCCTCCTGAGTAGCTGGGATTATAGGCATATGCCACCACACCCAACTAATTTTAGTATTTTTCGTAGAGATGGGGTTTCTCCATGTTGGTCAGGCTGGTCTCGAACTCCCGACCTCAGGTGATCCACCCACCTTGGCCTCCCAAAGTGCTGGGACTACAGGCGTGAGCCACGGTGGCTTTTTTCTTATCTTAATTTATATTTTCCAAAGTGCCTCCTAGGCCATCTAAAGCTCTGGGATTCACCAGACTAAGTGAGACCACATGGAAGTTTAAAGAAGCTAGTTGTTGGGATCCACTCTGTGCCAGACACTATGCTGGGTGTTGGGAATACAGCAGAGATTAAGACACAGATACACCTTTCCCCTCCTAGAATGGGGATTATAGCATGAGAAAATCACACAAATACACATCAAATGATAACTGTGACTTCTGCTTCTGGCTAAGATGGAATAACAGGGACTGGATTTCCCATGCTGCCAAAAACAACTAAAAAAACTGGAAAAAATATATAGAACAATGTTTTGTAAACATTAGGCACCAAGCAAAGAGGGCACAATGATCCCTGAAAGGCAGGAAAGAAAAAGGCAAGCCCTGTGAGTACTTCAGCTTTGTAGATCAAAAAACGTTTTTATTTCTCCTTTGTTTCTGAAAGGCATTCTTTTAGCGTTTAGAATTTTAGAGCCTTTTAAAATATTTATCCACCATGTTTGCACTTGAATAATTTCTGAGGAGAATCTGCTGTCATCCATATATTTGCTCCTCTGTGCATAATGTGCCTTTTTTCCCTTTAGCTGCTTTTAAGATTTTTTTAAAAATCACTGCCTTTGAGCCCTTTGATTAGGATGCAATGTATTAGCGTTCTCTAGAGGGACAGAACAAATAGGATAGATGTATATATGAAGGGGAGTTTATTAAGAAGTATTACTCACATGATCACAAGGTGAGGTCCCACAGCAGGCCGTCTGCAAGCTGAGGAGCAAGGAAGCCAGTCTGAGTCCCAAAACCTCAAAAGTAAAGAAGCCCACAGTGCAGCCTTTAGTCTGTGGCCGAAGGTCAAGAGTCCCAAAGCTGAAGAACTTGGAGACTGATGTTTGAGGTCAGGAAGCATCCAGCACGGGAGAAAAATGGAGGCCAGGAGACTCGGCCAATCTAGTCTTTTCATGTTTTTCTGCCTGCTCTTATTCTGGCTACACTGGCAGCTGGTTAGATTGTGCCTGCCTAGATTGAAGGTGGGTCTACCTTTCCCAGTCCACTGACTCAAATGTTAATTTCCTTTGGCAACACCCTCACAGACACACCCAGGAACAATACTTTGCATCCTTCAATCCAATCAAGTTGACACTCAATATTAACCATCACATGTGACTTGGAAGTTTTTGTCTTTCTTTGGTTTTTTGTTTGTTTGTTTGTTTTTGCTTGGGATTTATTGTATTTCTTCGACCTGTGGGTTCATACTTTTTATCAAAATTGGAAAATTTGTAGCCATTGTCTTTTCAAAGTTTTTTTTTTCCTGTTTTGAAGACATTAATTACCAGCAGATAGACACCACAAGAAATGTTAAATAAAATCTTTCAGGCAGAAGAAAAATGATACCAGGTGAAAATATGGATCTCACAAGGGAATAAAGTGCACTGGAAATAGTAATTACACAGGTTAATATAACATTTTCTCTTACTATTTAAATCTATTGAAAAGGTCATTGATTATTTGAAGACTAATAACAACAATGTAGTGTTGGGTTTACAACATATGTAGAAGTAAAATGAATGACATCAATAACATAAAGGCATAGAGAAAAGAAATGGAAGTATACTAGTCCAGGGTTCTCATATGTGAAATGGTATAATACTTGAAGATACACAATGATAAGTGAAGTGTGCATAATATAAACCCTGAAGTAACCACTAAAATACCAAAACAAAGAATTATAGGTAATAAGCTAACAAAGGATATAAAATGGAATCAGAAAAATACTCAATTATTCAAAAAGGAGGCAGAAATAAAGAAAAAGTGAACAAAGAACAGATGTGACAAACAGAAAACAAAACATAAAACACAGTAGTTATGTGTAAAAACTAAGTGTATTAATAATCACATTAAGTGAAAATGGTATAAACACCATCAATCTTAAGTGTGGAAATTATCAGATTAAAGAGCAAGACTCGACTATATGATATCAAAAGAAATACACTTTAAATATTAAGGTACAAACAGATTAAAAGTAAAAGGATAGGCTGGGCACAGTGGCTCACACCTGTAATGCCAGCACTTTGGGAGGCCAAAATGGGAGGATGGCTTGAGGCCAAGAGTTCAAGACCAGCCAGGGCAACAGAGTGAGACCCTATCTCTGTAAAAGATACAAAAGTTAGCCAGGCGTCGTGGCGTACCTGTAGTCCCAGTTTCTTTAAAGGCAGAGGTGGGAGGATCACTTCAGCCTGGGAGCTCAAGGCTGCAGTGAGCTGTGATTGCACCACTGCACTTCAGCCTGGGTGACAGAGCAAGATCCACTCTCTAAAAGAAAAAATAAAATAAAAGATAGAAAATGATATTTCATGCTAGCAATAATCAATAAAAAGCAAGAGTGGCTATATTAATATCAGAATAGATTTCAGGGCAAAGAATGCTATTACCAGGAATAAAGTGGATCATTTGATAATGATAAAGATTTCAATTCATCAAGAGAATATGAGTCCTACACTCAGATACATGAAAAAGCAGAGCTTAAAAATAATGAAACAAAAATAGATAGAACTGCAAAGAGAAATCGACAAATCTATATAGTGAAAAACTTTCATATCCCTCTTGTCGATGAAAGGAGTTGAACTCTGTAAAATATTAGAGGAGATTTATTCTGAGCCAAATATGAGTGACCATGGCCCCTGACTCAGCCCTCAGGAGGTCCTGAGAACATGTGCCCAAGGGGGTCAGGGTACAGCTTGGTTTTATATATTTTAGGGAAGCCTGAGGCATCCATCAAATACATTTAAGAAATAGATTGCTTTGGTTCAGAAAGACGGGACAACCCAAAGCGGGGAATGGGTGGCTTCTAGGCTATAGGCGAATTTAAACATTTTCTGGTTGACAATTGGTTGAGTTTGTCTAAAGACCTGGGATAGATAGCTAGGCGCTGTGGTTCATGCCTATAATCCCAGCACTTTGGGAGGCCCAGGTGGGTGGATCATGAGGTCAGGAGATCAAGACCATCCTGGCCAACATGGTGAAACCCAGTCACTACTAAAAATACAAAAATTAGCTGGGCATGGTGGTGTGCGCCTGTAGTTCCAGCTACTCAGGAGGCTGAGGCAGGAGAATCATTTGAACCCGGGAGGCAGAGGTTGCAGTGAGCCGAGATTGCACCACTGCCCTCCAGCCTGGGTGACAGAGTGAGACTCTGTCTCAAAAAAAAAAAAAAAAAAAAAAAAGACCTGGGATAGACAGAAAGGGAATTTTCAGGTTAAGATAAAAGATTGTGTAGAACAAAGTTCTTTTGAAGTCTTATAGTGGCTGCCCTTAGAGACAATAAATGACAAATGTGTCCTATTCAGATTTCAGTTAATCTCTTTAGGATTGGGAGGGTCTGAGAGAAAAAGATGTAGCTATGTTAATAGAGATTCTTATAGAAGCAAATTTTCCCCCACAAAGAACAGCTTTGCAGGACCATTTTAAAATATGGCAAATAAATATGTTTGGGGGTGAAATATTTTGGTTTTCGATTTTCTTCTTTGTCTCATAATGTTATGCCAGAGTGAGGTTGGAAAGTAAATCATGATATATAGGGTTAAATAAAATCCATCTGAGAATTTATGATTTGTTGGGTATGACTCCCCAGACCACTTAGATAGGAGTTTGGGCAAGATAAAAATATCAGAGTTTAGTCCTCACTCTCGTAATAACTGGTAGAACTGTCACGCAAGTCCATGTGAAGAGACCATCAACAGGCTTTGTGTGAGCAACAAGGCTGTTTACTTCACCCGGGTGCAGGCGGGCTGAGTCCGAAAAAGGAGTCAGCAAAGGGTGGTGGGATTATCATTAGTTCTTATAGGTTTGGGATAGGCGTACACAGTACCTTCTTAAGGGTGGGGAGAATATTACAAACTACCTTCTTAAGGGCAGGGGTAGAATATTACAAAGTACCTTCTCAAGGGGAGGGGAGACTGTATCGTATCAGTTAGGGCGGGGCAGGAACAAATCACAATGGTGGAATGTCATCAGTTAAGGCTATTTTCACTTTTGTGGATCTTCAGTTGCTTCAGGCCATCTGGATGTATACTTGCAGGTTATAGGGGATATGATGGCTTAGCTTGGGCTCAGAGGTCTGACATTCCTGTCTTCTTATATTAATAAGAAAAACAAAACAAAATAGTGGTGAAGTGTTGGGGTGGTAAAAATTTTTGGGGGTGGTATGGAGAGATAATGGGCGATGTTTCTCAGGGCTGCTTCAAGCAGGATTAGGGGCGGCGTGGGAACCTACAGTGGGAGAGATTAAACTGAAGAAAGATTTTGGGGTAAGGGGTGATATTGTGGGGTTAGAAGGAGCATTTGTCATATAGAATTATTGGTGATGGCCTGGATGCGGTTTTGTATGAACTGAGAACCTAAACGGAAGACACAAGGTCTGAATAAAAGAAGGAGAAAAATAGGTATTACAGGACTAAGAATTGGGAGTACCCAAGACATCCAATTAGAGAATCTCCAAGGGGGTTCAGCATAATTATTTGCTTGGCTGGAGAGTTGTTGGGCTCTATCCTTGAGTTTTTTGATGTTGTCATATACCAGGCCAGATTTAGATAAAAGCAACACTCTTCATTTAAAAATATACAGAATCCCCTTTTTTTTTTAGCAGTGAGTAAGTTGGGGCCTCAGCAATTTTGGAGGAAAAAGAAATGCAAAGTCAGCAATTGTTTGTTAAAGAAGGATTAGAAGTGGCTAGGAGAGAGTGAGTGAGATTGACAGTGTGGTGGAGATAGCTGGGGAGAGGTAGAGGGTGGCATAAGAATGGGAATGAGAATAAGAGCAAGTATAAAAGTAAAGAATAGGATTTCATCAGGGTGAAAGTATTGGAGTGTGTCCTGTCAGCAAAGATCATCTATCCACTTCAAGAGGGAGTCAAGAGTGGAGGATTGGGGATAGATTTTCATGATGGAAAGGAAATGAGAGGTTTTAAGAGGCAGGATAATGGCTTGTAACCTACATAGAAGAGGGTATGAAATGATGACAGAATAGAATGGGCCTGTGAGGCTGGAAGGAGTTTTTTTTTGTTTTTTTGTTTTTGTTTTTTTTTTTTTGGTCTAAGAACCATCTGCCTTGAATGGAGAGGGATTGATAGGTGGAAACTTCAGTAGGAGAGTAAATAGGAGTGACCAATGAGGAGAAAAACTGGCCATGAGGGACAGAAGTTGGAATGCTAGCTGCTTCTTTAGCTACCTTATCAGCATAAGCATTGCCATGAGTGATAGAATCCAATGCTTTTTGATGGCCCTTGCAGTGAATGACTCCAGCTTCCTTTGGAAGTAAAGTGGCTTTAAGAAGAGTTTTTATTAAGCAGGCATTAATGATGGAGGACTGTTGTGTAGTGAAGAAATTTCTTTCTGCCCATATAACAGCATGGGGTGCAGGATATGGAAGGCATAAATTGACTCATATCTTGAGTCAGTATAAATATTGACACGTAGTCCCTTTGCAAGAGTGAGGGCCCAGGTTAAGGCAATGAGTTCAGCTTGCTGAGAAGTAGTGGAGAGGGGCAGAGCAGTAGCCTCAGTGATAAATGTGGAAGATACTATAGCATAGCCTGCCTTTGCTGGTGAGCTGTGGTTAGGCTTGGCGGAACTGCCATCAATAAACCAAATGTGATCAGGGTGAGGAACAGGAAAGAAGAAAATATGGGGAAATGGAGTGAATGTCAGGTGGATCAGAGAGATACAGTCATAGGGGTCAGGTGTGATATCTGGAATAATGTGGGAGGCCAGATTGAAGTCTGGGCCAGGAACAATGGTAATTGTGGGAGACTCAACAAACAGTGAGTATAGCTGAAGGAACTGGGGGGCAGAAAGTATATGCATCAAGTATGAGGAGGAAAATAGATTTTGAAAGTTATGGGAACTGTAGAGAGTAAGTGGACGATAGCTTGTGATTTTGAGGGCCTCTAAAAGTATTAAGGCAGCGGCAGCCACTGCACGCAGACATGAGGGCTAGGCTAAAACAGTAAGGTCAAGTTGTTTGGACAGAAAGGCTACTGGGTGCGGTAACGGCTCTTGTGTAAGAATTCTGACTGCACAGCCCTGTACTTTGGCTGTGTGTAGCAAAAAGGGTTGGGATGAGTTAGGGAGAGCTAGTGTGGGAGCAGATTTTAGGACTGTTTTTTATGGAATGGAAATGGGAATGGGGAAAGGATTTAGGATTTATGGAGTCAGCTAGGTTTATCTAGAACAGAATACTGGGTTGTGGAGGGAGGTATTGAGGATAGGAGGGTATATGGGTTTGGCACCACGGGGTGGATAGGCAAGACAATTTGGTTGATAAGGTGCAGATCCTGAACTAACCTGTAAGACTTGTCCAGTGTTTGAACAGGTAAAATTGGGGGAATTGTAAGGAGAATTTATAGGCTTTAAAAGGCCACGCTGTAACAGGCAAGTTATAACAGGCTTTAATCCTTTTAAAGTGTGCTGTGGGATGAGATATTGGCATTGAGTGGGGTAAGGGTGATTAGGTTTTAATGGGGTGGTAAGTGGTACATGATCAGTCATCAAGGAGGGAGTAGAGGTGTCCTATACTTGTGGATAAGGTGGGGAGATAAAAAGGGAGGATGTGAAGGAGGCTTTGAACTGGGGAAAAAGGCAGCAATGAAGTGTGGCTGTAGCCCAGGAATATCAGGGAAGCAGATAATTTAGTTAAAATGTCTCGACCTAATAAGGGAGCTGGGCAGGTGGGGATAACTAAAAAGGAGTGCATTAAAGAACGTTGTCCAAGTTGGCACCAGAGTTGGGGAGTTTTAAGAGATTTAGAAGCCTGGCTGTCAGTACCCACACAGTTATGGAGGCAAGGGATACACGCCCTTGAAAAGAAGGTAATGTGGAGTGGGTAGCCTCCATATTGATTAAGAAGGGGACGGACTTACCCTCCACTGTAAGAGTTACCCAAAGCATCTGTGATGGTCCAGGAGGCTTCCGAGGCAATTGGGCAGTGCCAGTCTTCAGCTGCTAAGCCGAGAAGATCTGGGAAGGAGTCAGTCAGAGAACCCTGGGCCAGAGTTCCAGGGGCTCTGGGAGTGGCTGCCAGGTGAGTTGGACAGTCTGATTTCCAGTGGGGTCCCACACAGATCGGACATGACTTAGGAGGAATCCCGGGCTGCAGGCATTCCTTGGCACAGTGGCCAGATTTCTGGCACTTGAAGCAAGATCCTGGGGGAGGAGGTCCTGGAGGAATGCCTGGCCACTGCGGTTTAGGTGTTCTGAAGTTCTTGTGTGCTGGAGATGTGGCTGGGGTTTCTCTCACAGCAGAGGCAAGTAATTGCAACTCTTCTCTATTATTGTACACCTTGAAGGCGAGGTTAATTAAGTCCTGTTCTGGGGTTTGAGGGCCAGAATCTAATTTTTGGAGCTTTTTCTAATGTCAGGAGCAGAATGTGTAATAAAATGCATATTGAGAATAAGACGGCCTTCTGGCCCTTCTGGGTCTAGGGTGGTAAAGCATCTAAGGGTTGTTGCCAAATGGACCATGGACTGGGCTGGGTTTTTATATTTAATGAAAAATAGCCTAAATGCTAACTGATTTGGGAAAGGTCTGATAGAGAAAAAGGAGCATTAACCTTGACTATGCCTTTAGCTCCAGCCACTTCTTTAAAAGGAAATTGTTGGGCAGGTGGGGGAGGGCTAGTCATGGAATGAAACCATAAGCTGGACCGGGTGTGAGGAGGGGAGGTGATAGAAGGATTATAGGGTGGGGGAGCAGAGGCTGAAGAAGAATTGGGACCTGGCTCGGCCTGGCAAGGAGCAGCCTGGGGAGGAGGGGAGAGGTCAGATGAGTCCGTAGAAAAGAAGGATTCAAAGGACTCAGAATTTGGGGTGGAGACTGAAGGAACACAAAGGAGAGAAAGAAGAAAGATTTGGTATGAGTTGCATTGGGAGCAGAGACTAGGGAGGGACCGATGTGTAAAAGAATGCCTGGACATCAGGCACCTCAGGCCATTTGCCCATTTTTCGACAAAAATCATCCACATCTTGTAAAATGGAGAAATCAAAAGTGCCATTTTCTGGCTAGTTGGAACTATTGTCGAGTTTGTATTGGGGCCAAGTGGTATTGCAGAAGAAAATAAGACACTTAGGTTTTAGGTCAGGTATGAGTTGAAGAGGTTTTAAGTTTTTGAGAGCACAGGCTAAGGGAGAAGAAGGAATGCAGGGTGGAAGGTTGCCCATAGTGAAGGAAGCAAGCCCAGAGAAAAGAGAGGGTAGAAACATGGAGAAAGTGGGTGAGGGGTTGGTGAGCAGCCCTGGGCTGCAATGTGGGTGAGCAGCCAAAGCAGGCGTCTTTGCAATTGACTTGCCACCAAGGGAACGTGGGTGAATGACCAAGGCAGGCATCTCAGCGGTGATCAGACACCAATGAAATGTGGGTGAATAATCAGGCAGGCATCCCCGCAGTGATTAAACACCAAGGGAAGACTGTCTTCCCCGAGTCTGTGACCGGCGCCGGAGTTTAGTTTTGGGTCCAGGGATAAAATGTGTCTCCTTTGTCTCTACTAGAGAGGAAAAGAACTGGAATTGGAAGGACAGGGAGATTGAAGGGTAGTGAGAGAGGGAGATTGAAGGGTAGCAAGAGAGGCTGGAGAAGAGAGTGAAAAGACTGCTTACCCGAGTTGAAATTGGTGAGATGTTCCTCGGGCTGATTGGTCTGAGGACCCGAGGTCGTAGGTGGATCTCCTCACGGAGTGAGGGTGAGGACAGGGGACTGGTCTCCTGAAAGAGTCCTCCTGTCCCAGGTCTTCGGCACCAAATGTCACGTGCGTCCGTGTGAAGAGAGTCCACCAACAAGCTTTGTGTGAGCAACAAGCCTGTTTACTTCACCTGGGTGCAGGCGGGCTGAGTCCGAAAAAGGAGTCAGCAAAGGGTGGTGGGATTATCATTAGTTCTTATAGGTTTGGGATAGGCGTACAAAGTACACTCCAGGGCGGGGAGACTATTACAAAGTACCTTCTTAATGGTGGGGGAGACTATATCGTATCAGGTAGGGTGGGGCAGGAACAAATCACAATGGTGGAATGTCATCAGTTAAGGCTATTTTCACTTCTTTTGTGGATCTTCAGTTGCTTCAGGCCATCTGGATGTATACGTGCAAGTCACAGGGGATATGATGGCTTAGCTTGGGCTCAGAGGCCTGACAAGAACAAGTAGACACAGAGTCAAAAAGGATATAAAAGACACATCAAACCGCTTGTTCTAATAGGCATTTATAAAACTCTCTACCCAACAATAGCAGGATACACATTATAATCAAATGCATGTGAAACACTGATCAAGATTGATTGTATAAACAAAGTCTCAAAGAGTAAATCAAAAGAAAAATTAAGAAGTATTTTGAATTGAATGAAAATTAAAGCCTGGCATATCAAAATTTATGACATTCCATGAAAGCAGTACTTTAGGAGGAATTTGTGGCACAAAACACCTATATTAGAAAATGAGAAAGGTCTCAAATTAATGGCTTCAGCTTCCATGTTAAGAAGCTAGAAGAGCAATTTAAACTCAAAACAGAGAAAAGATAATAAAGATCAGACCAAAAATTAATGGGATAGAAAACATAAATAACATAAATTATAATACAATCTAGTTAAGAAAATTAATAATATAATAACTATATATCTGAGGGATTGAGAGAAAAGAGAGAAATTATAAATCACTAATATCAGAAATGAGAGAGGGAAGATTGCTATCAATTCTACAGGTATTAAAACGAGTGTAAAGGAATAGTATAAACAACTTTATGCAAACAAACTTGACAACCTACGTAGATAAATTTGTTTAAATACATAAATTACCAAAGATCACTCAAGAAGAAATTGACTGCCAGGAGAATCCCATGCCTGTTAGAGAAATTAAATAATTGAACTTGCAGTTAAAATCTCCCATGAACAGCTAGGTGCAGTGGCTCACACCTGTAATCCCAGCACTTTGGGAGGCCGAGGCGGGAGGATTGCTTGAATTCAGGAATTCAAGCCCAGCCTGGGCAACAGCAACATAGTCACACCCGCATCTCTAGAAAAAGTAAAAAATTAGGCATGGTGATGCATGACTATAGTCTCAGCTACTCAGGAGGCTGAGGTGGGAGGATCACTTGAGCCCAGAAGTTTGAGGCTGCAGTGAGCTATGATCATACCACTGCATCTAGTCTAGGTGACAGGGCAAGACTTTGCCTCAAAAACAAAAACAAAACAAAACAAAGCCTTCCCTCTAGAAAACTCAAGACCTAGATGGCTTCTCTACAGAATTCTACAAAACATTTAAGGATGAAATAATATCAAATCTACACAAAGTTTTCCATACAATTGAAGAGGAGGGACTACTTGCTAATTCATTCTGTGAGTCCAGCATTTCCCTGTGCTATGGTTTGAATGTTTTCATTCTTTCTTAATTTCGTATTGAAACCTAATCCCCAATGCAACAGTTTGGGAGGTGTGGGCTTTTGGGAGGTGTTTACATCATGAGAGCTCTGCCTTCATGGTTGGATTAATGCCATTATAAAAGGGCTCGAAGGAGAGAGTTCACATGTTTTGTACTTCTGCCTTCTGACATGTGAGGATACAGCATGTCTCCCCTCTGGAAGATGCAGTGTTCAAGGCACCATCATGGAACCAGAAAGACTGTGCCGGTGACTTGACCTTGAACTTCCTAGTCTCTAGGACTGTGGGAAATAAATTTCTGTTTTATATAAATTATACAGTCTCAGGTATATTGCTATAGCAGCACAAAACAGACTAAGACATCCTGATATCAAAACCATGTGGACTTTACTAGAAAAGAAAACTACAGAACAGTATTCCTCATAAACATAGGTTTAAGGTTTTTAAACAAAATTCAGAAAATCAAATCCAACAATATATAAGATAGAAAATGCATCATGGTGGCTGGGCCTGGTGGCTCACACCTGTAATCCCAGCAGTTTGGGAGGCTGAGGCGGGTGGATCACTTGAGGTTGGGAGTTCAAGACCAGCCTGACCAACATGGAGAAACCCCGTCTCTGCTAAAAGTACAAAATTAGCTGGGCGTGGTGGCACATGCTTGTAATCCCAGATACTTGGGAAGCTGAGGCAGGAAAATCACTGGAACCCAGAAGGCAGAGGTTGCAGTAAGCCAAGATTGCACCATTGCACTCTCCAGCCTGGGTGGGCAACAAGAGCAAAACTCTGTCTCGGAAAAAAAAAAAAAGAAAAGAAAAGAAAAAAGGAAAAGAAAATGCATCATGGCCAAGTGGAATTTTTCTTAGAATGCAAAGCTGATTTAATATTAAAAAATCAATCAATGTAATTCATAATATTGTAAAACCAAATGATCATTGCACTAGATGTAGTACAACTATTTCACAAAATTCAAGACCCATTTGTGATAAAAGCTCTCAGCACAGTAGGAATAGAAGTAAACTCTTTCATCTTGATAAAGGACACCTACATATATCAGCCACTAACATCATACTTACTGATGAAAGACTGAAGCCTTTTTGCCTTGAGATCAGGAACAAGGTAAAACCCAGTGTCACCACTCCTATTTGACAATGTAGTGGAGGTTGTAGCCAATGCAACAAAGCAAGAAAAAGAAATTAAGGGCATCCAGATTTAATTAAAGGATTAAAGAAAAAAGTAAACCTGTCATTATTCACAGATATAGAATCTATTTTTTAAAAACTATACCTTTAACTGAAAAATGAGTTTAGCAAGTTTTCAGGCCATATAACCAACACACAAAAATCAACTGCATCTCTACATATTGGGAATGGATAATTGGAAATTGCAATAGAAAGTCAATACCATTTGCAATAGCATAAGGAATATAAATTCATTAGTGATAAATCTGACAAAAGTATAAGATACATACACTGAAAATTGTAAAAAAAAATTTTGAGAGAAATTTAAAATTACTTAAGTAGATAGAGAGACACAGTGTTCATGCGTTGGAAGACCCATTATTATTAAGATGTTAATTCTTCATAAATTGACTTATAGATTCAAAATAATCTCAATCTAATCCCAGAAGTGTTTTGCAGTAATTGGCAAGTTGATTCTAAAATTCATATCAAAATGTAAAGAATAGCCAACACAGCTGTTGAAAAGATCAAAGTTGGTGAATGAATATTACCTGACTTCAAGACATAGGATAATGCTACAATAATTCAGAGAATGTGGTACTGGCATCAAGATAGACAAAGTGATCAATGGAACAAAATGGAGAATGCAGAAATAAATCCACCCATTAAGGACAACTTATTTTTGACAAAAATGTAAAGGCAATTCAGTGGATAAAGGATCGTCTTTTCAATAAATGGTGCTGAAACAAAAACTGGATATACATATTTCTAAAAATTGATCCATATCTTGTCCCATACACAAAAATGAATTGTCTGGCAAGTAATGAGCATTCCACAAAGGTTAGCTGTTACTGTTGGTGGTGCTGTTGTGGCTGCTGATGCCTGAGGCTGTTAGGTGGGTGATCCCACGTGGTGTGTGAAGACTCCAGACACAGAGCTGGGATCTCAGAGGAAACTCACAGGGGACAGATTTCAACTTTGGAGATGTGAGATCTGCCTGTCCTGGGAGCTGCCATTGGCCCACAGGTATGGGAGCCAAGACCAGGTGAGGTCTGGGTGGAGACAACAAGGCAGGGATTTCTAAGGGCTGTTGGACTAAGCCTGAGGCCATTTACCAGCTATGTGACCTTAGTTTCCTCATTTGAAAAATGGGGGTATACATGTTTTTGCTGTGAGAAGTAAGTATTCTGCCCATATAGCAGGCAGAGAGCCTGGTACGCAATAAGCCCTGCAATATGAGCCTCTTTCTCCCTCTAACATCCTTTAATTCACCAGGAAACAATGACCACAGAGCTGCTCAATTTGTCTGGTACATGGACCCATGGCTCCTGAGAGGTGGGAAGGGGCTGCCTGCATCCGTGGGCCCTGAATCACCACATAGAGGAAGATGCCTCTGCTTCTCGATGTTGGAGGTGAGCACTGGGTCCCCAGGGCCTCCCACAGGGCAGAGTGCTTAACATGGTAACTGATGCCTGTGGAATGGGGTCCTCTGTCCGCCACCCAGGCCTTTGCAGTGTTGATAAATCCCCGTGTTGTCTTCTTCCCCTGCTCAGGGCTGTGGACTACCCTATGGCCTTTTACCTTTCAGATTCTGGGGGGCTGGGGAGAGGGGTTAGGTTATGGCTCCTGCAGGCAGGGGAGGAAATGGAGGTGTGCATTCATAAGTGACTTCCCCAGGGTCACTCAGCAAATCGGTGGTCAGTGGGGCTCCTGGTTCCTCCCAGGCTTCCAGGGCATGTTTTTCTGGGGTGGGGAGGGGACTTCCAGCTGAGCTATCCTCCTGCTGTGGCAGGAGGCCTTGATCCTAAGGACCTTCAGTCAACACTGGATGGGGCTCCTTTGTTCTGGTCGTCCCTTAGAAGCTGCCCTAAAGAACCCCCTGGATCCCATTTCACCTGTTCCAGGTACGGACCCCTAGGTGGTCTACTCTAAAAGGGTCCCAACTCCACTTGCATCAGGGAGAGCCCTGGACCCTCCCCCTCCCAGAAATAGACTGGACTTGGGTCTGGAGTGGTTCTGCTTACAACCATCTAGTACAAACCTCCTCTCCCCACCCCTGCCCAACCTCAGGTCATTTCTCAGATGGGAAACTGGAGCTGGCCCAGCCACTCACTCTTTCCTAGTTTGTTCTGTCTCTGATTGACGAGCAATGGGATGAAGCATGAGGTTGAGGGCGAGAGGGCTGTGTTATCTCAAGAAGGCCTCTCCGAGGAGCTGATATTTGAGCTGAGATAGTCATAAACTCTCAGGATGAGCAGGTGGGTCTTAGAGATAGATCCTCTGGTCCAGGCATCACCGGGAATCTTTTAGAGGGCAGGAGGTGTTCCAGTGTAAATACAAAACAGAAAAAGCATGACATGAAAGAATCTGGTGCTCAGCCTCCAAGCTGAGGGGTGGTCAGGTGTGGCAGGACTGTGGCTACCTGGAGCATGCATGCCCTCCTGCAGTGGGCAAAAGCTGCCTCACTCAGCCAACTGCCCAGGCCAGAGTGCAAGCCCTAAGAGGCCAGCCTCCTGATGCTGCCAAGAGACAGAGGTCTGAATTTCTAGGCAAAATATCCCCATTTGTAAACTTTGGAAGTCCACCCAATTTTGAAAAAAAATACTTTACGCAGAAAAAAAACAAACATACGCACAGGTGGATACATTCTGCAGCCATCAGTTTGCCACCTCTGACTTAGTCTAACGTCTGCATTTTACAGGTGAGGCCACTTTTGTTAAGGGGGAGTGCGACTTAAGTGAAGACTGGTCCAGAATGAAAAGATCTCTGTGTCTCTCTCCCTGTCCCCTCTCCCCCTTTTCATCTCTGTGTCTCTCTGTCTCCATCTCTCTCTCCCTCCCTCCTCCCCTCTGTCTCTGGCTCTCTCCCTCCTCCCCTCTGTCTTTCTCTCCCTCCTCCCTTCTGTCTCTGGCTCTATTTCTCTCCCTCCTTCCCTCTGTCTCTGGCTGTCTGTCTCTGTCTCTCTCCCTCCTCTCCCTGTCTCTCTCATCCCCTCTGTCTCTCTCCCTCCTCTCCCTGTCTCTCTCATCCCCTCTGTCTCTCTCCCTCCTCCCTTCTGTCTCTGTCTTTCGTCTCTCTGTCCCCCTCTCTCCCCCGTCCCCTCTGTCTCTGTATCTCTGTCTCTCTTCCTCCTCCCCTCTGTCTCTGGCTCTCTCCCTCCTCCCCTCTGTCTCTCTCTTTCCTCCCCTCTGTCTGTCCCTCTCCTCCCCTCTGTCTCTCTCTCTTCCCCTGTCTCTCTCTCCTCCCATCTCTCTCTCTCCTCCCCTCTGTCTCTGTCTCCCTTCTCCCCTCTGTCTCTGTCTCTCTGTCTCTCTCCCTCATCCCCTCTGTCTCTGGCTCTGTTTCTTTCCCTCCTCCTTTCTGTCTCTGGTTTTGTCTCTCTCCCTCCTCCCGTCTGTCTCTGGCTCTGTCTCTCTCCCTCCCCTCTGTCTCTGTTTCTCTCCCTCATCCCTTCTGTCTCTGGCTCTGTCTCCCTCCTTCTGTCTGCCCTTCCCATACTTGGCATCTCCTCTCTGCCTCTCACTCCAGTCCTCCACCTCAGCCCCCTCCTTTCTCTCCCTCCCTCCTTTCAGTGACTGTGTTTATTTTCAGAACCTCTGACTCCTTCCCACGCCTCTGACATTTACTCTTTGGAATTAGAATATTTTCTATTTCTTTTACCCAAAGCAAGGCTGCTGGGTAAGGTTTCCCTGGGGTTCCTACCTGCCCTTCTGGAGGTGAAGTGCTGGGGCCAAAGCTGGCATAAGTCATTCTAGCACTGACTGCGTCAGCCAGCAATGATTAGGCACCCACTGTGCACCAGGCCTTTGTTGTGAACTACTGCACTCAATCCACCCCGGACCCCTGTAGGATTGTTTTTATCGCCTGCACATGCTGGATGAGTAAACTGAGGTTTGGGAGGTTAAACAAGGAGTCTGTGCCCACTCAGTGGGTAAGGGGTGGAGCAGGGATGAAAGCCCGTCTCTTTCCTCTGTGCTCTGCTTTCAAGGTTCATGGGTGCTGGTGCATTGAAGGACATGCAGCATTTTGGGAGAATAAGAGTTAAGGAGATGGAGATCGGTATTTAGGAAGAGGGAACCACAAGAGTGAAGACATAGGGGTGGGAACGTACTGGTGGTGTCTGGGAGGGGCCAGTCGGTAGGGCTGGAGCAGAGGTCTCAGGTCCAGGAGCAGGAAAGGATGAAGACGCGCAGGGGGCAGGCTTGGCCTGTGTGGTTGCAGGTGACGGAAAACCCAGCTCTTCCGGCTGAGCTTGGAAGGAAATGCACTGGTTCCTCTGAGAGGTCAGTCCAAGAGGCGGGGTGGGCAGGGGTGGGAGGAAGGGCTGATCCCAGAAGGATAACATGCATAAACTACCTCCAAATACCAACCTAACAGATCACAAGAATGGGCACACATAGAGAGCTTACCAGGCGCTGGGCATCCTAAGCATTTTACATGCTTTGACTCATTCATTTGCACACCAACTCTGTGAAGCAGACTCCATGAGGGAGAACAATCCTCATTGTACAGAAGAGAAAACTGAGGCTCAGAGAGGGTATGTGACTAACTCAGCAGGTGGCAGAGCCAGGAGGTGGACTGTGGTGTCCTGGCTCCAGAGTTTGGGTCTTAACCACTAGCCCCTCTCCCCACAGGCTGTGTTCAGGTTGGATCACAGGCAGCCTCACCTGTTAAGCATACTGGCTTCCTTCAGTGGGAAATGTGGAGCCCTTGACTGTTCCTAAGCAGGGGGATGGCAAGGTCAGAGTGTGCCTGAGAAGAGCAACTGGCAACAGCATGGAGCAGGCCTGGGGGCGGGAGGACAGTGCCCATCTGGGCCAGGGCCAGGGCAGAAGGGTGGATGGGGCGCATCTCAGATGCTTGCTAATCTCCCCTTGGCCCTGGTGTTGTGCTGATGAATAAGTTAAATAAGTGCCAGGTGTGGGGAAGGGGCTGGTTGATGACGATGGTGGTCCAGTTCTGCAGGTGTGCTGGGGCTGGCATTGTTTTTTTTTTTCTTATTTCCAGTGAACTCTGCCCTCCCTCAAGAAGGAGGCAGGCAGGGCTCTGCCCCATACACTCTCCTTATATCAGTCTTCTATGAGAAACAAGGCACCCAACACTTGGCAGCTTACAAGAACACCTATATTTTATCTGCTGCCGTGGGTCAGGAATCCAGTTCCCCGTGCAACTGGAGAACAGAGTCCTCCTACCTCCTAGCCAGGTCCCCCCACTCCCACACATCTGAGGCTGACGTGTTCCGCCCCCCCGGCATCCAGGTCCTGAGCGGGTCAGGGACCCAGCCCTCCAGCCGAGGTCTTTTTCCTTCAGAGACCTCGGGAGACATGGGGTGCTGGGAGCCAGAGCACGCACAGCCTGGCCGTAAACCAGCGAGAGGCTCCCATCACACCCTGGACAGACGAGGCCCCAGTGGGAAGCGGGGTCTCGTGCAACTGACTGCCCAGCATCATCCGCTCCATGTTTCAATTACATCTCGATGGTGCTGGAAAGATGCTCACTTCTTCCTTGACAGCAGCCTTGGAGGGGCAACGGGCGCAGAGGGGACAGCGACATGCCAGGCACCACACCAGGGGCTTTGCATTAAATGTTTGATTTATTTTTCACATTAACATTTGCTTAGTGGTTATTAAAATCCACCTCTAGTATTCTGGGAAACTGACATTCAGAGCAGTAAAGCCACCTGCCCAAGGTCACAGCCAGTGTGTGGCTGAGCTGGGATTCAGCCCCCGGTGAGTCTCACTCAGAAAGAAGCCCATACTCCAGTACTAGGGACATGGCTGCCCGGGAGACACCAGGACTACGAGCTTCACCAACGGGCCTTTTTATCCACCCTGGGGCAGGTGCTGTCCCAGGATACGGCACACAGCTGAACAAAGCCCTTCAGGTCTAGGGTGATGTGAGAAGGAGGAAGGGGGCAAAGCAAGGAATTCTCCAGGAGTGAACAGAAGCTCCCCTGGGTGGCTCAGGATGCTGTGGTTACTGTATTAAGTAAACCAAATGCAGCTGGAGGGCATCTGAGCGCAGGTGCCCAGGATCAGTCCCTGCAGCTGTTAATAATTGAGAAAATCCAAAACACATAAAGTGTCCATGGAGAGGAAGCGGTGAAAGAAAGCATGAGGCCTTCATATGGTGTGGTGTGGGCGGCTGCTAGAAAGGATGGGGAAGAGTTTTGTATGTTGACCTAGAGGATGTCCCTGAGGCATGGTCAGGTGGAAAAAGGAGGTTACAAAACAGGAGGCACAGGATGAACCGAGGTCAGCCTCCACTCTTGCCTGGACTATGGTGTTGGCCTCTGGGCCCCCTACCCATCCCCTGCAAACCCCCGCTGCCACCCCTGCAAACTGCTCTCCACTCAGCAGCCAGTGACATCCTTGGAAAACCTGTCAGGATGTGTCCTTGCTCTGCTCAAAGCTCCCCAAAGGCTCCTCAGGGCACTCAGAGTAAACGCCCCAGTCCTTGCAAGACTTCCCCTCCTGCTGCACGGGCCTCCTGGCTGCCTAACAGGCACGTTCCTGCCTTGGGCCTCTGCATCTGCTGTTCCCTCTGCCTGGAATGTCCCACCCACCTGCATGGCCCATTTCTCATTTTGTTGCAGTGGGTAGCTAGGCAGGTATGAACAGGGCAGGACAGGGTTCCCCCTACCCCACCCCAGACACGCACACCAGGAGTGTTGGGCGACCATCAGGTGATGGTCAGGCAGTTGTTAACTGTCTCTCTAACACCAGGAGTGTTGGGCGACCATCAGGTGATGGTCAGGCAGTTGTTAACTGTCTCTCTAAAGTAATAATTGGTCACAGCTGGCACCAGGGAAAGGCTGACTTCTAATAGAAAACACCTGAAACTAGTGATCAGCTCAGCAGCTTCCCAATAAGATCTTAGGAGTTGGGAAAAGTGATGCAAGACCCCGGACGTATGCCAACACAGAAAACCCCAAGCCAAAAGGTCAAATGGTGCCTGTGTCTTTCAAGTCACCCCCTTGGCCTTCTTCCAAGTATACTTTCTCTCCTTCCCACTCTAAAGCTTTTTAGTAAACTTTCACTCCTGCTCTAAAACTTGCCTCAGTCTCTCCTTCTGCCTATGCCTCTGAATTGAATTCTTTTTGCTGAGGAGGCCAGAACTGAGGTTGCTGCAGACCTGTACAGATACCCAAAGCCATGTCCCTAGCACTGGAGCACAGCTTTCTGAGTGAGACTCGCCTGGGGCTGAATCCCAGCTCAGCCACACACTGGCTGTGACCTTGGGCAGGTGGCTTTACTGCTCTGAATGTCAGTTTCCCAAGATACTAAAGGTGGATTTTAATAACCACTGAGCAAATGTTATTATGAAAAATAAATCAAACGTTTAATGCAAAGCCCCTGGTGTGGTGCCTGACATGTCGCTGTCCCCTCTGCTCCCCTGGCCCCTCCAAGGCTGCTCTCATGGAAGAAGTTCCAGCTGTGAACTTCCAAGTGTACTTACTTTCCTTCCTTTCCTTTCTACTCTAAAGCTTTTTTAGTAAACTTTCACTTCTGCTGTAAAACTTGCCTCGGTCTCTCCTGCCTTATGCCCCTCGGTCGAATTCTATCTTCTGAGGAGGCAAGAATTGAGATTGCTGCAGACCGATACAGATATGGATTCGTACCACTGCTAACATACTTTGCAGACCCGTGACTTGGATACTTTCCACTGCTAACAATTTCTCATGTCATGCATGGCCTCTGCTTTGCCAGGGGACTTTCGTAACACCCGCATCTAACACAGCAACCCCCGCACCTCTCTGTCCCTCTTACACTGTTTCATTTTCCTTCATGGTACACGTCTCCTGACATAGTTCCTATTTAATGACTATATTCATGCATCACTGTCACCTCCACATACACCCAGAATGACTGGGCCCTGGGTCCTGGGGACTCAGTTAGCCTTGATCCCTGCTGTGTCCCTGGGGGTTTCCAGGGCAAGACTGAACTTGAGGGCAGGCATTTTTGGGACTTGGGTAAATCAGTTCCCATGTGATCTATTGAGGTCTACCTGGCTAGAACTCTCCTGTGGCTGCTGATTACTCTAGAGATAAGCACCACAGTCCTCCATGAAGCCTGCACTCCTGCCCACCTCTGCCCAGCCCCATCTGGCACTGCCCACTCACTTCCTGTCTGGGCCCAGCCCCTCTGGCTGTTTTCCTGTTCTTTGTCCTTGCTTTGCTGCCTCTTGCCCCAGGGCCTTTGCACATGCTCCCTTGGGTTCAGCATGTTGTCTGGCACATAGCAGGTGCTCAATAAATGAGTGAATGGGAGTGAATGGATGAATGAGTGAATAAATGAATGGCATTGCCTCAGGTGCAGCTGGGAGAAGGCTGACAGGTGTGTCCCTGTAACATCTGTGTGGCAAAGCTCAGGACCCAGGGGAAAGAGAGGAAGATGGTCATGGGGAGGAGGGGGGCCCAGCAGAGGACAGGGACAGGGAGTTGCCCCCCTCTTTCAGCCTCGCAGGCAAACCCAGTCTCTTCACCCAGGACAAAAGCACCAATGAGTTTATCACGTTTCCTTTCCCTCTCTTCACCCTCAATCTTGCTGCAGTGTTCCTTAGAACAGGTGCCCAGATTTCATGATACAGATGCTCCATCTGTTCCTTAACCACTGCCTGTCCATGGATACTCGTTTGTTTCTGATTTTCTCAGTTATAAACAGGGCTGCAGTGACTGATTCTGGGCATCTGTGCTCAGGTGCCTTTTGAACTGGAATTTGGTAACTTGTCACATAAAATGTCTTTATACACCCTGCACTACCGCCATCACTATGTAAGAGGTGGCTGTGGAGAAGCAGAAAGAGCCCTGGGAAGGCAGACAGGGGATGTGACCTCCTTCCTGGCACTGTCTCATCCTTCCAGAAGCCGACCCTGGTGGTCCCAGACTGCATGGACTTCATTCCTGATTCCTTTGCATTGTGTCTGCACCTTCCACACACTTCCCTGCTTGTCCATTTCATGGTAAATGGCAAAACATAATTTATATTGGAACCCCCACCAATACCCTCCTCTCCAAGAACTGGGAAGTTCTTCAGGGTAGGAGCTCTGTCTGATTCATTTCTGTATCCTCAGCCCCTGATGATTGTTTGACCCTCAAGTGTAATGAACAGTTTACTATAGACAAGCCACTGCCCTGCCCCATGCCTCAGTTTCCTCTTCTGTGAGATGGGAGTCTTCCTGGAGTGCATGTCCCTAAGATCCTTCCCACTCTAGGATTCCATGGTCTAATTGATAAGCCAGTAACCTCTTGGAGCCTCAGTTTCTCCTTCTGTAACACAAGGTGGTAATAACACCCACCTCACCAAGTGCTGTGAGAGGGGCCAGCGCGGTGGCTCACGCATGGAATCCCAGCACTTTGGGAGGCTGAGGTGGATGGATTACTTGAGGTCAGGAGTTTGAGACTAGCATCGCCAACGTGGCGAAACACTGTCTCTACTAAAAACACAAAAATTAGCTGGGTGTGGTGGCGGGCGTCTGTAATGCCAGCTACTCGAGAGGGTGAGGCAGGAGAATTGCTTGAGCCCCAGGCTGTAGTAAGCTAAGATTGGGCCACTGCACTCCAGCCTAGTAGACAGAGCAAGACTCCATCTCAAAAAAAAAAAAAAAAGGCAGTGAGGATACCTGTGTGAAGTGCTCAGCTCCTCACTCAGGAGGGCAAGAGGGGCTGCTGCTGTGATGGGCACTTGTTCTGCTGGGTGTGGCCACTGCTATAATGGGAGGGGCTGCTGCTCTGGTGGGTGTGGCCACTGCTATAATGGGAGGGGCTGCTGCTTTGATGGGTGTGGTCACTGCTATAATGGGAGGGATTGCTGCTCTGATGAGCCTAGCTGCAGACATCTGTCTGGAGCCTCTGACCTACTTCTCACTCCACCCATCTCCACCCAAAACATTTGCTGTCAGTTCCTGGAAGCTGCTCTGAGTCATCACTGGTCTAAGCTTTTCAGCAGCATTTTACCATTTTGTCCCCACAACCCACAGAAGGGCTGAGATAAAGGTCTTAAGCAATTTGTTTGAAATGCAAAACACTCCTGTCCTCCCTCTGTTTAAAGCCCCTCAGAGGCTCCCACTTTTCCTAAAGCAAAGACCCAAACCTTGAGCTCTGCTGTCAAAGCCCTCCCTGTGAGGCCCAGCTCTCACCCGGGCCCCTCCAGCATCATTCACAGCAATTCAGGTGTGGAAACTGAGGCTCACCCAAGGCCATTCTGTCTGGAGATGGCAGAGTCCTATTCAAACCCAGGCCTGTCAGGGATCAGTCCTGGGGAATTACTGGCTGGCAGTCGGTTCTGAAACACCTGCCTCCTGGTGCCCATCCTGTGACCCTTTTAAAAGCAAACAAAGGCTGTTTCTACTCCTCTATCTGGGTTTGATGATCACACATGGCTCCGAGGGCAGCAAAAATACTGTCCAGTCCAGGGTGTTTATTGATCAGAATGAATGGATGGCCTCATCCATGTAGGCCTCCTGATGGATTGGTTTCCACGCACCCAGCCGTCCCCATAGCCCCAGCTCACCCTGATTTGTTTTCCTCCCGACAGCTGCACATCTATTGATTTAGAGGGAATCTGTCAAAAGGCACTGAGAGGCTCTGATCTGTCGTGGCTACGTATGGTAAGAACTCGAGGGCCTTTGAAGGAGATTAGTAATTCATAATCACTGTGATTTGGGTCCCAGGCCCACAGACCAAGGAGATGCTCCCTCGGCTCCTCATTAAAGAGCTAACTATGTAATTTGACAGCGTAGCTGTTGTGTCTCCACTGCCCTTTGCTGAGTCTTTAGAGCCATTTAGATGAAGGCATGTGGCAACTCTGCAGCAGTGTATTGGGAGTGGAGACCTCTGGGCAGCCTTGCTGGCATAGACAGCAGCCCAGAGCCCAGCTCACCTGGCAGGGGCTCCAGTCAGCCCACTAGAAACGTGGACACCGAGCCCATGGGAGCTCTTTGCTTACACTTGCTTCCTCCTACAGACCTTCATGCAGCCAATATCCCTGGGCAGCCACTGAGCTGCACTGTGTTAACAAACCAGGATTCGAGGCTGCACACAGCTTCCCTTTTCCTTTGTTCATTATTGATCTGGTAGGGAGGGTGTCCTTAGGCCCTGGGTTTGGGGGATATAGGGATATAATTTAGGGTGTCCACCCTCAGGAGCTCATCACCTGATGGTGGAGGCAAGTGCCTGAGTGGAGAAGCGTGAGGCAGACTGATAGTGGGGGTAAGAGAGGGGTTGTATTCTAGTGGTACTGGAGTGAGGTGGTAAGGCCCAGAGGTACATGGGTTTGAGATAGCTCTGCCACCAGCTGGCTGTGGGAGTCTGGGACAGTCGCTTACCTCACTGAGCCTTGGTTTCTCATCCCTACAATGAGGATCAGTTTGGGATTTGAGGGAGTTGGATTAGTTGATTCAGTTAAGTGCTTGGCACAGGGGCTGGCACACAGTAGGTGCCTACTAAACAGTAGCTCGCCTTTATGCATCTAGTAAGCAGGTGTTTAGGGAGCACCTGCTGCATGCCAGGCCCTGCTCAGGGAACTGAGAATTCGATGGTGAAGAAAACTAGATGCAGACCTGGTCCTCAGGGACCTTAGAGTCTAGTGGAGGAGGGGGAGGCCATTGATTAAAGAATCCCAGAGCTGAATTCAAATCACAAACAGAGATCAACTCCAAAGAGGAAAGGTGGGACCTAGGGGTGCCTATTGCAAAGGATCTGGGCCTAGCCCTGGGGCAGGAGTCCTCCCCAAGAAGATGACAGGTCAACCAAAATCTGCAGTAATTAGACATTTACTATCTGCAGGGGTGAGAAAGAAAATTATAGATCTGCAGTGCCCCTGTGGCAGAGGAACCCTTGACACCTTCTTGGCTGAGAAGTGGCTGCTATGGCTGGAAAGCAGAGGGCAGGGGTGAGTGGGGAGGGAGGGTGTGGGAAAGCAGGTGCCCCAGAGTGCCCGGGTCACACTGAGTCTTCCGTCTTGTACTGGGAACAGGGGCAGAGTGGCGGGGTGGTGTTTCCACACTGTCCCTCTGGCTGCTGTGGGAAATTGGCAGGGGTAGACAGCAGGTGGGGAGGGCAGGGCCAGGTGGGGGCCAAGGCAGTGGCCAGACCAGAGGTACCGGTAATGGAGAGGACAGGACAGATTCCGAGACATGAGGAGTGCATGGGCAGGACTGAATGTGAGGTTGGGTGAGAGAGCAGAGGAGGTATCAAAGGGAGGAAAATGTTCCAGAAAGAAAGATCAGCTCAGAGATGGAAAGAAGTCTCCTGGCTGGGGTGACTGTATGGATGGTGGCACCAGACATGGGAAGAAGGGACCCAGAGAGAGCTCATTTCTGGGGAGCATGGAGCTCATGAGTCTGGACCTGTGCACGTCCAGTCTGTGATGCCTTTGAGATTCCACACCTGAAGTGGAGTTGGGGGTTGGGTCTTTCTGTGCGGACCCCTAGCTGGGAGGCTCTGAGGGTATTCAGAAGAGAACGGTCCAGCTCTGCTCTCAGGGGCTCACACATGGGGACTCCATGGACCATCACAGGTAAAGGTTGTTGTTAAGAACAGTGGACACCCCTATGCTATGGGGTTGTGGGATGGAGGTCAAGGTCGGCTCTGAGGGTCACCTCTGAGCTGAATCCTAGAGCATGAACAAAATTCACCAGGCAGAGATGGGGAAGGACACCAACGGCTGAAGGGCAGGTTCAAGGGAGACTGTGGTGTTGGTGTCTGGGAGGGGAAGCAGTACAGGAGGCCAGAAGCCACAGGGGTCAGAGCAGGAGGGGCCTTGAATGCCGGGTGCAGGGTTTGCTCATTATCCTACAGGCCCATTCCAGTTTCAGCAGGACGATGTGCTCAGGGCTGCAAAAGTTTGGGAAGGTAAAATGTTGCAGGAGGGAGGCTCTGGCAGCAAATCAATCAGTTAAGAGGCCTGTGATGGTACAGGTGACAGACTAGGGCAGGACAGACACTGTGGGAATGGTGTGACGCTGGTGGACAGGAGTGGCCTCAAGGGACAAGAGGACTTGGGCCTGTGAAAGGCATAGTGTGGAGTATGTTCAGAGGGCTCAGAAACTGTAGAAGAGCAATAATACTGGAGTGCTCCGTGGGCCACAAATGAGAATGACAGACACATTCCTGAAGGGCCACCTTGCAGGGTATCGAGTCATACAACATGGGTTTGAGACAGGACATTATTATATGGACACCTGTAATAAGCCTTCTAGCAATCCTGGAAAGTAGGCGCTGCTGTCACCACTGTTTTCTAGATGAGCAGAGACACAGAGAGGTACAGAATCACTGGGAGGGCTAGAGAGCCAGGCTCAGGGGTTGTGGCATCAGCACAGATGCCCCAAATCAACCCACAGGCAACAGCATCTTGAACTCCTCTACCAAGTTCTGCCCCCAACAGCTTCCACCACCTTCACTACCACCACTGACCCTGCAGGCTACAGGTGGACCCCTGCCATCTTGTTTCCCATGGACTGTGGTTGGACATGTGCCAGCCTCAGCTGCCATCATCAGCTCCATTGCCAGAATAGGCTCAGCAAGGAAAACCACTTCCCACTGGACTTCTGGCCCAAAGTCTATACTGGGAGGTGGGGCGATCTGATTGGAGAAGCCTCGTCATGTGACTTCACCCAAGCTCTAAAGGAGGCTGGGAAAGAACATCTCTGGCAATTTCAGGCTTTGTCTCCTAAGTGGAGAATTAACTAATTATAGGGATTTCTGTGGCTGGGCTACTTATGTTTGTGTGCGTATATGTGCATATGGGACTGGTGGCGGCTCATATTGTGCTGTGTCCTCTGTAAATTTGATCTCTGGGTTGAGTGACGGCAGCTGAGGATGCCATCCACCATTCTGCTAACAGACATTTTCTGGGCAGTGTCGGAGACAGAGGTGGCAGCCTCCATTATCCCCTCTGCCCCAATCAGCTGCCTGACTGCCTAGGTGCTGGCTGCTGGCAGACTGCTCTTCTGCTCCCCTGCAGCTTCTGAGGTATAAAAATAGACACCCACCCCTCCCTGTCTCTCCGCAGGTGGGAAGAAAGCAAGGGCAGGACAATGCCCTCCAGGAGATGCCAATGTGGATGAATTTAGCCTGCAGTACAGGTACATCTATTTCTGGTGTGTAGAATGACCTAAGCTCCCCACTCATTCATGACTTCATGCAACTGATGTTTTTTTTGTGCCTACT
This sequence comes from Gorilla gorilla gorilla, assembly GCF_029281585.2. Lineage (NCBI taxonomy): Eukaryota > Metazoa > Chordata > Mammalia > Primates > Hominidae > Gorilla > Gorilla gorilla. The sequence continues at coordinate 209,762,814 of NC_073224.2, forward strand.
ATACCCCAGACCCTCAAGATGTCTCTGTTCCTCAATCCACCCCATCCCTGCCTTTTGTCCTGATATCTGTCACCTGCAAAATAATTTCCACAAAACAACTACAACCACAAATTATAATTTCTTTGGGACCCCACATTGCCATGGAATGCTATGAAGCTTCCTCAGGGGCTTCAGTGCAGGGATAGGGGACAAAGAGGCTGCTGTGGTATCCAGCAGGAGCTTGACAAACTTGCAGCAACCAGTAGAAGCAGTGATCGCTGGCAGTGCGGGTTGTGTGCATGTGTGTATGTTTCAGTACTGGTGGGTAGGAAAACCGGAAGTAAATGGTAGATTCTACTGGATAGCTCATTGGAAAGTTGACCAGTCCTGTCAGGAAGCATGTGAAATATTCACCATAGAAGCTGAGGATGCTTTGCTGGAGACTTGGATTTTTTCAGGCATACATAGATGGGACAAAAGCCAAGGAAACATGATGGATGGGTGGGTAGGTGGATGGATGGATGGATGGATAGGTGGATGGATGGATGGATGGATGTAACAGATGAATGAATGGATAGATGGGATGGGTGAGATGGATGGATGGTTGGGTAAATGGGTGAATAAATGGTTAGAGGGTTGGAGGAGAGAAAAATTGTGGAAATATGTGAGAAGAAAAATGGAAAAGGAATGGATGAATGGATGAATAAATAGGGGGTGGATGGATGGGGGGGTGAGTGGATATAGACTTAGATGAAGCAGGAGTGATAATTATCTTCAGATAATGGAAATATAGATATAAGGAGTTTGTAGCAATATTCTAATAGAGAGGGCAGCATCATGGAGAACAACCCTTATTTTTTAATCATCATCACTCCTTTCCTGCAGTCATTCCACGCAGTGTTGACATCTGCTCTGTCCCAGCCTGTGGGACAAGCTGGAGCATTAAAGAGGAGCTCACTCTCTGGTGAGAAAAGCAGACAGACAGACAGTGAACCCGAGCCTCATGCTACATGCTGAGGCTGTGAAAGCAGCATGCTCAGAGCTCCCGGGGAAGTCTGGCGGGCGTGATGGAGCATGGGCCCACCCCTTTTCTGAGCACTGCTCCTACGCACCCTTTGTTGACGGTGTTGCCATTGCTTACTGGTTATGTGGTGCTCCCCCTTTGGCCACACTGGCTGGCCCAGGAGTGGACCTCTGGGCATCTCTACAGCTGCATTTCATTTTAGCCATACCAAAAGGGTATGTGTAGTGGGACTGTGGCCACCATTTTCAACCATATGCACAATGACATAGAAAATCTGTTGTGAGAAGCAGAGACAAGGCTCTATATGACCACAAGGGAGAGGGGAAGAAGAGAGACACTGTCTCAATTCCTTTGGCTTCCCACGCTTGGTACCCATGAGGTCCACTTGTGTTCTGTTTCCATCAGAAGTAGCAGCAAACATCATTAAATACCTATGCATTGGAGCCGGCTCTTGACACCAAAGAACCTTGAGTAAGATGGCAGAAGTATGAAGGGGAGGCTAATTCCACCAGAGAAGGGGAGGGTTTAAGTGGCCGGAGAAAGTCTTATGGGAGCTGTGACATTTGGGGATGGGGTTTGAAGCATGACTAAGAGTTCTGAGAAGAAAGATCAAGACATTTCAGCCAGAAAATACATGCATGGTGAGCACATTCCTTTGGTTTGAATATAGCTTGCATTGAAAGTTTAGATGATGGGGAGGAAGAATAAGAAAGTGCCATTTGTTGAGCTCTTACCAGATGCCACAGATGGCACAAGGTGCTTTTCATATATCATCTCTTTTTATCCTCACGATTGCCCCCTAAGCCAGGTAATTTTTCCCCCATTTTACAGACAAGGGAAGTGAGGCTCAAAGATGTTGGTCAAGGATGTAAGAAAGGCATAATTTGAACCCAGATCTGCAGACCGAAGCCCGTGCACACTCTACATAACCACAGCACTGTGTCCAGGCCAGGGCAGGCAGGCTGGGGCCAACTTCAAGAGGCTCAGCATTCCCCCTCTGTCAACTGCTCTGTAACTTGAGGACACATCCACCCTCTGCAGGAGAAGCCCGAGGCTGGTGGTCCTTCTCCAGGAAGCAGCAGATGCCAGGGTGCAGAGCTGAGTGTGCTGCTGAGATAGACTCTGCCTTGCTGGACTGATGGATGACCTTAAGTTGAGTTGTTCTGTTCAGAAACAAAGTGTGTTGCACAAGCCCCGTCCAAACAGCCGAAGGCAGTAGCTAATTAGAAGGGAGAGATGGAGTGTCATTTTTTTCTGGCAGCAAGCCCAGTGGCAGAAGTTTTTAGCAAAGAGCCTCAGTGCAACTTGAGAGGTCTGCAGGCTTGGAGATAAGGGTCATCTCTCCAGAGTGGCCAGAGGGACTCCCTGGAGGGAACAGAAAGAGGAAAGAGAGGAAAGATGGACTAAAGGAAAGAAGATGGAGGTGGGAGAAAGGGAAGAAGGAAAAGACAGGAGGAGAACTAGAGAAGAGAAAAGAGCGTGGGAGGAGGAGGAGAAGAAGTGATGGAAAAGAAGGAGTGAAGAAGGGGAAGAAGGGGGAAGGACAGGGAGAGGAGGAAGAGGGAAGAAGAGAGGAGAGAAGGAGATAGAGAAGGTGAAAACGAGGAAGGAGAGAAAGGGGCCAGGAATAGCAGTGAGAGGACCAAGAGAAAATGATGGACATAGGAGGAGGAGGGGTGGGAGAAAAAGACTGTGGGAAAGAGGGAGGGGGAGGGGCTGCTACCACAGCTGGCATCCAAAGGTCCACCCCCGCTGAGCTCTCCCAATTGGGGATGCTCTCAGCATCTCTAAGATGAAATGCTGCATAGCCAGCAACCCAGGCAGCTGGGAGAGAAGGGGCCCCTGTGGTCTAACTGGCACCTGTTTAATGGCTCCCAGTGGCAACAGCATCAGCGCCCCCCACTCTGGTCATACTCAGGAAACAGCTCAGCCTGACTCAGGCAGGGTCAAGTTCACTGCAGCCCTCTCCTTCCACCCACGCCAGGACAGTCTGCGGGGGCAGAGCCAGAGACCAAACCTACAGACACCAGTGGTGGAAAGGGTGCTTGGCTGGGCGTTAGAATATTTGAATTCTAAAACCGAGTCTGCCACAAATTTACTAAGGGTGACCTTAATCACTCTGGACCAGTTTTCTGTCCATTTACAGATGGTTCCTGACTTATAATGGTTCCATTTATGGTTTGTGATTTCATGATGTCACAATGATACACATTCAGTAAAACTCATACTTCGAGTACCCATATAACTATTTTGTCGTTTATTTTTAATACAGTATTCAATAAATTACATGAGATATTCAACACTTTATTATAATAAAATAGACTTTGTGTTAGTTGATTTTGTCCACCTGTAGGCTAATGAAAGCATTCTGGGCACGTTGAAGGCAGATGAGGCTAAGCTATGACGTTCGGTAGGTTAGGTGTATTAAATGCATTTTCAACTTAGAATATTTTCAATTTACAGTGGGTTTTTGGGATGTAACCTCATTGTAATTTGAAGGGCATCTAGATAGGCTTTTTTTCCATTTAATTTCTCACAACAAGTCTATTACTCTTATTGTTCACATTTTTCAGATGAGGACACTCAAACTCTCCAGAGATGAAGTGTCACCTCAAGGCCACACAGATAATCAACAGAGAAGCAGGCCCTACACTCTGCTGTACTGTGAGCTCCAAAGCAGCAGGGATATTATTGTCCTGGTTCACCCCTGGGTCCCAAATCCCAGGACAGTGGGGGCACCAAGGAGATGCCCCCATAAACTGTGTGGACCGAATAAGTGGCCTCAGTCCGTCCAAGATCAAAATCTGTCCTACCACTGTCATTCCCCCATTGCTTGCCTGAATCATCCCATGAATTAGTCAGGGTCGAGTCAGAAGACAGAAACCCCACCAGTAACCGGAACAGGGAAAATTTAGTGTAAAGAATGATTAACTTGCAAAAGATGGTTAACGACCAACAGGAGTCAAGGAGGACCCTCTGGAATACAGGAATAGCAAATGCACAAAACAGCTACTACCTCTATGCTGAGGGAGAGAGAACAAGGAAAGAAAGAACTAAGAACTCAGAAGAGGCCCCGATCACCACCACCAAGGCTGAGGTTTGGGTCCCGTTGGAGTGGTTGTTGCTCCACAGGAACATGTAGCATGCCAGTGGCTTCAGAATGTGATGGAAGGTGCAGTTCAGAGGTGGTCAGTAGGGCCAGCCAGTTGGATGAGACACTTACTAGAGGGTGTAGGACACCAGAGGTGGTTTATAGGAAGTGGTCCATTGGGGTGGCAGAAATATTGGGTGGACACCACTGATCATCTCACATACTGCTGACAGCCTTATAGAACGTGGAGAAATAACAACATAACTAGGAAGAGGAGCCCCTTCCTTTGCTACAGCATAGCATTCCTCCTGTCCTAAGTGCCATATGTTGAGAAAGAATAATATTGTGCTGAAGGAGAAATGCTTACAGGGTCCAGCTCCAGTATCAATATACAAAGCAAAAAGGGAGAATTTGGAGCTGAGAGACAATATTTTGATCCCTGGCGCAGCCCATCCCTTTGGCTACCTGACTTCCAAATGCGCCCTCTACATACTTCACCTTCCACACAAACACCTCAAGGCCACACAGATAACAACTCATGTTTCCAATTAAGACAATGCAGCTATCTTTTGTACAAGTGGAAAAATTCTCACTCTTTCACCAAAATGAAGAGACAGAGTCCTGGCCACTATTGTTTCAATTGCTGACAATATTCATTACTCCTTAAATTCTGCACAGTACCTAAAGGCTAAATTGAGGTTCTCCTCCAACAGCTTGAATATAAAATAGTAAGAGAGAAAGGATATAGTTAATTGATACACATACATATGTACACATAACATGTGCAAAGAGAAAATATGCAAAGCTACAACCGTCCTCTTTGTAGAAACTGCTCACAAGCACATAGTTAGTATTTGTGACTTCCTTCTTCCACTATCCTTTCCATATTTTCTTTGCCCTCAACTAGAACCTCAGTTGGACGGGTTCTTTATCTGACAGAGTAACCCAAGTGGTCATTCCTTAAGAGTTTGTGTCCTCACCAGGCTCAGTCACTTGCACCTGTAATCCCAGCACTTTGGGAGGCCGAAGCTGGCAGATCACTTGAAGCCAGGAGTTCGAGACCAGCCTGGCTAACATGGTCACACCTCATCTCTACTAAAAGTACAAAAATTAGCCTGGTGTCATGGCATACACCTATAGTCCCAGCTACTCAGGAGGCTGAGGCAAAAGAATGGCTTGAACCCAGGAGGGGAAGGTTGCAGTGAGCCGAGATTGCACCACTGCACTTCAGCCTGGGTGACAGAGTGAGACTCTGTCTCAAAAAAAAAAAAGAGTCTGTGTCCTTAATGGTCCTTTCTTGGATGCTGTAGTTTTCAGGAACCTTTATTCTGGGACTCAGAGGAACTTAGAAGGGCCCCCAGAGAATCCCCTAAGTTCTAGGCAAAGCCTTCTTTCCCCCAAATTGTATAGCAACCAAAAAATTTCCCCTTGGTAATTTGGCTCAATCACTGTAATCAGCACAGTAACCTCTTTTTCTTCTTGTTGATTTAAGGGCATCAGAAGCCCCAAATAGAGAAGCGGCAGTCTCATTTCCAATGCAATGGAAAATGCGAGTGGGGAAGAGCAAGCCCTTAGGAGGCAGCCAGGTAGGCTGGGCTAATGTATCTGGGGCTTTAGGCACATGTGGCTAATCTGTGCTAGACAGGCCCAACACTGCCTCAGACCAACCTGGGTTCAAATTATGGTTGTACCAAGGACTAACAGTCTCCCCACTGAGACCCTTCTCTGTGTCAGGACAGTGTTGGGGGCTCTAACACAAGTCACTGCATTTAATCCTAAAACAATCCTGTAGGCAGATGCTATTGTTCTCGTGTGCAGATGGGAAAACTGATACTCAGCACAACAAGCCAACTCGCCCAGAACCACCCTCCATGAAGTGGCAGAGATGGGATTACGTTCTGGCTGTCTGACCTAGAAGTCAGAGGTCCTTTGACAATAGACCTGGGTGTAGCCATCTAACTGCTCTAAACTTTGCTTTTCCCATCTGTAAAATGGGAGTTCATTCAGCAGATATTTTTTGGAGCAGTCACAGAGCTATGAATAGGCACAGAGCTTTGGGAATTATAATCCCTGCTCCACATGGTTTGTGTGTGGATTAAATAAAATGAATTGATAACTTTACTATCCCTGTATCAGACACAAACTGTATTTACCTTCCCTTTTGCATTTTATAACATTTTTTCCTCTATATCAGGATGTGCCGTATTCTACATGAGAAGTTGCCAGTTTTTCCCCTTAGAGCAAAAGTAGTTTGAGATTTTCTGTGAAAGATGCTGGTTTGATGAGTGTATGAGACAATGTAGATTTTGTCTTCTGCTCTGATGGCTAGTAAGTTGGAATAGCGAGGGCATCTGAAACTCACTTTCTGGGGTCCATCTGCCCTCCCACACAGGATTTCCCACTTGGTTTAGCGGGGCCTGTTGAGCCTGCTCCGTCATGGATGCATTCGCAGAACAGTTCTGCACTTGATGTGCTGATAATGTGGTTTTAACACGTTTATAAACATTTGGCTATCTCCTGCAGTCACTATCTGTTAGAGGAAAATAAATTGTCTTCCTGATCTGACAAGCTTGCTGCTGCCTGAGGCTGGAGTGTGTTGCGGCAGGGATGGACGCTCCCAGGAGCTGGGAGAGGCTTGCCTTCACTTCCTAGGGCTGCGGTAACAAATTCACACAAACTGGGGGCTGCAAACAACAGGTATGCTTTCTCTCACAGTTCTGTAGGCTAACGTCTGAAATCGATGTGTGGGCAGGCTTGGTTCCCTCTGGTGGCTCTGAGGTCTCGCTCACCTTCTGGGGGCTGCCTGCAATCCTTGGTGTCCCTTGGATTCAAGAGGCATCCTTCCCGTCTTTGCCCCACCCTCACAGCACCATCTTCTCTATGTGCGTCTTCTTTTCTGTCTCTTCTATGCACACTTATCATTTGATTTAGGGGCCCCTCTAAGCTCTAAACCAGGAAAATCTCACCTTGAAATCTTCATTTTATTTATATCTGCAAAGACCCTTCTTCCAAATAAGATTGGATATTGAGGTTCTCTTTTGGGAAACCACTATTCAATCTAGGTACGCTGTGTTCCTGTTCGAGCTGGGTCAGTACTTTGCTTCCTGGCCTTGAGCAAGTCACTTTGCCTTTCTGGGTCTCAGTTTCTCTTAGATCGTCTCCTACATTGCTTACAGGTAGAATGTGCCAATAGAGTGAGGGGTCCCAGGAAATGGTTCAGACCAAGCTTCCTTCATTCAACAGTGATGCTCCTGCTCTGTACTGGCCTCAGTGCTGTATCCCAGGGAGACAGACGACCCCGAGCCTTGTACCTCCAGCCACTAAGAACAAAGTTGAGAGGGAAAGCAGACCTTGGAGTAGGTGATTACAACAGACTAGAATGGGTGCTTTGAAAGGTCAGCGCCTTGCTTCATTCACACCGTAAAAGTCCTGGCACCATTTGTAATTGATGAATCATTTTAAATGGACATATTTTGCAGCCAGGGAGAGCTATGAGAGGACACAACCTGAGTGTTTGTTGGAGCACAGAGGAAAGGCAACTGGCCTTGTCTTGGAGGATCCAGATGGGTTCCTAGCAGAGATAGGGTCCAAACAGAGGCCTGAAGGACAAGTGAGTGTGAGATGAGGGAGGGGACGGGGTGCTGCTCCAGGTACAACCATAGCACGTGCATGGGGCAGAGGTGAGAGAGAGCCTGTTCCCCGCCAGGATGGATAAGTGGCTTATAATGACAGTATAACTGCCCAAGGTCACACACCTCTTAAGAGGTAGAGCTAAGACTTGACTCCAAGAAGTCAGATTCTAGAGCCAAAGTATGATAACATGTTGAGGAAATGTGGTGTTGTCCATCGGAAACCATTTAATAAATTCTATTCAGATTGGCTTAAATGCTCATATCAACTATATACTAATTAACTGAAATTTATTTTAGTGCACTTAATTGAAGTAATTTTTGAGTTGATTTAAAAATTATTGGTAAAATAAAAATAGAAATGTCTTAAAAAGTATCAGCATATGGCCAGGTGCAGTGGCTCATGCCTGTAATCCCAGCACTTTGGGAGGCCAAGGCGGCTGGATCACGAGGTCAGGAGTTCGAGACCAGCCTGGCCAAGGTGGTAAAACCCCGTCTCTACTAAAAATACAAAAATTAGCTGGGTGTGGTGCTAGGCACCTGTAATCCCAGCTACTTGGGAGGCTGAGGCAGGAGAATCGCTTGAACCTGGGAGGTGGAGGTTGCAGTGAGCTGAAATCACTCCATTGCACTCTAGCCTGGGTGACAGAGCAAGACTCCATCTCAAAAAAAAAAAAAAAAAAATTCTCAGCATACATTTTTCCCTGGATTTAGAGGTCAGACTGTTTTATCTTTGTCTCTAAGGTGTTTCCAAGGCTTTAAGATGTCAGGGTTTGATCCAAAGGTTATAAAACTACAAACCCAGCCTAAAATAGAATAATCTTTCTTTGTGCAATTCTTTGAAGAGTAACATTAATGTAATATTATTGGTTTAATGAAAACAGCTGTAGCTTCTAAATTATCAGCAAGATATTTATATATTTAATTTTAAGAGTCCTACTTAGGTAACACCTGTTAGTCACAGGATATAAAAATGGTTACCAGCAAAAGAGCTTGAAATGATGACTGTCTTTGTCTAATATCTCAGTTTTAATAAATATTCCAAGTGTAATTGTTAAAAATAAATAAATTATGTAAATGTAAATGGGATGTTTAAAAATGAAATTTTTGTGTAATTAAAAACCTTAAAGTTACTTTATTTTAAATTAAAGAATAAATATTCATTAAGTGTCTGGGTCATTTCCAAATAAGAAAAGAACTGAAATAAAATGCTGAGCATAAATATATCTTTGCTTTGGCTTCACAAATTTTATAACAAAAGTAAATACATTTGGGTCTATTAATGTACATTACAATTATGTTACAGGAAAACATTTTTTAAAGAATTATAAAGTGGTTATTGTTACAGACAATTCAAAACCTTTAGCTTTGTAGGTTTTCACTGAAAATTAAGCTTACTATGAGTTACATTTCTGATTCATGTATGTAATTCTGTATACAAAATGTATCAAAAGATGTTTTTAATTTGAAAATTATAAAAATGCATTAAAATGTGTTCTTTATTTTGAAAAAACAATAATTTTGTCTAATTCAAGGGTTATTTAGTTTGTTTCAAAATATGGATTTTAGGAATTAAATGGAAACAAGAATAGAAAGGAACCAGTAAGTAGGAGGGAGAGGTAAAGAAAGTTATGCATATGAAGATGTATTTTTGGTCAGGAGGGTCAAAAAGAAAAGAGAATCATTTTGTATAAGAAAGAATATTGTGTGGTAAATTCTTTTCCTAAAGTAAAATGACTGGTTATTTTAAAAAGGGGACGTATAGGACAAAGCAGAAAGTTTAAGCATGTAATCAATTGTCTGTGTAAGTTATAATAAGGTTCACGAAGGATGAATTTACAAGAGGAATTTAGTGTATAATCAGGTTGGCAATAATTAGAAGGAAATTATTTATGAGCCTTTCTAAAGATTGAGCTTTGATATTAAAAATATGCCAATACAAACCTAAAAATTTGACTCCCTGTATTAGAACAACAAGGTTTTCTTGAAATATTTGTCTGCTTTTAACAAAAATTGCAAGAGGTTTTACATTTTTAGTTCTGAAATCTATTCCTTTAACACTCAACTTCCAAACTGTGGCTTTCTTCTATTTTAGTTTCTATATAATTTCTCTAGTTTTAGGTTACAAATGCTGTCTTTTCTTTCAAAATAGTAATTTCATTTCTTGAGATAAAGTTTTTCTTTTAAGTCTGCTGAGATTCACATCTCAGAAGCTCATCTTTTGCTCTATTTCATAGCCCATGATTTGTAGGTCATGAATCATTACCATCAGCTCTTTCTCCCTTAAGACGGTTTAGGGTGATAACTCTCTCCAACTTTTTAATTAGCTACTGTAACTTTTTTCTCTGGTTCCAACTTTGCTGTTATGACTTGACCCTGAAACTTTGTGTCTTGAAACACCTAGAAAAGCAATGTTTTCCTCTGATGTAACTTGATTCTGTACTCTTGGTTTTTTTTTAATATGTCTGAATTTTTCCATGTAACCAGGAAACTTCGCATGCTCTTACCTTTACTAAGAGCCATGTATTCCCCTACTTGAGTGAGTAGTTTTCTTGTTTACATTCCTTTATAGTACTCTGTACACTTATAACTTGGGCACACATTCTTCATGTGTCTGATTAAATTCAAGTACTTAAAAAAAAATCAGATTCAACATCCAGGATATTTAAATGGGCTTTCCATAAGGAGAAACAATCATACTGGAAGAGGTCTTTTTAAACTCTTTTAAATAACTTGCCCCCAAGATAAAAGGAATTTATGTTTTATCAATATATAACTGAGGTTTGAAAGTGTTAAGGTTTTTTAAGTCTATGCAACTTCCTGAATAGATTCTAAAGCTTTTTGATTAACACTCTGGTTTAATGAATGATTATTATTTCACAGTGACCTGTGATCCTATTTTTATCAAGTGTTTTGTATCTTTTGACATCTTTGGTAGGCCTCCCCAAGATCAAAATTCTAAATTAAGATTTTTTGACCTAGAATTAACTTCTGGATTTTCTAGTTGGCCTCCTAAAGTGCCTCAAAGAATGCCTCTCTTATCTTTTAGAGGTATTCAATTTTTAGGATTATTTGGTAAATTGTATGGGAAACTTGTCAAATGATAAGTGACTCTAGATCTTCTTTCAGTTACATTTATGGGTGTGTTCTTGATATGAATGTTCCAAAATTGTTTAAAACTCTTAGAAATATATCATTAGTTGTAATTCTGGGTATTATGTTGTATGCCACAAAAGTAACCAGATTTCTTTGTCAATTGCTGACTGTGATGAGCTTTCATCATAACTAAATCATGGGCATCCTAAGCTTTTGTCATCCATAGTTATTGTTTTGATTTTTCTTGAAAAGTACTTGCAATCAGCTATTATCCAAAATTGCTTTTCGTGGAAAAGACTCTAGCAAGTACTCTTAAATATAGTTTTTTGATAACTTTAAGATTAATGGACTAAGTAAGATTTTTTCAAACTCTAATGAAGTAACTTATGGGTTCATGAAATGACTAATCAAGATCAAGCTGAGCAAAAGTTAATTACATGAGATTAAGCAACGGATAAATATGTTTTTATGACTTTTATTTAAAATATTGTTGGTTATTTACTTAAAGGTTTTATTTTCCACTTTTATGAAAATTTTCTCTCTGAAACGACAATTTACAGCAACTTGGTAAAAAGCATACTTTTGTGAACAAAAATGAAAACATTTGCTTTTTCTATCTACTTGAGTTCATCAAAATTTGGAAACTATTGATGAGTATTCTTATAGCAATATGTTTTTCCCATAAGTCTAAAAAAATCTGCTCTCTTTTTATAACAATATACAATTGGAAACATTTGTTTTATTATTCTAAGGCTTTGACTGGAATATCACATTTGGGAATATGTGTAGAATACCTGGCTTCAGGCTGGGCGTGGCGGCTCACGCCTGTAATCCCAGCACTTTGGGAGGCCAAGCCAGGCCGGGTGGATCGCGAGGTCAGGAGATCGAGACCATCCTGGCTAACATGGTGAAACTCCATCTCTACTAAAAATACAAAAAATTAGCTGGGCGTAGTGGCGGGTGCCTGTAGTCCCAGCTGCTTGGGAGGCTGAGGCAGGAGAATGGCGTGAACCCGGGAGGCGGAGCTTGCAGTGAGCCGAGATCACGCCACTGCACTCCAGCCTGGGCGATAGAGCGACGGGACTCCGTCTCAAAAAAATAAAAATAAAAATAAAAATAAAAATAAAAATACCTGGCTTCAAGAGTTCCTACTCTTATAGTGAGTGAAAAAAACTTGTCACTTCCTGGCAGATCCAAAAACCTGAAGACTTTTCCCTTTAAAAATATTTGTCTTCCTTTACCTCCCTGAATACATAAACAGTTTACTATGGCAAATATATTTCAATTGCAATGCCCTATTCCTGAGTAAATATTATTTTCTTTTAGAGATCCTCTCTCTATTTGCTATTTAAGTTGACATTTTCTACATCTCCTTCCATTGTCTCCTCTGGCCCTCCTGCCTCCCTCTTATAAGGCATCTTGTGATTACATTGGGCCTTCTCAGATAATCCAGGATAATCTCCTATCTCAAGAACCGTGACTTAGTCACATCTGCAAAGTTCCTTTTGCCACGTAAGATAACATATTGAGAAGTTCCAGGGAGTAGGATGTGAGCCTCTTTGGGAGGCCATTATTGAGTCTATCATATGAGGCACAAAGATGGTTAAGATGTATGTCTCAAGATTTGGGCCTAAAATTAGGATACAGAATGCGGGGTCTTAATCATTGTCCCCCATTTCTTCCCTCCTCATCTACAGGAAAATTCTGATCTGCCTGATGAACCACAGCCTCATTTCAGACTCAGACGGTAGATCCAAGTGTTAGGGGCTTCCAGAGCACCTGGCCAGTGGGGCAGGGCTGACAAATGTTGCAACAACTATTGTATTTGAAGTGCATGATCTTGCCAAGCTGGGATGTTCCTGACTTAGAGAACTGGCTGATGAGGTGCCACTCCTCCTGTGTGACAGGTTGGAGAGGTGACACCCCACCATGCCAGGAGACACTTCCCAGAGCCACAGGGACCAGCTAGATATCAGAAGCACCAAAAGGATTCTCCATAGATCCAGCCTCCATTGGGAGTGGCCCTAAGAACAGGAAAGAATAGGAAAAATATTTCAAGCCTGTACTCAGCAGGCTCCAGAGCACTGGATGCTCATGCTGCCCTTGGCAGTTCACGCATGCCTTGGGAGAATCCTCAAAACCTCCCTGCGACGTAGGTGAGATGGCGATGTTGCTTTCCCCTTGAAGATGTGGCTGTAGCAGGAACATGCACTGTACCCCAGCCTCTGCAGGACTCATTAAGAGCCTCCAATGTATGCAGCAGGATTTATTTTGTAACTTTGGAAGGGGGTGGGGCAGGGAGCTTTCTGAGCCAGCTCAGGAGCACAGGCCAAAGGGAGAGAAAGGAGGAGAATAAACACCAGGCAGGTGTCAAATGGTGAGTGCAACTCCCCAGCCCAGGTGACATCCTTACCCAGCAGCCCATGGCAGGGCCTGGGCCTCTCTCCTCCCTATGAATCGAGAGTCTGGCCTAAGGCCTGGCACCAGGCAGGAATCTGTAATGGTTGAAGAATGAATGAATGAATGAGTAAGAGAGGGAAAGCACCACAAGGGTTTGGAGAACAGACTCTGGAACTAGCTCTCGGTTTGAATCTTCACTCTATCAGTTATTAGCTGTGACCTTGACCCCGTTACTCAGTCTCCTCCTCTGAACCTCAGTTTTCTCATCTGTAAAATGAGAATGAGAATAATAGCCTTTATCTCACTGGGCTATTTAGGACTTACAGGAACCCATGTGTGAAAGTGCTTAGAACCGGGCCTAGTGTATCACGTGCATTCAGTAAATGCTAGTTATTATTAGAACCAGAACTATTTCTAGATTTTTGCAACCTTAAATACTATAGCCACTGATAAATTGCAGCAGAAAGGATGTCCTTCCTGGTGTCTAACCTAAAGTCTTCATGCTGCAGCTTCATCACTGTGCGTCTTCCTTACCAGCTATGCTTTTCAAACTCAGGCCTGCCAGGAGGGCAGTTTTAGAACCAACTGTGTCTGCAGCACAGATCACATTAAAAGGCCCAATCAATCAGTGTGTCTGCAGCCCTGAAGTGACTCCTGCCTCAAATCAATGATGTTTACAAAGTTGGGTAGGAAGGCTATGATGCTTTTTTATTTCCTTCTCCCACGTCCTTTCTGGGATAATCAACCATGTCTCTTGCAAATAAATGCCTGTCTGTGCCCACTTCTGTGGCCCTGGAAGGGTGGTGGGCTTTTCTCTCAGGGTGGATCTTCATGACTTGTTGCCAGCTCTATAACTGGAGTGAGCCCCAGGAGGGGCCTTTCACACACAAGATGTCACCCACTCCCTGCAGCAAGGGGGTTTGAGTCACTTACTCAAGAATGCACAGCCAGGAAGCAGCAGTGTCTCAATTTGAGCACAGAACTAACTGATGACACACAGCAGCTAACATTAAGTGAGGACCTCTACTGTTTTAAATACCTGTATTCACTAATGCTGAATGGTCATTTTATGCTGACAAAGCTGAGGCACAGAGAGATAGAACACCTTACCCCATCCCCCAGTGGTAGGTGGATTTGCCAGCATTCAAACTCAAGCACCTGGGCTCCCGAATCCCTGCTCGAAACCCCCAGGCTTCCACTGCTTGGCAAGAGTCCATGCTCAGCCTGCTGGCCCACACCACCCCATCCACTTTCCTCTGATCTAGAATTGCCTTTCGGGAGCCTGTGCTTGTCCCCAGTGACTGGGGTGCTCACCAGTACCTGGAGAGCAGTGGGTGCTTCACAAAGGGCAACTGGCAATAACAGTGATGACACACGCCTGGCAAGTGAGCTACCAGTTAAGGATGTACAAAGAGTCCGGGATGCCTCTGACTCCCTACCTCCGCCAAAAATTAATTCTGCCTTTAAAGAGCTCCATTCCCCCAGAGGAAGAACCACTTCATTAGAGAGGCCCTTCTCCGTGAAGACGGAACAAGCAGGCCAATAAAACTCACTGGGTTTTGGCATCACTTTGGAAATCAATGCACTATGATTGCGAATCCGGCATCTGTCGGCAGCTGCCTAATTTTAGCTGGATCTTTGCAAGCGTCTAGCCCTGTTCATCTGCCCCCATGGACGAGCAGAGAGGTTCCAAGAAGCATCATCGATCTTTCAACTGAAGTGTCCTAATGAAATACAAATCTGTTGTCACTTAAAGAGCCATCTGTCATGGTGGCACAGAAGAAATGCTACCAGGAGGACAATAACCATAATTTCATTTTAAGATCCAGCCTTCTTCCCCTTTCCCTTCCAGAGAAAAATCGACATTTTTTACTGTTTCATTTTGTCACAGAGCAATAGGAGGAAAAAACATCAATAGAGTGTTAAAGATATTTCCAATTATGTGCAAGTTCCCTGTTACAAGGGCTCTTGGCTTCTTGCAGTGAGTTAACACCTATTTGCATGAGGTAGAGTTAGCAGGAGGATGATTTAGTGTTGCTGTCCCTGGCATGCAGCACTGCTTACATGGCTAAGGAGACAGAATGACTGCAGGGTTCCCAGAGGGCAGGGGTCCTAGGAAATGGAAGCACCAGCCTTAAATAGCATCAGACCATTCCTGGGTGGGGTGGTCAGAACTAGCACACAGAGCCCAGGCAGCGGAGATTACCAGGAAAGAGGAAGGAGGGAAACTGGAGGGGGAGGGTGGGTGGCATGTATTCTCCAGGCAGGGCAGGGTCAACAGCCTCCAAGGGTCCAATCGCCTCATCTTTCAAGTAGGGCCTTTGAGACACAGAGAGAAACAATTAACTTCAATGACCCCCAGCTAGTCACTAGCAAAAAGAGAGAAGCTGAAGCTCCCTCTCATCTGCTCCTTACTGGGAGCTGTTTCTCTGGACATAAAATGTTGGGGAAATACAACAGGTTTCCCCAGACTGCATTTTATACGCCCAAGAGTCTGGACTCACGTTGGAAGCTGCTTTAGGTATGTGTTTTTCAAAGTCAGCTTTATTGACATAATGTAGATGTAATAAAATGTAGCAACTTGAAGTATATAATTTGATGAGTTTTGACATATGTATATAGGTTTCTAACCACCTCCACAATCACAATGTGAACATTTCCATTAACTCCCAAATATTTGCTTGTTTCTTTTCAGTAATGACTTCCACAAGCCACAGCCTTTGCCACCTATTCTGCCCTCTGCCATTATGGTTTTGCCTCTTCTAAAATTTCATATAAATGAAATCATACAGTATTCAGTCTTTTGTATCTGCTTTTTTTAAAAAAAAATTCAAGACAATGTCTTTAAGATTCACCCATGATGTTGTGCATATCAGTTGTTTATACATCTTATTACTGAGTAGTATTCCATTGTATGGATTTACCTTGTTTTGTTTATTCACCAGTTGATGGGCACTTTTGCCAGTTTTTGGCTATGATGAATGAAGGGGCTACAATTGCTCACATACAAGTCTTTATGTGGACATATGTATTCTTTTCTTTTAGTAAATACCTTGCAGTGGAATGGATAGATGCATGTTTGACTTTAAGAAATTGCCAAATGATTTCTAAAGATTCTGTTCCATTTTGCATTTATACCACAATATATAAGAATTACAGTCAACATTTGTTATTGTCAGGTTTTAATTTTAGCCATTCTAGTGGGTATATGGCACTATCTCACTGTGGCTGTCATTTACATTTCCCTGATGATTAATGATGTTGAATATCTTCTGAATACTTATTTGTCATTATATATTTTTCTTGGTGAATTATTAATTCAAATCTTCTACCACTTATTTTGTTGTTTACTTACTAATGCTCTTTATATATCCAGATGCAAGTAATTTATTAGGTCTATGCTTTGCAAATAAACTGCCACTTGCCTTTTCACTTTCTTTAAATGTTTCTTTTGAATAGCACACGTTTTTAATTTAAAAAACTTTTCTACATACCAAATAGAACCTTTATTACCTTAAAAAATTGGCCTGCTCATATCAATACATTTTAAGAATTGTAAATGTGCAGAGAGCTCTAAGTAGAGCCTTTGGGTTTGACTTTCACTCTTCAGGATCAGTTTGGCTTTTCATAGGCTTCACTAGCCCTGGAATGTGGCAGCAGCTCCCATCTTAGGGGCAGCAGCGTGGCCTGGGAGATTGTCTCCTCTCCATTGTGGGTGGCCTCAGGTGACTTAGGCCAACCCCATCCAAGGTGCCCATGTCTCAACCTCCCAGCTTCTGTAACAACACATTGGAAAGGCTGTTTTCCCTTTGGTGGTTTAACTTTTACTTGAAACCTCCTTTCCACACCTACGGACTTTATTAGAAGTGTAAAAATCCTAAATTAATTGGCGGGTCCAAGACTGGCTTGGTCAATATGACCTGGGAATGGCCTGAGCACTGGCACTGTCTATGTCCCTTCCGGCCAGCAGACCGGCCAAGGACAGGAGCAGACCATAGGTGGGGCTGGTCCTTCTGTGATAAACGCTAGAGGAGGAAATCCACTCCAGCTTATGCCAAAGAACAAGTATAAACAGCACAGAGAATGCCACTCTACGTCAAGTTACACCATTTGTGGTTCTGAACTGAAGGTGACCTATCCAGTAGAATAAACCTCCTAGATATGCAAAAGTCCTCAAGGCCTATGGTCACAATTTAGAAGAAAAACTGTCTTTCTGCAAGTGTAAGCACAGAACTCACAGCTAGGGGCCTACAGTGTTGGGCACACCCTCTCCCAGTGAGATGCAAAGCTCTTCTCAGTGGAACAAACAGTGCCCTAGATAAGGACCTTTCCTGGGATGCTAGCAGCAAATGTGTACCCCAGCATCTCAGCATGCAATGCTGTGCGTCTGTTGTGCCAGAGACCGTCTTGCACTGGGTGTGCTCCATGGAGATCTCTGTGTCTCAAACTACATCTTCCAAGAAGACCCAGGTGATACCCGGAAGGTCTTCATGCAGAGCCTTCAGGTAGGACCAGCCTTCCCCAGCCCACTGGTGTGAACAGGAGTGAACACAGCCAGGCACTGAAGCAGCAGAGGAACATCTACATTTTTTTTTTTTTTTTGATGAAGTCTAGTGTATCATTTTTTTCTTTTAACAATTCATACTTTCCGTGCTTTTTGGCCTAAATCGAAGTCACAAAATTTTTCTCCATGTTTTCTTCTAAAAGTTTTAGTTTTAGCACTTAACTTTAAATTTACTATTTATTTCAAGTTAAATTTCTAAGAGGTGTGAGATCGAGGTTGAGAATGGTTGTGTGTTTTCCCCACTTCTCAGTAGTTTGCTGAGAAGACAGACAATCCTTTCCCCATGGAATTAACTTTCCATTTTTGTAGAAAACCAACTTATATTTGTGGACCTTTTTTCCTATTCTCTATTCTGTTCCATTGTTCTATATGTCTGTCCTTATACCAATTCCACACTCTTTTGATTATGATGGCTTTATAATTTACTTGAAAGTAGCTAATACAAATCAACTCTTCTACTTTTTCAAACAGTTTTGGATATTCCAGGTCCGTTGTGTTTCCACATATATTTTGCAATCAGCTTGTCCATTTCAACAAAAAGTCAGGTGAGATTTTGTCTGTGATCATGTTATACCCATAGATCACTTTTCAGAGAATTTACATGTTCACAACATTGAGTCTTCAGTTCTGACAGATCTCAATCCTCCTTAATTTTTGTCAGCAATTTGTTTTTTAGTTTTCACATATTTTGTGAAATTTATCTCTAGATATATTTTATGATAGATAGATATATATTATGATTTTAATGCATTTATTAATGGTTTTTTGACAATCTTAGACTTTTCAGTTGAATTTTTGGATCATTTCATGTAAGATGATAGTAGATAAGGTTAAATTTAAATATACTATATTGCTATTTGTTTCTGTTTGTTCTTTTTGTTCATTGCACCTTTATCCCACTTGTCCTGCCTTCTCCTGAATTAATCAAATTTTTAATAAGTTCATTTTAATCTCCACTATTGGTTTATTCATAATATCTCTTTCTTTTACTTATTTGTATTCTTACCAGTTGCTCAAGCATTTAGAATATACATCTTTAACCTGTCAGTATACCTGCAAATAATGTAATACTAGTATGAGAGCTTTATAACAGTAAATTTTTACTTCCTCCATCCTTTGTGCTATGATTTCTTACATTTTATTTTTAGATATATTACAAACCCCACAATACATCATTGTTGTTAGTACTTTATTTAAGCAATCAATTATCTTAAAGGGTAAAATATGAGAGACACAAAAATCATCTTTATTGTTCCAGCTTCTATCATTTCTTTATGTAGATCCTAATTTCTATTTTTATAATTTTCCTTGTACCCAAAAGACTTTCATCGACGTTTTTTTGAGAGGCTGTTCTGCTGATGCTGAATTCTTTCATCTATTTCTGAAGTTGTCTTCATTTCTTGCATGTTTAAGTGACATTTCCACTGGGTGTAGAATTCTATGCTCCTATCTTAAATCTCTTCTTTTGCTACTTTAAAGATGTTGCTCCATTGTTTTATGCCTTGTATGGTTTCTAACATGACATCTTCCATCTTCTTATCTTTGTTTCCTTGTCCATTATATCTCTCTTTCTTTTTCTGGCTCCTTTTGAGATTTTTCTCTTTATTGCTGGCTTTCTGAATTTGACTGTGATGTGCTTTAGTGTGATTTACTTTATATTTCTTTTGCTTTGGTGTTGTTAAGATTTTGGAAGTTCAGGCTTATAATTCTTTTCAAATTTAGAAAAACTGTGGCCATTATTTCTTAAAATATTTTTTTCTGCCCCCATTCTTCTCCCATATCCTCTCCTCTGGAGCTTCAGTTGTAAGTATGTTAGGACATTGGATATTGTTCCATGGGTTACTGATGTTTTGTTCATTCTTCAGGTTGTTTCCCTCCTTTGCTCTATTTTGGATAGTTTCTTTTGCTATGTATTCAATTTCACTGACCTTTTCTGTTGCAGAACAGAATCTGCATGTTAATCCCAACACGTGTAATTTTTTTCAATTCAGAAATTGTATTTTTCTGCTATGGATATTCCATTTGGGTTATTAAAACTCAGCCTGTTAATTTTCTTTTGTCTTCTTAAACATCAGTGTATTTATAATAGCTATTTTATTATTCTTAGTTAGTAGTTCCAACATAGCCACCATTTTCAGTTTCCTTTATATTAATATGTTTTTCCTTCTGATCATAGATCCTACTTTCTTGCTTCTTTCCACCTAGTGATTTTTTATTAGATGCTGGACGTTGTGATTTTATGTTGCTGGTTATTAATTTTGTTCTATTTCTTTGAATAGTGCTGGATTTTGTGCTGGGAAGCAGTTATTTTGAGTCAGTTGGATAATTTTGAAGCTTTCTTTTAAGTTTATTAGAGAAGATATAGAGCAGAGTTTATTTAGGGTTAATTAATGCCCACTTCTAATCCAGTAGCCTTCTGAGGAGTCTACCTGATACCCTGTTTGCTATGAAGTCTTTCCACTGTTCCCCGTGGGAACAAAAGCCACCCTCTAGGCCCCAACCTTGTGTGAGCTTTGAGAATACCTCTGTATCCCCTATTCTGGTGTTTTTGTTTCCCCTGGCCTCAGATACTTTTTTCACATATGTGTAAATCATTACTTAGATGGATTCTTGAGGTGACCCCTCTCAAGTCTTTGGAGGTCCCTTTCTGTGCAGCACCCTCTTCAATATTCTGTCTTTCAAATTCTAGCCACCTTGGCCTTCTCAAACTCTGTTCTCTTTCTCCTCAAATCATCAAAGCTACCAGGCTCTGTTGCAATTCTCCCTCCTTTCTTTGCAGTCTGGAAGCCACTTCCAGAGAGTGATCTGCGGCAGCTGAAGGGCATGGCTCACTTGCTGTCTTTCTCTCTCTGCTTACATGCCTGTGTGGCCAGCTGTTGAATGTCCGACACAGTTGTTTAATGTGTTTCGTCCACTTTTCTGGTTACTTGAGGTAGGAGAGTAAACTCCATTCCTGTTAGTTCATCATGGCCAGAAGCAAAAATATAATTGATGCAGTTTTCTAATTTTTTAATGCACCTTTGAATACTATTATCATTAAGAGTCAAACACTTTTTTTTTCCAAATTGATTCTGACATGGAACCCCCACCAAATCTAAAGCTGATAGCAGTGGAACTTCTTAGAGCGAAAGAGAGACTGAGGCTGTCTGTCTCTGCTCTCTCCTCACAGGTCCACCTCTGACCCCTGAGGTCCCTCAAGGGAGGCATATCAGTGAAAACCTCTGGCTTCCAGGATAACTTTTATCCTCCTTAGCATGATATTCAAGGGCCTTCATTGCATGTTCCTGCCAACTCCCTCACCTCATCTCCTGCCCCTCTCCTCGCCTCTTCTCACCCCATACTTGATGCTCCATCCCCATGGAGACTTTTACAGCGCTCATACTGTTCCTCCTCTCCAGACTGACTCTACACCCCCAGGCTCCCAGCCTCTGCTTTTCCACCAAGCCAGGGCTTAGAGTTGAGTGTAACATGGGGGCAGGCTGTGAAGTCAGCACATACCACTAAGACTGGCAAAGAGCCTTGGGCAAAATTATCTGCACTCCTTATATCACTATATTTTTCTTTTTTTAAATTTTATTTTGCCGAACAGAATACAGTTGGAGTCACAGAAATATCCTTCGTGTACACTGGTTGCTAAACTCTTTAGCGTCTGATTCGAGGATCATATTTGCAGCTCCTAACTGCAAATCTGACACATAGTAGTTTGTCAATAAATATCTGTAGGATAAATGAAGGGAAGGGAAAAGGAGTTCAGGAGGAAGTCATGATATGAGCAAAGGAAAGCAGGGGAGAATAAACGTGGCTGCATTAGGGAGTGGCTGGAACAAAGCACAGAGCAGATTTGAGACAATTTGAGAGACGATGGGCACAGCATTCAGTCGGCATTCACTCTGACCTGTGCACATCCAGACTCTGACTCTGTCACTTTCTGTATGACTTTGGGCAAGTGGCTTAGTCTCTCTGGGCCTTTGTTTTTCATAAAATAAGGACCTTAATGTCTGCCTCACAGAGTTCTTGTGGTGTTGATATAAGGCAATTGGATTGATTGAACAATTGAGCATTAGACTGAACAATATGAAATTGTTGGGTTTTGATCATCTTTGATCTCTAAATGGTGTGGAAGCCTAAAGCCCAGGCCACAGATCCCAGGAGGCTGGTGTCCCCTAGCAGCCCTGACCGGCCCTTCCAGGGATGAACTGTGCATTTGAATAGTTAAGAGTCATGGCTGCTCTGCTCGGAAGCCAACTCATTTCCTGTCCCCGATTTAACCTTCCCCTGCTGACCCACTCAGAGCCTAGTGTCATTTCAGGTGGCACCAAAGAGCCTGTGGCCTGGGAAGCCCAGAGGATTTCCAAGGTGTTGGCACAAGGCAGCTGCCACTAGTGTGGCAGAGCTAGGCTTGGAGGGTTTCTATTTTCTTTATTTTTCCAGACGATGGAAGCCTTTCAACTGACCACTCACCTTGGACCAGGTTAATGTGGGAACTGGGAGCAGACAGGCAAAACCAGGAGGGAGAAGGAAGAGGAGGTGATGGATTCCAAGTGGATCTGGTTGCTCTCATTCATTCCAGGCGACTGTTAAATGGGACAGAATGACCCTCAAATCCCCTTTCTCTCCATTCAGTGCTTCTAGGGATCTACTTGACATTTTAGGGGAAAAAACTGTAAAAGCAAATAACACATGATACTCTCTAGAAACTGATGGCACATGATACCCTCTGTAGAAACTGTAGGACGGAGAAATCTCAGTGACCTTGTGTTCTCTGTGACCTCAGATCTCCAAAATAAAATCAGATGAGGTAAGAAGGCAAGTCTGACACCAGCCCTCCTGTACTATAATGTGCTCCAGGAGCCCCCCTACAGGAGGCTTGGCCCTCATGTTCTCCTCACACCTGCTTCCCACCCCCATGGCAGCCTTGACTGCTTTTCC
Organism: Gorilla gorilla gorilla; assembly: GCF_029281585.2. Taxonomy (NCBI): domain Eukaryota; kingdom Metazoa; phylum Chordata; class Mammalia; order Primates; family Hominidae; genus Gorilla; species Gorilla gorilla. The sequence continues at coordinate 209,785,526 of NC_073224.2, forward strand.
GTTTCAGCCCCTGCAGCCCTCCTGTCCCCTTGGACTGCCTGCAAAACATGCCTCTTCAGGCGAACAAATGCACCTCCACCCTCCCCTTTATTCTCAGTGGTGTTTCAAACTTCATCAAGCAGAAAGGGGTAAGTTCTGGTACTGAGCCACAGCCTCTGGAGTTAAACAAGGGCTTTGTACGTGTGCTGTAGGACTGCTCGGCCAGGTCCCTATCTGCTGAGGGACCCCATGACACCATGAGGCACAGGCTACAGACTCAGCTAGAGAAGGGTCTTCAGCCCGACCCAGACAGAGATGAGCTGCTTGGGGTCTTGAGACTCTCTGACTGAGCAGAAAGCATTTTATTTACTTAGAGAATGGCTCACGTAGTTATGCAGACTGAGAAGTCTCACAGTCAGTCGTCTGCAAGCTGGAGAACCAGGAGAGCCGGTAGTGTAATTCAGTCTGAGTTGAAAGGCCTGAGAAACAGGGGGGCTGATGGTGTAAGTCCAGAAGTCCAAAGGCCCAAGAACCAGGAGCACCAAAATCCGAGAGCAGGAGAAGACGGATGTCCTGGTTCCAGCAGATAGAATGAATTTGCCCTTCCTCTGATGGGCTGTGCTATTCAGGTCTTTGATGGACTGATTGGATGACACCTTGTCTACGTTGATGAGGGCAGATCTTTTTTCGGTCTACGGATTCAAATGCTAATCTTGTCCAGAAACACCCTCACAGGCTCACCCAGACATAATATTTTACCAGCTATGTGGGCATCCCTTAGCCCAGTCAAGTTGATACCAATAATTAACCAGCACAAGAACGGTCCATGGAACACGTGCTATTCAGTTTAATGAAGTGATGTCCTGGGAACCATGCCCGTGCCCATAGGAGCATTTCTTGGAGGGGGACTTATCAAACCAAACCCTCCAGGTGAAGTACCCACCTGCTCCACCATGTGTCTGAGTGACTGCAGGCAAAAGATTTCATCTCTCTGATCACACGAGGAAACATATTAAGGATGACAGGAGATACGGTTCTCACCATTAGAGGAAGGAGTGACAAACATGAGGAAGGGAGAAAACTGGGAGCAATCCCAATTACAGAGCTCAATTTCCTCCTTTGGAAAACGGGGATGGTGACAGCATCCATCTCCTAGGGCCGTTGGGTCAACACATAGAAACACTTGATCATGTATTTGCTGCTTCTTGACCTTCACCTTCCTCTCATACCACGTAGGCCCTCACCCGGTTTCTATCATCACGGAAGTCTACTCCAGGCCAATGAGTTTCTGAATTTATGAATATGAATACGACAGACGCTCTTCACAATCTTGCTGACACTTTCACACGGTTCAGTGAAACGCTGTTCACAGATGCAGGAAAGTGAAACTTCAGGCCTGATTCATGGTGAATGGTGAGTGACTGGGTTCTGCTAATCTTCCCACGTCTATTTGCTCATTTAATAATAATGTAATTATCATAAATCACCATAGGCACTGTGCTAGGGGTTGGAGATAACCAACATTTATCCATTCATTCATTCATTCATTCACTTATTCCTCCAAATAAACAGTTAGTAAATGCCTCCCACACACAGGGTACAAATGACCCCAGAGGGGTAGGGGGCAGCCACACAGGTGATGTGGCATGGTACACGGGAGACTGAGAAGGCTGCGATAGATTGATTTCAAACAGGGAGATAATGAGAGCCAGGGTTCTCTTCATGTGTCCTAAGATCAAAATAAAGTCAGATGAGGTGAGAAGGAGAAAGAAGTTAAAAACATAGAAAACTAGAGTCAACCCTGTTTACAAAATTCTGCAGTGCAGAACCAGAGGGTGTAGAGCAGTGAAAATGCTTCAGATAACGGATTTTGTAGCAGAGGCAACTTTGCTAAAAATAAGAGACAAACTGGGAAGCACTGCCTTGACCCGCCCACAGGCGCTGAGCCTCGGAAGGATGCTGCCCACCGGCAGCTCTCTCTGGGGCAGCCCTGGGGCCCTGACTAGCCCTCTGTGGTTTGACTTCCCAGTTTCCTGATCACGAGCTCTCACAAGCCAGGCGACTCCACTCCTGCTCAGGAGGGGCTGCTCAGGAGGGGCTCCATGCCTCACCTGGGCTCATCACGTCTCTCCAGGAAACCCTTCAGCACCACCCTTGGTCTCCTGGGATCCCTCTTCGTGCAGCTTCCCTGGAGAGCAGGGAATGAAGAATGTGTATTAGGATGTGCTCCTGGGGTCCACACCTGTGGAAGGCAGGGAAGGAAGCAGGCCTGGGCAGGCCAGATGGAGACCACTGACCCCCCAGGGAGCCACAGAGCAAACAGGCTGCTGGAGAGGCCTGCCTGGGGCCTGACCAACTGGCACGCATACCCCACCTCTGTCAGTCAATCGTAGCACGGGGTACTCTGGGAGAGTGTGGCAGTGGTAGAAGTGCTGTTTGCCACTGGGGAAGCCCCTAAAGTGGGGACAGTTAAAGGCTGTGTGGTGACAGTCAACCCTGTCCACTGGGGCAGCGAGTTCCTTCCTGGACCGAGCATCCGGGTGGCACATCACAGTATCCCTGAGAGATGCTGCGGCCAGTGGCTAAGAGGCTCTGCCCTCACGCAGACCTAGTTTTCAGCTCCTGTTCCCTGTGTCTGCTCCAGGCCTCAGTCCCCTTATCCATAAAGCAGGATGAATGCAGGACTCTCAGCTACAAATGGGATGACACGGATTCCAGAAGGCTTTGTACACCATAGCGTGTGGCTGTGTAGACTGTAGAGTGGCGGGCACAGTGTGGCCTTGCAGAGCGGAGTGCTTGGGCAGCCACGGGGAGAGCGGCCAGGAGCTGGCGCCGAGGCCCCTCAGACCTGACACATCTATGACTGTGTCACTGAATTCTTACAAACACTCCACGAGGCGAGTTTTATTATTTCTGCTTTTAACAATATTTTCCACTATTTATTTCATTTTTTTAACAAATGAATATTTTTAAAATAAAGTAAATTACAGAGAATGATAGAGAATAGAGAGGTGCTATAATGTAACAGGTGGTTAAGAGCCTCGACTCAGGGGCTAGGCAGCCTGGGCTGGAATCTAGCACCCTACTGTTGAAGCTGTGCGATCTTGGGCATGTTACTTAACCTCTCTGTGCATTACGTTCATCATCTGTAAACGGGGAATAATTATAGCACCTGCCTGAGAGCTGTTAATACAGATAAATCCCCTGGCATAGGGAAACCTATGAGTAGTTGTTTTTAATTATCATTACTACTGCAAACACAAATACCCACCAAGGAGATTTAATAAAATTTATTTATTCAATTCAGATTCTTCACTTCTTTTCCCTTATCTTGAAATAACTTGTAATTCTGAAATAACTGTAGATTCACAGGAAGTTGAAAAATAGCACAGAGAGGTCTCATGTAACCTATACCCAGCTTTCACCAAGGCTGATCTCTCACATAACGATGATATGATATCAAAATCAGGGGTCCAACCAACCCTGGCATGATTGTATTAACTAGACTATGGACCTTATTCAGGTTACAGCAGTTTTTTATATGCACTCATTTGTGTTTCTCTGTGTGTGTATGTGTGTGTGTGTGTTGTATGTGAAGTTCTCACAGTTTATCACTTGTATAAATTCATAAATTTACCATCACAATCAACATACAAAACATCCATTGCCTTAAAGGAACTTTGAGCACCATGCTGAGTTGTTCACATACAGTGATACGTTCACTCCTTACCACAACCTAGGTGTTGTTATCCCCAGTTTTCAGGTGAGAAAACTGAGGAACAAAGAGGTCAAGGTAACCTGTACAAGATCACACGCTGGAAAGCAACAGTGCTGGCCTTGAACCTGCGTCTGTCATCAGTATTCTATCCGGATGCATCGCTTTTTGTCTCATCATTGTGTGCAGGAGGTTCACACAGGTTGATACCTGTGGACTTAATTCATGAATGTTAACCACTCTGTAGTTTTCCCTTTTATAATTTTTTTTTTTTTTTGACACAGGGTCTTGCTCTGTCGCCCAGGCTGGAGTGCATTGGTAAGATCTTGGCTTACTGCAACCTCTGCCTGCCAGGTTCAAGTGATTCTCTTGCCTCAGCCTCCCAAGTAGCTGGGACTACAGGCACGCACCACTACACCTGGCTAATTTTTGTATTTTTAGTAGAGATGGGGTTTCACTATGTTAGCCAGGCTGGTCTTGAACTCTTGACCTCAAGTGATCTGCCCACTTTGGCCTCCTAAATTGCTGGGATTACAGGCATGAGTGCCCATGCCCAGCCCCTTTTATAATTATACGGCTTATATAACCATGTATTGAAGATGTTACATTTTCTCTACTGCACACAATGCAAGTACCAGCCCGTCTGTATCTCCTTCTGCATTTGTGTCTCAGCCCCTCTGTGGTTGATACCTACAGGTGGAATTGCTGAGTCGTTGAGTACATGGGTCTTCAACGTTGGAGGATGTTGCCAGGTCTCGAAGTGTTTGCAACAATTTATACTTCCACCTGCTGTGCATGAGAACATGAGATGATACATGATTATTTTAATTTGCATTTCTCTGGTTTCTAGTAACATTGAACATGTCTCTTTTGATTATTGGCCATGCATGTTTTCTCTGTGTACATTTTTCTGTTGGGCAGTTTGTCATTTTTAAATAATGTTTAGGAATTCTTTACATATTCTGAAGGATAGTTCTTTATTGAGTATATGCATGGCCAATATCTTTTTCTAGTCCATGTCTTGCCTTTTTAAAAAACTTTCATTATGGTATCTTTTATCATAGAAAAAGTATAATAAAAATGAATAAATAAATAAATAAATAAAAATAAAAGAAGAAGCCAAAGTCATATCTTCTTAAGTTCTATTAAAAAAAAAAAAAAAAAGAAAAGAAAAACATTCCACTGTAGTCGATTTTATCAATCTCTCCCTTAACAGTTTGTGCTTTTGTGTGTTTTATGTAAAAAATTACCTTCCACTTCATGGTCATAAAGATTTTTTTCTTAATTTTTTAAATTGTTTTAAAGTTTTATTTTTTCTTGGTTTTCTGCAGTAGAGTTTCACTTTATACAGTTATTTTCTATGTAAGATGTGAATTTCACCCCCCCTCAACATCTAGCCAATTTCCTAGCGCTATTTGCTGAGTCATCCACCTCTCCCCTCCTCTTTGCAGCACCTCCTCCACATATGTGGAGTTTCTGTGTCCATCTGAGTCTGTGTCTGGTTTCTCCAGTGGCCTATTTACCTTGTACAACGCTAACAACCACAATCGAAAATGCTAGAACTTAATCATAAATCTTGGTGTTGGGAAAGGTAAGTTGTCCTTGCCCTTCAAAATTATTTTCCCTGGAAACTTTTGAATCAGCCTATCATGTTCACTTGAAGTTCTGTTGGGATTTTTAAAAATTATTATTGTATTGTGTTTATGGATTAGCATGGGGATAATTGACATCTTTAGAATATTAGTCCTTCCTACCCATTAGCAGGTTATATCTCTCCCCTATTCAGTTTTCCTTTTATGTCCTTCAGTAAAATTTCATAATTTTCCCTTTAAAGGTCTTCCACATCGTTTACTAGATTTATTTCTTGGTACCTTATATTGTTTATCAGAGCTCTGGAGTGAGGCATAGCTCATGTTGTAGCTTAGCTATTTACAATCTGCATGATCCTAGTCAAGTCTCTTAAATGGCTCAATCCTCAGTTTCCTCATAGATAATTGTACCTACAGCATAAAGTAGGTGTGAGGATTAATGAAATAAAGAATGTGATACTTTTAGAACACTCTAAATATCCAATAAATGTTAGCTCATCCTGGATTTGGCATAAATTTGGAGTTGCATTTCTGAATAGTTGTGTTATCAGTAAATGAATGAGCTTGGGATATGGTCCCCAGGCAGAAATAGGTTAAATGTAACAGAATCTGATCTGTAAGTAATTGGCAGACAACCTACTCCCCCTCCTCCAACACTTAATAAAGTGCTTTCAAAATACCTATATAATAAAACCAAAACTCCTACTAAATCTCAAAGCAAGGATAATTAAGTTAGATTTTGAAGCCATTCTGGTTAACTTAGAAAACCAAGAAAAAGAGAAAATTAATTGTAAAGATTTTTTTATGTTCAAAATTTAGTGTGGCTTATTAGCATAATTGTTGTTCTAGTTTTTTTTCAGCTAAAACTATTTAAACTGGGTTTCATTTTTAAAGGTTATGTTTGTTTATTTTTAAACAATAAATATTTTATCATAAACATTTCATACATTAAAGTACAAACGTGCAAAAATTTCTCCACATCATACCACCCAAATAGCATTGCTCACATTTTGGTTCATATCATTTTTTCTCTTTCTTGATGTCAATAAATGGGCTTCTGGGTTCATGCTCACTTTTTATTTTCCCTCAAAAGGATGCTGTAGATGTGTTTCCATTTTAATAGTTGCAGAATTACATCGTTTGACATCATCACATTATATTCCATTTTATAGATTTGCACTAACTTAGCAAATCAATTCCCTATTTGGTGCCATTTGGTCTTATAAAGTAAATCATGCTCCAATAAACCACACTGCATACTTCTTTTTGGTTAACTTGTGTGACCACCTCCGTCAATAAAATCCTTGGGAATGAGATTATCAGGATAAAAAGCATGCTCCCTTTACATTTTCACATGTATTGCCAACTGCCTTCCTGAAAAGGTCAAATTAATTAGCACCATTTTCATCTGTGCCTGAGGGTGTCCATTTTCCAATAAGCTAAGTGGGTTTGTCAGTTTTCTTAGTCTTTACCTATCTGGCAAGCGGAAAACAAGCCTCTCTCTGCATATGCATTTCCTTGATTAGTAGAGAACCTAAACATCTTTTCATCTGTTTATTGGCTCTTTGAATTTCCTTTTCTGGATTGCCTCCATGAGTGCTTTGCATGTTCATCTTGTTGTCTTATAAGAATTCCTGTTTATTAACATTGTTTGTAACATTGTGTGCATTAATGTTAATTAATCCCTTGCCATGGGTGTGGAAAATATCTGCCGTATAAACCTTGCTTATGGCATATCTTTAATGTTTAATAGAAAAGTGTATATATAGTAAACAACAATATATCAGAAAAACAAAGCATTACCAGGGCCCCAGAAGCCCCTGGATACCCCACTGAGTTCCTGCATTCTATCAAGAGTAAAGTGGGTTTTTTTGTTTGTTTGTTTTGGTCAGTGGTTTCATTGACATACAGAAATTTCTGATTTTGTGTTAATTTAATCTCTCTTACCCTTTATAGTCTCCAGGCTTCTTGATATGCTGAGGAAGGTGTTTTCCACCCCACAATTATAAAAATAATCTTCTCTTGCCTGATTGCCATGGCCAGAACTTCCTAATTGTCTCTGTTTGCAGATGACATGATTGTGTATTTAGAAAACCCCCTTGTCTCACCCCAAAATCTCCTTAAGCTGATAAGCAACTTCAGTAGTCTCAGGATACAAAATCAATGTGCAAAAATCACAAGCATTTTTATACAGCAATAATAGACAGAGAGCCAAATCATGAGTGAGCTCCCATTCATAATTGCTGCAAAGAGAATAAAATATCTAGGAATACAACTTACAAGGGACGTGAAGGACCTCTTCAAGGAGAACTAAAAACCACTGCTCAAGGAAATAAGAGAGGACACAAACAAATGGAAAAACATTCCATGCTCATCAATGGAATCAATATCATGAAAATGGCCATACTGCCCAAAGTAATTTATAGATGCAATGCTATCCCTATCAAGCTACCATTGACCTTCTTCACATAAGTAGAAAAAACTACTTTAAATTTCATATGGAACCAAAAAAGAGTTTGTATAGCCAAGACAATCCTAAGCAAAAACAATGAAGCTGTAGGCATCATGCTACCTGACTTCAAACTACACTACAAGGCTACAGTAACCAAAACAGCATGGTACTGGTACCAAAACAGATATATAGACCAATGGAACAGGACAGAGGCCTCAGAAATAACTCCACACATCTATAACCATCTAGTTTTTGACAAACCTGACAAAAACAAGCAATGGGGAAAGGATTCCCTATTTAATAAATGGTGTTGGGAAAACTGGCTAGCCATATGCAGAAAACCGAAACTGGACACATTCCTTACCTTATAAAAAAATTAACTCAAGATGGATTAAAGACTTAAATGTAAGATCTAAAACCATAAAAACCCTAGAAGAAAATCTAGGCAATACCATTCAGGACGTAGGCATGGGCAAAACTTAATGACTAAAGCACCAAAAGTAATGGCAACAAAACCCAAAATTGACAAATGGGATCTAATTAAATTAAAGAGCTTCTGCACAGCAAAAGAAACTATCATCAGAGCAAACAGGCAACCCACAAAATGGGAGAAAATTTTTGCAATCTATCCATCTGACAAAGGGCTAATATCCAGGATCTACAAGGAACTTCACCAAATTTACAAGAAAAAGACAACCCCAACAAAAAGTGAGCGAAGAGTGTGAACAGATACTTCTCAAAAGATGGCATTTATGTGGCCAAAAAACCTATGAAAAAAAGCTCATCATCACTGATCATTAGAGAAATGCAAATCAAAACCACAATGAGATAACATCTCATGCCAGTTAGAATGGCGATCATTAAAAAGTCAGGAAACAACAGATGCTGGAGAGGATGTGGAGAAATAGGAACACTATTACACTATTGGTGGGGGTGTAAATTAGTTCAACCATTGTGGAAGACAGTGTGGTGACTCCTCAAGGATCTAGAACCAGAAATACCATTTGACCTAGCAATCCCATTACTGGGTATATACCCAAAGGATTATAAATCATTCTACTATACAGACACATGCACATGTATTTTTATTGCGGCACTATTCACAATAGCAAAGACTTGGAACCAACCCAAGTGCCCATCCACGGTAGACTGGGTAAAGAAAATGTGGCACATATACACCATGGAATACTATGCAGCCATAAAAAAGGATGAGTTCATGTCCTTTGCAGGGACATTAATGAAGCGGGAAACCATCATTCTCAGCAAACTAACACAGGAAGAGAAAACCAAACACTGCATGTTCTCACTCATAAGTGGGAATTGAACAATGAAAACACATGGACACAGGGAGGGGAACATCACACACACAGGCCTATTGGGTGATGGGGGGCTAGGGGAGGGATAGCATTAGAAGAAATACCTAATGTAGATGACGGGTTGATGGGTGCAGCAAACCACCATGGCACGTGTATACCTATGTAACAAACCTGCATGTTCTGCACATGTAGCCCAGAACTTAAAGTATAATAAAAACAATATATATAAAAAATAAGGAATTATGCCCATATGTGTTATTAAAATGGGTATTTATTTAAAATTTAAAAAAGAAATAATCTTCTATGAGAAGCTTCAATTCTATTTTTTGTGTTTCACAGAGCCAGGCCAGTTGCCACAATTCACATTCAATGACTAATCTTTCCCTTGAGTTGAAACATACACATTTAATTTGCATGTCTGTCTATGTACTTAACATATGCACATATTTGAGTGTATTTTTTGATTCTTCATTATTTGTCTGCTCTGTTGTTTTGAAAATCGTGCCCTGAATCTCTTGCGTTGATAAGCTTTTCAATTACTGTGACTCATTTCTCAAGTCTATCAATATCTGCTTTGATTTAATTTCTTCTGTAGGACTTTTCCTATCTATTCTCACATAGTCACTCTTCCATACAAATTTAAGACAATTGTATGAATAAGTGTCTACCTTATTTATCCTCTCTCTAAGGACTAAGCTCTGATTTTTTTTCTTATCTTGTCCAAATTCCTATCTAAGGGGTCTAGGGAGTCATGCCATACAAACCATAAGTTCTCCTCAGATGGGTTTTATTTAACCCTGTATATTGTGACTTACTTTCCAATCTGACTCTGGTGTAACATGACGTGACAAAGAAGAAAATCAAAATATTTTACCCCAAAACATGTTTCTTTTCCACATTTTGAAATGACCCTGCAAAGCTGTCCTTTGTGGGGAAAATTTGCATCTGTAAAGAATCTCTATTAACATAGGTAGAGCTTTTTCTTCCAGGCCCTCCCAATCCTGAAGAGATTAACTAAGAGTCTAGCACCCTTTAAAGGTCTGAATAGGAAGCATTTGTCATCTATTGTCTCTATGGGCAGCCACTATGAGACTTCAAAAGAACCTTGGTCTCTACAATCTTTTATCTTCACCTGAACATTTCCTTTCTATTGATCTTCAGGTCTTTAGATAAACTCAACCAATTGTCAACCAGGAAATGTTTAAATTTACCTATAGCCTGGAAGTCCCCCTGCTTTGAATTGTCCCACCCTTCTGGACCAAACTAATGTATTTCACAAATGTATTTGATTGATGTCTCATGACTCTCTAAAATGTATAAAACCAAGCTGCACCCTGACCGCTTTGGGCGGATGCTCTCAGGACTTCCTGAGGGCTGTGTCATGGACCGTGGCCACTCATATTTGGCTCAGAATAAATCTCTTCAAATATTTTACAGAGTTTGACTCTTTTCATTGACACTCTGTACACCCTACGAATCTGCACTATAACCTCAGTCAGAGAATGTGGAGAGTGCTGTTTCCACATATTGAAGTTTATTGGCATTTTCTTTGGGATATAATATTTGATCCATTTAATAGACATACATTTTTAAAAGATATATTTCTTGTTTGCAGTGTAAAGAATAATCTGTCAATCTTATTAATTATCCTACTTATGGCCTCAAATAATCTTAGTTCTTTCTTCTTGATATGTTACCAGCAGAGGAAGACTGGCAGTTTCCCACTGATACTATGTTTCTGTTGGATTTTTCTTTGTATTTCCTTCAGCTATTATTTCATATACTGTATCTTAACTTTATATCATTGGTTCATGTTGATTAAAGGACATTCTATCTTCACTGTGATTGTATCCTTAATATAATTTAAAAGTAGCCCTCTGTATTAGTCCATTCTTGCACTGTAACAAAGAACTACCTGAGACTGGGTAATTTATAAAGAAAAGAGGTTTAATTGGCTCATGGCTCTGCAGGCTATACAGGAAGCATGGTGGCATCTGCTTCTGGGGAGGCCTCAGGGTGCATTTACTCATGGAGAAAGGCAAAGTGGGAGCAGGCATCTTACATGGCAGGAGCAGGACCAAGGGGAGGAGTGGGAGGTAAACAACCAGATCCCATGAGAATGCTATCATGAGAATAGCACCAAAGGGATGGTGCTAAACCATTGCGAAAATTTATACTTCCATCTGCTGTGCATGAGAATATGGATGATTTATCATTATTTTAATTTGCATTTCTATGTTTCTGGTAAGGTGAACACGTGTCAACCACCTCTCTCATGAAGGAGGATCCTCATGATCCAATCACCTCCCATCAGGCCCCACCTCCAACACTGATTACAACTGAACATAAGATTAGGATGGGGAAGTAGATCTAAACCACATCATTGTTTCTCTGGCCCCTCCCAAATCTCATGTCCTTCTCACATTTCAAGATATAGTTGTGCCTTCCCAATAGTCCCCCAAAGTCTTGACTCATTCCAGCATTAACTCAAATCTCCACAGTCCAAAGTGTCATCCGAGACAAGGCAATTCTCTCCCGCTATGAGTCTGTAAAATCAAAAGCAAGTTAGTTACTTCCAAGATACAACGGCAATAAAGGCATTGGATAAATACTCTTTCCAAAAGGGAGAAATCAACCAAAAGAAAGGGGCTACAGGCCCTGCACAAGTCTGAAACCCAGCAGGGCGGTCATTAAATCTCAAAGCTCCAAAATAATCCCCTTTGACTCCATGTCTCACATCCAGGGCATACTTGGTGCAAGGGGTGGGCTCTCAAGGTCTTGAGCAGCTCCACTTCTGTGGCTTTCCAAGGGTCAGCCCCCACAGTTGCTTTCAAGGGCTGGTGTTGGATGCCTGTGGTTTTCCAAGTGCAATGTGCAAGCTGCTTGTGGATCTACCATTCTGGGGTCTGGAGGATGGTGGCCCTATTCTCACACTTCCACTGGACAGTCCCCCAGTGGGGACTCTGTGTGAGGGCTCCAACCCCACATTTCCCCATCACTCTGCCCTAGCAGAGGTTCTCCATGAGGGTTCTGCCCCTGCAGCAGGCTTCTGTCTGGACATTCAGGCTTTTCCATACATCCTCCAAAAACTAGGCAGAGACTCCCAACCCTCAGCTCTTGCATTCTGTGTACCTATAGGCTTATCACCACAGAGAGGCTGCCAAGGCTTACAGCTTGCACCCTCTAAAGCAGTGGCCAAGCTGTACCTGGGCACCTCCTAGCCATGGCTGGGGCTGGAGCAGCTGGGATGCAGGAAGCAGCGTCCTGAGGCTGCACAGGGAGTTGGAGCCCTGAGCCTGGCCAACAAACCATTCTGTCTTCCTAGGCCTCAGGGCCTGTGATGGTAAGGACTGTTGTGAAGGTCTCTGAAATGCCTTCAAGGCCTTCTCTCCATTGTCTTGGCTATCAGCACTTACCTTTCTTTTAGTTATGCAAATTTTTGCAGACTGCTTGAATTCCTCCTTTGAAAATGGGCTTTCCCCAACCCCCCCGCCACATGGCCAGGCTACAAATCTTCCAAACTTTTATACTCTACTTCCCTTTTAAATATACGTTCAAGTTTCAGGTCATTGCTTTGCTCATGCACACAAGCATAGGCTGTTCAAAGCAGCCAAGCCACATCTTGAATGCTTTGCTGCTTAGAAATGTCTTCCGCCAGATACCCTAAATCAACACTCTCAAGCTCAAAGTTCCACAGATCCCTAGATCAGGGGCACAATGCAGCCAGGCTCTTTGCTAAAGCATAGCAAAAGTGACCTTAACTCCAGTTCCCAGTAAGTTCCTCATATCCATCTGAGACCTCCTCAGCCTGGCCTTCACTGTTTGTAAAACTATCAGCATTTTGGTCACAAACTTTCAACAACTCTGTAGGAAGTTCCAAACCTTCCCTCGTCTTCCTATCATTTTCTGAACCCTCCACATTCTTCTAAACTCTGCCCATTTCTCAGTTCCAAAATTACTTCCACATTTTCAGATATCTTTATAGCAATATCCCACTCCTTGTACCAATTTTCCATATTAGTCTATTCTTTCACTGCTATAAAGAAATACTTGAGACTGGGTAATTTATAAAGAAAAGAGATTTAATTGGCTCACCATCCCACAGGCTGTACAGGAAGCATGGCGGCACTGCTTCTGGGGAGGCCTCAGGGAGCTTTTACTCATAGAGGCCAAGTGGGAGCAGGCAACTTACACAACAGGAGGAAGAAAAAGACGGGTGGCAGAGGTGCCACACACTTCTAAGCAACCAGATTACATTAGAATTCTGTCATGAAAACAGCATCAAAGGGATGGTGCTAAACCATTCATGAAGGATCCACTCCCATGATTCAATCACCTACCACCAGGCCCCACCTTGACAATGAGGATTACAATTGAACATAAGATTTGGGTGGGCACACAGATCCAAACCATATCACCCTCTTTATCCATTTAATTTCATTTTTTCCCCCACTGGCCTGATCTCTGTTTCCTTGAATTCATTATTTACATTAGACTCTTTACATTTCTGGTGTTGCTTTTTGTTGGTCTATCTTTTTGCCCATCATTAGGGGTGTTTCTGGCAGAGAACACAAAAATAAGAAATATTTTAACCCAATGTGAGAGAATACATCACCAGCTTTATTTATCTTGTATCTAATTATCATTATAGCAGATATTTCAGGTTGTGTTTCTCTCACTAATTTCCATATAAAAAATTTATTCTTTTGTGGTGCTTCATTTGCCATTTATTTGCTTTATGATTTATTTTTATTTGTCCTTCCCGCTCGCTTTTTTTGTTTTTTTGAGACAGAGTCTTGTTCTGTCACCCAGGCTGGAGTGCAGTGGCACAATCTCGGCTCACTGCAAACTCTGCCTCCCGGGTTCACGCCATTCTCCTGCCTCAGCCTCCTGAGTAGCCGGGACTGCAGGCACCCGACACCATGCCTGGCTAATTTTTTGTATTTTTAGTAGAGACGGGGTCTCACTGTGTTAGCCAGGATGGTCTCCATCTCCTGACCTCGTGATCTGCCTGCCTTGGCCTCCCAAAGTGCTGGGATTACAGGTGTGAGCCACCTTGCCTGGCCCCACCCTCCCTTCTTTTATAATTTGGTTGGTATGTGCTCTGGTTTAAATTTTATGTTTATACTTTTAAATCATGGGTTTAGACTGATCAGCTTTGTGCCTATTGATTATCTACCATGAAAGAAGAGACATGAAGACATTGCCTCATTTCCTGCACCATCCCTCTCATTTGTTGGTGGGATTTTTGTTCCAGTGTATGATCATCAAATTATTATTTACTATTGTGTAGCTTTTCTTTCAAGAGCCATAAAAATTATGTCCGGTTTTGTAACCATAATTATTGTTTGACTTAATTTCATGTTTAAAATGATTCAGTATTTCCAGTCTTTCCACACTACAGCTTTAGCAGTGTGAGTTCTTCATTTTGAATTCTTTTTCAGTTGAGTGTTTCAAGTCTCCATGTAGATTCTTCTGAAAGGTTATGTGAAAGCCCTGTTTCCTGAGTCCTTATTTCCATTGCCCTAGCAAGGCTGGAAGTTTGGCTTTATATGCAACCCTTGAGTAAAACTATTTCTCCCAATGCAGCTTTGCTATTTAAACCTTGAATCCACTGCTTGGAGCCTGTATGTAAGAATGAGGGAAGAGGTCTAGCGAGAAGACAAAACACCTGGTTTAGTCTTCACTCAGGGTGGCCTACTGAAACACTGGCCCAGTTCCTTATCCCTCTCATTCTTTCTTCTTGCCGCATAATTGATTTCCCATTTCCTTGACTTTGGACTTGGCCATGGGGCTTGCCTTGGCCAATGAGATATTAGCAGACGTGATTCAAGCAAAGGTTTTTAAATGTGTGTGGCTGGGTTTGCCCTCTTGAGCTTCTGCCAACCCCATGAAAGTTGATGCCCTGGATAGCCTGCTGGTCTCAGAAGGGTGAGAAACTCACAGAGCAGATCTGAACCAAACCTGTGGTCTAGAGCCAAGCTGAGCTGAGCCCAGCCAAAATCAGCAGAGTCGTAGCTGCCAGCCACATACAGTGTGAAAATAAGTGACTGTGGTGTTAAGCCAGGAGTCGGGACTGGTCTGTCATGCAGCAGCATTATGAGAAGGTGACTGATGCACCCTGTCCTTCTCTTGCTCCTGTCATGGTGTTGTACATGTCACCCCCCTTCTCTGGGCCTCAGTTTCTTTAACTATGACATGAAAGAGTTGATCACTGGGTGACTTCTAGGGTCTCTTCTAATACGAAGATTCTGGATTTCAATACAGGGTTTGGTGGTGAGAGGGAAGGAGATTGTTCTAGCACAGGGGTGCAAAGAAGGCTATGTTGGAAAGGGAATGGGAGGGGGACATGTTTGTCTCACTGGAGCAAGTGACCTGAGAGATGCAGGCAGGGGTGGGTTGGGGGCTTGGAGGCCTGATGCAGAAATGCTCGTGCTTGGGCTTCCCAGGAAGCTGTACCTGCTCAACCCCCACCTGCTCCTTAACCCCTTGTAAATCAGCTTCAGACCCCACCATGCTGCTGAAACCGCCTTCTCACTGAGGACTTCTCATTACCAAATCCTCACTCTTGAACTTGATGCTTCCTCCAAGCCCTCTTCCCTGTCTTCTGTCCCCACACCCTATTGGCACTCCCCCGCTCCATCTGCCCACCCTCTTTCTATCTTCTTCAATGAGTCTACTCTGAAGGGATCTCCCAAGGCTCTCTCCTCTGCTTTTCTTCCCAGCCTAGGAATGGGCATGGAATTCAGGGATATGGATCTCAGGCAGAGAACCTGTGTACCATAGGTCAGGGTTCCAGGCAAGCCACCCAGAGGGTACCAAAAGCAAGCATCTTCTGAGTACTGCCAAAAAGTAAATAGTCCTTTGCTGTTGTTCTAAATAACCTAAAGCCTTAGGAAGAGAGCTTTGGATAAACACGAAGAGGCTCAGTGCTGGGCTCAGATCACTACTGGGTATTATGTTTGTACGGCCACTCGGCATCTCCAGCACGATCATTCTTACATAGGATATTCTGTGCTTACAGCTACAATAGATGATCTGAGCAGGGGCGGCGAGACTTCTCAGGCCAACTTAAAGCAAAGGTAGTCAGTTTGCATTTCTCTCTCTCTATTTTTTTTTTGAGACAGAGTCTCACTCTGTCACACAGACTGGAGTGCAGTGGCATCCTCTGCTCACTGCAAACTCTGCCTCCCAGGTCTAAGCAATTCTCCTGTCTCAGCCTCCTGAGTAGCTGGGATTACAGGTGTGTGTCACCACGTCCGGCTAATTTTTGTATTTTTAGTAGAGATGGGATTTCACCGTGTTGGCCAGGCTGGTCTGGAACTCCTGACCTCAGGGGATCCTCCCACCTTGGCCTCCCAAAGTGCTGGGATTACAGGTGTGAGCCACTGTGCCCAGCCTGCATTTCACTTATTTTCCACACAGAATGGTCTTCAAAATGCTCTTCCTCCAAAAACCTGTTTCCCCCTTTCCTCAGGCACTTGTCCGCTCTCTCTCACTGCTGGCCTCTGCCATTGTTCTGTGGTCCTGACTTCTTAGCACATCCTGAACTCCAGCCTGTGGCTTGAAGGATGCTCCATGGTTCATCTTGCAATAGCCTTTGCCTTGGAACACACCTTTGCTTAATAAATGTGCTTGCTGTTCTTCTTATAAGCCCCTTTCTACCTGTGTAGGAAACCATTGCTAGACAAAGCCTTTCAAGCGTGTGTGCACCCCACAGGTTCTCAGCGATCCCCCACCCCGTAAGAACCAGACCCCTCATAATTAACCCTGCTGAAAAATACCTGGGATTTATCACCAGTGGGACTTTCACTTACAGAGCTGATAGGCATCTTCAAGCTTATGTGAGACTGGAAAGCAGCATGTTCAAGGAAAAAAGGGATGAACTTGGAAGCAGATACACCTGGCTTCAGATTCTGGCTCCATCCTTAGCTGGTCATGCGCACATCACTCCCAACCCTCTAGTCACACACAACAATGTACAGTGTCTGACGCATCGTTGGCATTCAATACGTCATTGTCTTTCCTCCATAGGACCTAGTCCTGCCTCTGGTTTTTAAATTAGCATCAATCGTATTTCCCCTATTTTAATCTAATTGTCTGCTTAATTGCTTATGCCCTGCCCAAGGTCACTTAGATTCTGCACCCTTAGTCCAGTGCCTGCCGCAAAGTGGGTGCCCAGTGAAAATAGCCTGATGTAGGAGAACATATTGGAGTTCTGTGAAAAACTCTCTCTGTGTATTCTGTTTTTCAGAAGCACTCTGCACATCCCAGATCTTCTTCTCTGTCTTCCATGTCCCTTGTCCTCATTGTTTTTGTTATTACAACTTCATTCTTTCCCATTTTAAGTTGAGTAATTTCCTCTCCATTTCCCCGATGGAATTTCCAGCAATGATTTATCATCCTGGGGTTGAGTTTTATGTGGCATTCATCTCTGTTAATGTTTTCATCTGTTTTGTTTCTCCCCCACAATGTACTAGCTCATTTTTCTCCTCTCATTTTATAACTTCCATGGATAATTCTTCTTTGAATTGTGACTCTTTACTCTGAGTCTGAGTTTTTGTCATTCTGCCTCTGGTTCTTGGGTGATTCCTCTTGGGAGGCAGGTTCCTCCTTTCTTCGCTCTTGTGCTCATCCTCTTTATCAGAGAGGCATTTCCTGTGTGTGGGCGGGGGGGGGGGGTCCCGTTTTGCTCTTGCTGGTCTTTACAAATCTCAAGGGGGTGGCCATTTGTTGGGGGGCAGGGGAACTGAGCTGGGTAATCCTTAACTCCCATGTGGGATCATCATCCCAAAACCTTCAGGGAAAATACATAATTTCCTTTGCCCTGGGCATGGGGGGTTCTATCTTCCTCACTTTTCAGGGTCAAGAAGTTGTTGCTACTTTTGGCAAAGCTTGTTAAGTCTCCAGATCTCTGTGAACCAAGGCCCAGGGTCCCCCCTCCTCCCTCCTTCAGCCCTCTCATTGCGTAACCAGGGGGTCAGGTGTGGAGAATGTCTATGGCTTGCCACCCTGGTGCCTCCTCGGCTCATCACCCCTGCCATGCTGAACTGGGGAACTGAGTCCCTTGCAGTCTGCCCCAAATTCACCTCTCCTCTCTCCAATCAAATGGTTAAAAGGTCACCAGACTTTTAATGTTGCAGAACTTAGATTTCATTTTTCCTGCCTAGTGAATGACCACTCCATTGCAACAGTACCCTGGACCAAAAGTCTTGCAGTCATCCCTGATTCCTCTTTTTCTCTCATGCCCACACCCAACCCACCAGTTAACCCTGCTAGCTCCTCTCTCAACATGGGTCCAGCGTCTGGCCCCTCTCACCACTGCACGGCACTGTCCCACGCTGGCCCATGCCACCATCCTCCCTCCCCTGGCAGCACTGCAGCAGCCTCTCCCCTGGCCCCTGCTTCCTCCCTGCCTTGGTTTCTTCTCATACCATGGGTAGAGTGGCCCTGCACAGACGTGAGGCCATGTCCTGACATTCCTCTCTACAGAGGTCCAGGAGACCCTCATGGTTCACCCCATTGCTCCCAGTGCCTTCTTCTGTTACTGACTGTCTTGCTCTCTTCACCTTCTTGCCAGCTGTTCCTTCTGCCTGGAATGCCTTTCCTCATCGCCTGCTGAACTTTAACTCAGCCACTGTTATAGAATGAATGTTCATGTCCTTCTAAAATTCATATAACTAGTGCCCTTTTGAAAGAGACCCCAGAGAGCTCCTTCGCCCCTTCTGCCACAGGAGGACACAGTGAGAAGGCTATGAGTTAGGTAGCCGGCCCTCACCAGACACTGAATCTGTGGGCACCTTGATCTTGAACTTCCCACCCTCCAGAACTGTGAGAAATAAATTTTTATTGTTTACTAGCCATGCAGGCTCTGGTATTCTTTTATAGCATCTCAAATAGACCAATGCAATAACTGTAATGGTTTGCTACGGCTGCCCGAACAAACTGCCACGAACTGGGCATCTGAAACAGCAGGAATTTATTATCTCACAGTGCAGGAGGCTAGACATTCAAGATCAAAGTGCTGGCAAAATTGATTTCTTCTCTAGGCTCTGAGGAAGACCTTGTTCCAGGTCTCTCTCCTTTTCTGGCAATCTGGTGTTCCTTTGCTTGGAGATGCCTCACCCTGATCTCTGCTTTGATGATCACATGGTACTCTCCCTGTGTGCATGTCTCTCTGCAAAATCTCTTTTATAGGAGGACACCAGTTGATATGGTTTGGATGTTTTGTCCCCTCCAAGTCTCATGTTAAAATGTGATCTTCACACTGTAGAAGGTGGAACCAGGTGGGAGGTGATTGGATCATGGGGGTGGATCCTTCATAAGTGGTTTAGCACCATCTCCTTGGTGATGAGTGAGTTCACGTGAGATCCGGTTGTTTAGATGTCTGATGCCTTCCTCACCTCTTTTGCTCCCGCTCTCACCATGTGATATGCTGGCTCTCCTTTACCTTCCACTATGATTGTAGCTTCCAGAGGCCTCACCAAAAGCAGATGCTGGTGCCATGCTTCCTGTATAGCCTGCAGAACCACAAACCAAGTAAACCTCTCTTCTTTATACATTACCCAGCCTCAGGTATTCCTTTTAGTAATGCAAAAACAGCCTACCACACCCTGTGTGATGTGGCTTGGCTGTGTCCCCACGCAAATCTCCACTGGAATTGTGCCTCCCAGAGTTCCCACACGTTGTGGGAGGGACCCAGAGGGAGGTAATTTAATCATGGGGTCCAGTCTTTCCCATGCTATTCTCCTGATAGTGAATAAGTCTCACCAGATTTGATGGGTTTATCAGCGTTTCTGCTTTTGCTTCATCCTCATTTTTCTCTTGCCACCACCATATAAGAAGTTCTTTTCACCTCCCGCCATGATTCTGAGGCCTCCCTAGCCATGTGGAACTGTAAGTCCAATTAAACCTCTTTTTGCTCGCATGTTCGGGTATGTCTTTATCAACAGCATGAAAACGAACTAATGCAGTACATGGAGCGTTACGGAAAAGATATCCGAAAATGTGGAAGCAACTTTGTAACTGGGTAACAGGCAGAGGTTGGAACTGTCTGGAGGGCTCCAAAGAAGATATGAAAATGTGGGAAACTTTGAAACTTCCTAGAGACTTTTTGAATGGCTTTGACCAAAATGCTGATAATGATATGAATAATAAGGTGCAGGCTGAGGTGGTCTCTGATGGAGATGAGGAACTTGTTGGGAACTGGAGCAAAAGTGACTCTTGTTATGTTTTAGCAAAGAGACTGGTAGCATTTTGCCCCTGCCCTAGAGATTTGTGGAAGTTTGAACTCAAGAAAGATGATTTAGGGTATCTGACAGAAGAAACTTATAAGCAGAAAAGCATTCAAGAGGTGACTTGGGTACTGTTAAAAGCATTCAGTTTTATAAGGGAAGCAAAGCATAAACGTTTGGAAAACTTGCAGCCTGACTATGCAATAGAAAACAGAAACCCATTTTCTGGGGAGTAATTCAAGCTGGCTGCAGAAATTTGCATAAGTAGAAAGGAGCCTAATATTAACCCCCAAGACCACAGGGAAAATGTCTCCAGGCCATGTCAGAGAGCTTCATGGCAGCCCCTCCCATCACAGGCCCAGAGGCCCAGGAGGAAAAAGTGGTTTTGTGGGCCAGGCCCAGGGTGCCTGTGCTATGTGGAGCCTATGGATTTGGTGCCCTGTGTCCCAGCCACTCCAGCCATGGGTGAAAGGGGCCAATGTACAGCTTGGGCTGTAGCTTCAGAGGGTGGAATCCCCAAGGCTTGGCAGCTTCCACGTGGCGTTGAGCATTCAGGTGCACACAAGCTAAGAACTGAGGTTTGGGAACCTCCACCTAGATTTCAGAAGATGTACAGAAACGCCTGGATGCCCAGGCAAAATTTTGCAGCAGGGGTGGGGCCCTCATGGAGAACCTCTGCTAGGGCAGTGAGGAAGGGAAATGTGGAGTTGGAGCCCCCACACAGAGTCCCTTCTGGGGCACTGCCTAGTGGAGCTGTGAGAAGAGGGCCACTGTCCTCCAGACCCCAGAATGGTAGATCCACCAACAGCTTGCACCATACACCTGGAAAAACCACAGACACTCAATGCCAGCCTGTGAAAGCAGCCAGGAGGGAGGCTGTACCTGGCAAAACCATGGAAGGGGAGCTGCCCAAGACCATGGGCACCTACTTCTTGCATCAGTGTGACCCGGATGTGAGACGTGGAGTCAAAGGAGATAATTTTGGAGCTTTAAAATTTGACTGCCCAGCTGGATTTCAGACTTGCATGGGCCCTGTAGCCCCTTTGTTTTGGCCAATTTCTTCCATTTGGAATGGCCTATTTACCAAATACCTGTACCCCAATTGTATCTAGGAAGTAACTAGCTTGTTTTTGATTTTACAGGCTCATAGGCAGAAGGCACTTGCCTTGTCTCAGATGAGACTTTGGACTGTGGACTTTTGGGTTAATGCTGAAATGAGTTAAGACTTTGGGGGACTGTTCGGAAGGCATGATTGGTTTTGGAATATGAGGACATGAGATTTGGAGGGGCCAGGGGTGGAATGATGTAGTTTGGCTGGGTCCCCACCCAAATCTCAACTTGAATTGTATCTCCCAGAATTCCCATGTGTTGTGGGAGGGACCCAGGGGGAGGTAACTGAATCATGGTGGCCAGTCTTTCCCATGCTATTCTCATGAGAGTGAATAAGTCTCATGAGATCTTATGGGTTTATCAGGGATTTCTGCTTTTGCTTCCTCCTCATTTTTCTCCTGCCACCACCATGTAAGAAGTCCCTTTCACCTCTTGCCATGATTCTGAGGCCTCCCCAGCCATGTGGAACTGTAAATCCAATTAAAGCTCTTTTTGATCCCAGTTTCCAGTATGTCTTTATCAGCAGCGTGAAAATGAACTAATACACTGTGTTAGGGTCATGTTGGATTAAGACCCACCCTAATAACCTCATTTTACCTTGATTACCCCTGTAAAGACCCTATCTCCAAATAAGATCACATACCTTACCAAATAAGGTATGGGTGGGCTAGGGCTTTAGCATATGGATTTCAGAGGTGGGGCACACTTCAGTGCTTAACAGTCACATTCCCAATTTACAGCTGCAGAAATGCCATGAACAGCCATAAGAATTTTGAAAAAGAACAAAATTAAAGGTCTTATACTTCCAGACTTCAAAACTTACTATCAAACTACAGTAATCACCAGGCACAATGGCTTGCACCTATAATCCCAGCACTTTGGGAGGCTGAGACAGGAGGATTGCTTGAGCCCAGGAGTTTGAGACCAGCCTGGGCAAAATAGGGGTACCTCATGTTGTAACCCCAGCCACCCAACCCTTGGTTCTACTTGTATCATGGAAGTTGGAGTTTACTCCTCCAATTTTTAATTGCTTTTTTGTAGTTTTAATGAATTTCCATCTTAAGTCAGAACAAAACAAACATCACCCATATAGCTCAGGGTCATCTCCCCCAGCCCAGAGCCCCCCACATCACAGGCCCTATGCCTGCCTCGACCCCAGGCCTCATGTCCAGTCCATCTTGCATGGAAGCTGCAGGAGGGTGGGGTACAGGTATCAGGTGGCCCTGGCTGATGGGGCCCCAGGGCGGGAAGAGCAGTGGCTTCAAAGCCAGCAGAGTCCACTCATGAGCACTGACCATGATGCTGGCCAGGTCCGGGTCTGTTCTGCCTGTGCACAGTAAATCAATCACTGTGACACAGGTTTTGCAAAAGAGAAAAGATTTATTTGCCAGGGCACAGAGTGAGGAGGAAGGAGAACAGCTCCCAAATCTGCCTCCCTGAAGATAAGGCTTAGGAATATTTATAGATTAGGGAAGTGGATGGTCTAGGGTGTGGGGAAGGTGATTGGCAGTGGGGAACAACCAAGTAACAGGTTCGTTCTGCACAAGCATAGCTGGAACTCACGGCATTTCATAGGACGTGTGTACAGAAAATGGTGGCACTTGCATCATCTGAGGGTGGGGTTTTTGGCCCTCTGATGTCAAAAGGCACCTACTGGGCATGTATGCAGGCTCAGTTGAAGGGTCAGTGGTACCAACAAGTTTGAACTGCACAGGAGCTGGCCCAAGTTCCTGAAAAATTGCAGAAGCCATCATTGCCATGGTGACCTATAAATGCTAATTATAAAGCAGCCAGTGAAGGTGAGGTTTCAGCGTTCAGTGGAGAGGCCTTCAGCTTCATGGAAAAAGGAAAAAAACAAAAACAAAAAGCAAGTGAACAAAGCTAGTAGGGCAGGCTGACCTGATCAAAATAACCCCTTGGTGTCAACCATGCCCACCTTCAGCAGAGACACCACCCGCTACCTGGTCAGCTTCCCTAGCTCTTTTCCTCTGTCTTCAACACACAGGTTAGCCTGATAAAGACACCTTCATTCCCTGGCTCAGGAGTGGGAGGGGGACTTTCTCCACCACCATCAAGTCCAAACCCATCTCCAAACCCGTCTGGCTTCCAGCTCCAGCTGGCAGAGCAGTGACTGCTGGATGTCATTGTTAGTGCCCCGGCCCCTGGCCGCTGGCAGGGTCTCCCTGTCCTCATGGGCAGAATGAGGTTCTCTCCTCCACCTCAACGGTGGCCTGGTTGCCCAGGCTGAGCCTATCAGGAGACCAACCTGCATAGACACGCTCAGCATCCCACGGGATACCTTGAGTTGGATGGCATCACAGGGTCCTCCATGTGAACCCCCTCGTGGCTGGGGGCCCAGGCTCCAGGCCTGTGTGAGCAGGGTGGTGGGGAGGATGGGGCATGCCCAGCCCTCAGTCCCAAGAGAACATGGGAGGAAGAGAGACATCAAGCGACAGGCCTAATCCAAATTGCCCTTGAGATCTTCCCTTCTCCTCTCACAGGGAAGCACATCTCAGATAATCCCAGAGTCAGCCTCCCTCCTCATGCCCAGAGCCGCGCTTGCCTGGGGCCTGTGCTGAGCCCATAACAACAGCTCCCAGCTTCCTCTCAGCGCCCCCCACCACTCCCTACCTGCTATTCTCTGCTCCAGAGCTCCCATGGTAGGACCAGCTCCCTCCCCGTGAGAACCTTCCAGACAGAGGTGCTTTACCAGAGGCTGACACAGCTTATGTTTCAGGGGCCTTCACTCTCCAGAGTCCCTTCTAAGGCCCTGGTTGGGCTCCAAGAGATGTGGTCAATGAGCATTGTTAATTCACGGATTAGTTAGGATTAGTAGCTGTGAAGAAACTTTGCCATGCCATGAAATTTTACAGTTCATATAAAAAGACCCTTGGCAGGGATTTCCCTAATTTAACAACAATGCAGAAAATTTGCATGACATAATCCATAATGGATGGCGAAGGAGAAAGAAACTTTTTGAAACTGTCCATAGCAAAAAGCCACTTTGATGAGAATCTGCTGGAGGCTGAAGGAGAGCTTGAACTCACTTCCTATTATCTTTACAAAGAAAAATATGACAAAATCATTGACCAATGAAGAGGTGAACAAAGAAGGCGCAGCCTAAACAATTTATGGCAGAAAGGCATAAAAGTGTGTCGGGATGCTAAGGAATGCATTGGGTGTGATTTTCCTCGATTTTGTGATGTTTTCAGTAATGGCTGATTTTTGAAATCTGTAATTTATTGCTTTTCTTTTCTCACTCTAAATAAATATTAAATTATGAAGCTAATTTTGAATCCTAAGTCTATGGTTTTTTAAATTATTATTTTATTTTTTATTATTTTTTGAGATGGAGTCTCGCTCTGTTGCCCAGACTGGAGTGCAGTGGCACGATCTCGGCTCACTGCAAGCTCCGCCTCCTGGGTTCACGCCATTCTCCTGTCTCAGCCTCCCGAGTAGCTGGGACTACAGGCGCCGGCCACCACGGCCGGCTAATTTTTTATATTTTTAGTAGAGACGGGGTTTCACCGTGTCAGCCAGGATAGTCTCGATTTCCTGACCTCGTGATCCGCCCGCCTCGGCATCCCAAAGTGCTGGGATTACAGGCATGAGCTACTACGCCCGGCCTGGTTTTTTTTTTTTTTTCTTTAAAGGATCCCCCAAATGGTATAATTTTCAGAACCATGAAACCTGGATCTGCTGCATCTGAGGTCTTCCTACTGCACTTAGAATAAAATTTAATTTTTTCCCCATGGTGTGGAAGGCTCCCCGGTCCCTCTCTATCACCACCCCCTAGCACTGTGTCCATCCCTTGCCACACTGCAGACGCTGATTTTCTCTCAGTTCGTCTAATTACTGAGCTGAGCCGCACTTTGGCGACTGCATTTGCTATACCTCCTACCTGGAACCTCTCGGGTGGATTTTCCCTTCTGGTCATTCAGGGATGAGCTCCAGGCCACCTCCCCTGAGAAGACCTCCAGGATAATCCTATTTAAGGTGGAGACCCCTTCCCATCCCACCCCACACCCTACCCCAGCCACTGTGGCAACCCTCTGCTTTGTTTATTTATCTGAAAATACAATGTTCCCTCTACAGTGCCTGTCCCTTCCCCCAACTGGGAAGCATGGTGGGGTTGGAACACACTTGACTGGATCTTCGGTACCTAAAACAGTACCCAGCACATGGCGAACACTGTGGATGAAGAGACTATTGGTTGCAGTTTGAATTAACACCTTCTTTCTGGAAAGTGTGCTAGCAATATGTCTTGAGAACCTCAAAATGTGCAAACACACTAACCCCACTTCTAGAAATTAATCCCAAAGGAACCATCAGAAAGGTACACAAAGGAGTTTAGCTAAGCAGTAAAGACCATGACTTTGTAATAAATCTTTGGTTCTAATCTTGGCTCCACCAATTAAATAGCTGCTGGGCGACCCTGGGTACATTGCTAATGTCTCTGAGTCCTGATTTCCTCATCTCTAAATAGGGATGGTAATGGTAACATCCAAAGAGGGAAGCTTGAGGCTCACATGAGGTCCCATATGGAAAGTGCTTACACAGAGCCAGGCGTGTGAACACAGCTCAATGCCGACTAGTACTGTGTTCGGTGATGCTCGTTATGGCATTGTTTATAGTAGAATAAAATCTGAAAGAGCCTAAATATCTAACCACAGGGGATTGTCTAGATAAGTGATGTGACACCTTTAGATAAATTACCATACATCCTTGAAGATTCTGCTTTCAAATATTTAATAATGCAAGTAAAAGCTCACAAAATGAGATTAAATGAAAAAGGTAGGACACAGTCAAATAAAGTGTGATCCTACTTTTGGTATTTAAATATCTGCCTGTGTTTATTGGAGTGTGCAAGTGGATGTGTATACTGCAAGAAAATGCAATAAAATCAGGCCGTCTATGAATAATGAAATGATGGTAATTTTAATTTTCTTTTCATTTGTACTACAAGCATGTGTTACTTTAAAGTCAGGGGAGGAATAACACTATTTTTAAAGTGTACAGAGGATGTTCAGTTTTCTTACAGACAACATGTCCTGACCACAGCTGTTATTTGTGGATGGGAGATAGTGGATTAAACTACTGGCTCTAATTCTTCACCCTTCCTTGTCCCTATTCACTTGACTGTGCAGTTCCTTCCTTACAGAAGGCAGAGTCACCCTCATGGCCTTTTCCCACTGGGTTTGGTGTGTGACTTCTTCTGGCCAGTGGAGTGTGGGAAGAAGTGACAGTTGCGAGTTCTGTGTCTTAAGAAGTTTGTGACCGGGCGCAGTGGCTCATGCCTGTAATCCCAGCACTTTGGGAGTCCGAGGTGGGTGGATCACGAGGTCAGGAGATCAAGACCATCCTGGCTAACATGGTGAAACCCAGTCTGTACTAAAAATACAAAAAATTAGATGGGCGTGGTGGCAGGTGCCTGTAGTCCCAGCTACTCAGGAGGCTGAGGCAGGAGAATGGCGTGAACCTGGGAGGTGGAGCTTGCAGTGAGCGAAGATCGCGCCACTGCACTCGAGCACTCCAGCCTGGGTGACGGGGTGAGACTCCATCTCAAAAAAAAAAAAAAAAAAGAAAAGAAGTTTGCGCACTCCCAGTGCCCTCTTGTCTGCCATTGTCATGGGAATAAGCTGATGCCCTGGCACATGCAGCAGTCCTGCAGCCCAAACCTGCAGCTGAGAACCACCCAGCTGACCTGCAAAGAAGTGGGAAATGCATGCTTACTATTGTGTGCCTCTCAGATTTTGTGGCTGTTTGTTACACAGCAATAGCTAACTGATACAGTGTGATTGAAATGTTTCACCTGTACTCAGGTCCATCAAGAGGATGCGTTTGTTGCCTCATGAAGGTACAGCTGGATTGCAATGATAAGCAAACTGAAATCCAAAACATGTAAAAAATCAACAAACCAATTCTCAAGGATCTGCAGGGCAAAGAAGCCCTGACCTTCCCCTAATGATCTCAGCATATTTTCAGATGCCATTAGCATCTAAGATTTACAGTCATAAAAGGTCAAAATCTCCTTGTCCTTAGATATCTTCCAGTCCTAAGACAACAACGTGGGGTTAAAGTATGAAATTGTTGCCTGGTTTTCCATTGAATGGGCGTAGAATAAATAACTTTACCTCACTGAGGTCACGTGCAGATTCTTTCCAGTTTTTAACTGTTATGAGCAACATCCTATGCATTAGATCTCCATATACATCTCTGATTGTTTCTAAGGGCTAAATTCCTAGAGGTAGATATCTGGGTTTGGTTATGCATATTCATAAAGCATCCAGTATCTGAGTGTCATTGTCGTCATCTGTTTGATGGAAGAAACTTGACCTCAGTGACCTGCATGATTTCTTCTCCTCTCCCCAGCTTCCCATTGTATTCAAACACCCCTGGGAAGGATGAGTCCTGAAACTAACGTTATCCAAAGTCCTTAGTTTGATTAACTCAGACCTGAACCTCAGAAAGCAGGGCCCTGAGAGAAGTGGGAGCTGGAAAAGGTGAGCAATGAGGGTATCAGATCTCCCTTCACCCTCACACAGTCCCATACGATGGATCCTCTCCCTGCAGCCTTGTGGGGCAGGTGAGAAAACTGATCCCAATGAGTACCTGAGGCCAACTCTGCACCTGGACTGATTTCACAGCCCAGAGCCCTGAAGCTGTGGTGCTCCGCCCACTACCCGTCATTCCTCCAGGCAAGAGAGATAGCAGGTTGACCCCCTGTGCACCTCCTTCCCCCTATTCAGATGAACCCATGTCTGAGATCTGACTGGCCACCTGTGACTCTGCCTCACTCTGGAGCACAACATGTGGAGGGAAGAGCCTGGGACTCAGATGCACATGGGGAACCTGAGCTCTAAGCTGGGCTCAGCTACTGACCCGCTGGATTTCCTCAGACATAATTTCACCTCTACAGGTGAAGTGAGACTGTCCAGCTGTTCGACCAAACAAGATTTTTTTTTTCTTCCTGCGCATATAGCACGACTACACCTCCCAGCCTCCTCTGCAGGTAGGTGGGATCATGTGACTACATCCCAGCCAATAGCATGTGAGCAGAAGCATAGCACATAGCATGTGCTATGTCCACTTCAGGCCTTTGAGAACCTCCCATGAACTCCTCGCATTTTTGCTGGTCCAGTGCAGATAGTGCAGATGAGCAGGACCACCTGCCCTTCATTCCTTGCCCAGGGGAACATCACACATAGCAGCTTGCTCCATCAGAGCATGCAGGCTAAGAAGGCAATAGAAAGAGTTGGCCAGCAAGATGGAAACTGGGTGTTGACAGGTGGGTGCCCTCCCCAGGGGCTATCCCGGAACAGACCCGGCCTCATTCCATCTCATGGTACCTGCCAATCAAGAACACCTGCTTTGGACATACAACTTGATTGCACTGGAGCCACTGTACATTTGGGTTTGGATTGTTAGTGCAGTTCATGTTCTCTTGAGTATATTCAGAATTCACTGAGCAATCTGCGCAGGCCCCGTGCTCCCTGCAGTGCACACATCTGCCTTTTCCACCCTCACAACAGGACTGTGATGTTGGGACTATCACCTCTGTTTTCCAGAGCAGATTAAGCTGGGATTCAGCCTCGGCTTCTGAATCCTGATCCCATGCCAGGCACAGCTTAGAGGTTCTGGAGGACCTAACACTCCAGAATCCCACTGACCCTTGCTTCCTGCCTGGTGAGCAGAGTGGTGAAGAGCCTGCAGGCTGGAGTCTGACAGGCCAGGGTCCAGGCCCTCAGGGAAGGGCTTGGTTTACCTATGCCTCAGTTTCCTCATCTGTCCAATGGAGCTGCATGACAGGATCCCCGACACGGGGTCTTTGGAGGGTGGAATGAGATCCTGAACATACAGTGTTTGCCACTGAGTGTGGACTCTTAGGGTGTAGGGTGGGTCACATACTCACCTGAAGCCAGTGCCCCCGCACCCGCCTCCCCTGGCCGCCTCCAGCCCTTTCCACCCCAGCCCTCTGCCTTCATGACTCATCTTTAAGTAAAGGCTTTTCTTCGCCTCCGCGCAGCGCTCCGAAGCTCTGCTTTCCTGGAGGAACTGGGACACCTCCATCCATAGTGTTCTCAGGAAGCCCAGACGTCTCAATGATTCATTAGGTTGACTTCCCCATCAAAGGGTCTGGATTCTGGAAAACGTTTCCCCCAGTGGTCTGCTGTGAGAGTCGCAGGGTCCTACTGTTTAGTGAGTCAGGAAGAGAAATGAGCCTGTTGCTCCCAAAGGGCGGAATTGCTGCTTGATCTAAGATAAGAGGGGAGGAAGGCTGACCTGGTTTGCACTTTTTTTTGGGGTGGGGGTGATGTGGGGGGTGCGGGCTTTCCAGGACTTCTCCCCAGGGCCAGGCCAGGATTCAGGGCAGGAGCAGGGGGAGGTGTAGGTGCTGCTGGCACTTGCGGTGGGTGGGTGGGGTGGAGTGGAAAGGCTGTTTGGAGGAGAATGAAAGTCTGCCCTGGCCTGTGTCCATCTGTGTGTGGCCCCATGTGAGGGAGCCTGGGCTACTAAGATTCGGTCTCCGCTACCAGCTCTGGTTTCTCTGACCTCCCCCAGTTCTCCCCAGAGCTCAAGGGCCCCCCGTCACCACACACCTCTGCATCTGTGCTCAGCATTCTGGCAGTGGTTCTTTTCTTCATCTCAATGGTTGGGATGAGGACCAGAAACTAAAAATAGATGCAACCAAATTAAACAAGTCTATTAACTTCTATTCAGTTAAAGCATAAGCTGGCATTGCTGGCTTGTTGCATTTTAAAGCTGAAAGGAGCCTGAGAAGTTATTGGACCTAACACCTTCAAGGAGTGTGACTTGCTCACTACTTACACAGTGGGTCTCCTTGCCTTAGGAGGGAGCCTGACCCCTTAGCTCTGTTTCAGTTTGGTGGCACATTTGACCCCAGGATGCTTCCAGCCTCCTCTTTGCCACACTGGTGAATGGAAACTTTCCTCTGATGATGACACTTGTTGTTCCAATGTTATGCAGCTGCTCAGGTCTAGGTCTTTCTGTCTTTGTCTTCAGTCCGTCAAGTCCTCACTCTTCCCACCTGTGAAATTCTCGGCCCAGGTGTCCTCTCCTGCTGAAGCCTTCTCTGGTCCCACCAGGTGGAGCTAACTGCTCCATCATCAATGCTCTCCCAGCAAGCTAACCGGTCAGGGCCTTTGCCCCAGGGTGCCACCTGCCTGGTGGAGCATTCCCTTTGCTGTTTGCATCAGTGTCCCTTCTCATCCTTTAGGTCTCAGAGAGCTCTTTCCTGTCCCCCATAGTCCAAGGTTGTCACTGTTCAGGCTGCCCTGAGCCAGACCGTAACATCATGCCATTTTGATTTCTCCGCTGCACCTGTCGCTACCTGGAATAGTCCTGCTGATGCATTGTTTATCTGTATCTTTCTGCCTCCCCACTCCATGGTGTCAGCTCCTGGGGTGCAGGGACATTGTCTGTTCACTGCTGCAGCCCAGGTCCCACACAGGGCTGCACAGGGTAGAATCACAGTGAGCCTTGGTGGGGTGAATAAACCTGAAGCTGAGACTTCCTCCAGATCCCAGGTTCTGTCCCTCCACTCTTCCTGAATGATTGCTGCTCCAGAGCAGAACACCCTTCCTTACCATGGCTGCCTGTACTGGCCATGCTGGCTGTCCTGGGCACCACAAGGATCTCAGAGCCCCAGGCTGGACCTAGCCAGGCCACCCCCCTGTGATGCTTTATGGTTCGTCTCCGGACTCCTGACATCAGCCACATTTTGAGAGTATGGAGAAGGAGCGTTAAGTCCAGTCAAGTGGCTAAATCACATTTTTAAAAAATGGGCCAAACATGGATTTACACAATAGCCTGTGACAAATGCAGCTTCAGGGGACAATCTGGCAGGAAACATCCATTTTTTCAAAGGGCACGCATGGCCCTGGTAGAAATAATGAGGGATTTTTTAAGGATTGTAATTATTCCCAGGTGCTGACAGGCCAAAGATCTGATCACTGCCGTCACCCAGCACTCACATGTGCACCCAGCAGGCTCTATTCTTGGGTCTCCAGGTAAGCGTCCTGCTCCCAGGGGTGGCTGGCATGTCCAGTGTATGTCCTTGTGGTTCCTGACCCCTCCTGCCCACGCACAGTCTTGGAGGGAATAGGATGCGGGAGGCTCCTGTGAGCACAGGGCCGGGGAAGCAGCAGGTCCTTGGCCAACGGTGTGTCTTTTCTCCTGCCACAGCTCTAGGGCAGGGGGAGGCTTCAGCATCTCCCGAATGTATCCAACAGGCTCCTGAGGGTGGAGGTGCAGTGATTAGAGATTGGGGCTACAAGGCTGTTGCTTAGCAGAGAAATAAGGGCCCCCACAGTACAAGCTGGAAAGGGCCGTGGTGGCTGCCCACCTGAAGCCTTGATGGTCCTGATGGGGGAATAGAGGCCTATGGGTATGAAGGCTGAATGATGTGAGTGCTGGGTTCTGGGAGGATTGTCAGTGCTGAGCTCCCTGCAGGAGGGATGGACTCACCCATGTGGTGCAGCTGCAGAGGGCCAGGCACAGCCCTTGGCCTTGGCATCTTACTTAGGGTTCATACCAGCCCTGTGAGCTAGGTGTTAGCCTGTTTCCCAGATGAGAAAAGTGAGGCTCAGAGAGGTTAAGTGACTGGCCCAGCATCCCACAGAAAATCCCTCCTCCCCTCGAAAGTGGCCAATCTGGAAAAGACACCCAAACTTCCCGGCTTCCACACCAGGAAATGCTCCCCAATTCCACTTGCTCTCTGTCCTCCAGGACTAGAAGGGAGGAGGCAGAGCAGGATCAGGGACCTCAGCTGGGCCCTACTCCTCAGGAAGTACACATTGCTGCCCCTCCCGCACTGATGGGGTGTGCATGCTGAAACAATTAGAAGGGGAGAAAGGGCCAGGGTCATGGCACTAGTTTAGTGCCGCAATTTAGTGCCGTGTGGGGATGCAGGCTGCCCAGAGTTGCAGGACTTTATTGGTTTCTAACATCCCTGTTCAAGGCAGCTCTTCGCTAAGACCTAGAGCAGCTCCCAGCTTCCACTTGGGTCCTCAACCTGTCCTTCCTCTACACTGAGCTTCCCTAACCCTGCCTCCAGGCTCAGCAGGGGTTCCTGGCCCCTCACCCTGGAGTTTCTCTGCAGGTTCAGTTTTTCTGGCTCCTGGTCCTACCTGATGTTGGGTCTATCTTCACTGCCTCCATCGTGGACCAAATTCCATCACAGCAGCCTGGACCTTGCAACAGCTCCAACAGGTCCATCGTCCACCCCTGTGTGCCTCCCTAATCCCGCCCTGCAGCAGCCCAGGGGAGCCTTCAAAAAAGTCGAATGAAATTCAGTCTCTCCCCTACTTAAACCCAACAGGTCTCATTAAAATTCAAAACCAACACCCCATCAATTTCTTGGCATATTGGTCAGTGTCTCGGCATGGGAGAGGGGCTGCCCAATGGGGCTAGGGCCAGAGGAAAGGAACGCAGCCATTGCAGCCATGGCTCAAAGGGAGGGAACCAGGGGATAAGCACCCCTGCCTCTCTCTCCTCCCATCCCCTGGTCTCGTCTGGTGGCTCCAGAACCCAACAGGAGCCAGGGCACAGGAGGGCACTGGAGCCCTATTGATGCTATCCATGCAGGTCAGTCTCCTTGTACAGAGTGGGGAGGGGGTGAAGGTGTGTCTGGAGGGCACACAGAGGATAGTATATTTTCCCCTCCCCAGCCTGTGGTGGGGACTGTTAGCTCCATAATAAAGATGTGGGGCCTGATCAGGGAAGCCGGGCTGCTCAGTGATGGAGTTGACTCCAAAGCCTTCAGGCTTCCTCATCCCAGTTGAGCCTCTCCCAGCAGAACCACGGATGGTTCCCACCTATGGGCAACGGGCAAGGCATTCAATAACAGTGCTGGTTTAAGATGCCGCCACCACCACTAATGGTGAACAGCTACTTAATTTCAATGAGAGAAGAACTTTCCAGAAGCTGAAGCTCTCAGTTTTGTGATGAGCCCAAGTGCCTGACCTGGCAGTGAAGTCTCATCTTCCCATGCCCCTGGCTGCCAAGCGCAGAGAGCATCTGATATGGTTTGGATTTGTGTCCCCGTGCAAGTCTCATGTTGAATTGTAATTCCCAGTGTTGGAGAAGGGGCCTGGTGGGAGGTGACTGCATCAACGGGGTGAACTTCTCCCTTGCTGTTCTCATGATAGTGAGGGAGTTCTCATGAGATCTGGTGGTTTCAAAGTGTGCGGCAATTTCCCCTTTGCTCTTTCTCTCTCCTGCCCTGCAATGGTAAGATGTGTTTGCTTCCCCTTTGCCTTCTGCCATGATCATAAGTTTCCTGAGGCCTCCCCAGCCATGCCTCCTGTACATCCTGTGGAACTGTGAGTCAATTAAACCTCTTTTCTTTATAAATTTCCCAGTCTCAGGTAGTTCTTTTTAGCAATGTGAGAGCAGACTAATACAGCATCCCAGGAGGGAGGGGGAGGCCTGGTGGGCAGGTGGAGACTGCTGAAGCTCCCAGAAGTGGAGAAGACTGTGGGCATAGGGGGCCCTCTGAGAGCCATAGCAGTGCCTGCCTTGCAGAAGCTTACTTGGCATTGGAGCCTTAGCCCCACACTCCAGGGAGCTGCTGGGGCGCCAGCCTCCCTCCTCAGCCAGCTCCTGCTGCAGCTGCTCCCTGTGCCAATGGAGCTGGGCGGGGCACTGCTGGTGCTAATATTGTTCAAGAACAATTGCATATAGTTCTCATCCATGAGTCTCCCTAAAGGCCTGAAATCACAGGAGGCTCTCTGATGGTGGACCCAGCTCAGGCTGGACACACTGAGCTGACCGAGGCTTGGACACAGAGGTTCTGCCCATCATGTTGCTGAGTGCCCTTCAGAGAGCCACTGGGTCTCTCTGGGTGACCTCTGGCAATCCCTCAATGGAGTCCCACTTGGGGCCAGACCAAGAAGCATGGCTCCTGCTTTCAGGGACTAAAGCAGAGATGTCATGATACTGCTTGGGGGGTGTGGGAGTGGGGAGGGTTAATTTGACTGTAGACTTACTGACTCACGTCATTGCAAAAGCTGCCTATAGCCGCCCCTAGGTTGCACTCAGGCCAGGGGTATGGGCTGTGGGCACAGTGTACACCCTTAGGTCAGCTCTGCAGCCCCGATCTGGGCAAGAAGGGAGAAACAGGCTCTTGGAGGTGGTGCAGGGCCACTTGGGGGGAAAAATTCTGGGGTCCCAGAATGAGGTCTAAAGAGGGCCACCGTCCTGCTGGGCTCTCTGTTTGGCTCTGCAGAATCCTCACCCCAGGGAATGGGGTGCAGTAGGGGAGAGCCTAGTTGGGACCCTCCAAAGCAGAGGGGCCTCTGGTGACCTGGTTTAAAGGCAGTTCTGCCCTAAATGTTTGTCATGTCCCTTCCCCAACCCTTACCATAGCTTCAAGACCCAAACAAGCCCATCCAGTGGGTGCCCTCTCACCAGAACTGCGCACCCTCTAGCCCCCTCCTTCAGCTTGTCCCCCACCCCAACCCCTCCCCGCCTCCTCCACCCCCTGCCTGCTGGCTCTGCCCACTGGTCTGCTGGGTTCTGCTGCAAGGGGAGTGCAGCTGATGGAACTTGATGGAATCTAAAAATGAGTTTTCACCGCGTGTCAACCGTTCATCTTGCACTGTGCGACTCTGAGCATTTTATAGCAGGAGAGAACGGAAACAAAAAAAAGAAAGAAAGAAAAACACTTGTGTTTCTTGAGATAAATAGGGAGTGTTGGCAAGGCTGAAGTGTTAAAAACATTTCTTGTCTGCTGTTGACACCATGAATGCTGCCTGATAAGCTTTCCCTTATCTTTGTTGAAGTGTCTCCATGCAGAGAGAGGGCTCCATTGCCCACCTCCTCCCACCTCCTGTTTTCAGGCTGCGGGACAGGTCAGCCTCTTCCATCCACACAAACAAACCCTGTAACACCTTTCCGGCTCTGCCAGGGGCACTTCACTTGAACCAGGGTTGATTGGTTTTGCAGGTCTTTCTCTCTTGTGGGGAAGGCACACACACATAGGTGAATAAGTGGTAGTTCTCACAGTGCCCCAGCAGCACCCAATGCTGTCCTCAGCCACCAGCTCTACTGACTTCTTGGAAACATCCTCTTCTTCACTCCAGCATCTTTCTACATCACCAGGTAGAAGATCACCAGCCTTAAGCAAGCTTACCAGGCAAAGGGCCTCGGTGAACAGAGAGGCCTGAGGTGGTGGTTAGTCCTGGTGTATTAGTCTGTACTCACCCAGCTAATAAATACATACCCAAGACTGGGTAATTTATAAAAGAAAGAGATTTAATTGAATCACAGTTCCACATGGCTGGGGAGGCTTCACAATCATGGTGGAAGATGAAGGAAGAGCAAAGGGACTTCTTACATGGCAGTGGGCAAGAGAGCTTGTGCAGAGGAACTCCCATTTATAAAACCATCAGATCTCATGAGACTTACTACCACGAGAAGAGTATGGGGGAAACCGTTCCCATGAATCAATTATCTCCATCTGGCCCTGCCCTTGACTCGTGGGGATTATTACGATTCCAGGTGAGATTTGGGTGGGGACACAGCCAAACCATATCACCAGGAGTCTGGGGAACTTGACCCAACACTGAACCCCCACTGAAGAATCTGAGCCACCTGGTTCCTGCCCTGAAATTCACAGGAGCAGAACTTGGGTTCGTGGTGGGTGCCCTCACTGAAGGGAAGTGACGTAGGGTGGTTAAGGGTGTAGGCTCTTGGTTCAAATTCTGGCTCAGTCATTTCCTTGCTGTGCCATCTTGGGCAGGTCGCTTCACCCCCATGAGTCTCGGTTTTCTTGTCATGAGACACAGATAAGAATTTGAAGATTAGGTGAGAAAATGCCTGGAATAAGACTAACACAGTACCTGAGACATAGTAGCATTTGATATGTGTCCACTCTCATCAATTAGTATTCATAGTGATGCAGCTGGGTGACACAGAGGCTCTCTAGGGCTTGATCCTGAACCTCCAGGGATCATAGGTCACCCCACTCCCACCTCCATGCCTTTCGGTAGGCTCAGGGACGGACACCCTGATGGCCACTTCTTGCAGGCAGAAGCTACATGCAGGATGAATACAGATGAGCTGGGGCCCAGCTCACAGGAGGCCAGGCTGACCCAGTGCATTTCAGGAATGGCCTGTGTGATTGTCCCTAGAGAATCAGAAGGAGCATGGGCTGAGCATGGTGTGAGGTGGGGCCACATCTCCTGCCAGGGGAGGGCTGGGGAGACCTCTGCTGCTCTCTCATCCTTCCGGGCACTTAAAGGGAGAAAAAGGAGACTGGATGGAACTGGAAGACTCTGTTCTTACCCATGTGGGTTCCATGAGTGACACATCCTCAAAGTTCACCTTACAATTTGCAGATGAGGACACTAGGGGTTAGAGGGATCAGTTCAATCCCCAGTGACCCCACAGTGAGTGAGTTAGCTAGAGCGTTGTGGATCCTGAACAACTCCCAGGCTAGGACTCCTCCACTACCATCCCTCTGCAGGAGGCGACCCAAATCCCCTTCCCCTGGGCAAGGATCCTCCAGTGTGCCCACTGGCCAGCTTCTTGAAGCCCCATCATTTTTCTTGTCTTCAAAGCCTTTCCACGAAATATGCGTATGTCCCCTCCACCTGCCCCAGGGCTCAAAGTTGTCCCTGAGAAGTCCTTCTTTGGAGGTAGCTTTGTAGGAATGTTGAAGTATCTCCTACTTTAAAAATGATGAGTTCATGTTCTTTGTAGGGACATGGATGAAATTGGAAATCATCATTCTCAGTAAACTATCGCAAGAACAAAAAACCAAACACCGCATATTCTCACTCATAGGTGGGAATTGAACAATGAGATCACATGGACACAGGAAGAGGAATATCACACTCTGGGGACTGTGGTGGGGTGGGGGGAGGGGGGAGGGATAGCATTGGGAAATATACCTAATGCTAGATGACGAGTTAGTGGGTGCAGCGCACCAGCATGGCACACGTATACATATGTAACTAACCTGCACAATGTGCACATGTACCCTAAAACTTAAAGTATAATAAAAAAAAAATGGGAGTGGAGACTGGGAAACATGCCAGCATCTGTTTCCTCAACTGCTCCCACTTGACTCAGCCACCATAATCTTTTTCTCCCCTTGCCTTGGACCCTCCCCCAACCAAATTACAGGGATATCAGTGCCAAAGGTGATTTGCAGTTAGATTATTGACAAGTGGCCTCCCCGCTGTGCAGATGTGGAGCTTAGAATGAATCAGAGTGTATATGATGAAGAGAAAGTAGGAGGATTTGCAAGTAACTGTGTGTGGGTTTATATTTACATAATTCCTTCGAGTTTTAGCTTTTCCTCTTCTTTATGGGTTTGTGGGTGAATTTTATGCCTTAGCTGATCTTGCAAGTCAGTAAAAAGAAGAAATAATGCATAGCACAAGTTTCAGCTCAGACAAACCCAGGTTTGCATCCCAGCTCTCCCATGAACCCCGTACATGGTACTGTGCCTCAGTATCCCCATCCCCAGAAGAGGCTAATCAGCATGCACACCACAGGGCTGTTGAGAGAATTTGATGGGATATGCATTAGTTATCTATTGTCAGGTAACAAATTACCCCTCAAATTTAGTGGCTTAAAACAACACATATTTATTACCTCACAGTTTCCATGGGGCAGAAATCTGGGCACAACTTAGCTGAATCCTGTGCTTCAGTGGCTCTCACAGGTTGCAATACAAGTATCAGCTTAGGCTGGGATGGCACCTGAAGGCTCGACTGGGGAAGGATCTGCTTCCAAGCTCCTGCACTTGTTGGCAGGACTCAGTTCCTAGAGGGCTGATAGGCTGCAGGCCTCAGTTCTTGGCTGGTTCTTGGCTGGAGGCTGCTTCAGTTCCCTGCCACGGGAGTGTCTCCCACATAGCAACCTGCTTCACCAAAACCCAGAAGACAAGAAGGCAATATAAATAATCAGCCGACAAGGCAGAAGTCACAGTCTTTTGTAACCAAATCATGGAAGTGACATCCTGTCACCTTGTTGAAGAAATAAGTTGCAGGTCCTGCTTACTCTGTCATCCGAGGAGGCTGAGATCTTTCAGGCCACCCCAGGCTTCCTCCCATTGGATAATTCATTACAGTGCTTAACACAGAAATTACCTGGCCTCCAACTACATCCCAGTCAGCCTCTCCCCACCCTGCCCTTCACCACTGCTCATTCTTCCCCTCAATCATTTACTCAGCAGGAGTTTGTTTGACACCTGCTCTGGGTCAGACCGTGGGTTGGACACTGGGAACAAGAAGACTCAGGCTCAAGCAGCCCCAGTCTATGGGGGAGGTAGGAATTCACAGTAATGTCACCCCCCAGGCCACTCAACCCTCCTCTGCCCACTGTGAATTCCACTCAGCCCCCTTGGCAGAATGCAGATGGACATGACACTCTGGCTCCCAGAGAACTAGATCATTCTGAGGCCCCCCTCCCCTCTCTCCCCACCTCTGCCTAAACTTTCTTTAAGAACCATAAAATAAAACTTGTTTATGCCAGGGTTTTGGTGCTGGGAATGCAGGCAGATGGCACCAACTTAGCAGCCTGGCAGACACAGAAGGTTCTGAACACAATCAGCTGGAATGGCCCAGATCTTCCCCCATCTCTGAGCCCAGTGTGGAGGCAGCCCTGGGAGCCCTTCCCCGCTCCCCTCCTGACCAGACATCCTGTCAGCCAGAGGCTCAGAGAAAGGAAAGCAGGGGCCTCAGGAGGAGGCCCAGGGTGACAGGGCATCATCCATCACCACCGTAGAGGGGCAGAGACAGGCTTGCTGTCCAGGGGCTTACACTCCCTTTCACAGTGCAGGGCCAGTGCTGGGCAGGGGCTGCCCAGCCAGGGATGACTTGGCCCAGCCCCATTGCATCTAGGTGGGGCCACCGTGTAACTCTGGCCAGTGGAATGTGGGTGGAAATGATGTGGACACCTCTGGCCGAGGTGGTTAAGCATCTGGACACCTGCTCCTCACTCACTTCTCCTTCCTTGATTCCCCTGGAGGCCATGCATGTTGATGATGTCAACCCAGATCAAGGAATCTGGATCCCTGCATCACTACTCAGAAGAGCCACCCCCTGGAGGAAACGCCCCAGGCCAGCAGCAGCCACTTGGGCTTTGCCTGGGAGAGAAATCAACTCTTCCTGCGTGAAGCCACTGGGATGTGGGGGCTGTTTGTTATGCACTTCGCCATCCTGACTGATACGGCCCAGCCCCACTCCTCATCCCTCCATCCAGCAGGTATTGATCGGGCTCCTCTATGTGCCAAACTCTGTGCTAAGGATGGGGACACACTGTGACTGAGACCCACAAGGTCCTTGCCACCACGAGGCTCTTGACTGCAGAAGCAGCCAAGCAAAATGAGCAAATGAACAACCAAATAATTCCATGCCATGAAAAGGACCAGGAAGGAAAAGAGATGATGATGAGAAACCAATGCCAGATTTGGGGAAGTCGTGGTTGTCGGGAAGGAAACTTGAGAGGGAGGCTGGGAAGTGCCCCAGAGAAGGAGGGAGATGTAGGGCAGAGGAGGTTCCTGCAGAGAGGACAGACGGGCAGGCCCCACCAGGCCTCGCCACTCCCAGCTTTATGCAAATTACTTCCCTCCACCCTTAGGATAATTGGGATAAGGGGCTGTTATTATCCCCATTTTACAGGGGAGGGAACTGTGACCCCAGAGAGGTGGGGTGATGGGGCCAAGTCA
Organism: Gorilla gorilla gorilla; assembly: GCF_029281585.2. Classification (NCBI taxonomy): domain Eukaryota; kingdom Metazoa; phylum Chordata; class Mammalia; order Primates; family Hominidae; genus Gorilla; species Gorilla gorilla. Next base: position 209,825,624 of record NC_073224.2, read on the forward strand.
CAGAGCCAGGAAGTGTGTTTGTCTTAGTTTTTGCTCTTTCCCATGTGGAGATGTGTCTGTGCGTGTCAAAGTCACCCTGGCAGTCGCTGGGTCCCTCGGGGAGAGGCAGGCCTGGTTGTCCCTGCAGCCCTCCTGCAGGCCTCTGACAGCTCTGTCTCCCCCACCAGCTGGACCAGGGCTCCTCACACTTTAAAGTACCCACCCGCCACCTCAGGTGTGTGTTAAGTGCAGAGTCAGGCTCACTTGAGGTCCGGGGTGGGGCACAAGAGCCTACATCTCCCCACTGATGTGGATGCTGCTGTCACCTTCTGGGGCAGCAAGGACCTAGAATGGAGGGCAGCTTGGATTGAGCCCAGCTGGCCTGACCTTCTAGCCTGGCTTTCAACCTTCCAGTCTAGAGGATGGGCAGTCTAGATGACTTCCAGGAAGAGGATAGGACCCCACCCTAAAGATGGCCTGAGGCCAGGGAGGGTGTGGAGGAGAAGCAAGAAAGGAAGGGAGACACTCCCACTGTCCGGGTCCTCTGGGTGTTTGAGTCACTCGTCCAAGGTCACATGCTGGATGGAGCAGCCACCCAAACCCAGCCTCAGATCAGGACCTCTGCTCTTTTGCCCAGGCAGAGGTACTGGAAAAAATTTCTCTCTGACCCATGGAATTGGGTTGGATGTGGCTCAGCATGAGGCAGGCCGCGGGAGAAATGTTTCATTCCAGAAAGCCCTTCTGAGAGCAAACTCTGAGTAGCTCTCAGATCTACCTGCAGTACTCAGTGATTTGTTCCTGGTTGAGCAAAATGTCAGAGGTCACAATGATGTGACCATTTTTAATGTTCGAGTGTTTCTGCTTCCCTCACCTCTCACAGCCTCCAAATTTGCGATTTTCTTCTCTGTCTCCTTCCCTCGTGCTGCGCCTAGGAAGCAAGGCCCCTCTCTTTCTTTCCTTCTCCCTTTTCTCTCTCTCTAACTCTTCTTTCCTTCCTTCCCTTCTTTCTTCCATCCAGTATTTTAGATTCTGCTTTGTGACCTGCAGTGTTCTAGACCCCAGCAAGCCACAGTCCCGGAGATGCACACAGCTCTACACTGTTCTCCTGGAACCTCCAGTCACTGGGGAAGACAGAGGAGATGATTAAGGTGGGACCCTGGCCTGCCCGAGACTGGCTCTCTCACAGGACCCTGGGAGTGGACAGTGGCACATAAATCAGCAGTGACAATCCAGAGTCCCTCCCTCCCTCCCAGCCAGGATGCAGCAAAAACACAAAGTGTGTGGGCAGGAGAGGGAAGGGGCACTAACTCTGCATATCACGGAGGGCTTCCTGGAGGAGACATTTGAACTGACTGTTAAAGAATAAATGGGCATGACCAGTAGAAGACAATGCCAGGGCAGAATATGTCAAGAGGATTCTCTTCCAAGGTTGTTTACTGAGTGGATGAATGGATAAATGGGAGAATGAATGAATGAATGAGTTTAATCCAGACTCACCTTTTGCCAACAGAGCTGGGCCTAATGTCCAAGCTCTGACACTTGCTCAGGTGGCCCTCTGCCCCTCTGGGAGAGGAAGTCCCTTCTCCTCCAGCTGCCAGAGTCCTCCCTAGGGCTTCAGGGTCTCCCTTAACCCCAGGAGTCTCCTGTTCAGGATCCTGGAAGCTCGAGGTTCTCCCAGCCCTGGATTTCTCTGTCTGTAGTTTGCTCGCAGCTTTCAAGAAGCAGCAGAGACATGGAGAAGAGCACAGACCTGGGCACAAAACTCACCCATGCCCCCTTGGTAGCTGTGTGGTCTTGAGCAAGCCACTGCATCTCTCTGAACTTCAGTGCTCTCGTCTGGAGAGTAGCTTGATTATAATGATGCCTACCCCAGTAGCCTACCCATCTTTGCATATGACTTCCGCTATGAAGAGGTGGCGTTTCTTTACTACTGCCTCAGTATGCACGGTCCTGTGACTTGCTTTGGCCAATAGACTATGTTGCATGTGAAGGTGTCGATTTGAAGCCTGTACCTCAAGGGACTCCCCCATTTGGAAATTTGACATCTCTGTTTAAACAACCTGAGGCCAGCTTGCTGGATAATCAAAGACTACACAAGGCCCTCAGATAGGAGAGAAAGCCAGGCAACATCAGCAAAGCCAACACACAGATGAGCTAATAGCTGACTTCAGAAGACGGAGAGAGCTTGGCCAACACAGCAGAATTGTCCAGCCCACTCGAAGAGTTGGGAACTCAATCAGTACACATTGATTGAAGCTACTGGTTCTCATGGTTGCAGCACACCATCACAGTGGCAACATATAACTGGAATATGCTCCAAAGTGTTATTTTGAAAATGAAGTAAATCAGTAGATAGAAGGGCTTAGAGCCTGTGCCTGGTACCCAGGAGGCTCTAAATGGGTATTGCTAGGGTTATTGCTTCAGCAGTGCCTGCCCTCAGGTGGAGCTTGTCCTTGTCATCAAAGTAAAGGTTGGGATGAATGGCTTCCTCCATGCTCATCATGGGGCTCCCACATGTCATCACCAGCCTGGACACCAGGACATTGTTACTTAGTAGCTCTTGGGGAAATGTCTTCACCTCTCTGATGTTGTATTTGCTCATTTGCAAAGTGGGGAAGGGGAAGCCATCATTGCAGAGTTGCTGGGAGCCTCCTGTTGTGCAATCAGCCAAGTTGAGCACACTCAGGTTCCTGCTCTGGGAAATATTGACCCACGATGCAAAATGAATTGTTGTGGGAGCCCACCTTGAAGGGCACCATCCAGGGGATTGCACAGGGAAGGAGGGGGAGACAGGCTTGGGTGACTCTCAGTCCTGGAGGGCCTGACTCTGTCCTGTGTCCTTTCCTCAAGTCCCCTTGATTTATTTGGGGTAATTGGTTCATATCCAAACATCCCTGGCTGGTCTTTTCTCTCTCACCCAATAAGAGCTGATTATCACAGCAGCCCAGACATTTCTCAGTGAGCTGGCCCTTCCTGAAACATCAGGGAAATATCTATCCTTCCCCTCGTAAGATCCTTGCGGACAATGACTTTGTTGTTCTTATTTATCCTGTCACTCCCTCACTGAATATGGGATCAAGCATACAGTTGGTGCTCAATAATCACGTGTCAAATAGCTAAATGAACGCCCCACAGATGCCGACACTCATCATTCCCATCCCCTCTTTCCTGGAAGCTGTCCTTCTCCCTCTAGGATGAGCCACAATGCTCCTACCTTCAGATCACACTGTCCAACACTGTCTCCGTCTTGGTCCACTGTGCTGTGGCTTGAGGGTTGATTTGGAAACACAGATCTGATCACATCAACCTTGCTTCCTCTTTGCCCTCCACTGTCTCCTTGCTGTTGGGATGAAGACTCAAATCCTTAAAGTGGCATTTGAGACCCTTGCACAGTCTTGGGTCCTGCTCTTTCTGCAGGCTCCCACCCACTCCCTGCCTTTTAGCCACACAGGCCTTGAACTTCTTTGTGGTTGCCAAGAGCCCTCCAGCCGCTGGGCCTTTTCATGTGCTATTGCCTGGTCTGAACACTCTCTCTGAGCTCCAGGCTCACCTGATAACTCTGCTTCATTCTTCAGATGGCAGCCGAGGGGATCACATCCTCAGGGATGCCCTCCCAGCCTGCCTTGACAGCTCCTCGTCAAGTGCTCTCACGCATCCTGAGCCTCTCCTTTGGAGCGCCTATCATTTTATGCTGCTTTGTGTGATTCTAGATTAGATTAGTCTCTGTCTCCCCTAGACTGAGCTCCAGGAGGGACCGTGGCGGTTTTGCTTACTGTTGATTCCCCTAACACAGTGGCTGTCCCATAGTAGGTGGTCAACACATGTGTTACATAAAGAATGGTGACACTGCAGGTTTCGGAGTCCCTCCAAGGGTGGGGACTATGACTCAGGCAGATGGCTGGTACTAGGGTCAGGCAAGCGAGGTGCCTAGGCCACAATATTTAGGGGGGCATTCAGCCATCTCCAAATCGCTGGTGCCAACCTCAGGGTCTGCATTTCATTTACATCACCAAATGCCAGCCAAAGGGAGTGAGGGTAGACAAGAGGGAAAAGACTTGAGGTTTCAAAGAATTGCCGGCTCAGCTTCCTGGGCCTACATCTGGAAAGCTGATCTGTGCAGAGGACGGATGCCTCTCCCACGCACACAGGCATCTGGCTCCCAAAATAGTCTTAAGAATACCCCTCCGCAGCTGAGCTGATGTGTATTTTCATACCCGCCTGATGTTGTTTTGCTTCTGCAGGCTCATTACAGGAACAGGAAAGAGAAATGGACTAATTGTCCCAATTGTGGACATAATGGGGGGATTCTTACCTTTGCAAGCTGCTGCTCACATGGGGAATTTGCAATGGAAATCTCAGGGCCCTTTGGTTACACAGTTCTCAGCTGATGAGGCGCTTTGCAGCAATTGCCTGTGTGGCTGGTGGGGCTGACTGGCTGATGGAATGTGGTCTAATGGCCTCATCAGAGGCTCTTGTGAGACCACGGTCCACCTTACAGAAGATGGGCAAGGGTGCCGCTCCCATTCTAGCGCACCTGGGCCGGGAACCAAGTGAACAGGAGGTTCCCAGCAGCTCCTGCTCTACCCGACACACCACCCCCTACCTGGGAGCTGCCTCCCATCCTGCCTGGATGCAGCTCCACCTGCTCTGAGGAGAGGGTCTTGGGGAGCCTGTTCCAGGAAGACCTTGACCCTCCTGGTGGAGAAATCCAGGCCCGAGTCCTAAAGATTTGGGGGTAGCAAACTGTGGGCTGTGCCTCCCTCCCTGCATGTTATCCCTCTCCAGTGTGTTCTTCAGGGCCCAGATTGGGCTCCCCCTCCTTCAGGAAGCCCTCCCTGATGCCTCCAGCCCATGCTGGCCTCTTCCTTTCGTAACTCCTGACCCAAGCTCTGCAGGGCAGTGTAGGGCTAGGGAGGAGCATGGAGCTTAGTGGCAGAGGCTTGGGTTTGAGCTTCCTCTGGCCTATCAGAATGTTTGATCTTGGGCAAATCATTTGACTTCTCTGAGACTCCATTTCCTCCAGATAGAATGATGTATTTGAATTCACTCGTTCATACAAGCATGCACGCATGCATTCTGTGGTAACGGAAATTAAGGCAGAGTTTTGTTAAGGCACAGTGGGAATGTGAGGAATGATGTTCTGGCTCAGCTCCCCTCCAAGGACACCTGCCCTCGGTGTCCTCAGCAGAGTGGCCACCCTTCTGGGCATCCTGGGGCCCACCTGATGACACATATTCAGGAAGCTGGATCCCTGGAAGAATGTGGGGATTCTGGGATCTCTGCTCCCCTGGGGAGATACCAGGCAGTCCCCTCTCAACCTCCTCCTGAGAGCCCAGGATGCAGTGGATGGAGCACTGGCCTGGGAGTCACAGGGCTCTGGCTTCAGATCCTGCTTTTCCCCACTGCAGCCCCCCTAGGTGGGCCACCGGCCACCTGTAAGTCCCTGTGTCTGTGCCTCTACAGTGGGGCTAATAACACTTGGGTACTGGCTATGGATTTACGATGTGCCAGTCACAAAGTTGAATTCTTATCCCAGTGACTCCTCACCACAGTCCTGTGAGCTGGGTCACTCTGCAGATGAGAAACCCCAGCCCCAAGGAGGAGACATGGTTTGCCCAAGACCACACAGCTGGTAAATGGCAGAGTATCAAAATCTCACATGTACTCAGTAAATACGTACAAATATTATGAATCAATATAAAATTTAGGACAAAGAGCCAGGATTTCAGTGCCGCCGCCTCCAATGGGCTCATCCATTCTGTGTGGACACATTGTGTAAACCTCGGTGGACATGTGTGGAGTTACTGTTACTGTCCTTCTACCCCAGTGTCCGCTGGCCAGAGGAACAGGGTCCCAGACCTCATCTCTGCAGCTCTGAGCCCATTTCCGATATCTCCTGGGGTTGGTGTTTCTGCACAGAAATGCAACCACCTCCCTGAGCCCTGCTGTCCTCCTCCAAGGGCCCAGTGGGCAGATGCTGCTGCTGATGGGGAAAAAGTTGATCGTTCAGCAAGTTTTAATTCCCAGAGCCATGGTCCCCATTAGGCTGTCTGCAGCTTGTGTGCCGTGGGTGGGAAGCAGAGAGGGAGAAATGGCCAGGCTCATTCATTCTTTTTCCCTTCATTGCCCAAATGTTTACCTGGCATCTATTATATGTCAGGTACTATGTTTTCTGGTGGTGGCTACAGAGCAGAACTGGGACTCATTCATTGGTTTACGGGTGACAGAAACACATCTCAAACTGACCCAAACAGAAAAAGAAATGCATTGGTTCATGAGACTGGAACATCTGGGAGACTGCTGGCTTCAAGTCTGCCTTGATCCACGGGCTCAAGCAGTTGTACCTAGTCTGTGCAGGCAGGTGTACAGTAGAAAGCAAAACAGACAAGGGTCTCTATCTTCTGAGGCTCATGTTCTGTCTGCCCTGACCATCTCTCTTTTTCTATTTTACTCCATCTTTCAGAGATTTGTCTATCTGTGTCGGCTTTCTTTTTAGACAGTCTCCGCCTACAATGGGCACCTGCAATGCCAGTCTTATATTCTACCAGCTTAGCAACCATAAGGAAAGGAAAGAAAGAGCCTCTTTTATGCTATTTTCTGCAAGTCCAAGGGCAAACTCTGATTGGATTAACCTGGATCACATGCCCATCTCTGAGCCAATCACTAAATTCAGTGGTATGGAAGTCACCGATTGGCCAGGCCTGAGACACATGTTTATCCTTAGCGCCAGTGGTGCAGGGCTGGGCTCTGTCCTGGTCAAAGAACCTAGACAAAGAGTATGTGGTAGGCGAGAGGCACAGTTTCCAAAGGAAAAGTTAAAGACTGTTAGATGTGGTGAGAGGATCGTGAGCAGGTAAACACAATGTTATTGTACAGAGTGAACCTAATTCCTGCCTCTTGCTTGGCAGCTGGGCTGGGATGGCCAAACTCAACTGGACTTATGTGGGTGACCCTGAGGAATCTCCACAATCGGAGGGAGATGATTCACCTGCAATCTAGCACCGCCCCTGGGCTCCGACATCCTGGCTCAGGTGACCATACCTGACTTCAGTCCACCCCAGCTGACCCGGTCTCCATCTGAGGGGTGAGGGTGGGCAGAGCTGTCCTGATGCTGCTGGGCCCACAGAGTGCACGCTGGCTCAACTACTTCCTGGCTGTGAGACCCTGAGTAAGTTTCCCAACTTCTCTGAGTCTCGGTATCCTCATCTATAAAATGGGAATGATTAAACTGACCTTGTAGCAGGTAGGGTTGCTGTGAAAGCTAATGACAACACCTGTGACTCCCCTAGCCTCAGCACACAGTAGATACTAACTGAGTAGAGCTGTCGACAGCAGGTGCTCATGAAATGGCAGCCATTGCTGTGTCCTCTTGTCTGGTGCTTTGCAGATGGGTGGTGTGTGTTGCCGACGGGTCTGCCTCTGCCATCTGACCATGACCTCCTCAAGCAAAGGAACATGAGCGATCTTTCTCTGAGCCCAGAGCCCTGCACGCGGCCTGGTAGTCCATGGTGGATCTGCCGAGTCATTGGAAACTAGCTTTGGGAGGATGAAGGACAGGGAGGGAGCTTCGTGGTCATTGTCCAAACAACAGCCAGGCCCTGAACCTGTCTTGGTCGTCTATTCACAGTGCACGTGTCTCAGCAGGACACACATTTCTTGGCAGCAGAGAGGAGTTATTTAAAGTCCCTGTTAAAACAGCTGAACCTTGATAGAACAGAGCAGTTGTCTGCGCTGGGACCCCAGAGGTGCCTGAGAAGAGTAGGACACATGGGCAGAATTTATTCCCAGCTTTTCAGAGACACTTTGCCCTATATTGTGCTCAGGGCGTGAAGATGCCAGCTGGCCCCAGTGGCGTGAAAGGGCAGCCTTGCGCTCACAGCAGGTGGGCCTTCGTGAGTGACACTTCTGTCTTGGGGATGTGGGCAGCCTTATCTGACTTTTCCTTTAATCTCTTCTTAAAAGTTTTCAGAGAGCTGGGCTGTGAACTGCAGAAATGTGAGTAGATGCTGTTTTGGCAAAAGCAAAAAATAGACATCACCAGCAGCCACTGGATTAATCTGTCCGACCAGCATAGACACCTACTGTGTGCTGGGCCCTGGTCTTACTGTTTTGCAAAGAGCTCTGGAGAATGAGGCTGGTGCATAGGAGGCTCCTGATAATTCTCAGCTGTACTCTAATCATGATGACGATGACAATGACCATTAATACCAGTGATGGTGACATTTGCTCCCCCATTCCCACATCCACTCTCCCGTCATCAGCTGTCCGCCCCTCCTTACCGGTCCATGTCCCCCAAGGCTCTGTCACCAAGGAGGGGCTTCATTCTTTTTCACTGGCTTAGTTGATCCTGTGACCCACATATCAGAGGAGGGGCACGTTTGCTTTGGTCAGGACTTCATCTTGCTGAGCTCACACTGGGAACTAAAGCTCCCTGGCCCAGGCCAGCAGTGACCAGCATGAGCTTGTGTCTTTCCGTTTCTGGTTGTGATGTTCACAGTTCATAATCTGACCGAGGTTTATTCTCCTTTCTCACCTCCCAAGGAGAGACCATCGTAACAGACCTAGCACCAATTTCCTATGACTATCTGGGCACAGCTTTCCTATACAGACTTATGGATTCTTGGACCACCAAAGGAGGGAGGAACTAGGGGATCATCTGGTCCAACCCCCTCATGGTACAGCTGGTGAAACTGAGGCCCACTGTGGGTACATGATCTGGCAGGGTTACACAGTACATTGGTGGCAGTGCAGCGGCTAGGACTCACTCTTCTGACCTGCAGCCGATACTCTCCCAGCTCTACCTTAGCCCGCGGATTTTAGGCCTGGAGTGCTGGCTGGGCCCGGAATTTCAAGTCTGGGACAGACAAGGGAGGGGCAAATTTGAATAGAAGTTGTCTTAGTCTGTTTGGGCTGCTATAACAAAATACCATAAATTGAGTAGTTTATCAACAACAGAAATGTAATTGTCACAGTTCTGGAGGCTGAAACATCCAGGATCAAAGTGCTGGCAGATTTGGCATCTGGTGGGGGACGGCTTTCTGATGCAGAGATGGCACCTTCTTGCCGTGTCCTGACACGGCTGAAGGGAAGGGACAAGGGAGCTCTCTGGGGTCCCTTTGATAAGAGAGGTAGATGGGGCTGGGCACAGTGGCTAACACCTGTAATCCCAGCACTTTGAGAGGCTGAGGCAGGTGGATCACCTGTGGTAAGGAGTTCGAGACCAGCCTGGCCAACATAGTGAAACCCCATCTCTACTAAAAATACAAAAATTAGCCAGGTGTGGTAGTGTGCACCTGTAATCCCAGCTCCTCGGGAGGCTGAGGCATGAGACTAGCTTGAAGCCAGGAAGCAGAGGCTGCAGTGAACTGAGATCATGCCGTTGCACTCCAGCCTGGGAAACAGCAAGACTCTGTCTCAAAAAAAAAAAAAAAAAGAGAGAGAGAGAGACTGTGAGGCTGTCACTGTGGAGGCCATGTCATAATGGGCTGAAGTTTTCTCAGTGGAGGGGAGATGGGGGTGGGGCCGGCAAGGGCTCCCATGGCACAAACCCCATTCATGAGCGCCATCCCCATGACTTAATCACCTCTCAAAGGCCCCACCTCCTAATACCATCATCTCGGGGCATGAGATTTCAACATGTGATTTTGGGGGAACACTAACATTCAGACCACAGCAGGAGGTATGGACCTTGGTGGAGAGCAGGAAAATTAAGCTTTGTTAATAAAGACCTCACACTAGGCCCCTGATGCTCTGAAGGGGCCAGTGAATGAGTTTCTCCAGTCCTGACTGGGGCCAATGAACAGGCTTACCCCAATGAATGCCATGGCAGTCTGGGATGAAATTGTGACGGACGGGCTGGGCACGGTGGCTCATGCCTTTAATCCCAACACTTTGGGAGGCCAAGGCAGGAGGATTGCTTGAGGCCAGGAGTTCAAGACCAGCCTGAGCAACACAGCAAAATCTCCATCTCTACAAAAAATAAAAAAGTTAGTAGGGTGCGATGGTGCACACCTGTGGTCCCAGCTACCTGGAAGCGAGAGTAGGAGAATCTCTTGAACCTAGGACTTCAAGGCTGCAGTAAGCCGTGATTGCACCACTGCACTCCAGCCTGGGCTACAGAATGACACCCTGTCTCTAAAACAATAAATACATAAAATGAAAGAAATTGCGATGGGCTCACAATGAAATGAGAAGAATGAGGTGACTGTAGCTGTAGCTGTCAGTGTCAAGTAGCCATGTGCCCTTTGTTGGAAAGGCCATTTACCATGAAATGTGTTGTTTTTACTTTTGGTTCAACTTTTCCTTTTTAATGAAAGGATTGTGAGAGTCAATTTTAGTTGCTGCTCTGGAACTTTCTTTCTTTTTTTTTTGAGACAGAGTCTCACTCTGTCACCCAAGCTGGAGTGCAGTGGTATGATCTCGGCTCACTGCAACCTCCGCCTCCTGGGTTCAAGCAATTCTCTGCCTCAGCCTCCCTAGTAGCTGGGATTACAGGTGCCCACCACCATGCCCGGCTAATTTTTGTATTTCTAGTAGAGTCGAGGTTTCACCATCTTGGCCAGGCTAGTCTTGAACTCCTGATGTCGTGATCCATCTGCCTGGGCCTCCCAAAGTGCTGGGATTACAGGCATGAGCCACCATGCCCGGCCCTGCTCTGGAACTTTCTTTGCAATCTCTGGAGAGTTTTCTTAATGCAGAACATCTCTAAGTGTTCAGGACACTGTGTTTTGCATGTTGTGTTCCTCAAACGTATTCAGCCATTGTTCTCAAAACACCAGTTACCACCACCCAGAACTTGTGTTCTCCTGGCCTTTAAAAATCAGTGTGATTGGTGAATGAACATTCACAGAATTGGCTGGGCTTTCCTGAGCGTCTGCACCCAGTGTTAGGAGGTGTGAGCCTGCGAGCACGTGCCTACTCTGTTCCTCTGTCATATGTGGTAATAAATCTTTCTGCAGAGGCACAGTGATTTTGGAGTCTCATCTCCCAGATCCCAGCTCATCCAAATCTCTGAAGACAAACCAAATGGGCAGGGGAAACAATATCCCAAGAGATCCATGGGTTTACCAAGTTGCTGTTAGTAATTCACATGTTATCAATTTCATAAGAATGTTTCTCATGCATCTGTGCTGCGGGTCATGGGATTAGGATCTCGTGGCTGGAATTTTAGGGAGGCATGAATCTCACTGGTGTCTCTGGAACTCCTGTTCCAGGGGTCTCTGAGGCTTGGGTTTTGTGACAGGTTTGGTGATCACATCATCAAGGAGGTTGAGTCACCCCCACTGTTTCACATAAGAATTGGCCCAAGTCCCTCCCAACCCAGGGTCACCTGGCCTTCCATCACCGCCCTTCAGTTAGCACCCTCTACTCTCTGGATGAAAAGCAGTCATATGACTGGCCCCCTGGGACCTCATCATGCCAACCTCTCTGGCTTCGTCCTAGCCCTTGCCCCATTGGTCACCAGCCTTCAGCCACCCAGGTCTCCACGCAGTTCCTCCGGAGAAAGAATCATGCTTCTTCTCACCTCTAGGACTTTGTACATGCTGGTCCTTGACCTGATGTTCCTTCTTCCCATCTCTCCCCACACTTTATCTAGAACACTCTCTCCTTTTGTATCGCCACTGAAAAGCCACTTTCTTCCTTCTTCTGCTGCGCCTGACATGAGGGGACACAGACCCCTTGATGAAATAGTCAAATCTGTTCTTCATTGTTCGATGTCTGTCTTCCTCCTAGACTGTAAGTTTCCTGAAGGCAGAAATTGCTTCTGTCTTGTACGCCTGCTGTCTTCTCAGTGTTAAGCCAGGGCCTGACATACAACAGATGCTCAAGGAAGTGTTTGTTGAATAAACACAGGAAAGAATGAGTGAGTGAATGAATTACCTCTATCTGCTCCATTGCTGATGATTTCCAGAGCTCTGCAGGATTTGTAGAGATTCAAACCTCTAAAGAACACGGTCCCAGCTATGGGACCGCCTGCCTGCCTGCCCCTTGTCTTCCTTCCTCTCCTCTCCTTCATGCCTCCACCAGTTCATCATGGCCCAGCCCATCATGGCCCAGCCCCAGCAGTCAGTCCTCAGAGGGTGTTGCAGGGAGTCCTTCGTATACACAGAAGTTACAACTCCTTCCTTCCTGGACCTCTGGAGCTTTCTAGGCTGGAAGAGCAAATATTCATCCTCTGCACCCCTTCCCACTCACATCATCCACTTAAAGAAAAAGGAGGCCAGGGCGAGGCGGGCGGATCACGAGGTCAGGAGATCGAGACCATCCTGGCTAACATGGTGAAACCCCGTCTCTACTAAAAAATCCAAAAAAATAGCCAGGCATGGTGGCGGGCGCCTGTAGTCCCAGCTACTCGGGAGGCTGAGGCAGGAGAATGGCGTGAACCCAGGAGATGGAGCTTGCAGTGAGCCGAGATTGCGCCACTGCACTCCAGCCTGGGCAAGAGAGTGAGACTCCATCTCAAAAAAAAAAAAAAAAAAAAAAGAAAAGAAAAGAAAAAAGAAAAAGGAGGCCAGTGCAGGATTCAACTTAGAGCCAGCTGTTTGTGGGGCGAGTAGGTAGGAGTGTGTATTAACACTAACTGAGCATTTACTATGTGTGAGGTACTATTCTAAACCCAGTAAAGGTTTCAAATCATGCAACCCTCTAGAAAACTCTATGAAGTATAAACTATAATTTCCCCTTTATATATGGGGAAACTGAAGCACACAGCAATCAAAGAAGTTGTCATAGTTGGTGCAGTGGACATTTGAACGTGGGCTTCAGGGCCAGGCTCCTGAGCACCGCATTGCAGGGCTTCTTCATGCTGCTTACAATGGTGTCACCAAGAACTGAGCCAGGTGACTCTTTTCCTGGGCCTTTAGGAACATGCAGAGGGCAGGACTCAGTGCCTTGTACTCAGCAACAGGAAGTCAGGGTTGGGGCGTGATGGCACGAGAGCCGGGAGTATGAGGGGGATCTGACATTTAAGGGGATGGTGGAGAGAGCCTAGGAGGGTTGATCAACACCAGAGCAGCAGGTCAGGGCCACAGAAGGGAGAGGCCAGCCAGGGAAATCTCTGGAACCCCAGGCAGGGACATCTGTCTGTCTCGTTTTTTTGGTGCTGCTGTCCCCTGCACTTTGACCTAGGCTTCTGGAATGTCAGTGGTGGGTCACAGCCTCCTCTTTGTGGTCCTGCAGGAAATGGAGGAGGCTGGTAGGCTTCCTAGCCTTGGGTAATATGGGGCAGAGAAAGGCCAGTGGTTGCAGGAGGCCAGACACAGAGGGTTTGGAGGATTCAGGTGAGAGCCGGACCTAGGAGCAGCAGGTGCTAAGACACTGGCCACTCCTAGACATTCTCAGCCAGGAACCCCACGTCTCAGGGGTTTCGGGCTGAGGGCCCGTGATGTGCACATGAAAGCCTGGGCCCCTCAGGAAGCCCTTGGCCCTGGGGCTGTGGGGGTTCTGCCCTGCATGTACACAAGCTTCTCTTCCAGCCCCACCTCTGACCTCCCCTCCCTTAGCAGCCTCATCCAGGGAAGCGGGAATCAACTCCCCCAGTCGCAGTTTTATTTTCATCCATCTCCACTGAGATATTTGCCCAGCGAATGAAAACACTTGTATTCATCAGAAACTTGGGAGCCAAAACAAATGTTTCCATTTATCTGTCTTCCAGTGCCTCACAGAGCCCCAGGGAGGGGCAGAGCTCAGTGGCTGGAGGAACCGTGGCCATAAGAGGGCGATCTTGCATCAGCAAAATGATGCTGTGCGAGGTCCCGGAGTGTGCGCTTTTCTGGACCTAATCCACCTCCCCCCGCCACTCGCCTCCCCACGGCGATCCCGATTTTTAGGATGACTTCCCTATAGAGTCCAGGCCACCGGGGACAGGAGGACGGATTTGATGAGTCTTCACAAGCTTCTCTGCTTGTTGTTGTTATTATTATTATTATTATTATTATTATTATTATTATTATTTTGTGATTATTTTTGTGGAGGGAATGGCTTGGACCCTGACTCATTCTGTCAGCTCGGGCCTTCTCAGTGAAGCTCTTGCCAATCATTGATTGATCAATGTGTTAAAAATAAAAAAAATCTCACCCAGGGCAAGCCACAGACTCGGAGAAAATATTTGCCAAATACATATCTGGTAAAGATATGCCCAGAGCACATAGATAACCCTCAAAACTCAACCATAATAAAACGAAGACCCTAATTATGACAGATTTTCCTCTGAGCAGACACATCACCAATGAAGAGCTAGGGTGAGAAGTAAGCACATGAAAAGATGCTCAACGTCGTTAGTTATCGGGAAGGACCAAATAAAACCACAGCGGGATGTCACTTCGCCCCCCCAGGATAAAAGGGCAACTACCTGCACCAAGGGCTGGGGGGATGAGGAGTGACTGGGGCTCTTTTCGGGAATGCGGAGTGCAAAGCCACCTTGGGAAACAGCTTGGCAGTTTCTTAGAAAGTTGAACACACGCCACCATATGATCTGGTCATTCTGCTCCAAAGTGTTTACCCATGAGAGAAGAAGACATATGTCCATGCACACATTTGTGCACAAATGTTCATAGCAGCTTTATTTATAGCCACAAACTGGAAATGATCCAAATACTCATCAACAGGTGAATGGAGGAACAAAATGTGATTCATCCATACAATGAACATTCTTCAGCAATAAAAAGAAAGGAAATGTTGATACATATCACCTAGAGGAATCTCAGTGTGATTATGTGGAGTGGAAGAAGCCAGACAAGTAAGAGAACATAGTGTATGATTCCAGCAGATACAATTCTAGAAAATGAAAACTGATAGTCATGGAAAGCAGATGAATTTTTGTCTGGGGCAGAGGAGGCAGGTATGGTGGTGAGTGATGGGAGGATGGGAGGGGGGCTGACCAAGGGGCAGGGGACTCACCTGGGGGTGATGTGTATGTCTGTTACCTGGACTGTGATGGTGATTTCACGAGTAGGTACATATGTCAAACTCATCAAATCAGTATGTTAAATATATACGGTTTATTGTTGTAACACAATAAAGCTGTTAAAAATTTTTAAAGGTTACTACATCATGGAGTCCTGAGAGCTTTGAAAGAAATGTGTTTTGCTCTGTGAAAATGTGCATCATTGGTCCCCAATTTCTCATCCCCTCTCCAGCAACCACCCTTTTCCGTGTAACTTTGCGGTGCTGTGGGCGGGCAACATGTCCTGTCCCTTGGCAGAAAACAGATGGTTCCCCCATATGACTTGCTTCGGGCAATGGGATGTCGGCAGACGTGACGCTGCTGTGACGCACTTGGGCTGGCTCTTGCATCTTACCACTGCTGTGAGAATATGGCTGGACAGCCTTCTGGAGGATGAGAGGCACACGGAGCAGAGCCAAGTTTCTCCCGTCACCCCATCCAAATTCAACTACATCAGCCAAGGTCAGCCAACATCAGCCAGCAACGATGGAACCCCCCAGACATGTAAGTGAATCCAGCCAAGAGCAGCAGGGCTGCCTAGCCAACCTACAGCTGACCCCAGAGGAGTGAGCAATAAATGTGTTCTGACGTTAGCCAGTGAGGTTCTCTGAGTTTTGTTAGGCAGTTTTATTGTAGGAATAGGTAACTGATTCAGGCCCTATCAGAACAAACAGTCTGGGGCTATCTGGGAAGACTTCCTGGAGGAGGTAAAGCAAATTGTTTTGTTGTTGTTGTTGTTAAGTAAGTATTTTATTTTACCTACTATTTTTAAATTTTTTTTATTTCTATAGGTTATTAGGGAACACGTTGCTGTTTAGTTACATGAATAAGTTCTTTAGTGGTGATTTGTGAGATTTTGGTGTACCCATCACCCAAGCAGTATACACTGCACCCAGTTTGTAGTCTTTTATCCCTCACCCCCTTTCCAAACTTTCCCCGAGTCCCCAAAGTCCATTGTGTCATTCTTATGCCTTTGCCTCCCTATAGCTTAGCTCCCACTTGAGTTTTAATAGTGAGTGTGAAGTGGCCAGAGGGATAACAATGGGAGGGCAAAAGAGAAGGATGTACAAAAGTCCATAGGCTTGAGAGAACTTAGTTCAGGAAGCTGGGACCATCGCTCAGTGTGGCCAGAACCAAGGGTGGTCCCTGGAGGGGGATGGGATGGAGAGAGAAACCTGCCCCCATCCTGAGGGTCTTGAATGCAAGGCTAAGGCATTTTTAGAAAATAGGGAGCCATGGCAGGTTTTCAGTGAGGCTGGCCTTCTAGAATGATCATTCACATGGCCAGGGCAGAGGGTGGATTAGAGCCAGCAAGAGTTGAAGCTGAGGCAACAGTGCAGGTGAGTGAGAATGGTGGCCTAGACCCTGGCTGGGATGGAGACCCTGTGAGAGCCATTTGAGGGACAATGACCCCACCGTGGTTCCAGGTGGCTGGTGCCACCTTTACAGAATATTCCCCCATTCCCGCCTTGTCTCAACTGGGTCGTGGAACTCATGGCCTGGGTCAAACATACCCCTCACTGTGGCCAATTAATTTCACCTGGCCATCAATTTGTAAAGATTTACTAATCAGTAAGAGCTGGGCAATATCATGTAAGGCTCCAAGTGCAGAGGGTGCAATGAACTGCATGGGATGCTTGCAAGGTTATTGTATTGATAAGAACCCTGATTTACCCCTGTGTTATTGTGCGTTACATGTGACTAAATGCATCCTTTCATAATCAATCCACATTTAATTACCATTACAGATTGATTAAACGGGAAGGATGCACTCGGGTGGCATAAAGGAGGAGGTTTGTATGAAGGTGCAGTCGACATCAATGAATGGGGCTTCAGCTTCCCACTTGCTGCTCTATTAACTCCGGCAAGCTTTGCAGGATCTTTGTAGCCAGGAGAGGGTTGCAAGTTACTGGACTGCTACCTTCTAGCTATGTCTATGGCTTCAGGCAATTCACAAAACCTCTGTGGGTTGCAGTTTCCTCTTCTTTAAAACGAGGGTAGTAATATCAACAGCAAAAAAGCATGAGCTAGTTCTTTCCTTTCAGACCCGCTGGGAGATAGTCTCCCTCCTACCTTGTCCCCACCCCAGCCTATAGCCTCTGCAGACAAAGGGCTCTTCTCAGTCCCTGGGGCAAGAAAGAGGAACTCTATTCCCTCTTCTGGGCTCCCTGTGGCCCAATCACAAGTCGCACCTTGTAGAGAGTGCAGGACTAGTGCCCTGTATCAAAAACCTGCCTGGAAGACTTAGCTCTTCTACATACAAAAGAATCTCCAAAGATTCATCATCATCTAATATTTATTCCGGAGACTGGAGCATGCAGATAAGGTGAGTGTGTGGCGGCAGAAATGCAGAAAGAATTGACAGTGTCTAAGCCACAAATTGCCACACTCACATGGTGTACTGTGGGTTTGGCTGGGGGACCGAGCAAGAGGAACAAACCCACTCTAGGATGATGGCATATTCTGATGGGAGTTTCTCCAGTGACAGAGGACACTTCTGAGAATGGCAGCAGTTTAGAGCCTCACAGTCATCAAAACCTAGAATCTTATGGTACTGAGTCTTAGAATGTTGACTTTAATAAGATCTCAGATTATAAAACTGAAAGTCAAATGTCAGAATCACAGGATTTCAGGATTTCAGGGACCTCAACCATAGTCTTGCCCAAACACCCGAACAGCATCCAAGTCATTCTAACATGTGGGGGCGAAGCCCTCCAGGCAGAGGGAAGAGCAAGTGCAAAGGCCCTGAGGCAGGAGTGTGTGGGATGTGTTTGAGGAAGAGAAAGACCTTGTTCGACCTCCGTGGGCTGCTAAGAGCCCGAGATTTTGGGGCATGTCAGGAATAAGGAGAGGATGCTCCCCACAGGGCTGGGCAATTTGAGGGCAGGTGCTCAGTACACAGTGGGTGCTGATTAAAAGCCTGCAACATTCAGTTCAGGGCCCTAGATGGTCAGAGAGATCCTGACATTGGGAGAGATGCCTGGGTGTGAGGAGCCTGACTGGGAGCCAGGTCGGGGAGGGTAGGGAAGGGTCCTGAGGTGTTTCCTTTTGGAGAAGAGAAGGGGGCACCTTCCAGGGGCCGTTGGTGTAAGGTTTGGGCTGCACATGGAGGCCCCAGGTGTGGCCCCAGATCATAAGGAGGTGGGTCTGGCCAAGTGGATGGGAAGATTGCCAAGTCACACAGACCCAAACTCAAGGCCAGGCAAGGTGGTCAAGGACACCCTGTGTGGCCCTGGGCTACAGGGGGCACCAAGAGAGTAGAGGACAGCCTGACGAAGGGGCTCGGAATTGTTCAGGATTTACTTCTGTGACACGTGAACAAGCTCAGAGAGTACCTGCCAGAGGCTGGGGCAATGCCAGCATCCTGGGGATGCTTTTGAAGGACAGTGCTCATCTAAATGTGGACATTCTGGGAGGCTTCATTTTGGCCAGTAACCTCAGGGTCATGCTGCAGAGAAACACCACGGGAGGCAGAGGTGGGAGGGCTAAGGGGTGGGGGAGCATGGAGTCAGGAGAGGCTTTGGAGAGGCGAGGAGAGGGTCACCGAGGGACATGTGTATGTGGGCCTCTAGAGGATTCAGAGAACACTAATAAATGTCCACTAACTAAGCACCTCGTCTACTGTGTGCCAGTTTATGAATGCATCCACTTGCAACTTTTCATACCTACTATGTGCCTGGCCCCATGCTGTGACTTGAAAAGACAGCTGGGATTGAGACAGATGTGGCCCATACCTTCATGGGGCTGTTGCTTGGGTGAAGTAGATGGAGGCAAAAACCCTTCAATAAACAAACAGTGAAGCTGATAGAATGAGGTGTGTGCCATAAAGAAAACCAGAAAGGGCCAATATAGAACTTTGCCTCCTCACTGAATCCTCCAAAGCATCCTGTATTTACAAGATCCTATTATAAGCCCATTTTACAGCTGAGAAATCTGAGGCCCAGAGAGGTGAGTAACTTGTTCCACGCCCATGGCTGGAAAGCAGCAGAGGCAGGATCTAAGCCTGCAACCAGCAGACACAACAGACTGGCTGGTCAGCCCCACCTCACGCCTCTCCCTGAGGACATGGTGTTGTCAACCCGCCATCCACCAGGGGGACCACAGAGCAGGAGCTGCCCCGTGCTAAAGGGGCTTTACAGTCAGGGGAACCTGGGTCTGAATTCTGCCTCCTTCACTTGCTTGCTGTATGATTCTGAGTGTGTTTACGGCATTTCCCTGTGTCTCAGTTTCCTCCTCTGTAAAATGGGAGTGATGACCTCTATCTTGGAGGGCTGTTGCAGGGATCAAATATGAGAAAGATGTAAAGTGTCTCTAGTCAGTGTTGAAAATGCTTTTCAGACACATGGGGCAGGAGTGTTAAAAGATGTGCTTCATGTATTTGAAAAAGGCCTATGTTCCCCCTCTCTCTGTCTCTCATTGCTTTCAGAAGCTCTTTCCTTAACCACACACAGGGTGGAAAGAACGCCTTGTCCAGAAGCCGAAGGACACTGAGGCTCTAAACTCCTGCCGTGTGGGCTGCAGCAGGCCACTGCTCTTCTCTGACCCTCAGTTTCTTCATCTGTAAAACTGGAACATGATGCCCCACTGGAAGGCTATTGTGAGGGCTGGACACGGCGATGTAAATCGAGGGCCAAGCGTG
The DNA here is from genome assembly GCF_029281585.2 of Gorilla gorilla gorilla. NCBI lineage: Eukaryota > Metazoa > Chordata > Mammalia > Primates > Hominidae > Gorilla > Gorilla gorilla. The sequence goes on from NC_073224.2 coordinate 209,845,186, forward strand.
GAGCCGGCACAGAGTGGACACTAAAATACACCAGGCTGTTTCATTTGGCAAAAGGGGTTCAGTTCTGTCTTTTAAACTCATGCACTCTTTTTGGCTTCTAAATATGCAGTGGGGCAGGAAGAGCAATGAGTCTGGAAGCCAGAGATTCTCGTGCATCCATTCTCTCCTCTGTCTCAGCTTTGCGTTGTACCTTGGGTGAGCCATTGCACCTCCCTGACCCTCTGTGTCTTCATCTACCAGATAGAAAAAATTATGCTTACTCCTAAACCATAATGTTTGGCAAGACCCAGTGAACCTGACAAAGCACCCCCAAAAGGCAGGCAGGATGAGGAGTTCTCCCTGTTGAGCTGTGTGAGCTGCCCAGATTGATATGCCTAGAAGGCACCGCATTTGGAAGTAAACACAGGCTCCATTTAAGGATGCGCGGAAGGTTGGAACACTTTATTCCTGAACACATTTATGTAAAATTAATTGCATCACCTGTTCTCTGCATCTTTTAGTTGCAAAACCAATTAACTTTAAAATGCTCAGCACAGTGTGGCCAAGGGAAGGGAAGGCAAAGACCAGGCTGGCTTTGCAAACTCTGTGCCATTTGTAGTGGCCACAGTGGCCCTAGGAAGTCCCAGCCATTCCCACCTGCTGGCCGAGGAGGCCCTGTGGGGTGCTGGGAGACTCTAGGAGATGAGCAAGACCCTCAAAGTCTGGGGCTGGAAACTTCCTAGCACAAGTGAGCTGAGTGGTCATGGGCCAGGTGATGGAGTGGACATTCCCCAGTGGTGGCCAGAATGACCCAATATCAACTGCCCCTCCACCCAGCACCCCCATTCCCTTTACCCTGTATTTTGTTCCCCTCTGCCGTTTTCACTGCCCGACTGGCTGTGTAGCTATTTGTTTATCATGTTTCTCCTCAGTAAAATGTTGACTCCACAAAGGCATGTCTATTGCACCTACTGCTGTGTGTCTGGGACCTAGAACAGTGCCTGGCACATAGTAGGTGCTCAGACGGATGAATGAATGAGTGAATGAAAGAATGAATGAATGAACTAATGGACTTCAGCTCATTGTGAGATGGGATTTTCACAGAATTGAAACGGTCCCTGGTGGGATGAACAGTCTTAAGGCAAAGGGTGTTCACTCCACCCCTGCAGCCATTTGCGAGCCGTTAGGTTGAGGGAACACAGGCACTGGCTGAGGGGATATATTTGTTCTTAAAACCTTTTACCAGGCCCCACGTATGCACCCCTTTCTGTCTGCTCTGCCCAGAGATTTTAGGCTCCTCTCTCTCAGGGGAAGGGAGTGATTTGGTATCAATCAACCTTGAGCTCAGTTCATGTTTCTTAACTAGCTGGTTAACAGCTTACTTCTTTGTGACTCAACTTTCTCATTTCCTGAGACTTTCAGGGCTGCAAAGAATGGGGAGAAAATATGCTTTATAAAGGAAAAATGCACACACACAGAGTTCATTGACTTCCCCCCGGTTTCCAGCGTCTGTGAATGCACACGGTACCAGCTAACAGCCACCAGAAGGGGTCTGGCTGCAACCGAGATTGTGCTGGGAAAGAGGCGCGGGCAGCAGTCTCCAGTAGCCAAGGCACCGGCATGGCCATATGAAAGCATTCAGTTCCAAGCCCCTCCAGGAGGGAGGTGTGGGCAACAAGGGGCAGCAGGGAGTGGGCAGGTGCGGAGAATCATGTACTAATCCCCCCTCCTCCTTCCAGGAAGCCTCACTCCTCTGCTCGGGCTGCTGTACCACATTTCAGAGACTATCTTGATCTCTCAACACAAGCAGCCGATGAGATATTCACACATTCAGGGTGGGGAGGATGAGATCCAGGTGGCCTTATGTGATTCCTTTTCAGTGTGTGAATGGGCACATTGGCCTGGATAGAGAGCCTGCCAGCCAGCCCCGCTGCTGGTTTTCTGCAAGGCCTAGATTTGGCACAGGAGATGCAGGTACTATGAGTTTGGGGTAGGGGTGCTGGTGGGGTGTTTGGCAGAAATCAGTGTTGAGGAAAATTTCAATGATTCATCAGCAAATCAGGGACAGAACTGCAGCTTCCCCATGTGAGGAGCCCTTGAGTGATAGATGGTTCCTGGATACTCCTGCCCTGGAGTTTGCCTTTCTCTGAAGGTGATGGATTCAAAAGCAGCTCTAATGAGCCTATAGTGGGTTACACGGCAGCCACTGGCTGGCTGCCTCCCCTCCTCCTGCCCGGCCTTCACCTGCTGGGTATGCTCATAGGAGAGACACTTGGATAAACTCAAAGACTCTGCAGGGACAGAACCAGCCAAGGAGAGTCAGTGGGGCTGCCCCAGGAGGGGCTGGGTCAGCCTGGGCAGATGGGGTGCCAGGGTGAGCTCTCTACCTCAGTCACCCATGCCCAGAGCAGTGCTGTGAAGGCCCAGTGACCACATCCTCCTCCTGGGTATGATGCTGTGGTGGTCCATGGCTGTGCCTGCCCCTCTCTAGGGGCACTCACAATAGAGAAAGGAACATGGGAGGTACAGCCCATGAACCTGGTCCAGCCCCATCACCATCACCAGGTCCCTGAGTCATTGTCCGTAAGACAGGGCTGGTAGTGACATCAATCTCAGAAACGAGGAGCAACTTGCAATGAGCATGTCCTCCAAGGAGTTCTCAGGGCGCCTTTCACAGCCGGCCTCACACCCTGCCTGCAGCCTGGCAGACGCGGAGAGTGGTAGACAGACAGGACAGAGTGAGTTTCAGAGGTACACAGGCCTGGGCTCAAGTCCTGGCTCAGCTGTGTGCCCCCTGGCAGGTCACTAACCTCCTCTCTGTGCCTCATTCTCCTCATCTGTAAAATGGAGTTATTGCCACTGCCATCGCGCAGGGGCGTGATGAGGTGAAATGAGCTAACGGAAGTACAGGCAGGCACACAGCAAGTGCTCAATAAATAGCAGCTCTGATGATCACCATCATCATCATTATCATCGTCATCATCATCATCTGATCTTTCTCTCTGCAGTACTGAAATATTATGTAATTGGGACCATACTGTATACTCATTTCTCTTCCCTTACCATTCTATCATCAGCATTTTCCCACATCATTGAAAATTCCTCAAAAGCATGATGTTAATAGCTTCGTAATTGTACCTCATTTCGATGCACCATCATTTACCTCACCATCCTCGACTGTCAGATGCTTGGAGGCTTCCGGGGCTGTTCTCATACACATCAGGCTGCCGTGAATGTTTTGGGCACCGTTTGCCTGAGTCCCTGACCACCTCCAGGACAGATTCCTGCAGGTGGGATCAGGGTATCAAGAAATGGAATGCATCCCAGGCTGGGGGTCTTTATCATCCGCTCGCTTTCCTAAAGTCACCCTGACTGGCACCCCCAGTGGCCCATGGGGTTGCCTGTCCCCCCAGCCAGAGCCCTGGCCTGGGGCCTCTGAGTCCCAGCAATGTGATCGTCAAATCAGATCCCGGGTGCCCAGGAACCCTCATGACAAACACAAGAAGCAGGCTGGGGCCGGCAGCCCTCAGCAGGGAGTCAGGGCAGCTGGTCCCATCCCACCTGCCCCTGTGCTCCAGGTTCAAAATCGTAGTCAGGAGGCCCCAGCATGAGAGGGACCAGGGGGTGGTAGCAGAGGCCCACCTGCCTGAGGGACTGGAGCCTCACAGGACGGGACATTTGCTCCTCAGATGTCCAGGTCCGAGTCCCTGTGGGTTCACAAAGTAACTCCTGTTTGCTGGGCCTCCTGGACAAAGTGCAGTGTCGGGGCTTTCCGGGACCCCTATGGGCTTCCTGTGACCCCCAGGGGCTCAGGCCCTGTGAGGGGGAGTGAAGATGCCCAGCTACAGACAAGGACACTGTGCTCACAGAGGTCTGGGGAGGTGCTCATGGCCAGCGTTGCTTTCAGACATAATGTCACAATAAAGCCGGTCCCCAGGAACCCTCGGGAGATCTTCAACAGCCAAAGGGGGAACGCTGAGGAGGATTTCAGGCTGTAGAAGAGGCTGGGGAAGGGAAGGAGGTCAGTGGCTTGAAAGTCTGCAGGATGAGGACAGCCTCCTGTGGGCAGGGCCATCCCAGCTTGTGTGTGGGGCCATCCCAGCTTGTGGGTGGGGCCATCCCAGCTTGTGGGCGGGGCCAGCCTGGGCCAGAGAATTAACCATTTTAGAGACAGAAATGGGATCACAGCAACCAGTCAGGTAAGAGTCCACCTAGGAGGACCCAGGCTCACTGTGAAGGGAGGCTGCCCTGGCCTACCTTCTCCCACCACCTTGAAGGTCTCTGCCATGGCCTAAGAAATGGGGCAGACACCCCTTTCTCTGGGGAGGCAAAGACCCCATTTGCAAGTATAAGGTGGCTGCCAGTTTCCAGCATTATTCATTGTTTGAGACGCCCATGTCCCTTCCTGGTTGGTATGACATGTGTGATTTGAAGCTTGGGAGGACACAGTGCAGGGTCTGGTCTGGGGCTGCCTCGAGAGGAAGATGCTGTGCTTTCCACTGTGCCCCCTGTCCCGGAGCCATGCCCCTCCCCAGGCCCTTCCTCCTTCCCTTCCCTAATCACTCACTGAGCGGCTGCAGGGCATCCCGGGCTACAGTGGCTGCCACAGGGTGGTGGATGCACCATCTGTGGCCAGGGACAGCTGTGATTCATCTTGGCCCCCAAAGCATGGCTTGGGAGGAGAAGGGGGGCTGCCCCGAGGAAGGAGGGGGAAAAAGAGGCCTCGAGATGCAGAGGTGGAAACAGAATCCATCAGGCCCTCCCTCTGGGAGGCCGCAGATGTGCAGCCCCAGACAGTTCTACCTCCTCATACCTCTGCTGCGATTGGCTCCGCGAACACTCACCTTGAGAATTCACCAGGGAATGGGGCGAGGGTTCTAGGCCCTCTGACCTGCGTTGTGACCCTGTGCAAGTGCTATCCCTGCTCAGGCTGTCCGTGTCTCCGTCTGTACAATGAGGTGGTTGGGGCAGCTCACGGGTTCTCAACCTTGGGTGTGCTTTAGGGCATCCGAGAATAGGGTGGGACTTTTAAGGACACAGATATCTGGGCCCTAAGCCCAGAGGTTCTGACTGTCAGTCTGCAGCTGTGTGTTGTGACATCCCTGTCAAGAGCTGGGGCTCTGGAGTCCGGCAGCCCTGGGCTCCAATCCCTAGTCAGCCTCTCACCACCTATGTGACCTTGGACAAGTGCCTGCCCCTCTCTGAGCTCTTCTGGTGACTGAGGACAGTCATAGTACCTGCTGCCTGGGGATGTGGGAGGATGTTTGGGACCAGTGACTCCGAAGTGCTCACCCAGGGCTCACACTGGAGCCCAGTATCTGTCAGTGACTGTCACTGGAACCCTGGTCGTGTGGACTCAGCTATGCCCAATGGTCTCATCCTGGAAGGACGTGCTCCGTGTCTTCTGGGGACCGCCCCTCCCCCCGCCCCGGCCCACCACGGGCTCTCTCTGCACACTCTCATCGCACTTGCTGGTCCGGTTGTGTCTCCTTCCCCAGGGTTTGCAGCAGCTCTTCCTGTTCGCTCCTCCTGATTAATCTCCCTGTTCTTCTCCCACTTAACAAACAGCCTCACTTAAAAAGCCATCTGGGAGGATGGATGACACAAGGCACAATTTGCAGAATAAGTTTTCAGAGAAAAGAGCTAAGGAAATAAAAGCACTTACGATTCCAATCTCATTAGGCGCCATAACTCTGTGGAGGAGAATCGCATTCCTGCATTCTCTGCCCCTCCGTCTGGCTGCCTTCCCCATGTTCTGGGCTCCATCACCATTTGTCTTCTGGGGGACCTGCTCTGGTGTCTCTGGTTGCTTCCCTCCCTCGGGTTAAACCCCATCTTTCGCCAGGATGGGTGGCATCGGGGCTTTTGTAATTCAAATCCTCTCTCCTGTATAGTCACTGCCCCACAGCAGGTAGCTGCGCCCTCCCCCTCCAGGAGTCCTGGAAAAAGGTTTGTCTTCTGCATGGTCTCCCAAGACAGATTGGGGGCCAATGGGTGAGAAGAAGGGATGTGTCAAAAGTTGGGATGGATGGGCGGCCCTGGGGAAGGTAATGAGCTCCCCGTCACTGGAGGCGTGCATGGAGGATGGGTGAGCACTCAGCAGAGAGGTTTTGCAGGAGAAAAAGTAGCAGAGAGGCTGAGACCATGGGCTTTGGAGGCCCAGAGATCTGGGCCGAGCCCCAGCCATACTGCCTACCAGGTGCCTGACCTTCGGCAACTGACTTACCCTCACTGAGCCGCAGTTTCTTCATCTGGAAAAATCAGGCAAAATAATCATTCCTACTTCCCAGGGTTGTCATGGGGACTAAATGACATGTGTGCAAGGCGCTGAGCGCAGAATGCATATTATCATACCCAGGAGGAGGAGGTGGTCAAGATTTTGACACTAAAGAGATTTAAGATTCAACATTTCTGTGATTTTAAAAACCAAAGTCTCTGAGAGTCTATGATTCAAGTATCCTAAAATTGTGAGACTTCATTAGATGCTAAGGCTTTCAGATAGTATGATTTCATCTTGCTTCTCATCTAAGGCTGGAGAATCCAAGGCTGTGTAATCCCAAGACCATCTCTTCATTTCCCCAGCAGCAGCACCTGTCCCTGCCCTGGGCCGTCTGCTACATCGTGAGCATCCGAATATTTCTGTCTCTTGTTCCTCTTCAGATCTTCTCTTTTTATTTCCACTGGCCTGACTGCTTCTGTTTAGTGCCCTTTGCCCAAATCTAGCCCTGTCTACTGAACCCTTTGTCCTAGACGTACCAGCTCCCTCAGCGTTCCAGCCCTGTGCCCTGCATGTCCCACCTCACCCACCACCCCATCTATCTCCCCAGTTCTGCCAGTTGCAATCCTACCCCACCTCCTTGGAAGCCAAGGTTAAAAGGAGAACTTCTATGAGGCTTCTTTCAATTTCAGTGGAAATCAATGTCCTGTGGCACAAGCCTCCAGTGCCCCTTGTTTAAATGACTGCATAGCAGTTATCACAGTCTGACTTCTTAGAGTTGTTGGGGAAGAAACTTCTGCCCTCATCCCCATGCTATACCCACATCTGGTGTCCCTCCAAGACTCTGCCACCCTATCCCAGACTTGTTCCTCCCCTTCAGGCCCACTTTCTTACCTCTCTTTCTCTCCTCATTCCTTATAGCTTGGTGCTCCCTGTGGACTGACTGTGTCCCCTCAAATTCATGTGCTGATCCCTAACTCAAAATGTGATGGCATTTGGAGATGGGGACTTTGGGAGGAAATTAGATTCAGATGAGGTCATGAGGGTGGGGCCTCGTGGTAGGGTTGGTGCCCTTGTAAGAAGAGACTCCGGCAAGCTTGCTCTCTCTCTCTCTCTCCGTCATGTGAAGACACAGCAAGACGATGGCCATTCACAGCCAGGAAGAAAGGCCTCGCCAGAACCTGATCACACTGGCACCCTGATCTTGGAATTCCAGGCTCCAAAACTGTGAGAAAATAAATCTCTGTTGTTTAAGCCACCAGTCTGTTTCTGTTACGGCAGCCTGATATGGTTTGGCTCTGTGTCCCCACCTGAATCTCATCTTGAATTGCAGCTCCCACAATTCCCATGTGTTGTGGGAGGCACCCAGTGGGAGGTAATTGAATGATAGGGGTGGTTCTTTCTCGTGCTGTTCTCATGATAGTGAATAAGTCTCAGGAGATCTGATGGTTTTATATAGAGGAGTTCCCCTGTACAAGCTCTCTCTGTTTGCCTGCCGCCTTCCATGTAAGACATGACTTGCTCCCCCTTGCCTTCCACCATTGACTGTGAGCCCTCCCCAGCCATGTGGAACTGTACATTTATTAAACATCTCTTTATTCCCAGTCTCGGGTATGTCTTTATTAGCAGCATGAAAATGGACTAATGCAGCCCCAACTGGCAGTGTCCCAGTTCTCCCCAGCACCCTCCTCTCTTCTTCTTCTGTATGAGCTCATCTACGTCCATGGGTCCCCACTACCCATGCCCAGAACACCTCCTGTTGAAGCTCTTCCTGAGCTGTGGTCCATATCAAGGGACTTTAAGTGCTACCCATGCAGTGCTGAGCCAGACAGGCCACCCTGCCTTCCGGACCTTTCTATCTGGGGCTCCTGCAGCTGCTGCCCTCTGGGTGGCCCACAACCTCTTTCCACTGGACACATTCAAAACCAAACCTTCATTTTCCCATCAAATTGCTCCTCAGCCTCGTGCCCTGCAGCCCCTGCTCACCCCAGTCAGAAATAAGCAGGCATCCCCAACTCGCCCTCTCCCCACACCGTGGGCACCATCCGGTCCTGCCAGTTTTAACACCTTACACCCTTGGGATTCCCCTCTCCCTTACCGCCTCCCTCTCCCCCATCTCAGAACTGGTGATCTCTGGCCCAGACATCCCCACGCCCTCCTACTTGTTCCTCAGCCCCACCTGCCCTGCAATCCATCCACCCTGCACACCCTGAGATCTGAGTGAGGGGGGCCCAGGTTTAGGGGGCCCTGCTCTAGCTCCAGATACCCTAGCCCCAGAATCCCTGCCTGCTCCCAGGACCCACATGGCCTCTTCTCTGTGCCATTGTGCCCAGCTGTTGACCCCAGACGTGCAGCTGTGTGTGAGGAGGTATACAAATAGAGCATCGACCTGCAGGGTGGGGTGTCAACACACTGTGTGAGACTGTGATGTGGGACTGGGCCATGGGAGGGGAGGGGAGGGGGACTGGTCCCAAATTGGTCAGTCCCAATTTCTCAACACCACCATAGTGCAAAGCAGAATGCTGAGGGGTCCAGGAATCCCAAATTCAAACCTGGCTTTCCAGGCCCTTTTGAAAATGTGTCAGTACAAGCAGGGGAATGGAGCATGTTGGATTTAACAGATGTGACTTGTGAAGTTTCATGCTCAGTCACTGGCCCGTGCCCTCCACTGGTTCTCATGCCCTGGGCTGCACAAATGCTGGGGACAGCTGGATCATCAGGCAGAGTGATTGTCCCAAACACAGGTCAATCATGTTGCTTTCCTGCCTAACGTCCTTCTGTGGCTTCCACAGCCTGGGTGGCTTCTCCTCAGACTGGGGTGAGGAGCAGGCAGGCGTCCAGGACCCAACCCTGCAGGCCCCAGGTGAGTGCCCAGGGCTGCCCCATATGGTAGCTGTGGCTGGCAGAGCATAAGGAGAAGGTCCTGGATCCACTGCCCCTGCTTCCCTCTGACCATGATGCCCCGCAATGGCCTAGCCCCTAATGCCATGATAGGGCTAGGCTGGGCCTGCACGATGCCATCTCAAAGCTCCCGGGTGATCCTGTGTGCAGCTGGTGAGGACGCTGCTCCAAAGCGAGGGCCTCACCAGCTGCACACAGGATCACCCGGGAACTTTGAGATGGCACCGTGCAGGCCCAGCCCAGTCCTATCATGGCATTAGGGGCTGGGCCATTGTGGGGCATCATAACCCAGGGTGCCAGGGGCAGGAGTGGTCACCAGTATCTCCTTCCCTTCCCTAACCTCCCTGCCTCTCCCCTCCCCACCCCTCCATGCCTCCACAGCTCAGGAGGTCTTCTAGGAATTCATTATTGTATCCCCCACTGCTCCCAGCAGGATGTGCTGTCAGTGCTGGTCCACATAGAAGGAGCGTGTGTGTGTGTGTGTGTATGTGTGTGTAAGAGAGATCCAGGTTCTTACCTGATTCCACAAGGACTCAGATGCCCGACACCTCCCTGTGGGGTCCTCCAAGCCTCATCCCAGCCACTCCATCTGCTGCAGAAGACCTAGAGGGCCTCCTTCCTCACCACCATAGCAGAAATCCCAGCAATGGGTTTGCCTGACTCAGCTCGGGTTGCCTGCCCGTCACTGATCCACTCACTGCACAGAGGATGGAAGGAAGGCCCGCCTGGCTGTGCCCAGACCCACCCCACAGAACTGCATGAACTGAGCAGGGTTGGGAGGGACCGTTCCCAAAGAAAGATGGGGGAGAGGAATGGGGGCTGTTGGGCAGGACAGCTGGGCCCCTGCAGGGCACTCAGGGTGGCCAGTTGCTCCAGGGAGCAGACAGGGCCAGGGAAGGCTGGCTGGGCCCAAGTGCTGCAAGGGCAGCTTGGACGCAAGGTGGCAGCTGGCAGCTGTGGGTTTCAGGATCCAGGACCAGACTTGGCCACATGGGCAGAAGGTCCAGAAACTGGGACTGAGCACTACTGTGCGCTGAAGGCCAACAGGACATGCGGGGCTCCCCCTTGGCCGCAGCTCAGTGTTAATGTAGCCAAGCGAGGCCCAGCTACTTGGGATGGAGGCAGGAGTGGCCAAGGCCCCGAAAGGCCTGGCCGGGGTTGGGGCTTTGTATGTCAGGGAGAGGCGTCTGTGGGGAAGTCGGGGCTGACCTGGGGGACTATGAAGGCACTTCCCACCCTCCTAGGTGGGAGTCCTGGCACCAGACCCCTGGCTCCTCCCTGGCCCACCCCTGCTTCTGTTCTGGAAACCGAACCTGCCCTGGCTCCTCCCGACTGTGCCCTGTTGATCCATGTAGGGCTTGGGTTTTGTGGGCAGCAGACTTGGGTTGGAATCCTGGTTCTAGGCCCAGGTCTTGCATAAGCCTCTTCCTTACCCTGCAGCCTCAGTTTCCTCATCTGTAAAGTGGGGATGATGAGGCCAATCTTGCAGGGCCTGGGTGGGTCCAGTGGGTGACCACCATGAGGGGCTGGGGAGCCATGTGGTCAAGGCACAGGCCCTGGGCCAGCCCAAGGGGGCCAGCACAGCCCTACCACTCAGCAGCCAGGAGGCCTCTGCACCTGGCATAGCTCCTCCTTGGCGGTGTGACCTTGGACATATTGCCTCTCTGTTCTTTCATCTGCAAATGAGATCAGTTCCTTCATCTGCAAATGAGATCAGTGTCCTGGAGACGGTGAGCACGACAGGCAGGTGGGGTGCTTGGTACCTGAGGGGGGTGGCTGGGCTGTGTCTGATCCCTGGCTGGGGAGCCCTTCCTAGAAATAGACACATGCCTAGGCATTTGAACAGAAACAGGAGGGTGTGGTTTAAGGAGCTGGGAGGATTAAATCCATACATGGAGGCATCTGGAAATACCCCCATCAGGTGAGGCCTTCCACTGCCCACCCTGTTCCCCATCTGAGATCCACGCAGGCACCAGGCCCCTACCCTCAGGTCTGTGCCAGGGCTTCTGGTTCACTCTGCGCCCTTAGACCTCTGCAGCAAGAAACCCCATCCTGGGGCACTGTCTGGGAGATGGGGTGTCTGTGGTAACTCATGACGATGATCCTGGGAGCAGCTGCCGCTGATGGTACACCTGCTGTGCATAAGGCCTGTGCCAGGACTGCCCTCTTAGCTTTGCTGTGTTACATATAAGAAACCAGGACTCAGAAGGGGCCGGCAGTTCTCCCCAAGGTGCACAGGAAGGGCAGAGCTGGGAGCTATCTATGTCCCCTCCAGAGCTCAGCCCTGACCTGGCCACAGGCCCTGCCCTATCCCTCACACTCTGGCTGATGCTGGGCTGGGAATGAGCCCTCAGCCCTGCTTGGGACCACCTGCCTCCCTGTGGACTGGCTCCTATGGCCAGGCCAGCTCTCCAGGGAGGGATGGCAGAGCATCTGTATTGAGAGCTGCTGACCTGGACTCAGAGCAGAGCCTCTCTGAGTGCCAAATTAACACTTGATCACAAATAAAAAGGGCTGCAGCTCTGAAATGCCAGCAAAAAGAGAGGTTGGGCTCAGCATGGGGCTGGGGACTGATGGGAAGTGGGGCACAGAGAGTCTTGCATCTGTGGAGATGGTGGGTCCCAGGCCAGATGGGATTTGAGATCTGCCTGGGAGGGCCTTCCTGGCCTCAACCGCCTCGCATGGGGCAGCAAAAGGGCCAGGCCATGCTGGACAGACAGATGCCACGGCGAAGGTGTGGCACAGGAGTGAGCACTGACTTCCCCTGGCTCAGTCTCTGTGCTTGTGGTTTGGTCCTAACAGCCCACCCCCTAGAACCTCACTCATGGCTTGGGGTTCTGTGAACTGTGTCTGACCCTCTCCCCATGACCCCATTCCCCTACACACAGCCTTGGGTTTCTTTGTCTCTTTTGATGGTTGTGGAAGGTGTGGCCTGCTGGCTCCAATCTGACCTGGGCTCTGGGACTTATGCACACAGAGCATCAGCCTCCACCTTCCCACCCTCCACCACCACCAGCAACACTTTTAGTTTCACCGTCCCTCTGCAGAAATGCCCATGGGCCACCATCCATCACTCACTCCTTTGGATGCAGCGTCACTTTTGCCTCCCCATGCCATAGTTCAGGCAACATCCTGTTTCTTTATCACTGGGACCTGCTGCATTACCTGAGGTCCACAGGCCATCTAGGGCAGCCCATCTAAATCTAGACCCCTCTGACCCCTTGAGCTTGCCCTGCCTCCCAAACAGCCTCTGAGGTCGGCAACTCAGCATATCGCCCAGCTCCCTACATCCCCAGCCAAGCAGGTGCCAAGACCTCCTGGGGTCTCCACATTCCACCCCCTTCTGGCCTCTCCACTGCCACTTCCATGGTCCACAGCCATCAGCTCATACCTGTTAAATATAGTGAACCCCAAGTTTCTCTTCAAGGAATCAGTATGTTAGTATGTTCAGCTCTCTTATTCTTTGATTCTCCATTTTAAAGCTTAACTTCCCGGTTCTCTTACCCTCTTGCTTCTAGTTTCAGTAAACAACTTTTTCCACCAGTTTTAATAAGTAGTTCACATCTGTTCCCCTGGTCATCTGCTCTGTCCTGACTCATCCCAGTCACCTGCTTTTACCTGAATCACCCCTGGTCACCTGCTCTGACCTAAGTCACCTTTAGTTACCTGTTCCTAACCATCCTTCCCACCAAACTACTTACCCTGCCACTCTGGCTCATACCCCTGCTCTCTTTAAAATAGCCCATAGGAATTAGCTTAGACTGTGCACCCCAACCTTAGCCATTCTTTTTAAAATGACCCCTAGCTCCTCCAGGAGGTTAGAATGGGAGCAGGGGCCCAGTGAGGAGATGGAGGGGGACGTCCAGGCGGAGCTGATGGCAGCTTGGACCAGAGCAGGAACCGTAGGGGTCTGGGAATGAGGAATTTGTCCACACAACTCCCAGGTTTCTGGCTGAGAAGCCGGGTGGATGGAGCTGCCATTTCCCGAGTGGAGAAGTGGGGAAGGCTCGGGGCTGAAAGGCCAGCATGGGGCGTGTGACTCCAGTAGGAGAAAGACACAGCAATAGGGCCCTGTGTCAGGAATAAGAACTCCTTCCCCTCCCCTGCCCAGTTGTGCTCTCGCCATTGTTCCATCTGTGAAGAGCACCCTTTCTGCAGAAAGTAAAAATTGTCTTGCTGAGAAAATTAAATTTATGTTTGTGTGCTATTTCTTTGTGGCACCAGGGAACAAGCATTTTGCATTTCTAATAAATCCGAGGGGGCAGCACAGCCTCCTCACTGGTCCCCAGCCTCAAACCTTCAATTTGGGTAGGAGATCTTCCTAAATCAGACCCTGTAACTTCCCTCCTTCAAAGCTTTGGCCAGCTCCCCTGCACTCTGAGGATAAGCTCCCTGCTCCTTGGCTTGACTTACAAGGCCATTCATTCAGTCATTCTACAAATACCTATTGCATCACCTTTGGGGATGCAGCAGTGATCAAAGAGATACAATTGCTGCCCTCCTGGAACTTTCATTCTCCCGGATGAAGACAGGCAATCAACAGGTGAGATGTCCATGAAGTGCACTGCAGGGATGATAATAGCTAAGAGAACAACAGAGCAGGGAAGGGCAAGAAGGTGTGGGGAAGAGCTCAGACATAGAGTGCTTAGTTGGGGATCGGGGGAAGGTGACATTTGAGCAGAGGCCTGGAAAGCATATGCAGGAATGAGCTATGCAGATATCTGGGGAAGAGCATTGTAGCCAGAGGGAACAGCAAGTGCAAAGGCCCTGATGTAGGAATAAACCTACAGTGTTTAAGGATCAGCAAGGAAGCACCTTCCTCTCATCCTAGCAGGGCCTCCTTGTTCTGGCTCCCTCCTGCCCCACCCTTACCCTACTCCCTCCCCTCCCCACTCCTGCCACCTCCCACTGCCAAAACGCCCAGGTTCTTTCATTCCTCCATGACCTGTGTCTGTTTCCTCTTCAGAGATGCTTTTCCATACACTCCCCAGGTAGCCAACTCCTATTCATTCTTCAAGATGCCCTGAATGCTCATCCACCCTCACCCAAGCAGGGCAGAGCTTCCTCTGAGTTCCCAAATCTCCCTGTGCCTCCTCTGTCAGCAAGATCATTAAATTTCCCAGTCACTGCCGTTCCATGAGCATGGCTAGCACGATCCCACACTGGGGTCTTTTCACTTGCTGTATCGTCTCCTGGAAGCCCCAGATGTTTGCAGGACCCATGCCCTCCCTCCCTTCAGGTCTCTGATCAGGTCTCTGCTACAGAGAGGTCTACCGCCACAGAAAGGTCCCAGACCCTCCATCCTCTGCATCCCTTCCCTTCTCCTGCTTTCTTTTTCTTCCCTGGAGACCATGCCCTGACAGGTTATGGACTTGCAGGTTTGTTTCTCGTCTGTCTCCCTACTAGACTGGGGATGCCATGAGACAGTGGTGTATATAGTTTGTTATGTTCACAACATAGCCCCTATGCCTAAAAGAGTGCCTGGCACACAGCCATCCGTGCATTTATTGAATGAAGAATGAATGTTGTTGATTCCACCACGCTGCGATAGCTTATTTCTGCCCTGACCTCCTCCCCATGCCCAACCACACTGTGCACTCATCCGGGACGTCCAGTCCTTGGTGTCTCTGTACCCTCATCCCCCAGCGCAAGACCAAGCATATTGTGCACATCAGCCAGTGTTTCCGCCAGAGTGAGGGAGCTGATGGATGGATGGACTGGGTGTCTTTCGGAGCCCAGAGTTTAAAAATAAACCTGCTCTTAGCTTTCCCATGTGTAATTTGTAACTTCTCATAAAAGTCCTTGGCAGAGCAGATTTCACTTGCTTGAGGGAGATATTCAGGTTTGAGAAATAGAAAGCTTATAAATAAACACAGCAAATCAAATGAAACCAATGGGCAGCAGCCCCTCATAGCCCTGGGAATGCAGACATGTTGCAGGGAGAGAAGGATGGAGATTTGGAGGGTTTATCTCCGTACTCACTGAGAGATATCTAGGGCAGCTGAGGGCAGGGACATGGGGAGGCCAGGATTACAGCTGCAGATGGGCTGGGAGTAAGTGGCCCTTCACCTTAGCTCTTGGCCTGCCCTCCACAAACCTGGCCCCAGCCATTTTGGGAGTCAGAGCCCGAGCATGGGACAGAGTTGGGCCTTGGCCGGCCATTGGAGGGCCGGCAGGTGACAAAGTGGGGAAGAAGCAGAGCTCAGCAGACCAACCGCAGCAGCCCCAGGCCCTCCCACCAGCCAGAGCCCCTCCACAGCCACCCCCAGGGGCCTCTCTGGAAGCCACGCACATGGGGGGTGCTAGAGGGGGTGAAGGCAGTCACCACCCCTCAGCCTGATCCTTTCTGTACCCTCTGTCCACTCTCCCAGGAGGCTCACACTGCTGTCCAGAGAGGACACTCACACAAGGTCTCCAGCAGCTTCTCTCTGCATGCCCTAAGGATGCTCCGGCTGCCCCTCCCTTTCTCTGGGGATGCAGCCCTGGAGTCATATGCCCCATGCTGGCCTCTCAGCCTCAAGCCTGCTGCTGCTCCTGCTCCTGCTTTCCCCGCTTCTCCACTCGGGAAATGGCAGCTCCATCCACCTGGCTTCTCAGCCAGAAACCTCGGAGTTGTGTGGACAAATTCCTCATTCCCAGACCCCTACGGTTCCTGCTCTGGTCCAAGCTCCCATCAGCTCCGCCTGGACGTCCCCCTCCATCTCCTCACTGGGCCCCTGCTCCCATTCTGACCTCCTGGAAGAGCTAGGGGTCATTTAAACACAACAAATCAGACCAGGCCACTTCCTTGCTTAAAACCCTTCTATGCTGCTCAGGGAGCCTTGAGTCAAGAGGCGCTGCAGGGCTGGGTGCTGCCTCCTCCCCATGCTTGCCCCTCCCCACACATCGCCCCAGGGCTTCTGTAGTCCCTCCAACAAATACACTGCCTCCCACCCAGGGCCTTTGCACAGGCAGTTCCTGCTACCTAGACCACTCTGGTCCCCACTCTTCAGGTAATTCATTTTTTTCAGTCCTCAACTTGAATATCAGCACCTAACATCACCCCCATCTGAGTTAGTCCTCCCATTATCTTCTCAGGTAATCTGTTGCACATGGTGTGTTTGGCGCCATCCCAAGGTAGGCTTATCTGTGTGAATTGTCCTTGGACGGCCACAGTCCCCTCCTGACTCTAAGCCCCAGCAGTGTAGGCATCTTGACGTGTTTCTTTCTCTTCCCTGCACCCAGTATATGCCTATCGCATAGTAGGTGATCAGTAAATGACCTGGATGAATAAGCGGAATCATCAGAATACAGAGTAAAAAATAAACAGCCTATGCTCCCTTCAAAGAAAAGAGAAATAACTCAGAGTACTGTTAACTATTTTATTGCTGCAAGAGTTTTATTTTATTGTATTGTATAACTTACACTGCTTTAATCAGAGCTAGTAATTACAACTGTTGTTTCTGGTTCATGCCTCCTTGACTCAGGCCCCAAGGGCAGGAACCATTTCATATTTAAGCAGTGTTAGTTCTGGGACGCCCTCGGGGAAGCACGAGCACGCTCCAGTGTGCAGTTGAATTCTCAGCGATGCTAATTAGATCAAGGAAGCAACCCGGGTTCAGGGCAGGGCCGCTGGAGGAGACGGTCTCCCTCTAACAAGCCCGAGAAGCCAAACTCCACCTGCCACAGCCCAGCCTGAGTCTGATGGGAGCGTTTCTCCGGTAGACTCTCTGTTCTGGGCACAGTGCCAAGACCTAAGGGCTCTTAAGGGCCTGTGAAAATGTTGAAGGTCTGGGAAAACAATTTATTTGGCTTCAAATTAAAAAAGGGAAGCTGTGAAGTCGAAATAGATCAATGTTCAATCAAATGTCTACAAAGTATAACGTTATCAAATGGTCACCTTCCTTTCCAACTCAGCTTTTGAATAGTTGCGTATAATCTGTAGTTAATGTGGGCTGTTAGGGCATTTTACTATGTTTGATCTGATGGGGGGAGGAGTTTCTACAAGTGAGAATGTCTGGGGCTGGGAAGATCTTAAAGAGCTATGTGTAGGCCAGGCGTAGTGGCTCACGCTTGTAATCTCAGTACTTTGGGAGGCGGAGGTGGGTGGGTCACTTGAGGTCAGGAGTTCAAGACCAGCCTGGCCAACATGGTGAAACCTCGTCTCTACTAAAAACACACAAAAAATTAGGTGGGCGTGATGGTACGCGTCTGTAGTCTCAGCTATTGGGGAGGCTGAGGCAGGAGAATGGCTTGAACCTGGGAGGCAGAGGTTGCAGTGGGCCGAGATGGCACCACTGCACTCCAGCCTGGGTGACAGAGCAAGACTCCGTCTCAAAAAAAAAAATGCTATGTGTATATGAGTTGTGTATATGGGTTGTAGAGAGCAGCCTCAGAAGACTGCACGGAGGAGGGAAAACGTGGCTGGAGGGATGAACGGAGAAGGGCATTCCTGGCAGGGAGGCAGCATGTGCAAAGAGGCAGGGCATGGATGGGCCTGGCCTGCAGAAGGAGCAGGGACCAGCCATTGCACCTGCAGCATAAAGTGGGCGGGGCAGGGAGGAGACAAGGCTAGACCACAGGCTGTTCTTGGCCTTCTTGAGCCTCTCTCTATCCTGTGCCTTCTTCCCTGTCATTAAAGCCCAGCACCACCTGTGTCCTCACCAAGGCTAGACTTGACTTCCCTGGCCATCACAGAGGCCCCAAGCCTGGCTGGGTCTCTCCACTGGAAGATCTAGTCTGGCCCGGATGCCTAGTCCTGTCACCTCCATTTCTCCTCACATGGCATCATCCCTATTCTAGTCATGATAAAGCACAGATGTAGAAAGGAAGGAAGAAAAAATAATAATCCAAAATCACAAAGCAGATTCCACACCTGCTTTCTGGAGCATTACTGGAAACAAGTCAATTTTCTCTCATTTCTTTCTCTCCAACCCAGTGTTGCAACAGAAACAACGCTCTGGCTCAGTTAAGGGAAAGGTGTATAGTTGCAAGTCTAATTTCGAGATGACACCCATTCTCGGCCCAGCCAAAGAACACCTCTAGGCTGGTGACGAGCTCTTGAAAACCCCTGTCTTCCCAGGGCTCTCAGAGGCAGAGCCTGGGGCTGGATTCTCAACACTATAAAGAGGTAGATTTTGCATCCCACCTTCAGTGCAGATCTGCCAGTGCCTCCACCAGGGGCAGTAGCTGGGCGGTAGTTCCTCTTTCTGGAAATGCCAAAGGCTTCCTGGGGTGAGGATGGAAAAGAGGCAACCTTAGCCAGGCCTGGGGACTCGACGCTGGAGGACAGGCAGCCCCAGACTGCTGATCCAGCCAGCTTGTCCCCAGCTAATGCCCGAGAGCCCAGCATGGGCAAATCATGGCTTTGGGTTAAATGTTGCTTCCTCCAGGCCCTTTGGTTTTTCTTCCAAACTACAAATTGCCTCTGATCCCTGGGGAAATGGGTGGGGGTGCTTTTCTCCTTGGGAGACAGAATCTAAGAAAAATTAAATTGGAAGTTTTGGGGTGGGGGTGGGCCAAGGGTGCTGTGAAAGTAAAGAAAGCTGGCTCTGGAGAGAGGATGCTCTGCCATTCAGTAGCTGAGCCATCTTAGACAAGTTATTTAACGTCTCTGTGCCTGTTTCTCCAATCGTGCCTACCTCATGGGGCTGTCATAAAAATTAATTCAGTCAATAGACATAAAGCGCTTGAGAGAGCACCTGGCAGACAGAAAGCCCTTAATAAGTATTAGTGGCTATAATATTAATAATAATAATTTGTATGATTGTTGCTATTAGCTTATATTGTATCAGTACTGAATATAGATAGATACAGGGCTAGCAAAAAGCACCCACAGTCCTCTCCAGTCTGACACCTGATGGTCCCCCAGCCTAACCCCCTCTTTCCCCTCCATTTTCAGCCACACAGAACTCCCCATCTCTGAAAGCCTCTGCTCTTTGCAGCCTCCACGCCTCTGGGCAACTGCCGCCTGCCTGGAATGCCCTTCTCATCGTCTTTCCCCTGCAAACTCTTACTCCACCTAGATGAACCGGCCCAGATGCCACCCACTCTGAAGCCAGTTCACAGCCCCCTCCCTCACGCTTCTGATAGCCCCCCCAGGGTGCCAGCACCTTCTCTGGGCCCCGCAGGAATTGTCACAGGCCAGTGTCATAGCTTCAATCACCCAGCGCTAGAACTGTACCCCACTGTCTTTTCATCTCTGGGTGTCTGGCCCCAGGACCCGTTAAATTCAGGGTGATGTCCCTGAGTGATCATCGAGCAAATATTAAGTTGGTGCAAAAGTTATTGCGGTTTTTGCCATAGATGACCAAGCGCGCGGCGCCAGGCTCTCTTAGGCCACCCTAAGCGATTCTCCCCTCACTGCCCTGGCTGAGCCCCCCTCCCCATGTGTAAGAGGGTGTAGAACCCCCGTGGGACCCCGCCCTCCCAGGACAGCAGAGATCGCTGCATCCTCAGGCCAGCGGCCCCCGGAGCAGGCCGTGAAAGGGAAGGGATTCTGTTATTAAAGTCATCAGTTCTGGCGCCTGGGCCTTGGGGAGCCGAGCTTGGCTGGTAATTAGAGTCGTTAGGGGAGACGGAGCCGGCTGGGGCTTATGCTGGCGTGGGCGCAGAGCAGGCCGAGCTCAGGCTGCGAGGCGGGGCGGCCCCCGGGACCTCCGCCACCTCCTCCTGGTGGGGCGCCCCGCACCGGCACCGCTCCCGGCCGCGGCCTGAAGGTGGCGCTGCAGGACCTCACAAGCGCGGCTGGGCGGGGCCGGGAGGAGGTGGGGAGGGGTCTGCAGAGAGAGGGAGGGGAGTGGGGAGGGAAGGAGGGAGGGAGAGAAATGGGGGAAGGGGGAGTATAAGGGAAGGAGAGGACAAAAGAGGAGAAGTGAGGGGAGAGGGGGGGAGAAAGAGAGAGGGGAGAGTGGGTGGCATCTGAGCTGGTTCATCTAGGTGGAGTAAGAGTTAAAGAGGAGAGAGAGAGAGGAGGACAGAGGGAGGGAGGAAGATAGAAGCCTCCTCCCCTCCTCGCCATTCAGGGGGTCTCAGGAGCCCAGATCCTCTTGGAACACGCGCTCCTCCATGCTTACAGAGAGGTCACTTCCCCCCATAGCCCTCCATATGCCCTCTGTGGTCTGACCCAGGTGGACTCCAGCCCCATCTTTCCACACCTCCCCACCCTCCCCACCCTGCCCTGGCCACGCAGAACTGCTTGCCGTTTCCAAGGGCACCATGCTCCCCGTCTCTGCCAGTGCCCTGCCTGTGCTGGGCTGCTGCGTAAACTTCTCCCCCTGAGCCTCTTCCCCTGGCTCCCCGACTTCTCCTTCAGGTCTCAGCATAGACATCACCTCCTCTCAGAAGTCCTCCCTTTCTCCATGTCCAGGGCCTGGCCTGCCCCTAGCTCCCCAGACCCTCCCACATCTTCCCCCATCTCAGCACTGGCCAGGCTGGGCTGTGATTGGTTCTGTGTCTGTTTCGCCAGCCAGACCGGAGGCTCCTTGAGGACAGGGACACGGCCTTGTCCCTCTCTGCGTCCCCAGGGTGGCCAGCCCAGTGGATGAACAGCCACAAGTGGGCTATAGATGCTGCCTAAGGGATGAATGGATGATCTCGGGAGGGGCTGGGTGTGGGAGATGAGGAAGGAAGGGACATGGATCAGGAGGGAGAAAACAGCGGAGAGGAGGTTAATTAGGAGAGAGGCCCTAGGACACCCCAGCCACCAGGGTGCAGGGCCTGGGCCCCAGCACCGCGGGATTCCTGCCCTCCCATGGACCTCAGTGATCTCCCTTCTGAGGTCAGTGCCCACCTGGCTCTGGACCCCTCTGACGATCAGGAAGTTCTTCTTCCTCGTGGGAATCAGGGCTGCTTGAGTCACAAGTGACAGAATCTGCTCAGCTGCAGAGGAGAGGGGGTTTGGCATAAGGACCCTGGTCTCTCAGATGCAGCCAGAACTCAGGAGGGACCCGGACCGGAGACAGGAGCACCAGCCAGAATGCAGACTGACTCTCTTCCACCCACCTCATAAGACTTCAGGTGTCTACTTTTCTCATTTCTCACAAATCAGAAATGCATGCATCATTAGTTCACACAACCAGAAGACCCAACCAGGCTCTTTGTCTCAATTTAGAATTGGTAGCACAGGTACTCTGATTGGCCAAGCCTGGGCAGGTGTCTTCTCCTGGTCCAATGCACTGATGGGGTGGGGAGCAGGGCAGGGTCACCAAGCAGAAACAGGGTTTTGGGAGGCGGTGCAAAGCACACTGGGAAGTGGGGGCAGGGAAGACCACTGGCATCCTCACCATGACTTTGCCCTCACCATGATGAGTTTGTGCAGTACCTGTTCTTTGCCAGACACTCAGAGGGGCCATTTGACATCTCAGGGAAACATCCTCAAACCAGTTCCTGCTTTCCCATTTGACAGATGAGGGCCAGGGGCCCACAGCCCTGTGCTCGTTCCACTTCCCGTGCTCCCACCTTCTCCTCCCTCCTCTGCCACCACCCTGCTGGGTTTTCTTGGCTCCCTGCCCTCTCTGGACCTCAGTCAAATGGGGAGGACGGAGAGAGCTGTGAGGCTCCCTTTCACTCTGGCACTCAGTCCGTCTGCTCCATTTGAAGGCAGCTGCAGACCCGACATATCTTTCATACCCTTCCCTCACCACGATCCTTTTGCTGTTTGGGGCCCTTGGAGAAGCCCCTGGGTAAATATTAATAGCACAGAGTTGTGTTTATGTTGGAGAAAGAGGGTGAGTCATTTCCTGCTTCTTTCCCAGACTCAGGATTGTAGCTAAGAATATGTCAGATCTTTGGCATGGCTGTGTGAGACCTGGCTCGATGGGGTCTCGCTGGAGTGAAGCCATGGAATGGCTGCCCCACCAACCACCATCCCAAAGCCAGGCCTGGAGGCTTGGGGTCCAGCCCCGGCCCAGCCCTGTCTGTGCTGTGTGGCTGGCTCTGCCTCTCGGGAAGATCATTGCATCTACCCAGCAGGCATAGAGGAAGCAGGCATGTGGAGCCTGGCACACGGAGGGGCCTGGGGATCCTGGTTCTCTTGCTGCTGCCTTCCCCATGCCCTGCTGATCACACTCATCTGTCTTCCCTTCCCGGTGTGAACTTCTCAAGGACAGGGCGCAGGCCAGGTTTCCCTTGGTGGCCCAGAGCTGGCACAGGGCCTGGAACTTTGGAGGGGCTCTGTCCAGCTCATGTTGACCCCTTCACAGTCCTCAGCACCTTCTGGGGTGCCTCCCAGAGGCCAGGCTTGTGCCTTTTTAATGTGCTTCTAGAGAAGAGCAAGTGAGCCAGAGTAGACAATCAGAAAACAGATCCAAGTCAGACCAAGTGGAGTCCCTTTGCCAGAAATCTGGGACTGAGAGAATCTGGTTCTATCTGGGCTGTTCTGTCAGATGGAGGAGACATTCATGCTCAGGACCTGAAGGCCACTATCTTCTGTCCTGCAGATGGAGAAAGGAGAAGCCGGGTCTGCTGTGTCCTGGGCCTGTCTCCTTCTGAGGCTGGCTGCCTTGTCATCCTGGGGTTCCAGGAGATGTCCCTTGTGTTCTGCTTAAGCCAGTTTGAGTTGCTTCCTATACCTGCACCACAGCACCAGCTAATCCGCTCACAGAAGGCCTCCATGTGCCAAGCACCAAGCCATTACACGCCATTATCTTACAGAGCCCTCGCTTCCGACCTACCAGGTGCACATTATCATTCTCCCATCTCAGTGGGACAAAATCACAAAGTCACAAAGCTGGCACTGGGCAAGTTCAGGTTGATTGCCTGAGGTCCCCTGGAGTAGAACCTGATTTTTCCTCATAGCCCTAGTAGGATCTTCTGCCACCCAGACCTTCTACAATCAAATGGACTGAGCACCCACCAGAGCCCACCGACTCAGGCCTACGTGCTCAGCAGACCTACGGGGAGCTGGGAGCTTAGGGAGTCCCTGGGGCAGCCCTGCAGTGACCAGTCTGGAGCTTGGAGAGGAGATAGCTGGTGGGTGGTGTGGTGGGGTGGGATGGGGGTCACTGCACACATCGCTATCCAAACAGGACAGTCTGGCTCTCCATTCCGATAGTCATTTGAATGATCTGAGGATAATTAGAATCACAGAGCCATCTACTACTTCCACTCTCAGGCCACAGATGATTGTTTGGTGGCTACAGGCCCCGCATGGTGCAGACACCGAAATGACCTTCCATTTTTCTCTCCCAGACGAGCCAGTGGATTCTTTCCAGGGCCAAGGCTCCCACTCAGACCTGAAACCCCCTCCCCATCAGCCCTCCAGGCACTGAGAGTAATTGGCTACCTGTGGCTGTCCCCAGGGGAGGGTGACCCCAGTGCTTTCAGGTAGAGCTATTTATAAGGAGGGAATGGGAGGCAGGGGCACCTGAAGCCTGTCCTGCTGACATCAGCAGACTGTTGGCAGTAGCTGTCTCCACCGTCCAGGAGCTGCCTTCAAAGCGAAGGGGAGTAGCAGTGGAGGATGCTGGAGGCCATTGAACCCAGCTCCTTCATTACACTTCCCCGGGGGAACTCTGTTCCAGAGAGGAATAGACACAAGCCTAGTGTCTCACAGCAAGGCCGTGATGTGGCCAATGATACTGAGTGGATAGAGATTCCATGAACAATACTGAGTGGGTAGAGATTTTATGAACAATGTTGAGTGGATAGAGTTCTGCCAGGCATTATGCAGAACTCTGGACACAAGTGTAAGTCAGACAGACACAGTCCCCAAACTCATGGAAGTCACAAAATAAGCTGGGAGAGAAGCTACTCATTCTTTGCGAATTGTGTAGTGTGTGCCTGGGTCTTGGGGTCAGGGAGGGCTTCCCTGAGAGACAGGAGGAGGAGCAAGAGGAGGGAGGGGCGTTCCGGGTAGAAGCAGCAGAGCCAGAGGTGTTTGGAGGCTGCTGCAGAGCTGTGTGGGGGAGCAGAGGGAGGGAGGGGCAGAGAGGCAGAAGGGCCAGTAGCAGCCCAGAGGTCTGCAGGGCCCAGAGCACACAGCATTGCCAGGGAGCTTGACTCAAGCTCAGAACTGTGGACCTAACTCCAGGCTTGGTTGGCGGATCTATCCCCCAACATGGCTATTTCTTCACAGTGGGCCTTCATTAAACCAAAGAAAGAAAACACAGGTTAAACACTCAGGTTACCAAGGGACACAGAAAATGAGAAGGAAAACAAGCCAGCATTTGAGCAGTGGTTTGCCATTTGCCATTTGCAAAGCCCTTTTCCCACCTGTTGTTTCATTTGGTTTTTACCATAAGCCGCAGGCTGCAGAGTGCTGTCTTCATTACGCAGGTGAGTCAATTGAGGCTTGGTTAAGGGACTTGTCTAAGGACTTCCAGCTAATGAGGGGAGAAAACAGATTTGCATTCAAGCCTGTCTAATTCCTAAATTCCATTTCCACATTTTTCACCAGACTGACAGGCAGGATTTTAAATAGGGGAGTGACTTTTAATCTGGTCGTAGAAACAGAAAGGAATAGGAATCGGGTGGTAGGGAAAGGAGAGAGAGGAAAGTCTGTGGGTGGGGCCCGGGCAGAGGCAGTCTCTGCAGGTGCAGTCAGCATGCCAATAAGAACAACAGCAGCTGCATTTAGTTGAGCATTTACTATGTGCCGGGACTTTGCTAGCACCTAAGATGTGTCACCTCATTTACTCTTCAAATGGCCTGTGATGGGGGTGCCGTCACAGCTGGCCCGTGGTGGAGCTGGGATCAGACCCAGGTCCGTCTGAGCAGAAACTGAGGGCTCAACTGCCACACCCCAGATAGAGCTTCTGCTGCCAAAATCTCTCCCTGGCTGTGACCTCTGTATCTGTGTTTCTTCATCTGTAAAACAGGGATACCTGTGGAACATGAGGAAGAAATTTACGTCCATCAGAATTTTTCTTAGGAAGAAAAATGCAATATTTATCTGAAAGTGGGAACCCATGTGGCGACAAAAGCCAACACCCCAAGGGTGCAGGCCCAGCTGGCGCCAAGACTTTGTAGCAGGAAGCAGGTAGAAGCAGTGTGCATGAGGTGGGATAGAAGGCCGCTTCCTCCAGAGAAGGAGGCCGTGGGGAAGTGTAGAACAGCCAGTGAGGGGGTGTAGTCTATGCCTTCCCCTCCAGTCACAAATTTGTAATAAGCAAATGCATTCAAAATGCTTCGCGTGCGCACATATTTTACAAACCAGAGATGGAGCTGGGCTTTGCGTTTGAAATAACCCAGGATGAAAGAGACCCATCCAGGGGGACAGGGGAGCCCAGCTGCAGGAGCAGGAGCCCTGGGAATCAAGATAGTGTGGCCACGGGACTGCCCAGGTCTGGAGCTGGCTATACCAGGTTCTCCCAAGGCCAAGGGTGCCCCAGCCGGCACCTGGTTCCCCTGACCTTGCTAGTCATATCTACCTTCGAATCATCCTCCGACGCTTCCTGCAAGCCATGCTCATGATCCTTCAAAGGATGAACCTCCTTCTGCTCTCCAGACTCCAGTGCCCAGTGTCCTGCGTCTTCATCCTCACGCCCTCTGTGGTATCATCCTCACGCCCTCCATGGTATCATCCTCACCACGTTTACAAAGTGAGCTCTGATCCTCCGTGTGACAAGCAAAGCAAGGCAAGGCTACAGGAGAAGGGAAGGGGAAAGTTAGGTTGAGAAAGTTTTTTTCTCTTCCTGGTTTGCTGTGAGTTCTCATTAAGAATTAATGTTGAATTTTGTCAAATGCTTTTTTCATATCTATTGAGTTCTCCATATAATCCTTCCTTTTTAATTTTGTGAATGTTAAACCAATCTTGCATTTGTGGGTAATCGCTACTGGGTTGTGATGTGTTCTCTTTTCTATTTATTGTTGATTTCTATTTGCTAAAATATCATTTAGAATTTTTACAACTATGTGGCTGAGTGCGGTGGCTCACACCTGTAATCCCAACACTTTGGGAGGCCGAGGCAGGTGGATCACAAGGTTAGGAGATCAAGACTATCCTGGCTAACATGGTGAAACCCCATTTCTATTAAAAATACAAAAAAAATAGCTGGGTGTGGTGGTGGGCACCTGTAGTCCCAGCTACTCGGGAGGCTGAGGCAGGAGAATGGCGTGAACTGGGAGGCAGAGCTTGCAGTGAGCTGAGATCACACGACTGCACTCCAGCCTGTGTGACAGAGCGAGACTCTGTCTCAAAAAAAAAAAAAAGAAAGAAAAAAGAATTTTTACAACTATGTTCTTGAGGGTTATTGGTCTGTAGTTTTCCTTTTTTGTGATGTCTGTCAGGTTTTTGCATCAGGATGATGCTGCCCTCATAAAAGAAGTTGGGGAGGTATTATTTGTAAATATCTTCCTTAACTCTTTGATAGAATGTTCCTGACAAGCTCTCTGGTCCTGGAGTTTTATGGGAGGGATTTGTAACTACAAATTCAACTTGTTAAAGAGATATAGGGCTATTCAGATTATCTATTTCTTCTTAAGTGAGCTTACAAAATTTGTATCTTTCAAAAAATTTGACCATTTCATCTAAGTTTTCAAATTTATTGTCATAATATTTCCTTATTATTCTTTTAATATCTGTATACTCTACAGTGATGTTACCTCTCTCATTACTAATATTAATTGTTAGGATTTTCTCTATCCTTTTTCCTGATCTTTCTGGCTATCTACACTCTCATTTCATTTGTCTTCTCAAAGCACCAGCTTTTGGTTTCTATGGTTTATCTGTCTTCAATTTCATTAATGACTGCTATTGTCTTCCCTCTTTTTCTGATGCTTACTTTGGGTTTTATTTGCTATTCTTTTTCTAGTTTCTTAAAACTGAGGTCACTAATTTGAAAATGTTTTCCTTTCTAACATAGGCATTTAGTACTATACATTTCCCCCCAAGTACTGTTTTGTTGCATCCCCACATTTTGACATGTTATATTTTCTTTCCCTTTTAGCTCAAAATATTTGCTAGGCGCTCTTTCAGCTCCCCTGGCCCATGGGTCACTGTGTCACCTGGGTGTGATAGAGAGAGTAAGTGGCTGTGATGCTGTGGTCTACCATTCACTTTCTCCTGAGTGACTTCTTCTAGACTTCAGTTTTTCCACCTGTTCCATGAATGGGTCCCAGTGGGTCTTCCAGCTCCACTGTCCTCTGATTATGCTCAATTTAATCTCTTTGTTCCCTGGGTGGAAAACCAGACCCCTAAGAGTTAAGTACCTCATTTGTGGTCAGGACCAAAGAAGGTATAAAACCCCTGCTTCCTGACTCTGAGGGAAGAGCCTTTTCTCACCCCAAATTATAGTTTATGCAAGAGCTTATTAATCAGTTCCCTCATTCCAGGCACTAAGTGCTAAGAACTTCATATGCAATATCTCAGCCTGTGAAGTAGGTGCAATTCTTATGGCCATTTTACAAATGTTTAAATCAGGGCTTGGCGATATGATGTCTCTTGCTCCAGGTGTCACCTGAAGGAAGTAGAAAAGTCTGGGTTCAAATCTGGGTCTGTCCCACTCAAGCCTGGGGCCTTAATCACTTGACTATTCTTTCACCTTCCATTTTACCACCACCAGCTCTGTTCCCTTTCTGACTCAGTCTGTGAACACAGCCTTGGGAGTTTTGGGGCAAGGTAGCAGAGGAGAAAAACCCAGAGCAGGCAGGAGGGGGAAGACGGAGTGAAAGGGAGAAGCTTTCTAATTATGAAAAAGTCTTTTGACCTTTTCATGTTCATCCAACTAAGTCAAAAGGGGTTGCACTTTGGTGCACTGTCTTTAAGGATAAATGCAGATTAATGAGGAAAATCTGCTGTGCTAAGCTTGGAAAACATAGAGATCAAATTGAGCATGATATTAAGTCTGATAATGCCAGGTCACAGGCTGGAGTCAGAAGCAGAGCATGGGTCCTGCTCATGCTCCCAGCCATGTCCTCAGATCCTACTATGAAGCAGAGGCCTGGCTTCATTACAGATCAACACCAGGGAGAAGGAGCAGGGCAATTTAAACAGGAGTTTTTGTAGTCCACCCTCCTTTCTCTGTCTTAAGACCAATTCACGGCCTTGTAAATTTCAGCAAAGCTTAAAGTAGAGGTTTTTGGGGGCTGGTTCCTATTGGGTACTATGGTCACTGAGAAACACTGCAGAGCAGAACTCAGACATTTAATATGTGGGCAGGGGATCAACTGGAACTCAAAAAAGTCAAGAGTGGGGAAAAGAAGGTGACTCCTTGTTCAATTCCCACCAGCCCTGAAATCTCAACTAAAGTGTCTTCTCTCTCTGAGCTTCAGTTTCCACACTTCTATAACAAGGCTCACCTTTCCTGCCTTGCAGGGTAGGATTAAGTGAGATAATGTATATAAAGGTGCCCAGTTCATCTCTTCAATCATTCAATAAGTGTTTATGGATGCCAACCATGGAATGGGCCCTGGGGAGACATCAGGCAGGAAAGCAGGCCTGGAAGGCCACTTGGCCACTGTATTAGTTTGTTCTCACACTGCTATAAAGAACTACCAGAGACTGGGTAATTTATGAAGAAAAGAGGTTTAATTGACTCACGGTTCCATAAGCTTAATGAGAAGCATGACTTGGAGGCCTCAGGAAACTTACAATCATAGCAGAAGGGAAGGGGAAGCAAGCACCTTCTTCACATGGTGGTAGGAGACAGAAAGAGTGAAGGGGGGAGTGCCACACCTTTAAACCATCAGATCTCGTGAGAACTCACTCACTATCACAAGAATAGCATAAGAGAAATCTGCCCCCATTATTCAATCACCTCCTACCAGGTTCTTCCCTCAACATTTGGAATTACAATTCAACATAAGATTTGGGTGGAAATGCAGAACCAAACCATATCATTCTGGACCTGGCCTCTCCCAAATCTCATGTTCTTCTCACATTTCAAAACACAATCATGCCTTTCTAACAGTCCCCCAAAGCCTTAACTCATTCCATCATTATCGCAAAAGTCAAGTCCATAGTCTCATCTGAAACAAAGCAAGTCTCTTCTGACTATGAGCCTGTACAATCAAAAACAAATTTGTTACTTCCCAGATACAATAGGGGTACAGGCATTGGGTAAATGCTCCCATTCCAAATGGGAGAAATTGGCCAAAACAAAAGGACTATAGGTCCCACGCAATTCTGAAACCTAGCAGTGAAGTCATTAAGTCTTAAAGTTCCAAAATAATCCCTTTTGACTTAATGTCTCACATCCAGGGCACACTGATGCAGAAAGTGGACTCCTAAGTCCTTGGGCAGCTCCATCCTTGTGGCTTTGCAGGGTACAGCCCCCCACTGCAGTTGGTGCTGAGTGCCTGTGGCTTTTTCAGGTGCATGGTGCAAGCTGTCAGTGGATCTACCATCCCGGGGTCTAGAGGACAGTGGCCCTCTTCTCACAGTTCTATTTGGTGGTGCCCCAGTGGGGACTCTCTGTGGGGATTCCAACCCCACATTTCCCCTCCACACTGCCCTAGTAGGGATTCTCCATGAGGGCCCCACCCCTGCTGCAGACTTCTGCCTGAACATCCAGGCATTTCCATACATCCTCTGAAATTCAGGTGGAGGTTCCCAAACCTCAACTCTTGTCTTCCATGCACCCACAGGCCTAACACCACATGGAATTCCTACCCAGAAAATGAGTTTTTCTTTTCTTCCACATGGCCAGGCTGCAAATTTTCCAAACTTTTACACTCTGCTTCCCTTTTAAATATAAGCTCCAATTTCAGACCATCTGTCTTTTTATGCAAATAAGCATAGGCTTTTAGGAGCAGCCAGGCCACATATTCAATGCTTGGCTGCTTAGAAATTTCTTCTGCCAGATATGCTAAATCATCTCTTTCAAGTTCAAAGTTCCACAGATCTCTAGAGC
Source organism: Gorilla gorilla gorilla (assembly GCF_029281585.2). Taxonomy (NCBI): domain Eukaryota; kingdom Metazoa; phylum Chordata; class Mammalia; order Primates; family Hominidae; genus Gorilla; species Gorilla gorilla. The sequence continues at coordinate 209,875,054 of NC_073224.2, forward strand.
AGGGGCACAATGCTGCCAGTCTCTTTGCTAAAGCAGAGCAAGAATGACCTTTGTTCTAGTTCCCAATAAGTTCCTCATCTCCACCTGAGACCACCTGGACTTCATTGTCCATATCACTATTAGCATTTTGGTCAAACCTATTCAACAAGACTCTAGAAATTTCCAAATTTTCCCACATCTTCCTGTCTTCCTCTGAGCCCTCCAAACTGTTCCAGCCTCTGACCCAAACAGTTCCAAAGTCGCTTCCACATTTTCAGGTATCCTTATAGCAGTGGCCCACTCCCAGTACCAATTTTCTGTATTAGTCTGTTCTCACACTGCTATAAAGAACTACTTGAGACTAGATAATTTATGAAGAAAAGAGGTTTAATTAACTCACAGTTCCACAGGCTTAACAGGAAACATGACTTGGAGGCCTCAGAAAACTTACAATCATGGTGGAAGGGAAGGCGAAGCAAGCACCTTCTTCACATGATGTCAGGAGGCCAAGAAAGAATGAGGTGGGAAGTGCCACACATTTTTAAACCATCACATTGTAACATAACTGCCCAGTGGGTTCACCTTGCCTGCTGCCTAGATAGAGTCGATTTATCAAGACAGGGGAATTGCAATGGAGAAAGAGTAATTCATGCAGAGCTGGCTGTGTGGGAGACGAGAGTGTTATTATTACTTAAATCAGTCTCACTGAGCATTCACATTCGGGAACCAGAGTTTTTAAAGTTAATTTGGTGGGTATGGGCTTGGGAAGTGGGGAGTGCTGATTGATCAGGTTGAAGATGGAATCATAGGGGATTGAAGTGAGTTTTTCTTGCCATCTTCTGTTCCTGGGTGGGATGACAGAATTGGTTGAGCCAGATTACCGGTCTGAGTGGTGTCGCCTGATCCATCAAGTGCAGGGTCTGCAAAGTATCTCAAACACTGATCTTAGGTTTTACAATAGTGATGTTATCCCCAGTAGCAATTTGGGAAGGTTCAGACTCTTGCAGCCAGAGGCTGCATGACCCCTAAACTAATTTCTAATCTTGTAATTAATTTGTTAGTCCTGCAAAGGCAGACTGGTCCCCAGGCAAGAAGGGAATCTTTTCAGGCAAAGGGCTATTATCAATTTTGTTTCAAAGTCAAACCATAAACTGAATTTCTTCCCAAGGTTAGTTTAGCCTATGCCCAGGAATAAACAAGGACAGCTTAAAGGTTAGAAGCAAGATGGAGTCAGTCATGTCTGATCTCTTTCACTGTCATACTTTCCTCAGTTATAATTTTAGCAAAGATGGTAAAGATCTCATGAGAACTCACTATCACAATAAAAGCATAGGGGAAATCCGCTCCATGATCCAATCACCTCCCACCAGGTCCCTCCCCCCATCACTGAGAATTACAATTCAACATGAGATTTGAGTGGGGGCACAGTGCCAAGCCATATCAGCCATGGTTCACCTGTCCAGGACTCACACATATCCATGAATGTGACTCCCACTAAAGCCATCTAGAAGCTGGTGGTTAAGTGGCCTGAAAACTGGGTGGGGCAGGGTATGAACCTGACTCTGCTCTTAACCTGCTAGGTGGCCTCAGGAGCTCCCTCAGCCTCTCTGACCTTCAGATTTTTTATTATCTTTGTGGAAGGTGAGGACCACAGATAAGGCTGAGAGGGCTGGACTGTCTAAGAGTGGGCTCAGCTTGGACAATGTTGTGTTCTTGTCAGAGTCTGCTTCTAGAGGCTTCAGTACCACAGATCTATCAAGGCATTTTGGAGTTATTGCAGCACCAAAGTAGGGATGAGAATTCTTCCTAATACAGAACTCCATACCATTTCTCTAATAATGGTTTCCCTGCTGGGAACAGACTGGATTCCATGGTATAGAAAACCTTAAAACTTGTCCTGCTCAGACAGCCTTACAGAGCTAGTAATACAAACCTGAGTTCAAATTTGGGTTGGATGACTTTCTGCAGGTCACTCCCTCTCTGAGCCTCAGTTTCCTCATTTATAACATGGGAATAATTACATCGCAGGGCTGATAGAGTGTGTGAAAACTCATAATCTGGTCCAACTGAAGCCTTTGTTATGCATTTGTGTCCTTCCTGAAGAACCTGGGAGGAACTGCAGTTTTTCTACTTTTTAAGATCCCTCCCCCATGCCCCCCACCCCACCTAGAACAGCCTAGGTTATAGAGACCTCTAGAGGCCTTTCTGATCTCTTGACAACCTCTATTATCCCTCCCTGTTGGTAATTCCCAAAGCCCTCACCCACTAGGAGCTCTGACTGCAGCTGGGCCTCCTACAATGACCACATAGGCATCTGCTCTGAGCTGGGAGCTTTGATGGTTTATAATGGATGCACCCAGAAGCCCTGCAAGGTGGGCCTGATCTCCTGCTTACAGATGGGAAACTAGGGTCCATAGGCAGGTCTAGCACTTGGAGTTTACACAATCAGCAAGCAGCAGATCCATGGTCCAGGCCATTGCCTTCGAGTCTCAGAGCCTGCACCCCCCCGCACCTGCTGCCTCTGGGTTCTGCCCCCAAATGGGTCACTAACATTACCCAGCACTGACTCCATGCCAGGCACTCCTCAAAGTGGGCTCCGTGGGCCAATTCATTCAATCCTCACAACACTCCTTAAGGGAGGGGCTGTTAGGATTTACAGGTAAGGAAACAAAGGCACAGAGATGTGTCGCCCAGTGTTGACCACCATGATTAAACCTCTGCCCACCTCACCCCAAGGCCCACACTCCTAACCCAGATGCTTCAGCAGTGACCTGCTGCATCCTCCGCCTGGGCAGCCTTTACCCCACCCTTTATCCATTTCCATCTGGAAAAAATACATTCTTGGTTCAAAAGCCAAATCAAGTGCCACCTCCTCTGGGAAGCCTCCCCTGACCTCCCCTCCAAAGCAGCCCCATACCTGGGTAGAGTCCCTCTGTGAGCACAAACATCTCCCACATCCCTGGGATATTCTCCAATTGTCCTTACCCTCTAGACAATGGATCTGAAGGGTGCAGCACCAGATGGCCTCAATAAACCCTGATGAAGGACCTGGTTATTTAATAGAAACTACTGGCCCAGGGAGCCCAGGGGCTGGACATCCCCTTACTGCAATAGTCTTGGGTGCCTTTGGTTGAATCGTTTTACACCATGAAGAGGGAGTATAAACTTCAAGCTGCCTCAAAGCCAAGTGGGATGGGGATAGCTCATCTCCTGAAATTCCTTCTAATGAAATATTTATGTTATTCATTCTGCACAGACACTGCCATGTTCTGGCCCCTCACTGCTCTCTGCCCTCTCACGCTGCTTTAATTTCTTCACAGTCCTTCGCAGCAATGGATGCTGTACACTCAAGGTTTATTTTATTTTCCCTGCAGTAGAATATCAGTTCCACTGGGGCAGGGAACTGGGATTATCTTGTAACACCATGGGATTCCTTTGCCTAGAAGGGTGCCTGCATCCAGTGAGGGCTCAGAAAGTGTTTGCTGAATGAGTGACCTGATGAATGAATGAATGAATGATGAATGCCATGGGGTCTGAGGTCAGGCAGATCTGGGTTCGAGCCTTGGCTCTTCCCCTGAGCTCTGGTATATGCCTGAGCTTTTGTCTGTGAATCTCCATCCTCTTCCTTCTAACGCGGAGTCATTAACAGCAGTGCCTCTCTCATATGATGTGCTTGCAACAGCATGAGAGAAGGTTCTGGAGGGCTGAGCACAGCACCTGGCACACAGTGAGCTCTCAGCACAAGTTCTCTCTGTGGCTACATACAAGCTACACTCATAGGCTCTGAGCTGTGGGACTTGGGGCAAGTGGCTGTCCTCGGAGTCCCAATTTCCTTATAATCATATCACCCGTCCTGGAAGGTGGTTGTGAAAGCTCAGTAAAATGAGAATGATAATGATGCTATGATGATAGCGAAAATAATTAAGTACTTCCTATGTGCTTAGCTCTGGTTTCATACAAATTCATATATTTTATCATTATTATTATATTAGAATGATATAATTACATATTAATACAATATTATTATTATAATAATGATAAAATACGTGAATTTAATACAACCCTAGGAAGTGGTATTATCATTATTTCCATTTTACACTTGAGAAAGCTTAGGCACAGCGGGGAAGTAATGGGCCCTGGGCCACCAACACGTGAGCAGTGGGCCCAGCACGCCGCGGGCCTCAGTGGCCCTCAGTGATGCATGTGCCGCAAATGCCCACGCTCAGCCCTTGTCCTGCAACTCGGCTGGGCCAGTCTCTGCTTAGCTGCTCTGTACCCCACTTGGAGGCAGGTGATATTTTATCAACTATTAGTTCTTCAGTCATTCTATTGTTTTTTTGAAACAACCAGGGCCATTGGTCCTGAAAGGAGGGCAGAAGGAGGCCACAGAAGGCTGGAGATTGAAGGGTTGCGAAAGTGAGAACAGCACTTGGATGGATGACAGAGAAGTGGAGGAAGACAAACAGTGTTACTAGGTGTGTGTTTATTTGAACTCAAATAGATTTCCAAGTTTCCACCGAGACTTCTGGTATCAAAAGGGAAGAGGTAGAGTGAAGTCTGGAGCTTGGGGGATGTGACCGCCCAGCTGCAGAAAGACGAGGAAGTACAGCAGCAAATGCTGGGCCTGCACCAGCCCACGAAGTTCATGGTAGCCAGCAGGGAGGGCCTGGGGGTTCTGCAGGGAATGGACATTTATTGAGCACCTGTTTGTGTGCCAGGCCCTACAAATGCAGCGGAAAACAAGGGAGGCAGGTCTTGTCCTCATGGAGTGCTCATGGGGGATGACAGAGGTAGGGACACATCAGACATGTGAGCTAGAATTAGTTGGTTCATTGACATGGTGCCACAGTGGCATGATAATGCTAATGCCTCTGGGGTTACTGGTCATCTGGGTAACTTGCTCCACTGTCATTAATGTGGGTGAGCATTAAAGTAAGGAGATGTGTGGTCATCTCCATCTGCCCAGATGTTACTGTCTGGCTGTGTGGGAAGCAGGGAGGTCCAGGGTCCACCATGTCAAGGGCACAGGTGACCCTCCCAGGGGCCCTAGCTAGGTTCTTCTGGTATCAGAAGGGAAGAGAGTCTTCTGCAGGGCCAAGGGGGCAGAGCAGGGGACAGTGAGAGAGGCGGGGTAGAGGTGGGGAGTGGGACCAAAAGAGGAAGACACTGATCTTAGGCAATTAGCCAGGCACAAGAGGCTGTGTGTGTGAAAAAAGAGAGAGAGAGAAAATGCTTCTTTGACCTCACAGACTACACACACACACATACACACACACGTGTACATAGGCACAAGATGCACACACAGGCATGTGCACAGTGGTACATGCCTACACACATGCACACACAATGACATGGGCACATGTGTACACACTCACATGTATGTTCATGTACTCGTGGATACGCAAGGAGACAAAAACCACAGCACATTTCTCTTCTTCCTGGAACTTGTCACATTCCAATTCCACATTTTGCTGTGGCTGTTGGATAATTGTGCCCCACCTGCACCCAGACTGTGAGCTGCTCTGGGACAGCAAGGGCAGGCTGGATGGAGGCATGGCTCAGCAGTGCAGGCCCAGCAGCGGCACAGTACCCAGCACATAGTAGGCGCTCAATAATCAGTTTCGGTGTCAGGGCGCTGAGGCTGACAACACGTTAAACAGGAAACTGTGCAGAGCCATTTGAAACAGAGCTCAGGGTGACTTCCGGGAGAAGGCCTCTCATCTCACCCTAATTGACACTTAAGTATCCGAGGTTTGTTTTGCTTTTTAAACACAAATCAGCACAGGATTTGGGACATGGAACTCCGAGCGAGGGCTGGGAAGAGCCGTCTCCACACTGAGCAGGCTTCACCTTGCTGGCTTCAACTTTCCAATGGCTCTCTCCACTACCACCCTCCAGCTTCGATAAGGAGTCTCCAGTGCACTTAGCACTCAGTAGGGTTTCCAGGGAGCAGAGCAACAGCGAGCATCTATTGATCACTTACTGTGTGCCCAGTGCCTAATACAGCACCTCACATACACTAACCCATTTAATCTTCATATCAGCCCGTTGAGGTAAGTACTATCCCCGTTTGACAGACGGAGAGGATGGGACACAGAGAGGGGAGGCTGCTTGCCCAAAGCCTCACCTCTGGTGAGTACAGGGGTGGTTGAAGCTTGGGCTCCAGAGAGACTCTGGCCTAGTTTAAATATCTTGGCACTTGGGTGACACTGGATGTCTTGTTTGGAAAATGGGGTCACAGGAACAGCCCCTGGAAGGACCATGGTGAGGACTGAAGGAGGAAATGAAGGTGCTTGATCAATGTCCCTTCCACACGTAGACTCATAGTAACCACAGAGATGACTGAGATGAGCCCAAGGAACCAGAATATTAGCACTGGAAGGGCGCTTAGAGCACTGAATTTAATAGTCCCATTTTACAGACTAGAAAACTGAGGGAAGCAATTGTTCTGAGGTTGCTGGAACTGACTGACATCTTCTTATTCATGGCCTAATATCCCTTCCTCAGCCACAGCTGTGGTTCAATGTTGCCTCTGAATCAAAATAATAATCCATCAAATAAAGGGAAAGGCAAGAATGAGGGTCCCATCTGACTTGTAGGGACTTGGGCTGTGCTTACCTGCTCATCCTAACAGCAGGAGACGAGCAGGGGGTGGGGGCGAGGACAGGGCACCCGGGCCGGCCTTTCTACCACCAAACCACAGGCATGGCTCCCCCAGTCTGGGGCCCTCTAGGAGCACCTCAGGGCTGAGCACATGCCTCGGCTTGCCCTTGAAGGCCTGTCCCAGCCTCCCCCTCGGCAGCATCTCCTGCCACTCCCAGCCCTACCAGACCCTGCACCTTTCTCTGAGTCTATGTCACTCTTCTTCGGGGTTCGGACAATTCACTGAAAATTCATTTCAAGAGCCCAACTCTCAGACAAACAACTCCTCATAAACTAGTCGGCAAAGTTGACATGCTAAATGACTCATTTACCAAGAATGGTGAGACAAATACCTTGGCACACAGGTGCTTGGGCAGCTCATGGCACAGTGTGGTTTATCTGCTGAAGGACTCTTTATTGAGCACCTGCTATGTGCCAGGGCAGCATAGTGCAGTGGTTAGGAGGTAGAAAAGTCCTTCTCACTGCCAGAGGCATAAATCGGGCAAGAGGCAACAAAAGCAGTGAAGAGAGTGGAGAGTGAATTGGGACTGTTCATGCCTTCTCCTGTGGCCCTGGCTGGCCTGGCAGCCCTGTCCACTGTCTCACTGCCCCTCTCACCTGAGCGCTGCTGGGGGTTCCACACTAGGCCTTCCCTTTGCCTCCACTGAACACGGCCCTGCATTCAGCCCAGAACCCTCTGCCTCTGCCTGCAGACCCAGACCCCTCCCCTAGTGCCTGCACCTGTGCTCAGCTCCTACCACCAACCCTGGAGAGAGGCGAACACCTCTGCCTCAGGCCTTCCCAATCCAGGACTCATGGCCAGAGTGATAGGCAGGTCCTGTCGCCTGCCCTCTCAGGGGGTAATGGCCTCATTAATATAGGAGAGGATCTCTGGCTGTGGTTATAGAATTTCATACCCTGCTTCTCTCACCAAACAGCATCTATTACTTTAAGCAAATAAAAATAGACACAGCTAAAGCAAGTTGGAAAAATCAATAAGTAATAAAAATTAACATGAAAGCAAATACATGAGCTCAATCACAGAAGATCCTGAGAGGGTGTCTAGTAAATCGAGTCCAGCTATGCACCCAAGGGGCCAAGAATCCTAGCAGAGGTGTGGCCTGGATTGGGAGTTGGGGGCAAGCTCAGGGGCTCCCCACTTCATCCCTGCTCCAGCATTTCCCTGCAATCTGAGGCAGTGGTGGAAGGAGCTGGACTATAAGTCCATGTGTTCCTGAGCAACTCTTGCTTCGGGTCCATTCATTACTCAGCAACTATGCACTGAGCGTCCACCATGTGCCAGGGCACTATCAATAGCACAGTGGTCAGGAGTGTGCATGCTGAACGTGGACTTTCTGGCTTCACAACCCATCTCTGTCACTTACCAGCTGTGTGTCCCAGAACAAGTTACTTAGCCACTCTACGCCTCAGTTGTCTCATCTATAGAATTTGATAATATTATTTATTTCCCAGTGTTCTGGGAAGAACTAAGGTAGATACTTTATGCAAAGTGCTCCCATCAATTGCTGGCACATACTAAGCTCTTGATGAATGTTAGGAACTGTTAGGCTTGTATGGGTTCTTCCCTGAACATGACAGATATTGTCTCTGCCTCACAAAGCATATCTACAAGGTAGCAGTCCATTGAGTAGATGATGAAAGTGCAGCTCACAAGCTAAGTGACTTGTTCAAGGCCACTCAGCTAGTCAGTGACAGAACAGGGATCTGTCTAGATCTATTACAACTGTGTTTGGCTGTAACAGAAAACTTGACTAATAGCAGCTTTAACAAATACAGGTTTATTTTTCTCACCTGAAATGAGGTCCAGAGGACAATTGCTGGCGCTGGGCACTCATGATGCCATCAGCTACCAGGTGCTCTCATTCTGCTTTTCTGTTCTGTCATTCTTGGCATGTTTGGCTTTGTCTCTATACTTGCTACCTCATGGTCACAATGAGGCTGCCATAGCTCCAGGCATTTTGTCTGGGTACCAGCCAGGAAGAAGGAGGAGAGCAAAAGGGCACAGAATTATTTTAGACAAGTCTATCCCTTATCCTGGACCAATCACTGACCAAGAGAGATGAGATTACCATGGCTAATTTAGACCAATCAGAATTATTCCTGACAATAGGCACCTATCCTCCATGAGAGCAAGAGAAGGAGGAAGAGAGGGCAGGTGGGTGAGTGAGTGACAGATGGTGTTGGCCACACAGTGTGACCACTGGGACACGCTGCCCCTCCACACTCTGCCAGCCTGACATTCTTCACGCCTCTGTCAATGTGCACTGAAGCCCCTGACTTTGGGCCAGGCCTGAAGCCAGCTTCTGGGGCTACAGGGGTGAGTGAGATGTGCCTCTGTCCTCAGGTGGCTCCCAGTCAGATGGGGGAGGTGGTGGAGAAATGGGCGGTCCATTTAGGTGGTCAGTTCTCTGATGAGAATGGAACTGTGGGGCACAGAGGAAGCCCCTCTTCACATTGGACAGTCAGGAAGATCCTGGTCCCAGTTGATCCCATTCATCTCAGGGCAGAGACCTGGAGGCCCAAGGGCAGGGAGGTCAGTGAGGAGGGAGGGGCTTTCAGGACTGGGGGAAGAGGTCCTGCAAAGGCCCAGGAGAAGGCAAGTGAGCAAGATGCCAGCAGGACGGCAAGTCCCCGAGGCTCCCATAGGTCATGGGAGGTGAGGGGTGGCCAAGGATTGAGAAGATAAATAAGGCAGCAGGGGCTGCACCCCATGGGACTTTAGGAGCCACGAGGAGGGATCTGACCTTGACCTTGAGTACAGTGGGAAGCCTGGGGGACAGGAGGCCTTGGGGAGACTCTGGGATGTGCATTTTAGAAAGATCGCTATGCTGCTGCATGGAGAGTGGGCTGGGAGCGGTGGAGTGGAGGGAGGGCTGGGGAGGAGTGGAGTAGGGGATGGGCTAGGGGAATGGTGGAGTGGAAGGGAGGGGGTGGGGTCGAGTGTTGGGGAGGGAGAGCTGGGGGAAGAATGGAGTGAAGGGTGAGCTGGAGGAGGGATATAGTGGAGGGAGGGCTTGGGGAGGGGTGTAGTGGAGGGAGGCTGGGGAGTGGTGGAGTGGAGGGAGGGCTGGGACAGGGGTGGAGAGGATCAAGGAGTTGGGGAAGGGTGGAGTGGAGGGAGGGCTGGGGGAGAGGTGGAGTGGAGGGAGGGCTGGGGCAGGGGTGGAGTGGAAGGAGGGCTGGAGGAGGGGTGTAGTGGAGGGAGGGCTGGGGGAGGTGTGGAGTGGAGGGAGGGCTTGGGGAGGGGTGTAGTGGAGGGAGGGCTTGGGGAGGTGTGGAGTGGAGGGAGGGCTTGGGGAGGGGTGTAGTGGAGGGAGGGCTTGGGGAGGTGTGGAGTGGAGGGAGGGCTTGGGGAGGGGTGTAGTGGAGGGAGGGCTGGGGGAGGGGTGTAGTGGAGGGAGGGCTTGGGGAGGGGTGTAGTGGAGGGAGGGCTGGGGGAGGGGTGGAGAGGATCAAGGGGTTGAGCAGGGGCGGAGTGAAGGGAGGGCTGAAGTGGAGTTTGAGCTGGGGGAGCGCTGGCACTGGACCCAGTTGGGAGGCTTCCGTGTTCATCAGGGCTGTGCATGGTAGTTCCCCCAGGAAGGTAGCAGGGATGGGTACCCAGGCCCTGTTAGTGAGGAAGCTGGGAGGTGGTGGGTGAGCAGGGATTCAGCGGTCACCTGGATGTTGGTGAAGAGTGGATGGTGGGTCTTGATGAACAGGTTTTTAGTCCGGGTAGCTGGGTAGACATTTATTGATAGCCAGAAACACAAAGGAATCTCTTTGAGATGCTGTTATTCTAGCGTTCATCTCTCAGCATGGCCCAGGCTGGTCCCAATTGATCCCATTCATCTCTGGGTGGGTTTCCTGTGCAGCTTCCTGTAACTGTGGCAAGCAACCTTAAAGCCTCCCAAAGTCCCCCTTCTGGCCTTGCCGGAGGCTCAGGGATCCTCCCAGGAATGTGGGGGGCAGTGCTGTCCTGCAGTTCCTAAGCACAGCTTCAGTCTTCTGCTGGAGTCTGGTTACAGGTGGGTCAATGTTCTTCACTTTCTGTCCTGCTCAGATCAGGAAATCCTCCCCGGCTCACCGCCAGGCTGTCTCCTGAAGTCTGCTATAGATACGGCCCTCCAGGAGGGCTGGGGGCCCAGGCCTGAGTCCCACCGAGGGTTCCAGTTTCTTGTGGATGCCAAGGGCTGCTCTTCCCCGAAAGTCTCTGCTGCCGCCTCCTGCACTGTGTGGAAAACGCGTGAACACAATGCTGAGAGAGCTCTTGGCTTTCTCCGGGGCACATTTCATTCCAGATCTGTGCTTTTCCTTTCCCAGTTGCTCAGAGAAATGGACACTTGGAGCCCTGGACCTCGGGCTGTCCACACCGGGAACAGAGGCAGCAGGAGCTAAAAGCAAAGGCGGGGGTCAGGGAGCGAGAGCCAGGAAAGACACAGGCACTGAACACTGATAATTTAGCCCTGTGTTCCCTGATTTTCACTTTACTTGCTCTAAATCTTTTTAATATCATTTTGATAACCTGACAAACTACCCAGGAGATGGGGCCCTGGGAGGATAGTAACAGCTGACATTTACAGGACACTTGACTAGTCAGACCCTGAACTAAGTACATCCCATTTGTTTCCTTGTCTCAGATTCACCAAAACCCTGTGAGCTGGTACTATCACTACCCCATATGTATGGATGAGGAAACTGAGGTATAAATAGGTTAAGTCACTTGAAGGTCACACCTTCTGTGCATCATGAGTCAACCTCCCCACAACCCACACTTCCCTCCCCACAGCTGCTAAGAAGGTCCTCTGTGACGATCTGGTCCTTCCCTTATTATGCAGAAGGAAAAACTGAGGCCCAGAGAGGATAAGCGACTTGTCCAAGGTCACACAGCACTTTCATGGCTAAGCCAGGCCTCTTGTTTCCTGCTCATGCCAACACCTGCAGGCTGCTCTGATCACTTTCTCCTCAGTCCTTGGAAGGAAAGTGAACCAGAGGCTGAAAGAGGCCAGGTGCAAAGAGGCCCTGGCTGCCCAGGCATGGAGGGTGCCATATAGATGGGCAGTGCTTACAGCTTGCAAGCTTCCCAGGGACCCTGGGATCCCTCCTTCCTCCCACCCACACACTGCAGAGAAATACATCCTTTAAAGATGAAAAGTTGGCTTGAAGTAAACAGATTAGTAGTGGTTATGTACTAGCACTTTATTAATTAAGTGACCTGAATACATTTAAACCTGGGCATTCAATTTAGATTTATAGGGATAATTTAGATTTATAAGGCCAGTTATTATGCATTAAGTATAGAAAATGCCAATTGATTTTCACAGGTGATATTTATTGGAATTAAAAAAGAAAACTACGTACAATGTAATTACCCTTCCATGGAATGTAGGAGCTGGCAGGAAGTTAAACGGCAGTGGCAGGGGAGGCGTGACTCACTTCAGGAGCCACTCTCTTACCCTATGGATGGGAACTTCATCTCCCCCTTGTTGGTCATCAAAATAAAAAGTGAACATCATGCCACAAATGAGATATGCACAGAGCTGTGGTGCACGATGCTGTCCAGGCCACTTCTGTGCCAGCATCAGGGCTGGTGGGCACCTGGGGCCATAATCTTCTTATTTCCAATCCTTCCATCTTATTCTTTGCAAGTCCCTCATCATTGGACTGAACAATTAGCCACTGCCTATGAATCAGATCTTTGCCTCTGGCCATTTTCCCATCGCAACTAGGTGGACAGAGAGATGTGCCACTTGAAGACCTGCCCACCGGGAGGACTTCTCTTTCTCCCTGTCTTAGGTCCCTCTGGATAGCTGCAGAGTCCCCTCTGGCCAGTCTAGCATATGTCAGCTGATGTGGGTCAATCGGTTCCTTTTCTCCCTCTGCAAAGGTGTGCCCACCCAGACATCAGAATCTGAGCTTATTTGGAATAAGGATCTTTGCAGACATAATTAAGGTAAGGACCTCAAGATGAGATCATCCTGGATTAGGCAAGCCCTAAATCCAATGACAAGTGTCTTTATAAGAGACAGGAAAGGAGAAGACAGAGACACAGGGTGGAGAAGGCTGTGTGAAGGTGGAGGCGGAGACTGGTGTGATGTAACCAGGAGCCAAGGAGTGTTAGGAGCCCCAAAGCTGGAAGAGGCAAGGCAGCTTCTCCCTTAGAGCCTGCAGAGAGAGCCTGGCCTTGCTGGCACCTGGATTCCAGACTTCAGAACCGTGAGAGAATACATTGCTCTTGTTTTAAGCCACCAAGTTTGTGGCCATTTGTTCCAGAAATCACAGGAAACGAATGCAGCTGGTGAAGGAGAAGGCTCCCGGAGGCTCGGATGTGGGTCTAGGGAAAGATGGCAGTGCCACTGGAGAGAGTGCTCTGAGACTCTCACCACTGGCCCATGCAGCAGTTGACCTGCCTCCGGGACGTGCTCAGGCCCAGACTGATGATGGTCTAATGCTGCACCTGCTGAGTCTGTAACCCAGTGGACCGGATGATACCCAGGCCAAGATGGGCTGCCCGGGTTGCAGTCAGTTGGTGCCTTGGGTCAGGCATTCTGCCTCTACCAGTGTAACTGACAAGCTGATTACTTGGTAGCTGCATGTGGAGTCCAACTAATAAGAGCGAGGTCTGCTAGAAGAAAAGTGAATTTATTTTGAAGCCAGCTTGGGGAAGAGGCAAAAAGTGTCCTGCCTTTAAATGTGCTGCTTCACCTTTGGAGCAGAAAGTGGACATTTTTATAAGGTAAGGGGGGAAGTGTGCAAGGGCAGGGGGTCCCCCGGCTAACCTGGTGTCTTATCTACCGGACAGCTGAGTTGGCGCCTTCCTGGGCAGAAATAAGTTGTAAAAGATGTCAAGTAGTCATGCTTTCCATATACCTTCCTGATGGATGAAAGTCTCAGGCAAGTCCTGGAGGGCAGAAGTTCGGAGGCCATCTCCTGGAGGTGAAAGGTCACACCTGCATTTCTGAAGGGCTAAGTCGAAAACAGGGACTAGGGAAAGGGGAGAGGAGAAAAGAAGAGAAAATCATGAAAAAATAATAGTAACTCATTTCCTTTTTCTTAGAAAAAAGGAAGCCACTTGGTTACACCAGGGCTCAGTAGAAAGCCAAGAGCTATTTCTCAAATGCAGAATAGTTATCTACAGAAGAGGATATGGCTTTGCACCAAAAAACTGGGGCAACGGTGCTGCTGGTGTCTCTTGCTGGGGCTTGAATCTCCTACTGGGGCTTGCTGCTGGCCCCATACAAGATCCCTACTTGTACAGAGACTTGGGTTCCACTAGACAGGCTAGGTTATAGGCCCAGGTGTCAGGGCACTGGCCTGGAGATCAGCATTGCTGCAGGGCCTTTCCTAGCTCTAAGACTTGCTCAGTTTTACAAGTCATTTAGAAAATGCATTGGGGCAGCACACACACGGCACACACCTCATTCTTGGAGGCCCTCTGCTTCCCAATCAACGCCTTCACTTTCAAGGAACAGACAGTAAGCTTGTGAGTCCAACGTATGATGCAATTCTACAACCCACAGGATGACATTTTAGATGTGATTTTCATTTGTGTCTGCCCTATAGCTAGAAAACACAAAAGCTTCCTTGAGGGCAATCTAATCACTGGTTATCTATCCGTGCTCTGAGCAGAGAGTTGAAACACAGTGCTTGTCATTTTCTTTCTACAAACTCTCCAGTACTGTCATAAGTAGCCATTGTACTCCTCATTCCTTCTGATAGTCATGATTACTACCTCAGAGGCCAAGTGCAGCAGCCACTTGGGCTGACAATTCTCAGTGTTCAATAGGCACTTTGTCCCAGGCAACCGTAAGTGATGATTTAAGTGATTTAATGTCGCTGCACACCAAGGCATACTACAATCTCACTGTCCCTGGCCATGAGGTTCTCACTGTGTTTAAGCCTAATCAAGTCAAACAGCCCACCCCCAAATCCCATTATTGAAGGTTTGTTTCCTGGTAGCACAGCTGATACCAAGTGCTATATCATTCAGGGTTCATTTAGAAAAACAGGAAGTACGCTAGAAATTGCAAACAGAGGGGAGTGAATGCAGGGAGCTGATTATAAAAGTGGTGAACAGGCTGAAAGGGCAAAAAGAAAAAGATAGGAAGGCCTGGCATGGTGGCGCACACCTGTAATCCCAGCACTTTGGGAGGCTGAGGCAGACAGATCACTTCAGGTCAGGAGTTCGAGACCAGCCTGGCCAACATGGTGAAACCTCATCTCTACTAAAAATATAAAAATTAGCTGAGTGTGGTGGCAGGTGCCTGTAATCCCAGCTACTCAGGAGGCTGAGGCAGGAGAATCATTTGAGCCCAGGAGGCAGAGATTGCAGTGATCCGAGATCACGCCACTGCACTCCAGCCTGGGCAACAAGAGCAAAACTCCATCTCAAAAAAAAAAAAAAAAAAGTAAAGAAAAGAAAAGATAGGAGCCCTAGTCCTGGAGGCACAAACCAGAGGAGGTGGTGCTGCAGAGCTCAAGACTGCGTGTCCTGCTGATGTAATCCATCACTAGGCCCACTGCTGCCAGAGCCACCCACACCCTGGGTAGTTGCAGCTGGCCACTGCAGCTATTGCCAGAGTCACCAAAGGGCCGTTGAGCTGGTAGCTACCTGGTGCAGCCAGACCCTCTTTCAGAAGCAGCTTCTCCCCAGCTCCCGTCTTTTCGTCTTCACTAGCACTTTCCATTGTCGGTGCTAACTGGAAGCCAGCAGGCATGGGAGTCTAGGAGATGCAGCCAGCCAGGATCCAGCATCACACAATAGTGTTAATGGCACAGAGAGCAAACGGCCAATGGACAAATGACCTGCACAGTGCTTCAGCACTTGGACTTTTGTGCTAATCAAAGCAGTTTGAAACTCAGCTCTGTGACCTTGAGCATGGCATTCAATTTTTCAGAGCTTTCTTTTACCCAAGGATAAAGGGGGATAATAACACCCATGGCACAGAGTCGTTGTGAGGATTAAATATGCATGTAAAAGTGTCTGTGCCAGGACCTGGACATGAGATGCCCTCCCTCTAGGGGTCCTGATGTTCCCTGGTTCAGCCTCGTCCTTGACTTACTCTCTGACCTTGAACAAGTGTCTGAGTCTCTCTGGGCTCTGTTTTCTCATCTGTAAAATGAATGAGGTTGGAATAGAGGCTCCACAAGGTCCCTTTAGCCCTGTTGAGCTGTATGCTGTGAATCACTCCTTAAATGAAATGGACAGGTTGGGTCTGGCAGGAGGAATAGGAGGGTCTGATTGCTGAAAAGGAGCCCAGAGAGAAGGGAAGGCATGCAGAGGTTGTGGCTGAGTCTGAGTGCTCTGAGCTGTGTGCTTCACTGGAGAACACGCTCACATGTCAAACAGATCGCACTTCAGCCATCTTAATGTTCCTTGCACCTCCAGGTTGCCCCTGGCAGCACTGACATGGTCTCTGTTCCCTTTGATGCGCTCACTCCCAGCGTGGCTCAGTTGACAAGAAATTGCTAGGAGCATCATTTTCCTGCACTCTGTAATCCAGAAGGAAAGGGGCCTTAAATTACATCCATCATGAAGATTAGGTTTGTAAGCCAGGGGCCTGTGAAGGACTTGAATGTCTGAGCTTGGAGAACCTTCCTATTTGGGCTGGAATTATGCGTTGAAACCTGCTGGAACTCAGGAGGTGCTGAGATGCCTGCAGAGGCTGGTATTCCTGGGAAGTACCGCCGTCCATGGGCTAAAACATAGGGCACTTTTGTCCAGCAGAGAAGGGTTCAAGGGTCTATTGTGCCACTTGCTAATTTATGCCCTTTTCTTAGCTTCTCTGAGACTCAGTTTCTTTATTTATAAAAGGAAATCATAATATGTACTGCAATTTGCACTTGGGCTGTTTTGGTTTATCCGGCATCTCTTTCTCCCTCTGTTTTTGGCACCTATCACTGCTGTCACCCTTGCTTTGGGAAGGTAAGCTTCCTGCACTCCCCAGGCACTGATATTCTGACCAAATTATCAGTCAGTGACTCTATTCCACCCCTCTCCTTAGAGAGAGGTATCAGCATAGACTAAACCAATCACAGCAATCCATTCCCCCAGGAAATAGCGATTGGTCCAAGTAGAGCATGTGACCAAAATCAGCCTATTAGAATCCTTGACTGGGACTATATATATGGCTCTAAGAGAGAGCAATTCTCTTTTTCCTCTGGAATCACTAGATGGGATGATCTAAGCTTGG
This sequence comes from Gorilla gorilla gorilla, assembly GCF_029281585.2. Taxonomy (NCBI): domain Eukaryota; kingdom Metazoa; phylum Chordata; class Mammalia; order Primates; family Hominidae; genus Gorilla; species Gorilla gorilla. The sequence continues at coordinate 209,891,868 of NC_073224.2, forward strand.
AGCTGCCAATGGTTATGATTCCCCTTCCACCTTCCCTTTCCTGCCTCATGAATAAATCCCATGGCAAAGAGAAAGATGCTCCTACACAGTCATAAGCAAACTGTTGAGAAACATAAGAAGTATGAGCGATCCAGTGATGTCATTGGAGCCCCTGAGTCCAGCTGTGCCTGAGGCTATTCCCTGGTGACTCTCCCAGCTCTGTAAGCAACTAAATTTCCTCTTAGGTTAAAGCAGCTGGACTCTTTTGGTTGGAAGTCGAAGGCCCAGGGGATTTGGTAGCTCAGTAAATATTGCTTTTACTCCAGTGGTGGTCACTGCATGTCCTACCACGGCTCTTGTCACCCTAATCTCAGGTGTCCAGGGGAGCATCTGTCCCTCCCTCTTGGCTGAGAGCTCCTCAGGGGAGGTACAGGGTCTGAAGTGCCCAGCATTTACTTCCATCTCAGTGCCTGGGGCATAGAAGGTGCCCAGGAAATGTCTGATGATTGAGGGAGGGAGGGAGGGAGGGAGTGATTGAGTGTTGACCCAGGTCTGCCCCCTTCCTGTCCTGGATCCTGCTCAGGTCCCTCCTCCATGACTTCTTAAACCACCCCTGTACCCATAGGCTGGTTGACTGAGTGCTTGCCATCCTCCTCTAATGTCCTCCAACATCATCCTCCAAGCTGGGAGCTCTTCATTTGTCCCATCACTCATAACACAACTGTGTTTGGACTGCGTGCTTTATTAAGCACCTAGAGGTGCTGTTCTAGGCACGAGGAGTACACATGTGATCAAGATAGACTCAATCCTGCCTTCATGGCATTTGCAATGTGGTTGAGGAGACCTATTAAGAACAAAGAAAGAGACAATGCTAGGTCCTGAGGAATGCTCTGCAAAACCTAATGCAGGGGAAGGGGAGGGAGGGTGGCACATTGGGGAGGAGCTAAGGAGTGAAGGAGACTCCATCTCTATCATCGTCTCCCCTGACCATGACTACCTGCTCCTTGCATAAGCCTGCACCTGCAGACATGAAGTTGAATCCAGGAGGGAGCAGGAAAAAATACCCTGACCTTCTCTCCTCCTATATTCTGGTCTCCTGGCAGCACCTCCCATTGGCTGAACCCAGCAGAAGCCAGCTGTCGCTAGAATCCCTGACATAGTGCATGCAGGGCAGCCTCGCTGGTGCAGAGCTGGACAGGAGGAGATGGAAAATGAATGAGGGTATAAGAACAACCAGCCAGGGATGATTAGCAAAATATTCCCCCAAAAGCTAGTGGCATTGCTTCAGGGTGCTCATTACAGTCTGTTTCTTTATATTTTGGTATCAATTGAATGTTTCACAAACAGTGTGAATCATTTGTTTTATGAAGCTATTTTAAAAAAATAATCATGGCCTGGTGCTCAGGGGCAGTAACAAGGTGACCTTGACATCATGACCCCACCTGGAAACTAGGTCTCAAAGCCACATTTGAGGCTGGGCAGGTGCAATCAAGCTGTGGTGAAAGAGCAGAATCCAGGAGCCCAGACACCTGGGTTCAGGTTCTGCTTCAGCTCCTCACCTGCAAGGTGACCTTGAGAATGTCCCTTCTCTCCCAGCCTCAGTTTCCCCAGCATACACTAGTGACCCCTAATGGGCTTCCCAGCTCTGATGGGCCAAGAGCCCTCTGAGAAGTGATAAGTCACTAATACTGTCAGAAGCCCAGTGTTTACTGATTATGGAAGACAGATGACTCTGAACCTACTTATACAGAGGAAGAAATTCGAATAAATGGCTCGTGGAAAGCACCCCAGGAGCATTTCCAAGATGATTCAAATGCAATGATGAGCACTTTTATTAACGTCTGCTGGGACACGAGGGAAAATCAAGGGCAGGTGCCGCCACAGCAGTTTGTGGGGGGAAGGAAGGAACCCAGGAGCGGCAGCAAAGAGCCTGGCAGTGGGGGAGGTGGGAGAGACCCGGCTGGCAGCTGGGTTGTGATCCCAGCTGTGGCCTTACTTCAGGACATGACCTTTGGTAAGCCCCTTTGCCTCTCAGGGCCTCAGTCTCCCCAGCTGTAAAATGAAGGAGTTGAACAGATCATTGCTGTGGCCCCATCCAACCCTGTGCCCACATGGACCAAGAGATCTGGCAGGAGGCAAAATGCTGGGGAACAGAAGTTTCCAGGCCTTTAGCCAGGGGGAAGCTCCCCATTAGGTTATGAGCGCAGGCCCCACAGGCTGAGCTGAAGGCCAGGCCCACTCCCAACTCGCTCCATAACTTTGGGCAGGCTCCTTTCCTTCCCTGTGTCTAGGTTTCCTTCCCTGGAAAAGGAGATCGTCATGGTGATTAAAATTTAGATCTTGTTGTTTTTCTATTTGTCCTAGCTGTTATTTGTATACCTTTCTCCCTTTTCCTGCCTTCTTTTGGATTGAATATTATTTATGATTCCATATTGTCTTCTGTGTTGGCTTGTTAACTATAACTCTATGTTTTGCATTTTAGTGTTTGCTTGAGGGTTTATAGTGGACATCGTTAGCACAGTCTGCCCGAGATGTTACACTATTTCTCACAGACTTTAAGAACCTTATAGCAGTGGACTTCCACTTCTCCCCTCCCACCTTCCTACTATTGTATGTTTTACTTCTACATGATTTGTAAATATTACACTACATCATTAATTTTGTTCAACAGGTCAATATTCTCATGTGTGTGCATGTGTATGAATAAATAACTTGTTCCTCTGTATAGCTGAGCAGTATTCTCTTACATGGATATATCACCATTTGCATTCACCTATTGAAAGACATCTTGGTAGTTTCCAGTTTGTGGAAATTATGCATAGAGCTGCTATAAATATTCATGTACATATTATTGTGTGAACAGAAGTATTCAGTTTACTTAGGTAAATATCTATAAAGAGGATTTCTGGATTACATGGGAAATGTATGTTTAATTTTATAAGCAACTTGAAGACCCTCTTTTGTATATAGCCTTTACAGGATTTCAAATTTATGTATATGCTATGATAACTTTCAAAAGAGTCAATTTTGCTAAAATTCAAAACAGAATGCAAGAATACCAAGATATACTTCAATTGAATTTGATTTGGGATTTCAGGATATCTCCATGAAACAAATGTTGTCTAGTAAAATATTCAAATGGATATATTTTGATATATAAATACATCTTTTTATAAATGAATGAATGAATGACAGTGGGAATGGAATGGACGTGGGAATGGAATTGAAGTGATGGATGTGAGTAAGGGCTGAAATAGAAGCCTAAGGCTGATGTATTAGCTGAAGTAAGGAGTATAGTGATCGAAGTAGAGGGGAGACTCTCACATGCACCACCTGTGTAGTTACCTGACAGTGCTCTTGATTTCTTCATGTGGATTCAAGTCACTGTTTAGGGTCACTTTATTTCAGTTTAAAGGAATCCCTTTTTACAGTAGATCTGCTGGGAATAGAGTCTCTCGATTCTTGTTTATCTGGGAATGTCTTAGGTTCCTCTTCATTTTTGAAGGTTAGTTTTCCTGGACATAGAATTCTTGATTAACCTTCCTTTTCTTCTGTTCTTTGTATATGTCATCCCACGTCTTCTGGCATCCATAGTTTTTTATGAGAAGTTAGCTACTGATCTTATTGAGGATACCTGTGGCATGATGAAGCATTTTTCTCTTGTTTTGAAGTTTCTCTCTTTGTCTTTCAACAGTTTGACTATGCTGTGTCTGTGTGTGTAGCTCTTTGAGTTTATCCTACTTTGAATTTGTTGGGCTTTATTTGATGTGTAGGTAAATATTTTAAAATCAGATTTGAGAAGTTTTGGCCATTATTTATATAGATATAGATATAAGAGAATACAGCTCAGCTATATAGAGGAACAAGTTATTTACTCACATGCATGCACACACACAAGAATATTGACCTGTTGAACAAAATTAATGATGTAGTGTAATATTTACAAATCATGTAGAAGTAAAACATACAACAATAGTACAAAGCTGGGAGAGGAGAGGTGGAAGTCCACTTATCTTTCTTTTCTCTTTCTGAGATTCTCATGATGCATATGTTGATATGCCTGATGGTGTCCCATGGATCTCTGCTTCTGTTAATTTTTCTTCATTCTTTTACTTTTCTATTTCTCAGACTGCAAAATCTCCATTGACCTCTTTCCAAGTTTACTGATCCTTTCTTCTGCTGACTTAAAACTGAGCCCTTTTAGTAATTTTTTTTATTTCAGTTTTTGTATTTTTCAATTTCAGGATTTATATTGATCCTTTTTTAAAAATATAATTTCTATACCTTTGTTGCTTTTCTTTATTTGGTGAAGCACTGTTCTTACATTTTCCCTGAATTATTCGAACATATTTTAAATACCTGGGTTAGTCTGTTGCTTACCCCAACTGTTTACCACTGTCTCAGCCTAGAACAAATAAGTCTCTAAGTCTCTAGCAGGAGCTCTGTGTGAGAGTTGGGTCTTGCCTTCAGCCCATAACCAGGCAGTTTATTTATTTGCCTTAGCCTTCACAAAGCCTCAAAGACTCAAAGTCAGCCAGAGGTGAGAGCTTAGCATCTTCTTGGGTCTCTCCTGAGCATGTGCATAACCCTACATATGCTCATGGCATTCTAGATTCCCAGGAATACCTTGGAGCTTTTCAGAGCCCCTATGAACAACTCATTCCCCAGTCTTGCCTTTTAAGCTTTTGGGTTAGTATGTTACTTACCCCAACTGTTTTCCACTGTCACTGTCTCAGGCAGTCACCAAGCCAAATGATTGGCTGCAATTGTTTTTGACAATTGCTTCCCTAAAAAGGTTTTTGTTTGTATGTTTGTTTGTTTGTTTTATACTGGGTGAGCTCTGATTCAGGTAAAATAAAGACAGCCTTACAAGTGGGATCTTCCAGGGAACCACCAGACAGGTGAAATAACCAGTTATCTGAGAATGTGGCTTTGAAGAAACTCCAACCCCATTCTGCTCTCTCCTGGCTGCCAGACTGCTGGCTTCCCTGTGACTCTGGACTATTGATATTCAAGGCTACCATGAAACTGGAGAGCAGGGGATGGGACTACAGCCAGATAACATGCCTCAAAGCCCACTGTCTTACCAAGATCACTTTTTTTCCCTGAACAAATGTGCCCTGGATTGCAGCAAGCCTTTGGTTAATTTTCCAAGTTCTGAAAAAGTTTATTCTGAAAATTTTTGCCAGTATTCTTACTTTTTTTAATGAGACTTTTCAGAGGCTCTTGCTTTATCCTGTCCCCTAATGTCACTTATTTGCAGTGTTCTGATTAGAAATCTATTATCACCCTTTTCTTTGTTTTTACATCCTTATCTTTGCTTCTTTATGCCTAATTTGTAATTTTCGCCTCTCTGGCAACTTTTATAGGTTTTGAATAATTTGATTGTGATGTGCCTTGCTATCATTTTTTTCATGTTTCTAATGCTTGTAATGTATTGAACTTCTTGGATCTCCGAATTAATAATTTTTGTCAAATTTGGAAATTTCTCAGCCACATTTGTTTTCATAATTTTGTTATATCCTCTCGCTGTTCCTCTCCTTCATTGCATGCTGGATATTTTTGTTTTTTCTGTAAATATTTATAATATGTGTTCTAAGATGTAAATTATTTTTCAAAAATAGCTTGATCCTTTTGGCTGTCATTTTTAAGACTTGTTAGGCAGGCCAGAGCAGTGTTCAGTCTAGGACTAATTTTTCCCCATTATTAAGGCAAGATCCTTCCGAGTACCCCATGAGTTATGATGTTTTCCAGTCTGGCTGGTTGGAAACGGTATTATTCCCAGCACTGTGTGAGTGTCACAGATGACTTCCCCTTCTAACCCTTCAGAATGATTCTTTCTCCATCCTCAGGCCATCTCCCCACATGCTTGTACTGATTGCTACTCAGCTGAAGACTTCAGGAGGATCCTGCGCAGATCTCTGGAGTTCTTTCTGTGCAATGCAGCTCCTTTTGTTCCTCTGTCCTGTGAACTCTCCTTAAACTCTCAGCTCCATCTCCTCATCTCAGAGAGTCCTCCAGACTCCATCTGGACTCTCAGTCCCTACACCATGTCTAGGAAACTCACTCCAGGCAGTAAGCTGGGGAATCGTGAGGCTCACTTTATTTGTTTCCCATCTCTCAGGGATCACTGTGTTTTGTTGCCTGATGTTAAATGTTTTGCAAAGCATTTTCAAATATATTTTGTCTGTTTTTTCTGTTGCTTCAGGCGGGAGAATAATCCAGCTCCTGTTACTCTGTTGTAGAAGCAGAAATCTAAAGAAATCCCTATTTCCTCCATGTACTTGAGCTCTTGATCTTCCAAGCAAGGTAGGCACTACTATTGCGGCCAGTATTTGGTAAGTCTGAGGCACAAACCCAAGTCTATCTAACTCCTGAACACTCCCTATCTGTAAGTGTTCCCTCCCACCCCATCCATGGCTTTCCTCAAAAACAACATGACCTGGCCGGGCGTGGTGACTCACGCCTGTAATCCCAGCCCTTTGGGAGGCTGAGGCGGGTGGATCACCTGAGGTCAGGAGTTTGAGACCAGCCTGGCCAACATGGTAAAACCCCGTCTCTATTAAAATACAAAAATTAACCAGGTTTAGTGGCATGTGCCTGTAATCCCAGCTATTCGGGAGGCTGAGGCAGGAGAACTGCTTGAGCCCAGGAGGCGGAGGTTGCAGTGAGCCGAGATCATGCCACTGCCACTGCACTCCAGCCTGGGTGACAGAGCAAAACTCCATCTCAAACAAACAAACAAACAAACAAACAAACAAAAAAACCCAACATGACCCATCGTGTAAGGGGCTTTGTTTTTTTGTTTTTGGTGGTGCGTTGTGCAGAGATTTGAGATGAAGGTTGAACCAGCATATGACGGCCTTGTCCCAGCATGAAGACCAGAGGGCCAGAGCCACCTGCTGACATCTGCTGAGTATTGCTTGAAGTGCCTCTGCGAGGGGGCAGATTGTGCTGAGACATTGTGGTGAGAGTGGGTGAGGAGTGGGTTAGCCTATGCTCACACTTGGGAGCAGGACAGATATCAAGAGGAGCGTTTTGTGAAATGGAATGTGTACTAACTGTATTCTTCAAAAGTGATCAGAGACAGGAGGGCACTTCCAGGTGTGGGGCCTGCAGAACACAGGGGCTCCTGCAGAGTGTGTGGGCAGGGAGACGCCGTGGGGGGCAGCAGGAATAACTGAGTCCAGACACAGTGGTGAGCAGAGAAGAAACCCCTGCTCCTAGGAACCTGCTGCCCTCACCTCGATGTGGTCCCACAGCCCCTGAGGCCAGGTCTGCACTGACAAATGACCTATGCGAATCAGCCCAGCTTCTGTCGAAGGCTGGCCTTGGATGGAAACCAAGAGGGCGCCTCACCCTCCTCTTCCACAAAAGGGGTACAGTACCCACTTTCCACAGGTGTGGGGATGCATTCCATTAGCCAGCCACAGAGTGAGGACTTCTGGCTTTTTAGGTGTAAGGAATGGGGTGGGGGAATCTGGGACAACCCCTCTGTCTACCCTCTGCCCTCAGAGACCCTTTCTGGGTCCCCTAACACACTGGCACCCCAACTCCTCTTTCATTCATCTTTTCATTAAACTTTGCTAATCCGGACTCTTCACAGAGACTGTTCTAGGCTCCCAGGAAAAGGAGGCGAATCAGTCGGGTCCTTGCCCTTTAGGTCCTCTGAGATCAATGCAGGAGCCTTCTCAGAAACAGACAGGCATCCACAGTGTGCAAAGAGCAGCCCAGCACCAGGCAACACTCTGCAGCACTCGTTAAGTACCAGGCACTGTTCACTGTATGTGCAACATTTCACGGAACCCTCTCCACAACTTAGGTGCATCACATGGCTTCCTGGGCCCATTCTCATTTGTAAATCAAGGCTATTTTCTTTCTCCACATGGCCAGACTTTTTACCCTATACCTGCATAAGAATGCAATACATTCACGAGAATGTGCTCATACACATTAATTAGCCAATACAAAATGAAAGAAAAAAAATGAGTGGTATTAACGGTCCCTTCCAGTCCTGATTGGCCAAAGACCTCTGATTCTGGACTTCTCAGGAGTGGACAAAGTTGGGTCTGGGTCTGGGGTGAAGTGAGGCTCCTGGGGATGGCCCTGGAGGACATCTATCCTAGGAAACTGGAAGTTGTCTCACTGAGTACATTGAGTCATTTAGCCTCCACTTTGGTCTTCACCCCTTACCCAGCTGACAACAAGGCTTCTTGGTCCCTCTAAGTCTGATACACAGAGGCTCATCTTGCCTTGTCCACAGTGCTGCAGGCTCACTGGCATTATTTGGGGCTTCTGTCAATCTTTATTCCAAGTCTTCTCCTTTGGCCAAAAATGTGCTTTCCTTATTAGTACACTTGCAGTTCCAGGGATGAAAATCTAACCCCTACAGGTTTAAATAAAACAGAGAAGAAATGAGGTGTCTTATTGGCCCATTCAACTAAGACATCCAAGAGTTGATGGCTTTGAGCACAGCTGAATGCAGTGGCTTAAGGGCTATCATCTTATAATCTTGCCTTTCTATCTCTTGACCAGTGCTTCTACATTGAGTTAATCCTCAGCCATGCTCTCCCTTCTGGGTGGGAAATGCTATCCTATGGAAATCCCCACATTTATGCCACACTGGCTTCACCTCTCTCTTTCCTGATAATTTTAGCAAAAGTTCTTGGTATGTGATATGGTTTGAATGTGTTTTCCTTCCAAATCTCATGTTGAAATGTGAACCCCAGTATTGGAGGTGGGGCTTGGTGGGAAGTGTTGGACCATGGAGGTGGATCTTCATGAATCACTTAGCTCCATCCCCATTGTAATGAGTTACTGTGAGATCTGATTGTTAAAAAGTCTGGGACCTCCCCCTCTTTCTCTTGCTTCCTCTCTCCATGTGACATACCTGCTCCCTCTTCACCTTTTGTCATAAGTAAAAACTTCCTGAGGCCTCACCAGAAGCTGAGTAGATCCTGGGGCCATGCTTGTACAGCCTGCAGAACTGCCCTTCCTCATCCTCTCTGCCCCTCTCCTGACTGCCTCTTTCCTTCCTCCTACCCCTCTTTCTCTGCTTCTGTCCCATACTCTCTCCTCCCTCTCCCCATGTCCTGGCCCTCCCCAGCTAATTAAATGACACTGTGGAAACTGTTTTATTTGCATATGGCTCAGGGGCCATGGAGGGCCAGCAGTTGTGTGTTCATTAAATGGCTCCATGTACAGGGATGTAATGAGCCAGTTTCATTACATCACCGTGGTTCATCTGTGAGATGATATTGTATTCATTGGGAAGAAAGAGAACCACTCAAGCCTGAGTGTCTGGGGTTGGAGGGGTGAGCAGGGGAGGACTTATCCTCTCTGACTCAGGAAAGGGCCTGGAGGTAGGAAGGGAGGCCAGGCTGGGCCGGTGGCCCCTGTTACCGCCACCCTAACTGTGACGGTCAGAACTCTCCTCTGGTTTTGACTATAGCAATGGCTGATGGTCCCAACCCAGGGGTCCAGAACTGCTGGGTGCTGACTGCAAGGGGCCCTGACTTCACCTGGGTACCAAATGCTATTTGTAGACAGAATAATTGGCCTGCCACATAACAGAGCACCATTTTACTATCCGCATGTGCTCCTGAGAAGCATTTCTGCATTTCTAGCAGCCTTTGTCCATTGCGTATTTCCTCCGTCATTAGGATCTAATGGTAGCTGCTGGCTAGTGATAAAATAATAGCAGCCACCATTCCTCAAGTACCTACTGTGTGCTGGGGTGCTGGGCTTAGTGATTTACTTGGGATATCTCATTTAATCCCTACAACATCCACTGAGGGGAGGGGCTGTTATCATCGCTTTTATGGATGAGGGAATTGAGGCTCAGAGAATTAAAGTGCCATGTCCAAAGACACACAGGCAGATTGTGGCGAACAGAGGATTTGATCTCAGGCCTGCCCAGCACCACGGTCCTCACCGCTGCTCTCTGCTACCTCCAATTTACAATGACAGCTCATAGCAAGTGGGAGTCCTACACTTTTATTAAATGTTAAAAACATTCCTCATGGTCAAATAGATTATGACAAATGATGGTTCCTGCAGGAGGCTCGCCTTCTTCTCTGGGGTTAACTCAGAATGGGCTGTAAGGCATCTGAGCTGATTGAGATCAGGGTGCACCTGTCCATATGTATGAGGAAGAAGGCAGTGTCTTGGGGTCTGGCAGTAAAAGGAGAAACAGCTGGGGCTGGGGAGATTCTGGCCTGGGAATTGGGGAGGTGGGTCTGAGCTGTGGCTGTGTCTCCAACTCACTGAGTGACAGTCAACAAATTCAACACTCCACAAATGCCTATTGCGCACCTAAGTGCCAGGCTGGTTCTGGGCACTGGCGATACAATGGTGGACGAAGCCATTCCTGCCCTCAAGCCTGTGGCATTCCAGGGCAGGGTGGACAGAGTCCCTGCCCCTCTGTGGGCTCAGTTTACTCATCTCTGTACAGAGCAGGCTGGGACATAAGCTCAAGTGTCTTCATGAGTCAAGTAGGTAACTCAAGGGACCCATATAAGTTGGGATGAGGGAGACCAGGCTTCCAACCACAGAGGTGGCTGTGGCTCAGCTCCTGCCACCGTTGCTATAAGCATGCCTGACGGTGTGTCTGTGTGGTGACAGCCTCCATATATCAAAGACTTCCTACAACCACGGTCAAGGAGGGTCTCTCAGGACAACCATTGCATGGTGGGGGATGACAATAACAAGCCCCCCTCAATCCAGGGGTACACTGGGCTGTCAGAGTCCAAGCCCCATGAAAAGATGGGGTAGCTCAGGGAGAGGTGGACAGGCAGAACCAGCCCTGCCAAGCCTCTGCCCGATGCCCACACTGCTGTGCAGATGGGCAGCCCTGGGCAAGGACAGGTACTGTCAACAGGAAGGATCCAAAGATGGCCCTGGGCCCTCCTGAGTCACGGGGTTCAGGGCGCATGTGTGTGTGTTCATGTGTGCTTGTGTGTGTGTGTGTATGTGAAGGTGAGATACGGGTCAGAGCAGGAGGAGATCAGGGCAGACCCCGGAGGAAACCACAAGGTCCTTCACTGGCCACAGTGATGCAGAGATGGCCTGCAGAGGTCTGGAGGGGCCATTAAGAGAAAAGGCTGGACAATGACCTTGAAACCACACCAGCACACAACCATAAAACTAGTTCTATTAAGTATTTCTGTGAGCCTGGCTCTGTTCTAGAACTTTATAAGTATGTTACTGAGTCCTTACAACAATCTCAGAGGGGAATTACTATAATTAATTCATTCTGCAGGAAGGAAATCCAAACACATTAGGCTAAGTTCTCTGCTCAAGGTCACAGGGCTGGTGTGAGGCCAAAGAGGCTTTGAGTCCTGGCTGTATGGCTTCCAAATGCACACGTTCCTAAAACTGGGCTCATGGCACCACCTTCCTACAGTACCATATATTTGTTGAAGCCCTGTGTGTCAGGCACTGTGAAGGGGTTTTACTCACGTCATGTAACCCCAGCAACAACTGAGGAAGGGAGTGCTCACCGCTCCCACTTTACAGATAAGAAGACTGAGACTCAGGAGACAAAGGGGCTGTCAGAGACTTGCCCAGGGCCAGCTCAGCTCTCTGCGGCCCCATTGGGTTCTTGGGGGTCTGGCTCCAGAGCCTCCTCCTCCGGACACTGTGCCCTGCTGGGTGGGGTAGGGAAGAAGCTTGTTTCCTAGTTTCTGATAGTCTGAACTTCACTATGACAGTTCCTAGGGGCCTGGAGACACCTTCAGGAGGCCACAAATCGGGGCTGGGGCCTCTGGGTTAAGCCTGGAAGAATCCCATTTCCTTTCCCCAGGGGTCTCCCCAGTCTCAATAGACTCCGGGTCACCTGAGCTAATAAGGCCAGTCCCCTCTCCTGTTCCACCTCGCTTTGTTAGAAATTAGACATATTGCCTGGGTGCAGTGGCTCATGCCTGTAATCCCAGCACTTTGGGAGGCCAAGGCAGGTGAATCACTTGAGGTCAGGAGTTCCATACCAGGCTGGCCAACATGGTGAAACCCCTTCTAACCAAAAATGTAAAAAATTAGCCGGATGTGGTGGTGCACGCCTGTACTCCCAGCTACTTGGGAGGCTGCAGCAGGAGAATCACTTGAACCTGGGAAGGGGAGGTTGCAGTGAGCCAAGACCGTGCCACTGCACCCCCCCCCCCCACCAAAAAAAAGAAAGAAATTAGACACATGAAAGACTTCTGCTGACCCCTTAGATCACAGCAGAACTTTAGGCCCCAGAGCCCCCTCACTCTGCCAAGGCCCTTTCCAACTTCAAGATTTATTAACTCATCCACAGGGAAGCGGCTGTATTTCCAACAGTCCCTGGACACATGCCGCACCTGTGCCTGATGTCCCGGCATACAGAGGCAGCGGCCAGGCCAGTCCTGCCCATGGGGGTCCGTATTCTCTCCTGAACTGCAGTGGAGGCAGAACCCATGACTGGCAGGCTCTGCTCTCCCCGAGGGCAGAGAGGCATGTGCAAGGAGGGGACTTGGAGGAAAGCCACGGGGCAGGCATAGAGGAGGCAGTCGGGGCAGGAAAAGGGAGACCTCCAATGGGCTAGAGGAGAGAACTCACCTCTCCTGAGCCCCTGCTATGTGTCTAGCATCTACATGCACCCCTCATCCAAGCCTCACCACCTCAGTAGGCAGATGTCACTCTTGCCATTGTGAGATTATGCCCAATGTGCAGATGAGGATATCAAGGCTCAGAGAGGTTAAGTGACCTGCCTAAGGTCACACTCCTTGGCTGTAATAGGGACAGGGATTCAAACCCAGCTGGTGAGCCTGAAGTCCATCCTCTTCCTCCCAGTCACATTGTTTAGATTCACTCTTCACTTCATAGGGGTGCCTGTGGCTCCCTCCACCTCTGTTCCCCCACCGCCCAACTCTCATCTACCTCCCTATCCCTGCAAAGCTGCCCTGCAGCTCCCTAGGGAAAAGAAGCCTCAGTAAATCCCAGCCTACAATAAGGAGGATCTGAGATGATCCCTCAGGAGAAGCAAACATTTCCCGGCAGAGTAAATCACTGAGGCACCTTAGTACTTGCAGGTGCAGCCAGCTGCCCTCCCTCCCCTGGAAGTTTGTAAATCAAACCTTAGACCTAGACACAAATAATCTGCCGGGAAATAAATAAGGCAGGAAGCAAGGGGGACATGCAGGGAGAAGAGCAGCTCCCCAAGCCAGGCCCTGGAGGGCTTCTGAGATGAAGGTGAGGGGCACAGTGTGGCTGTTGAGGGACCACTGCTCCCACCTGCCACCCCAGGGGATTGGGCCAGAGGCTTCCTGGGGTCCCTGCCAGCCCCGGAATTCTGTGTCTCCCTGACCCAGTGTCTGGGAACAGCTGGGGAAAAGGGTCTGGGCTCAGGGATGGAGGCTGGAGAGGGGGCTTGAAGTCCCCAGCAGCTCTGAGCTAAACCCTGGCTGGGGCATTTGGTGGGGCACGAGGCTCTGGTGGTAGCAGAGGACAGGATGGGGTGGGTGTGCCTGCCTGTGGCCCTGGGCAGCAGCCAGGAGGAAGCCAGAGGAGCAGAACTCAGCATCCTGGGCTGGGAGTTCAGACCTGGTCAGTTCTGGGTCTGCTGTGAATTTGCTGTGTGACCTTGAGCAAGTCATGTGGCCTCTCTGAGCCTCAGATGCCTCATCTGCAAAGTGGAGATGATTATTCCTGCCCTTGGTGCAGGTGTGTTGGGAGGACCTACTGAGGTCAGGGAGGGAAGAGCCAATTGGGAAGAGCAGCCAGGAGCACAGGGGCGGGGCCTGGCTGCCTACCTGGTCAGGACCTGGCCCTGCTCCACCCTCCTCTGCCTCCAGTCTCCTGGTGACTGGCCAGGCCCTGGCATCCCCACTCCTGAAAGCCCAGTTGATTGGCAGAGGTGAGGCCTTTATGCAAATGAGGCTGCCTCCCCTCTCTGCTCCTCCTTTTCCCCAAGGCCACCATCACTGGGGCCTCCCACTTAGCTTGAGTTTCCCAGGTAGGGGCAGATCCTTGTAAAACATTTGATTTCTCATCTAGGTGCACGGCAGCTCAGCTGTCTCTCCCAGGATCCATGCTGCTCCTAGCCCCGTTCTGGTCCTGTGTGCCCCCTGGAAGAGCAGCCCTCAGCTTCCCCTTTCTGATGAGCTGTGTGAATCTGGGTGGATCACTTCACCTCTGAGCCTCAGTCTCCTCCTCTGTTAGATGGGGATAAGAGCACATACCTGTCATCCTTGTTCTCTTCATGAACAGGCTCTTTTGGTTCTTCCTCAAGTGTTTCTGTGGAGCCTCCTGTGTGCCAGGCCCTGGTCTGGGCACTGAGGACTGGTGTGGAGGTGGGCAGCAGAGACAGGGCCCTGCTCTTGTGGGTCTTTCTTGGGGGGGATGCAGTATGGAGCTGGCTGGGAAGGTGTCCATTAGCTGCCAGGAGCTGAGGCACTGCAGTGTAGGCGGGTGACCCATCCAAGGCTACACACCATCAGTGGAGCCCTGGACAGGCTAGGGGAGGGGAGACATGTGACACGACCCAGGCAGGAGACTCACTGCACCACCCTACTGATTTTCAGTTCCCTCATTCCAGTGAAGTCACCCTTTCTCTGAGAACATGGTGGAGGCCAAGCCCCGGTTGGCTCCTTTTGCTACCTCAGGCCTAGCCAAAGCCCTTGGGCTGGGAAGATGAAGGTCACCTGGTCAAGTGGGTCCCCAGAAGAGCAGCTCTTCATCTCCTGTATCTAAGCTTCCCGTCTCCCCGCCCCACTCCCAGCCCCAGAACTTCCCACAGAATTACCTAGGAATGGCGGGAGGGGAGCTGGATCTTGTTATCAGAGCATTCATAGCTTCCCCTGACACCGCTTCCAGGCCTTCCTTACAGAGCCCCGCTCCCCACCACTGATAAGAGAATTGTTAATGATTATAATCATCATTTGAAAAGTTGGGTTCCTGCCACAGATAATTACAATAATATCCTGCTCCACTTTGTCTTTTCCCTTTATATGTGATGAGGAACTTCATGGCACACCTGGAGACAAGAGTTGAGGGGAGGCCCCCAAGGGGTGGTCTGTGCAGGAAGGTGGCAGGTGTGAATGTGAACATGGGAACCACTCTGGGGGAAGGGCCCCTCAGTCACGTACCCGTATGCACTGTGTGCCTGAAAGCCTGTGCCTGTGGGGCATGTGCTTGTGTGTGCAGTGACTGGGCTGGTGGGGGCCAGGCAGGACCCTGGCAGGGGAAGAGCATGGAAGGTGGGGTCAGTGACAGGTGATGGTGTGAGAGTACCTGGGGTGTGTGTGATGGGTGTAGGGTGCAGATGCAGGTCTGTCCCTGGGGTAACAGCAAGGGCCTGGAGGTTGCAGATGCCCCACTTCCTGATTGTTTTTTTCACCTCTAAACCCTTTTTTCTCACCTGCAAACTTCCTGCCCCAGACTGACTGTGAGTTGTGGGAATTGTGGTGGGCTGTTCACACAGGCAAGTGCTCAGAGAGGGTGAGTTATTAGTATTTGTCCACCTCAAGGTGGCAGGGAAGGGGGTGAGGTGACCAGCCAGCCCAGTTAGACCATATCTGAGGGGTTGTCTGGGATATGGAACTTGCAGAGTTAAAACCTGGACAGTTGGCCATCCTACTTGGATGGGGGTCAGTGTGGTGACCTCTCTGGTGACAGGGCATGACCTGTGGGTGATGATGTTGCAGGATCCTTGGGGTGTTGCTTTTTTGGCTGGAAACCTCTGTGGCTGGTGGCACCTTTGCCCAAGTTTTGCTCAGGCCTGCTGGGCTCATTCTGTCCACTTGGCCTGTCAGGCTGCACTTGGCTCATGCTACCAACCTGGATCCCATGCCTGCCAAGGGCAAGCCAGACGTGGAGCAGCAAGGGGTGTGTGAGCAAGTGAGCATGGGGTCCAGCCACTGTGCAATTAGGCATGCCAGCTGCTGCAGCGAGGTGGGCAGCTCCAGGTGCAGGCACAGGTGCCAGCTCTCTGTGAGGCTACAGCTGGACCAGGTGCACCACATGCAGCTTCTACAGTTGCCACTGGGGAACATGGTGGTTTCTGGAAGCATGGAGACTCCAGGAACCACAGGGCCCCAAAGAGGGAGTCACAGCCCTTGCTTGGGGAGCTCCCAGATCTGGGCTCCCCAAACGGCCATAGCTCTTCTCTCTTTCTCTTCACCTGCAATGTGGCAAGCAAGGAATGTTTCAGCCTTGTTTCTGTTACAGCTCTTTCAGCCCCACCATTTGGTAGGTCCTGAGTTCTTCTCCTGTGTCTAGGAAGAATGAGGTATGCAGACAAGTGGAGCAAGATGAAGAGGAGTTTTATTGAGTGATAGAATAGCTCAGAGGAAGCCCTGGAGTGGGTAGTCCCTCTCTGCAGGCAGGGTGTCCTGATGAGTGTTCAGCTCTCAGCAGAGGGGAGGCCCTGGAGTGGGTAGCTCCTTTCTGCAGCTGGTCATCCCAACATCTGCTCAGTTCTGGCTGAGCCTGGGGCTTTTATGGGCCTCAGAGGGGAGAAAGTGCGTGCTGATTGGTCCATGGGTGGCCATGGGCAGGCCTGGAAAGGGCACTACAAGTTCTCACTCTGATCCATGTGACTGGCAGCCTGGCCCCCAGCCTTCATGCCCTCACTGGCCTGAAGGTAGGGCCTCACCAGGGACCTGCCCCCTTCCACCCAGGAAAGTGTCTGCTTTCTGCTGCCTTTCATGGACCCCAGGCTGTAGGTGCCAAGGGATGTCTGCAGGCCAGTACCAAGCTGCCCTCAGTCCCCCTCAGCTTCCCTCCTATGGTCATCAGTGCCCAAAGTCTGGAGGGGGCCTAGGTGGCAGGGGTCTAGTGTGTCAGCACTGCCCTGAGCATGTGCACACCCAGTCAGGCTGTGACAGTCCCCAGGCTCAGGCTCAAACTTGCTCTAAGATCAGAGCATGCGCTGACAGCAGGGAGTAGCCAAGCAGCAGGAGCAGGCAGATCCGAATGTGCGAGGGCCGGGGGGCCTTCCCAGGCCCCCAAGAATGCAGAGATATCTGGGTCTGGGTCTACAGCTGCGGTTTGGACAGCTGCAGCTGTGCTCAGCAGGGCAGGGCTCCTGCCTGCTTTATGGAGTGAGAGGCTCGGGTCTGCAGCTCTGACTTGGGAGGCCAGCTGCACCTGGAAGTGTAGGGCTTCTGCTTGCTTCCAGCCCCCCAAGAGCACAGGGAGGCCCAGGTCTGCAGCCATGACTTGGGTGGCTGCAGCTGCACATGGGGAGCTTTCACCCCACCAACTCTGAAGGGGCAGGGCTCCCACCTGTCATAGGCTCCTGCTGGCTCCACAGAGTGTGAAGGCCTGGCCATGCCTCTCTGCTGCAGCCAGTGTGATGGCAGCGGCTGCTTCAGATGGGCCACCACTGCCATCAATGAGAGGTCAGGTTGTGGGGAAGAGGAAGCAGAGCTTGCCTTGGTTAGGGGCCCAGTTCACCCTGTGCATAGTGACTTGCCCGTAGGCCCCCAAGATGGCCTGATGGCTGTGGCCTGCACCTGCACAGGGGTTTCCCATCTGACCTGGTGGCTCATCAAGGGCCACCTGCCCAGGAAGCTGTGTGTAGATGGTGGCTCAGGGTTGGGGCTGGATGGTCTCTAATGCTGACTCCACCTCCACACTGGAATCTCCTCCTTCTATTTTTGCCTTTGCCTGCTCCCCTTTCCCAACTCAGTGGTATATTGGTAAATGTTTAACAACTGGCTCTTCAGGAAAAAAAAAGCCCTGAGTGGTGGTGTCTGCCCATCTCTGTGGTGTAAGTACTTCCACCACGGTCAATTTCAAGCTCTCAGTGAATTGTCACTAAACAGGAAGTTTGGGAGAGAAACAGAGTAACACTATGATATAGTGTTTCCACCATACAATAGCTGTAACTAACCTCAAATAGATTAACCTCAATAGATAAGATAGATGTAAATAATCTCAAAGGCATATGCAATAGTACAGTATTAAAAGAGAATTGGGAATTAATGAATTCTGAGTACTTGTTACCTTTGTAATTTTTTCATCAGATGTTAATATAATTTAATTTTTAATAGTGGTCTGTGTTTAATAACCTGCTGACAAAATTCTTTAAAGTTTACCCATCAGCTCCATGAGCTGGTTTGAGCAGGCTCCAGCACATGGGATGCCCCCATTCCTCTGGCCCCATCACCCTTGATTCTTAATCCTACAATTATGAAAACAAAAATTTGTGTAATTTATTGTGACTGGCCCCCTGCCTTACTCCATCACTCCCCCTAATGCAGTACTTGACACTTTCAATTTATTTTTCAATTCCCTTATCATCCAAAGTGATGATTAAATTTCCAGCATAACTACTACTTTACCAAACTGAATTCATCCCAGGGTAGGTAGGTGGGGAGAGTACCTGGGGCTTTTTCTGAACATCACAAGCAGTAACCCCTTCAGTCCTCACTGAGACCACCACAGGGAGGACACTGGGTTCTGGGGCCTCCCTGGAAGACCCCATTTGAACTTCATTAGTGGTCACCTTGCCCCAAAATCCTGTGCCCTCCTGTAGCCTTGCTCATGTGATGGGGGGTCTGAGGGTAGCAGACTGGTTTCACCAGTGAAGTTTGAAGCTGGAAGGGACTTCCTCATTTTGCAGATGGGGAAACTGAGGCCCAGAGGAGGGCAGAGTCTTGCACAAGGTCACCCAGCCCATCAAGGAAGATTCAGATGGAGACACCTCGCTCCACCAGCCTGGCTCCTCCTCCAACTCTGTGTCTCAGCCCCATCAGGACAGCAAGTTCCACCTGAGAGAGCACATGGAGCTTATTCAGAGGTGGACAGAGCTTCTCAGTCATGATGTTGGGGACCCCAATCACCCCGGGACCTGGACTGCCAAGTGCTAGGAGTGGGGGAATCTGAGGGGCAGTTCTGCTGCCTGACCCCCCATAACACCGCCAACAGCCCCTCACTCAAGAGGCCATTCATTCTTTGTTCCAACCAACCTCTGAATTTCCCCTTGAGTCTCCTGTTTTCTCCATTCCCCTGACCCTGATCACAGTCCACAGCCACCTCACCTGTGGGCCTCCTCCTACCTGGCCCCACAGCCATTCTTCATCCATCACCAGAGCAACTGGCTCAAACGAAAATCTGATCAAGTTGCGTTCCTGCTCAGAGCCTGTCAGGGCCTCCCTCTGCTTTTATATCAGGTCTCCTCCCTTCAGGGCCATGAGGACTGGGGTGACCTGACCCCCCACCACTGCTCTGACCTCATTGCTCCTACCCCAGTCCCCCTCCCTGGAGGTCCCAGGCCCCAGGTCCCTCCTGGACACTCTTCTCATCCCCCTGGGGTGTCTGCTCACCTGCTTTCTCTACCTGGGGCCTGTCCCCTCCGTGGACAGGTTGGCCCCCCTCTCCCGTCAAGTCTGCACATCCTGTGGTCTCCTCAGGACACTTGTCTGACTGCCAGCCCGGCCTTGATCTAAATGTGTTTGCCCTCTTGGAGTGTCCATTTCGTCTCCTTCAGAGCACTTAATTTGAGGCATAATCACATGCTTTCTAGGGGGTGTGTTGAACAGACCCCTGTGGGAAGGCTTTGACTTGCAGTACCGTAGCCCCAGCTCCTGGATCCTGGCCTGGAACCTGGAGTGGGTGCTCAGTGCAGGCTTGTGAATGAGTGGATGAATGAATGAGTGGATGATTGTGGAGGACTGGTCAGAGTGGTGCAAAAAACTATAGAGAAAGGGCACAAACCTTCTGAAAGGTTGGAAGGTTTTGCAGAGCCTTGGGGTAGAATAGCTGAAGGCAGCTGTTCTATAACCCTGAGGCAGCAGTAGGTACAAGGGAATGTGGGGGAATTTGTCTTAAACAGGCTTGTTTACTTATGTTGACCAGGAACTGACCTTTGATCATCCAAATGCATGAGGTTCCCTGAAAGGGGAACAATAAATGTTAATTACCTACAGGTTGTGTTGGCTCCAGGTTTTCGGCATTGTGCCTGCACTGAATAAAAGCAAGCAGCTCCAGCTTCTCGGGGCTGTTCTCTGGCCAGTAGAGCCAGGTGGTCACCTAGCTGCTCTTACGCTACATATATCAGTGTCTGAGTACTGATTTCCTCTCTTGGCCAGGGTCTGTGGGACAGACCCGGCAGGTGGGCCCTGTGTGAGGAAGGCTGCAATGGACTGCAATGGAACCCTCGGAAATGAAAGTGAGGTGACTGCACAGTAAGTACTTGGTGCCCGTTGGGTTCCTATTACTTGGATTTCCAAGTTCAAGGGGATTTTCAAGCTAGGGTTTCATCATGGGAAAACAGTTATCAGCTCAACAGCAACAGTATATAAAAGTATTGAAACAGCTGCTTAAAGCCAGCGGAGCCTTGGTCTCAGAGGCCCAATTAAGGGACATAATGCAAACTGTTGTTTTCCATAACCCGTGGTTCCCAGAAGAAGGCACACTAGACCTAGAGCTCTGGGAACAAGTGGGAAGAAATCTTAAAGGACAATATGTACAAGGGCAATGGGTCCCAGTAACAAATGTGACAAAACCCTCCTGGCGTGCACTATGTGGATGTGGCTTTGGCCATTGCAGCCCTGATAGTCTCCAGGGTGGCAGACTTGTAAATGGACAATGACAGCCACTCAGGGTTAGGGCATGAGGAACCTATGAGTGGGAGAGAAGGGGACATGGGGCAGGTAGTCAGCCCTGGGGCTGTTAGAGAAAGAGATGTAAAATCTTAATTGGGCTTTGAGGGATGAGTAGGAGTTTCCCTGGCATTGAAGATAGAAAAAGGCATCCCAGGTGGAGGAAGCAGCAAGCACAAAAGCCAGGAGTGGTGGGGGATGGTCCAGTGAGGCTGGACCAAAGTGATGCATGGGGCTGTGGCCTCCACAATGCCAGAGATGTCAGGGCCAGAGTGACAACAGCTTTGGATGCCAGGATGAGGGGTGTGGACTTCATTCTCAGGCCAGTAGGGATCATGGAAGTGACTTGGTCAGATCACCAAGAGGAGATGGAGGCAGGGAGGCCAGAGAAGAGGCAGCTGTAGGGCTGAGGTCAGGGGTGACAGAGGCCTGGTCCAGGGTGACACATGGGCAGAGTCCACATGCTGTGAGTCAGAGAGGGCAGCCTGCTTCCAGCTGATCCTTCCCCAGAGGACAGTGGCCAGTGCCCCCCTGGGAGCAGTGGATCCAGTGATTCAGGTCAGTGGGTGTCACTAAGGGGACTCTGAGAGCTCAGGCCTCGGGGCAGATGGAGATTTGAAGCCTGGCTCTGCTTTCCCAACCATGTGACCATGAGCTAATCACTCAGCCGCTCTCACCCAGGGCCTGACGCATGACGACAGAGGTGAACACGCTGCTCAGAGCCAATCTCCTTGCTAGAGTCTAGACTAACCACCACCAAAAGCATTTGGTAGGTGCCTGCTGTCTTCCCCGCCCTGTTCTCAGCTTTACACCTAGTAATTATTCTAATCCTTACACCAACCCCAGTGGGAACCCAGAATGTGAGCACTGCCCGGGACTAGGTGACCCAAACCTCACCTCCGGTCTACGGATGGGCAAGAGCACATGATGCTTGCTGATAGGTGGGACTGGCATGAGAACTGAGGTCTTAGCTCATCCACTTCCCACTCACACAGCCTCCCCCAGCCCTGGCCTTATGTGCCCCCTTCTTCCCACCTGGCTCCCTGGTTGTTGGCCTCAGGCAGGGCCCCACATGGCACAAATGTCCATTGTCCACCCACCCGCTGGGAAGGTGACATTTACCCATGGGTGTGTGAGGGATAGTCACAGACTCCACATAGGCCAGCAGGAACCAGAGCAAAGCACCCGGAGCCTCAGCTGTTAAAATGACTGGTACTGGGAGCTGGAGGTCTCACTGGCCATGACTGGGTCGAACCCAGGGTGAGGGCCTTTCTGATTGGGAGAGATGATGTCACAGAGTGACCCTAATGGATGGCACAGGGCAGGGGTGGGAAGGCAGGAACCTGAGAAGCCCTGGGGGGTGACCTAGTTGGGGGAGCAACACCCGTCTTTGGAGCCAGATACACCTGGACTGGGACTCCACCTCTGCCTCTCACTTTGGGCCTCAATTTCCTCATCTATAAAATACTTCATAGGCATAGACTGTGGGAACAAAATTGGAGCACTGGAAAGAAATCCTTTAGCTCATACAGTTAACTCTAAAGATTGTGCAGGGGAGGCACCTGGAGCCCAGAGAGGGAGAGTGACTTGCTCCAGGCCACACAGCAAGCTGGCAATGACTTGCTTGCTGTTGTTCTGGAAAGCCCAAATGGGAACCAGTGACTAATTCCCCTGGGTTTCCAATCCCCAGCCCAGACCTAAAGAGAATCTCTAAGGCAGAGCTAAGAAATCTGCGTTTTAAACAACCTCCCAGGTGCATCTGATGAGTGCAGGCATGGTAGACTCAGGTGACCCAGAATCCTTTGGTTCAGGGAGGTCACATAGCCCAGTAAGAGCCAATGAGATGCAGCAAAACTGCTGGAGATGGAAGGACAAAGACACTGAATCTTTCACTCTGGAATTGAGCCTGAAATGTGAAGGCTGGAGCTGCTGCAACCATTCCTGAAGCAAGAGCTCTGCATGGACTCTGCCTCCCTCTTTGTGAGGTCAGTTGTGTTGCATTTTCTTCCCATCGTCTGTAACTGCAGGTTACAGCTGTTAATAGTCCTGCAGTTACAGATGATGGGACTATTAACAGATGGGAAGTTACAGATGATGGGACTATCTGCAGTTACAGATTATGGGACTATTAACAGCAGCTGTTAATAGTCCTCTGCTGCTGTTCCCACCCTCAGGACTCAGTTTCCCCATCACTCAGTAAAGGAATTGGGCTGGATAAAGTCCAACGGCAGATCCAGCTATGGCATTCCAAATTTTTACGAAACCCGAGGGCCTGGTGAGAATCGGAGCTCTCAGAGTCAGGCAGGGATTTTTCTTGCTGATTCCCCAGGTTCCCCAGGGATGCTGAGATGGCAAACAGCGGGAGGAATATTGACAACATCAAGTCAATCTTAGCTGTCGCTTATGTGCCTGCTGGGAGATCTAGTTCAGGAAAAACTGTGCCAGGGGAGGAAAGAGCTTGCTGAGCCCAGGGATTGCTCAAGGACAGGAGGAGATCCTCATGTTGACAGTGATGCCCACGGGCTCACAATAATCTCTCTCAGTTTTATAAAATGCATTCTTATCTGCTTGAACATCTCATGGCACTGGGTGGGAAGCAGGACCCAGGAGGACAGGGCACCCCAGAGAGGTTAAGTGGCTCGCCTGAGGTCACACAGCCATTACAGGGCTAAGCCAGGGCTTGAACACATCTCCACATGCTCAATCTCCAATCTCCCCAGACAGCCCTGTGCCCCTGACTCAAGTGTGGTCAGGTGTGGTGGCTGAGCTGATGTTGGACACTTCTGGATGACCACACATGGCTGCCTGGGTGGAATCTTCCTTTATATGACCTCCCAGGAGGGGAGGGGAGGGGAAGGGCAGGGGAGTGGCCATCGCACGCAGCCGCAAGGTAGCATTGTGGCCACACAGACTGGCTTCACAACTCAGGGCCGTGGGACCTGGGGTCAGTGACCTCACCTGTAAGTCAGACACTAACAAGAGTCCCTATCTCACAGCCTGAGGTGCAGTATAAATCAGCTACAGAGCTGCTTGGGGGTGCCAGGCACACAGCGAGTGTTATATGAGGGTATCTGAATAACCTATTTCCAGACAGAACATGCTTCAGGATAGACAAGTCCCTCGAGGGTCTCAGCTGTCATCTAAAACCTTGGCCCTGACTCAGGCCCCCGGAGGATCCCAGATCATCTGCATTGTCCACACAGAAAGCAGCCTTCTTTCCTCTTGGCATTTGTATCTGAGCTCGCCTTGCCCCTCATCAGGCCTGCCCTTTCTCAGCAGGCCTCATCGTTTCAGGCCTCCTAAGCCAGCCTCTCAGCCCACCTCTTTCAGGAAGCCCTCCCTGATTCATGCCTGTGTCCCTGCCTTCAGCTTCTCTCCAGTGCTCGCAAGCCCTGTGACTGGGCCTCTAGTTCTGCCTCCACCACTAACCCCAGTGCCCTGGGCGGCTCCAGGTAAGTCGCTTCACCTCCCTGGGCCTCAGTTACTTCATCTGACAAATGGGCATGACCATCCTGCCTGGTATCTCACATGATTGTGATGCAGATTGAGTGAGTGTGTGGTTGGGTGGGAAACTGCTTTGGAATGTGGAAGCCACAGGAGGACTGAGGCCGCCATAACCCTTGTGTGGCTGAGGGTTCTGGCCACTGGGTCCCGAGGGCAGATGTGCTCCATGGTCGAGTCTAGCACATCAGAGCTGTGACACCTCAGGCGAGTCTCATGGCCTCTAGGAGGTGCATTCCTTACCCGTGCAACAGGAAGAGCCGTGTTACCCGCCTCTCAGTGGGGTGTGGGGTTAGATGGGAGGAAATACCCACACATAGCAGGGGTGGGTGGCCCTCGTCCATCACTAGGACTGACAGATGGGGGTGGGGTGGTGCCACACGGGTCTCACTGTCCAGACTGTGCCGTGTCTTCCCTGCCCCCCGGGTCTCTCCCAGGCCGGGCACCCTGTGATTGATCATGGCGGTGTCTCACTGAGCTCCCTGACATCTCCCTGTGGATTTTTGCAGAGTTCTCCCTTTTTGTCAAAACGCCAGCTTGGATTTCTGCCAAGCATGACACAATCTGGGAGAAGAGTGACAACCACTAAACGCTGTCAGGATGCAGCGGAGGCAGGAGTGAGGGCACAAGGATGCTGAGAAGCAGGAGCAGACGTGGGCCTGGGAACAAGGGGGACGCTCAACAGGGCCTGTCTCCCAAGCCCGGCCGAGGACAGGCCACCAGGCAGCCGTCAGGAGGACCTCAGAGGGGCAAACGCCCAGGAGAGGAGGTGCTGTGACTGCCTCATAGAGTCTGATGGCACCTCAGTCCCCTGAAGCTGCCGCAGCTGCGATACCAGTGCCAGAGCCCGTCTTTTGGGCACTTGCTGTGTCCCTTTATCTTCATAACAACCTTCTGAGGGAGGTTCTTTTATTACTTTTTTATTTAAAAAAAAACCAAACAGATGAAGAAATGAAGACTCAGAGAGGTTGAGGAACTTGTCCAAGGACACACAGCTAGGAAGGGGATAGGAGAGACTATTGTCAAGCTCCTAAGCAAGCTACCAAGGGACCAAGACACTAAAAAATGAATTGTCTCCAAGATAGGGAGGGGAGTACTGGGAGTGGAAAGGGAACCTTCTGTTCCCAAGCCCAAGGTTAATTCCATCCTCAGCCACCTCTGAGGTCACCTGCAGCTGCAGTGGTGAGTTCCCAGGCCAGCAGGTAGCGGCCCACCTCAAGGGCTTACTGTCCCCGGCCTTCTGGCCTGAAGGCTTCTTCTGGGGCTGTGGGAGCTGGCTCAGCCCTCCTGCCGAGCCATCTGGAGCTCCTATGGACATCCAACTCCCAAGCAAGGGATTAACACCGCCAGCTCCGGTCCCTCAGTGGACTGTCCTGAGGTACATTCAGCATGGGTTCCTCAGAGTCGCCAGTGAGATTGAGGCCCAATGATACCCTCCTCTGTCTTATTCCCCACACCCCTCATTTTTGCTTCCTAGGAACCCTTCCCAAGCCCTTGTGTCAGGTTCTGCCTTCAAATCACCCCAGGTTAGGACACAAAACCAAGTCCCTCCAGAGGTGCTGAGCCCAAGCCTGCCTCTTGGACACACGTACGGAAGCAGGTAGAGACCCTCACAGGCTCTGCAAGCTTCAGAGGGGCAGAGCTGGCTCATGGTGACTGAGCCTGAGGCAGTAGGAAACACAGCAGAGCATGTCCAGGGGTACCGGAGGAAGGGCAGGCCCAGCAGTCAGCCCGTCTGCCCTAAAGCTAGGCTCAAGGAACTGTGCTGAGGTAGAAACTGGGGCTGAGTCACTGGGGGAAACAGAGCTTGTAAGAGAAGGTGGAATAAATAGTCTGGGACTGCAGGGGATGAGATCAGCCTTGAGGATGTGCCAGTGAGAAACTGCAGCCTCTCCCTAGGCCAGCAAGGGGCATCAAAGGGCAGAGAGAGCCCATCTGGGTGCTGGACACTGACAGTCCCATAAATCAATACATTGAAAAGATATCTGCATGCCCATGCTTATGGCAGCACTATTCACAATAGTCAAACTATGAAATCAACCTAAGTGCCCATCAATGGATGAATGGATAAGAAAAATGTGGCATGCACACACAGTGGAGTATTATTCAGCCATAATAGAGAATGAAATCCTGTCATTTGCAGCAATATGGATGGCACTGGAGGCATTATGTTAAACAAAATAAGCCAGGCACAGAAAGACAAATATTGCATGTTCTCACTCACACATGGGAGCTAAAAAAGTGGATCACATGAAGATAGTAGATTGGTGGTTACCAGAGGCTGGGAAGAATATGGGGAGGGGTGGATGAAGAGAAGGTGATTAATTGGTACAAATATATAGTTTCATAGAAGAAATAAGACTTAGTGTCAGAGAAATAGGGTGAGTACAGTTTAGAATAATTTATCATACATGTCAAAATAGCTGAAAGAATAATTTGAATGTTTCTGGCATGAAGAATAGATAAATATTTAAGGTAATGGATAGCCCAAGTATATTAATTTGATATTTACAAATTATATGAATGTCTTGTTATCACATGTACCCTGAAATGATGTATGCCTATTATGCATCAATTTAAAAAATAATAATTTATAAAAATAGCATTGTTCTTTTTCTTACCAAAATGCCAGGACTGTGGCTAAGGTCCTATTGCTCACTGCACAGAAAGCCCATCACTGAGATAAGTATTGCCAGGGAAGAAGGCTTTATTCAGGTGCTACAGCTGAGGAGATGGAGATCAGTCTCAAAGCCATCTCCTCAACCAACTAAAGTTAGGGATTAATGTAGCTGGGGAGAAATGCAACTACATGTGGAAAACAGGACTTAGGAGTAAGGAAGAGGAGTTGGTCAAGAGGAAGCAGGCAGTGGGTTAGGCAATCATAAGGGGTGAGGGGTCTGGCACCTCATTGTCCAGCTTCAGTTATCTGGTGAATTTCAGCTCCTTGATACTATCTGGGGGCCCTGATGGTTGGTTTCCTGAGAAAGGAACTCAGATAAGACAAATGCAGACATGCCTGTAATTCCAGCTACTCAGGAGGCTGAGGCACGAGAATCACTTGAACCCAGGAGGTGCAGGTTGCAGTGAACCAAGATTGTGCCACCGCACGCCAGCCTGGGTAATAGAATGAGACTCTGTCCCAAAAAGAAAGAAAGAAAAAAAAAACGTAACTTTCTCAGGTTTTAAGACAGGGAGGGTAAATGTCTATGTTTATTCAAAAGAAACCATAAACATCGCTTCTATGGGACAGTTGGGCTGGTTTCATTTCTTTGTTTCAGCAACTTGGAAGCCCAAGGCCAGGTCCATGGCTAAGCTCCAGCAATGGGAATAAATGGCATGCATTTGTGTGTGCTTATTTCACCCACAATCTCTCTTTCCTCCAGTTTCCAGCTATTTATATTGTAATTTTGCATTATGTGTATTTTTGGTAAGCTGCCTCAATGGCTTACAGGAATGGAGGGAGGCATAATTAATGTATAAGCCTCATAGGTGTGCAACAGTTGACACTTCTATTCCTATTTTAATTAAAAAATAAGGATTTTTTTTTCTGGAAAAGTGGGAAATATACACTGTAAATGTTCAAGAAATATGGAACAATACAAAAAAGTAAAATAAACATCTCCAAGACCCAGAAACAACTGTGATAAACTCTTGGAGAGCAAATTCCAGGCATATCTCCACGAGCATAAACAGGATGTGACAGAGGAGATCGACAGACAGAAAAATATGTAGGATCACATGTTTCTTTGAATTTCAGAGAAGAAATGTAAATTGTGATAAAATTGAAGGAATTACAAGCTTCAGATGAATTCTGCTTCACAATAACATATCCTTGAATAATTATGCAGAAAACATTTTGAAAAGCATTAAGGCATTATGGTCATGATTTTGAAATAACTACTGATTAATTTTTTTTTTACTGAATGTGATAATGCCTGGGTAAAAAAAGATTAGGAAATTAGCACACCTATACTTCTTCTCACCCTTCATTCTACCACCTTCTGATTTTGTCATATTGTGTCAAAGTTATACTTTTTGATGCTCTTCTGAAACCACAGTTGTGGCTCTTTAAGCTTAGACTTTTCTTTTTTTTTTTTTTTTTTTTTTTGAGACGGAGTCCTGCTCTTTAGCCCAGGCCGGATTGCAGTGGCACAATCTCAGCTCACTGCAAGCTCTGCCTCCCAGGTTCACGCCATTCTCCTGCCTCAGCCTCCCGAGTAGCTGGGACTACAGGCACCCGCCACTGCGCCCGGCTAATTTTTTTTTTTGTATTTTTAGTAGAGACGGGGTTTCACCGTGTTAGCCAAGATGGTCTCGATCTCCTGACCTTGTGATCCGCCCGCCTCGGCCTCCCAAAGTGCTGGGATTACAGGCGTGAGCCACCGCGCCCAGCCTAAGCTTAGACTTTTCTATACATTTATACGGATTCAATACTCAGCACGAATCCTCTTTTTTTCTTCCTCCTCCTCCTCTTCTGTCCCCCACCACACAGTCTGCCGGCCTTGTCTTACCTGAGTTCTTTATATTTTTTGATGGGTTTGTTAGTAGTATTTTTCAAGAGTCAGGAAGGTTATTTCTTGTGTCCTGGCACAATTGAGACAGAATATCTATTGCCATCACACCTGGAAAATCAACTTGATTGGGTATTAAATTATAGGGTTCTATTTTCTTGCCTTCAGATGTTGGTAGATGTTGTTCTACCACCTTTTGGAGTTGCTGTGGATAAGTTTGCACCAAACTAATTTCCCCCCATCATTGTGGCTTGACCAATGAGACTAGTTTTGAATCTCAGTTGTATCATGCCAATCTGCTTGACATATTTTTATCAGCTTTTCTCCATAAAAGATGTTGTACACTTTGAATCTACAGATTCAGGAATTTTTGTTCATTTGTTTGAAGTTTAGGATTTTTTTCTTGCATTATTTCTTAGATTATGTTGTGCCATTTGCATCATTGGATACCCATATGTTTGAAAGTCTTTGTCTTGCAACTCTATCACCGTCTTCCTAATTTGGAAAAGAAACAAAGTTCTTTTCTAGTTACTTCTAACTTGTTCACAATATTCCTTACAGTATTTTAATTATGCCTATTCCTTTTTGGTGTTTTGAATGTAGCTTTCATCTCTCCTGTTTCTTTTTCTCTATTCCATTTCATACCTATGCACAGACAACTTGGTTTAACTTTGTGCTGTTATTTTATAGCTCTTATTTCAATCCATTTTATTTTTTAAGAGATATCACGTTGTCTGTTCTATGGAAAACGATTTTTCTCATGTCTTCCCCTGATTCTTTGGGCAGTTCCTCTTATAGTTTATTTTCTTCATCTGTCTTTATATTTTCTCTCTTTTTTTTTTTTTTTTTTACAGCGTCTATTCATAGTTCCTGAATCCATTTCTTTTTAACCCATTTCTGGATGGGGCCAGCTCTGTGTGGGATGATAGTGTGGGAAGGGATGGGAAAGATGGGCTCAGGTGGTTAGCAGCTTCCATTTGAATTTGTTGTCTTAGACACTCTGACCACAGCAGTTATTTTCTTTGCAGTGGGAGCAGAGCTCTGTGTTTGACAACCCAGAGGTCAGCATGGCCTCAGCCAAGATGTTTAAGTCACAACCTCTAGGGATTATTCCTAGGGCTGGCTGGGCCCTTGTTCTCCCTCTCCCTACTTAGCCTCTGGAAGCTCCCTGGGTAGGTAGGGTTGGGCCTGGGAAGTGGCACATCAGTGTGGCTTTTCCTTAAGCTCAACCTCTCTGCAGACCTGCAGCATCCAACTGGGTCTCCCCAGGGATGACCTCCAGTCCCTAGGGGGCCTTTCTGGGTCTCAGCACTTTAAGCTAAGGATTTTTGGACAAACTTCTCAAGTCAAAGATCCTTTATTTTAATGAAACTGGCTGGTACTCAAGGCCTGAGGATGTTCACATCCATTCTCAGCTTCTTCATTTGTTCTGGTATAGATTTTTTAATACTTGGTAGATACGTTTCAGATTGTGTGGATGAAATTTCTAGTATAAGTCATAATAAAAACATACCCTTTTGCATTTGTGTTGTTGTTGTTTTAGGTTGGTTTTGAGGGAGAGAAATGAAATATGAATGTGTCTTCATCAACATTTTCACCTGGACATCGTCTTCTATCCATTACCTCTTTCAATCCCAGCACCAACCCAGGAAAGTGGGCAAGGCTGTGTCCCCTGGGAGCAGAACAGAGAATTGGAGGACCAGCACTTGAGAGCTGAACAAGCCTGCATGGCCATCCATCATAGGTAAGAGCAGACAGTGCTCACATGTACCCTGCACCACCCCACGGACAAGTCCTGATGTGGGACCCAACACGTTCTCATACACTGGGCTTTGGCATGTGTGAGACTTCAGCTCGAACAGCATGCATGTGACACTTCTGTCCTGCTCTGCACTTCTGTGGCAGACATCACCAATCAATCATAGCACTCTTCTTTCTGATCCTGAATTCAGCCCCAAACTCCTTGTCAAGGCAACATATCAATCAACAAGACACAACCAACAAAGCAACATTAGCTTGTGAAAGAGAACCTACTTCCTAGACCAGCATTAGAGACTCTCCAGTTTCTCCAAATGTTGGTGCTAAAGTCAGACAGTCCTGGGTTCACCTTCAGCTCTGTGAATGACTAACAGGCTGGCAGTATATTTGTCTCTCTGAGTCTCAGTTTTCCCATGTGTAAAGTAGGATCACTTGCCTTCATTGAGGGGATTACTGAGGTAATGTGGGTAAAGTTTATAACAGATATCTGATAACAATTTTGGAAAGAAATGAGAAAATTCATTCTACATCCTTCTTCTCCTGGTGATGGATGCAGTTTATGAAGACCCAGGAAAGTAGACAGGTTTCATCCATGTGTCAACTCCGGTACTGAGTTAAGATTGTGAGGTCAGGTCAGACTTAATGGGGCAGGTATTGTAATCAATTAATCATGTCTGTCATGGGCATGTGATGGGAAATAGTGATGTGTGTGCTGCCATATGTGAGCTGGGGAGTGAAAGAGAGGTTGGGAGATTCAGGCCCTGCTTCATCACCCACATCCCACTGTTTCTTGTGGACCACACAGGCATATGAGCAGAAAGGTCTGCTATTGCTAATATGGTGTTTGTTCCCTGCTTCCCTGATGAGTCTGTGTGGTGGGAAGGTCACTGGCAGAAGTGTCAGAAAGGCTGTATTCCAGTCCTGTGGATTGGCTGCAGGTCCTTGAGCAAGCATGTCCTTTCTGCTTCCCCGGAGGTAGAAAATAGAGGTGAGGGGGTGATAGTAATGCGTAAATGTTCAATCTGGAAAGTGGGATAAGCTTACATGATTCCTAAGAATCCTCCCAACACAGACACTTAATACATTTTTTTCTGTATATTGTTTCTTAAATGTAAATTTATGTATGTATTTTACATGTTTAATTGTGGTAAAATACACATAACATAAAATTTACCATTTTTACCATTTTAAAGTGCACAGTTCAGTGGCATTAAGCATTGTCGTGTAACCATCACCACTTCTCCATCTCAAAACCGTTTCATCATCTCTTAGTTCAGGCTACTGTAACACAATAGTACAGAATGGATAGCCTAAAAACAAACATTTATTTATCAGAGTTCTGAAGCTGAGAAGTCCAAGATCAAGGAACCTGCAGATATGGTGTCTGGTGAGGACTGTCTTCCTTGTTCATAGACAGCTGTCTTTGTGTTGTGTCTTCACATGGCAGAGAGAGAACGCTAATCTCTTTCTCTTCTTAAAAAGACTCTAATTTTATCATGGGGACTCCACTCTCAAGACCTCATCTAAACCTAATCACCTCCCAAAGGTCACACCTTTTAATGCCAGTCCACTGGGGGTAAAGATTTCAGCATATGAATTTTGGGGAGACACTACCAGGCCGTCCAAGAACAATCCCACACTGAAACTCTGTATCCATTAAACAATAACTCTCCATTCTTCCCTCCCTCCAGCCTGTGGTAACCACCATGCTACTTGCTGTCTCAATGAGTTTGACTGTTTCAGATATTTCATGCAAGTAGAATTATACAATGCTTGCCCTTTTGTGTCTGACATATTTCACTTAACATATGTCTTCAAGGCTCATCCACATTGTAGCAGGTGTCAGAATTTCATTACTTTCAAAGACTGAATAATATCCCATCGTATGTAGGTACCACATTTTGTTTATCCATCCATCCATCTATGAACAATTGGGTTGTTTCCATCTCTGGCTATTGTGAATAATGCTTCCATGAACCTTGTTGTACAAATATCTGTTCAACTGCTTTCAGTTCTTTTGGGTATATACCCAGAAGTGGAATTCCTGGATCAAATTCTATGCTTAATGTTTTCTTAGCAATCATCATGCTGTTTTCCATAGTGGCTATCCCATTTAACATTCCCACCAGCAATGCCCAAGGGTTCCTATTTCTCCACATCCTCACCAACACATGTTGTTTTCTTTTCTTTCTTTTTGTTTTTAAATATAGCCATCATAATGAATGTAAAGTGGTATCTCATTGCGGTTTTGATTTTCATTTCCCTAATTTTTAGTGATAGTGATGTTGAGCCTTTTTTCATGTGCTTAGTAACCACTCATATATCTTATTTGGGGAAAAGTATATTTAAGTCCTTTGCTTATTTTTAATGTTGTTGCTATTGTTGAATTGTAGGTGTTCTTTATGTAATCTGGATATTATTCCCATATCAGAAATTAATTTGCAAATATTTCCTTCCATTCTGTGGACTGCCTTTTTACTTTGTTGTGTCCTTTGATACACAAAAGATTTTAATGGAAAAATGAGGCCAAGTGTATTATTTTTTTCCATTTTTCATCTATGTTGTTGGTGTCCCTTCCAAGAAGTCATTGCCAAATCCAATGTCATAAAGATTTTTCCCTGTATTTTTTTCTAAGAGTTTTACAGTTTTAGCTCTTACATTTCAGTCTTTGGTCCATGTTAAATTAATTTTTATATACAGTATAAGGTAAGGGTCCTACTTAATTATTTTGCATGTGGATATCCAGTTTTCCCAATGCCATTTGTTGAAAAGGTTGTCCTTTCCTCATTGAATGGTCTTGGCACTATTGTTGAAATCATTTAACCATATATGTGAGGGCTTATTTCTAGGCCCTCTATTGTACATCATTGGCCTCTATGTCTGTCTTTTTGCGAAAATCACACTGTTTTTATTACTGTAACTTTGTAATAAGTTTTGAAATCAGAAAGTGTGAGACTTCCAGCTTCATTCTTCTTTTTCAAGATTGTTTTTGGCTATTTGGAGTTCCTTGAGATTCCATACAAATTTCAGGATGAGTTTTTCTATTTCGACAAAAAAAAAATCACTTAATCATTAGGATTTGGTTGGGGATTGCATTAAATCTGTAGATCAAGTTGAGCAGAATTGACATCTAAACAATGTTAAGCATTCCTATCTATGAACATGGGGTATCTTTCCATTTATGTGTGCCTTCTTTAATTTCTTTCAGCAGTGTTTTGTAGTTTTCAATGTACAAGTCTTTAACCTTCTTGGTTAAGCTAATTCCTAAGTACTTTGATTTTTTATTGTAAATGAATCATTTGCTATAGTAAATGTATTGTCTTTTTAATTTTCTTTTTGGATCACTCACTGTTAGTGTATAGAAAATGCAAGTGATTTTTTTGTGTTGATTTTGTATCCTACAACTTTGTTGAATTTGTTTATTAGCTTTAACAGCTTCTGCATGTGTGTGTGTGTGTGTATGTGTGTGTGTGTGATCTTTAGAATTTTCTACATATATGATCATGTCATCTGTGAACAGAAATAATTTTATTTCTTCTTTTCCAATTTGGGTGACTTTTATTTCTTTTTCTTGCCTGACTGTTTTGACTAAGACTTTCAGTATTATGTTGAATAGAAGTGGTGAAAGTAGGCGTCTTTTTCTTTTCTGTTTTTCCTGATCTTAGACTAAAAAAAACTTTCAGTTTTTCACCATTGAGTATAATGTTAGTAATGGCTTTTAAAAAAAAACAAAAAAAAACAAAAAAAAACAAATACCTCAAATCTTCCTGCTTTTGAGTTACCTAAGCAAACCCTAGAAAGTCACTGTAAGTCCATATGGAATTAAAGGGCCTGGACTTGCCTCCTAAATTTTATGTAAATCCAAGCCTGTCTTGTTGTGCAGGGGCTTTGGTTCATTTGAACTCTTTGTGACATAATCTGTCTTTATTTCCAGCCGAGTCTCTAATCCCTGAAATTTCCATGGTGCTAGTAGTTATGAACAAAATTTCTGAAGCACAGAAATGTTGCATCCTGTGTACAAGATTACACAAATTAATAGAGTTTTTATTAAATTTATTTTGCAGTTACTAAAGAGATTAGACTAACTCTGTAGCTCCAGAGGGCAAAAGAAGAACCAGTTGGTAGAATCCACCAGAGGCAGTTTTGAATTCAAAGAGAAGAAGCACTTTCTAATGGTCACACAGCTGGCCAGCCCTGAGTGAGCTGTCCCAGGAAGCTCAGGTGAGACTGGCTGAGTCCGGAGCCTGGTGTGGTCACTGTCAGGAGCGGTTAAGAACAAGGGCTTTGGTTCATACTTGAGTTCACTTCCTGACTCCCCACTTCCCAGGGGTTCAGGCCAGTGAGATAACTTGTATAAGCCTCAGCTTCCTCCTCTGTCAGTTGGTGACAGCCAGCTGTGACAGCATTGAGTAATGCTCCATGAGTGGTCACACTGTTATTTTGTTATTTAGAGTTGGGGATAAGATTTCTCCATTTTGATTTCCCCTGGAGTGAGCTCCCCTGATACCTCAGCTCTCTAGCCCCCTACCACCTCTACCAAAGGTGACAAGTTTGAGGCAAAGCAGAACAGGCTCCCCGGGCCCATCCTTCTCACTCTGCCTTGGGTCTGGCTGCCCAGGGAGCTCATGTCTGCCCTGCTCTCCCACTGCCAGAGGTTTTATAGCAACAGTCTTCACACCCCAACCATGGGGGACCTGGGTGGGTGTGGTCAGCACACCTCTGATGATGGGTTTCTCCCTGTCTAGTTCCAGGGGTTCCACAGGGGGGTTCACATGCCTGCATGAGTGAGCTCCATTCTCCAGCAATAGCTTCATCAGTAATAAACGGGAGGTTCATTTTCATCTAACATGTCCTGAATCCTCTGGATTGGTTCAGAAACAGGCAGGGAAACCGATTGCTTTAATTGGTTTTCCAAAATATTGTCACAACCACTGTGATAATTATGGGGAAACCAATCATGCAGCAGCCAACATTTGGTCTCAGTTTCCAGAACATCCCTTCATGATGGCAAGTACCTTGACTTTTTTTTCACCACTGTAACTCCAGCCCCTAACACAGTGCCCAGAACATAAACATTTTGAATAAATTAACTTTTCCACAATACAGTGTATTAAGTACCCTAATAAGGATATGCATAGAGGGCTATAGCAGCCCAGTTGTGGCATGGACATTAGATACTGGGGCTTTAGGGTAGTTACTAATATGGTTGGTGAGAAAAGCAGATGGAAAGGAGCAAGACTAGAAGCAGGTGATTAGTAAGGGGCTTCTCTAGGAACCCAGAGAAGTGATGAGGCTTAACATCACTTGGCAACAGCAAGCTCTGTTTTTTTCCCAGAGAGATGTGGCTCTATCTGCTTGGATGAGAAGTAATTTTACAGATTCCATGGATGTATGAGTGAGGATATGTGAGACTCTGCTGCAATAACAAACAATCCCCACACCTCGGTGGCTTAAAAAAACACAGGGTCATTTCTTTCCCAGTCTGCATATCCGTCAAGGGTCAGCTGTGTCTCTGCTCCATGTGCCACCCCTCAGGGTGCCAGGCTGATGAAGTCACTGCGGTCTATAAAGTTGACTGTCACCAGGGCAGAGGGATAAACAACTCTGGAGGTTGGCTATGGTGGTGGCGTGTCTCACATCCACATCAAAGGCTCTGACCCCGAATTGAAACATGTCATTTCCACTCGAATAAGCCAGAGCTGGTTACCTAACTAGTCCCAGCCAGCTTGAGGACCAGGAAATCAATCCTACCACATATTGGGATAGGTCAAGTCCTGAGATGCTAAGTGAGCAAAACCAAAGACTCCCACACCAAGTGTGCTTGTCTGGGTGACTCAGTGGATGATAGCATCTTTCAGTGGGAACCCTGAAAAAGCAGAAAAGTAATAACAAAAGGTTTTCACTTCTGGCCCAACAGTGTGAGGAGCTCCTTCCTCAATCCCCACCTTCTATGAAACAGGTGAAAATTACTGGAAAAAAAAAAACTTAAGTGCCTAGAAATGACCATATAGTAAATGAAGAAGCATGCGTTCAAGAAAATCTACTGAAAATTGATAAGAACTGCTAGACTCTGTAATATTTGAACCAAGATCCATATTTTTCCCACTCCTTCCCAGCTCCACAAGATAAAAATTCCACTCAAGATTGGTAAATCCAAAACACAGAACTTCCTCTCCCTGCAGCTCCCAGTTAGAGACCTATCTTCCAAGGAGAGGCAGAATGTCAACATTTCTCATCCTGCCCCAGCTACTGATTGCTAAGACTGAGTTCCAGGCAACTGCAACCAAGAGGTGGAAGTTCCTGTCTTCTGCCCAGCCTCAACCTGTGGGACCAAGGCTCTACCCTGGGTGCAGTGTCACTGAGAATAAGAGGCCCTGATTGCACTTGTCTCAGGGTCATGAAGTGAGGGTCCCAGACTGAGAGAGATGAGCCCAAGACACCTGGTGTTGCTATTGTTTTGTCTACTAAACACCCAGATCCTAAAGAGGGAATGTCACTGAGAGAGATGAATGCCATTGTCCCCAACCTCAGCACCAGAGCTGAGGCTGAGAGATTTTTCTCAGAGGTGGAAGCTAGGCAAAGAATAGAAAGCACCAAGTAAATCTCCAAAGAACTGACTTAATTTGCAACAGAGTGTGGGGAAGTTCAAATCTAAGGGAACTGTCAAAATCAGGAGAAGTTGTGGTGAAAGGCAACTGAGAAGAGAATGATAGGTTAATTGGAGACATAGGTTAAACTGGGGTCCAGCTATTTTGCCAGAGAGAATTAGGGGAAGAGACAGGTGGGAAGACCCCCCCTGGGGGCCGAACAAATCTCAGATGCTGATTTGGAACTATACCTTGAAAGAAGCCTAAATTTGACTGGAATTTGCCTTTGAAGCAATTTCTGCTCCAGTGTATTGTTGAAAATGACAGAGCAATCAACTGGCAATTAGTGGAGCTTAAGAACTGGGTATAGTCAGAGAAAGAGACAGTTAAAGAGATTCTTGCAAAAACCACAGTAACCCCAGGGTGACTATGAGCATACCCACTTCTATTCAACGTTGAACTAGAAGTTCTAGCCAAGACAATTAGGCAAGAAAAAGAAATAAAAGAAATCCAGATTGGAAAAGAAAAAGTTAAATTATCTTTAGTTAGAGCTGACATTATCTTGTAAATAGAAAGTCCTAAAAAATCCACTAAATATTTGCTAGAACTAATAAATGAGTTTAGCAAGATTACAGGATACAAGAATCATATATAAAAATCAATTATATTTCTACACACTTGCAATGAACAATCTAAAAATAAAATTTAGAAAACAATTATGTTTACAACAGCATCAAAAATTGTTTACAACAGTATCAAAAAGAATAAAACATTTAGGAATACATTTAACAAAAGTGTAAAGCCCATACTCTGAAAATTACAAAACATTTTTGAAGGAAATTAAAGGAGATATAAATTAATGAAAAAACATTCCATATATGTGTATTAGAAAACTCAATATTGTTAAGATGGCGATACTTTCAAATTGATCTGTTGATTAACTACAATCTCTGTTAGCATCTCAGCTGACTTCATTGTAACAATTAACAAGCTGATCCTAGAATACATGTGGAATTGCAAGTGGCCCAGAGTAGCCAAAACAATCTTGGAAAAGAGGAACAAGCAGGAGAACTGACATTTTCTGATGTTAAAACTTATTACATTACAATGGTAATAAAGACAGCATGGAACTGGCATAAGGACATATAGATTAATGGAAGAGAATTGAGAATCCAGCAATAAACTAATATGGTTTGACTGAGTCCCCACCCAAATCTCATCTTGAATTGTAGCTCCCATGATCCCCACATGTCATGGGAAGGACCTGGTAGGAGGTAATTGACTCATGGGGGTGGGTTTTTCCTGCGCTGTTCTCATGATAGTGAGTAAGTCTCGTGAGATCTGATGGTTTTATAAAGGGCAGTTCCCTTGAACACGCTCTCCTGCCTGCCAACATGTAAGGCATGCCTTTGCTCTTCCTTTGCCTTCTGCCATGACTGTGAGGCCTCCCCAGCCATATGGAACTGTGAATCCATTAAACCTTTTTTTCTTTATAAATTACCCAGTCTTGGGTATGTCCCTATAGCAATGTGAGAACCGATTAATACATAAACCCATGTGTCTGCAGTCAACTAATTTCTGACAAGCATGCTGAGAAAAATCAATGGGGGAAAGAACTGTTTTCCAACAAATGGTACTGTGACAACTGGATAGCCATCTGTAAAGGAATGAAGTTGAACTTGTACCCTAGGCTATATATGAAAAGTAATTCAAAATGGCTCACGCATAATTAAGAGCTAAACCTATACAACTCTTAGAAGAATACATACAGGTAAATCCACGTGACCTCAGATTTGGCAATGAATTCTTAGATATGACACCTAAAGCATGAGTTATTAAAGCAAAATAGGTAAACAACTCAATAAAAATTAAAAACATTTGTACATCAAGGGATACTGCCAAGAACCTTAAAAGACAAGCCAAAGACTGGGGCAATGTGTTTGCTAAACATATATCTTATGTGTTTGCTAAACATATATCTATGACATATATATATATTATATATAATATATATTTTATATATGTTGTATATATATTTTATATGTTATATATATTTTATATGTTATATATATATAATATATAATATATATTATATATTTATTTTATATTTTATATTTATATTTATAATTATATTTATGTTATATATATAACAGATTTGCTAAACATATGTCTAGGACAGATTATATAAAAAACTCTTATAACTCAACAATAAAAATACAAATAATTCAATTAAAATGGGCAAAGCATTTGAATATATATTTATCCAAAGAAGATATACAGGCCAGGCACGGTGGCTCACGCCTGTAATCCCAGCACTTTGGGAGGCCGAGGCGGGCAGATCACAAGGTCAGGAGAGTGAGACCATCTTGGCTAACACAGCGAACCCCGTCTCTACTAAAAATACAAAAAGTTAGCTGGGCATGGTGCGGGCGCCTGTAGTCCCTGCTACTCGGGAGGCTGAGGCAGGAGAATGGCATGAACCCAGGAGGCAGAGCTTGCAGTGAGCCGAGATTGCGCTACTGCACTCCAGCCTGGGTGATAGAGTGAGACTCCGTCTCAAAAAAAAAAAAAAAAAAAAAAGAAGATATACAAATAGCCAGTAAGCACATGAATAGGTGCCCCACATCATTAGTCATCAGGGAAATGCAATTCCATACCACAATGAGATACTACTTCATACCTACTAGAAAAGTCAGATGAATCTAAAAAGTGTCACAAGTGTCAAGGATATGGAGAAATTAGAATCCTTATACAGTGCTGGTGGGAATGTAGAAGGTGTAGCCATTTTGGAAAACATTCTGGCAATTCATGAAAGTGTTAAACATAGAGTTACAATAAAACCCATCAATTTTACTCCTCGATATGAGCCCAAGATAAATGAAAACATATGTCCACACAAAAATTGTACACAAATGCTTACAGTGGCACTACTCATAATAGCCAAAAGGTGGATACAACCCAAATGACCATTAACTGACTAATGGATAAACAAAACGTTTAACCATAGAAAAGAACATTATTTGAACATAAAAAGGAATGAAGTATTAATACATGTTACAACTTGAAGAAACTTTGAAAACATTATGCTAAGTAAAAGAAGCTGGTTACAAAAGACCACATATTACATGATTCCATTATATAAACTGTCAAGAAGATGGAACTCTATACAGACACATAATAGATTAGTGGTTATCTAATCTTGGGGCTTGGGGGATGGAAGAATAAAGGTTTGATAGCTAAAGGGTATGGGATTTCTTTATGAGGTGATAAAAATGTTCTAAAACTGATTGTGGTAATGGTTGCACATATCTGCGATATACTAAATACCATTGAATTGTACATTGTAAATGGGTGATTTTTATGATATGTGAATTATGCATCAATAAAGCTATTATAAAAAATAATAGCACAAAAGCTGCCTTTAAGGTAGGAATTCTGGAATGGCAGAGGAAGGGCCTTTAAACATTCTGCTCCTCTATGAAAGAAACAAGAACACTGGTAAAATTGTCAAAATCAACTTGTTCAGAAAGTCTGGAAATTAATCAAAGGCTTGCAACAATCCAAGGAGCATCTGTTCAAGAACAACTACTGAATCTCAGTAAGAACAGAGAGTTCTGTGGTGGTTTAACTTACCCTGTTCTGCTCCTCCTGTGTAGTAGCCTTGAAAAGCAACAACTTAGCAGCCATTGTAGCTGTGAGCACCAGCAGCATAGCAGCTGCTGGAGAGGGAAGACCAGTTTGGGTGCTCCTCCAAAGACCCAGAGAACTGTCACCATTTTCTCTGGCAGCTCACTGGATAAGCCCCATTACAAGGCTTATCATTATTTGACCTAACTCAGAGGTCACTCACTGGGGAAAGCCCTATCTTCAGGGTGTTTGCTAAAAACAATCAGCAGAAATTGTTTATCCTTGCAGCTGAGAAGACAGTAATACCAGTTGAAGCAAACAATATGCTGGCCAAGAAACTTAAAAGGAGGATCTGGAAAGTTAAATATCCATAGGTAGGGGGCATTGAAAAGTGTCAGCATATTCCTGGGGCTCCAGAAGGCCTTGTGCATGTACAGGGCTGAGCCTACACCAAGGAAAGACCCGTGAAAGCTCTCCTCTTTCATCTCTGGCTGACCTTGAGGCCCTGTGCAAGCAGGAAGTGTGGGGTCAAGGCAGAATTGTAAAGTACTAGAATGTGGAAGGTGTGTCCTGAAATCACACAGGGCCTTTTGGCAAAGAGTGAGAGATTATTGGTTCAAGGTATTTGAGGAAATCTCTGTCGAATCATAGACCGCTAAGTTACCTGAGTGGAGAATTCAGCCACCACACATAATAAGAAATACAGACTTTAATGACTAAGTTCAAGAAAGCCACTCAACAGAGAAGCAGCAGCAGGAACAGCAACAACAAAGTCCAAGGAGGGCATTAGAAATCTGATTTCGTATGTTGTCCCATTAGATTATTTAAGGTGTCCAGTTTCAACAGAAAAATTTTACAAGGCATGCAAAGAAACAGAAGAATACAACTCATACGCAGGTTAAAAAAAAAAAAAGTAGTCAATAGAAACCATCCTTGAGAAAGCTCAGAGTTTGGACTTACTAGACAAAGACTTTAAGATAGCTATTACAAATACGTCCAGACAACAAAAAGAAACCATGTCCAAATAATTAGTAGACAGTCTGCAAACAATGTTTCTCCAAATAGTGAGATAGAAATTACATTTTAAAATAGTCAAACAGAAATCCTGAAGCTGGAAGCTACAACAACTGAAATGGATATTTCAATAGTGACTCAATAATAGATGTGAGTTGGTGGTAGAAGAAAAAAAATAGTGAACATGAAAATAAGTAATTAGAGATTGCTCATCCTGAGGAATAGATAGAAAAAAAGAAAAACAACAGAAGCTCAGAAGCTTATATGGCACTATCAAGCATACCAACATACACATAATGGGACTTCCAGAATGAGAGGAAAGAGAAAAACAGACATTGTTAGGAAATAATGGCTGCAAATTTCCCAAATTTGAAGAAAACATCAACCTACAAACCCAAGAAGCTCAACAAACTCCGTGTAGGATAAATGCAAAGAAATACACACTAGACACACATAGTCAAATTGTCAAAAAGACCAAGACAAAGAGAGTATCTTGAAAGCAGCAGGAGAGAAATGACTCCTGCTTATATATGAGAAAGTCTCAATAAGATTAATGCTGGCACTTCTCATCAGAAACCATAAAGGCCAGAAGGCAGTGGGGTAACAGATACAAAGTGCTCAAAGAAAAAAAAAGTGAATCAAGAATTCTGTATCCATGAAGTCTTTCCCCATGCCTATGTCCTGAATGGTATTGCCTAGGTTTTCTTCTAGGGTTTTTATGATTTTAGGTTTTACGTTTAAGTCTTTAATCCATCTTGAGTTAATTTTTGTATATGGTGTAAGGAAGGGGTCTAGTTTCCGTTTTCTGCATATGGCTAGCCAGTTTCCCCAGCACCATTTATTAAATAGGGAATCCTTTCCCCATTGCTTGTTTTTGTCAGGTTTGTTGAAGACCAGATGGTTGTAGATGAATGCATGTGGGGCTTAAAACCTAGATGATGGGTTGATACGTGCAGCAAACCACCATGGCACATGTATACCAATGGAACAAACCTGCACATTCAGCACACGTATCCCAGAAGTTAAAGCAAGATAAAAAATAATTAATTAAAAAAGAGAGGGCACCAAATTAAAAAAAATCACTGACGACCTTTTGTCAATGTGGGTGGGTCATATCTATCAATATATACCATATTAAAAATTAAAATTGGGAATTTACAAACATACACTTATTACTTCATTTAAAGTTATAGTAATAAACTCATTTGTATTAACATAAAAAAATTCTATATCCAGGGAAACTATCTTTCAAAACAGAAGGAGAAATTAAGATGTTCCAGATAAGCAAAAACGGAGAGAATCTGTCACTAGCAGAGACGCTCTACGAGGAGTACCAAAGAGAGTGCATCAGGCTAAAATGAAAGGACTTTGAAAGGACGGTAACTGGAATCCACAGGAAGAAAACAAGAGCACCAGTAAAGATATCTCTAAAAGGTAAATATAAAAGGTATCTCTAAACGGTAAGTGTAAAAGACAATGTAAATGCATTTCATGTAACTCTTTTATTCTCATCTGATTTTAAAGAACTGAAACAATGCAGTAATTATAAATCTGTGTTGGTAGGATTCTAATGTATGAAGATAATTTGCATGACAATAATAGCACAAAGGAAGGGAGAGATAATGGAGCTTCCTGAGAGCAAAGTTTTTATACACTATTGAAATGAAATTGGTATTAATCTGAGCTAAATTGTTTTAAACTACTCTGTTCATTATAATCTCCAAGGCAACCACTAAAAAATAATTTTGGCCAGGTACAGTGGCTCACACCTGTAATCCCAGCACTTTGGGAGGCCTAGGCGGGTGGATCACAAGGTCAGGAGATCGAGACCATCCTGGCCAATGTGGTGAAACCCCGTCTCTACTAAAGTACAAAAAATTAGCCAGGCGTGCTGGTGTGCACCTGTAGTCCCAGTTACTCGGGAGGCTGAGGCAGGGGAATTGCTTGAACCCGGGAGGCACAGATTTGCAGTGAGCTGAGATTGTGCCACTGCACTCCAGTCTGGCAACAGAGCGAGACTCCATCTCCATAATAATAATAATAATAATTTTAAAATATAGTAAAAAAACAACAAGGAAATTAAAATGACATCAATGGCAGAGCTAGAATTAAATCTTGTGTCAGGGTGACTGGGGGCCTCCTGCACAGTTACCAGCCCATACCCACAGTCGCCAGCTCCTTCACACTCATGTGTGTCCCATGAGCTGGCTGTTGTGGGGAGCAGAATCCCTGTTATATGTGCAGAAAATCTGAGACAAGGGAATGTGGATGCCTTCATGGTGCTGTGGCTTGTTTGTGGCAGGGCTTGCTCTAGAACCGAGGGCTCTGGCTGTTTGGCCTTGAAATTTGTGACATAAACTCATAACCAATTTCATTGCACACTCAGTCCCTGAGTCCAAATCTTCAGGAGGCTTAAGAATCACCTGGCCAAGAGTCGACATGTCTATTCAACATGCTGATCCCTAGGTCCCAGTGATTCTGATTCTGTATCAGACAGGGCCAAGGAATCTGTAATTCAGGTAGACACCTCCCACCTTACCACTGCCCTTCTCTTCCCAGGTGACTCTGATGAAAGGTTGTGTGCAGACCAAACATGGAGAAATGCTGATTTTAGGATATTCCTGGCCTACTCTAAGTACTGTCCCCTCATTTTGGCACAATTTTTCAGAGGATAGACCATGGCTTCAGCCTGCCTCTATTGCCATCCATATCTCAGCATCTACTAATTCAGTTTAAAGCATTCAGAATAGTGCCTGGCACAAAGTACACATTTTATAATATTAGCTCTATTTGTTTTTATTTCCTTATTTAATAATAATTTCCTTATAAAGTACACATTTTATAATATTAGCTCTATTTGTTTTTATTTCCTTATTTAATATTAGCTCTACTTGTTTAATTTCCTTATTTGTAATTCCTTACAGATATCCTCAATGCCATTTCACAGGTGAGGAAATGTGGGCACAGAGAGGTAAGGTAAGTTGTTTAATGATGCACAGCTTGTCAATCATAGAGCTGGAGCTCAAACTCTTCCATGAGACTCCAATGCCAGTGCTCCTAACTGCTAGGCTGCCCTGTCCCCAAGGCACACACTCCAGATCCTTTCCTTTGCATCTGCACCCATGGGCTGAGTCAGGAGAGGTCACCCAGGTGCTGGACTCAGGCTTTTCCTGCCTTTTAAGATGAAGGAAGGGCTCTTGAGGGTAGGGGAGGGAATGAGTGGTGGACCCCTGACCCCTTTATGCCCTTCTGAGCTCACCTCTGATCATCCTCCGGACTCAGGAGCTCTCCAGAAAATGGGTGTCCTCCCCAGTGGACTCTAGATTCAATTTGCTGCTACTCACTGTGAGGAAGTTCCAACTGGCATCTCTATACTGGGTGCTTAAGTAAGAAAGTGACAGTTCATCCTCAGGACAATGGGCCTGGGTTTCA
The DNA here is from genome assembly GCF_029281585.2 of Gorilla gorilla gorilla. Classification (NCBI taxonomy): domain Eukaryota; kingdom Metazoa; phylum Chordata; class Mammalia; order Primates; family Hominidae; genus Gorilla; species Gorilla gorilla. The sequence continues at coordinate 209,936,844 of NC_073224.2, forward strand.
ATCCCAGCTTCACCTCCTTCTGGCCCTGGGTTTGAGCCCTTGGGCAGGCCTCAGCCTCCTCATCTGTTAAATGGGCATAAACATTGAGTCTATCCCAATGGGCTCTCATGGGGGATAGTACACACCAAGAGTTCACAGCACAGTGGCTTGCACGGACTAAGGGCTCGGCAAGAGTCAGTAGTTAGTGATAATATCATTCTCAGCACACAGGCAAAGCCATGTGGGCTTTCCTCTGACATCGTTTCTCCCTGGTCTTTCCATTGAAAATGTATCTGAAGTCCTGAGTCACCCCGAGCTCTCCTTACCCCAGAAGTCCCTCCTCTGGAGTTGTGTTAAGTTTCAAGGGCAGATGCAGGAGTCAGGCCAGGGCCAGATTTTTAGCTCTGAGCCCTCAAAGGCTCCTGGAGCCATCTGGAGCTTCTGGAACCGTCTGAGCCCAACTGTCTTCTGAACTGAGGCCCATGCACCTGCTCTGATGGAGCCAGGCCCTGACTGCAAGTTTCCTCTGCCAAAGTGCAACCTCAGGGGATGTGGATCAGATGCCATTTGAGAAGAATATGCTGAGAACGACTGAGAGATGGCAACATTTTTCAGCTCAGGGAGAGAGCAGGGTGGGTGGATGAGTCTGCCTAGGGCTGGAAACTCTGTCTTCTGCCATGGGACTGCGTGTGGCCTTGGGCAGGCTCCTTCTCTGCTCCAGTCTTGGATTCCTCATCTGTCAACTGGGGTGATGCCATCTGTTCAAAGTGTTGTTAAGAACATGGTGGAAGAGGATCATGGGACAAGGCTATATCCCCAAGCTCATTTACAGCAACAATGAGCAGTTATTAAGCACCAGGCTTTCCACTTTGGAATCAATGTCTCATTTCGTCCTGACCACATTCCCTTGGAGTAGGCACTGTCATGACTCCTGGTAACAGAGGGCACAGTGGACTCATTCACACAGCTGGTCAGAGGAGGAGCTGGCCTTAATCTGGAGGCAATGGAATCCCATTCAGAGCCTTAGCCCTAAGCCTCTGACTCCCACAGTAGGGCCTGTGCTCCCTCTGCACTGCCTGGGCATCCCCAGCCCTCAGGAGCCTCCCCTCCCTTCCCCCTTCCATGCTCCAAAGTGGCGCTTGGCCTGGAGCAGTCTAGGTGTGGGGCGGGCTCCTCCTCGGTGTAGAAGCAGACTCTGTCACATAGGGCTGGACTAGAGCAGCTTGAAGATGGTGACCGAGAGGGAAAGTCAATGAGCCCCCAATGCCAGCACGGGGTATTAAAGGTGACATATTCAGAGGCTGCAAGGTTTAAGACTGTGGGGCTTGGCAAGCCTTGCTGGTGCCACTTCCCTCACCACCCCGCACCCCAGTCAGTGATGGGGAGCTCAGAGATTTATGGTCTTAATAAAGAGAGTGGACAGGGCTTTCTGAGTAAGAGAACATTTCAGAGTTTGGTTGCCCTCCAGGAGGCTGGAGGCAGCTCCACCAGTGCAGAGAAGCCAGACGTCAACTCTTTGTCTTACAGTACATCCTGTGGAGGGGCATCAAGCCCAGCAGTGGTCACTGTCACATTCAGTAAGTGATATGAGCAAAACTGGCTTCCTTCCTCCTGCCCAGCTGACGTCCCAGGGACCTCCTCGACTTCTTTCATGGATTATTGTCTTAAAATTTAAAAAAACAGCTGATTTCAGAGCTGGGTCAGCTTGGTCTCATCCGGACTCTGTCACCTACTAGCAGAATGATCTTGCAACCCCACATGTATCACCTCCCATATCTAAGCCTCTGTTTTCTTGGTCACCAAATGAGGTCAAGGTTCTTGCCCTCCAGGCTGCACTGATTATGTTTGCAGCCCTTTGCTTCTTGCTGTTGTTCAGTCGAGGCTTCACTCCTTGTGGGATGGCTGTTTACAGATGTTCCTGGCAGTACCCCCAAATCAGGTTCTGTCTCCATTGTGTCCCAGGGCCAAGCACCCAGGACACGGGGCTGCTGTTTCCTTCACAGCAGCCAGCGGTCTCTGAGCCCTCACTGGGCCCCTGGCAGGTGCTTGGCACTCCATGGAGCTGTCTCTTCTCCTCTATCCTGTGAGGTGGGGCCACTATAGACATTGCTTTAGTAGTGAAGATTTTAGGCTCAGAGGAAGTGAGTTGCCCAAGTAAGTGCTCAAGCTGATTTCAGATGTGATAAGGGCTGTGACCAGAGTAAAACAGGATGGGATATTAGTAAGTGCCAGGCAGGGAGAGGAGGCTGCTTTAGTTGGGGTGCTCAGGGAGGGCTTCTTAAAGGAAGGAGACTAGACACACTCTACTCTCTGCTTCACTTGAGCAGAAAGTAGAATGTGGAAAAGAAGCCAGCACATGACTATTTGGTGAGAGTAAAGGGGGCTGTGGGGACCTGAGGCCCTGGGGAATCTGGAAAGTTCAGTAAGGGAACCTGGGTCCTAGGTCCAGGTTCTGCACCTACTTTCTGAGTGACCTCGGGCAAGTTGTTCCTCTGTTTAATTTTTCCATCTACAAAATACGGTGTGATACACGTGCTTGCTCCATCTTGCTGAAGGTCACAGTAAGGCAACACGTCCAGATGCCAGAGGAGCCACAGAGTAGGGGAGACCTCAGGCCTGGGCTCATGTCTGCCAGGTCTTCGTGGAGAGGGTGCCTGGGGGCGGCCGAAGAGGGCTAGATAAGTTCAGCATGGCCGAGCAGAGGCCCTCCCTGCTTCAGGTTCTCTCTTCCACTCCTCCCTGTTTCCTCCCACCTGTTTAAAGCTCTGCACCCAGGGAGTCCTGCCCCACAGGCATCCCAAAGGCCTGGCTGGGTGCCCTTTGGGATGATGATAGAGAGGAAGAGAGGGAGGTGCTGGCCAGTGGAAGAAACCAGAGAAAAAGACAAAGGAAATGCTTGGTATGTCTGGATTTGGAAAACCAAACCTTCCCTCGAAGGTTCAGGTCCAGGCTGGGACCCTCCTGCTGAGTCCTGGCTCTCTGCCCCTCCCCCACATCTGGGGGCTCCTGCTTTGCTTCTGTACCTGGGCAAGAGTGAAATAGACACCTGGAGCCCAGTCAGCCACCAAGCAGCCACTAGAGAAGGGCCAGGTGCCCAGGCAGCAGGAAGGAGCCAGGAGAGGGGTGGGGAAGAGTGTGTGTGTGTGTGTGTGTGTGTGTGTGTGTGTGTGTGTGTGTGTGGTGGGAGAGAGAAAGAGACAAAAATAAAGAGAGATGCATACAGAGAGACATGCAGACAGAGCTAGACAGAAACACACACACCTGGTCGGGCACAGAGGCTCACACCTGTAATCCCCACAGTTTGGGAGGCCAAGGCAGGAGGATCACTTGAACCCAGGAGTTTGAGGATGATCTGGGCAACATAGAGAGACCCTGTCTCTATTTAATAAAATAATAATAAAAAACACATCTGCATCCACACAGAGTCAGAGACAGAGGGAGGCAGAGAAAGCCAGAGACAGAGGGGACAACAGACAGAGGCTGGAGTTCTGGACATGAGATCAGAGGCACCAAGCCGGGATGTAGGGTGGCCAAGTGGAAAAGTAAAGACCAAGAGTGACAGGAGAAGGAGGGGGAGGAGGAGGAGGAGGAGATGGAGATGATGATGATGATGATGATAATGATGATGATATTGACAGGGAAGGAAGGAGAAGCGGGAGGCAGATTCACTGTGGTAGAGACACCAGAGGGAGGGGCCAGGAGCCTGGAAGTGGTGAAGGGCAGAGCCAAGCCGCCTCCCTCACTGCAGTGTCCTCGTCTGTAAAGTGGGTGACAGCAGTGATGGCAGCAGTGGGCCATCTAGTGCGGCGACTTCTATCATGCTGGCCCCTGCAGGGAAGACATGGGGAGGAGGCGGACGGGGGCCACTGTGACGGGACCGGGCCGGGTCACCTGCCAGCAGCACAGCAGGTGAGCAGCACGGTCAGGCAGAAAGGGCCCCCGATACAGAGCTGGGGCTGGACTTCAGGAGCCTGGGGCAGGAAGTGGGAGTGGCACCCACTTCAGGGACCTGGCCAGCGGCACGGCTACTGCACCCCCCTGCCGAGGGTGCCAGGTTCCTGGGCCTTGGGAGGAGGCTGTTTGTGGGGCTGCCTGGGGCTGTATCCTCAAGGTTGCCCCACGCCGGGGTGACCACTGAGCCACCACTCTGGCCGGGCCTCAGCTGCAATTTGCTCTGCCCTGGACCACCCCTGAGTGCCAGGGCAATGGGGGAGCTCCTGGTGATGTTGTCCCTGCCCTGGACACCTGCCCACCACCCCAATGGCTGTAGCCGCCTAAGTTTGGTTAGTAGACCTGGGCCTCTGTGTGCTCTTGGAGAGCTGGGAGCAGGCAGGAGCCCAGCCTTCCTGGGTGCTGCTGCAGCCATCCAAACAGTGGCTGCAGATAGAGGCCTCCTGCTCCACGGAGCAGGCAGGAGTCCTGCCCCCCGAGGCACACCTGCGGCCGCCCAAACCAGTAGCTGCAGCCTCAGGCATCCCTGCACTCTTGGGGGCCCAGGAAGGCCCCCCTGCCCTTGCAGGCTCTGAAGTTCCTGCTCCTTCTGTCTTGTTTCTCCCTGCTGTTGGCACTAGCTCCATCTTCGAGCAAAGTCAGAGCCTAGCCTAGATGCAACGAACAGCAGCAGGAGGCAAACAGATTCCTGGGTGGAAGGCAGCAGGTCCCTGGTAAAGCCCCACCTTCAGGCCAGAGAGGGCCTGAAGGCTGGAGGCCAGACTGCCAGAACTTCTGACCTGAGTGGGGACTTGTGGTACATTTTCTGGGCCCACCCATGGCTGCCCATGGACCAATCGGCACACACTTCCTCCCCTCTGAGGTGCATAAAAACCCCGGCTCAGCCAGAGCAGGGCAGAGAATGGAGAGACAATGGGATGACCAGCTGCAGAGGGGAGCTACCATCTCCAGGGCCTCCTCTGCTGAGAGCTGAACACTTGATGGGAAGACCTGCCTACAGAGAGGAGCTACCCACTGTGGGTCTTCTCTGAGCTGTTCGAACACTCAATAAAGCTCCTTTTCATCTTGCTCACCCTCCACTTTTCTGCTTTCATCATTCTTTCTGGATACAGGACAAGAACTCAGGCAAACGTGCCACCAGCCACAGAGGTTTCTGGCTGGAAAAGTGACACCCCAAAGATCCCGTAACAGCAGTATCCTTCACAGCTTGCTTGTGTGGGGTCAGTGAGCCATGAGCTTTCTACCTCCGTGGAGCCCTGGGAGCGACCCTTCTGTGGGGAGAACTGTGAGTGCATGAGGTCAGGGGAGGGAGAGGCCCAAGGCTGGGCCAAAGAGAAAGAACCCCACAGTGTGCAGCGTCCCCACAGCCTGTCCTCTGCATCCATCTCCAGGACGCATCCTCATCTCCTTTCTTGACCTCTAGCAGTTCCTCTGTCCGTCGTCCTCCTCTGGGCCTGCATCTGTGCGGGGGTAGCCTTTGAGTCCAGACTCATCCATCTATTTATTGCACCCACTGTGCTGTGCACTGGGCTTCCAGTTCTATAGCAATGAACTCGCTTAATCTTTACAATAGCCCCATTTTAATTATGAGGACACTGAGGTCAGAGAGGTTCAGTAACTTGCCCAAGGTCACACAGGAAGTGGAAGAAGCAGGCTCCTGCTCTGATTCTCTGGCTCAAAGTCCGGTGTTTTTCCTGCTGCCTCTAGATGAGGTGACTCAGGGCCGCCCCCCTCCGCCGGCCACTGGATTTGCAACATGTTCCTTCCATCCTGATGCCCAGCTGACAGCTGCCTGCCTGCACAAAAGCAGATTCCTCCTCCCTTGGAACTCAAGGACCCCCATCTGAGTCTCCCAGATTTCCATGTTGGTACCAGCAGCAAAATGTAGGATTGGGGAGCAAGTGAGTAAGAGAGGGAGAGAAATTCATTGATTCATTGAGAAATAGAGAATAGACACTGAGGTAGGCTTCATGCACACCCAGAGAAGGACGTACACCTGCCCACACAGACACACACACACACACCCTCCCACTCACACACACACACACTCACACTCATACACACGTGGATCACATGGCAAAGGCTGGCAGGTGTGCACATGCACACACACACACACACACACACGTGGACCACACAGCAGAGGCCAGCCGGCTCACGCAGCTGGCAAGAGGCAGACCCAGCATTTGAATTTAGGTTCTGGTGACTCAGGAAGTCACCCCTTTGCCAGGCTCCAGGGGAGGCAAAAACTCAGGTAGGAGGTCTATATAGCGTTGGTGCTTTCCAGCAGCTGAAACCCTGGAGATAAGCCTCGTGCAGGAGGCATCGTTATGACTTTGAAGCTCAGAGAAACATTTTATGGAGCAGCCACCTCATGCCTGTCAGCCCAGGTTCTCTGGGAAGCAGACACTGAGAGGGAATTTGGAAAGCAGGAGTTTATATATAGGGACGACTTGTGATAAAAGGGGAGCACACAGGTTTGCTCAGGGGGAGCCTCAGACCATGACGCCAATCTGTGTTTCCATCAGCCCCGTGGGATGTAGCGTAATAACCACTGGCCTTAGGGGAGTCTCCCACTGGCTGCTCAGTCAGCAGGGAGCAGGCCAAGGAGGCAGTGGGACCCCTCTGTGACTAGAACCTGGGGCCCAAGCTTCAGCTGCCGGTGCCACTGGGTGGGGTAGGGCTTGTCCTCATCAGGCCTGAGGTTTCAAAATTTGGGCTCAGTCTCTAACTGCAAAATCTTCTCAGCGTCCTGCACTGGACAGGCATAGGTCCTGGAGAATTTCCCCATGGACCCCTGGGAGCTGAAGTTCTTCACCAAAGGTCTGTGAATGAGCTTTAAGGACATCCAAACCCCCTGAGCCCCTACATTTGTGTAAATGTAACAGTGATTACACATTCTGTTGGTGAGTGAGTTGATGCCCATCCCAGGTAGGGTGGCACAGAGGGCAGGGGTGTTCTGCAGGGGTGGAGCTCCAGAGGCCACCACTGAAGGTGAGGCAGTGCTGGGAGGAGGAGCAACGGTGGGAGCAAATGTCACCTTTGCCATAAATCTGACCAAAAGAGAGTAAACCCAGCAGGGTTGAAGCCAATAGTGCCTAGACTTTAGGGAGGCAAGGGGGCCAGAGCAGATACCCAGGGAACCCCAAATGTAATCAAGGAAAGCAAAGATCACCTGGTGGCCATCAAGCAGACTGTCCAGAGGCAAAACTCCTTATCTGAGGAATTCAGAAGTAATTATACTTCCCTCTTATATAAAGCAGGTATCTGGGCCGGGCCCGGTGGCTCACACCTGTAATCCCAGCACTTTGGGAGGCTGAGGCGGGCAGATCACGTGGTCAAGAGATCAAGACCATCCTGGCCAACATGGTGAAACCCTGTCTCTGCTAAAAATACAAAAATTAGCCGGTCGTGGTGGCGCGCACCTGTAGTCCCAGCTACTCGGGAGGCTGAGGTAGGAGAATCACTTGAACCTGGGAGGCGGAGGTTGCAGTGAGCCAAGATCGTGCCACTGCACTCCAGCCTGGCAACAGAGCAAGGCTCCATCTGAAAAAAAAAAAAAAAGAAAAAAGGAAAAAAAGCAGGCATCTGGTACCAGGCTTTTACAAATATACATAAGTAACTAAAATTTCTATACATCTCTGAATGCATGCATGTCAAAATTCATTGTGCAACCGTTGCTGACATTAAGGGACCAAAATGTCTACAAATGAAATCATTTATCCTGACCTATGTGGCTAATACAGTCCAGATTACCCTTAAGCTCCCAATTTAAGGTCCATAAATACCCCTAAGGAAAAATCCACCAGGGTGCACTCAGTCCTCTCTTGCTGAGATGCCCTGCTGCACTCTTCTGCACTGTTCTTTCTTTCTAATAGAACTTTCCTTTCCACACTGGGGCTTGTCTAGGGGGTGAGGGCTGGGGGAGGGAGAGCATCAGGATAAATAGCTAATGCATGCAGGGCTTAATACCTAGGTGATGGTTTGATACGTGCAGGAAACCACCATGGCACACGTTTGCCTGTGTAACAAACCTGCACATCCTGCACATGTATCCTGGAACTTAAAATAAAATAATATTTTTTTAAAAAAAATGCAAGGAATGTTGCTAGAATGTCAGAATGTCATTCTAGAATGTCAGAATGTCATCAAGTAAGCAGATGCCATGAAAATACAGCTGTATATATTTGCATGGAAAAAACAAAAACGGAAAACGTTCCTTTTAAACCTATACTGTTGTCGGTAAATTCTTCTAACCAACCTGTGAGTCACCCACTTTCTGATGCCAGGGCTCTGACACCTCACCAGGCAATAATGTTTACAGGTATCTAAGCACTTTCCTGGGCAGAATTACCAGATTCTCAAAGGGATAGGGATCTAATGATCCTAGGCTAGGCTCATGCTGCAGTAACAAACAACCTTGGAATCTCAGTAATTTAACACCTGCAGTTTACTTTCTTCTGTGATAAACTCTACTGTATGTCAGGTGACACTCAGAGGCTGCTGTCCTGGGTGACCCAGGGATCCAGGCTGCTGTAATGTTGTGTCTTGCCCACCTTAATACAAAGCCTCCATACTTTTCCACAACAGGGAAGACAGAACCAGAAGGCCTGCAGGGACCTTTCCCTTCCTTGGCCCAGAAGTAATACATGTCTCTTTCCGACGGGCTGGAAGTGGTTCGTGGCCTGCCTATCTGCAGGGAAAACTGGGAAGTGTAGTTTTCATGCACTCAGAAAGGAGAGGAGAGGAGACCCTGATAGGGGAGAGCATGGGTCTTGTCTGCCACAAGACTTGGATGGCCCAAGTTAAGAAGCTTTGGGTCAAAGCAGCAGATTCTAAATCTATATTTGTAGACCAGCTGCATCAGCACCATTAGGAGACTTTGTGGAAAATAAAGGTACCCAGGCCAGTCCCAGAGTGTTATATTCTGTGGTCCAGGAATCTGTATTTTAACCTGTCTCACAGGTAAATGGGCAGGCAGATTTGGCAACCTCTGGAGTGGAGGGTTACCAGATCAGAGGGCTGTAAAATGCCTCAAAGATCATTCCAGCTTTAAAAAGAGGCCACTCCAGCTAAACTCTCCTTCTTGCTCTTCATCTTCCCTGCTGCCAGTTTGTGAGTTCACCTAGCAACATGGCTGAGGCCAGTGCGTATTTAAAATTCTAGTCCCCGGGGGCCTGTGTTTTTTATACTGATACCAGGTTTTCATTGCTGGGACAAATGAGGCACAGAATGCTCCTGTAGCTGGAGAAGTACCCCTGGATCTGGCATTGCAGACCCATCTCCCCTCTTGATAAGGAAGAGGTAAGCGTCTCACCCAGTGCCCCAAACCACTTTCCCTAGGAGGTGTGCCTGTCTGGTATTTTTCAGGGTTATGGAACTTTAAGATGCGGGGAGCAGAGGCCAAAAGTGTGCTAAACACCTTCATTATGACCAATTCACTCTACTGCTGTGGTTTAATTCTGCTGGGAGAATGCGATTGGAAAGACAGTGCTGATTTAATTTGCAAGAATGAATAAAGATAAGACAAATAAGACCTGTAACTGAGGGTGATAAAGCTCCAGGAGCATATAATTCACATTCTCTCAAACCTGGGCCTCCTTTCCTCATGACTGTCTTTCTGTGTTTGGAGTTGATTAAGCCCAAACAATTGCAGTTTTTTGTCTTTTTCTGCTGCTGGAGTGAGGCTGACTTCTCAGGCTGGGCAGTGGGCATGCATTGGAGTTCATGAAACCCAACTGAGAGCCAAATATTAAATTTTCCGAGCCAGTTGTTAAACCATTGACAGCTTGAAATTGACCATGGTGGAAATATTTACACCACAGAAACTGGCACATCAGGGCTTTTTTTTTTTTTTTTTTTTTTTTTGCCAGCACACCACTCACTGTATTAGGGTCTTCGTCAAAGGGCAAATCAAATTAACAAGAGGAAAAGGCAAAACTTGTGAAGTCCTTCCAGTGTCTGTAGAGCTTTACTGTTGAGGAAAGAGACAGAAAGAATGCATTTCTTAGCATTTCCACAACAGCACCCTCGAGCTTGGAATGGGACTCCTAGATGGAGGTTTTACAGGTGTACTGAAAATGGGCTCGTCCCGGAGCCCAGTGCCAGGCAGGATCCAGAGTGCCTAGGGACCAGGGTCAGCTGTGTACAGGGGAGGGCATCCTTGGTATACACAGGGCACACCCATCCGTGCACAAATGCAGGTCTTTCATCAGTGGACACAGGGATGTGTGCTGGTTAGTGCAGCAGGAGTGTGTCTGCAGGTCCCAGGGAGTGGGTATTCTCTTTGGTGTTTGAATGAGCATCTGGTTAGACATGAACCCCCACTGGCATATCAACGTATGTGATGTGATTAAGCGAGCTCGACAGTACTCAAATCTTTATTAGTTTCCTCTGCTGCTATAATAAATCACCACCACAATTTTAATGGCTTGAAATGACACACATTTATCATCCTCAAGTACTGGAGATCAGGAGTCCCAAATGGGTCAGTAGAGTTCCACTCCTTCTGGAGTTTCTAGGAGAACTTGCCTTTTTTCCCCTTGATTTTCCTTTGTTGTCTTTTCCATCTCCATCTTCTCAAGGCTGCACACATGCCTTGGCTCATGGCCCCACATCATTTGATCTGATTCTGTCATCACATCTCTTTTTCTGACTCTCCTGCCTCCCTCTTTCCCTTATAAGGCCTTTGTGATTACATGGGGCCCATCTGGAAAATCTAGGATAATCTCTCCATCTCCAGATCCTTAATTTAATCACAGCCACAAAGTCCCTTTTGATATGCAAGGCGACATATATACAGGTTCCAGGGATATAGGGTGTGGATGTCTTTTGAGGGCCATTATTCTGCCTACAGCAGTCTGCCTTCTGCCCTCCAAAGATTCCCATCCATTCCAAATGCAAAATGCATTCAATTTGTCCCAACATCTCCTGAAGTCTCCACCCATTACAGCATCAACTCAAAGTGCAAAATCTCATCGAAATCTCTTCAGCTCAAAAGCCCCAAATCTTATCATCAAAATCATCTAAAACAGGTATCTAGTGAGACTCCTCATATGGCCCATTCTGGGGCAAAATTCCTCTCCACTTGTAAACTGTAGAATAGAGATATGAATAGTTCCCACTTTGTATGTATCAGTCAGGGCTCAACCAGAGGAGCAGAGCCAATAGGAGATTGGAAAGAAGTGGGGCAGGATCTGGAGAGAATGGAGAGCAATTGCAGGCCCAACTCCTCGTGCTCGGCGGGTCGGCAGATCAGCAACAACGTGGCTACTACAACATGGGTGTTGTTATTCTGCCACCAACTCTTGTGAGTGCACCCCTCATAATGAGAAACACAGGAGAAGAGAGAATGGAGCTGTGCCTAGCCGAGTTGGTGCAGCCAACGCCAGCACCCTCCTAGCATTGTTGAGAGGAAACAGGCCACGTCCAAGGGATCCCAGCTCAGTGGCCTGCCCGGTGATTGCCATGGTGTAGTTGTTGGCTCCTGCCAATGTCACTATGATGGTCATCACATCTCCTTGCCTGCATCTCTCTGTTGGGAGTGTGTTTACTAGTAGACATGGCAAGTGGGCCCCCTGGGCTGGTTCATGGACTTCAGCAAGAGCCACATGAATGATGGTGGAAAAGACCTTTCTCTCACAGAAAACATGCTATTTCATCTTGACTGGGGCTCAGGAAATCAGGGAGTCTGTCTGGGTGGGAGGAGGCTGAAGGTAGGTGTGGATCTACCCTCCAAGGGTGGAGCATAGGCACTTTTGCAAAGCTGGAAGCCTGCGTTGCTGGGACCAAAAGCAATTGCAGGAATGTGAAAGGATGCATTAGGAAGAGAAAGCCTGTGGGCACCACAATGGGAGGCTGGAGGCCGGAAAGAAAATAGAAGAGATTGGCTGTGGGAAGAGCCACCGAAACCCAGCCAAAGCACAAACACATCTGGGTTTCTAGTCATGTGAAATCAACAACCCCTCCAGATGCGTTGCCGGATGGGGGAGGAAGAAAAGCAGGTCTCAAGGCTCTCAATTCAAGGGCTGAACCTCACGCGTGGCTCTGGTTTTCAATTCCCCTTGTGCAGTCTGCAATGAGGACAACTGCATCTTTCTGTGGGACCTGGTGCTTCAGGGCTAGAAAGAGGGTGGGGTGGGAGTTAGGGGGTGTCCTGGGATCCCAGTCAGGCACGGAGGACCTGTTTTCTGGGGAATAAGGAAGAAAATGGAGTTGAGTTGCCCCCAAAGGTGGGAGGGGCTGGAGCTGTTGCGCACAGTGTCAGGTTTGAGGGGTGGAGTATGGCAGTGAATGGGAGAGGACTCAGGAGCTTCAGAGGAGCAGGTTGGTCTAAGCAGGGCCTGAGGCTTCAGAGAATAAGATAGTAAATAGTGGGCCACAGGTATGATGTGCCACCTGTGAGCAGGTGAGGGATGCTGGCAGCTCCAAGGCATAAGAGCCTGGACCTCAGGCCTCTCTCAGGCTCTCTCGTGTGCTTCCTGAACTCCCAGGGGCCCAGGCCATCCCGGATTGTGAGAATGTAATGGAACCCCTCATCTGGGGCTCAAGGACTCAAAGAGAATTGGGGTTAGGAAGGCCCCTTGAGCTAACCCAGCCGCACAAACTTACAGTCAGAGATACTGAGGTCTGGGCAGTTGGGGAGGGCATCAGGTGCCGGCGGGGGAGAGTGACCTTTCCAAGCTCACACAGTCAGAGACCCTTACCACAGACAAGAGACTCTTTCTCTCTCCCACCACCTCTGTCCCCTGACCAGGGCATCGCGCCTCTGGACAACATGGTAGCCCAGGTCCAACTCTTAAGAAGTTGTGTGTGGCCACTGCAGCCGAGTGCACTGTCTCCGGGAGGCACCCGTTAAAGCTCACACTGCCTGCAAGGGGTGAGCCGGCCCCTCTCCCATCAGCCCAGCAGCAGAGACTCCTCTCAGACCAGGCAGAGATGCTCTGGAGATGGTGAGTGAGCTCAGCAGGTGGCCCAGGAGCAGAGCAAGCCCAGGAGGGGGCTGGGCAGCAGCACCAGGGTAAGGGGTGGGAGCCCCAATGCTGGCGGGCACAGGAGGGAGAGAGGGGCAGAGTGCCCAGCAAATGCTGTGTCCCAGGGGGCACTCTCTGCAGAGAAGAGCCCCTGGGTGTGGAGTGAGTGGTGGGAATTGGACCTTGCTCCATGCACAGGCTCCGTGGCCCCAGGCGGCCAGTGACCTCACTGCTCTGAGCCAGGGCTGGGGATAAGAATACCCTCTCCCACGACTACAGTGGGGAGTGAGATAACAACCCATTTACGCCAGAGGTTGCAAGTCTTTTGTGTGAAAAGTCAGACTTTGGCAATGACCTTGAGCAGTAGGATATAAATAACGTCCACGAGCTTAGCATTCCAATAATGGATCACTAGGCATAAATGGGTAACATGCTCAGCCCAGCACCTGATAGACAGGCTCCCTCCCCATCCCCCGGCCAGGACTACCCAGGGGTCAGGACTGTGGGCTCCACAGTTGCACATCTGGGATTTGTGTCCTGCTCCACTGCCTGCTGGCTATGTGAACTGGGACAAGTCCCTCTCCTTCCTTGAGCCTCAGTTTCTTCTCAAAATGGGGATGCTAATAGCACCTTCCTCCAACTTGCGGGGAGGACTCAGGGTGATAATCCTCATCAAGTGCCTCACACAGGGCCTGGCACAGAACACGCCTGATCAAAGACAGTGGGTATCACCCCGAGCTGGGGGGTCTGCTGGGGCCTTTTAGACAGTGAAATCTGGACCTTTTAGACAGTGAAGGAGGGGGTTGTCATTCCCACAGCTATCATTTGTTCTGGCTGTCCCTTCCAGAATCCCACATGACAGCTGTTTCTCTCTGCCCCCAATACCTTCTTTCTCACTCCCTACCCAGGTTGACAGTGTGGGTCTGGTCTGAGCTTGGTGTGCAGAAATGGATTCTCTGTGCTCACGACCTTGTGAATCCAACTGAAACTGCTATTTTCCTCTACCTGGTGAATGACAAGAGCGCAGATGGGTCAGGGGCTTGCTTTGTGTCTCCATGAGCAATTCAGGCGGCATCACCCTCTCCAGGCCGCCCTCACCAGAGAGGGACTCATCTTTGACAATTTGGGAAAATGCAGCCAATACTCTGAAGATATATTATGTAAAAAGCAGAACTTCCACAATGTGAGTCTTTCCGTTTTACCCCCTTCTGTTTTCTTTAAATGTCAACATCCTTACTTATTCTTCTGTCTCATGGAAGCTATCAAAAGAGTGATGATTCTAGGAATACATGAACTCCTAGAAAGTTGTGGCTCCTAAAAACATACTCATTTGCGGCATGAAATATGTCTCTGTGAGTGTGTAAACCCAGGCAGTTTCATGGGGCCATTACAGTGCAGGGCTGAATTGTTTTGCTGCAGAGCTGTCTGTAATGACCTGCTCCTAACTGGTGCTCACGGCTTCCACTTTAAACTGTGACACCTGGGGAAGCGATGCAGTGTATGTGGGTCTGTCAGCCCTGCGTCGCCAGGTAAAGCAGCCAGGTCATCAGTACCCTCTCACCTGTATGGCTTCCTGGAGCCCAGGCCCCTTTTCTATCTGACTCTATTCTTAGGCCTCCATGCCCTAACTCGGGTCCTGTCTCTGGACCCTTGCCCATGGCCTTTGGAATGGGGTCTTTGAGTCTTGCTCTCCCTAGTGGCTTGAAACAGCTTCTTGGGTCCATCCCACCATAGAGCTGGGCAGACAGCCTGGCTAGTGGAGCAGGGCTGATTTCACACCATCCTCAGACCTGGGCAAGAGGCCTGCGCCCTGGGTCCCACACTTTAGAGGACCCTACTCTGGCCATGCATCTCCTCAAGGGACAAGGAATCCATGGAGCCAAAGGGATGATGTGCTCACTTGGAGTCTACCTGACACCTCCCACCCTTCCAGATCACTGCCTGATACCTGGGACTGCAGCATTCCCTGCCCAGATATCCCAAAGCCCACTTCCTGAGCCCAGGTGGGCCTCATTCCTGGGTCCATCCTCCTGAGGGTGGCCTGCTCTGTCAGTGCACACCCAGGCCTGAGGACTGGCCAGCTGTTTTTGGGGGTTATGAAAGGAGTTTGAACACTTGCACTGGTGTCTACATGCATGTGAGCCCCTCATGGTGTGGGAGGGACCTGGGGTAGGAAAAGAAGGGAGTGGGTCAAGGAGGGGCCAAGGCTGGTTCTCCCTGTACCTCCACAGCTGGGGTGGGACCCCAGGGGGCCTGAGAACTTTAAATTGAAAACTGGCCTCCTAGGTTGTTATAAAGTTGCATTTGCTAAGGGAAAAGGGTAGGACATCTTTTGTTCACCAGTTTGTTCATTTGGTTTATCATTTTAAGTATTTGGGAATGTGGATGTCCATTTGTGCTCTTGCCCTGGACCCCCTAAATGTCAGGGATAGCCAGAGCATCCACTGTGCACGTTGTGCTTGATCCTAGGAGTCAGAGCTACAGGCAACATCAGCCACCTCCCCCTTACATGATTAGGAGTGGGGGAGTCAGGGCGGCCTCCCCTGGCCTAATCTGGCTGAAGGGCAGGTAGAGTCCTCATCTACACAATGCTCCCCCTGCAGCACCCACCGAAGTACCTGTACTGCCTTTGAGGGAGCAGTTTTTGCACCATGCAAGAGGGGCACGCTCTGCTTAAGTGCGAGTTCACTGGTGTGCTCTGGAGAGAGAGGGCCCTTTAAGGAGGTGGGGCTGGAGAAGGCGGCGCTGGGTTTAGGAACTCCTGTCTCCTCTGTTACTTACAACCACCCTGGTCCTACCAACCTTCCCACATTCAGGTGAGGGCATCTGCCCCAGGCCACAGGGTCAGCAAATGCCCCTTTGTCCTCTGACTAAGACCCAGGGAAGGGAAGTGACTTGCCCAGGGCTGCACCCTAGGCTAGTGGAGAATCAGAATGGAAATCTGGGACCTCAGCCCATGAGAGCTGTGTTTAAAGAGGGTTTGTTTATCCTGGATCTCAGGGTCCCTGTGGCCTCTGCACAGAATGATCGTCACTACCTGTGCTGGTTGATTTGCACGTCAGTGTGACTGGATTAAGGGATACCTGGAGAGCTGGGAAAGCACTAATTATTCTCAGTGCTTCAGTAGACACAGCCTGTGCCTCTTCTGCTGAAAGGGAACTCCAGGTGGTTTGGCATTTGATTGGAATGATTGGGCTGCCCCAGGTGTGCCTCTGAGGGTGTTTCTGGAGATTGGCATGATATTGGCTGTGGGTCTTAATTGAGGATGACTCTGCTAGGCCCTTTTACCTCCTCAGACCTATGGCATTTGCTGTCCTTGCGATAGTTTGCTGAGAATGATGGTTTCCAGCTTCATCCATGTCCCTACAAAGGATGTGAATTCATCATTTTTTATGGCTGCATAGTTTTCCATGGTGTATATGTGCCACATTTTCTTAATCCAGTCTATCATTGTTGGACATTTGGGTTGGTTCCAAGTCTTGCTATTGTGAATAGTTCTGCAATAAACATACGTGTGCATGTGTCTTTATAGCAGCATGATTTATAATCCTTTGGGTATATACCCAGTAATGGGATGGCTGGGTCAAATGGTATTTCTAGTTCTAGATCCCTGAGGAATTGCCACACTGACTTCCACAATGGTTGAACTAGTTTACAGTCCCACCAACAGTGTAAAAGTGTGCCTATTTCTCCACATCCTCTCCAGCACCTGTTGTTTCCTGACTTTTTAATGATCGCCATTCTAACTGGTGTGAGATGGTATCTCATTGTGGTTTTGATTTGCATTTCTCTGATTGCCAGTGATGATGAGTATTTTTTCATGTGTCTGCATAAATATCTTCTTTTGAGAAGTGTCTGTTCATATCCTTTGCCCACTTGTTGATGGGGTTGTTTGTTTTTTTCTTGTAAATTTGTTTGAGTTCTTTGTAGATTCTGGATATTAGCCCTTTGTCAAATGAGTAGATTGCAAAAATTTTCCCCCATTCTGTAGGTTGCCTGTTCACTCTGATGGTAGTTTCTTTTGCTGTGCAGAAGCTCTTTAGTTTAATTAGATCCCATTTGTCAATTTTGGCTTTTGTTGCCATTGCTTTTGGTGTTTTAGACATGAAGTCCTTGCCCATGCCTATGTCCTGAATGGTATTGCCTAGGTTTTCTTCTAGGGTTTTTATGGTTTTAGGTCTAACATTTAAATCTTTAATCCATCTTGAATTAATTTTAGTATAAGGTGTAAGGAAGGGATCCAGTTTCAGCTTTCTACATATGGCTAGCCAGTTTTCCCAGCACCATCTATTAAACAGGGAATCCTTTCCCCATTTCTTGTTTTTGTCAGGTTTGTCAAAGATCAGATAGTTTTAGGTATGTGGCATTATTTCTGAGGGCTCTGTTCTGTTCCAATGGTCTATATCTCTGTTTTGGTACCAGTACCATGCTGTTTTGGTTACTGTAACCTTGTAGTATAGCTTGAAGTCAGGTAGCATGATGCCTCCAGCTTTGTTCTTTTGGCTTAGGATTGACTTGGCAATGCGGGCTCTTTTTTTGGTTCCATATGAACTTTAAAGTAGCTTTTTCCAATTCTGTGAAGAAAGTCATTGGTAGCTTGGTGGGGATGGCATTGAATCTATAAATTACCTTGGGCAGTATGGCCATTTTCACGATATTGATTCTTCCTATCCATGAGCATGGAATGTCCTTCCATTTGTTTGTATCCTCTTTTATTTAATTGAGCAGTGGTTTGTAGTTCTCCTTGAAGAGGCCCTTCACATCCCTTGTAAGTTGGATTCCTAGGTATTTTATTCTCTTTGAAGCAATTGTGAATGGGAGTTCACTCATGATTTGGCTCTCTGTTTGTCTGTTATTGGTGTATAAGAATGCTTGTGATTTTTGCACATTGATTTTGTATCCTGAGACTTTGCTGAATTTGCTTATCAGCTTAAGGAGATTTTGGGCTGGGACAATGGGGTTTTCTAGATATACAATCATGTCATCTGCAAACAGGGACAATTTGACTTCCTCTTTTCCTAATTTAATACCCTTTATTTCTTTCTCCTGCCTGATTGCCCTGGCCAGAACTTCCAACACTATGTTGAATAGGAGTGGTGAGAGTGGGCATCCCTGTCTTGTGCCAGTTTTCAAAGGGAATGCTTCCAGTTTTTGCCCATTCAATGCTTGTAAGGTTTCTGGCAACAGATCCATTGTTAGTCTGATGGGCCTCCCTTTGTGGGTAACTCAACCTTTCTCTCTGGCTGCCCTTAACACTTTTTCCTTCATTTCAACCTTTGTGAATCTGATAACTATGTGTCTTGGGGTTGTTCTTCTCGAGGAGTATCTTTGTGGTGTTCTCTGTATTTCCTGAATTTGAATGCTGGCCTGCCTTTCTAGGTTGGGGAAGTTCTCCTGGATAATATCCTGAAGAGTGTTTTCCAACTTGGTTCCATTCTCTGCGTCACTTTCAGGTAAACCAATCAAACATAGATTTGGTCTTTTCACATAGTCCCATATTTCTTGGAGGCTTTGTTCGTTTCTTTTTACTCTTTTTTCTCTAACCTTGTCTTCTCACTTTATTTCATTAATTTGATCTCCAATCACTGATACCCTTTCTTCCACTTGACCGGATCAGCTATTGAAGCTTGTGCGTGTGTCATGAAGTTCTTATGCCATGGTTTTCAGCTCCATCAGGTCATTTAAGGTCTTCTCTACATTGTTTATTCTAGTTAGCCATTCATCTAATCTTTTTTTCAAGGTTTTTAGCTTCCTTGTGATGGGTTCAAACATCCTCCTTTAGCTCAGAGAATTTTGTTATTACCGACCTTCTGAAGCCTACTTCTGTCAATTCGTCAAAGTCATTCTCCATCCAGCTTTGTTCCGTTGCTGGCAAGGAGCTACAATCCTTTGGAGGAGAAGAGGCCCTCTGATTTTTAGAATTTTCAGCTTTTCTGCTCTGGTTTCTTCCAATCTTTGTGGTTTTATCTACCTTCATTCTTTGATGTTGATGACCTACAGATGGGGTTTTGGTGTAGATGAACTTTTTGTTGATGTTGATGCTCTTCCTTTCTGTTTGTTAGTTTTCCTTCTAACAGTCAGGTCCCTCAGCTGCAGGTCTGTTGTAGTTTGCTGGAGTTCCACTCCAGACCCTGTTTGCCTGGGTATCACTAGTGCAGGCTGCAGAACAGCAAATATTGCTGCCTGATCCTTCCTCTGGAAGCTTCGTCCCAGAGAGGCAGCCGCCTATATGAGGTGTCTGTTGGCCCCTACTAGGAGGTGTCTCCCAGTTAGGCTACACGGGGGTCAGGGACCCACTTGAGGAGGCAGTCTGTCCATTCTCAGAGCTCAAATGCTGTACTGGGAGAACCACTTCTCTCTTCAGAGCTGTCAGACAGAGACATTTAAGTCTGCAGAAGTTGTCTGCTGCCTTTTGTTCAGCTATGCCCTGCCCACTTGACCCAGCAATCCCATCACTGGGTGTATACCCAAAGGATTATAAATCATGCTACTATAAAGACACATGCACACATATGTTTATTGATGCACTACTCACAATAGCAAAGACTTGGAACCAATCCAAATGTCCATCAATGATAGACTGGATTAAGAAAATGTGGCACATATACACCATGGAATACTATGCAGCCATAAAAAAGGATGAGTACATGTCCTTTGCAGGGACATGGATGAAGCTGGAAACCATCATTCTCAGCAAATGATCACAAGGACAGGAAACCAAACACCACATGTTCTCACTCATAGGTGGGAATTGAACAATTAGATCACTTGGACACAGGGTGGGAAACATCACACACCAGGGCCTGTCGGGGAGTGGGGGGCTGGGGGAGCGATAACATCAGGAGAAATATCTAATGTAAATGATGAGTTGATGGGTGCAGCAAACCAACATGGCACATGTATACCTGTGTATCAAACCTGCACGTTGTGCACATGTACCCTAGACTTTAAAGTATAATTAAATATATATACATGTACAGAAGAGACTGGGCAAAAAAAAAAAGAAAAAAAAAACTCCACAATGCAGTACTGTATTGCTTTGCTTTAAATAATCTAACGTATCTTAAAGAAAATAAAATGAGAAATAGAATTTTATATTAATATTTATCCATACATTTATAATTTCTCTTTTTTTATTACTTCCTTGAATATTTGAATTTCTGTTAACATTTTCCTTCAGCCTAAAAAACCTTCTTTAGCATTTCTTATACATTGAGTTAACTAACAGTTAAGTTCTTGGCAGTTGCATAGCAGTTCTGTTCTACAGCAGTTAAGATCTACTGCTAATAAATTATCTTAGTTTTCTTTTATCTGAAATGTCTTCATTTCACTATTGCTTTTGAGTGATATTTTTGCTGGGTATAGAATTCTGTGTTGTTCATGATTTAAATATGTCATTCCACTATCTTCTGGCCTCCACTGCTTCTTATTGGAAGTCAGCAACCAATCAACATGCTTCTTCCATCTATGTAATGTGTCATTTTTCTCTAACTGCTTTCAATTTTTTAAAATCTTTTTTTGGTTTTTAGCAGTTTGACTATGACGTGCCTTGGTATAATTTTCTTTGCATTCATCCCAGTTTGGGTTTGCTGAGTTTCTTCAATCTGTAAATATCTGTCTTTCACCAAATCTGGAATTTCCTTGTTCTTTCTTCTGCCTTCAATTTTTTATTACATCATCTAGAAATTTTTTAGAATATTATATTTCTCAGTTCTATAATTTTCATTTGGTTCATTTTTATAGTTTTTATTTCACTTTTGGGATTTCCTATCTTTTCATTTGTTATTCTGAGAATATATATATTTTACAACCTTTAGTTAATTATAATACCTGCTTTAAAATCTGTGTCTGGTAATTCTAACATCTGGATTATTTTAAGATTGTTCTTCATTGATTATCAGTTTCCTAATTTTGGTTCACATTTTTATATTATTCATATTTCTGATAATTTTTGACTTTATCCTGGACATCATGAAAGGTTTTTGTTTATTTGCTTTTATAAAGATGTTGGATTCTTTCAAAAGAGGATGATTCCTGTCTGCTGGCTCAGGGGCAGGTGCATGAGCCGGGGCAACAGGAGACCCTTCCTTAGCTTAGGGGCCTGTCCAGAAGTAGCCACTTCCTAGCCGAGTTCTCAGCTTCCACTACTTCCACATTGCAATTTGTGGCCAATATGGCAGCCCAGGAATATTCCTAAAACACATAACTGGTTACTTCTTCCCTTTCCCTGGTCTTTCTTGCCTTGCTCTATGACTCCTTTTCTCTTAGGATACAAAATAGACCTAGTATGTTGATCTGCACAGCCCTGCACTATCACATCCATTCTCCTTCCCTTCCTGGGATAATTAATACCTAACATGTCCATCTCCCTCCCCACCAATCTCCAGATCTTCATGTATCTTTAGTCTCCTTTGAGTAACACCTTGTTTCTGCCACAGGGCCTTTGCATGGCTGTTCCCTCTGCTGCAATGTTCCCCTGACCACAATTCCTCAGTCCACTTCTCACTCTTTAATCTCATCTCAGTCGTCCTCCCCTCAGGGATGTCCTATCTGACCTCCTGTGACAAGACAATTCCCCATATTGACATGCCTTTATAGCACCTCAGCCCTCTCTTTCATAGTAGTTATGACAGTTGGAAATTCATGCTAATTTATGATATTCTGTGGCATCTGTCTGTCTGTCATACTAGACCTATCTACCCCATGAGATCAGAGACTGTGTTGGTCTTGGCTCACATGGAAATCGCCAGGGCCTTGGGCAGTCAGGGGCTTGGCCTTGGCAAATGTGACCCATGTCTCAGTTCCAGGCCTCATTTCCCTTTAGGTATTTGGGTTGGTCCCTTGAATTTGGCTTATTTTAGGCAGACCCTCTCATTGGAAGGGATAGAACCCAAGTAGCTTAAGCATCTTTCCTGCAACGTGGAGAAAGCTTGCCTGAGAATGAGGTCAGCACAGAGGAAAGTGGAGATAAGAAATGCAAGGAAGGAGACAGAGCCTCAGGTCCAGCCAGAAACCAAGTGAGCTCTACTCCCCATACTTTCCAGTTACATGAGCCAGCAAATGTAATTCCCTGTATCTGAAAACATGTAGCATTACTTTTACAGAAATAAGTGTATGATTACATTAAGTAAAGTGTCCAAGGCAACCAAAAGAAGAACTACAAATATAATAATATCTGAAGAAGGGGAGATGGATTAGTATAGAAATAAGCATCACAGCATGAAGTTAGGAGATAGTGGTACAAACATATTATTTAGCTTTATGAGGGAATGAGTAGGAGACACAGCTAAACAAATGAAAATTGGTTACCTCTGAGGAGCAGAAGTCAGGGTGAGAGGTTCAAGGAGCCACTACTTTTTATTCCCAATATTTTAAAAACCATATGCATGAACCATATATGGATGAAATATACAACAATAAGGTTGGCACACAACATAATTTCAGTTCCTTAAGTTGACTCAGCTGAAAGAGCACATTTACTTTAAAAATAAAATCTCATACTTATAACTAAGAAAGTTGAACATTAAAAGCCATATACTTTATTTTGTTGAAACCATAGTGTAAAGTTCAATAATAGAACCTGGAATCACTTTCTTTCTGGTGCTTACAGGAAGTGTGGCTTGGTCAGAGGTGGTGATCATCAGAACTTTCCCAGGGAGGGTTTTCCTTGGAGGAGGCTAAGCAACAAAAGCTGGGCTTGGCCCCTTGGCAGGGGTCACCTGAGACATTCCACTGCCTGAGGGCTCCTTCCATGACCCCCATAGAGGCCCATCAGTGCCCAAGTGTGAGTGGTCTCGAACCTGCAGGTGGGTGTCCCAGGGTTGGTGGAGACAGAAATGGGGGTTATTAGAGGAGTGAGGGGAGGGGCGGCAGCCAGGCACCTCACTGCCACACTGGCCTCCTTCCATGGAGCTCAGGCAGCCTCTGGCAGAGGACACTCCACGCCTGCCTTTCTCTGCAATGGCCTTTCTGGCACCAACTCACACCCGGGTGGATCTCCTGGGGCAAGAGCAGCTACTTTAAGGCAATTAGGACGCTGTGGGGACTGAGCTCCATGGGACAGGGACGAGGACCCACTCTCTAGCCATGCTTTCTTACTGATTTTCTCCCGGAATCAGAAGAATCTTCCCAATTCATGCTCCTGACCTCCCCTCCCATGCCAGGCCCTCCACAAGCCTGCCCTTCCCTCTTCCGCTGGGAAAATGAAAAGATAAAGCTGAGAAGCCCTTCCCGGGCCCCTCAACTCTTGAGTTTCCATGATTCTGGAATGGACTGCCCACGGGGGTGGAAATCACACTTACCTTCTTCAATCCTCTATTCCCGTCACAGCGCAGGGCACAAATGGAGCATTCAGAAAATAGCTAGTGAATGAAGTAATGAATTCTAACATTCTATAATTCTAAGTGTTTATGCCTGTGATTCTAAGAGTCTATGCCTGTGATTCAAGAATTCTAAATTGTTATTACTGTTCACCAAGGATACCAGCTCCGAATGCCGACAGGGACAGGGGCCAGGCAGGGAACTTGTATGAGGGAAACGGGACAGGCAAAGCGCAAATGCACAGTCCCTCAGTGGGTGTGGCGGGGCTCCCATTGGCCGGCACCCTTGATCGGCACCGCCGGACCTGCCTCTAGCCCCGCCCACGTCCCCGCCGGCCCTCACGCACCTTCCCACAGCTCCAGGCATCTCACTCCAGGCTTTGCTTCCCTTCTGGAGTTGGGCTCTGACCCTTTATTGTGGCTTGTTTTAGGCAGAACTTCTTGTTGCAAGTGGCAGAAAACAAGTAACTTTAAGGAAAGCTAGACTGATTTATTGGCCCACATAATTGGAAAATACGTGGAGCGGAGTGGACTGGCTTCTGGGACAGCTGAAGTCAAGGGCTCAAACCGCTTCCCTGGGGCTATGTCTCCTTCCTCTCTTCTCTTAGCTTTGCTTCCTCCTTAGGAAGGCTTTCTCCTCACTGTGGAAAAGATGCATCAGAAAAGGCCTTACAGGTTGGGGTTCTGGGAGGGACCGTTTCTCTCCAAGTGCCCACATGTCAAATCTCAGTGGTGGCCGCGGCAGAGCTAGGGAGTGAAACGCTCACATCTCTTCCACACGGTGTGGAGAAAACGAGGGTCTCCCTGCATGCCTGGAGCACCCCCACCCAAGCTCACACAAGGTGAGAGTGAGTCCAGGGGGTTGGTGCCCCAGCTACTCTGTCCAAGCACCGTGGGCAAAGACAGATATGCAACCAGATTAAGGAGGTGGAGACAGGCATTGAGAGGAGGGGGAAAAACGCGACTGTGCCTCATCAGCCCCTGGGCTGTCTGCGTGGTGACAGGAAGAGAAAGGATTACTGGAAAGACTGGAGGCAGGACTCGACCCCTGCCACTCTCCCCTAGCCCCTGCAAGAAGTGATAACCCAAGAGCTTTCAGGCGCTCAGCCTCTGCTAGGCTGCCTGAGGGGTGCAGACAGAATGAATAAACAATAGGAAAGTGGGTGCCTTATAATAACCCAAGGTTGGGCATGAGGCATTTATCACTGCCAACCAATCAGATAGCTGTCTGTAATTGCAGCAGGCAAATCACAGGAGGAACCAATCAGAAGCAGGCCCCAGTCAGGTGGACCAATCGGGTGAATTCATTTGTTCAACCAATCACACAGTGAGCACTGATAGGCACTCCTATTAGGAGATAGTTAGCTAGAATTGGGGCGTCTCTAGCTTCTCAATGACCCTGAGCCTCTGCAGGCCTCCCCATCTCCCTCACCTTGGAAAACAGCCTTTCTGACAAGCTCAGGACAAAATGTGCTCCTATGGGCACCCCCACCTCAAGGCACACAGTTGGGGTCCTGCCTGACGTTTTAGTGGCACTTTGATAGATACTTGAGTCAAGTTTATCAGAGTTGTCAAAATGTTAAGATCTTCCTGAAAGAAGTGATGAATGGAATCGAGTGGATTAAATATTTCTCATGTTCCTCAGTATATCACGTAGAGTCATTCCTACCCTCTCCATGGGATCATCAGTGGGTCACACACAGGTTGAGGAAAGCATCAGGCACTCCTAGGGACCCTGCCCCAAGTGCCAGTGTCATTCAAGGGCTCTGAGGGCTTAAAAAACAGTTTTACTGCAGTAAAATTTATGGACACAAATCTGCACATATTTAAAGTTTGATAATTTTGACATATGTCTACACCCAAGAAACCATCACCATGATCAAGATAATGATCGTATTCATCTCCTCCCATTTCCTGTTTTCTTTGCACCCCTTTGTCAGCCTCCTACCCTTCCCTCAACTAAACTGTTTTCTGTCACTGCATGTCAATGTGCATTTTTTAGAATTATAAGTGGAATTAGAGAGTCACTCAGCATAATAATTTTAAAGTTCATTCATGTTGATATGTTTATCAATAGTTTGTTCCTTTTTATTCCTGAGTAATATTCCATAGTATAGATAAGCCCCAATTAATTTATCCATCCACACATTAGTGGACATGTGGGACTATTACAAATAAAAATGTAATGAACGAAATGTAATGAGACATGAAATATACAAGCCTTTGCTTAAGCATGTGCTTTCTTTTATCTCAGGTATATACAGAGGAGGGGAAAGGCCCTGTCATATGGTAGGTGTATGTTCGACTTTTAAAGAAACTGTCCAAGCATTTTTAAAAATAATTGTACAGCTTTACATTCCACCAGCAGCCTACAGCAGTGCCTATTCCTCAAAATCTTTGCCAACATGTGGCATTATCAGCCTTTTTAGTTTTAACCATTTTAGTGGGTTTGTGACTTTAATTTCTATTTGCCTAAGACTCCTGATACTGAGAAACTGTTACGTGCTAATTTGCTATTCATACAAGAGGACTTCAAAAAGTTCATGGAAAATTTTAATTAAAAGATAAAAATAAAAACATAAACTCTATCTCTCAACATAAGCTCCATCAAGGTCAAGACAGTTTTGAAGTGATAATATCAACCATCTAGTCCATCCTTTAAAAACTAAGAGTCCTGGGAATTTAATCATGTCAATGCGGTCTTTTTTACATTATTAACTGAAGACAAAATTAATGCCCTGATTTTTTTAACATGAAGAAACAAAAAGAAGTAAAAAGGAGCCAAATCAGCACTCTTGCAAAATTACCTGTTTGATGAAAGGAATGAGTGGGAGCATTGTCATAGTGAGGAAGGACTCTCTGATGAAGCTTTCCTGGCTGTTTTTCTGCTAAGGCTTTGGCTAACTTTCTCAAACACTCTCATAATAAGCAGATGTTATTGTTCTTTGGCCCTCCAGAAAGTTAACAAGCAAAATGCCTGAGTATTCCCTCCCGGCCAAATGCTGACCTTCTCTTAACCAGTCCACTTTTGCTTTGACGATACTACCTCCATCCCTTGGTAGCCATTGCCTTGATTTTGCCCTTGTTTTTAGGATCATACTGGTGAAGACATGTTTTATCACTTGTTATAATTTTTTGAGGAAATGATTCAGAATCTTGATCCCACTTATTTAAAATATGCATTGAAAACACTGCCGTTGTCTGCAGCTGATCTGGCTGTAACAGTTTTGGCATCCATTGAGTGGAAAGTGTGCTCAACTTTAATTTTTCAGTCAGAGTTATGTACATCGAACACAACTGAGATGTCTATAATGTTGGCTGTCGTAATTAATAATCAGTCCTATTCAATTAGGGCATGAACAAGATTATTTATTTCCTTGCAAAGGTACATGGATGGTCTGCCACCTTAGGTTCATCTTCAACGTAGTTTTGTTCTTCTTAAAACAAGCTATCCATTTGTAAACTCCAATTTCTTTGGGGCATTGTCTCCACAAACTTTTCATAAAGCATCAACAATTTCACCATTCTTCCACCAAAACTTCACTATAAATGTAATGCTTGTTCTTGCTTTAATTCTGATAGGGGCTCTTTCAAACTGATTTTGTGCCTTACACTAGATCTTGTGCAGGCATGTTATAACAAGGTAAAACAAGGTTTTTTTGGTGCGAAAAAAATAGAAATCCATGCATAGTTCTTTCCATGAACTTTTTGAAGACCTCTTACCTATCTTCTTTAATAAAGTGTCTGTTCAGATCTCTTGCTCATTTTTTGAGATGTTTACCTCTATATTGCCAAGTTTTAAGAGTTTGTTATATATTCTGGATAAAAATTCTTCACTGGATATATGTTTTGCATGTATTTTGCCAAACAAAATATGTTTTGCACAGTCTATGGGCCACCTTTCCATTTTTGTAAATGTCTCTATAACACAAAGTTTTTAATTTTGATGAAATCCAATTTATTGATTTTTTTCTTTTGTAGTTTTTGCCCCATTTAAGATCTTCAAATTTTTTTCATCTTTATTCATTAATTCCCACACTCTTGTATAAGATATTTACTTAGCATCTATTATGTGTTAGAAACAGGGAATACAACAGGATGCTGTCTGTTCTCACAGAGCTTATAGTCCATGGAAGTGGCAGACAGAAATAGGTATAAATATCTATTCCACCTTTGAGACCCCTTAGCTCTCAGCCCTCCATGGCTCCCCTTCACACTCAGAGGAAAAACCAGAGTCCCAGACATAGCTCACAAGTCCCTCCCCCACACCCAGATCTACTCCCTTCCCCCTAGAGGCCTCCCTGTGACCTTGTTCCCTTCTCCTCTCATCTGCTCACTGTGCTCCAGCCACACTGACCTCCTGTCAATCTTCAAACTAGGCCTATTCTGACCTCAGGCCTTTGCACTTGCAGTTCCCTCTGCCAGGAACATGCTTCCTGCAGCTGTAACCAGGGCTTGTTCCTTCACTTCATTTAGGTCTCAGATATCCCTGAAGTATCACCTATCCCGGCTCATCACTTTCTTGCACTCTTGATGCTGTTTTATTTTTCTTTATAGCCATTATTACCCCTGACATTGTTTATATATATATTTGTTTATTATTTGTACCATCTTCACACCATATACTAGATTGTGAGCTCCACAAGGGCAGGGGTTTGGCTATTCCCCTTCCTGCTCTATCTGAAGGCCATTGGACAACATCTGGCACATCATAGATCCACAGTAGCAGCAAATGAAGAGATTGGAGCCAAGCACTTCTGAGTTAAACCCCAGCTTCTTTTTACCCTCATGGTGCGACCTTGGATTAGATCCTTGACCTCTTTGAGCGCAATGTGTCTCATCTGTGAAATGGACCTACTAATCATGTCAAACTCACAAAGGGGTTGTGAAGTGGTCAAGAACTGAGGCAGGCAAAGTGCCAAGAGTGGGTCCTGGCACATAGAATATACTTTAGAAATGACAGATATAATTACTGCTGCTACTACTATTATTATAATGGTAGTAGGGAAGGGGCTTGTGCAATTATTTTATTTGATTATGCAGAGAAAATGTCGGTGTTACAAGACCAACAGTTGTTTTTGCTCACTGCACAGTAACAGACCAACACACTGAGAGAGCAGGGTTTTCAGCAGAGAAAGAGTTTCATGATCACTGGGTGGCCAAGCAGGGAGATGAGAGGAACCCTAAAATCCATGTCCTCAAGGTGTTCTGGGCTGAGGTTTTTAAGGGGAACCATAGAGGGCGAGGGGCTAGAAAATTGGGGTCATTGATTGGAGGAGGTAAGAGGGATGAATTCATCAGGATGCAAAAACTGCATTCTTTGGCGAGTCAGTGTTCTGTACAGGAGACACACAAGGGGAGAAGAAAAGGCACACACATAATACCTTTAAGGGTAAACAAGCTTTATGCCATGTAAATGGCAATGAAAATCTAATAAGCAAATGATATAATAAGCAAATTAATATAAATAAGCAAATCGATATAATAAGCACATGATATAATAACAAATTGTAATGGTAAGGGGAGAAGGGAAAAGATATATATATATATATATTTACACTCACCAGACTATGGAGGATTCACCACCAGACTGGGAAGCAACAGCCTGGGTTCCAAAGTCAAACACTGCACTCACCAGACTATGGAAGATTTACCACCAGACTGGGAAGCAACAGCCCAGGCTCCAGGGTCAGATACTGCACTCACCAGTGTATGGAGGACCCACCACCAGATTGGGAAGCAACAGCCTTGGCTCCAGAGTTGGCCACTCATCTGTGCACACACGAGGAGAGATCTCATGAAGCTTCAGGGCAGTCTGGGACCCTAGCTCTTTCTGTAATGACTTGTTTGCATGAGGCCCAGTCACAAGGGTCCTTCCTGACTGGGCTCAAGGAACACAAAAAGATCAACTTGTTTTTGTGACTGTCTATTGTTTTTTAATAACTAACGTATAGGAATAGATTGAAATAGAGATTTCTCTGAAACAGTGCTGGATGAACACCTCAAGGAGCTCACACAACCTGTTCCGGCACTTGGTGACCATTGCTTGTGTCCATGTTCAATTGAGTTCAAATTTAATATTTAACTTTTTCTCCACAGTCAGCTCCTTGTGGGGTTCTTTAGACCAGCTGATGTCAGTAGTTTCATCAGCAAGCAGGTCCTGAAAGAATATCTCAAATGGTAAACTTAACGTTTCAAAATGCTCAGGTTGTTATGTACAGAGCAGTTAAGGGGAACTATAATCTAGGTTCTATGGGATTCTGGGCAATAGGCAGCAAACAACTAGGAGCAAGTAGGTCAGAGAGGACACTGACCTAATGATTAATGCTGAATGTGCTGCAAGCTTGGTTTATTTTCATCTCTCCTCTTCCCCTTTTTCCTGATTAATTTCATAAAGTTTACAGGGACAGTTCCACGGGGGCTGGGTTCTGAGATGCAAGGGCTCACCAGTCTAATAAGGAGAGAAGGGCAGGTGCAAAAGCAGGGGTGGGTGCTTGCCTGCTGTGTACCTGGCTGATGTTTGTGCCTCGGCATGAACTGTGACTCAAGGAGCACCATGGGTCTTGGTAAGGATTTCCAGCTGAGAGGGCCCCTTTGTGCTGCTGAGGAGCACTCTTGGGCCAAACAGAGGGCAGGCTGGAAGAGACAAGCTTGAGGGTAGAGAGGCTGGTCGGTTCATGGAGCTTTTGGTGCCAGGAGGGCTCAGCTGGAGGACCAGGAAGGGGCCCGGTGATCAAGTTAGGCCACGATCAGCTCAGGAGAAGCAGCCAAGTTTGTGGCTGTGATGCTGAAATGTCCTGGCTACTGAGTGTGGCTCTTTCAACCTCTAGCTAACGTCAGACTCCTCCCACCTAGGCAGGGCTCTGCTTGCAGACGGGGCTCAGTGGATGAGAGGTTGGAGAGCTGAGATGGCTGGAGAGTCAGCCAGGGCATTCATTGCCTTCACACCCCACAGAGGTGTCAGGAAGGAGCGTTCTGTCCACAAATTATGGCAGCAAAACCTGATAAGACTAGAGAACTTTCCTCCCCGCAAGAAAACAAACAGAAACGTTTGTTTCCATGACACACTTTTGTTTTCAGGAGGCAATGTGATTGTTTTCCCACTTTTGCACTGGAAAGCAATGAATGGAAGACTCCACCTGCTGTGACAGTCATATCCTTCCCCAGGCACTAAACAATAGAATAGACTTCCAGGCCTAGCTCACTGGTGCCTGAAATCCCTCCGCTGGAGCTTTGGCTTGCGGCTTTGTCCTTCATAAAAATGCAAATACCTCACAACAACCATGTATTCAACAAAAATAACTTATGTTCATTCATTCCACAAATATTTACTGAGTCTCTTCGGTAAACCAGATAGGAGCTAGAGGCTGGGAGTAAAGAGATTAATTAAGACTTGGCCCATAGTTTCAAGGAACTCACCAGCTGCACGTGTGTGTGTCTCTGTGTGCTTATTTGGGGGCTGGAGAGGGCAGACATGACCTAGAAACATAACTGTAACTGTTGCAAGTGACATGATGGTGGTGGGTACAAGAAGTCTTGGGAACCCCCAACAAGGACCCAATTATGTGTGACTTGACATCATACCACGGATCTAATATGTCAGGGAAGAGAGAAATACCTAATGGAGGGTACTGCAAGGGCAAATGAATGGAGTCATGAGCCAGCACTGGGGAGGGTAACTCCACACCACTAAGCAGCAGGCCTTGCCATAAGGCAGGACATGGAGACCGGGCTGGAACAGTGGGGGTGGGGGGGGTTCTGATTGACTGGATCATATTCATGATCTCAGGCGATGGCGTCTGTCTTAGGGCTTTGTTGTCTCTCCAGCCTCCATTTCACCACTTTCCACTAAGTCCTCCAGACCAACCCTGTGCTCTCCCTCTGTGGCCTGAACGACCCACCCTCAGCTCCAGGGCTGGATTCTGATTGGCCTAAGCCGTCATTCTATCTTATCCTGCTGTACAGTGATTGGTTAAGGGAATGGCACATGACCCAGTTCAGATCAATGAAAAAGGAGGAGATGTTCGCTGGGGTTTCTGGGAAAAAGGAGCCACCCCTGTCTTCAGAAGGAGCTCCCAGAATAGACTCTCTGTTATGGTCATTGCAGAGTGAGGGTGTGACGGACCAGCAAGGACGGCAGCACATGGAGAGAGGAGAGAATGCCAAAGAGTTGGATCCCAGGCCTGAACCCAGGGTCAAAGCTCTGTAGTTCTTGGTCAGCTGCGCCACTGACTTCCCACGTTTGTTTAAGCTGGTTTTGTTTGGTTGGTTTTTGTTTTGTTTTGTATTCTGTTACTTTCAACTCAAAAATTCCTGATTGGTCCAGGGAGTTTCTTGAGGACAAAACTTGATAACATTGGACAAAGAGAACAGCTACCGGGTGCCTAGAACCTGGTGGGGGATGGCTATTGGTCAAGTCTGTTTTATCCTGATCTCATCTCCATTCACAATTGTCATTGTGAGAGGTGAAGCCAGCTGGACTTCCTGGGTTAAGTGGGGACTTGGAGAACTTTTCTGTCTTTCCAGAGGATTGTAAAACACACCAATGAGGGTTCTGTAGCTAGCAAGGGGATTGTAAAATGCACCAATCAGTGCTCTGTAAAAATGCATGAATCAGTGTTCCATAGCTAGCAAGAGGATTGTAAAACACACCAATGAGGGTTCTGTAGCTAGCAAGGGGATTGTAAAATGCACCAATCAGTGCTCTGTAAAAATGCACGAATCAGTGTTCCATAGCTAGCAAGAGGATTGTAAAACACACCAATCAGCGCTCTATAAAACGCACCAATCAAAGCTCTGTAAAATGCACCCATCAGCAGGATCCTAAAAGTAGCTAATTGCAGGGAGGATTGAAAAAAGGGCACTCTGATAGGACAGAAACGGAACATGGGAGGAGACAAATAAGGGAATAACAGCTGGCCACCCTAACCAGCAGGGCAACCCACTGGGGTCCCCTTCCACGCTGTGGAAGCTTTGTTCTTTCGCTCTTCACAATAAACCTTGCTACTGCTCACTCTTTAGGTCCGTGCCATCTTTAAGAGCTGTAACACTCATCGCAAAGGTCGGCGGCTCCATTCTTGAAGTCTGCTAGACCACAAACCCACCGGAAGGAACCAACTCCAGACACAATTGTAAGTCGGGATCTTTCCACAGAAAACATTGCCTGGCCCTTAATGCTAGCCTGGCACCTGCATAGCAAGTCCTGGTGGGGCAGCCCAGGTTTCAGGAGCCCTGGGCTCTGTCCCAACCCCACCCACTGCCTGGCTATGGAGTCTGTGCTGAGTTATACTCACTCTCTGGGTCTAGACTGTGATTCATCCATCAGCCCCTAAACTGTGATCTCCCAAAGGGAAAGGGTGATGTCCAACCCATCCCTATGGCCCTTGAGCCCAGGACAGGCCTGGCACAGAGCATGTGTCAGTGGGGCTGTTAACTGATCACTGTGGGATCTGCACATTCCTGCTCTAACCGCTCGGGACCAGGGCCATGCGTGATGCTGACAGGGACAGCTATAGTTCCATTTGTCCACCCTGAGAGCCACCTGGAGCCCCTGGCCCATTGCTACAGCAGGAGGAAGTCTCACAGGACTAGATTTTGTATGCAGGCTGCATGGCAGAGGCTTTAGCTTGCACACAATCTCTATCTTTGTTGAAGACTCACTGAACCACAGTGAGGCTATAGAGTGAGGGAAATCCCCAAAAAGCTCTACCATTTACTCTCTAGCAGCAGCTGACCTGGGCAGTCAAGTTCAGGAATTCGCTCCTCAGTCTCATGCAGACAATGATGAGGCACCATGCAGGGAGGCTCAGTCGTTAATACATTTACTAGCATCTTCCAGCCTGGGACTTCAAGTTGCTAGTATGGAAAATGGGCAATGAACAGAGGATTACACGGAAACATATACGTATGTATTGTAATAAGGGCCACAACAGGAGACATGATGAGAAGTCAATTGTAAATAATTAAAAGATGTACAACAGAGAGGGTGAGGAGGTAGGGGGAAGAGTTAGTTGATGTTTATCTTTGCATATATCTTAACCCTCATAATAACCCAACATGTCAATTAAAAGGCAGAGATTATCAGATTGGATAAGAAAAAAGACCCAACTGTATACCATCTACACGAGAAACACACTTTAAATATAAAGCCACATATAGGTTAAAAATAAAAAGTTAAGAAAACATATACCACACAAGCATTAATCAAAAGAAAGTCAGAGTGACTGTATTAGTCCATTTTCACACTGGTATAAAGAAATATCCTAGACTGGGTAATTTATAAAGGAAGAGGTTTAATTGACTTACAGTTCCACATAGCTGAGGAGACCTCAGGAAACTCAAAATCATGGCAGAAGGTAAAGGAGAAGCAGGCACCTTCTTCACAAGGTGGCAAGGGAGAAATAATGAGAGCTCAGGAAGAAACTGCCAGTTTTAAAACCCTCAGATCTCATGAGAATTCACTCACTATCACGAGAACAGCATGGGGGAAACCACCCCCATGATCCAATCATTTCCCTCCCTCAACACCTGGGGATTACAAGTCCCTTCCTTGACACGTGGGGATTATAATTCGAAATGAGATTTGGGTGGGGACACAGCCTAACCATATCAATGATTATATTAATATCGGACAAAATATATTTTGGGGAAAATAATATTACCAGGGATGAAGAAGGCAATTTCTTAATGATGAAGAAGTCAACTCATTAGGAGGAAATACAATCCCAAATGTGTATGCACCTAATAACAGAATTCTAAAATACATGAAAAAAAATACTGATAGAGCAACAAGAAGAAGCAGATAAACTCACAAAGAATTCAGAACAACCAAAATTAGTAAGGATTAGGAAGTTTTAAACAGCACAACTTGACCAAATTGACAATTATAAAATGCTACAAACAATAACAGAATACACATTCTTTTCAAATGCACATTGATCTCCTACCAGGATAGATCACATTCTAGGCCATAAAGATGTCCCAATTAATATATAAGGATCCAAGCAATACAAGTATGTTTTTTGACCATAATGGAATTGAATTAGAAATTAATAATGGAAAGATCTCTCTGGAAAATCACCAACTATTTGAAAACTAAATAACGCATTTTTAAATAACCCATAGGTCAAAAATAAAATAAAAATGGGAAATAGAAAGTGTTTTGAACTGAATTAAAATTAAAAACAACATATCAAAAATTGTGAGATGCCACTAAATCAGTACTTAGGGCCTTTATTTTAGTATTAATGACTTATAATAGAAAAGAAAAGTCTCAAATCAGTGATGTCAGATTCAACCTTATGAAACTTGTGAAGAAAGAGCAAATGAAATGCAGAATAAAGGAAGGGAGGGACCATTAAAGATCAGAGTAAAATCAATGCTATAAAAAAGGAAAAATAATAAAGACAACCAATAAGACCAGAAGCCGGTTCTTTGAGGAGATCAATAAAATTGATAAACCTCTAGCCAGACCATCACGAAAAAAAAGAGAAAAGACACAAAGAACAAATATCAGAAATGAGAGGAGTGACGTTAGCACAAATTCTACGGATATTAAAATGATAATATGAGAATATTATGTACAACATTATGCCAATATGGTTGACAAGTTAGAAGAAATGGACTAATTCATTGAAAAATATAAACTACTGAAGCTCACTCAGGAATAAATATATAACTTGAATAGTTGTAAATCTACTAAAAACGCAAGTAAATTTGGCAAATCTAAATCTAAAGTAATCTTTAGTAAATCTACTAAAACGACTTTTTTTTTTTTTTTTTTGAGATGGTGTCTCACTCTGTTGCCAGGCTGGAGTGCAGTGGCGTGATCTTGGCTCACTGCAACCTCCACCTCCTGGGTTCAAGCGATTCTCTTGCCTCAGCCCCTCTAGTAGCTGGGATTACAGGCACACACCATCACTCCCAGCTAATTTTTGTATTCTTAGTAGAGACAGGGTTTCACCATGTTGGCCAAGAATAAAAGGAATTTAAGGAATAAGTAATACCAATTCTACTAAAAAATCTTCCCCAGAATAAAGATGAGTAAATACTTTCCAACTCTTTGTTTGTGGCCAGTATTTCTCTTATACCAAAACTTGACAAAGCCATAACAAGAAAACTATAACCAATATTCATCATGAAAATAAATGACAATATTCTAAACAAAATTATAACAAATCAAATACAGCAATATATGAAGTGTGTAATACATCATAATTAAATGAAACTTGTGCCAGGAATAAAAGGTTAGTTTAACATTTGAAGATCAATGTGATTTATCATATTAACAAACTCAAAAAGAAAAAAACCCTACAGTATATCTACAGAAAAAGAATTTGACAAAATCCAACATTCATTCTTAATGAAAACTATCTGTAAGCTAGAAATAGAAGTGAATTTTCTCAACCTAATAAAGGGTGTTTACAAAAACTATAGCTTACATTATATTTATTTATGGTGAAAGAGTAACTGCTTTGCCCTAAAATCAGGAAAAAGACAAGATGTCTGTTCTTATCACTTTTATTCATCATTGTACTAGAAGTTCTGACCAGTCCTACCAGACAAGGAATAAAACTAAAGTCATTCAGTATAGAAAGAAAGAAATAATACTCTTTATTCACATACAACATGAACACCTAGGTGGAAAATCTGATGGAATGTATAATACAAACAAAGCTACTAGAATTACAGAAAGAGATTAGTAAGCTGTAGGATATAAAACAATATACAAATATCAGGTGTATTTCTATATGTTAGCAATAAATGATCAGAAATAACAATTAAAAAACAATACCATTTACAATAACATAAAATATCACAGAAATCCTACACACTGGAAATTACAAAACACTGTCAGTTTCCCCCTAATTGTTCTATAGATTCACTTCAATCTCAATCAGAAACCCAGCAGTCTGCTTTGCAGAAATTGAGAAAAACTGTTCTAATATCTATATGTAAATGTAAGACCTAGAATAGCTAAGACAATTTTAAACACAAGAACAAAGTTGAAAGACTAACAGTACTTAATTTCAAGATTTATTCTAAAACTGCATTATCAAGACAATGTGCTTTGGGCATCAAGAATGACAAATAGACCAGTGAAATAGAATAGAGTCCAGAAAGAGACCCACACATATACAGACACCTGATTTTTTACAATGAAGTAAAAATAATTCTGTTCAAAAGAGATAGGGCTTTTTTTCAACAACTGGCTCTGGGACCATTGGATATCCATATTCCAACAAACAAAGATGGACTTTGTTCCACACTAAATGTAAAACCTAAAACCATAAAGCATCTGAGGAAAGCACAGTAGAAAAACTTTTATGAGACTGGTTTAAGCAAAGATTTCTTAGATATAACATCAAAAACACAATTCGTAAAGGAACAAACTGATAAAACACATCATCAAAATAAAAATTTCTGCTCTTTGAAAGATACTTTTAAAGAGAATGGAAAGATAAGCCACAGACTGAAAGAAAACGTTTGTAAATCACATGTCTGCTAAAAGACATGTATTCATATATATAAATCAAAACCTGATATAAGAAAACAGACAATTTAAAGGCAAAAGCTTTCAACAAATATCATCAAAGTGATATATGGATGGCAAATAAGCCCATGAAAATATGCTCAACAACTATAGTCATTAGGAAAATGCATATTAAAACTGCAGTGAGCTGCTAAAATTCACCTATTTTAATGGTTAAAATTTAAAAGACTGATCGCACTAAGTGTTGGTGAGAATATGGAAAAATTAGAATTCTTCTACACTTCTGGTGGGAATATAAGGTGATACAGCTCTTTTGTGGTTAAACATACACGTACTATGTGATCCAGCTATTTCACTCCTACGTATTTACTCGAGGGAAATTAAAGCATATGTTCACACGAACACTCACACACAAATGTTCATAGCAGCTTCATTTACAATAATAAAAACGACAAACAAAAAAACTTGGAAAACCCCAAACATCCATCAACTCCACAGGTAAATGGGCAAGCAAATTGTGATATATTCATACAATGAATTGCTATTCAGCAATAAAAAATAATCAAGGATTGATATGTTCAACAATATGGATACATTTCAAAAGTATTATGCTGAATGAATGAAGCCAGATAAAGAGTGCCATACTATATGATTCCAATTCTAGAAAATGCAAACTAATCTCTTGTGACAGAAAGTAGATCAGTGGTTGACTTGGGATGATAGTGAGGGAGAGGGCAGTAGTTGAGAGGGGGTGATTAAAAAGGGATACATCTATAATTGTTGTGGATGATAGATATGCTCACTAACTTGTCTAAGGTGCTTATTTTATTATTAAGTTTTACACTTAAATATGCACAGTTGCTTGTATAACAATTATTCCTCAACAAAGTTGTTGAGGGGAAAAATATCTGGAGAGTTGCAAGGGTTTCCATGACAACACCCATTTAATTGGTTGCCCTGGGAGCCTTCACTGATGCCTCTGGCAAGGCAGTAGCCAGAGCTCATCAGGGATAAGGGGCCTGTTCCCAGCACAGATGACAGAAGCCCTGAATGGCACTATTAGTTTGGGATAAAGCAAATAGGGAGGAAAGAGAGAAAAGGAGGTGAGATTTACACAAGGCAAAAAGAGGTACAGGTTTAAGAGTACAAGCTGAGCTTTGAGTTAAAAAAAAAAAACTGTCAGTATTGGATAGGCCTTCCATCACCCTATCCAATCACTTTCATCTTACAGATGAGAAAACTGAGGTTCAGAGAGGGGAAGGGACTTTCTCTAAACTACACAGCATATCAGAACAGAACTGGTATCAGCAGCTTGGTCTCCTCCCTATCACCACATCCGTTGAAGGGTAGAACTGCTTCCTAGCTGATGATGATAAACTCCCGCATGCTGAACACATTTTAGTTGTCATGCCTGACACTAAACATTGCACATGTAATCCTCCAGCAACTTTTCAAGAAAGATTCTATTGTTACTCACTTTTTACTGGTGAGGAAGTCCCAACCTCTATAGTGATACTAGTAAAGGCCTTAGGGAATCAATCCAATTCAATCCCTATCCTCACCCACTCCAGCTCCTATTTTATAACTGAGGAACCTGAGGACCCCAAAATACAAGTGGCTGCCCTGACTCACAATTTATGGCTTTATTGAGTCTCTGTGGTTTACTTGTACCTGGAGCTGAGTTTATGGAGTTTAGAGAGCTGGATTGCGTCATGAAATGTTTAGTCTGTTTATTGACTTGGTGTGAGACAAAGGGTGTACACACGTGTGTGTATGTGGTAATGCATACCTGCATATGGGTAGCCATGTCAATGTGCTTCTGTGTGCCTGTTCTGGTGTATGCATACATTTTGTTATTATATATCTACAACCTTTCTTCTAAATTTCTCAGCAACCACTTTGGGTTTTTTCTTCCAAAAGACTTTTTGTGTCTATGGTGGCAGATGTGATTTTCTCCACTTCTCAGCAGACCAACTCAATGCCCTGTGTCCCAGGGTGGAGGGTGGATGGGGCTGCTTTTGCCCCTTTCTCATTTGGAGTAGCCACTTAAGAATAAAACCATGGTCCTTGGGAAGAAGTGTTGGCTGATTTTTCCCAGACATACTTGTGACTTTGGATGACTTGAAAATATAGCATCTGAGTGAGACGTGATTCCAGAGGGGTAAAGAGGTATTCTTATTCTCCAAAGCAGCAAGGCTAAAAACACCTAGGTGCATAAGTGGTATCAACCCAAAATACAGACCTAGAGTCTCTTCTATACCACTTGTTTGCCTGACTGACATCTATTCAATCTGGTCTCAACTTAAAGCTCATTCTCCCTAGGAAGACTTCTCTGACACTCATGTTTCCTTCCCATGGTTTCACCATCCACCGTGCTTGTTCTATACCATAATATCTTACAATACTGAACAGAGAACGGTGGAGAGAAGTTGATGGCTAAGAGGCATGAAGGAACTTTCCATATCTTGATTGGAATAATATCTACACAAGTATAAATTTGTCAAAAGTACTTGACCTTCACATTAGATATGTGTCAATTTTTTGTTGCCTGTAAATTACAATGTAATAAGATTGATTTAAAAAAAATGTACTCCCCAGCCCTCAGTAGTACTCGGTCCATCTAGTCTTCATTCATCTCTCAAAGGGTGGGAACCGAATACAGAACTTACCACAAGAACGCATCAGCAAGAATCCTGTTTCAGTACCATGGACAGAGGCCTCCCCCAGGGAAGAAGGGTTGGGAGATGTCTGCATTGTTTAAGCCCAGGAAAGAACCTGGTGTCTTCTGGCTATGGGTGTCAAGACACGTGGGGAACCCAGGTCATGACAGGTTATGACAGGTCACCTGGTCCAGTTAA
Organism: Gorilla gorilla gorilla; assembly: GCF_029281585.2. NCBI lineage: Eukaryota > Metazoa > Chordata > Mammalia > Primates > Hominidae > Gorilla > Gorilla gorilla. Next base: position 209,976,412 of record NC_073224.2, read on the forward strand.
TTTATTCTGCGTAGCGTGTTGTCTAGACAGCCACATATTTACAAACATCCAGAGACTGTCATCATGGCCGTGGTAGGGAAGGCGCAAGGGACAGATCAGAAAAATCCGGGTCTGGTCCTTGACTCCTATCAACTACTCATGCCATGACCTTGGACAAGTCGCTTCATCATCTGGGCCTCATTTTCTTCATCTTTAAATGAGAGCCCGCACCAGATGATCTCTAAGGGCCTTTCCAGGAACAATCTCTTTAATATAAAGATTTTACCACTTCCATATTACAGTGTGTGTGGGTATTCCCCTCCATCTTAAATATAATCCTGGTACACTTTGCAAACTATAGCTCCTGGTTATTTGTTCTGTATAGCCCATCATCATTGAAGGAAACCTTCCCGGTCATGGTTGCCCACACTCCTTTGTTCTGAGCCATTCTGGTACCCAGTCTTGCTGGGCAAGGGAGGCCAGGGACAGTCATAGACAAAGGCTAAAAGTCAGTCAACTTTGAAAAGTGTGTGGGGCTTTGGTATCAGACAGAACCTAATCTGGGCCCAGGCTCCACTACTCACTGTCTGTGGAATTTTAGAAATGTCATTCATCTTCGAAGCATTGTTTGAGATTGAATGCTTACCTCATTGGGAAGTCATTCACAGTCAGGCTGAGTCATGTGAATTCCCCTCTCCTGTTGCTCTAACATTTGCACTCATTGTTTTGCATACAAGACAATGACTCACTCATAATGCTCAATTTAAATTTCTTCTTGATCTACTGGATAAAATTTGCCTTGAGTTTCTTATTACAATACTCATTACAGCCACCATTAGAACATGGATTCTTAACTGTTCTCCCACTAATATAATTGCTGTTAGACCGACATGAATAATCTTTGCTCTCATTAACATAATGAAAAGCTGTTAGCTGCATTCTTTCACTTGTAAGGCCTGGATATCTGCGCCTGTTCAGGTTTTATTCATTTGAGCCAACCCATCTGCCTCTCCCCCAAAACATGGCCCTTTCTTCTCCTGTCCCCACTATCAGTGATATGGATTCTTCCTCCCCTCTTTAAAAAGCACATCGCTTTGTAGATTTGAAGCAACCATTCCTGCTTCTGTTGCTACCACTGCTAGAAATTTCTTGGGCCAGACATAATGCTAAGTAATTTCCCAGCATTAGTCCTATGAGAGAGGTACCATTTTTTTCTCCCTATTTTACAGATATGAAAATTGAAGTCTAGAAAGCTTGCGTGAGTTTTCCTCAATCATTTAACTCATGAATGATGGGGGTATTTGATTTCAGGTGTTTCTGGCCCTAGGAAATATACTTTTGGCATTTTGTACTATGGAGAGGGTACTATTCTCTTTCTGCCCCTCCTGCTTTATATTCCTTTATTTTTCCTTCTCATTCCCCCAACTCCCACCAGTTCTCTGCCCATAGCTCAGAGCTTCCAATTCTCCCTTGGACAGGCGGCCTGAGATCTGTGATTCCAACTAAATTGCCATGACAGTGAAGGAAATTTTGCCTTGAAGATGCCTCCCTTCATTCTACAAGGAGCATTGCAGGGATTCCAATCACTAGAGCGCTGCCTGAAACCTCTCCCCTGATTCCAGAGCTGCTTGTCTGAGAACTAACATCAGTTTCCCCCTTGGCTCTTTCCAGCGGTTCAGACATGACCCTGGCTGTGCTCCAAGCATCACCTTGCTGTACATGGTGAGCCATGATAATACTGTTCCAGGGTTTATTTCACACATCTCTGCCAAGGAGCTTCTGGACCTCATATGATCTTCACAGCATTTGGGGAAGTTGAATATTATGCTCACCTGAAAGATGGGAAACTGAGGCCCAGAGTAACTTTTTTTTTTTTGCAGGTAGAAGAAACCTTAGAGATTATGAACCTTCTTCTTGTACAGATGAGGAAGGAGACCAAGAGAAGGGAAGCAACTTGGCAAGGTGGCCAGCGTTAGATCTCAGGGCTCTGCATTTCTAGTTCCCCATGGGGAACATTGCCTGTGAATAGGTCCGAGGTTTTGTTTGTTTGTCTTTGCAGCATGATTCCCACCCTGCTTGTTCTTTAGAGAAGCCGTGGGTGGAACAGAAGCTGTCTGGATTCAGGCTTAGAGTCCCAGGACTGCCACTGACTCAGTGTATGTAGCCTCAGTTTTCTCATTTGATGAATGATTTTTGCTGGACCAGGTATTGAATTAGAGTTCCCAGGGTATGCCACATGTGCTTAGAGTATCTCATCTCCCCAAGGAGATCCAAGCCCTCTATGGTCTGTGCAACTCAGGTGATGTCAGCCAGGCAGCAGCCACTTTAATTCCTCTACGATGATTTGATTCCTTTTGCTGGAAACCCCAGTGCACATATATGGGCTCAATAAATTCATGTGTCTCAATGACTATTTCCCCAGGCTGCTCTCATCAGCTCTGAACAGGCAGTTGTCTGAGCACTTCTGAATAAGCCCTGGAGTCCAGCTGGGAAAAATCTATCTCTCTGGAGTGGCATTCTCTGGGAGGCCACGTTGACTTATGTCATATTATCATAGAAATTCCCTCTCTTCTTTAACCTTTATTTAACTAGAGTGAGGACCTCCTGCTGAGCCTGAAAAGTTTTTCTAACAGGAGGCTGTCCTGGCAGTATGCAGATGATTGCATTATGGATAGTAGAATGGGAAGGCAAAGAGAAGGGCCGCTGGGGTTGAATGGAGTGTACAGTTTATAGACATTTTGATGTGGAGGAGAAGGCTGGCTTTGAAAGGGCCAGGCACATTGGCATAAATCCATAATTGTTTTGCAGGACTTGTTCACCTGGGCTTAGGTACCCCAGAGACACAACTCGTTATTCACTCATTCATTTATGCATCCACTTTCTCACTCACTCAAGAAACATTTATGCACTATCTATTTGCTGGATGATGGGGACACAGAGAAATAGGAACTCTCCCTTATTCTTGAGGAGACCAGTCTTGCTCAGGAGGGAAACTGTCATGACATGTGCTCGAATAGACATTGGAACCCTTAACTCCCTTGGGCAGGGGTAGATGAGAAAGACATCTATCTTAGAGTGAGTGCCCCAAAACAGACCTGACACAAGGACTTGGGTTTGCAGGTTTGGGGAGGGATTTTGTGACTCCAGGAAGCACAAGTACAGGAGTGCAGGGAAAGGAGAAAAGACAACAGAGGGTGTCTTCATAATTGGCTAGCTGTGTGGACAGCTGGGCTCCTCCCTCCCACGGGGGGCACCTGAGGAACCCCCTGGAGCACACCTCAGGACTGTCCTACTGGTGGCTGGGGAGGCTGGGGCCTTTGTCCACTGAATCTCATCCCCCACAGTTCAGGAGTTGTCCCCGGGATGCATTTAGTGCCCTGCACGTGGATGTTGTGGTGCCAGAGCAAGCCCAAAGGCAAAGGAGAAGAGAGAAGGGAGCGTTTGAAGAAAATGGCCATCAGTGTACAAGAAACATCCCACTGCTGCAGGACAACTGAGGATGGTCAAAGGGACACAGGTGGGGTAGCACCGGCATCTGCTGCAGTGTTTCCTCCAACAGGTGACTTTTCAGTGGACCTAAGGATAAGTAAGAGTTTTCAGCTGAAGCAGGCGTGGGAGTGGCATATCCAGTCAGCTGGAGTCGCCTGGGGATGGGAGGCAGGATATTGCCAATGACAGGAAGGAAAGAAATATCTTAAGGGCCAGGACAGCTCTGGAGGATTTGTTTTAAGGCCGAGGAAGGGAGAGATTTGGGCAGCTTAGATGAGAGAAGCCTCAGGCAACTGAGGTGGAGGAACAGAAGAAAAGGGTCAGAGAGGGAGAGAGGTAGGATGCTGGAGAGAGCTGACCCTGCAGAGGAGGAAGGGGAGAGGCTCCAGAGACTGGCTGGAGGGATGAATTTCCACCAGGACAGGCACCCCTGACCCTGGGATGGGGGAAGAAGCACATGAGGGGAAAAGGAGTGTATTCCTCATGGCCCCGTTGCCCCAATATCAGAGGAGGCAGATGACTGGCAGCAAAGGAGAGCCCAGGAAGTTGGGGTGAGGCTTGAGAAGGGTAGCGGCCGGGAATCATCCTTGAGGGTGAGGGAGACCATAGGAAAGACACGGGAGGGATGGGTGATACGGTACTAGCTGAGGCTGTTCAGCTTACAGAAGAGCAGAAAATGACATTTCTGGGCAGGTTCCTCTTCCCACTCCAGAGAGAGGGCGAGGTGGGAGGAGAGTTTCAATGCATTTTATTTTTCATGACAAAGCTTTCTGAGCTCCTGAGCTTCTGCTAGCCCAGGCCACCCCTACCGTTTGTAGATTTGTCAGGCACTGATTCATTTAGTAGTGTTTTCTGCAGCCCTACTGTGTGCTGAAAACTGCTCAACACACAGGGACCAGTCCTCAACACAAATGGTTATCCCCATAGCTGCTTCAAGCTCAGGGGTTGCACGAGGAGAATGTCGGCTAATGGGACAGGACCCCGCTAGCTTCCCACCTTCTCTCCATCCATTAGATCATGGGAAGTGTGGGCCATAGTTAAGGGGCTCTTGTTGCAATTCTCCCTCTCACTTTCTCCTTGATTCTGGGCTAGTTAATTCCCCTCTCTGGGCCTCCACTGATTAGAATGATAGTAAAATTGTCCAACCAAACTCACAGGCTTCTCAAAGGATCCCATGAAATACTGGGTACTAATGGGTGGAAAAACGTTTTGGAAGCTGATTAGAGAAGCTCAGATGTTAGTGGTTTTAATCTGTAAAATGAGGGAGTCATAGATCCCAGATACCGCAGGCTGCTTCCAAGCCATCAGTTCACAAAGCACCCCAGGAGGGGTTGGTTGAATCAAAGCAGGGTTTCTTCAGTGCCTCGTTTTGGTCAAGTTCTCAGAAAAATTCTTATCTGTGCACAGCAATCAGATCATTCTCAAGATAGATCTGAAAGAGGAGGAGGCAAAAAGAGAGGCCAAGATGAGAGGAACTAGAGGAAGCTGAGGACTGAGATGGGAGGAGAGGCAGAAGAGACAGCACCACAGACAGGGAGGGCTGCGGAGGATGGAGAACAGCAAAAGACTCTGCAGGGAGAGGCTGGAGCAGCAGGGTTTCTCTAACTGCCCAGGACTGGGCATGGACTGGGGTCTCAGGGAAGGGACTGCTATTTTCAGACAGAATGCATTAAGAGAATAAACAGCCCAGCAAAGTGCAATGTACACTTTGAAATTAGCAGAAAATGACATTTCTGGGCAGGCTCCCTTTTCTCACCCCAGGGAGAGAGTAGGAGGTGAGCTTAGACAAGTTTCCTTTCTCTTAAAACAAGTTCTCAGCTCCTGGGCTCCTGCTGACTCAGGCCACCCTCACCGTGAGAATTCAGCAGACTGGGATGATCAGGCAGTGTTTCATGCCAGCCCTGGGCATGGAGAGGCTGTTGATGGTGGGGCCTGGCCAGCCTAGAGCCTGGCTAGAGTCTGGATGGGGAAGGCAGCCTGGCTCAGGGTCGAGAGGCGGTTCAAGTAGCTAAGGTCATTCAGGCTTAGATTTGCTAGTGCTGCTGTGCACTTTACAGGAGCACTGGCTCAGCAACATACATGGGAGGCGTGAGCCCAGCACACAGCAAAGAGACAAGCTCAGGCAAACCTGCACCTTGAAGATCCATCCAGCCAAACCCAGTCCCTACAGCCACTGACCACAACCAAGCCATATGCTACATGAGTGAGAGTACATTGTCATTGTTTTAAACACCAGGTTTTGGGCTGGTTTGTTACACAGCAATAGCTGACTGATACAAATGCCTAGCAGATGTCAGACATTGTGTTTAGCACAGGGGCATGCAGGTGACAGCATCTACATATCTCCTGCCCTCTTGGAGCTCACAGCCTGGTTGGAGGAGACAGACAATGAACAAACCACCAATGAGTGAGTATGAAACCTGTGATGAGGGAAATATATTGGGTCGTGCCCCGGGGAGTGATTGATAAGGAGGTCAAAGGTAGGTGGTCAGGAAGAGCCCCTCAAAAAAGGGAACAGATGTGCTAAGACCTGAATGATGAGAAGTTGTGTGAAGAGCTGAGAAGAGTGTTTTGGGCAGAGGCAACAGCAGGTGCAAAGGTCATGTGTCACAGAAACTCACAGGCCAGAGATGGATAGAATGGACAAGTAACTATAAGAGCAACCATAGAAGAAGCTAATGTTTACTGGACAAGGACTATGAGCTATTTTAAGCCCTTTACTTAAATTATCTCACTTAATCTTGATCACATAATAAAGAATTACATGTATTAGTTAGAGCATACTTGGTTGAAAATGCAAAGATCCAACTCAAACTGGCTTCACTAAATAGGAAAGGTAATGGCTTATAGAACTGGAAAAGATAGAGACAAATAGCTTCAAACAGAGCTGGATTCAGGAACTCCAATTCGGTCATTGGATTGCTCTTTCTCCCCTCCCCACCTCCTGCTGCCTCTGCTTGTTGGACTTCTGGTGGGAGGCACTTTTTCTCCATTTTTTCCTGAACTTCTTCAAGAGGAGGCAGGGAGAGAAATGAGAATCACAACAATTGGCAACTTCAAATTCACATCATCTCACTTAGTGACTCTAGAAGGAAGACAGGGTTATTCTTTCCCAATATTCCTCTCTATAATCCCAGAAAGGAATCAGGCTAGTCCCATGCTGGCCATTTAGACCTATCACAGTGTGGGGCACAGACACTGTGACTGGTCCAACCTGGGCCCTTTACTCCCATCTCAGGAGATAAGGCAGGTCTGTGACTGGTGATCCTGCCAGAACTGTGTGGTCTGAAGAGCAGGTGGTGAGTGCTTCCCTAAAGAGAGAATGGCATGGAGGGAGCGGGGTGTCCAGGCATCAAAAGGATGAAGAAGATACTAAGAGGATACACACTGTAGATATTATTATTCCTATTTATTAATTTATTGAAACTGAGTCTTGCTGTGTTGCCCAGGCTGGAGTGCAGTGATGAGATCATGGCTCACTGCAATCTCCAACTCCTGGGCTTGAGCAATCCTCCCGCCTTAGCCTCCCCAGTAGCTGAGACTACAAGCATGAGCCACCACGCCTGACTGATTTTTGTATCTTTTGTAGAGACAGTCTCACTATGTTGCCCAGGCTAGTTTTAAACTCCTGGCCTCAAGGGATGCTCCCACCTCAGCCTCCCAAAATGCTGCGGTTACAGGTGTGAGCTGCCACAGCCAGCCTCCAATTTAACAAATAAGAAAGCTGAGTCTCAGAGAAGTTAATAAATGATGATAGTCAGAAGAACCTCAAACCCATCTCTGCCTGACTCAAAAAACCCCATACTCCTTGGCATGAGGCTCCTAACCACTCAACCAGCCCCTAAACCTGAGCCTCAAGTCATGACTCAGACTCTCAACGCTCAGGAGCCCAGGCCCCTGGAAGGTGTGAGTTTACAAACCGAATCTACACAAGGGATTTTAGAGGAGGCCGCTTTTCTTCCCCTTGCATAGTGTGTGGAACATGCTGCTCCAGGCAAGTTCCTGTTGTCTGGGCAGTGAGCATCTCAAGGGGATTGGAGACCACAGGTGCCCTTGCCAGGGGCAGCATTAGCCAAGAGTTAGAACAAGCATTGAGGGCACTGAAGTATGATCTGTTTGTCATTTGGACACATTCTCCAGCAAAATGCCCAGCTCACAACACCCAGACACAGTCAGACCATTGCTTGCTGCCTCTTGATTCTTCCCCCAGGCTACTTTGAGGCAGCCAGACCCTCCTTCTGGCTCTCCTGGCAGTCCGACCTTGTCCATTTCTCTCTAGGGGTGATTCATAGCCATCAAATCTGGATAAACCTTAGGGAGCCTGTAGTCCAACCTCGTTCATTTAACAGATGAGAAAACACAGCCCAGAGAGGCCCACGCACTTGTTCAAGGGCATGGAGTAAAATATGAGCATATTATATGCCAGGCTCTGTGGTAGGCACTTCTGCAGAGCTGATCTCATCTCATCCTCATATGAACCCTGTGAAGTGGATGCTATTACCTCCCAGTTTACTTATGGAGAAACCGTGACTTGGAGAGGTCAAGTGCTTGCTGAAGGTCACACAGCTAGTAAGTCACAGAGCTGAGTTTCAAACACATGCCTTTTTGTTGTAAAAACCCAAACCCCGAGTCACTGTGCACCTCATTATTCTACTTGCCATTTCTTGCAGCCTTTTCCCCAGGCTCCCTGGCCCCTGCTTTGCAGTTCACTTTGGCCAATAGGTGCTTCCAGAGGAAGGCAGGAGCAGAGGAGGTGCCATTGGCTGTTCCTTCTCTCTTTTTTCCTGGCCTATGCAAAGGAAAGAAGTTCCTGCTTCTTCGGTGGCTGTGGCAGCAGCTACAGGGGCCAACTGCAGCTGGCCAGGAGGTGGGTGGCTCTGGCAGTAGTGGCCCCAGTGATGGATTACACCAGCAGCAGCAGCATGGCACAAGCCTGACCAGAGTCAGCAGGACATGCAGTCCTGAGCCCGTGGCTCCTGCTATTTGTGCCTCCAGCCCTAGGGGTGGCAGTGTTCCAAGTCACTGATCTTGGGGTTGTCACACCTTCTTTCCTCTTTCAGCTCTTTTAAGACAGTTGTAGGGAGTTCCCTCAATCAAATCTCCCAAGTTCAAAGTCTTTGTTTTTCTCAGGCTTTCCCTAAATGAACCCTGATGGCTACAGCACTTGCCACTAGGAGTGATCCCAGGAAACAAACCATCAAGGATGGGATTTGGATGTCGGTTGTCTGGCGTGCAGTGAGGATCTCATTACCAGTGGAAAATGGGAGTCTGGTAGTGCCTGAGATGCAGTGGCACCAACGTTACTTAAATTAGTGCCTGTGGCTGTCTGGGATGAAATGCCAACTAAAGGCAACATTTCAGGTGGACCATGTGGCTGCCCATTGAACTATTATGGTGGTGTTGATGACTCCTTTACTGAAACCCCAGGGCTTGTCTGGGGAAGGGTTTGTCATTGAGTGTGGGAGTGACGGAAGAGGAAGGCAGGTGAAGAGGCTGAAAGGGTCAGAGCCAGAATGGGAAAGGTGATTAGTACCCACAGGTAGGGGTAAGACTCATTCTTGCGGGTAGCAGAGAGATACTGCAGGCAGACTAGTTAGAGAGGCAGCCTGGGCTGGGGGAAAGAGCTGGGGCCAGCAGATCAGGAACACAGCCACACTCTACCTCTTTCTAGCTGTGTGACCTTGGCCAGAGCACTTACCCTCTCTGAGCCCTCCTTGGCAGCTGGGTGGGGCCATAGCACCCTGCTCAGACAGCTGTCAGGAGGATTAGAGGAGACAATGTATGGAAAGTGGTTCTTAGTGAATATCAAAAACGGCCGTGACTGTCATTGTTGCTGTCATCATGGAAGCAGTCCTGGGAGGCAGACCTCCTCCTCCTCATCCTCTCCCAGCTCCCAGGCACTCCCTGCAGCCCCACCCTGCTGGGGCTGCTCCTGTTCATGAGTCCTGAGAAGTGGCTGGTTTAGCAGAGCCAGTTCCTGGAGACCAAAGAAAGAAGGGCCAGGGGTGGGTGTAGGTAACTGTTCTGGGCTCCAGGAAAGAGCCTGGGGAGAAGCTGCTGGCAGAGGCCGACATTCATCCTGAAATAGTTTGTCAAACTGCTGGCTGACAGCAGAGCTGGCCAGAGATCCCAGGTTTCTCCACCTGTCACTACCAGGCCGTGGGGACTTGGGCAAAAGCCCCCTGGAAAAGAGGGAGGTTGGAGTAATGGCCACCAACGTGGCCACCTAATAGCGGTTCCCAGACATTTTCATAGCCTGCCAGCCTCTTCCAAATCCAGTTGCTGGATTTGGGAGCCAGATCCTAATTGGTTGGGCATCATGTCTCACCAACCAGACCAAGAGCCCCAGCCCAGAGCCTTGCCTTCAAGCTCTCATTCTCTTCATCCACACAGTCCTGTGGCTGGTGGCTGATCCCACTGGAGGGAGGCCTGCCTGGCACAGTGCCCCCTGAGCTGCTCTGGCCGTGTCATGCAACAGCTGGTGAGGATAAGTGACCATCCACCATCAGGGGTAGGACCACCTTTCCAGATCCTTCACACTCCAGAGCTGGAGACGACGTCCAGACAACCAAGTCGCAGCCCTTCTCAGTTCATGGATCTGCCCAGAGAAGCCAGAATCAGAGCAAAGACCACAGCCCAGGGCTCCAGAACCCCGATCCAGTGCTCGCCCCACCACGCTTCCCTGACCCCACTTGTCCTTTCACCCTCATGCTGGTTTAGACACAGCCCCAGACAGCAGCTTCCATTGTGGTCAGGTGCGTGTCTCATTCATGGTGTGACGTCTGGTTTTTATTTAAATGAACAGCAAGGGGAGGTCAAATTACAGTCCATGGAGATGAGAGCGTCTCGTGAGGTGAGGTGAATTTGCCCCACTCCTATACTTCTCCATCAATTCTGAAGCAAAAACTCAAGGGCAATTAGATTTTACATATTTTCCTTTTTATACTTCAATAAATATCTCCTATGAAAACCAATTGGCATTTTATGTACTTAATGCATAATAGCTAGTCTTATAAATCTGAATTATCCCAATAAATCTAAATTAAAGGCCTGGGTTTAAACGTATTTAGGGCAAGTAATTAATAAAATGCTAGCACATCACCATCACTAATCTGTTTACTTCCAGCCAAACTTCTATGTTCAGAGGAGTTTTTTCTTTGCCATATGTGGATGGGAGCAGGGAGGGAGCCCAGGTGCCCCTAAGCAGTTTCCAGGCTGCCATGGAGGTTTTGCAGGGACCTTAGGATACCCCCACCAAGGGTAATGAGAATCGGTGTGATTCCTCAGGGTACTCTTGTTTCCTGGGCCCTAGACTGGGCCTTTTAGGAGATGAATGGGTTGATAGTTAAGAGGCCTCCAAGTGGCCCCAGCTGATGACCTTGCTGTCTCCCCAGGCTGGAGTTCTGGTCACTACACCCCCTGCCACGCTCCTTCTCATATCCACATCTAATGATGGCCACATCCTGTCTCCTCAGCCTCTCCCTCCTTGCAACCCCATTCTCTCTGCTCACAAGGCCCTCTCTGCATCCCAGCTGTCCCTGCCTTGCTCCAGGGACCATCGTGTCTGGCCTGGATGAGGCAACAGCCTCCTGCGACTGGTCCTGCTCCATCTCTCCTACTGCAGCCATCTCTCCTGCTGCAGCCCACCCTCCATGCAGCAGCTCTGATCTTTCTAATACGCATGGTTTGCCCAGTCTCCCCAGGGCCTCCTGCCTTCCAGGGCTCCCCACAGCACTCAGGGTCAAGCTCAAACTTCTCCATGTGGCCTCCAAGGTCCCTCAGCATTCACCCCTCCCCTACTACCTGCCTTGGTCACACTGACCCACTTTGTACAGCTGTTCCCTCTGCCCCTGACCATCCCAGCGTGCCCCCAACCTGCGTGCACCCAACCATGGCTCTATTGTTGAAAAGCTGACAAGCATGCACCAGGGTCCAGCCCCCAATCCCCAGAAAGAAGGGCTTTTCTCCTCTCTGGAAGGACAAGCCGGTAAGCACCACAGCCCAAGTCCCCAGGAGCCATTTGAGGTCATCATTCCTGCTCTTCCCTTGAATACATTTAGAATTATTATTAAAAGGAAGCCTTGGAACTCCAGTCAGGGACGGGGAGGGATCGCTGGTCCACAAATGAAGATGAGGCTCTAACCTCTGCTCTGTAGCAAGCTCTTGTGCTCCTCTGGTCCCAGTGCAGATGCTTTGAACTCAAAGCACTCTTTAGGACATGCCTAGAGGACATGCTCCCTCCCTGGGAGTGGCAGGAGGGCAGGGCTCCCTCCCTGGGAGCGGCTGGTGGACAGGGCTCCCTTCCTGGGAGTGGCTGGAGGACAGGGCTCCCTTCCAGGGAGTGGCAAGAGGACAGGGCTCCCTTCCTGTGTGTGGCTGGAGGACAGGGATCCCTTCCAGGGAGTGGCAAGAGGACAGGGCTCCCTTTCTGGGAGTGGCTGGAGGACACGGATCCCTTCCAGGGAGTGGCAAGAGGACAGGGCTCCCTTCCTGGGAGTGGCTGGAGGACAGTGGCTGGAGCCAATGCAGGCAGGCAGATGAGAGCAGACAGTGGTGGTTGATTAAGGAAAATTCTGTCCCCCTTGGAGAGGAGATAGGGCCAACTATCTAGAAATGCCCCTAGTCTCTCCCTAAAATTCCCCCTGCTCCTCTCACCACCTGGGTCTTTCCAGAAAGCTCCTGAGGAGGACTTGCAGGTGAGGCAGCCGATTCCCCCTCTGGCCATCAGTGGCTGTCCTGCCTCCCTGGGCACGCTGGCAGAGGCACCCCAGGAGCAGGAGGGACAGCTGGTTCTGCCCCAGCCCTGGGCAGGGAGGGGCTAAAGGGGTGTGGTGAGCAGGAGTGTGTCCTCTCATCTTGTCACCGGTGCCCACAGAAGCTCCGCTCTGAGCTCAGGTTTTTTCCTGTTCTAATTAACATGACTGAGAATCAAACTCCACACCCCATGAGCTGGCTCCCCTGAGAGCATTCCAGCTCAAATACTGATTAGATATGAAACGCTTCCCATCCTCGGAGCCCGAGTCAGGGAGGCAGAAACCAGAGATGGAAGCTGTAATTACCAGCTGATTATGCAGTGTGAGTTATTAAAAGAGAAAATAAAATGAAAACCAACATCCCCCAAATAAAAACAATTAACAACACTCTCTGTTATTTCTGCCTGACTTAAAGAGATGCGGGCATTTGTGTGGTTTACTCTTTCCATTCTGAAAGTTCCACATATTCACCCATGGCATTTGCTGAGCTCTCACCTACTATGTGCCAGGTATGTGCTGGGGGCAGGAGTGAGAAATAAACAACTCAGACAAGGGGCCGCCCTCCTGGGGCTCACAGTCAGGAGGGGCATGGTCTTTCAAGGAAGAGGCACACGGGCAAGTGTGTAATTAGACCTTGGATGTCTCCAAGTATGCCACATACAAGAGGCTGTGGGAAGATGAGGGAGACTAACTCAGATAGGGGTGATGTTAGGAGCAGATATTTAAGTTGAGACCCGAAGAAGAGCTGAAGAAGAGTAGGGGCATGACAGAGTGATCTAGGGAGCAGGACAGCATGTGCAAAGGCCCTGGGGTGGGAAGGAGTGTGCTGGGAGGAATAAAGAAGGCCCTGGGGCAGTGTGTGGTGAGGGGAGAGCATGAGGAGCAGGAAGAGGCAGCAGCAACCCCAGGTCTGCTGCCCCCAAAGCCTGAGCCTTACCTGACGCTCTTTCAGGGACCACCCACCCTATGGAGGGATCAGTAGGGCACAGATGGGGAGGAGCCAGGGCAGGGCGCTGTTTGGCCTCCAGAACAGAAGCAGGGGTGAGCCAGGGAGCAGCCATGCCTCTGATGCTGGGACTCCCTCCCACCCAGAAGTGCTCCCCTTTCAGGCCCTGGCACCCCCAGCAGCCTTTAGAGCCCACCCACTCCAGTGCACAGGCCTCACCTGGCACTGTCCTGAGCCCTGTTCTGACATCGTGGAGGAGGGCGGTGCGTTCGGCTCCACAGGCTGAGAAAACACACCCACATCTCCCTGTGCTAACGCCCCCTGATTTTCATTAAAAACAAGCAGGGGAGAGGAGGGACGCATGGATTTGTAATGAGCCCCAACACATCACCTGGTTACAGATCTCATAGCCTATCTGATCTGCTCAGGCCTGGCTGTAATGACATGGTCCCCCCATCTATCATGGCCTATGACTAGGTACGTGCCTTGGGCAGGAAAGACAGCCCTCAGGCTGTCCCTTTTCAGTGGCAGGGCCAGGGTGGGCGTGGGGCTCAGCCACAGCCAGAGGGCTCTGGTTGCCATGGAAACGGGTGGCTGGGGAAGGCTGGCCCTAAGCAGAGGCCCCTCAGCCAGGCTCCAGTGTCCAGAGCCTGGTCGATCTGAGCCTGGGTAGAGCATTGGCCCCTGGGTTCTGTGACCCTTGTTCCCCTTGTGCAGGTGGAAGCCACCCGTCCCTTCAGACCCCCCAGGACAGAGGACTCAGGCTCCTTCTAGAGCAGCCTTCATTCACTACCAAGTTCCCGCCCACGGAGATGAGCAGAGCCCAGGTTCAGCTGGGCACCTTCAGGTTTAGAGACCTCAGCTGCTGGGGCTGAAAACAGAGGCCACTGGAACAAGCCCGGAAAGAACCAGGACTGAGCTTGTGATGGCCCAGAGGCCTTCAGCTCCCTCTGCTCCTTTTCTTGGAGATAGCTGAGGCTCTGAGGGGTGGGCAGTGCAGACCCACAGTCGTCGTGCTCAGCCCCAACTTCCCTGCAGATGCCTTTCCCTGACATACAAAGCTCCAACCCCAGCCAGGCTTTTCAGGCCCTTGTGTGTCCCGTTGGCCTGCAGACCACAGCAGGGCTCAGCCCCAGTTTCCGGACCATCTGCCCACATGGCCAAGGCTGGTCCTGGATCCTGAAACCCACAGCCACCAGCTCCCACCTTGTGTCCAAGCTGCCCTTGCAGCACTTGAGCCCAGCCAGCCTTCCCTGGCCCTGTCTGCTCCCTGGAACCACTGGCCACCCTGACTGCCCTGCCAGGGCCCAGCTGTCCTTCTGCCCAGCAGCCCCCTTTCCTCTGTGGTGTTAGGACCCCATCTTTCTTTGGGAATGGTCCCTCCCATCCCTGCTCAGTTCATGTGATTCTGTGGGGCAGGTCCGGGCACAGCCAGGCGGGGTCTTCCTTCCATCCCCCATGCAGTGAGTGGATCCGTGACAAGCAGGCAACCCGAGCTGAGTCAGGGAAACCCATTGCTGGGATTTCTGCTATGGTGGTGAGGAAGGAGGCCCTCTAGGTCTTCCGGGGCAGATGGAGTGGCTGGGATGAGGCTTGGAGGACCCCACAGGGAGGTGTTGGGCATCTGAGTCCTTGTGGAATCAGGTAAGAACCTGGATCTCTCTTATATACATATACACACACACACACACACACACACACACACACAGAGACACACACACAGAGATGCATACACAGAGACACACATGCACAGCCTCCTTGTGCATGGCCCAGCACATAGTAGGTGCTCAGCAAACACTCCCTAACACATTGAAGAGCACATTCTGCTGGGAGCAGTGGGGGATTCAACAGTGAGTTTCCAGCAGAGCCACTGACCCCCTGGAGGCATGGAGGGGAGAGGATACTGGGGACCACTCTATCCCTGGTCCCCAGTTTACACAGCCCAAACCCTGGCTTTAGAGCAGAGTCCTCAGCAGGCGGCACACTAGGAGCACCCAGGAGTTTTGAGATGGCACCTTGCAGGCCTGGCCCAGCCCTATCACTGCACTAGAGGCAGGGCCATTATGGGGTGTTGTGGTCAGAGGGAAGCAAGGGCAGTGGACCCAGGACCTGGCCCTCCTGCTCTGCTGGCCTCAGCTCCCAGAAGGGGCAGACCTAGGTGCCCACCTGAGGCTGGTGGAGATGGGTCCTGGATGCCTGCCTGCTGCTGGTCCTCCTTTGCAGTTCAGTTAGGGGATGCCAAGGTGCCATAGGGGATCTCAAAGCCTCTTGTGACGCCACAGGCAGCCTCTACTGCGCCCCCACCCTCTCCACTCAGCACCTATGGGCTCCTCAGGATGTTTTCCTCCTGCCCTGTCCTCAGAGCCAGGGCCCCACAGCTTCTGAGGATGTCGTAGCACAGGCAAGGCTGTTGCAGCACAAGAGGGTCATATGGCTCATTGGCTCATGCTTCTTGTTACTGCAAAATACGTGTAGCTGCCTGAGAAATGAAGATCTATTGACTCTTGCCATCTTAAAACACACTTTCAGTGTATAAGCATGCACATACTTGATCTTTCTTCATATCTCAGTGTGAAATAATCACAGACTCCCCCATAAACCATAAACCGTCAGGGGCCTGGGTGAAATATGGGTGTCTTTAGACCCGTGGTTCTCCACCTTGGATCGGAATCACCAGGGGAGCTAGGAAGACTGACCAGCATGTGCCCCTCCCCATGCTAGGTGTTAGCTTAATTCATCTTGAGCAATGCCAGGCACCTCCCTAGATGGTCCAAATGCTGGAATGCTGAGCATCACTGTAAACAACTGGTTTTCCATGGTATGGTGGGGGATTCCAGCCGGATCTCAGAAATGTCTGGATCCCACTTGACAATCCACACTCCCAGCCCTCCCCTCACTTTCAGGGTTTCACAGGGAAGCAGCTCTACTCAAAGGAGAAAGAGCAGAGTGGACACAGGGGATCACTCTGTGGTGGCTTCAGGCTGCATCAGCTAAGCTCATCAGGACCGTGTTTCCCAAATTATCTTCCCCACATGGTTTCCAGTTGGCCCTGTCTCCTGTCCACAAGAAATACTATGCACATGTTTGGAAGGCAGGAGAGAGGCAGCATCTGTGCCTGTTGGCCTCTGAAGGTCATAGCTGGGCAACAGGCATGGGGCAGCTTTGTCTGCTGGTCCGCCATGTTGGCATGGGCACCATCTGGTGTGTGGTTTCTCCAGCTCCTACCGGATCTCTTCCTCCAGCCTCCCCAGGTCCCAGACCAAGCACACGTGGAGCCCTGTGGTGCGCGGTGTCAACCTCCCTGCAGGTCACGGGTCAAGGTAGAAGGAGTGAGGGACAAACAAAGATTCCAAGGTGTCTGTGTGGGTCCCAGCTCATGGGTTCTATTTTATCCTTAGATTTCACTTTGTCCTCACTTTCATCCACACGCAAGTCCTCTGTGCCTCCCTGACCAGCTGACATAAAGGCACTTCAGCCTCAGCGCTAGAGTGAGAGGCAGCAAACAGCCTCCACAGGCTGCTTCTCCAGCCCCACAATTGCATAAGATCTAGCCCCTCTTAAAACAAGAACAAACCCACCTTTTTCTTTTCTTTTTCTGTGAGAGCAACTCCGCAAAATAAAATTCCAGTTTATTATTAATGTTGTGAACAACAATTGTTTCACACATACATCAAACAGGCCAAAATAAATACATAAATGAACAGCAACTGTATAGACAAAAAATGACTTTGTAACCACCTCATACAAACCAACTACTTGTTTTTATCTTTGACCTTTTTCACCATCTCATACAAGCCAACTACTTGTGGTATGGCTAAGGACATTCACAAAAGCAGTTACTGGAATGCTCAAAATAAGTTTGGGTTTTTGTTGTTGCTACTTTTTTTACAAGTTTTTTTCCACCTTTGATATTATAATGAACATGGTCATACCACAAGTAGAGTCAGAAGCAGGACAGAGAATGCTCTGAAGGCTGGTTTGGTCATTCCAGATCATTAGAAATGGCTGACCCTAACAATCTATACAAAAACATAAAATGTAAATTAAAAATATAAATGAGTCTCATGTTTAAAGTAGTTTTACAAGAAAAAACAGGGCCTGGGAATTTTGGTTCTTCTTTCTTCCCCTGTTGCACATTCTCATGGTTTTCGTTCGGTGGCACCCAACCAAAGCAAGGGCCATCTGTGCAAGCTCACCTTTTCTTCTACAGCACTTAGAGCATTTTTGCTTCTCTGATTGATCCTTGACTGATTTTTAAGAAGTCTTATTAATAGCTATGTAAATGCCTGATGCGGCTGCCACAACCCCCATTTGGGGGCCTCTGGTAGGTCCCAGCTCAAACCTTGTACCCACCAATGGCCCATCTGCTCTCCAGTTCATTTGTTCATTTCCCCCTTTCCATGCCCCATGTCTCAGGAGTCTAGGTGTTCCAGGGCCCTTGGCCTTCTGGCCTCCTGATAGATTAAGCTGGAAGAGATACTGGAGTAGTATGCTGCTTTTCTGCTTCAGGTGGCATTTTCAGCAGCAGCTGCCTCTCCTTTGTGATTCCAGCTCCCATCGGACAGCCCCTGTTTCCATGGCTCCAAGCTCTCTTGATGTTCTCCCTCCACCATGGCTCTGGCTTCCACCTGATAATCCCAGCTTCTGGGCTCCAGGCATGCCACCTTGTTTCTGTGTCCTTTCAGTCCTAGGAATGACAGCTGCTTTTCACTACTGCTGTGTTTTGGGTGGCCTCATCATCTTTCTGGCTCTTCAGCTCATCCCTCTTCTACCTATAACCAGTTTCCTGCGTTGGACCCTTTGCTGAATCTCTAGTGTGGTTTTTCTGTTGCTGACTGCACCATGACTGGAGGTCCAAGTGAGTCTTGAGTGAGACTTCCTGCTTCCTCCCATCCTGGCTTCACCGTGGCTGGGTCTGCAGAGCTGACTTACCTTCTAATTGCAGGTGGTGGACAAGGAGCTGTGAAAGGGAGAGAGATGGGTTGGCCGCCATCACCTTCCATGCATTGACCCTGCCTGCTTATGATGGTGGCCCAATCAGTGTCCACTTCTGACCAATCTCTTCCTTCCTTGGGGAGTAGAACGAGGTCTTAAAAGGGCACCACATGTGGGTCTGGTACAGAATGAAGTTCAGAAGTTTCCTCCCCAGCAATAATAATGAGTCACACTGTGATAGTTGTTGCTATGTTAGTGATTACTGGAAACACCAAGCAGGACATCAATTATTGTTCATTTCAGCTGGGAGGTGAACTAAGACTCTGAGAAGTTCTGCTTTCAACCTAGATCTTGGAGGTGTGATTTCAGTGGGCAGCTATGGATTCAGTGTTGAGGGATGGAGGCAGAAGGAGCTTGTATTAGTCTATTTTCATACTGCTATGAAGAAATACCCGAGACTGGGTAATTTATAAGGAAAAAGAGGTTTAATGGACTCACGGTTCCACATGGCTGTGGAGGCCTCACAATCATGGTGGAAGGCAAAGAAGAAGCAAAGGCATGCCTTACATGGCAGCAGGCAAGAGAGTGTGTGCAGGGGAACTGCCCTTTATAAAACCATCAGATCTCATAAGGCTTAATCACCATCACAAGAACAACATGGGAAAAACCTGCCCTCATGATCCAATTACCTCGCACCTGATCCCTCCCATGACATATGGGGATTATGGGAGCTACATTTCAAGATGAGATTTGGGTGGGGACACAGCCAAACCATATCAAGCAGGAGTATAGAAGGTTCAGAAACACTGAGGAGTCAGGTGTGGCTGAGGACGAAGGATCCCATAGATAAGGCTGGGGTTAGGAAAAGTGGCTTCCAGCAGAACAGAAGAGCTGGTGGGAATAAAGATGGAAGACTTAAAGTCACAGAGGGTCAGAGATAAACATTCCCCAGACATCGTACAGTGCGGGACTGAGATGAGCACCGCCAGTGGGCTGAAGGTTCAGAGCAGGTTTCTTCGAAGCACACAGCTTCAGATTACTAATAGGCTTTAGGTGAGTAGAATTAGTAGAATACAAAATCATTTCTTAAAGCCTTAGAATTTTAAAGACTTGTAATCTTAGGACAGTTGAATCATTGGATCTCGGAGTCTTCGGTTTTTAAAACAACAGAAATATTGTATGTTAGATCGCTCAAGGGTGTCACACCCAGCCCCTCCTCCTCCTGGGTATGATAATATGTACTCTGTGCTCAGCGCTTTGCACACAGTCTGTCCTTTCGTCTCCATGACAACCCTAGGAAGCAGGAACTATTATTCTGCCTGATTTTCCAGATGAAGAAACTGTGACTCAGTGAGGGTAAGTGGGTTGCAGAAGGTCAGATACCTTGTAGGCAACATGGACAGGGTTCAGCCCAGACCTCTCAGTCTCTGAAGCCCATGCACTCAGCCTCTCTGCTGTTTGCCTCCTGCAAAGCCCCTCTGCTGAGTGCTCACCCATCCTCTGTGCACTCCTCCAGGGATGGGGAGCTCATTACCCCTTCCCAGGGTTGTCCATCCATCCCAATTCTAAACACCTTTCTCCTTTTCAGAGCACCCACTCATTGGCCCCAAACCTCCCTTGGGAAACCCCACAGAAGACAAACCTTCACTCAGGACTCTTGTAGGGAGAGGGAGCATCTACTGGAAGTGGGGCAGCAACTACACAGGAGAAGAAACTCAGATGAGGAAAGCCCAGATGCAGCCCAACCTGGTGAAAGATGAGGGAGTTTACCCTGAAGGAGGGAAGCAACTAGAGGCATTGGGAGCAGGCCCCCTGGAAGACTAATGGGACAAAGCCTAGAACACTGGGCCATGCGGGGGGTGAGGCATGCATTCATAATTCAGAAATACAATTCTCCAGCAGTCAGAGTTATGGGGCCTAATGAGATTGGAATCGTAAGTGCTATGCCTTTAATTTCTTGGCTTTTCTCCCTGGAAACTTATTCTGTAAAATGTGCCTTGTGCCATCCATCCTCCCAGATGGCTTTTTAAGTGAAGCTGTTTGTTAAGTGGGAGAAGAACAGAGACAGGGTGGGAAGGGGAGGAGCAGGTGGAGCCACTGCAGCCCCCAGGGAGGAGATCCAGTGGGAACCGCAGTTCACTCCTGGCCAGGGTGGGCTTTCCAGGATGGAGAGCTTCCCTACCTCCAGGCTCAGCCAGGCCTACAGGGCTCAGAATCCCTATGATCACTGCTGTATTTTGAGCTCTCATTGTCTTATTCTAGATGCTTTGCATATATTAGCCCGACAATCTCTCACAACACGCTTAGGACCAACCAACAGATAGAGAAACTGAGGCCCTGGAAAGCAGAAGTGAACAAGGCTACACAGCAGGTCACTGGAGACGGATAAGAAAACACCATTGCTATCCAGCCCACGTGGGCCTCAAATGGATTCTGGTCCCGTCTCCTCCTCTTGTGGGTTCTTGTTTCCCCTCCCCCTCTTCCTCCTTCTTCGGTACAGCCCAGTCTCCCTCCATTCCCCCCGCTCCCCAGCGTGCTGCACTGCTTTACCTCTGCACGCCTCCAGAGCCCCCATGGCCTCTCTTCCTGAAGGGCAGCTCAGCACAGGAAGCACAGCTCCAGCTCCCGTATTGACCTCACCCCACCTCATCCTCCCACCTTCCTCCTCTGCTTTCTGAAATGCCTTGAGTCTCAGATAGCACTTCTCGCCCAGTACATCATAGAATAAACCTGTATTCCTGGGAAGGGAGGCTGATGAACCCTTGCTATTCATACCCTTCTTGAGCCAGGAGTACTGCGTGCACTCCTTCACAGTGCCCATGGGGCCAGGGAGTACCAGCAGACACCCAAGGGATTACCCGGGTTTACAAGCCTTCTTCCCTGCCCCCTTGTAAAAAGGTAGCCCTACCTCTTCCTACAGACCAACATTCATCCCCTCAGCCACTATTGTAACTCCATTTTTTTGGAGATTGCCTTTGGGGCAGCCAAAACTTGTAGTTTCAATGGGACCCTTGCTGTGTGTCCTAGCAAGAGTATGTGTCTTTGGGGACCAGGATTTCCAAAGTTGTAGAGCTAAGAGTGGCAGAGCTGTAAATAAGTATTGCTGTCTGTTCCATGTGAATGTGAGCTGTTTCTTATTCCGTTTCCTAATAGAAATGGAAAGGAACACATTTCCTAAGTCTGCGGTTGTGTACTTTCTTCCTGAGAACTCTTTAATCTGTTCCAGCAATGATACTGTGTTCCGCATGTCGCCTCCAATCAAGGCTGCTACCTGATGGAGCCTGCAGTTGTCTAAGGTCATTTTCCAGGCTCTTTCTATTTCTGCAGGGGCCAGACTTGCAGATCAAATGGAGACATGATAAGAACACCGTCTCTGTTAGATTTTTAATGATGTTACTAATCTTCACTATCCTCTACCCCCTACCTGAGATGTGATATTGTGTTCATGGTAATCTTGGCCAGGAAGGGGATAATTTCAGAGGCTTTCACTTCTTCACTATGATAGTTCTTACCTCACAAGCCAGGAGCCCAAATGTGGGGTTAACCAAACTGCCAAGTGTATTAATTCCAATTATGCACTGCAAGACTGGGGAATGGGCCACTGGGTGGTTCTGTAGAACCAGTGGGCCCAGTGTAAAATAGACTTTAGCCAGGATTCTATTTAATACCCAGCTCCTATATGCCCCTACTCGAACAAGGGAGTCATGATGACACTGAGTCTCCAGGAATCAATGCCATCTCAGACTCTGTGCCCAATAGTCCTCAAAATGTCTGGTTATTCTCCTTTCCCCAGCGTACAGTCACCGGCCTCACTCACTGTCAGTCCCTTTGGGGAAGGACTAAGGGAATCATCATGGTCTATACTTACCATATTAAAGAGAACCTGGCCACAACTTCAATTGGTTCCAGATCTGAAAATTGACTATGGTCTGATAACTGAGCAACTGATTATTATGTTTTAATGGAGTGGCTTCTGTAAGCCCTTCACCATTCTTGTCTTTTATTAAGCTTTTATTTTGTGAGGATTACATATTCACATGAAGTTTCAAAAATAGCAGAGAGGTCCCACATACCTTTCACCCAGCTTCCCCCAATAGTTACAACTCATGTACCTCTAGTACAATATCAAAATCAGGAAATTGACATGTGTGCAATTTGTATGTATAGTTCTATACATCCGTCTTATCATATGTGTAGATTTTTGTAACCACACCCAATCAACATCAACTATCTTATCACCACAAAGATCTTCCTCAATTTACCCCTCTGAAGTCACACCCACCATCCTCCCACTCCCACCATTTCTAACCCCAGCAACTACTAATCTGTTCTCCATTTCTTTCATTTTGTCAGTTTAAGACTTACATAAATGGAATCATGCAGTATGTAACCTTTCAGGACTGACATTTTTTCTATTTGATATAGTGTCTTTGAAATCAACCCAAGTTGTTTCCGGTATCAGTAGTGTGCCCCTTTCTATTGCTGAGTGGTATTGTGTGGTACGAGTGTCTGTCTTTGTCTATTATTGGCCATCAATGCTAGGTGACACACTTGTGGCCATCTTTCTCTACACTTTCCCACAGGTCCAGCTCCTGTGGCTTTCCCACTGGTCTTACCATTCATTTTAGTAACTGCAGCCCCCTTGCTTCCAGTGGTAAGAGCCACCAGCCAGCCTCCATTACTCAGGGTACCCAGCCTCTGTTACTCAGGGCCCCCTCATCCCAGATGAGAGGAGAGCCACCACCGCACTTCTCAGGGACACGGATGCCCCTCTCCCCAGTGTATTCCTGATAGCTTTGGTGAATGACATGTCCTCGGGCCCTCCTGTGGGCATTCCAGCCTCCTCTCTCCACTCAGCCTTTATTCCTTCCTCTACCACCTGCCAAGGCAACTCAGGCATTTTCACATCATTGAGAATCAGCAATCACTTTTTTCCAGGGCATACTCTGGGGGCCTCGCTGGATTATTAAATCCTGTGTCCCCCAATGTTCCATGAAAGGGCCATATATGCAATACGACTCCCAAATGCTGAAGGTGCCAAGAAACCAAAGAACAAGGCAGGCAGATTCAGTTTTATTGGGGGAACTTACAGAGAGAAGCATGGTCTTGGGTAGCCACAAGACAAGTAGATCTCTGTGCTGTTACTCCCCAGATCTAGGGCTTATATGCCATAGGGAAAGGGTAAGTGCTCTGTCAAGACAATTAAAGGCAGCCCTCTAGAACAGGCAACAATGCTGTGTGCATCATAGCCTATAATTGATAACATCAACAAGGTTGACGTGCTCTAACACTGGGGACAGTAAATAAAGTAGGGATCAGAAAACATTCACGGGACTGGGGCTAATCAGAAGTCAACGTGGCAGATTAGCGTCCAAGATGGAGTCACTTTGTCTCTACACCCAACATGCCCTCAAGTCAATAAGTTCTGTTCATGCAGTCTTATATGATGGCTCCTTGATCAACATACATTAAATCCACTCCCCTGCTTCCAATAGTACATGTTAGCTAATTCTTGCTACCCTTGGTGGACAGTTTCTTTCTTCTCTTATCAGGCTCAGAACACTCCCAAGCTAGATTATGCTAGAACTGAATCCCTATATAACATCCTGGCAGGTAGAAGAGGGGGTGAGTCAGGTGCTGAAGGAGGCTCCTGCTACCTTATGGAGGAGAGGCCTCTACAGCATCTTTCAGCACAGTAGAAGTTCTGGACCTTTATAGGGAATGGTAGCCATATCTGAGAGCCCAGAGGGTTTTGAGGAGGGTTACAGGGTTAATATCTTCTGCTATCCTTGTCCCATGTTTCAAAGTTTCAGATGTTTCCCATCAAGGCCCTGACCTTTGTATAACAGACCTTCCTTGGCTGAGCAGCATTCAAATATGTCTAGAAGGCTATGACTCTGACAATTAGATCCTTGATCTGATTTTCAGCAGAGTCTGCCATTCCACTGCAAGGGATAAGGGCCTCTTTGTGAGCCGCCATAATGGCTGGCTCTCACTCCTAGCCATTAAGGGCTTATTAAGAGCCTCCTGTCTCTCATTACCCTTCCACAGGGTATGAATACAACTTAGACTCAATTCTCAACAAAGTAAAAATGTTTGAATTGTCTTAGCAGATGGTAGGTAGAGGAAGCAACCAGCCAACTCCGCTGCCTTTATGGGCATTGTCCCTGCCACCTCACGTCTTTTGAATGCCTGAATCATTGCACCTGCCACAGGGTGGTCCTCCACTGGCACATTTTCCCAGGTAACCACAGATAAAAGTCTTGAGCAGTTAAGCCACCACTTTATGCCAAGCAGTATCTGTGTCCAAATTTCCACCATGTTGGAGTTCTTTGCCTAGGGTGGGTGAGCCAGTTCTTAACCCCTTCTCGTCACTTATTTTCTTGGACCACTTTTTCCCTCAGACAACTAACTTTTGTGAGTCTGAGTTTTCCAAGAAGCAGACAGCAAAATGGAATTATACACAAACAAGATTAAGTCTGGCAAACGCTGTGAGGAGCAAATGCAAAGGGATTCCAAGAAGCCTAAAACAGCCATCAGGCTGCAATTCAGGTCTGATCCTTGTGAAGGAGAAAGAAGGAAGGGAAGGTTGGGTGGAGTATCATAGATGGTAGTGAAGGGAATGAGGTGAGCAGCTTTTAGAAAGTTTCTTCTTCATGGAGAGGGTAAAAAAAGAGCTCACATTTACCAAACACCCACTCTGAGCCAGGCCCTATATATCAGTGTTTATATAGCTCTCTAGGGCACCTTATAAGGTGGTTACATTGCCCTTATTTTACTGAGGAGGAAGCTGATGCCCAGAGGGGCCACCTGGTTATCATATGGCAGTGAGCCAGGGCTGCTAGCCAGTGGACTGATGGCAAAGTCCATGCCTTGTCCATGGCACCACACTGGCCCTGAGAGCACCATGGACAGAGGTCCAGGTAAGTGGCCCGTCATTGGCCCAGTATGGCCAGAGCTCAGGGTCAGGGTTTGGAAGCTGTGGGAGGAGCCAGTCAGAGTCAAATCATGATAGGCTCTAAATGCCAGGATAGAGGGGTTAGATTTGATCATGTAGGCCAGAGGTGGCCTCTGGGCATATCTAGTCTGCAAGCAGGATTTGTTTAGCTCATTCAAAGTTTTAAAAACATTTAATTTAATTCCCAAGAAAAACTTTCAGATTTGAAATAAAAATCTTCATTTCTGGTCTCTCCTGAAAAATGAGAATATGTGACCATTTGGGACCCTATTTCCTATTGCAGGAGTTGAGGTGAAGTGGTGACAGGTGCTCTCCACATTGCAACCACCTATGAGGAAGCCACCACACACGAATGTCCCTGCTTGGCTCCTTGTAAATAGGATAAGTGAGGCTCTGCTGCAGTGACAATTCCAAATCTCACTGTCTTCACACAGCTCATACTGTAGGTCCAGGAGATTTGGCAATTCGGGCTGCCTCTGCAGTTCCATCACCAGAGCATAAGTCTTCTTCCATGATGCCCAGGCCAAGGAAAGAGAGCATTGAAGGGTCTTACGCTAGAAATTAAGTGCTTCAGTCTGGAGGCATCCTAAGCCTCTTCTGCTTACAACTCATTATGGAGATCTGGTCACATGAACCCAAATAATGTAAGGGGATCAGAAAGGTGGGCTCCTCCTTGCTCCAAGTAGGCATGGAAAACCACATATGAGTGGGCAGGAGACATCTTTACTCTGTGCCTATAGACTTTAAGTCTGTAACCCTGATACAGGAAGCAGCATCTCAAATTCACTTACCTAGGGCTTCTATCTGCAAGTATCATTCTAAAATTTCCTCCATGACACTTTAGTTAATTCTTACCATAACTCTATGCAGTAAGCATTACAGGACTAGTTTTATGGAGGGGAAACTGAGACAGAGAATGATTATGTAACTTTCAAGCCCAGGCCATGTGGCTCCAAAATCTGCCTTGTCAACCACCATCCTACGCTGTCTTCAGCAGAGCACAGGGAGGAAGAGGGAAATGCAAGTCATGGGAGTTCAGGCAAAGGAAAAGGGGAGGATGTGGTGGCCGTGTGTGTGTGCAGAGGCAGGGGTGTACGTGTGTGTGTGTGCACAGGCAGGGGTGTGCATGTGTGTGTGTGTGTGTGTGTGTGTGTGTGTTTAAAGAGCACTTGGCAGTTCAGGCTTCAACAAATATTTACTGAACACCTACTATGTGCCAAGTAGTGTTCTTGGTACCAGATGGGCTGGAGGGAGGGATAGCAGCAGGAGGCTTTGCACAGGTGGCTACACAGAGACCCAGGAAGGATAAAGGACATGCCCAGGCACATAGCAGGTGAGGGTAGGGGTAGGACCAGCTGCCCTGACTCCCTGCCAGGGCTGTCAACCCCAGCCTAGTTCTTGTCTTTGTCATAAGGCTTCCTGGGCACGTGGGGATCTGATATGATGATCATGTCACTGGAAGCCAAGCACCCCAGGCCAAGGCTCTGGCAGTGGGGACAGGCACCCCTCATGGGCTGCTGGAGGTGCCAGTCAGGGTGACTTCAGGAAAGCCACTGGGCGATAAAGCCCCCCAGCCTGGGAAGTGTCCCATTTCTGGATGTCCAAATCCCACCTGCAGGAATCTGTCCTGAGGAAGTGATCAGGGAGCCAGGCAAAAGGTGCCCAAAACGTTCATGGCAAAACGTTCATGTGTTTGAGAACAGCCCCGGAAGCCTCCAAGCATCTGACAGTCGAGGATGGTGAGGTAAATGATGGTGCATCAAAATGAGGTACAATTACGAAGCTATTAACATCATGCTTTTGAGGAATTTTCAATGATGTGGGAAAATGCTGATGATATATAGTGAGTTTTTTTAAAACCCTGAATAGCTGAATAAATTGTATGATCCCAATTACATAAAATTCAATATGTGCAGTGAGAGATACGAGGATGCGAAGGAGGAGGGAAAGGAGGAGAGGGAGAGAACCGCAAGAGGGAGAGAAACAAGGAGGAGATGGAAGAGGATGAGAAAAGGGGAAGAGGAAGGAGGAGGAGATGAAGATGATGGAGAAGGAAAAGAAGAGGAGGAAGATGGTGCCTTTGTACTGAGCATTTACTGCGTGCTCCGTACTACCCCATACTGTGATTCACCCCAACCCCTGGGGAGGTTCCATTGTCTTCATTCCACAGATGAGGAAAATGAAGCACAAAGAGGTTAAGTGACATGTCCAGTGTCACAGGGCTGAGCCACTGAGCCACAGTGTGAACCCAGGTCTGGCCGACCCCAACTTTTTATATTTACTAAGTTGGGGGAACTGAGGCAGGGCTGAGTGTGGGCATTTAACCTCCAGATTCAGGGTGATTTGGCAGGTTGTAAAAGGAATCCCATGAGCCTTACAGGACGTCTGGTGGTTGCAGATCACGTTACCTCTATGAGGATGGTGTCATCATCAACCCCATTTTATAGATAAGAAGACTGAGGCTGGACAGAGGGGCTCATGCCTGTATCCCAATACTCTTAGAGGCTGAGGCAGGAGGATCACTTGAGCCCAGGAGTTCAAGATGAACCTGGGTAGCATAGCAAGACCGCGCTCTACTAAAAAATTTAAAAATTAGCTGGGCAGGGTTGCAAATGGCTGTGGTCCCAGCTATTCAGGAGGCTGAGGTGCAAGAATCACTTGAGCCCAGGAGACTGAGGCTGAAGTGAGCCACGATTACATCACCTCACTCTAGCCTGAGCAATGGAGCAAGACCCTGTCTCAAAAAGAAGAAGAAGGAGAAAGAAAAGGAGGAGGAGGTTGGCAGTGTCTCTTCAAGATAACAGTGGAGGTGGACGCAGGTGCACCAATTCTCTTCCCCACCCTCTTACCTCTACTCTGAGTGGCTGGTCTGGGGCTGGGGAGAGATGCAGACAGGGACATAGGCTATTGGTATCTCCCCTGGAAATGTCCTTACCCAAGGCCTGTGGGGATTCTGCATGCCTGCTTGTGGGGAGGAGAGAAGTGTTCTCCACTTGAGCCAGCCCAGGGTCCACCTGCAGGTACCCCCATATGACTCCATTCAACTGGGTCAGCCTCAAGGTCCTCTGAGTTAATCCATGTGTCTTCTCAAAGCTGGGGCTGCTTAGCTTAGGGATGGACAACCTAAGGGCTGCCTGGTAACCAACCTGTGGCTCACATGAGCTGCTTCTGCATCCAACATCTTCTGCAAAAAGCAAACAAGAGGCAGGAGAGACTATTACTCAAGGGACCCTCAAAAGCAGAAGCCTTCCCTGCCTCACCGATGAATGACTTTTCCTAGCGCCATGTCTTCTCACCCTCTCCCCTCTTCCACCGCCAGCTCCTCTCCCGGCCTGGTCAGAGGCTCTCAAGCAACCCGGGAACAAGAACTCTACCTCTCAGGCCTGTATGTTGACTGGCACACCTAACCCTGCCCCGCCCATCCTCCCAGCTGCCCTGGGGGCTTGATCCTCTCCTCCTCCTCTCATCCCCTGCTGTGCTGATGAATCTGATGCCTGCTCTAAAACATGCTGCAGCAGCTCCAGCAGGACAGGGAGGCTTCTGCAGAGGAGGAGGGACCTTAACATTTCCCTACTCCTTACCCATTCCCTCCCCATCTCTCTGCTTCCCACTCCCTCTCCTGGGGTATTTGGACTTGAGGTTTAACGGGGGCTTTGCTATGCCTTGGCCACTGGAGTCAGGCTGCTCAGGCTCCTTCTTAGTGGAATCTCTGCTGCATCCTGTACTGTGTGCATTCACTGGGAGGAGTTGGAAGGGTTTTAATTCACTTTAATTCACCCTGTGTGTGTGTGCACGTGCACGCATTGAATCTTTTACAAAACACTTTTTTTCTATCCATTCTCCACAAACCAGAGAGGCTGGATGAACTATGAGTCCCATTTTACAGATGAGACAACTGAAACACACTGCTTTCTTACAGAGTTTCCACCTAGCTAGCTGTGGCAGCTGGGATGAAACTCATGTTTGATTCACAACAAATTACTGCCTCCCGCAGAGAAAGGAATCCAAAATCTCTGCAAAAGGGTGGAGGAGAGGGTCCTGAACTGGGCAGGCTAAGGATCCTAAGTGCAAACATATCCTTTGGTCAGTGCTGGAATTGCCTCCGTCTGATCTTCTTCACTGAACCTCCCAGCTCACTCCCAACACTCCCAGTGACAGAGCAAACTCCCCATCCCGAGGACTCCCGCGACCAAGACCTGCTCTGATTACATAACCCCTCTCTTCCAATAAGCCGCAGTCTCTTCCTTCATTCCTTCGTGTAGCCATCACTCATATTGACACCTATTACGTGCCAGGTTCTGGGTGCCAGAGAGATACAGCAGGGAACAGGCACGGAGCTGCCTGTGTTCAAAGAAAGATACGTGGAGGCAGATGAGGAAAAAGCCAGAGGCCCTGGCAGAGAGGGGGTTGATGTGGAGCCACTTTTTTTTTTTTTTTGCAAACAGAGTCTCACCCTGTCACCGAGGCTGGAGTGCAGTGGCATGATCTTGGCTCACTGCAACCTCCACCTCCCAGGTTCAAGCCATTCTCCTGCCTCAGCCTCCTGAGTAGCTGGGATTACAGATGCGCACCACCATGCCTGGCTAATTTTTGTATTTTTAGTAGAGATGGGGTTTCATCATGTTGGCCAGGCTGGTCTCAAACTCCTGACCTCGTGATCCACCCACCTTAGCCTCCCAAAGTGCTGGGATTACAGGCGTGAGCCACTGCATCCCGCCTGGGGCCACTTTTGACCATGACTGGGGAGTGTACACTCTTTTATCTGATCTGTGGCTGCTCAGCTCACCTGCCCCAGGGAGCTCCAGCCAGTCTCCACCGGCCTGCTCTGAGGGATCTCCCCCAGCCTTGGGCCCCCCAGAGTCTCAGAGGGTCTTCTCGTCCTGTGAAAGGGGCTGCTGATACTGTGGTGAGCAGCTCTCTGCCACAGCCACCCTCCATGGCCATGTCCTTGGCTTCCTGCTTGGGCCATCGTAAAAGGCAGAGCTGGCAAAGCCATTCGGGGCTCTGCCTTCCCTTCCCCTTGCCAGAAAGCTAATTGGTTTTGCAATTTAAAAACGCAGAGAACAGGCAATGCAATCACTTCTATGAAAACCTGCTCAGTAATGAAGTGTTTGCTTCCAAATGGGGTGCCTCTCAGTATATCAATCTGGGCACCTCGCGCAGCTTGACAGAGGCAATCCTCGTCTGCCTCATTTTCCAGATTCTGATGCGGTTTGCTGGGTCCAGGAAGGACCTCGAGGCATCGCTGAAACCTGGCCCCCTGGCTCAAGTTTAGGGGCAAGTATAATTTTCTCTGTTTTAAAGAGAAGAAAATGCAGAGTCAGTGAGGTGTGGTGGCCTCCTAGGGGACACAGTGAGGCTGGGGCAGACGAGTCCATCTCAGGCTCCCCCCACTTCCGGCCTCACTGCCCTTCCGGTTCCGCTGCACATTCAAGCCAGGAAAGTCTCTCAGCTCGAAGAGAGAATGGAGCTCCTCTCACCAAAGGAAGCAGCCTGGCATATGTTAGTGCCCACTCTGTGCCAGCTCCAAGCTTGGCCCTCAATTTACATCACCGCATTCAACCTACAACAGCCTTGCAGGGGGTATCATGTTCCAGTTTCATCAAAAAGGAAACCGAGGGTCAGAGAAGAGCAGTGGCCTGACGGAGCCCACACAACTGGGGGACTAGAGCCTCAGCATCTTGCGGCTTCTGGCCAGTGTGTTTCTCACCCTGTATGTGTGGTTAAGGAACATCTTCTGAAATCAATGAGAGATAGGAGAATATTGAAGCTCTTGGTCCCTAAAAAGAGGGACAAACTTTTTAACACCTACTTTGTGCCTGAAGGGTTTTTTTGTTTTTGTTTTTTTTTTTCCTTTGAGACAAAGTCTCGCTCTGTTGCCCAGGCTGGAGTGCAGTGGTGCGATCTCATCTCACTGCAACCTCGGCCTCCGGGGTTCAAGCGATTCCTGCTTCAGCCTCCCAAGCAGCTTGGATTACAGGCAAGTGCCACCACACCCGGCTAATTTTTATATTTTTAGTAGAGACGTGGTTTCACCATGTTGGCCAGGCTGGTCTCAAACTCCTGAGCTCAAGTGATTCACCTGCCTCAGCCTCCCAAAGTGCCGCGATTACAGGCATAAGCCATTGCGCCCAGTCTCTGAAGAGCATTTTTAACACTGACTAGGGCCACCTTACATTTTTCTCTTATTTAATCACTGCAGCAGCCAGCCAAGGTAGAGGCTGTCATTCCCATTTTACAGAGGAGGAAACAGAGACACAGGGAAGTACAGTAAACACACTCAGAATCACACAGAAAGCAAGTGAAGGAGGCAGAATTCAGACCCAGGTTCCCTGACTCTGAAGCCTCCTCTGGACATGGACACACCTGCTCTGTTGTCCCCATAGAGGATGGCGGGTTCCCATCACCCACTGAGAACACTTTGTCCTTAGGGAGAGGCGTGAGGTGGGGCTGATCAGCCAGTCTGTTGTGTCTACTGGTTACAGGCTTGAATCCTGACTCTGCTGTTTTCTAGCTGTGTGATAAAAGCAAGTTACTCCCCTCTCTGGGCCTCAGTTTTCTCAGCTGTAAAATGGGTTCATATGAGGACTTTCTCACAAATACATGGTTTGGAGGACTGAGTGAGGTAGGTCTTTTAAAGGGGCTCCAGACTCCTCACACCCCAGCCCTCTCTCTCAACACACCTGGTGTCAGGATCTCCCTGGCCATATAGGGTCCTGAACTGAACACATTTATACTTTTCTTAAGCATCCACTGTGTGCACAGAATCCACCCTAAAGTCGACTGTGCTGGGGGAAGAGTCCTCTCCCTTATTCTTGATGTGCCCCAAAGTCTCGGGGTCTTCCCAGCCCAGGGAGTTCAAACCAGGTCTTGCTGTTGTTTGAATACACCAAGTACATTCCTGCCTCAGGGCCTTTGCGCATTCTGTTCTCTGTCTGGAAGGCTTTTTGGAATGATTTACTCCTTCTTCACTCACTCAGGTCCTTGCTCAAATTTCCCCTCCTCAGACAGGCCTTCCCTGACCCCTGGTTCAATGTATTTCCTCACTGCGAGGTCCCTTATGTGTTCCAGAGCAGGGCAGCTTGGGTTCTAAAGGCCCAGCCTCTGTGAGCCTATGCGGCCGGTTTCCAAGGGCAGACACAGGCTCTGCTGGGGTGGGCAAGCCTCGGTTCAGGCTCCACCTCCATACTGTTGGGATCTAGGCCTCCCTCTGCCCCCCAGACCCTGTGACTGAGTCTGTCTCTTTGACTCCCTGAGGATGGCTTCTCTCTCTCTGGGGTCCTGCCATGTGGGCCCCGTGTGAAGCAGCTTCTACCTCCAAATCTGTTGGGTGTTCCCATATGGCTGCATGTGCAGAGTCACACCGAGTGTCAACTGTGCACTCAGTGCTGTGCCAGGAGCTTAATGAGTTCATTTAGAAAGAGATAGGAACTTGCACAATCCCAGTTTTATAGCTGGGGAAACTGAGGCACAGGTGGTCAAGTAACTTGTCTGAGGCTACTTCACTGTTGTTAGATGGAGGAGCTGGGTTTGAATGCAGGCTTCTCACACCATGGCCTATGCTCTTAGCCACAGTGACCACGTGGCCACTCTCAACACCGGATGCCAGAAGTTTCTCTGTGGATGAGCATAGGCCTGGGGGAGAGTTAATCACTGACCTCACACCCTCACCCATGTGAGCTCAGTAGGGTCCCAGTTACCCAAGGTTGCTGCTGACACTAACCCAGCCTTTTGGGGCAGATATGTGGCAATTGGAGCTTTCCCTATAGCCTTGTAGGAAGAGCATAGGCTTTGGTAGCCAGTCATCCACTCATTCATTGAAATCATTCATTACTTTGGCTACTCATTTGACAAATACTGATTGAGCACGGGCTACGTGCCAGTTCCTGTGCTAGGGATGCAGCACGAGCAAAGGAAACCGAACCCAAGCCCAAGGGGCTCCCAGTCCAGGAGATGGGAAGAGACAAATTCAATGACACAATCGTGAAAATAAATGTAACCTGGAACCTGTAGGGGATCTAACAAGGCAATGCAGATGAAGCCATGGGACCTGTAATGGGGAATCTGATCTAGTTAGAGATCAGGGAAGGCTTCCTGAAGGAGGGGGCACCGGAGGAAACTCTGAGGCCAGGAGGCTACTTGTTGGTACAGCGTGGAAGGAACTTGGCTGTGGGTTGAACAACTGGCAAGCTGATAGTTAAAGACCTGGAAATTCTGAGAATTGCCATGATCCTCGGGTTCTAAGATTGTGACCCAATGTTTTACAGTTTTTAAGATTCCATTAAGCCAAAAGCTTAAGGCTTGAGAATCTAAGATCCTGGGTTCCACCTCAAGAAATTATAGTTTTAAGATTCTATTAAGTACGGATTCTAAGACTTGGAAATTTAAAACTCTGGGATTTGAGGACTGTTAGGTCCTGAGAGACCAGGATTCCACAGTGGTGGCCTTTGCTGCTGGAGAACCACCTGCCAAAGCCCTCCATCACCAGGAGTGGGTTCCTCCCTCTTCCTGGCTCATGAAGTGGGTGTATATGATGCAGCTCTCTGTGGCTGAGAGAATGTAAATTTATTCTGCAGTTTTAGCATCAGGTGTTCGTCTTATCTGCATGTTCCAGTTTCCAGAATAAATATTAGAAGACAAGTCTGCAGAGATTTTCTGTGTATACATGAGCTAAGTCCTCCGACAGGGGCACATTCAGACATGGATTTTAACACAGGCACTATTCCTGCATTCACAGCAAGCTCAGAGAAGGGAGGAGGCCCCCATCTCCTGAGAAGGGGCCTTTGCGTGCAGAACTGGGGGGCTGAGATGGAGGGATGGCAGTGAAAGCACTCTAGAAAGTCCCGGCTGGCTGTATGCATGGATGGGGCTATTCTCAGCTGACAGGCTGGAGGTCTGCGTGTGAACCACCTTGTCTGGCTCAGTCAGGACTGGGGCTGTGGGCACCTCCCCAAGAGGGTTGGAGGGAGCAAGGCAGCCCCCACCAGCAGTCAGACACTGTGCTAGGCACTGATTGGGCTTCAATGTCAGATGGGGGCAGATCTTGGCACCTTCCTGTGTGACCTTGAAAAAGCCACTTCACCTCCCTGGGATTCAGCTTCTTCAGTGCAACCCATGTTCCTATCCACCCACTTGCCTATTGGTTCTGAGGATTGGAGGGAAGCACTAGTGTTGGGCACCTCATGATCATTGATCCCAGCAACAGCCCTCATGACACCTGCGGGGAGCCAGGCACTGCTGGAAGCACTGCCCATGGGTTCAGTCCTCACCCCAGCCCAGTGAGGGGGTGCTGCCATTATGCCAACCCACAGATGAGGAAACTGAGGCATGAGGAGGTTAAGTAACTTGTCCAACATCAAGCAGTTGGCTCCAAAAATCTGTGAACAAGTTCAAACACTTCATATAAGTTTTCCAAAACCCCTCCTATCTGGGTACCTAAGAATTGGCCACATTTCAGTTCCAGTACCCTGGAATCTGACTCTCAATCTTCTACTGTGACTGAAGTTCTGTGTTTGGCCAACACTTGATGAATGCAGTTCCTGTCTCCAGGCCTTTGCTCATGCTCTGCTCTCTCCCTGGAACACCCTTCCCCCATCTGTCCTTCAGTCCTACTTATACTTCAAGACCCAGGCAAGACATTATGTTCTGTGGCCAGCCCCCACCCCCACCTCCACACATCCCTGCACCCAGCACAACCTTCATCATAGCACTTAGTGGGTGGGGCAGAGGGGGCAGGATTCTGTCCTCAGGATCTGCCTGTCCTCTCCGTTCACTCGCCCCTTCCTTCCAGCGACATTCCTAGAGTGTGACTTCTGTTCTAAGACCTGCATTTCTAGAGGGATGACCAACTCCATGGTGACGGTATCATTACCTCCTTAGGAAATCTCCCACTCAGGTTTTGTAACTCCTGAGACCACAGGGCCTGCTAGAAGGGAGCAGTCTGAGAACTCTGACCCCAGCAGCCCAAGAACTCTAACAATAATGGGGCTACTGGGCTGCAGAGGACGCTCAAGGCTGTTATTATTGTTATTGTTACTGGAAGGGCCTGGGAGCAGGACTGTGGGCCCAGAATGGATCTCCTTCCTGCAGCCAGGAAGCCTTGTCCCTAGCTTTTGCCAAATGCCTGGGCCTTATTCTGTTTCTGATTCCTGTGGGAGGGAGTCATCTGATGGCAGGGGAGAAGCTCAGAGCCCCAGAGCAGTCAGGGGCTGGGGGAAAGCGAAGACTCAGGGCAGAGAGCTGTCCCACCTCAGTGGAGTGAAGCAAGATGACTGCTAAGGGAGAGGAAAACAGTCAGAGGCGTAACAAAGGAGAACAAAAGAACCAGCATGTTCAAAGGCTGGGAGTCCTGAAAAACAGTTCAGGAAAAGTGCCAGGAATCATGGAGTGTGGACTGATACAAGGTAGGTGCATGGAGAAAGATGGAGATGGAAAAAGGTGGGTGTATCCAGAAGGGCCTTGAATGCTGGGGTAAGGCTACCTGGGGAGAAGGGGCCATGGCTGGCTTCCAGCCAGGTTTGCCACTGGAGGGATGCTTGGGTTGGAGGCAGTAACACTGGAGGCTGGGGCTATGGCGAAGGTAAGTGAGAATGGCAGCCTGGACCCCAGCTGGGAGGGAGAGCCTGTGAGAGCCATTTGAGGGTTGATGCCCCCTGAGAGTGTCTGTGTGGTTGGTGTTTCCTTTACGGTGTTTTCTCCATTCCAGTCTCGCCTCGGCCAGGCCACAGAACCTTGGCCTGGGTCAAACTCACCCCTCACTGGGGCCAATTAATTTCAAGTTGTCATACATTTTTAACGGATTGCTAATCGATAAGAACTGGGCAGCCACAGGTGAGCCTCAAAGTCAAGGGGTAAAAAGAATCTAAATGATGTCTGCCAGGTTGTTGTAGTAACCTAGCTCCATGCTTATTGCTTGTTGTTTTCAGTTAATTACCTGGTGCCTAAGTGTATCACTTTTACATCTCAAGCACTGCTCTTACAATCAGCTCATGTTTAATTAATGGCACTGCTGATTGTATGGCAATGGTGTTGCTGGAAGCACTGCACAGGGTTCAGTCCTCACCCAGCCCGGTGACACAAAGGAGGAACGGTTCCTGCGCTCAAAGCTGCAGGAAGAAGGAGTTGACATGGATGAAGAAAGTGGGCGCTCTTATGTCCTCCATGCTCCTTCATTAACTCCAAGGTGACCTTGGCAGCCTGGAGCAGGGTCAGAGTTCTCAGACTACTCCCTTCTAGTGGGGCCTCTGGTCTCAGGAATTACAAAACCTGAGTGGGGGATTTTCTAAAATGGAAGTAATGATACCATCACCATGGGGTTGGTCATCCTTCTAGAAATGCAGGTCTTAGGACAGAAGTAACATTTTATGAATCTTGTTGGAAGGAAGGGACGAGTGAACCCAGTGGACAGGCAGGTCTTGAGGACAGAATCGTGTCCCCTCTGACCCACCCACTAAGTGCTGTGATGAAGGATGTGCTGGGTGCAGGGATGCATGGAGGTGGGGTGGCGGCTGTCCGCAGAACATGATGTCTGGTCTGGGTCTTGAATAGACCCAGTATAAGTAAGAGTGACGGACAGGCAGGGAGAAGGGTGTTCCAGGGAGAGGGAGAGGGCACAGCATAAGCAAAGGCCTGGAGGCAGGAACTGCCTTCATTGAGGGTTGACCAAACCCAGAACTTCAGTCACAGCAGAAGATCGAGAGCCAGATTCTAGGGCAGTGGAGTTGAAAAGTGGCCAATTCTTAGGAACCCAGATAGGAGGGGTTTTAGAAAAACTGTGAACTTGTTTACAGATTTTTGGAGTCAATTGCCTGATGTTGGACAAGTTACTTAATCTCTCTGTGCCTCAGTTTCCTCATTTGTGGGTGGGGATAATGATAGCGCCATCATCACTGGGGTCTCTGTCTTTCACTTTCAGAGACCAGAGACCAAGAGAGGATGTGGCCTGGCCTGGAAGAGAGAGTCAAACAGAAGAACCAGGCAGGATTGAGAAGAGAGGTGCAAAAGAGCAAAAGGCTGGACCCTAGAGACGGGGCTGCCTGTGCCTGCCTCACCCCCGTCCCACATGGTACCCTCATGCTCCCTCCTCCAGGTGATGTGGGGAGTCACAAGCATGGGCTTGAGTCAAACACATCTTGGTTCAAGCTCCATTTCTGCTCCTCACTCATAAGGTGATCTCAGATCAGTGACTCAGCCTCTCTGTGCTTCATTTCCCTCATGTACAACATAAAGAGTATGACAGCACCTGCCTTTTAGAACTGCAGTGTGGGTTCATGAGGTAATGCAGATGAAAGTCTAGGCCTGTGTTTGAGGTCCACATTAGCTCCATTTCTAAATGTCCACTTGCTCAGGGGTGACTGGGGGTAGAGAGGGAGAGAAAGGGGCCACTGAGGGGTGGTGTTGGGGTCCACAGACAACTTCAAGACAGGTCTTTGTCAAAAGGATGCTAGACAGCAATATGAAAGCATATAAAAATGTAAAGATCTCTGGTAAAGCGAAATATATAGGCAAGTACAGAATTCTGTAATATTGTAGTGGTGGTATATAAATCATTTTTAACTTAGGTACAGAATTTAAAAAAATAAAATCATAAGACTATAAATATAAAACTATGCTAATGTATTCAAAATGTAGAAATGTGTAATTTGTAACATCAATAACATAAAAGCAGGGATATGTAAAGGGGTAGAGCTTTTGTAGGCAATTGAAGTCGTTATCAGTTTAAGAGACCCGCAGAATCTCTAGCCAAACTGATTGGTGAAGATTTTCCTGTATAAAACCAGTCAATAAAAACTACTAGAGGTGACTGTTTTTTCAAATGCAAAAATCTCAACAACAACAACAACAACAAAAATAACAAGACATACAAAGAAACAGAGAAACATGACCCAATAATAATAAACCTTTAGAAACCAACCCTGAAGAAATGGAGATCTATTAATTAACTAATGAAGAATTAAAAACAATTTTCTTTTTCTTTTTTTTTAAATTTTTTTGAGATAGAGTTTTGCTCTTGTCACCCAGACTGGAGTGCAATGGTACAATCTCAGCTTACCACAACCTCCACCTCCCAGGTTCAAGCAATTCTCCTGTCTCAGCCTCCCAAGTAGCTGGATTACAGGCATCCACAACCACACCCTGCTAATTTTTTTTTGTATTTTTAGTAGAGACGGGGTTTCACCATGTTGGTCAGGTTGGTCTCGAACTCCTGACCTCAGGGGATCCACCCGCCTTGGCCTCCCAAAGTGCTGGGATTACAGGTGTGAGCCATTGTGCCCGGCTCAAAAATAATTTTCTTAAAGAAGCTCAATGTGCTATGAGACAACATAGATAGGCAACTGAACAAAGTCAGGAAAATGATGTGTGAACTCTTACTGTGTGACCTTTGGGCCCACTCTGGGCCTAAGTTTCCCCAATTGTACCATAAGACAGTTGGATCAGGTGATCTAGTAGCATCCTCGACTTGGTGGTTCAACAAATGGACCATATATTTCTTCTATGATCCTATACAAGAAAATCTTGACCAGATGTTCATAGAAAAAAAAGGCATTAGTTCTATTATGATGGTCTCTTTTATGAGAAGTGAGACAGAGGAAAAACATCAGCCTGATGACAAGTCACCAACACCATGACCAGAAATCAAAAATCATAGCGTCATCCTGGTCAACACTGGCCTGGCTGCAGGGAGCTTTAATGCACAGTGTGACCTGAGCAAGATGAAGACCTGAGCCAAAATAAACGTGCCCCCTCCTCTTATATGTGGGTCATAGAATTACCTAAGCCAGTGAGAAGGAATGAAGCCCCTTTTTGATGTCAGAGCCTTGGGGGACATGCACCAGTGAGGAGGGGCTGAGACTGATGACTGGAAAGTGGTTGTGGAAATGAGGAACAAGTGTCACCGTCACCATTATTCATCATCATCATCATAATCATCATCATCATCATCATCATGATTAGAATAACAGCTAAGAATTATCGTGAGCTTACTATGCACCAGTCTCCTTCTCCTAGCTCTTTGTAAAGCCCAGGGCCTAGCAACAGTAAGTGTCCACGCTGGCTGGACTGATTAATTCAGTGGCTACCAGTGATGTCTATTTTTGATCTTTTGAAATGGCATTTCCTCATATTTCTGATGTTTCAGGCCAGCTCTTGAGATACCACTAAGTGAAGCTGAACAAAGAAAAGGTAGAAAGTTCTCTAGAATGAGAACGTGTTGGAATGAGAAAGTGCTGGACCAAGGAAATATGGTACCTCCCGAGGAGAACGTCACCATCCCATGAAGGAGGCTGACCTGAAAACAAAGAGGAAGCAGCATGGCAGCTGTCCCTCCTATTACTGCCCACATTTTAATGAAGGAAATGCAGTCCCAGAGAAGCCAAGTGATTTGCCCAAGCTCACACAGTCCAGGATGGCAGAGGAGGCTCAAACTCCAGCTCTGCCACTAAGTCCCATGCTCTTTCCCCAACCTCACACTACCCTACTGGAATTACGAGGCCAGCATGATCTGGAGGCATCAAGGAGGGATTCTTGGAGGAAGGGGAGCTCAAGCTGGGCCCTAAGGGACACAGTGAAGGGGATAAGCATGCAGGGAGGGTGGTGAAGCCTGCAGTTTGCTGCTCTCAGATCTTTAGGCCTCTGTGTCTGGAATTCTCCATGAAAAGGCTCAAGTATTTCCTGCGGCAGGTCTGCCCA
The DNA here is from genome assembly GCF_029281585.2 of Gorilla gorilla gorilla. Classification (NCBI taxonomy): domain Eukaryota; kingdom Metazoa; phylum Chordata; class Mammalia; order Primates; family Hominidae; genus Gorilla; species Gorilla gorilla. The sequence continues at coordinate 210,016,160 of NC_073224.2, forward strand.
GGACCCTCTCCCAGAGCAGATGGAGCTGCACCTGGGCCCAGGTGGGAGGCAGTCCCCAGGTAGGAGGTGGTGGCAGAGTGAAATAGGAGCTGCTGGGAATGTCCTGTTCACTTGGTTTTGGACCCAGGTGTGCCTGAATGAAAGTAGCATCCTTGACCATCTGCTGCGCGGGGGACTACGGTCTCTCAAATGCCTTTGATAAGGCTATTAGATCACATTCCATCAGCCAGTCAGCCCCAGCAGCCATGCAGACCAACCCTGAAAAGTGTTTCATCAGCAGAGAAATGCACAGCCAATGAGCCCTGTGATTTCCCTTGCAAATTCCCCATGCCAGCAGCATCCTTCGAAGGTAAGAATCTCCCGATTATGTCCACAGTTGGGAAAATTAGTCCATTTCTCTTCCCTGTTCTGCCTCTGAAGCCCATGTTGACAGTCTATTTTCCCATAATGAGGCCACAGACGCTAAACAACATCAGGCAGGCAGGAAAATACACATCAGCTCAGCTGCTGAAGGATATTCTTGATGTGCGGGTGGGGCCGGCAAAATCGCTACTATTTTGGGAGCCAGCTGCCTGCATGGGTGGGAGACACATCGATTCTCTGCACAGATCAGCTTTTCAGACAGAAACCGAGGAAGCTGAGTCTGCGATTCTTTAAAATCTCAAATCCCCTTTCTCTCCTGCCCACTCTCCCTGCAGTCTTTCAATACATATTTATTGTTGCCTATTAGGTATAGGCTCTGAAGTGGGGCCCCAGACTATGGGGATGATTGAGACAAATTCTAGCCCTTGGGGGAAGGTCGTCTTGGGAGAGAAGTGCGCTAATCAGGGGACGCCCTGCAGTGACAGCTTACCTGATCCTCACAATTAGTTACCTCCCATTTTTTGCTTCCATAGAACCCTGGGAACATCGCTGATTTAAGCATGCATTAGTTAGCATTCTCCCGAGTAACAGAACCACTAGGAGACAAGATAGATCGATAGATTGATTGATAGATAGATAGATAGACAGATGATAGATAGATAGATAGATAGATAGATAGATAGATAGATAGATAGGAATTGGCTCACACAATCTTGAATTGACTTGCCTCTCACCTGAGAGGTCCCACGATTCACTGTCTGCAAGCTGGAAAACCAGGAAAGCCTCTGGTATAATTCAGTCCCATTCAGTCCCCAAATTCAAAGGCCGGAAAACCAGAAGTATTGAATATCTGAGGGCAGGAGAAGATGGGCAGTTCACCTCCAACAGAGAAAATGAATTCACCGTTCCTCCGCCTTTTCATTCTATTTAGGCCTTCAATAGATTGTACGGTGCCTTTCTCACAACAGTGAGGTTGATTTTCTTGACTCAGTCTACCCATTCAAATGCTGGTCTTTTCTGGAAACACGCTCACATTCTCTTCTGGAAAGGAAACACCCTCACCGACACACCCACAAATAACGTTTTACCAGCTTCCTGGGCATCCCTTAGCTCAGTTAAGTGACACAAAATCAACTATCACGAGGTCCCAGGTCCCCAGCAGCCTTGGCCACATCCCATGAAGGAGACTCAGGAGGGCAGAGGTGGTGTCTAGCTTTAATCTCCTTCCTCTGTTGTCCTCCTTTTAGACTGGAAGCTGCACGAGAGCAGGCATCTCATGCACTGTTGTTTTCCTGGGGCCTGGAACACTGTGGGACACACCGCAGGATCAAAAATACTGGATGGAAGGAAGGGAGGGAGGGAGAAAGAGAGGGAGAAAGACAGAAAGGGCCTTGTTTCATAGGCACAGAGTGAGGATAGGAAGCAGAGAAGACAAGTGAAAACTAATGGTTTGTGAGGTGGAAAAAGCAGAAGAGATGAAAGATTTTAAAATGGTCACACTGTGACCTATAACATTTTACTTAATCAAGGACAAATTGCTCTGCACCTTCGGTGGATATGAGAACTGGCCAGAGTTTGCATCTCAGAAGAGCTTTCTGAAATGAAACACGCTTTATAAGGATCATTTCATGCTCAGCTGGACACATCAGAGATGCCACAGACAGGAGAAAATCCTAGCACAGCATCGTAGAGAACAGAGGCCCTGGGCTGGATGTCTGGTCCACTCCTACTACAGCAATGAGTCAGGATTATTCAAAATCCTGCCCAGGCCCCAGGAAGCAGAGGGGCCCTCAGCCACCCCCTCCTCCCAGCCCTGCCCACAGGCTGTCTCTGGGCCCAGCTGGGGCTGATCCTTACTTGTCCCCCCAAGATCTGCATTGCCTGTCTAAGGGTGTGGGCTGAGCCGGGACCGGCTGGGCCCCAAATCCCTGAGAAGTACCAGGACCGGCCTCCTGGTGGTTTCCTGAGCACATGACACTCAAGCCCAGCCTGAGGGTTCACTTCCCAAGCACCAGAGAAACACTCACTGGGGCATCCTCATGGCTCTGGGACTCTCCACACCTGGATCAGTCTTGGCTGCCCTGACCACCAGCTGCATGACTGGAGCGCTTCCCTTTAACTCTGCAGGCCTCTGTTTTCTCATCTACAAAATGGGAATATTCCATTCATTCGACAAATATGTATCAGGTACCTGGAGTATGCCAAGCACTGTCCTAGGTACTAGGGATAGAGCAGTGTGGACAGACAGGGCCCCTGCTCCCATGGTGCTCCATCTAATGAGCAATCCTCCTGTGTCCCGTGCCCGAGAGGATCTGGATGATGGGCATGGACACAGAGCCTGCGTGTCCTCAGAGCTCAGTAAACCCCCTTGGGATGAAAGACAGCAGCAGAGAACCAGGCCCTGGGCTCTGAGGTTGGAGGCACTGACTTACCTCCTCTCCCTCACTCCCACCCCAGCCCTAAGAGCTGGTGTTTCTCCCCATGTTAGAGATGAGTACAGGAGGCTCAGAGAGGTTAAACACATTGACCAAGGGCACACAGACCAGGACAGTGTAGATCAGATCCTGGCCCTGTGCTCTTCTCATGACCCCCCCGGTTGAATTTCTGGCTCCAAAGGCACCTTTCCATCCCTTGGGGTCATATCCCTGGGGTCCCAGGGACTCCCAGGGCCACCCATAAGATCTCGGTACTTGGCCCAGGAAGTCCGTCAAGTTCTTCTCTCCCCTACCCCCACCCCACCTGCCCTGACCCATCCCTGCTCCCTGAGAGTGGGATTGAACTCTACCTGGCCCCTTCACTCCACCTCTCTGGAGCCACGGTTCCCTCCCCTGTAAAACAGGGCCAATAATAGCCCCTTCCAGGGTTGTTGGGAGGATGGAGAGAAGTAATTTGCATAAAGCTGGGAGCAGCTGGCATCTGTCCTCTCTCCAGGAACTTCCTCTTGCCCTGTGGCTCCCTCCTTCCCTCGGACACTTCTCAACCATCCTCCCGAAGTCCCCTCCCCTTCCCACACACCCTCCCTGCACCTGGCATTTGCTATCTTAACACCTTATTTATTTCTTTCACAGCAAGTTTCAGTCTAGGTGATGATTTTATTTATTTGTTCGTTTAGTCATTTTTTTTGGCTGCTTCCCCAAATGCATCTGAGACTTCCTGTTGTTCTCATCCATGGCTGTGCCCTGGTGACACAGAGCCTGGCCCACAGAAGAACTCAATGAACACTTGCTGATGAAGGTTGATGAGGAGTGGGACTGGGTTACATCAGCCAGAGTGGGTGAAGTGACAAAGAGCCCCCAAATCCCAGTGGCTTTACTCAATGGAAGTTTGCTTCTCTTGAGCAAAGCCCAAGCGGAGGTCCTGGCTGGGGCTCCCTGTGGGTAGACAACGCCTCCAGCAGAGATGAAGGATCCAGGTTCTCTCCATCTGAGATGCTGCCACCTTCTCATGTGGCCTCCAGGCTCTGGGAAGGGAGGCTTGGTGGGGACTCCCTGACCACCCACGGTGTCTCTGGACTTCCAGGAACCCTTCTCAGCCAGCCCTTCTGAGAACCCTTCTGCTGACCCATCCACACTGTCCTGAGAGTCCCACGCTAGCAGCCGCTGCATCTGGGCTAGGACCCCAGCTTCGCGCTTCTAGCCCTGTGAACTTCTGTCCACTGAACAATTCTGACTTTTCTTACTGTTTGCTCTACCTGTAAAACTTTTCCCACCCTTCTTTGCCTACCTAATTCCAGCTACTCCTCTGAGGTCAGCTTAGAACTTCCTCTGGGAAAACTTCTCTGACTCTCCCACCTCACCCTCATGTATGTTGAGTCTCCCCAGCCCCGTGCTCCTTTAGCAAGAATCTTCCCATATAGTCCTCATCCGTTCACATGTCTGCCCCTTCCTATGTCTTCCCCAGTGTGAGGCTGACCATAGTTGGGTCACAGCCACGTCCCCAGTGCCAGCAGTACCCAGTGCCTGAGATGCCCAATCAAGAGGGAAGAAACAAAGGAATGAGCAAATGCAATTCTCTCAGCCTCAGTTTCCTCATCTGAAAAAATGGTGTTGATAACTCCTCCGTCACAGCGTGGCTTCAAGGATTCAGTGAAATAAAGCAAATTAGGTAGATTGTTTGTAAAAATGTCTGTAATTACCCACCCCCCTTGTCTGGCCCTTCACAATGTGACTTCGCATCTCCCACATTGGAATTTGGAGTCTTCTTCTCTATTCCTTAAATCTGGGCTGGTCTTGTAGCTTGCTCTGGCCAAAAGAATGTGTCAAAAGCGATGTCATGCCAGTTCTGCACCTAGAGCTCAAGAAGCTATGTACCTTCCCCTCACCCTCCAAGCACTTTGTAATCTCATGCAAATATGGCCAGCCTAGGGCAGGCCATGAGGACCAGAGCCATACCGGTCAACCCATAACAGCCAAGGCCCCAGACTCAGGAGAAAGCCCAGTCAAACCAGCTAAGCCTACCCACTAAGCATCTGCAGATACATGAGTAAGGCGGTCCCGGGCTCCCAGACTTGAAAGTGAAATCAGTGCTTCTTGTTTTAGGCTAATCTGCATTGGGGAGGTGTGACCCCATAGCAGCAAACTCATTGAACAGGCAAATGCTGAAATGCAGCAGGCTGCCAGCAAGCATCACCGCCTCCACTCTCTCCCAGGAGAGACAACAATGAGAAATCAATCAGAAGGGTTCCAGTGCACTGCACAGAGCCAAATGGGAAAGGTGTTTCGAGGTTGGTTCCTGTGGAATTGCTGCGTCTCAGAGATTCCCACAGCCTCAATGCCAGATTGTCGGAGGAGGTGGGAACAAAGCCCCCTCTCTGTGCAGAGACACTTCGGGAAGACAAAGGAGACAGGACTTATCAGCTGCATTCTTGTCATTGGCACAGGTGAAGATGCATTTTTAACAATTCAGCCTCACAGACTCTCGCTATTTATCTCAATAAATGCCAGGGTGACTTTTTCTTTCTCTTTTTCTGTGCTATAAAATGCTCAGAGAGTAGTGCAGTGAGAAGATGAAGGATTGACATGCAGGGAAAATTCATTTTTAGAGGTTTCTATAAAGCTCCCCCAGCCATGCACCCACTGAGCAGAGCCAAGTGGCCTGGGGGCTGAGAGGGGCAGGGGCAGGCAGGTAGGACTGGGGTGGGGTTGAGCTGAGTTGGGCAGTGGGGTGAGGGAGAGAAGATGGGCAGCTCTGGATGTCCCGAGGGGAGGGGAGGGGGATAGAGGGGGAAAAGCATGTACAGCGGCCCTGTGTTTAGCCCCACTCCCTCTAAAAAGGGCCTCTGCCCTGAATTCCCACCTTAGAGGGACCCACTCCAGCCACCCTCTGGCTGCCTACAGCCCCTTGACCTGAGGACTCCACAGAGGATACAGTGCTTGGAACCTGCATCTCCCTTCGTATGCCCTGCTCTGCCTGCCCAGGGCCTTGGGATTCTTGGATGCTCCAAGCCCACTTCGGATCCTGTGCAAGCCTCTATCATGTTCCTTCTCCCAAGAACAACCCGCACTGCCTACGTGAGCAGCCCTAGGCCACAAGGTGGGTCCAGGGACAGCTGTAGGGAGAGGGTGGAATGGATGGATAGTTCTTAGACCTGCAGGTTGTGTCATCCCATGGGAGCCAGGCTCCAGTGGTTGAGGACAGAGCTGGGGGTGGGCAGAGGAGGGGAACAAGGAGGCCTACACACACTCTTGCCCTACAAGTGGTAGGATTGGGCCCAACTGGAGGATTTCTACCATGCATCCGCCTTTCCCACTGCTTCCACGACAGCATCCTCCCTGACAGCAGTCCAGGGACAGGCAGCCCTACTCCCACCTTGTAGACAAGGAAAGTGGGGGCTCAACAGGATCCCCAGCCTAGATCACATTCAGCTGACAAGAGGCCCAGGCAGGATCAGAGCCCCATCCGTCTATACCCGGGACCTAGCAGGTGGCAGGGAGGCAGTTCAGCATAGGAGTTTAGAACCTGGATGTGCACTGGAATCCTTGGCTGTGAATCCCACATCTTGCCCTTGCTAGCCAGGTGACCTCAGCCTCAGAGAACCCTTCTCCTCTTTGTGCCTCAGTCTCCTCAGCTGCACATTTGGGTAATTTGGGTTCCCAGTCCTTTACCTGCAACTCCCAAATCCCCAAAGTCCCCCAAGAGAAAGTTGGGTTTTGTTTTTCCTTTAATTTGGCTTTAGAACTACTTTGATGGCAAAAACTGACCAACGCTGATCTGAGGCTATTTATAGTCTATATTTAAACCACTCAATGCTGAAGAAGTATTGCTGGGTTCCATTGCTAGGGTTTGCCCTGGGTTACGGTAGGGATTGTGGACCTTAAGTAGCTGCTTCAAAGGGTTGTTCTGAAAATTATAGAACAAACGACCCAGTTTCTTCTGCAAATAAATTGTAAGAGCACATAAAGTGTGAAGGAGAAACTCTCAATTTAAAGAGACATAGATTTATCAACCAATCACATGTGTCAAATCCATTTGAATCCTTAGTCAAACAAATTATGAAACAAAGACAAAAACAAAACGTCTATGAAACCATGGGAAAATTGAATATTGTCTGCATACTTGCAGATACTCAGGACTTATTGTTAATTTCAGTGAGTAGGATAATGGATAGCAGTTGTATTTAAAAATTAAAAGTAAAGCAGGCACGGGAGGAAAAATAGGTTGTGTCCCCGAGGCTACAATTGAATTGAAACTACCACTTTCTGCCACAATCTTTGGCAAGTCGCAACCACAACTTAGTTTTTCTTTCCACCTGTGACTAACAGGATTCCTGGCTCCAAGTAAATATTCAATGAGTGCATGCTCAAAGGTGAAGAAGGGAGAAGCAGTGACTCCCTTTGGAATACCCCACAACACACTAGGAGACTGGGGTCTGGAACTTGGTGTCCAGGGCTCTGCAGCTCAGTGATTTTTAGCCTCGCATGGCTAAAAACAACCTCTAGGCCGGGTGCGGTGGCTCATGCCTGTAATCCCAGCGCTTTGGGAGGCTGAGATGGGCGGATCACAAGGTCAGGAGTTCAAGACCAGCCTAATCAATACGGTGAAACCCCGCCTCTACTAAAAATACAAAAGTTAGCCAGGCATGGTGGTGCACGCCTATAGTACCAGCTACTCGGGAGGCTGAGACTGGAGAATTGCTTGAACCTGGGAGGCAGAGGTTTCAGTGAGCCGAGATCGCACCACTGCACTCCAGCCTGGGTGATGGAGCAAGACTCTGTCCCAAAAAAACAAAACAAAAAAACAAAAAACAAAGCAAAACAAACAAAACCCTCCAGTGGTTTCAGGAGCTGCAAGACACATTGATGGCAATCAGCGCTTGATGCATCAAATTTTTTTAAAACGCGCTGAGCAGTGTTGACCATGGATTCCTTGGGTATGAAAAGCGCAGATCCAGCCACAGTCATTGGCGGCTCTTCTCCTCAAGTGGCAGCAGCCACTCACCTGAAACACAGGCTGACCTTGTGACTCGGTTGATCAATAGAATGAAGTAAGATTGGCACTGTGCACAGATAGAAACATGGCAAGAAATCTGTGAGCAAAGTCTAGAGAAAAAATGGTAAGAAAACTGTTAGGGGAGGTGGGAAAGGCAGAGAGGAATCTCCTACAGCAGGTTTGAAAAATAAAGACTCATGTGATGTAGTTGCAGAGCAATGGACAGTACTTTGGAAGATGGAAAGTATGTGGAATGAACCCGCAGACCTTGGCAAAACGATTTTCAGAAAGAATGGTCAAAATGTCTGTGATAGTTAATTTTATGTGTCAGCTTGACTGGCCAGGGGATGCCCAGATGTCTGCTTAAACATTATATTCGCGTGTGTCCGTGAGGGTGTTTCTGGGAGAGATTGCTATTTGAATTGGTGAACTGAGTAGAGCAGATGGCCCTCCTTGATGAAGGTGGGCATTGTCTAATCCCTTTAGGGCCTGAACAGAATAAAAAGGCAGAGGAAGGTTGAATTCACTCTCTGCCTGACTGCCCGCGATGGGACATCAATCTCTTGCCCTTAGCATTTCTAGTTCTCAGGCCTTCAGACTTGGACTAGAGTCTACACTGTTACCACTTTAGCTCTCAGGCCTTTACACTATGCCATCAGCTTTCTTGGGTCTCCAGTTTGTAGATAGCAAATCTGGGGACTTCTCAACCTTCATCATCATCATCATCTGAGCTAATTACTTTATTATTTATTTACTTTTTGAGATGGAAGCTTGCTCTGTCACCCAGGCTGGAGTGCAGTGGCACGATCTTGGCTCACTGCAACTTCTGCCTCCGAGGTTCAAACTATCCTCCTGCCTCAGCCTCCCAAGTAGCTGGGATTACAGGCATGCACCACCACGTCCAGCTGATTTTTGTATTTTTTGTAGAGACAGGGTTTCACCATGTTGGCCAGGCTGGTCTCGAACTCCTGACCTCAAGTGATCCACCCGCCTCTGCCTCTCAAAGTGCTGGGATTACAGGCATAAGCCGCTGTGCCTGGCCTGAGCTAATTCCTTATAAGAAATTTTATTATATTTACAGAGGGTGGGGAGGGGAAGTGGAGCCAAGAGCCCAAGGAGGGGGACAAGACCATGGAGAACAATGTACTCCCAGAAGGCAGACCTGGGCCCCAGTCACGGGCATCCCTGTCTCTGCAGTGGCAGAACCTGGCAATATTTGCCCACCAGGGTTCCAAGATGATATGGACCATTCTCTTGTCATTTTAGTTTCTGGATCTCTTGATTGAGAGAGTCATGCTCAGGGATCCTCAGCCACCTAAGGACCTGATTTGATCATGAGATCCAGGACATCCTGGCTTATGCTGTAATTGGGTGAGATTTGGGAGAGCCTGAGGATATTTGCATGTGAAAGTAATGTAATGATTATGGCCACTGGGAGGATAGTGCCACATGGCAAAAATGGACACAGGGCTTTCCAGCTCTTTACACCAACAGATGAAGTTTATTATTGCACTGTCTGTCAGCAAGAATGAGTTTGTCAGATCGTTTTCCTTCCCAGCCTCTTATCTGAAGGGTTAAGGGGGACTCATCTGCTCGTAGCTCCTTACTGGTGTCAATACATTTTATCCTCACAGCATCCTCTGATGAGTGGGACCGTGATTGTTCCCATTTCACAGATGAGGAAACTGACGAACAAGAAATGGAGTTACTTCCCCGAGGCCACACAGCTGGTCAGGAAATTACTAGGATTCACACCCAGCCAGGCTGCCGCGTGGCCTGCCTGTCCTCTTCACCTCCCTGCCCCCAGCACTGCCCAGCCCTGGTGCTGTGGATGGGTCACACGTAGGCAGAGATGGTGCCCCCTTGGCCCTGGTGCAGGTGGTGGGCTGGGGGCAGCAAGATGCCACCTAGGGAGCAGTGTTGCCCCTCCCCCGGGGCTTTGGGCAAAGGGCACCTGATGAAGGGGAAGACTGCCAGTGTGGCCTGCTCTGTGTGGCACACCCTCGTGGCTGGCATCTAATGAAGGGGTCTGGCTGTTAGTGCTCCTGGTCTGCTATTATCATCCCAGCTTCTGGCCTGTGTGCCTCCTCAGGACATCTGCACACACAGGTCATTCCAGGCTCATCTTCTAGGAGGTCACAGGGGCTAGCCAGGTGGCCTGGTGGGCCTCCTGCCCTGGAAAAGGGGGCCATGTCCATTCTGAGCCTCTCAGTCCCTTTTACCTTTTAGTTCAGACCAGAGCAGGCTCTGCAGCCTATTCTGTGTTCTCCCCTGAACCTCCAGGGGGGAGACTTCCTTTGGGCTGTCAGAACAGGTCTGTCTCTAACCCCCTTTAAACACAAATACTAGAGAGAAGTGGGAAATCCTTTATAAAGACGTGACATAATCACATCCCCTGATTCTCACATCACTCACCTCACTCCTCCCGGGGGCACTAGTAACCCCTACATTCCCCTTTCTCAAGTCCCCAAGAGGGACCAGCCCCCAGGCCTTGGAATCCCCAAGCTCTGAAGCTGGTGTGGGGGAGGCAAAAACAAAGGGTCTTGATGCCTCTGTCTGAGAACAGACCAGGAAGTGTTCATTGCAGGAGTCGGCTCAGTGCTTTACTAACTTCTCATAAAGCCAAACAGCCTGTCGTAGAAACACTGGTGTCATTGACAATTTCTCCAATGCTCCATTTAGACACAGTCATTACCCAAAGGCCCCCAGGTGTTTTGAGAACAACCTAACAATATGGCTACTGCCTCACGTGCATGCAGAATGCTGTTCCCTCAGAGCCCTGTGCATGTTGCATGTGTTTCTTATTTTTAAACCAAGAGGGTCTCAGCTGTGTGAGGGAGAGGAGACTCTGCCATCTTAGGGCAGTTGGGTGGGCTGGGACTGGAAATTTCTTTAGACCTAGGGGTTGCCTGGCAGGTAGAGTGACCAAGTACCTGGGACTACCGGGGGACTTCCTGGGGCAGGGGACTATGAGTGCTAAAACCAGGACAGTCCTGGGCACACTGGGGTGGTTGGACACCCTATCGGCAGAGACAAAAGCCCAGGTCAGGTGTCGTGTCAGTCAAGAGCGGCGTGCTGAGTCAGCCGATGCAAGCCGAGCTCCAAGGGGGATGTCACAACATGAATTTGATGATAAAAAGGCAGATTTCCTGGGCTGTTACCATGTGCCAGGTAATACTCTCAGCACTTTGTGTTTGTTTACACATGCACTACTCTTAGTGTCCTTCGAGGTATTTTTGTCCCTCTGTAGCTTATGAAAAATGAGAGATACAGAAAGGTAAAGTGAACTTCCCAAGGTCCCGCAGTGAATAAGTGGCAGAGCCAGGATTTGATCCTGTGTCCCACAGTCTATTCTCATAGTCACAGTGATAAATTTCAGACTCCCTAGCCAAGCACAAAAGACCCCTCACTGATGGAGTCCATCCTCCCATGTATCAGTTAGCTTCTGCTGCATAAGAGACCATCCCAAAATACAGTGGCTTCCACCAGCAAACATTTATTATGTCTCATGATTCCATGGGTTGGTTGGGCAGTTCTTCCTGTCTCGACAGGCTCTACTGGGGCTGGGTGGTCTCAGGTGGCCTCATTCACCTGTCTGGGTCTCAGCTGGACAGCGGGGAGGACTTGATGGCTGGGGCCTCATTCCACATAGTCTCTCATCCTCCAAGAGACCAGCTCAGACTTATCCACGTGGTGGTGCCTGCAGAGTTCCCGGTACTGGAAAGGGCTAGGGCTTTTCAACCTGCTGTTTGTGTTTATTGATGCCCCTTTTTGCAAAAGCAAGTCAGCCAGGCCAAGTCCAGATTCAAGGTGTGGAGAAACAGCAACATCCTAGAGCAAAGGGCATGGCTTCAGAGGTAGGAGGAATTTGTGGCCCTGTTGCAATCTGCCACACTGAGTCTCCAGTTTCACCTCCCTCCACTTCTCCCCACCTGTCTGCTGTGGGGCTCCCAGAAGGTACCCACCTTTCTCTCACCACTGGACACACAGGTGTGCACTGCTCTCCACCAGGAATGCTTCTCCCTCAAATTCCCCTGGCCAGCTCTTTTGTATCCTTCAAAACTCAGCTCAGGGGATGCCTCTCCTGGGAAGCCTTCCCTGACCACTCCCCAGAAACCCAGCATGCTGGGTTAGGGCCTCCCTGGCTTTCCTTCTGTGTCCCCTTCTCAATACTCTCACAGCACGTCCCACCTCTAGGAGGCTGAGAGGCCCTGAGGTCAAGAGTAGCAACTTACAGCCTCAGTGTCCAGTCCAGAGGAGGGGCTCAGTAAATGCTGAGGGAAGGAGGGAGGGAGGGAGGGAAGGAGGGAAGGACGGAGGGAGGGAAGGAGAGAGGGAGGGGGGAACTGAGGCTTGGACAAAAAGGTCAGCGTAACCAGGGGATGGAAGCCAGGCCAGTGACTAGGCAGAGCCAGGCCCAGGCTGTGTTACCAGCTGTGAGGAGGCATCTTGACCCTGAGCCAAAAGCCTGCTAGCCCTCCTGCTCAGGAACTCCTCCACCTCCATCATAGATAAGCCTGACCCACAAAAGGAGCTGAACACCTGGCTGGAGTGGGGGAGTGGGGACCTGGAAGGACTCAGAGGCCAGGAAGTTGCAATATTGATTGAATTCCAAAAAGAGCCAGGCATTGGGACTACAGCAGGAAACCAGACAAATGGATCCTGGCAGGGGGACTCAGACACTGTCTTGTTAGTTAGAGTGAAATGAATTACCCCAGCAGGCAGCCAGGGAGGAGATGGATAACATGGTTTGATCTGGTCCCAGGTGAGATCCTGGGAGGCTTTCCTGAGGAGGTGATGGTTGAACTGAGGAGGGATTTGTGGAGGAGGGGAGAGGAAGGGAAAGCATTGAGTGGGAATGGTGGGTGGTCAGAGCATGCTTGAGGGGCTGAAGGAGACACAGACTAGAGTCTCAGGAGAGAAGCAGCAGCTCGGCCCCCATGGAATAAAGGAGGGAGCCCTTCCTGGGGGCTTGATGCTCCCCAACATCAACAATAAGAATAATAGTAAGTGCTTCATTAGCACCTGCTAGGAGCCAGGTGTGGAAATGTTTCCCACGTTTACTCATTTAATTCCATAGTTATTGTCCCCATTTCAAAGAGGAGGAAGCTGAGACCCACAGGAGTTGAGTTATTTGCCCAATGTCAAAGCCAGGTTTCAAACTCAGTGTTGCTTCAGAGGCTGGGCTCATAACACTGACCTACTGCCTGTGATCACAGAGTCACTCTACAAGCAATCTTTAAGCAGCTGGTGTGTCCTGTTGGTGCTGAGGAATGTAGAGGGGAATAATCAAGGCACGGTCCCTGCCTTGGGGACAGGGGGAGGCTGACATTCTAACCTAGACAAAGAAGTAAATCACAAATATCAGATGGAGATCCATGCTACATGCAAATAAAGGAGCACAATGTGACAGAAGTGATAGTGGGGGATGTGGGGACACAGCTGGATGGGTGTCTGCAGAGCCACTAGGAGGAAGTGACATTTGTGCTGAGATCTCAATGCCGTGAGAGGATGAGGAAGAAGAGCCTCCCAGGGAGAGGAAAGGGCAGGTGCAAAGGCCCTGCGGCAGGAATGGATTCCATGTATTTGAGAAACTGAGTGTGTTAGCCTGTTCTTACACTGCTATAAAGAAATACTTGAGGCTGGGTAATTTATAAAGAAAAAAGGTTTAATTGGCTCACGGTTCCACAGGCTGTACAGGAAGCATGGAGGCTTCTGCTTCTGGGGAGGCCTCAGGAAACTTACAATCATGGCAGAAGGCAAAGGGGAAGCGGGCGCATCTTACATGACCAGAGCTGGAGGAGGAGAGGGCAAGGCGGGAGGTGCTACCCGCTTTCAAACAACCAGATCTCCTGAGAACTCACTCACTATACAGTACCAAGGGGGGTGGTACTAAACCATTCATGAGAACTACTCTCATGATCCAATCACCTCCCACCAGGCACCATCTCCAACACTGGGGATTACAATTCAACAGGAGATTTGGGTGGGGTCACACACCCAAACCATATTACTGAGCAGAGGTCAGTGTAGTGGAAACAGTAAGAAAGGCAGAGGGCAGGAGATAAGGTCAGAGGGGCAGGCAGGGACAGATCCGGTGGGCCTTGGGGCTACATGTGCTGCCATCCTCTGAGTGTCCTCCAGACCCATCCTCAGCCTCCTGCCAGAAGACTGACTTGCATGGACGGCATCAACAGGGCTCTTGTGCCCTCCTGTGCCCCAGCTTCTGTGCGTTCTGGAAGCACCAGAGGAGACCAAGGAACGGGAGTAGAGAGAGGACGAGTGCTTATTTCCCGGCTCCCTCCCTCTGAGCCACAGCAGCAATGGCTGCATTTCTCTCCCATGGCCCCAGCTCCATCACATGGCTCCTTTCCCAAGGCTGCAGTTCTCTCTGGGGTCTGGTGACAGCTTCCTCCTTTGGTCCCTTCAGTACTAAGATTAAAACAGCCTCCCACTGTTGCTGGCCCCAGGGGTCTCACCATCCCTGCTGGCTTCCTGTATGCCTGCCACACCTTGGAGAACCCTCCCTCCATTCCACTCCTTTCAGTTCTTCCCACGTGGGCCATCTGCTCCCTGCCAGCATCGTGGTTTTCACTCCATGATGAGGAATTCAGATTTTGTTTTAAAACACTAGGAATTTAAAACAGGAGCAGGGCTTAATTTGGATCCAAAGTTTGCTAAGATGTCCCTGCCTGCCATGGAGGAGGGACAGGAAATGGGGTGAGAATTAATGGGGAACATATAGGGGCTACTGCAGGGTTCCATAGAGTTTGATGGGATTTGGTTTAAGATGGAGGCAGTGGAGACGGATGGGGCCCAGGTCAGGCAGGACCAACAGCCAGAACAACTGAGCTTGTGTAGGGTCCTGTGGCCCCAGACCAGGGAGACTGTAGGGCCAGGATTCCAGCTCTGAGCTAGTGATGGGATGCCAGGAGACTAGCATGACAGGATGCTGGAGAGGGAGCACTGGGCACTGGGCCTGCCAGGGGCTGGGAAGGCAGGACCAGGGCAGGGGCACGAATGAGAGCCATGAACCTCTTGTGATGTCCTTTAGTGCAGGGGCCCCCAAACCCCAGGCCACATTAATAATAGCCACATAGCAGGAGGTGAGTGGTGGGCAAGCATGAGTGAGAGAGGCTCCATCTGTATTTACAGCCGCTCCCCATTGTTCACATTACTGCCTGAGCTCCACCTCCTGTTAGATCAATGGTGGCATTAGATTCTCATAGGAGCGCAAACCCTACTGTGAACTACAGGAGCGAGGGATCTAGGTTGGGCACTCCTTATGAGAATCTAATGCCTGATGATCTGCCACTGTCTC
This sequence comes from Gorilla gorilla gorilla, assembly GCF_029281585.2. Lineage (NCBI taxonomy): Eukaryota > Metazoa > Chordata > Mammalia > Primates > Hominidae > Gorilla > Gorilla gorilla. The sequence continues at coordinate 210,031,272 of NC_073224.2, forward strand.
CCATCACCCCCAGATGGGGCCATCTAGTTGTAGGAAAACAAGCTCAGGGCTCCCACTGATTCTACATTATGGTGAGTTATATAATTATTTCATTATATATTATAATGTAATAATAGAAGAAATAAAGTGCACAATAAATGTAATGCACTTGAATCATCCCAGAACCAAACTCCCCACCCCGGTCTGTGGAAAAATTATCTTCCACAAACCGGTCCCTGGTGCCAAAAAGACTGAGGACTGTTGCTTTAGTGGGGACTTTGGGAAGCCATACAGTCCCCAGCCATGAAGCTTGTATCTAAAACAGCAGCCATCCAATTGCTTCACACATACACATGCCCCTGGTAGCATCCCTGCAGAGCCGAGCAGCAATGCAGCTGGTCCTTCGTCACCTCTTCCTGAACAAGGTCTCACACCCTGGTCTGTCTGGCTCCACAGCCTCTGTTGTCTCCTCTGAGCTGGCAGCAGACCAGGTGCTGAGCGTCCAGGGGTGACAAGAGGTGGGATCGCCTAGGAGCTGTCACTGAGACCTCAGTGGAGATGGGGCACATGTCAGCAGGAGGGAGGCAGGAACTGCCAGGTTGTACCCTGGACAGGACAGGCCAACCCGGGAGCTGGATGCTTAGCTGAGACACCCAAGAATAGACTCTGCTGGGTGCACGCGTGAGCACTGAGCCTCAGCCGTTCTCAGCGCTTTGGCCTGTCAGCACCTGGGAATGATCAGAATCCCAAAAAAGCACTCGTTATTTCTCCCAGGGCAGTGGTGCCCTTTGGAAAAATGGACGTTTCCTGCGAGATCATCCCCTGAAGCTGCGTTTGTCATAGGCCATTGTGTAAACCCATGTTTGGCCCATTTTTTTAAAAATATGAATTATCCACTTGACTGGCTTTAATGCTCCTTCTCCAAACTCTCAAAATGTGTCTGATATCAGGAACCCAGAGAGGAGCCATAAAGCATCACATAGGAGCGGCCTGGCTGGGTCAAGCCTGGAGCTCTGAGCTCCTCGTGCTGCCCCGTAGGGAAGGCCAGCGTGGGCAGCCAAGGGGAGGGTCTGGGTGGGGTGGAGTCACCCTGCTGGGGGCTTAACACTGCTCAGGATGCCGGTCACCCTGGGGTAGCCACCTGTCATAGCCTGTTTGGGCTGCCATAGCAAACTACCATAGACTGGGGCTTAAACGACAAACATGCACTTCTCACAGTTCTGGGGGCTGAAAAGTGCAGGTTGGGACTTAGGGTTTGGTAACGACCTGCTTCTGGTTCAGAGGTGGCCCTTTTCCCTGTGTCCTCACATGGCAGAAGGGCCCAGAGAGCTCTTGGGAGCCACTGTTATAAGGACACTAATCCCTTCCATGAGGAGTCAACCTTTGGGTCACTTCCAAATGTCCCACATCCAAATACCATCTCCTTGGTGATGAGGTTTCAACATAAGAATTTTGGGGGAACACAAGCATTGAATTCATGGCACGCCCAAGTGTCTCTCCTGTTAGAGGCCTCAAAGAGAGAAGCTGGGATCTTCAGGAAGGCTCATTCATTCCATCAAGGCTCACTGAGGCCCTACTGTGTGCAGGCCTAGGGGTGCAGCAATCAACAGACAAGGTTCTTGCCCTCAGGAGCAGATATTATGGAGTGGAGAGGAAGACACAGGTAAACAATGCATCAACAAGACTGTTCCCGGTAGGGACAGGTGCAGGGAAGAAAGGAAAATTGGGTGACACTATGGGGATTGACTCACAGTGGGGGTTAGACAGACACCACCTTAGAATGTGGGGACAGGGAAATTCTCTCTGAGAAGTGACCTTCAAGCTGAGACCTGAAGGACAAACAGGAACAGGCATTTGAATGACAGATGGTATGGCAGGATGATATTGTTTGGCTGTGTCCCCACCCAAATCTCATCTTGAATTCCTACATGTTGTGGGAGGGACCCAGTGGGAGGTAATTAAATCATGGTGGCAGGTTTTTCCTGTGCTGTTCTCATGATAGTGAATAAGTCTCACAAGATCTGGTGGCTTTAAAAAGTGGAGTTTCCCTGGCAAGCTCTTTTTTCTTTCTTTCTTTCTTTCTTTCTTTCTTTCTTTCTTTCTTTCTTTCTTTCTTTCTTTTTTTTTTTTTTTTTTTTGAGACGGAGTCTTGCTCTGTCATCCAGGCTGGAGTGCAGTGGTGTGATCTCAGCTCAGGGCAAACTCTGCCTCCCAGGTTCAAGCAATTCTCCACCCTCAGCCTCCCAAGTATCTGGGATTACAGGTGCCCACCAGCACGCCCGGCTAATATTTTATATTTTTGGTAGAGATGGGGTTTCACCATGCTGGTCAGGGTAGTCTTGAACTCCTGACCCCAAGTGATCCAGCCGCCTCATCCTCCTAAAGTGCTGGGATTACAGGCATGAGCCACTGTGCCCGGCCCAAGCTCTCTTCCCTTGTTTGCCACCATGTGAGATGTGCTTTTCATCTTTCATCATGATTGTGAGGCCTCCTCAGCCACGTGGAACTGTAAGTTTATTAAGCCTCTTTCTTTTGTAAATTTCCCAGTCTCAGGTGTGTCTTTATCAGTAGTGTGTAAATGGACTAATACACAGGCCAAACATGGGCAGTGGTGGGGCCAAGATTGAGCCAGGAGAAGAAACAGAGATGGAGAAAGGGGTGTGGATAAGTGGAGGAGGGAGACCCACCCGCAAGGGGGCCTAAACTGACACTCCCCCTGGAATGCTCTCTGCCCAACCCTTCCCCTGACTCCTCCTCATCCATCAGGGCTCAGTTGAAATGTGCCTTCTTCCAGGAAGCCTTCCCTGAATCCCCCACACCCGTTTGGAAGGATAGAGGTGTGTTATTCACAGACTTACCCCTTGCCCTTTTCTTTGACATTCAAGGAGTACATGACCACTCATTCAACCTTTCTTCCCACACACTGATGTTCACGAGAGGAGACACGGGGGATCTGTCTCAGTTGTGGCAGCATCCCCAGCACCTAGCACAGTCCCGGTCCACAGTGGGAACTCAGCAAATGTTTGTTGAATGAATAAATGAGTCCGTCCAGTCCAACACGATTTTCTCCTTTCAACCCCTAAACCCTCCCTTACTAATCATTGCCCTTATTATGCCATCGCAGGCTATGACATTGGTGCTGGCATCACTCTGCAATGTTGAGCTGCAGGTAAATCATTGCTTTATTTTATTTTCAAGCGGACTTTCTGATGGTCCCAGCAATCCTCACCTCCTGCTTGCATACTTCTGTATAATTTCCTCTCCTTGAGTGCAGGCTGGACATATTGCCTCCCTTGTGTCAAATAGAACATTCCAGAAAAGATGGGATTTCCTTCGAATACTAGATTATAAAAGACTGTGGCTTCTGTTCGGGTGCTCTTTCTCAAGCTCTTGGATTCCTCATAATGGGATCAGCCAGGTGCCATGTTGCAAGACAGCACTGTGGAGAGACCACCTGTGTAGACTGGGAAGTAGATACTCCCAGAGTCAGCCCTGAGATGACCACAGCCCTGGCTACAGCCTCTGTTGCAGCCACGTGAGAGACCTGGAGCTTCAGGCACCCAGGTAAGCTCTGCCCAGATCCCTGCACCACAGAGACTGTGAGATAATGTTTGTTGTTTTAAGATGTTAAATTTTGAGGTTGTGTGTTATGCGGCAATAGATAATTAACATAGTCATTCGCCTTCTTACAATCCCATTATGGTTCCTCATTGCCTTCTGGATAATTTTCAAAATCCTTTTAAGTAGGATTCTCAACAGCTTGAGATCGCAATCTTGTCCTAATCTCATATATGCACTCAACACCTAGTACAGAGTCTGACTTATAATAACTGTATACAGGCTGGGCGAGGTGGCTCACGCCTGTAATCCCAGCACTTTGGGAGTCCGAGGCGGATCACGAGGTCAGGAGATCAAGACCATCCTGGTTAACACGGTGAAACCTCGTCTGCTACTAAAAATACAAAAAATTAGCCAGGCGTGGTGGCAGGTGCCTGTAGTCCTGGCTACTCGGGAGGCTGAGGCAGGAGAACGGAGTGAACCTGGGAGGCACAGCTTGCAGTGAGCTGAGATCGCACCACTGCACTCCAGCCTGGGTGACAGAGCAAGACTCTGTCTCAAAAATTATAATAATAATAATAACTGTATATAATTTGTGAAAGGAAGAGAGGAAAGAAGGAAGGGAAGGGGAGGGGAGGGGAGGGGAGGGGAGGTGGAAGGGGAAGGGGAAGGGGAAGGGGAGAAAGAAGGAAGGAGAAGGGAAAGGGAGAAGGAAGAAAGGAAGGGGAGGGGGAGGGGAGGAGAGGGAGGAAAGAAGGGAAGGAAGGGAAGGAAAGGAAGGAAGGGAGGGAGAGAAGAATACTAAAATTCATGTTTTTCAGTACTCCATTATGTACAGCCTTGAGAATTCATTGAGAGTGACCATCCAAAAAACTAGGTGGGACATGATTTGTCTAAGATACTCAGGGAATCACATTCCTCTTGCCACAGTAACTGGTTCAATCAGTACAAACTCTAGGATTTTTGCTGAGAATTCTGTGACGTAGATGTCTCTGTCTTTCTGAATGGTTGGGATAAGGATCTTGAACTGAAACCTAATGCAGCCACTTTATCACCATGAATAAAGCCAGCCTGAGACCAAAATCAATACATGAAGGTGGGTATAGTAGAGAAAACTATCAAGAAGTGAACCTGACACCCTGATCAAACCACTCCTGAAGCCCACATCTGGAACTTTTTAGTTCCGTTGGTCGGTAAACTCCGTCTATTGTTTTGGGGAGTTTGTGTTTTGTTTTGTTTCTAGAAACTGAAAAGCTTCCTTTTCATAGAAGTTTCTGTCTTCAAAAGTCTTCAGTCTGTTGTTCTGTACTCAGCTCAGTTGTCTGATGACTTGGTTACTCAATGCTTCCCTGTGCTGGGCTCTTCTACTTGTCCTAGCATGGAAGCTTCTCCTAGGAACACAAAACTAAAAAGCAGCCCCCAATTTAGAGGGCCCGCTATTTCTGTGGGCTAAATTGTGTCCTCCCAAAATTCATGTATTGAAGTCCTAACCCCCAGTGTGATTGTATTTGGAGTTAGGGCTTTTAGGAGGTAATTAGGGTGAAATGAGGTCACAAGGGCAGGGCCCTAATCCTATTGGATTGGTGGCCTTATAGGAGGAGAAAAGAGTGAGATCTCCCCCTCTGTCTACACGTGTAGACACCTGGGAAAGGCCTTGTGAGGACATAGCAAATAGGCAGGTGTCTGCAACCCAAGCAGATAGCCCTCACCACACACTGATCCTGCTGGCACCTTGATCTTGGACTTCCAGCTTCCAGAACTGTGAGAAAATAAGTTTCTGTGGTTTAAACCACACAGGCTGTGGGATTTTGTTCTGCTATGGGATTTTGTTCTGGCTGTCTAAGCTGACGAAGACAAGCAGCCAACGAAGCACCAGGAGTCACTATTCTGGCAGAGGTGTCTACGGCATGGAAGGCAGAGCAGCTACTTCCTCCTGGTAGGATCAGGGAAAGCTTCAAGCAGGAGGTGACACCTGAGCTAGTCTCTGGTGGGTGCTGAAAATTTCACCAGGTGGGAGAGAGGAAGAGTATTCCAGACAGAGAAGACACAGGTACAAACGCCCAGACCTGAGGAGGTGCCTAATATACTGAAACAATTTCTATTACAGCCAGAAGTGAGGAGCCATGCAGGGCAGAGGCGGAGCCAGGACAGAGGCAAGGCTGGGTGTGCCTTTGGATCAGCAAGTAATCAAATGCCGTGCTAAGGGGATCGGACTCCATCTAAATGCCAGGGGGCCCTTTAGAAGTCTTGAAGCAGTGAAGGAGCCATATAGTCTTTGAAGGAGGTAGGGTCCTAAAACATCCAAGATCTTTTCTGGCTTGAAAATGCTGTGAGCCAGCAAAGCCAGCAACAACTAATGACTTTCGCTGGGTGAAAGTTAATAGACTTGTTTGAATTGAGGTTGCACAAATAGATTTGAGGTTTCATGAAATCCTGGGAGGAAGCTGGGGGCAGATCACAGAGACCAGAGCTGGTGGGGGAGATCAGGGCCATAGTAACCTAGGCTTCCTTGTGTGGTGTCACATAGAAACACACAGCCAAGCACCGGGATTAGTCATCCTAGGAACAGCCTCCCCATCCAGCTTTCGTCACCCACCAGATGTGGCTGCAGAGCCCAGACCTCCCACTGCTTCTGCTGGGAATTTACATACAGACTTCAGGAGCAGCCCCCAAGACCAGTCCCTCCAAGACCAGCCCCAGTGAAATCAAACCTTTCCCCCTTTTATTTTAGAGCCTTTAGAGTCAGACTTCCCCTTGGGAGGTGATAGATGCCCATTTCATCAAATTGGTAGAAGCCAGCAACTCTCACAGCAGTGAATAGAGACCCTTTGAAGGAAAATGTCAGGCCAATAAAACATCAAAGGCAGTTTGGCTTCCTAGGAAACAAGGAATAATGATGATGGGCTCCTAATTCCCCCAGCAAGGCAGAGCTTTGGAGATCTCCAGTGGAGGTGAAGTAAAAAGACTTTTCCTGAACCTAATCAGGAAAAGCATCCTCAAATGACCACATGTGGTGGATGCCGTCACAGCAGCCCTACTGGGCAGATGAGGACACTGAGGCATAGATAAGCCACGCCCTCCTCTGGTGAGTGCCTAGGTCCTGGCCTGATGGACTCCAGCCAGCATGCTGTTTACCACTCTGCTTACTAGGCAGGAAGCAGGAGCCCACAGTGTTAGGTCCTCCAGAACCTCAAAGCTGTGTCTGTCATGGGATCAGTGTCCAGAAGTCCTGCATTTGAATTCCAGCTCAGTCAGTGCTCCAGAAAATTGGGATAATAGTCCTAAGATCGTAGCATTTTGCAGGGGGTTAAAGGGCAAATGTGTATAATGTGTGGAGCATGGGGTTTTGCACAGAATAGATCCTCGATGGGTGCTGACTCCCTTCTTTCTTTCTCCCGTTTATAGATGAGGAAATAAAGCCCTCAGTTATAATATCATCAGAATACTAAAGATGATATTAGCAGCTCTAAAAACTTCGCCCTAATATTTAAGGATCTGCCATGATAAAAGCTGATTTCTCTCCCACGTAAAGTTGAGGGTAGGTCTTACTGATGGGTAGGTGACTCTCTGCAGGGGGCAACCTTTGACCCATGCCCCTTCCAACTTGCAGCTCTGCCGTCTTCAACACCTGGTTTCTGAGGTCAAGGTCATCTGGCTCATCTGTATCGGGCTGGCAGAAAGGGAAGGAGCTCCTCCTGTGAGGTTCTCAAGGGCCCAAGGTGGAAGCAACACCTGTCACTTCTGCTCACATGCAATTGGCTGGAATACAGTCACATGGTCCCACCTACCTACAGAGGAGGCAGGTGGACATAGTCTTGCTCTGTGCACAGGAAGAAAAAAAAAACATACTTGGTGAACAGCTGAACAGTCTATGTCACACCTGGAGAAGTGAAATTATGTCCGAGGAAATCCAGCGGGTCAATAGCTGAGCTCAGTTTCGAGCCCAGGTTCCCTGTGTGCACCTGGGTCCCAGGCTCTTCCCTCCACATGTTGTGCTCCAGAGTGAGGCAGAGTCACAGGTGGCCAGTGGAACCTCAGACATGGGTTCACCTGAGTAGGGGGAAGGAGGCACACAGGTGGTCAACCTGTTGTCTCTGTTGCCTGGAGGAATGACAGGTAAGGGACAGAGAGCCACAGCTCCAGGGCTCTGGGCTGTGAAATGGGTCCAGATGCAGAGTTGACCTCAGGCAGCCGTTGGGAACAGTTTCCTCACCTGCCCCACAAGGCTGCAGGGAGAGGACCCACTGTATGGGATTGTGTGAGGGTGAAGGGAGATTTGACACCCTCATTGCTCACATTTTCCAGCTCCCACTTCTTTCAGGGCCCTGCTTTCTGAAAGGCAGGTCTGATGTAGTCAAGCTAAGGACTTTGGACAATGTTAGTTCCAGGGACCTCTCCTTCCCAGGGGTGTTTGAATACAATAGGAAGCTGGGGAAAGGGGAAGGCAATCATGCAGAAGTCGAGTCCCTCTCATCAGAAAGGTGAGGATGTGACACTCTGATAGGGGATGCTTTATAAATATGTGTCCCAACCCAGACATCCCACCTCTAGGAGTTTAATCCTTAGAAACAATCAGGGATGCACACAGAGCTCTAATGTATAGGATGTTGCTGATAATAGTTAAAGAGCAACACACGATAATCTAATAATCTGGAAATAATCTATACACCTCAAGAGTTAGGTAGAGTTATTTGTGTTACATCCACTCAAATGAAAACTAGGCAATAATTCCATATTTCAAAATTATCCTGTGGAAGATGTTAAGTGGCAAAGCAAGATTTTTATGGCATAGTAAATGTAAACAGAAGATTATAGAACAGTATGTTCTATACAGTATGTTATCCTTTTTGTAGGAAAAATGTAATTATACAAACACACACACACAAACACACACACCAATGTTTGATAGAAGTTATCTGTGGGTAATGGGATTGTGAGTGATTTTTCTTTTGTCTTTTTCTTTCTTTCTTTTTTGGTTTGTTTTTATTTTCTATGATGAACATGAATAATTTTTCAAGGAGGAAAAAATATATTCTCAAATCAAGAGGTTTTGGAGCTTTCATTGGCATCCTCAGGACTGGGTAATACCTCAGAACAAGGAAATTCTGTCCTTCTTTGACTTTAGGTTTAGTAATCAAGAGTATCTGAAACAGAGCCAAGGCTACATAGGTAAGGCCTGGGCTGCTTTTGCCTTGGAGATCCTTGGTAATTGTAGTTTTTGAATTTTTCAAAGTGTTCTTGTGTCTTAGTCCATTTTCCATTGCTATGATATAATATCTAAGACTGGGTAATTTATAATAAACAGAAATGTATTTGACTTATGATGCTGGAGGCTGGAAAGTCCAAGAGAATAGTGCCAGCATCTGGTGAGGGCCTTCATGCTGTGACTTTCCATAACAGAAGGCAGAAGAACAAAAGAGTACATGCAAGAGAGAGAGAGAGAAAGAGCATGATGGGCCAGGCTCACTTTTGTAACAACCTACCCTCAAAATAACAAACCCATTTCCATGATAACAACATTAATCCACTTATGAGATCTCTGCCCTCACGATTCTATCACCTCTTATTAGGATTCATCTCCCAACACTATTGCATTGGGAGTTAAGTTGCAACATGTGAACTTTTTGGGACACATTTAAGCACATCAAATATCATCTTGATTTCAGCTTTCTAATTTGTAATTCCAATCAACTTTTACCTTCTTGATTAGATTGAGTATATGCAAAAGAGTTCAAAAACACTGTATTAGTCAGCTATTGCTTTATAACAAACAACCATGAACACTGGTGCAACATGCTACAATCAGTATGTATTTCTCACACATCCACAGGTTGGTGGCTCTGAGACTCAGATCAGATGCAAATCTGCCCCCATGTACTCTTTACCCTCCTAGAACCAGAGAGATAAGGCATCTTCTTCTCATGAAAATGGCAGGGGCACAGGATGGCACACAGGAACACGCAGTGCACCTTAAAGCCTAGATTCTGAACTGACAATGATCACCTTTGCCCACATACCATTGTCTGAAAGAAGTCATGGGCTGAACCCAAAGTCAAGAGGCTAGGAGGTTTACTCTGCCTTCTGTAGGAGTAGCTGCAGTCATGTGGCAGAGTGCTTGGGTCCAGAGAAAGGTGGAAAATTGGGACCAGTTCTCTAATACAGCATCTCATATCCACAAATGGCCACTGCAGTCAGGTCATGGTGCGAGATGGCTAAACACACTTTGAACACTTTAAAAATGACAATATTCCTCCTGATTCTAAAGCAATACAGAAGTATAGTGAAAAAGTGTGAAGGAGAACATGAGTATTGCCATAATTCCATTTCCTCAGATGACCCCTGTTAGGATTTTGCTGCATGTCCTTGCAATATGCACATGAATTTACATACTCAAATAAACATAAGCATATATTTACGTTAACAAAAGTGGGAGCATACTTTATCTGGTTTTGTACACTACATGTTTCACTGAATCTCATTTTTTGAGCTTTTTCTTGCATGATTAGATATTCTTTTGAAACCAGGCTTTTTCATGGCTGTACTGTATTTTAAAGTTGCACTATAAATTACCTAGACCTGCACACTCCGATGTGGTAGCTGCTAGTCACATGTGGCTGTTGAGCACTGGAAATGTGGCTGGTCTGAATTGAAATAAACATAAGCATAAAAACTGTACATTCAGGCCGGGCGCTGTGGCTCACGCCTATTATCCCAACGCTTTGGGATGCTGAGGCAGGTGGATCACCTGAGGTCAGGAGTTCAAAACTAGCGTGGCCCACATGGCAAAACCTCGTCTCTATTAAAAATAGAAAAATTAGCCAGGCATGGTGGCACATGCCTGCAATCCCTGCTACTCGGGAGGCTGAGGCAGGAGAATCACTTGAACCCAGGAGGCGGCGGTTGCAGTGAGCGGAGATCACACTGCCCTCTAGCCTGGGCAATGGAGTGAGACTCAACAAAAGACTATACTTTCGGGGTCATTTCTATAGTCTGAAATAAATGTAAGCATAAAATACAAATCAGATTGTGAAGACTTGGCACAAAAAAGAAGGTACAGTATCTCACTAATAATTTTTATATTGATTATAAGTTGAAACACTATTTTGGATATATTGGGTTAAACAAAATATATGATTAAAATAAATTCCACCTGTTCCTTTTTACTTTTTAATGTGCACACAGAAAAATTAAAAATTACATATGTGTTTATATTTGCGGTTTGTGTTGTGTTATACTTCAACTGGGTGGCACTGATCTGGACTCCTCTGTGGTTAGATATTTAGGCTCTTTCAGATTTTATCCCACTATAAACAACACCATAGTGAGCATCATGGAATACAGCACTAGTCAGCACTGAGCTGTGTTCCTATTACCATCCCCTTTTACAGATGAGGAGCCAGGACTCAGAGATGTCAGCAACGTGCTCAGGGTCACACAGCAGCTATTTAATTGGTGAAGTCAAGACTAAAACCCCAATTTGATTGACTCCCATGATTTTTATCAGGTGGCTATCCCCACTTTTTGTGTATCTTCCTGATAATTGCCTTGGGATTAATTTCTAGAAGTAGGAGTCATGGGTGAAAGGGTTTGCACATTTTCATGCTTTGGGAGCATATTGCCAGCACATCTTCCAAAAAGAAGTTGCCGATTCAAACTGTAAACAACAGTCTACTCAGCAATTATCCACATGGCACCATTTTTTTACCATGAGCCAGGGTGTTTACCATGAGCCAGGCACCATTCTATGTGAAAAAAGTCCATGATAGACAAGACAGACATGACCACCCCACCCCCACTCCCTGACCCACTCCTGGGGCTCATGTGACCACAGCTTCCTGGGGCAGAGAGAGGTGACAAGCACTGAAGAGAAAACACGCTAGTCTCAGGGAGATAGAAGTGTGCACTGTGAAGTGGACAAAACAGACGGATAGAGCAGTGACAAGGGTGGGGCAGGGTGGGCAGGAGGCTCCACTTTAAGTAGTGATATTCGGCAGGGATTCTCAGAGGAGGTAGCCTTGGGCTGGACCCCAGGTGACCGAAAGGGAAGATTGGAGGAGGAGGTTCCAGGCAGGATGTAGGACAAATGCATAGTTGCCAAGGTAGGACTGAGCTCAGTAGTTAGAGGGCCAGGGAGAAACCCTGGGAGTCTGCAGCCCGGTGAGAAAGAGGAGGGGGCAGCGAGGTGGGGTGGGAGGTGAGCAGGGCAGGACTACAGGAGGATGCGACATTTAATTCCAAGTGCAGTGGGAAGCCCTCAGGGACAGCAGGTTCACATGTTGTGGGACCTGAAACATACAATTTGGAGCATCCTTTTTAGAAAAGAAGAGCCAGATTCCAGAATTAGGAATCAAAATGAGCTATGTAATTGAACATTTATTTAGAGTGAGAAAAGAATTCACAATACATTACAGATTTTAAAAAGCTAAAAATTACCAAAAACATTACAGAATCAACAAAAATAACAGTGTTTTTTAATTAGCTCCTGACACATCTCCAGAGTCCTTTTTTTCCTTACATTTTTGGGCCACATTCTCCTGGATTACATCTTCTGTGGCAAAGACTTCATAATATCGTTTTTCATAGAGAGAAGAAAGATTATTTAGTGTTTCCTCTGGCTGAGTTTGATAGAAACTGATTTTTTGTTACTGATGGTTTAGGAACATTTTATTTTCATCGTTGCAATTGATTATTGATGACGTCCCGTATATCATTAGTACTATTGTCAAATCTGGGAAAATCACTATCCAGGATTTTTCATATAGCAGCCATGAGATTTCAGGGCTTTTTAAAACTTCTTGAGCAACCGTGAACCCCAAGTAATTCTTGAATTGATAATTCTCGCTAAGCACATTGCTAGGGCCCTTCCCAGGGTCTTAAAAGGGTCAGGGGAATGGTGGGCTCTAAAGCTAAAGCCACATGTAAAGCCGCCTCTAACTGAATGGGATTCCACTAAGGAGAAGAAGGAGCTGACTATCCTGGCCGCTGTGCAGAGAATAGACAATGGGGCAGCGGGGGCAGCTGGACAACAGCTGGGCTGTCCAGAAGAAATGGTAACACAGGACAATAGAACTGGGAGAGATGAGCAGATTCCAGGAATCTTTGAGATGTACTGGTGTTGGGGTAGGTGGGGAAAAGAGGCCTCGAGGATGACCCAAGGATGGACTGTCTGGGCCACCAGAGCCCAGATTAGACTTGTTGCTTGACTATTCTCTTTCTTCCTTGTATTTTGGGGTCCAGGGCCTGGCCTGCTCTCCCCAGTCTCCTCCCTTTGCTGCCTGGGCTTTTTACACATACTGGAACTAGAGGCTCACCCTCAAGCACAGCCAAGTGAGAACTGATGGAAGAGTAACAGGCTCTACAGTCTCACTCTCTGAATGTCAAGGGACTTAATTAGACGCCCAGCATCTGATGGCAGATTGGTTTTCCTAATAGGCTCCAGTGAGAATCCAAGGAGAGAGGCAGGCTTGGGTGGCTTCAGAGGAGATCAGCTCATTCCATCCAGAAGAGAAGAGAGACAGCAGCTACCCCAGAGGGTCAGGAGTGATGAGCAAACCCCAGCCATTGGTCATCACTCATTCCACCGCAGATTGGCAGCTGGGGGCCTAAGTGAGTTGGAAATGGACTTGGTGGTAGCAGAGAAATTATATCTCTTGCTGCACCAGGGAATAAAAACATGTCCATTAGGCTGATCGATCCCATCGTCTAGAGGAGGAACATGAACTTCGTAAAGTTGACTAAGTAGATGTGCTGGGGGTGTCTCAGAGCTGGGACTATAGTCAGGGGTGGCAGCTTCTGGTGAAGGACTCCACCGGCTTTAATTGTGCTGCTCCTCCTGCCTTAGGTCCTCAGTCGGGTGCACCTGGTTCCTGTGTCCACATGCAGGGGGCCATGCCAGCCAAGTGGAATCAAGACAGGCCCAGGCCCTGTGACAAGAGGGGCTCTGGGCTGGGCACAATTTTCCTGAGCTGTCCAGTTAATGTTAACTTTGGTCTGCTAACAATGAAGGGTGGAAACACACCACAAACAGGAAAAAAAAAAGATGAAAAACTGGAAACAAGTGGTCTCCCTTTCCATCAGGCAAGGAAAAGGCCACAGCACCAACCTCCTCTTTCTGCTGAAGATCTGAAATATCATGAAGTAAATACAGGGCTGGGCTCTGAGGACAGGCTCGACCTTGAGCAGGACCTGCGTGTCTCTGCATTTATGCATTCCTTCATTCACTCCTCCCTCCATTCACAAATGTGTATTAAGGCCAACCGTGTGACAGGCTCAGCCCCCGGCCCTAGTGATATTGCAGTAGACAGGAGAATTTTCCTGCCTTTATGCAGCTTACACGTTAAAAAGGAGGAACAGATAACAAATATAATAAAGAAGTAAATGTGATGTAAGCACTAAGGCAAAAGGAAAGCTAAAGCAGGTTCAAGGGAGTTGAGAACACGGAGAGTGCGGGCAAGAAGAAGCACTGCAGAACATGGCCACAGCAGGCCTGGCTGAGAAGATGACATTTAAGGACAACTGAAAAAAGGTAAGGAAGTTGGCCATGTAGATGGGAGAGGCACCTTCCAGGCAGCAGAGGCCACTGTGCCAAGGCAAGACAGGAGTGCTCCTGGAGCGTCGAGGAAGAGCAAGGAGGCTGGTGTGGATGCAGGGGAGGGGAGGCAGGGGGAGATGAAGGGGAGAGGAGGAGGGGCAGAGCAGAGTCACACTGAAGCTCCAGAGAGGACAGGGCTCCATAAGCTTGACTAACATAGAGAGCCCTGGAAGTGTTTCCATGCAGTGGAATGACACGACATGATGAGACTCATGGACAAAGGAGGGAGCAGGGAGACCACTCAGGAGGCTATTGCAGCTGTCCAGGCACGAGGTGGTGGTCCAGGTATGGCACGGACCAGGGTGGTCAAAATGCAGGGGGTGAGACGGGAATAAATTCTGGACACAGGTTGAAATGGAGCCGACAAGCTCTGTGGATGGGTTCATTGTGGGATATGAGAGAAACACAGGAATCAGGGTTGACTTCTGAGTACTGGAAGGATTAGATTGTTATTACATGAGACGTGGAGGCCAAACGCTATGCGTCAAACTCCTTGAAAGGCCTGGCAGTAACCTCCCTCCACACCAGTGAGGGGAGATGACGGCGGACTGGCTGCAAGGGACCCAGTGCCCTGATTCAGCACGGCAGAGGGAGAGGGGCCGAGGAGACCTCAGGTTGGAAAGCCGTTGCCATGGTCCACACCTGGTCTCCCAGATACCATCAAGATGAAGAGGCCTGTGGAAGGAGCTGGGCAGGGTGGATGCCCAGGTCACAGCACACAGAGAACCTGTGGCCTTATGTGATTTGCCTAGAGCCATGCTAAACTCTTGCTTGACAACTAAAAATGGAGGGGACCTTACTTCCCTCCCTTTGACAAAGAAAATGACACATTTGGGGTGACAAATCCAAATGCAAGAAAAGGACTGTCCTGCTCGCTGCCTCTTCTGCTCCAACAAATGGCCAGCTCTATTCAGAAATAAATAATGGCCAGCAAGAAACAAATGCAGGAGCTAGCACACAGAGCCAGGCCTCCCAAAGGAAAGAGAAATGAGAGAAAATGCACAGAATCAAAAGGTAGATGAGGGACTTACTTTATACAAGAAATTGCCCAAGAATCAGAACAAAAGTTCAGAGAAGCTAGCATGAAAACTGAACACAAAACAAAACAAAACAAAAAACTCAGAGCCAAAGGGCTCAAAGAAGGGTTATTGATGAAAATTACAAAGAGAGAGATGAAAATGGAGTGGCATATCTTAAGAAAGAAATGAAAGAAACTATAATGAAAATATTACAGAGGTGAATGCCATAAAATCAGTAACAGTGAGTAAGCATGAATGGAAATTCCATCAGCAAAGCAGAAGAAAATCAGCTTCGGAAAATCATTCAGCTCCAAACAAAAAAGAGCAAAGCCAGAGAAATGAATATGAAAGCTCCTGACTGGGCACGGTGGCTCATGCCCCCATAATCCCAGCACTTTGGGAGGCCGAGGCAGAGGGATCGCTTGAGGTCAGGAGTTCGAGACCAGCCTGGCCAACATGGCAAAACTCCATCTCTAAAAATACAAAAATTAGCCAGGCATGGTGGCACATGCCTGTAATCCCAGCTATTCGGGAGGCTGAGGCAGGAGAATCACTTGAACCCAGGAAGTGGAGGTTGCAGTGGGCCGAGATCATGCCACTGCCCTCCAGCCTGGATGACAGAGCAAGACTCCATCTCAAAAAAAGAAAGAAAGAGAGAAAGAAAGATCCTCACCAGCCCTGCCCTGCAACCCAGGCACAGCATGGCTTCCAGTGGGCCATGCTCAGGACCCCCTCAAGGTGGGCTGCAGCAGTGGCATGAGGGCCACACTCAGGACCCCCATCTGTGATGACCTGTCCCACTTAGACAACACCAACATGGGTCCACTTACAGAAACTTTGTACTTACAGAACCTCACCCACTGGCCAGAGTATTTGATAGCTACAGAGGTGCTTGGAGAGCTTATGGGTCACATCATGGGTAAAATAAATGTTTCTCTCGTAGCTAGGGAAGAATTTCACAGGCATGTCACAGCCTTCTCTGTTGTCCTGGAATTTCCATGCCTTGGTTTGGCCGCTGAACTAATGGAGGAGAATTCCAAAAGAAAGGGTGATTTTGAAATGGATCTCTCAATAAGAGCATCCAATCATGTTTCAGTCAACATGTACATACAGTTGGGCAAACTTCATGTACAAGATCATCTTACCATCATCAAGTACTCAACTTGCAAATGAAGATGCTTGTGATAAGAGGAAAGCATTTTCACAGAAATCTGTGATACAATTACCTCATTCCGGGAGGCCTGAAGATACTGAATAACTATGGGCAGTGGTCCTTAGGCAGGTGCTCCAGATAGTTTATAAACAACCTAATTTTCTTTAGATGACCTTTGGAGCCCTGTTAGGATAAAAAGAGTCCT
The DNA here is from genome assembly GCF_029281585.2 of Gorilla gorilla gorilla. Classification (NCBI taxonomy): domain Eukaryota; kingdom Metazoa; phylum Chordata; class Mammalia; order Primates; family Hominidae; genus Gorilla; species Gorilla gorilla. The sequence goes on from NC_073224.2 coordinate 210,047,777, forward strand.
TAGGTCTTAAACACATCAAGAAAATACAGGTTCTAAAAGTCATTCTCATTTTTTCCATTTAGCGATATTGTATCTACTGAAGTTGTTCAATGTAATGAAATGCAACCAGAAAGGCAGCTATCTAGGTCAAAAGAAGTCATTCCACTATCATGGTTCATAGTGTTAACTACATACTAGGGAAAAAGCTCTGTGTGTGTGTGTGTGTGTGTGTGGTGTGTGCATGTGTGTGTGTGTGTGTGTGTAATTTTTTCATTAAATGGGTTAGGCGCAGTGGCTCACACCTGTAATCTCAGCACTTTGGGAGGCCGAGGAAGGCAGAACACCTGAGGTCAGGAGTTTGAGACCAGCCTGGCTGACATGGTGAAACCCCATCTCTACTAAAAATACAAAAAATTAGCCTGGCTTGGTGGTGCATGCCTGTAGTCTGAGCTACTCAGGAGGCTGAGGCAGGAGAATCGCTTGAACCTTGGAGGCAGAGATTGCAGTCAGCCGAGATCGTGCCATTGCACTCCATCCTGGCCAACAGAGTGAGACTCAGCCTCAAAAAAAAGAAAAAAAAGAATCAAAAATGAAATGTGTAAATCTAAGATATATAATAAAACATGTTGTTGACTCTAAGTAAAATAATGAATACAGAGAGAATGATAGACACCGAAGACAGATTAGGAAAATCTGACACATACATAGAGCTACTGAAGAAGAGAACACAATGACTGGAGCAAAGGAGGATTCAAAGGACGCCATTGTGTTCCACTAAATCAGGCTGCATTCATTAGGCGCCTACTGCATAACAGGCACTGGCTGTATGCCAAGAGTACAAGTAAGATGTGTTTCCTGTCCTCAAGGAACTCTGGAGCCTGTGAGGACTACAGGCAAATATGTCGATGATTAAAATACAACTGGAGAAATACTAGAAGAGAGGTTAGGACCGTGGACCATGATTCGTTGTGTCAGGTGACAGACATTGTGCTCAGCCTCTCAGCAACCCTGTAAGGTCATTGCTATGGGGAAATGTGTGACCGAGGGTAGAGAGCTGCTGGTTCAAGGTCACATGATCAGCAAATGATGGAACCAGATTTTGAAACCAGATGCATCTGCTTCCAAGTTCACTCTCTTTATCTTTGAACATGCTACCTCCAGTCTTACATCAGCTTGAAAACATCCATCACCTCTGTAAGTGAAAGCACCAGTGACTATAAATCCTGGATATTTTTCAGAAGGGTTAATTATGAGGGGTTTGGTTGTTCTACTAGGGGGACATGACGGTGTACCTGTGGGATGTGCACAGGCTTTGAAGGTTTCATTTAGGGGTGATTTCCTACCCAGCCAGAAGGGGCTTTCATAAGAAAAACAGCAAGCACATTCATCAAGCAAAGCCATGCTCCAAGGCAAAGGGTGTTTGCAAGATGAAAAATGGAGCATCCTTCAAGCTACAGGCTGGTGTCCAAGATGTGCTAAGAATTTAGAACCACAGGACAATGGGAGTGACCAGGAGAGGGGACAAGTGGCTCAGAAAAAGGGGGAAAACAAGTCTACTAAAGAAAGAGCATTTTGAACACCATCCTCTGTTGAAAAAAAGGGAAATGCCAGTTACTTGCCTTTGCTTTAAGTTGGCCTAAGGGGTTTGGCCCCGCCTTGCTCAGGCCATCTATTGCAGCCTTAAGGCCCGAATGTAGAATGACATGAGGATGCTTGTGTTGGAGCTGCCGAGTGGCTGTGCAAATATAATATCCAGTAGTGCTCCAAGCCCAGCACTGAGCCCCTGGGAGTTTGCCTAGTATATTTCTCTAAGGCTTTGTATTATTTTTTAAAAACAGCAAAAAAAAAAAAAAAATAGCATTTATCTTTTAGCAACATCAGAGTCTTGCCTGCTTCTAGTGCTCTGTGCCTGTTGCCTCTAATGCTGAACTGCAGGTTCCTAAGTCTCCTGAACAAAGTTTGGGGGCATCTTCGGAAAGGAAGCAGTGAAGGGGACGAAGGAGCAGAAACAGAGTGAACAGAAGTGAGAGCTGGGGGAACCACGGTCACAGATGAACAGGAAGAGAGCTAGGGTGGAAAGCCGTCAGGAGCTGAGGGCCAAGGCAGGGATTTACTGATGAGGAGTTGTCATGGAGACATAGCAAAGTGGGTCAGGAGCCTATTTGTAAAGGGCTGGGGAGTAGTTTACTGGGTTGATTAAGAAGTGCAGATTCAGGAGTTCGAGACCAGCCTAGCTAACATGGTGAAACCCCGTCTCTACTAAAAATACAAAAAATTAGCCGGGCATGGATTCGCACACCTGTAATCCCAGCTACTCGGGAGGCTGAAGCAGGAGAATCACTTGAACCCAAGAAGTGGAGGTTGCAGTGAGCCAAGATCCTGCCATTGCACTCTAGCTTGGGCAACAAGAGTGTTTCTCCATCTCAAAAAGAAAAAAAAAAAAAGGAAGTGCAGATTCCTGGGGAGCGCCGGTGCCAGAGCGCTCTTCATCAGCCCCCAAATCCTCCCCTGAGTATCTCAGAGCCCAGCCTGTCCCCACTTCTTCCCCACCCAGCCTTCTTTCTGCCTCAGAGGGAGCTGGCTTTCCTCCTGGAATACTCTCCTCCCCTCCTGCCACTGAACGCTGGTCTGGTTTTATTTTTCAAAACATCAAGGAGGTTTACATATGAGCTCCCTGAAAATGCCCCACCCTCAGCATCCACTGGATATTACGTAGCTCTCACGTTTTCCATTTTTTTTAACTCCTAAGATGTCAAGTTGCTCTTCTTTCAGAAGTATCGCATGGAGATGAAGGGGATTCGAGTGTAATTTTATCCTGTTTAAAGGTAACCAGGAGCGAATGGGAGTAAACAGACCCAAATGGAATCTGTGGCTCATCTCCCTTCCCTTTCCTGGCCCCACCCACCTGTTCTTCCTTCCCACCCCCTCAAAGGCAGCCCTGGGAGCCCCTAAGTAGGGGGAGGATTAATCAGCTAGAGCTCTTGCTGGTGCCTGCCTTCCAGAAATCCTGCAGGCTGGTGAGTCTAGCACGGCAGGGGAAGTGGCCCCACCCGGTGAGCAGGATGACAGAGAGAAGAATTCACGCCTGTCCTGCCAGACCCAGGGCTAGAAGGGCCTGAGGGATCCTCTCATGCCACCTGTGCACTGTCTAGGCAGAACACTGAGGCCAAAAAAGGAGAGGGACTTTCCTGGGGTCACTCGGCCGGTTGGTAGCAGAGTAAACTCTGGTCTTCTCTCCTGGACAACACTACTTCCATTCTCACGCTTTGAGGGCTCGTGGGAGGGTTCCAGGAATCTGAGATCTAAAAAGAGCCCTCTGTTGTCAATATTGTATTTCTTCGATTCTGGGACATATATTTTAAACGTTCTAAAATAAGACACATCCTTCAATGGGCAGACATTTCATTTTCTGTTTCTTTTTTGTTTTCTTCCCTCTAGAAGCTGTTATTAAATTGATGGTGTATCTTCTGATAGATATCATCTTAGAGCAAAGCAAACAGGTTAACATCGAAAAATATTACTAGTATTAATAACTATTATTTTAGTTGATTTCTGTCTTTCTAGCACCGTGTTAAATACTCAATGTGCTTTTACTCAGCTAACCCTTCCAATAACCCTATGAGGTGGGTGCGAGCATAACTCCATTTCACAACTGAGGAAACTGAGTCTCGGAGAGGTCCAGTTACTTGCTTGTTGTCACATAGTAGTAAGTGGTGGAGTTGTGATTGTACTTAAGCTTGCTGTGTGGCCTTAGAATAAGTCACCTTTCCCGCTATGTGTGTAGGGCCATTATGCACATGAGAAGCTGTTGCTATTTAAGGACCGTGTTTTCATTCTCTGGACCCAGGCCCTCCCCTGATGCCTCCTTAGCCACTTACACTGGGCAGACTGCCCAAGGACAGGAGCACTAAATCCTCCTCATGCAAGTAACTCGGTGCCAACTCACTGCCAGAGGCCAGGGCCCCCCTAACAGGGAGCTTGCCCACAACTGGGAATGTCTTCAACACCTATTGACAGCTCTTCCCCCATCGCTCTGTGCCAAAGTTGAAACAGTAAAAGGTATCGATTTCCCAGGACTGAGCTGGGAGGCCAAGGTGAAAGCAGGGAAGAGTTGGGTTGCGGGGGACCATGTAAGACGTCCGGTTTTACATGAAATTATGGTTCTCACTCTCCCGGTGGCATCTCTTCTGTGCCACCACGACAGACGGCTCGCTGAGAAACGACAGATTTGTATTTCATGAGGACACTTTAGTCAAAAGATCGATGATGCTTCTTGGAACCTCTCTGCTCATCCATGGGGGAGGGTGAGCCTGGTGAGAAGCCTGCAAAGACCCAGCTAAAATTAGGCAGCTGCCGACAGACACCCAGTTCACAATCACGGAGCATCGATTACAAAAATGATGCCGGGCTGACGGGCTTTAATCGGCCTCCGTGTTCTGTCTTTGTAGAGAGGGACCTTTGTAATGAAGTGGCTCCCTCTCTCGGAAAATGGAGCTATTTGGGGGCAGGCTTGGGATTTGCCCGAGTGTGGGCTGGGGAAAGCCTGCTCTGTCACTCACTGGCTGCATGGCCTTTGGCATATTATGCAGTTCCCAAGTTCCTGTGAGCAAGTTGGAGCAATGACAGCTAGAGTTCTTTCCGAGATATTTATATACATGATTTATCTATATGCATATATATACAAGTTTAAATGATATAAAGCCTTTAGGATCTGGCATATAGTAAGTAATCAATATATTTCTGAGTTATTCTTATTCATAAGCCACAGAACCCTGAAGTGAAAGGGAACACAATGCCAGCTCTTCTTTTTGCAGAGAAGAAAACCGAAGCCCGGGGAGGTTAAATGACTTGACCATGGTTGCTCAGCAAATTTTTGGTTAACTTGTGCCTAGAACCCAACTGTCCTAAAGCCCAGCCAAGTTCTCGTCCTGCCACAGGTTTTTTTTGTGTTCTTTGTTTTTTGTTTTTTTTTTGGCAGTCTTGCTCAAAGTTTGATGCTCAAGCTGGAGAGCTGGAGTGCGGTGGCACAATCTCAGCTCACTGCAACCTCTGCCTCCTGGGTTCAAGCCATTCTCCTGCCTCAGCCTCCCAAGTAACTGGGATTAGACATGCCCGCCACCATGCCCAGCTAATTTTTGTATTTTTAGTGGAGACGGGGTTTCACCATGTTGGCTAGGCTGGTCTCGAACCCCTGGCCTCAAGTGGTCCACCCGCCTCAGCCTTCCAAAGTTCTGAGATTACAGGTGTGAGCCACTGTGCCTGGCCATGCCACATGGCATCTTTAGATGTGGATCCTGGCCCTGTCCCCCAGACCCTCCTGGCCTGCTAGGCTCTGAGACAGGCTGAGCTGTTGGCAGGTAGAGAGAGACTTGTTGGAGTTGTTTCTGCTGGGGCCCTTTAACAAGCAGTCACTGTGCTTAAGGCCTACTTGTCCCCCATTTGCCAGACCTGCCGGCGAGCAAGGATGGAAAGCTTTCAGGGAGTCGTCTCAGAGACCAAAGCCCCTCTACTCTGGGGAAGCCCAGGTGGGCAGAGCCCTTGCAAGCTGGCTCTGGGGGTAACTTCTGCCTTCCTCCTCCTCTTTCTTTCCCCCCACTTCTTCCTTCCTCTAATCCCTCTCCGTTCCATTCTACTCAATCCCTTTCTCCACCCTCTATGACAGTTGCTTCCTCCTTGTTTTTGTTTTGTGTTCTTTTCCTTCCCTCCCCCATTTTTCTGCAACCATCTCTGCCCCTGCCCCCCTCCTCGCTCTACTCCCCTTTGCTGTCCCTTCTTGCCCATTCCCGTGCCTCTATAACCCCTTCTTCCAACCCTGCCTTTGCCCTCCCTTCTCCTCTCTGCCCTCCTCCTTACTGTACCGTTTTCCTCCCTTCTTCTCCCCCTGCCCTTGCTTGTCCTATTTATTTATTTATTTATTTATTTATTTATTTATTTATTTATTTATTTATCTATTTTGAGACAGAGCCTCATTCTATCACCCAGGCTGGAGTGCAGTGGCACGATCTTGGCTCACTGCAACCTCCGCCTCCAGGGTTCAAGCAATTCTCCTGCCTCAGCCTCCTGAATAGGTGGGATTACAGGCAACGCACCACCATGCCCAGCTAATTTTTGTATTTTTTAGTAGAGACAGGGTTTTACCCTGTTGGCTAGGCCGGTCTTGAACTCCTGACCTCAAGCGATCCGCCTGCCTCAGCCTCCCAAAGTGCTGGGATTACAGGCGTGAGCCACCGTGCCCAGCCCCTGCTTGTCCTTTTATGTCTCTCTTCCTTTGCCCTCCTTACCCCCTCACCCTCCATCTTCTTCACTCATTTCTTCCTCTTCTCTCTTCCCTGTTTCTGCTCTTTCTCTTCTCCTCCTCTTCCTTCCACAACTTCCCATTCTTCCCTCTTCTCCTATTTCCCCCTTCTTTCCTCTCCAGAGATGTTCTCTCACCACTGTGGGGAGGGCTCACATCCCCAACCACCATGGGCGCTTAAAATGGGGCCTGCAAAGTGCTAGGGCGTTGGTCCGCCAGCCTGGCGGGGCCATGCAATGCACGTGGTAGTGGAGAGAGCATCTTCACTAAATGGTGTATCCACGCACCCACTGGGTCCTGCAGGTTTAGGAAGAGCCAGACAACTCCCTCTCCAGCCCTGGGTTTCTCCAGCAGGGCACAGGGAGTCTGAGAGTGAGTCACAGGCTATGTGACGAAGAAGAGACATCTGAGTATCCAGAAGAGGCAAGAGTTCATGGTGAGACACAGAACACAAAATGGCAAGTGATCTTGGCTCAGGCAGATGCAGGGCAGGAGTGAAAAACCACACAGATGGGTTATTGGGACATGTCTCATAGACAGGAAAATAGGGCATACAGAGGTCAAGTGTCCTGCCCAAGTGTCCAGAGTAATTCACTAGAGCCAGAATGAACTTGATCTCCTGGTCAGCATCTTTCCCACCATAGCTGCCTCTATGGGTGACAAATATCAAGATGCAGATAGGGATTGGGAGAGCAGGGCCATCTGCTCACCATAGGTGCTCAGAGTGCATTAGTAAGTGAAGGCATGAATGAGTGGGAGCTTAGGGCTGTGATGTCCCAGAAATAGATGTGCAGGACAGGTCACAGTTCTGCTCTCAGCAGGGATGCTGCATGGGGAGCAAGTAGGCAGCCAACCATCAGCACCTGGGGAGGCCAAGCAGGGACACACAGGCTGCCAGGAAGCAGCATTCCCAGCCACTATCACTCAGCCTCAGCCAGCAGAGTCCACAGAGGCAACAACACAGGGAGAGCCGGTGTCAGCCCTGTGAGGATACAGCTGCTCACAAGCACGCTCATATTCACACTGCTCAGTCACTGCTGTTTTCAGTTGTCTTGATGTGTAGTAGCCGAGAAGCACATTCTAAGGACAGAGCTTGTGTTCTAATCTTTCTGCTGCACCTTAACCATCTTCTGTGTGGTCTATGCCGTTCCCTCCTCTTCACCTTCACATGTGCCAACCTTGTCACCTGACATGATGGCCATAGCCCTGTCCAGTGTGTTTGTTACATTATTGACAAATGTCTTCCTACTGACTGGGGCATTTCCCACTTAGGAGACAGAGCCTGAAAATGCGGAAGAGGTTCTTTCCTGGTCTCCTTTACAACTTGAGTGAAGTCACATGATGAGGCTTCTGCAATCAGGTCTCCCCACCTCCCAGTCTAGACTTCCGGCCAGAAGCCCAACAGCAAGGGTTCTCCTTGCTGAGCCTATTCTGGTGATGGTGGCAAGGGTGGCAGCAGAGGCCGGAGGCTCCATGGGAAAAGAGACAGCAGGGGTTCAGCTGTAGCCTGCAGTGTCAGGTGGTGATAGTGGAGGCGGGGCAAGCTGTAGGCTCCAGGACTTGGTGGAGGAGGCTGAGACGCTGTCATCCATCGGTTGATTTGCAGCACTTGTCCTGATGCCACAGCCCCTAAGCCTGACTTTCTAACTGTCTCAGTGATTCTTGAAATAATCTCTTATTGACTTAATAACAACTTATTTTGCTTTCGTCATCCACAATCATTTTCTGTGGCTTGCAATAACCACCCTGACTGACATGCCACCACTCTGTTCAAACACTCCCTACCCTAAGGACCAAGTTAAAATGATGCCTCCTCCTGGGAGTCTTCTCTGATTCCCACAGCTAGAGGTATTGGTCCACTTCACTCAGTTTGCCCGTGGTTCCATCTGTGCACTGGAGCTCCTGAGGGCAGCAGCACAGCAGAGTCATCTCCTACAGCCCAGGCAGGATCACAGTTAAGAGCATGGACTCGGGGGCCACTTCCTGGGTTTAAGCCCCAGCTTTGCTGCTAATTAGCTGTGTGACCTTAGGCAAGTTACTAAACCTCTCTGTGTCTCCATTTGCTCATCTATAAAATAGGGGTGACAGCAGCACCTACCTCCCAGGATTGCCGAGAGGATTATTACATGTGTCCATATGATAATGTCCTGTCCCAAACCCATATTGTGTGACTTAATTCCCTGCAGGATGGCCCTCCAGAGTGTGTCTGTCGTTCCTGCTGGTGGCTCACAGAACATCCAGTGTTACCCACTCTTCCACTGCGCCCAAGCCCTCTGACCATAATCCACACTACGCCCCTCAACGGCCCGAGTCCTCTCTGTCTGCCTGAGGCTCCTCCCATGCCCTCGCTTATTGCTGTCCCCATGTAGCTGCCTTTCCCTTTTCTGTCACCTGCACCATCGCTGGCCTCTTAGCTGATCTCTTTGCAGCCAGAGCCTCAGTCCCTGTTCACCTGCACCCAAGTTCCTTCCTCAAACATGGCAGCCCTGAGCACATCCTCCTGCTGTAATGGAATGGGCTGATGAGTCCCTACGACCCACAGGTTAAATGCAGAACCTACAACCGGCATTCAAGTCCCCTCCTGCTCTGATTCCTGTGGCTCCTGGCCTCCTGTACAGCTTCTTCCTCTCCGCTGCCACACAGCTGTCCCGAACACCTCCAGCTCCATGACCACGCGGCTCTCCCTCCTCAGTACCTGGGCCTCTGCAGGACCCCTCAGCCCTCAGTGTCCTCCCCGTTCTCTGTCTGGTGAGTTGCACTTCTCCTTTAGGACTCAACTCAGAGGTGACCTTGAGAGCTGACCTTGACCCCTGCTCCACACCCCCATCAGGGTAGGAGTGTCCCCTCTCCTCAACAACAACCTTTACCTGTGGTGGTTCGTGGGTCCCCCCCATGTATGAGCCTCTGAGAGCAGTGCTCCGCCAGGGGTCTGCAAAGTAAGATCCAGCCCCCAACTATGCATCAGGTGCAGAGTCTCAAAAGCATTGCAAACCCAACACGTACAAGCCCAAGATCATAAACTCTCTACATCCTCCAAACCCAGCTCTTCTCCAGTCTCCTCACCCCGTAAATAACACCTCCATCTGTCCATGCAGTGGCCCCGGCCAGGAGCCTGGGTGCTGTCCTAGGCACCTCCTCTCCTCCCTCACTGAACCTGGCAGCCAAGCCTGTCCATTGACCCCTAATGCCTCTGAGCCCATCCTCTCCTCTCCATCGTTGCAGTAGGATCCTTTGTTACAGACACTACTAGGACCCCACTCTCCCCTTCAGAGCCGATTGTGAGTGATTCACACTCAGTCCTTCGATCCAGACTCTAAGATGTCTGAGGACAAAGCATCCAGCTTTTCTTCACCACCAAGTTCTCACTCCCCTGAGCAGGGTCTGGCACGCAGCAGGTGGTCACTAAACATCTGCTTACTGAATGCATAAATAAGAGCTACTGCTCAGTAAGCACCTACTATGTGCCAGACATTGTGCTGAACACTTATTGCATCAACTGGTTTGTTCCTCCCAAATCCTAAGATAATCTTCATTACATAGATTAGAAAACTGATCAGATCACTTGAACCACTTGAACTGAGGCTCAGATCACTTGGGAGGTGGAAGTTGCAGTGAGCCAAGATCACACCACTGCACTCCAGCCTGGGTGACAGAGCAAAACTCTGTCTCTAAAAAAAAGAAAGCTGAGGCTCAGCACCATAAGTCACTTACCCAGAATCCCACAGCCAGTCAGTGGCACAACCGGGTCTCAGAGCCCAAGAGCCTCTGACATTTAACTGCGTCATTTCAATGCTGCCGAAATACAAACCCACACTGACCCCCACCACAGAGCATAATGGTCTGCATCATGCTTGTCCTTCCCCATCAGGCTGGAGCCCCTGAGGGTAGGCACCCTGATTTGTAAGCCCACATGCCCCCAGTTCTGGGCCTCAGGGCTTCCTAACCGTCCTTGGTTAATAAGGGAGGTGAGAAGGCGGATGTGCCTGGAGTTCCAGCTCACCAGTGCTTGGCTGGTCCGGAATCCCGATGGTGTCTAGGCTGTTGCTGCAGGAAGGACCCCAGGAGATGTCCGGAAGACAGGGAGCTCCCCTCTGCCCTCAGCTTTTGTCGATGGGCCAATGTTGTCACAGGGTAAGCTGGACTCTGGGGGGCATCTACACCAGCAAAGCTACCCAGCCAGGGGTCCTCAGACCCTGATGCTCAGTAGCACCAGCATTCTCATGACTAGATGCCCCTAAAGACCCAGCAACAGGCAGAAGAGCCACACTGGCTGCACTGTCCTCAGACCCTCCAAAACCAACCTATTCGCTCTTTAATGAGGAGCCCAGGGAATGCACACACAGGACTCAGGAGGGGACCCAAATCACACTGGTTATGAATTTCTAATCCCCTTCAAAGGCTCCAGCGTCCTCGGCAAACACAGAGCCACAGATCAGAGCCTCCTGCATCCCCCATGGGCTCCTTTCTAAATCAATAGATGAGAAATCAGGGGAGCCAACCAGGTGGGCCAGAGTGCTGGGCGGGCCTGCAAGAGGCAGATGGAGGGTGGATGGTCTTGGGGATGAGGCTGCTCGTTGTGGCACTCAGGTCAATAAGTGCTCTTTGCTGGGCAAATTTTACCACCATGAGCACCATGTGGCCATGGGTGACTCAGATATGGGGAAGAAGCATCTTTGCCAGCTGTTAAGAGACCCACTGGGTGGGCACCCATTGCCAGGGCTGGTCAAGACCCAGGAATGGATCCCAACAGGCCTGGGTTTGAGTCTGGCTCTGCCATCCCCAGATGGAGTGGACTCAAGTGAGTCTCATCACCTCTCAGAGCCTCAGTTTCCATACCTGGATTGGTGTGCGTGGGGTAGGAGGGAGCAGGGCAGGAGCTGGGCCTTGCAGGTCTGGGTCTTTGCTTTAAGAGCAGGGGGAGCCTCTGAAGGGCTTCAAATAGCGGGAGGACAGGAGGGGTTTGCATCTCAAACAGATCACCCAGGACCTTTATCTCGGCCCCACCATGGGTTGTAGGGACAAAATAGTAAAATGCTGCTGAAAAGCTTAGACCAGTTTTGGCTCCAAGCAGCTTCCAGAAAATGGCAGCAAATGTTTTCTGGGTGGAGGTGGGTGGAGTAAGAAGTGGACCAGAGGCTCCAGACAGATGCCCTGCAGCCCTGCCCATCAGAGCAATGGCCTCACCCATCACAGCAGCAGCCCCTCCCATTATAGCAGTGGTCCTTCCCATCATAGCAGCAGCCCCACCCACATAACAGCAGCCCCTCCCATCATAGCAGCAGCCCCTTACATCACAGCAGCAGCCCTGCCCATCATAGCAGTAGTGCCTCTTGAGTGCAGGCACTGAGCTGGGCATATCACATTTATCTTTGTACTGTCTCCCCACAGCCCCCGTTGACGTGGGTGTTGGGGGTTATTACCACCCCATTTTACAGGAAAAGAAACAGATTGAGAAAAGAGCAGAAACTTACCCAGAGTGAACTGTCCATTAATGAAACACTTCATGAGAGCCAAGCCATCATCAGAGACTGGGGACACAGAAGTGAATCAGACACAACCCCTAGCCTAAAGCAGCTCCCAGTCTAATGGGGGGAGAAGGGTTCTAATATAAATTATTCTTCAATATCCACCATGAAATGAATAAGAAGGGAAGTGTGCAGAAGGTGCAGACAGAATGCAGAGGAGGAAAGGATGAAGTCTTTGTAGGTGGGGATGATCAAGGGAGGCTTCTGGGAGGAGGAGGCAGTGTCAGGAAAGAGGTCACATCTCCTGCCTGCTCTTCCAGGGTTCTTTCTGCCGATAGTATTGGTAAGTCCCTGGTGCTTTTTCCTGAGTGAAGGGATAGGGTTTGTCCATCTGGGCTGAAGATGGTAGCAGTCACCCCATGCTTGTCCCTGTCCTCAGCCAGCTCCACTTTTGACACCACTCTGCCATTCCCTTCTTCCCCTGGGTGCTGACCTAGGCATTGCCGCATGTGTGTTGCCTTGTTGTAGGGACATTATTCATTCATTCACTCAGTTATTCATTCCATGTGTAGGTGTTTGCCAGGCACCATGCTCAGCACAGGGAAAGGGCAGTGAGGAAATTCAGCTCCAGCATTCATGTTGCCTACAGCTAAGCAAAGGAAACAAGCCCTACAGAGTTGCACTACCCTTTGTGCAGTTTCAATACAACATGTAATACGCAGGAGAGTTCTGTGAAGCCATAAGACACCTCCCTCCATAGACGTGGGAAGATGAGATAGACGAAAAGTCAGGAAGAGCTCCCCGAGGGATGACATGATGGGATGAAGACCTGCAGGAGGAGGAGGTTCTGACTAACAGAGGGCTGAGAAGGAGCCTCTGGGGCCAAGAGGGGACATGTGCAAAGGTTCTGGGGAAGCAGATCAGGGCAAGGACAGAGATGGAAACCAGCCAGAGGGGCTGGAGCACAGAGTCAGGGGAAAGCATGGTGAGGGTAGGAAGGGCCAGGGCTTGCAGCCATAGCCAGGCTGGCTGCATTTATCCCCAGAGCAATCAGGAATGAGAGGGTTTTTAGTAGAACATGGTGTGGTCAAATCTGCCCTTCAACTAGATCATGTAAGAAGTGGATATCCCAAATCTGTCACCTGCCCTCCATACCAGGGAACACAGCAGGGAACAAGGCTAACTGAGCCCTGGTGAATGCACATTTTGGGGTGTCTGTAGGGGTGACAAACAATATCCAAATAAAATTAGGAACTATGTCAGGTGGTAAGTGGCATGAAGGGAAATGAAATGGGGTAAGAGGGACAGAGAGTGATTTGGGGCTGCTAGGTTAGATGTAGGGGCTGGGAAAAGATCCCACTGGCAAGGCGGCATTTGAGCAGAAACCTGGAGAAGTCAGGAATGAGCCAGGTCATTTAGAGTTGGTTGAATGAACTTAGAAACATTTAGAGAAGAGAAGACAAGATAGAGAGCAGGGGACCCAGAGAGAACTTCAAGGAACAGCCATTAGTGGGCCCAGGGCCTGGCCAAAGCTGCAAGAAGGATCTGGATTGGAGACCTACAGTTTTGCAGTGTTTGTGACCCACACGGACAGCATCTGCAATCCTATGTGCTCACAGCATTGAGTTTTGATGAGAGATTTGAAGATGATTCCTCATCCCCACATACTGCTCAGTGGCACCAGGGTCCCCTAATCAGGGGCACCTCCCACAAGAATGATCAGGGGTTGCCTGAACCCCCTGCACAAGGTCCCCTGACAAGGTGCCTTGCAGAACATCCCTGACCCTGCTCTCACACCCTCTGCCCTTCCCCACAGCCCTCCACCTCCACACCCTCCTCTCTCTCTCCTTCACTCCTTCCTTTTGGTGCAAATGCCTAGTGTTTGTTTTCAGAACCCTGACTCCTTCCCAAGCCGCTGACATTTACTCTTTGGAATTAGAATATTTTCTACATCTCCTTCCCAGAGTGAGGTTCCTGGGTAAGACTTCCCTGGCCTTCCTCCTACCCCTCTGGAAATGCAGTGCCAGGGATAAAACCAGGGTATGTCAGCCCAGCCCTGACTGTGTCAACCAGCAATTATTAGGCACCCACTGTGCACCAGGCACATCTGAAAGCTGGACCCTATGTAAGGTATCAGAGGCTCAAGGATGTGGGCTGCCCTTTCCACCTCTAGGAGCCACAGGTCCACGTGTATGTCAAAGGGTGGAAGTCTGTGGTGACCATTCAGTGGGCAGGAGACTTGCAGTTCTGGAGGAACGATTTCGTGCCAGGCTGTCTGCCAGATCCCTCACATAGGACACTCACTTTTCCCTCTAAGCAAACTCACAGAGAGATATTATTACCCGAGAGAATGAGTGACTTGCCCAAGATGATACAGTTGTAAAGTGGCTCTAGGCTCAGCCAGTTACCTCTTCCTCACCCTGGGCCATGATATCTCCATCTTGGCCATGGGTGAGACATTCCTGGGCCAAAGCACCTACCATGGCTGGGAGCTGAGCAGCTCTTCCATTTCCACAGTCCCTGTGGGTCCCAGCTCTGAGCTCAGCAGCCTCACAGGAGGAGTGGAATCATTACCTAAGAACCTTCAGTTAACACCGACCCCAGTAACAACACTGGCTTGCCTCATGTGGAGACTCAAAGGGAAAGCTGTGCTGGTGATGCAGGGCAGGCAAGCTCTAAAGTGGGGCTTAGCCTGCTGGGTTCTTGGCTTTGCCCAGGAAAGAATTCAAGGGCAAGCCAGAGGTAGAAGGAAACAGCTTTGTTAAGGAGGCAGTGTCACAGCTCTGTGACTGCTGCTGCAGAGCAGGGCTACCCCATAGGCAGAGAGTAGCAGCTCAGGGCAGTTTTGCAGTCACATTTATACCCACTTTTAATGACATGCAGATTAAGGGGAGGTTTATGCAGAAAGATCTAGGGAAGAGGTAGTAACTTTTGGGTCATTATGTCATTAACATGGAAAGGGGCGGTAACTCCCGGGTGTTACCATGGCAATGGTAAACTGACATGGCACACAGGTGGGCTTGGCTGATTGAAAGCTGCTTCCGCCCTGGCTGTGCTTTAGCTAGTCCTCAATTTGGTTTGGTGTCTGAGCCCTGCCTCTGGAGTTGAGTCCCATCTCCTGCCTCATTCCCATTTCTCCTGCTCCTTAATCTTAAGGGGGCTGCAGAAGGGTGGAAGTCCATTTTCTGCACCTGTTTCCCACTGAGTTTATGGGCATAGGCCCTGCCTAGCACTGGAGGAGTAAAAATCGCTGGATACTTGATCTAAGGTGTCTAGAGGCAGGATGCTTTCATTCTCTGGGTTAGTAGGTGAGATGAGTTGGAAGCCTGGTGCCAGCTTTGCCTTTACCTGAAACTGTTGTAATCTAGAAGACTCAAACTTTATTAAGAGGTTAAACAATCAAGGGCCAAAGATTAGCAGCAAGCCATCTATTAAAGGCCCTAGGAGAGGTAAAAACCAGGTGAGACTTCAGAAGGCACTTTTGATAGTTGACCAGATACAGCTGGGGTCTGTGCCCTAATTATATCTATGTAACAAGGTAACTTGCTCATAGACCTTTTGAATGTTAATCCCAGCTTGTCTAGAGTTGTTAATATGTGTGCAGCAGGTTTTATTAATAACTTCACAGACTCCACCTTGTTCAGCTAGTAAACAATCCAACGATAGTCTGTTATGGAAAACTACATTTGCCAAAGAGTTTAGGACTCTTAAATTCCCTTTAATGCTTGACCTGTGTTGGTGGCTAAGGGTTTGATCAAGTTCCTTAGGGTTGACTCATGGTAAGCAAAGCCACCCCAGGGTGCTGCTAGTCCCATCACTATCCCGATTCCTGCCAGCATTAATTCTATTACTCACTTACTCCTGGTATTCTTGGGTCTTATGGGATTAGACACAGTCGCCCCTGGAGGGTCAAGAATGGCCAACGTACATTCATCTCTGTTCCAAGTTTTGGATATACAAGGGAAAACTGCCCCTAAAAAACAAGTGACTCCCTAGGGAGTGGGGATCAGTTATGGGGTGTGATTTTTTCCTGTTTATGGCCACAAACAAAAATGAGCCCAGTTGGGGCACAAATAGAGGCTCTACAGGGTGTGATATTTTATACTTTGCTGCCAAGTTGGGTCTACAGAGATATTCTCTCCCCTTGCCACACCCTGGTTCTAGTGAGGGTGGTTGGACAATCCTTGTTTTCCAGAGCGGGGGGGAGTACTCCCACCTTCCCAGACTAGGCAGTTGTTTTTCCGTTGTATGTTCTGATCTGTGAGAAGGCATCGTATATGCTCTCCTTGCTTACACGTGGAATCCCATTTACCTCACTGTGGCCTTGGGAACTTGTCAACTAGAGTTGGATCAGAGCATCACAGGGAAGCTTCTGCTTTAGTGTCATTAACACTACAGTGGGTGCAAAAGACAGAATCATAAGTGCACTGAAGATGGAGAGACCCAAATTCCCAGGTCCAGGTAATAGCGGTGGGGAGTTCAGTGGGAAACCGTTAAGTGGGGGTAGAGTTCCACTTAACTAGTAGGGGTTGGAGTATTTCAGGAGCACTATGGTTATTTAGGAGGTCTGGGGGAATAGTGGTGAGATTTTCCAGATAAGCCAGAAGATAGAACTCTCTATCATGGGTATGTTGATGACAAATCCAGCAACCATGAAGATGATTCCTTGATGCTATACTTGTTGAAATATTTACTATACAGTTATATTTCTACCCGCACTGAATCAGGGTAATTGGGAGAGCAAACAGGAATGACAGTGACAATATGGTTGTCAGGAATTAGAGTGGCCTCTACACCCAACAAGGACAAAAGAGGCGCTTCCTGAGAGGTTGGCTAAAGTGACAGAAATGAAGTATTACAATCAGGAGGAAAAGAAAAATTAAAGCTCCTATTCTGACCCACAGCATCATGTTACCACCTCTGGCTGAGTCTTGATTCTTTTTTTTTTTTTACGTACTTTAAGTTCTGGGGTACATGTGCAGAACATGCAGGTTTGTTACATAGGTATACAAGTGCCATGGTGGTTTACTGCACCCATCAACCCGTCATCTACATTAGGTATTTCTCCTAATGCTATCCCTCCCCTACCCCCCAACCCCCTGACAGGCCCCAGTGTGTGATGTTCCCCTCCCTGTGTCCATGTGTTCTCATTGTTCAATTCCTACTTATGAGTGAGAACATGTGGTGTTTGATTTTCTGTTCTTGTGTTAGTTTGCTGAGAATAATGGTTTCCAGCTTCATCCATGTCCCTGCAAAGGACATGAACTCATCCTTTTTATGGCTGCATAGTATTCCTTGGTGTATATGTGCCACATTTTCTTTATCCAGTTATCATTGATGGGCATTTGGGTTGGTTCCAAGTCTTTGCTATTGTGAACAGTGCCACAATAAACATACATGTGCATATGTCTTTATAGTAGAATGATTTACAATCCTTTGGGTATATACCCAGTAGTGGGATTGCTGGGTCAAATGGTATTTCTAGTTCTAGATCCTTGAGGAATCACTACACTTATTTTAAACAGGCAGCGGAGGTCCTCCAAAGGCTCACAGATGTAGGTCGTGGTGTCCTCCTTTTGTGCCTGTGACTCATAAGAAACAGGTTTAATCCTGCACAAGTGTACCCAAATAGTTATTCCCTGAAGTTTAACAGCAGTGGGGATACTCAATAACACCCAACATGGGCCTTTTCATTTTGGTTGTAATTAATCTTCAGGGGATCCTTTTTTCCAAGTTTTTAGCAAGGCCAAGTCTCCTGATGGAACAGGGGGGCTAACCATTTCCTTTGTGGGATGTCCTTTTTAATTTCTTCCAGTGGACTTCTTACTTACAGACGGCACACTGATTTTGGCCTGGAGGCTGTTGAGTGGGGTACTGTCAACTGAGCACGCCAGATGCCAATCTCAGCACATTTCCTTGAGGTGGGTAACCCTGAGGCAGCTGGGGCCCTAATTTAGCAGCTAACAATTGCTTTTTGGCCAATTCTTTTGGTTTTTGCCTCTTGTTCTGCCCTGTCCCTATTACTGTAAATCCCAAAAGCAATGTCTAAGCCAGAAGATAGAACTCTCTATCCTGGGGATGTTAATGACAAATCCAGCAACCATGAAGATGATTCCTCGATGCTATAATTGTTGAAATATTTACTATAGAGTTATATTTCCACCCACACTGGATGAATGTAATTGGGAGAGCAAACAGGATTGACAGTGACAGCACGGGGTCTGGTCGGGCCTTAGAGTGGCCTCTACACCCAATGAAGACAAAAGAGGTGCTTCCCGAGAGGTCCCATTGCTACTTTTTGTAACTTTCTCCTAATATCAGGGGCAGACTGAGTAATAAAATGCACACCTAGGAGAACTTTCCCTTCTGGGAGGTCGGGGTCTGTATTAGATTACTTCCTGAGTGCCTCAACTAAACAACCCTGAATTAGAATGAGATTTTCATCTTCCTCCTGAGTTATTTTTCTCACTTTAACTGGCTTAATCACATACTGTTTCATGCTGTCTATGAAACAAGTTAGCATATGATTTCTGCATTCAAGATCTTGAGATCCTCTCTGGTCATTCGACTGAGGGTCCAGAACTGCATCTCCTCCCACATGATAAATGGCACGGCCTGGCTTACATGCAGCCACCCCATCTGCATGTTCCCGAGCAGTACCTAGAATTTGTGTTTTGCCTCTCTAATACAAGTGGATAATAATATCTGCATGTCATGTCAAAGGAAATCAAAAGACATAGTGAACTTAACAAACTCCTCTACAAACTTCCTTGGATCCTCCAAAAATAGACCAAATTTCTCCTTGCATAAAGCCAAATCAGACATGGAAAAGGCACATATGCTCTGATTGTTCCTCCATGCCTGTCAGCTACCTCCCGCTATGGACACAGGTTTGATTTGGGGGGCTGATATGGGGTCTGACTCCTGGTGGTACTGGTTGGGCTTACTTCCTCAGGCAGTGGGGGATGTGGGCCAGGGCTTGTTGGATAAGGAGGAGGGGTGCCTGAGGACCTTGGGGTGAAATCCTGCACTGGAGAACTGGTAGGGCCCACCTCAGAACAAGGGGACTGAGAAGACTCCAAAGGAGGGGACACAGGTCTCCTAGTGGGCGCCTCTGGGCCTCCTAAGGGGAGCAGCTAGGAGGGGGTCATCCAGGATATCAGGTGTGGCTTCTGGGTGCCTGGGAGTATCACGAGCTAGACTCTACAGCTAGCCCCTAAGTTAGGATCCTGGTAGAGGGCCACAAAAGCCTGCACGTAGGGAACTTCTTCCCGTTTTCTTTCCTTTTTACAAAACAAGTCTAATTGTACCATATCATTATAATGTAAAGAATCATGTTTAGGCCAAATCTGTTGGTTTGCCAATTTGTATTGAACTCAAACATTATTGAAATAATAAATGAGCTTTTTTTTTCTTTTTCCACTTGTCTAATAATTTGAACTTATTCCAATTATCTAAAAGTCACCCCCATGGTGAGTCTTTTGGGATGCTTGCTGTGGTCCTCATTTCTAATAAGGATCTCTACAGGGGATTTCAGTTAGCCTAAGCTTAGCTAACTAAGCTAACTAAGTGCCTAGGCACTTTTCGCTTTTAATTTTCCACTTTCTACAAAATATAGAGAGCAAGGTGTTACCAAAGCAGATTACGAGCTACAGATGGGCAGTTGGATGTTGAGCCTAAATTTCACAGAAAGTGAGGGTTGGACAGAGAGATGGACTAAACAAATACTGACTGTGGAAGGGAGGAAGAGAAGGGTTAAAGAGCATTGCCCAAAGGGAGACCTCAGAGGCCCTGACCTGTTGGAGAACCTACCCGGTAGTGGAAACATCGAAAAAAATATTTGGGTGGCCACTTGTCTACTGCCATGCGGGGGCTGTCCATCAGGCCGGGGGCCTGGGAACTCCCAGTTATTTTGGCCAACAGGGGCTTGCGAAAGGCAGTTGTAAGACAGCACACAGGAAGGGGCTAACAACTGGCTACTATGAAAATTTAGGTTAGTACAAAAATAATTGCAGTTTTTGCCATTGAAAGTAATGGCAAAACCCGCAATTACTTTTGCACCAACCTAATACTGTTTCTAACCTTAGGGCAGAAAAAGGAAAGACCCTAAAGGGAGGGTCTCACCCATAATCCTAGAGGGATTGTCAATGCTAAAGACCCCAGAGCATCCAGGGGTGGCCAGAATACCAATGCTGAAAACTTGGAATGTTTGAGTTTCAGCCAACGAGGGTCCCCTCGCCAAGGCTGAAAATCCTGGGGCACCCAGGAGGCAGCTAGCAGTGAACCCAAGACCACGTTGGGGTCACATAACAACATGACCCTGGTGCCCCAGAGTCAACACAACAGGGGACCTCTCACAACCACGTGGCCTGCCTTAAACAACTGCCCACACACAATTAGCAGAAAATTAAAAGCAAACATAATATTGCACATGTTTAAGGACTGAAAATAAAATGACTGGTGGAACAGTACAATGGAGTCAGGAGAGAAAAGGGCTGGGGAAAGGGGTGACAGGGGTGTGCTTTGAGACTCTCAAACAGTGAGGGACTTCTAACCAATCACCTAGCCAAAGGCTTTTATTTTATTCCCTAGTTCTCCCGATACGATGGGAGTGGGGGCAGAAGGGACATTCACGCAGCCACCAGAGCAGAAATGTTGCCAACTGATCTCCCGTGTGCGACCCGGGTGAAAATCTCTCCAGAATCCCTCAGCATGGGTGGGCTCAGCTGCTGCCGATGGGAGGGGCCTGCACGGGGTTGGTAACTCACCAGCCAGCTGGGCGGAGTGACGGGTGTCAAGCAAGGCCTTGGCACTATGGCCACTTACCCATCTGCTCGGCTCTGCTGCCTACCAGGGAAAATGATGGCTGTGAAAAGAGCTTTGGCTAATGTTAGCGCTCAGGTGCTGCAGCTCTGCTTCACCACCTCTCGGTTCATCATTCTGCTGGCTGCTGCCTCACCGACCGCCTTGCCATCTCTCATGCCATCTTCTTCCTTTGCTCCACACTGGGCACCAAGCTGATGCAGGGCAGGTGAGCCCCAACGTGGGGCTTAGCCTGCAAGTGTTCTTGGCTTTGCCCAGGAAAGAATTCAAAGGCAAGCCAGAGATAGAAGAAAACAGCTTTATTGAAGAGGCAGTGTCACAACTCCAGTGACTGCTCCTGCAGAGCAGAGCTACCCTGTAGGCGAAGAGTAGCAGCTCAGGGCAGTTTTGTAGTCATATTTATGCCCACTTTTAATTGCATGCAGATTAAGGGATGGTTTATGCAGAAATTTCTAGGAAAGGGGTAGTAACTTTTGGGTCATTGTATCATTGCCATGGAAACAGGCAGTAACTCCTGGGTGTTGCCATGGCAATGGTAAATTGACATGGCACGCTGATGGGCGTGTCTGATGGAAAGCTGCTTACATCATGGCCCTGTTTTAGCTAGTCATCAATTTGCTCCAGTGTCCAGGCCCCTCCTCTGGAATGTAGTTCCGCCTCCTACCTCACCGGGACAGCTAGTGGAGGGGAGAGGATTTGCAATGTTGGAAACAGGCTGTTTGCTCCCTGGGCTCCAAGTGGGTGGAGGGTGTAGAGTAGGAGCCCACTTCTGCTTCCAGGGAAGTATGCATTTGAATCCTGGCCCTGGGGCTTACTAACTGTGTGACCTTCAGTAAGTTACTTAATTTCTCTGTGCCTTGCCTATGAGCTGTGGACCTGAACAGGGTTCTTAGAAGCTCCCAGCTGCTCCATCTGGGTCCTCTCCTCTCTTGCTGTTGCTCCATTGGGTCCATTACTCTGACCCTTGGTTCAGCTGCCAACCCCAGTGGCCTCAGCCACCAGCTCCTGGCTATTCTGACACCCTGCTCAGCAGATAAAGCCTTTGATCTATAGTGCCCCAGTATAGGGTCCTGGTCCCTGCCTCTGCTGATCTTTCCAGCCAAGCATGGTGGGTTGCAGTGTTCATTTCACCCCTGGAGCTATAAACTAGGTCATGGTACAGATGAGGTGGACTGAGGTTATGTGCAGACCCTCAACCAGCTGCAACTTCCCTCTGCCCCACTAAAGAATGTGAGGGAGAAAGTGAGGGGTGCTGAGTGTTTTGTTCTGCCCTGGAAGAACCCTTCCCCTGAGACTTACCCAGAAGCTGGAAGGGGTGGGGAGCAGCAGATGCCCAATAGAGAAAACACTTCTGACTCTATGTCCTCAAAGAATTGATCTTTCTTATTTTTGAAGTCAAGGTTCAGAGGGCTAAGTTTAATCCACAGAAGGTTTTACATTTGGTTCTTAGACAAGAGTGAGGTCAGCAAGGGCTAATGGGGACTGTGTTGCATCTCCTGAAAGTATTCAGTAGGTGCCCATAGCAAGCCTTTGACAGCGAAGCCCATAGGTGTTCCAGGTCTCCATGCAGAGGGGTAGATGTGAAATCTCTAATGCAACTCCTGCCCTGCTCTGGTTTCTTCTCCATACCCCACAGGATGCTCTGAATCTGCCACAGCCTCCCTAAGTCAAGCATTCAGAGAAAAGATGGCCCAGAAGCCAAAGCCACATGGGACACAGGCATCTTTTCAATGGGGGTCTTGGCTCTGTCTACATTTGGAGGAGAATCCAAGGAGACCTGTCTGACTGTGGAAACCAAGCTTCCCTACTCAGATCTCTTAAAATAATCCTGGGCCCTTACTGGAGATGTGGAACTTTCAGCCTGGCCTACAAGGCCCTTCCCATCCTGGTCACAGCCTCTGCCCCAGGCTCACTTTACTCCACTGCTCACCTGTCATCCTATCCACCCACAGGTGCCTCCTGATCATGCTGACCTTCCACCCCAGGGCCTTTGTACACACAGTTCCCTACACCTGGAACGCTCTCCCCTCTCCCTTTTCACCTGGAAAACTCCTGTTTATCTTTCAGTAATCAACTTAAATATCACCTTTTTGGTGAAGCCTTCTCAAACCTCCCTACCACCTCTGCACTAAGATGCAGTTTCACATATGTTTGTATGAATTTTTTGTGGTAGAATGCCTCTCTTCCATTGTAGTCTAGTCTTTGGGAGGAAAGAATCACATCTGTTTTTACTCACTGTTGTATCCCCAGTGCTTGGCACAGTGTCAGCACAGAGCGGGTACCCAGTAAAGATGGGCGAATTCATGAATGCACCATGAGTTTCAACAGTGGTCACTGGAAACGGATAAGGCTGCATTGGGGGAATGTGCCACCTTCGTTAACATGCTTTCTGGTAGTCTCACCAGCTCGGGGAATCCCAGAGCTGCAATGTGCTTAGAGGGCAGTTTGGGAAATCCAAATTAAAGCAAGCAAAGAACGACACATGAGTGTCAAGATCAAGAAAGCACAAAAGAGTCTCCGAGGGGGCAGGAAGATGGAGATGTCGGAATGAACCCATCTCCTTCTCCCTCCCACTGCCAGCCCACCCCAGTCCACAGAAGCATTCCTCCAATGCATATTTGGCACTGCGCAGAGTCCACCAGTCACCTCCCAACACATTCTTCTACGTTTCTTTTGCTAATAGAACCTTTGGTTCAAGTGTTTATATGACTGCCCAGAACAATTACTAATACTACAATTTCCCAGCATCCCCTGCAACAAGATGCGGTCATGTGGCCATAAACCAAAAAGCATCTGAGACAGGTCCCAATCAATTTAGACTTTTGTTTTGCCAAGGTTAAGGATGCCTGCCCAAAAGGCAAGTCTGTGCCTTTGTCCAACAATGATTCTGAGGGCTTCAATATTTAAAGGGGAAAGGGTGAATATTGCGGAAAGAGGAAAATTTGTTAAAAGGTGTTGGTAAGCCGGGCACAGTGGCTCACGCCTGTAATCCCAGCACTTTGGGAGGCCAAGGCGGGTGGATCACTTAAGGTCAGGAGTTTGAGACCAGCCTGGCCAACATGATGAAACTCTGTCTCTATTAAAAATACAAAAATTAGCCAGGCGCGGTTGCGGGCACCTGTAATCTTAGCTACTTGGGAGGTTGAGGCAGAAGAATCACTTGAACCCAGGAAGTGGAGGCTGCAATGAGCTAAGACAATGCCACTGTACTCCAGCCTGGGCAACAGAGTAAGACCCCATCTCAAAAAACTAAAATAAAAAATAAATAAAAGTTGTTGGTAGATAAGACACAAATGGTTGCATTCTTTTGAGTCTGATCAACCTTTAACTGAATACACAATTTACATGGGAGGTGGGTAGAGGAATAGTCACTTATGCCTTTGTCTGCTCAGTGAATCTGCATTTTTCCATCAGAGGGAGCAATCAGATATGCGTTTGTCTCAGGTGAGCAGAGGGATGACTTAGAGTTCTGTTCTTTGTCCTGCACCTGTGAAGATGAGCTATCAATTTACATTGTCAGGATGAAATGCAACAGAATAAAATGGGACACAGGTTTGCACCTGCACAGTTCCCAGCTTGATTTTTTCCCTTTGGCTTAGTGATTTTGGGGTCCCGAGATTTTTTTTCCTTTCTCATGGCCCAGTTCTGCCAATGATGCTGGAGCAGAAGTTGCGTGTGTGTGTGTGTGTGTGTGTGTACACATGTGTGTGTCTTTGTGTACATGGATGTACACATGTGTGTGTCTTTGTGTACATGGATGCACACATGTGCAACCTCTGGATTGTGCCTTTAAAGTAAAAGACCATGCCTTCCACAGCTTGGGCTTTGCCACTCACTGGCTGAGTGACCCTCTATCAGTTACTTCACCTCTCTGAGCCTCAGTGCCCTTGTTCATAAAAGCGGGAGGACAGTAAGAGCCTCTCTCTTGTGAATTCAACATTTCAGGCAACCTCTGAGCAGCCCAGAATAGACAGAGACAGCCTCTCACCCCCCACATTCTAGATATCAGCTCTTCATTAATTTAGCGTAAGGGCTTGTTGGTGCATAATACTGTTGATTTGTGCTAAATTTACATCTGCCAGAACCTTTTAGGCTTATTCTCTCAATATCAGCTTAAACATCACTTTTTTGAGAGACCTTTCATAATGCAACTTAATTCTTCCGTTATGTTTCAGAGCTCCTTGGACAGCCCCTCTGTGGACAACTTTACATTTTGCTATCATTACTTCTTCAGTGTCCTGACTTTCTTTCTGCCTTCATGAAGGCAGAACTCTTGTTTTCCTACGCTTGGTCTCTCGAGACACTTGCCCGCAGAGCTGGACTTACAACAGGCACTCAAGAGAAGCTTGCAAATGAATGAACAAATGGAACAGGTGGCCGGCCACACCTTCCCCACTGTGGACATAAATAATGGGCTTCGTGCACTGATGCTCAGAAACTTCCTCTCATATATGTATTCTTCCACTCTCTGCATTTTTTAAACTCCTACTATGCACCAGCCCCTCTGCTAGAAACAGTGGGGAGAGGACGGGGTGTGGTCCCTCGTACAGGATGCACACAGGCAGGTGAGAACATGGCCTGCAACACCACCAGCCGGTTAACCAGCCACAGCTGCAGTGAGTCCACGAAAGGTCAGATGACCCTTGTGGGGACTGGAGACCACGGATTGGCATTTGGCAAAGGTGTGTGGAGTCCCCACTGCCTGAGCTGGAACTCCAGCGAGGCTACTTCCTGTCTGTGACCACTGCTCTGTGCCTCACTCTCTGGACTGCAAAATGGGCTCTCATGAGGAGTGAGTGGGGGGAGGGGTGAAGCGCCCGGCACTGGGCCTGGGAGGGGGGAGCGCCATCCCTGTCCATTTTCACTGGTGTCACAAGGACACAGCACCTACATGTCCTCGGCCAGCCAGGAGTCCTCACCGGGCAGATGGGAAACTGTCACCTCTCAGGGGACTGGGGTTTCCTTTGTCTCCTTTGGAGATGCCCCTCCCAGAAACATCCCAAAGACTTCCCCACCTCAGGGGTTCCCAGCTGCCTCAGGTTAGGGCAGGCCCAGTCCACAGAGCAGGGGAAGGGGGAGGGAAGGGACATCTATGAGGCCACTGATGAGGAGGACAGTGGTGGCTATGGGGACCCCGCCCATCACACCCTCTGAGAGAAACCTCTGGGCAGGGGGCCCAGGGGCCGAGTCCTCCTCACCACAGGACACACCCTGGCCCTTGTCACTAGTGGAGTCATCAAATAAATCCAACATTTAGAAAGGGGCCTGCAGAGGACACTTTCCTGAAATTCAACAATAATAAAAGAGAAAAATGGACCGGCTCTCTCCAGACAACCACTGCCAGACAGGTAATTACGCCGCTCCTGTACTGAGCTGGGAGGCTGGTGGCAGAGCCACCTGCCCAGGTAATTCATCAGTGTAGATTTATGGACTCCTCGAGAGCCACCTGCATGTGATCTCCATCCGCTTTACTCTCGGCACACCTCTATTTAGATCTTGTCAAGATCACTGCTTTTCATGGCATCCCTGAGTGGGGAGGCGGGCACCACACTGGTGGCACAGCTGAGTATTGATTTGCTGGCAATGACCCAGAGAAAAACAGTCCACTCAAATGAACTGGTTCTTTCCAACTGCCCAAGACCTCCCCAGGACCTTGCTCTCCCTTGCGACTTGCTGAGCTGCTGGGTCCGTGCCTGGTTGGTGGGGGACCAAGGTTCTGGAAAATCACCACCTGCCTCACTGGTCTTCTCTGGGCATAAACTAGGCATGAATTCACACACTTCCCCCAACTTCTTTTTATCATAGCTTCAGAGACCATCTTGTCAACACATAACCTAAAAAATTGTTCATAAGATGCCCCTTTAGTGGAATATGCACAATGATGGTGGGAAGGGAGGCAGAGGAGCTGTGCCTCCATCCCCAGATACCCCTCTCCCTGCAGTTGCAACTCTCTGGACGGCCCCGCTAGGAGTCTGTGAGAGCAGAGTTGCCTTTTTAATCTGAGCTTCTGGGTGGATTTGGAAAATCAGGAGGAGTCTTGCTAAATTGCCCCGGCCACAGCTTTTGAACAGCTCATCTTTAAAAGCCTCCTCTGTGAGAGTTGGCATTGCCAGCTCCCTTCGAACACAGACCTTGTCTTCACTTTTGTTTCCCCACAGTGCCAAGCACAGTGCCAGTGCTTAGTGAGAACTTGGGGAAATGCTGGTTGAATTGCACAGACCTTGAAACAGAAATTGAACACGCCCTCAAAGTTTGCATCTGAGCATGGAAGAAAACTGTTTGTAAATCAAAATCCTTTTCTGTGGTCTCCGGAGAGCACAGCATTTAAAGAAAGACTTTGGCAAATCCTTTGGTAAAGTGTAAAACTTCTTTCTACTGTCAATAGCCCTTAATCCAAAGCTGGGTTCACCTCTGTGTGTGTGTGTGTGTGTGTGTGTGTGTTGGGGGGGTGAGTGAGTGTGTGTATGTTATGAGTCAATCTCACTGTTCACAGTTTTGTATTTCAAAACTCACCTGATCGCTAAAATTTATTGTAACCCCAAATTCAACATTTGCAGCACTTTTACTGTCATTTCCAACAGGTGCAAAACGGTGAAAAATCTGAGTCATCAGATGCACATGCTCCCAGGTAACGTCAAACAAGGTGACACTCTGCCTTCTTGTCTCAGCTCTCATGGGTAATCAAACACCTTTCCCAGGTCTATTTAGGGCCATGCATGTTGCATTTTTGTGCTTTTTGCTCGTGATGTTGCTATTTAAAATGGTCCCAAACAGTGCTGAC
Source organism: Gorilla gorilla gorilla (assembly GCF_029281585.2). NCBI lineage: Eukaryota > Metazoa > Chordata > Mammalia > Primates > Hominidae > Gorilla > Gorilla gorilla. The sequence goes on from NC_073224.2 coordinate 210,075,120, forward strand.
GCGCTGCCTAGCGTTCCTGAGCACAAGAAGGCTACGATGTGCCTCACTGAGAAAATACCTGAGTTGAAGAAGCATTGTTCAGGCCTGAGTTGAGATGCGTTGTTGGTGAGTTCAAGGTTAATAAATCGACAATACTAAGGATAGTCCCCTGACCCTTTCACAGGCCGGAACTGGAGTACAGTGGCTCTGGGTCCAGCCAGCCACTTTGGTGCCAGCAGGGACAAACTTAACTCACTCCAACCCGCTGGGCTCAACCCCTAAGGGGAAGGAGTACACAGCGAGTGGGTGCTGAGGGCGGGGCCAACACTTATGGGCTCCAGCCCCACAGCAGCATCTAGGGGTGTGTTCAAGTTACTACTCTTTTTAGCTTTGCCATCCGCAGATGGCTTAAATGTTAAACAGCTCAGTGAAGAGTCAGTGTGACAGCCTTTTTGGGCTCCCGCACCCAGGGCAGCCAGCATCCAGGAAGAATCAGGTTAGGTGAACAGTTTGAAGGGCGATGGAGGTGAGGAATTTTTTTAAGAGGTGGAAGTGGCTCTCAGCAGAAGGGGAGCTGGAAAAGGTATGGTGCTGGAAGAAGGTGATATTTCCCTGAAGCCCACCATCTCTGGCCGGGCTCCTCTCTGAAGTCGTGCTTTCTGAAGTTAAACCGTGTCTATTCATAGTCTCCAAAGCTCAGTTGCTTCTTCTCTGCTCCATGTTTAGCTGCCTGTCTCTCTGCCAGCTGAGGTCTGGGGTTTATATGGGCACAGGATAGGGGGCTGGGGCAGGCCAAAAAGGTAACATTTGGGCAGGAAAACAAGGATAACAGTCCTCATTTAGGACCTCAGTTTCCATGTTTGAGAGTGGGGCCTTTGCCAAGGAACCGCCCTCTTCTACCCAGTATTTCACCACCTCCTGTCCGTATCAATACTGTATAATATTAAGTAAGTGGTGTTTCAACAGAAATAACCATAAAACAAGGTTATGCATTGATCGGTTTACTTTTGTGAGAAACTGCCAGAGTGACTGTATCATTTTACAGACAGAGTAACTATCATTTTATAGACAGAGTGACTATATCATTTTACAAACTTTTCCAGACTGTCTCACTTTAAATGCAATGAATGAAGTAATCCACTTCTTCACAAACTCACTAACATTTCCTATTGTCACTACTTTTTTTATTTTAGCCAATCTGATAGATGTGGAATAATATCTCACTGTGGTTTTACTTTATATTTTCTTAATGGCTGATGAGGTTGAACATCTTTTCATGTGCTTATTTTTCATCTGGAGTGCACCAGCTCTGATATACTCCTCAGTGAAATGTGTCTCTTCATGTTGTGAAAATAAACAAAGATCAACAAATGAGAAAAGCAAAGGCTATTTATTCTGAGCTTGCTAGAGCAACGGAGTCAGCCACCATCACTTGCATTTTGGCAGAGACTCAAAGGCAGGCAGAGGAGTGGAGAGGCTTATAGTGGAAAATGGGAAGGCTTCAGGTTTATCCTGATTGGAGGCTGCTGGCATGGGAAAGCTGTAGACGGGCAAAGTAGGAACAAGGAATCCTATGTGATTGGTTAGGAGAGCACATTTGAGTCACTCTGGTAGGTTCTATGATGATGGAGGCAGGGACAAAAATTAGGGAAGCTGTCAGTTTCTAATCAAGTCATGGCCCTTTTGGGCCAAATGTTGCAGAAGTGATTGTTTAGCTTCCTGGATTGTCACTAGAGACAGCAATTTGGCTTCCTGAAAGTCTGACTAATGGCCGGCTGGCTTCCTGAGTTGTTTGTTGCAGGCTTCCTGAGCAGGTTGCTGCAGGTTGTGGGCCAAAGTTCTATTTTTACATATGGCCTGGCCATTGTCCATTTGTATATTCAGTCTCTCAATGCCCTTCACCCTTTTTAAAACTGATTTATTTGGATTTTTTTTTTTTTTTACACTCTTGAGTTTTGAGAATTCTATTTACAGGTTAGATAAAAGCCCTTTTTCAGATGAGTGCTTTGCAAATACTTTCTCCCAGTCAGAGGTTTGTCTTTTAATCCTTTCCACCAATCTTTTGCAGAGTAAAAGTTTTTAAATTGATGATGTCCCGTTTATCAAATTTTCCTTTTATGGATTGTTCTTTTGATGTCAAATCTTTTTGACCTTTTCACCTGGTCCTAGGTCCAGAGGATTTTCTTCTATTTTTTTTCCTAAAACTTTTATAGTTTTATGTTTCACATTTAAGTCTGTGATCCATTATGAGTTAATGGATCCATTAGAGGTTTAGGTTGAGGTTTGTTTACCTATTTGGCTTATTGATGTCCAATTTCTCCAGCACCATTTGTTTAAAAAACTTTCTTCCTTCTTTTGAGACACAGCCTCACTCTGTCGCCCAGGCTGGAGTGCAGTGGTGCAATCATGGCTGACTCGGAGTAGCTGAGACCACAGGTGCATGCCTCCACACCCAGAAAACTATCTTTCTTATTGAATTATTTTTGTACTTTTGTCAGAAATCAGTTGGATATATATGCATGGGTCTATATCTGGGTTCTCTATTTTGTTTCACTGATATTTGTGTATATGTTCACCGACACCATGCTGCCTTGATTACCCTAGGTAAACAGTAAGCCTAATGTCAAGTATAGTGATTTTCCCACTTTATTCTTTTTTTAACATTGTCTTAGTTAGCATCTTTACTATGACGAGTCTTCCAAACTAAGCATTGTATGTCTTTCCATTTATTTAGGTCTTCCTTGATTTATTTCATCAGCATTTTGTAATTTTCAACATGCAAGATTATATACATGCTTTGTTACATTTATAGCTGAGAATTTAATTTTCTTTTGGGCAGTTGTAAATGACATTGTGTTTTTAATTTTGGTTTCCATGTCTTTGTTATGAATATATAGAACTGTGATTGAGTTTTCTGTGTTGATCTTGTCTTGTATACTGTGACCTTGCTTAACTCCACTTAATACTTATAGAAGTTTTTTGTTTCGTTTTGTTTTATAGATTCCTTGGGGTTCTTAACGTAGATAATAGTGTCTTCCACAAATAAGGACAGTTTTATTTCTTCCTTTTCAGTCTGTATGCCTTTTGTTTCCTTGCCTTGCCTTATTGAGCTATTTTTTATGATCATTACTATCATTATTATTATTATTACTATTATTATTTTGAGACAGAGTCTCGCTCTGTCACCCAGGTTGGAGTGCAGTGGCATGATCTTGGCTCACTGCAACCTTCACCTACCAGTTCAAGCAATTCTCCTGCCTCAGCCTCCCAAGTAGCTGGGATTACAGGCACTTGCCACCACACCCAGCTAATTTTTGTATTTTTAGTAGAGATGGGGTTTCACCATGTTGGCCAGGCTGGTCTTGAACTCCTGACCTCAGGTGATCCACCCACCTCGGCCTCCCAAAATGCTGGGATTACAGGCGTGAGCCATCACACCTGAACTACTGCACTGTCTAGAATTTCCAGTACCATGTCAGATAAGAGTGGTGAGAGCACACATCCTTGACTTGTACCCGCTTGTAATGCGACATTAAGTCCCATTACACGTGAAGTCTTTCACCAGCAATACAATGTTAGTTATAATGTAAGGAATTTGTTGTTGTTGTTGTTGTGCTTGTTGATTTTGTTTTTTTGGTAGATGTTCTTATTACCTTAAGGAAATTCCGTTCCATTCCTAGTGTGCTGAGAATTTTTGTCATGCTGACCTTGGCAAATGTTTTCACTCCATCGATTGATATGATTATATAATGTTTCCTCCTTAACATGTTAATATGGTAGATTATATTGTTTGATTTCTGAATATTGAACCAGCCTTGCACACCTGTCATTTATCCTACATGGTCAAAGTTTAAAATTATTTTTTATACATTGCTGGATTCGACTTGCGAGCACTGTATTGAGGATTTTTGCATGTAAGTTCAAGAGAGATATTGGTCTGTAGCTTTCTTTTTGTAGGGTGTTTATGTGTTTTGGTATCAGGGTAATATTAGCTCATAAATGAGTTCGAATGTGCCCTCTCCTCTTCTGTTTTCCGCAAGAGATTGTGTGAAATTGGTGTTAATTCTTTAAACATTTGGTAGAATTCTCAAATCAAACCATATAGTACTGGAGATTTCTTTTGGAGAGGGCTTTTAAATAATGAATTAATTTTTTAAATGATCAGTTATAGAACTAGTTATACTTTTTCCATCCATTTGCTTTCAATCTACCTATATCATTTGGGATGTTTTCAACCATTATTCCTTTAAATATTCTTTTATTCTCTTTTTTTCATCTCTCCTCTATTTCATCTTGGCTGAGTTTTAGTAGCTTGTGGTTTTTGCAGAATTGCTTGATTTCTTCTAAATTGTCCAGCTTATGGCTGTGAAATTGTTCCTGTTATTACCTTACTCTAATTTTAGTGACTGCAAAGTGATGTAATCTCTCTGTTTTATTCTTGAAATTGGTTATTTGTGTCCTCTCTGTTTATCTTTGTCAGTTTTTCTAGCGGTTTGTTTTATTTTTTTCAAAGTACTTGCTTTTTGTTTCATTAATTTCCTCTACTTTTTTATGTTTTTAAATTCATCAATATCAGCTCTTTATTTTATTCTTCCTTCTCTCAGTATATTTTTTCCTTTTCTTTTTAGTTTTTTGATATTTAAGAAGTTTCTCTTTCCTACTTTGAGCATTTAGTGCTATAAATTTCCCTTTCAACACTATTCTAGCTGCATCCAACATATTTTGATATATTGTATGTTCATTTTTATTTAATTCTAATTATTTTTTCTGTAGGACACTCTCTTTGACTCATACATTATTAGGATGTATATTGTTTAATTCCCAAGTGTTTGGAGCTTTTCCTCTTGTCTTTCTGTTATTGATTTCTAGTTTGATTCAATTAAGGTCAGAAAACACACAGAAATCATAGGATTTGAGTTTGGGTTTATGGCCCAGGATATGGTCTATATTGGTGACTATCTCATGAGTGCCTGAAAAAAATATATATTCTACTGTTGTTGGGTATAATGTTCTGTATGTGTCAGTTAGATCCTGTTGGTTGATGGTATTGTTGAGCTCTTTTATACTTTTGTTTATTTTCTTTATAGTAGTTATGTCAATTGCTGAGAGTGGGGTGTTGATCTCTCCATCTTCAATTGTAGATTTGTTTTTTTTTTCTTTCAGTTCTGTCAACTTTTACTTCATGTGTTTAAGCCTCTACTGTTTGGGGCCCTCACTGGATTACCCTTTGTCATTGTAAAATGTCCCTCTTTGTCTCCAGTGATTTTATTTGCTCTGAAGTCCCCTTTGCCTGATATTAATATAGCCACCCCTGCCTTTTATTTCAATGAGTTTTTGCCTTATATGTCTTTTTCCATTCTATCTATATCATTTGGGATGTTTTCAACCATTACCCCACAGGTCCCTGAGAGTTTATTTATTTTATTCATCTCTTTTTTCTTTGTTGTTCAGATTGGTAAACTCTATTGATCTGTCCTCCAATTCACTGTTTCACTGCTTTGCCATCTTCACTCTACTAGTAAGCCCATCCAACAAATCTTTACTTTGTTACTATATTATCTTTCAATTCTGTAATTTCCATTGTTCTTTTTAAATACATTCTATTCCTCGCTATGATTTTCTATTTCCTCACTTGCTTCTTGAGAGCTCATAATTTCTTGTTGAATCATCCATATAATGGCTGCTCCAAAAGCCCATCACCAAATTCCAACATCTGATTTATCTCAGTGTCGGCAACCACTGACTTTCTTCTAATTCATGTTGTGAATTTCCTCGATCTGGACATAACAAATAATGTTTATTATATCCTGAACATTTTGAACATTATATTATGAAACTCAGGATACCACTTGATCCTCTTTTCTAGCAAGCAGTCCCTTATTGAGGTGCAGTGTAAGGGCTGGGCGGGGACATCTGATCAGCCTCCTGCCGTGCTCCAGCGCCACCTTGGCAAAAGTGGAGTGCCAGCCAGGTATGGTGGCTCACGCCTGTAATCCCAGCACTTTGGGAGGCTGAGGCAAGCAGATCACTTGAGGAGTTTGAGACCAGCCTGGCCAACATGGTGAAACCCTGTCTCTACTAAAACATTTATACAAAAATTAGCTGGGCATAGTGGCGCATGCCTTGGTGTGTGCCCGTAGTTCCAGCTACCTGGGAGACTGAGGCAGGAGAATCACTTGAACCCGGGAGGCGGAGGTTGTGGTGAGCCTAGATTCTGCCACTACACTCCAGCCTGGGTGACAGAGTGAGACTCCATTTAAAAAAAAAAAAAGTGAAATACCTACTAACACTGTTTGTTCTAGATGGGTAGCGGGGGAGCTCAGCTCCCCTACTGGCACACCTGATGCCTTGTTAGTGAAAGAGGGGAGATGGGAAAGCAAGGGCCAGTCTCTCCTCCAATTATCTCACTACACCTTGTTGATGCCAGGTGTAGGCTCAGATCCCTGCTGAGCCTCACAGACAACGGGGCAAGGAGAGGGTGTGGCAAATAATCCTGCCTCCCAGCACCACCCCATTCTGCCTCATTGATGTCAACTCAAGGCTGCAGTGTGAGTGTTCCCAAGAACCAGGCAAAATCTTCCTTGTCTTTTATGACACAGCCCTGGAAGTCACATAATGTCCCTTCTACTGGGTCCTATTGACACGAGGGAAATGGAGAGAGGGAAGCAGCGTGCCAACCAGTTTTGCTTCCCACCACCTTGTTCCATGTCATTGATGCCAGATGAGGGTGGAGGCTCAGCTCTTCACTGAGCCTCACTGATACCGGGGTGGGTGGGGGAGACCAGAGTGCTTACAAGCTCTGCCTCATGCTCCCTCACTCAATCTCATCGCTGCCCAGTGTGTGGAGGTCCAGCTCCCAGCTGTTCCCTGCTGAGACCAGGGTGGGAGCGGGCATGGGCAGGGCCGATTAGCCTTGCCTCACACTACCTGGCTCAATCATATTGATGCTGGATGGGTAGAGGTGAGGCTCAGCTCACCACCGGGAACTGCAGACACCACCAGCGGGGACATTTGAGCACCACTGCCTCCTTCCAGTTTAGAGGGTAGTGGAAAATCATCTCCCTGCTTTCCCTGTTGATATCATGGGAGTGTGTGGTTTTCCCTTTGGTGTGGCTAGAATAGGGCAGGTATTGCCAAAAAAAAATTTTTTTTAAAAATATTCATGTCTACAAATTCTTTGACACTCATCCATCAGAGAGATAGGGCCTCTGTCACCTTTCCTCAAATCTGGAGTGATCTCAGTGACTAGTCATTTAACCGACTATAGCACAAGTGACACTATGTAACATCCAGGGCTAGGTCATAAAAGACAGTGAGGCTTTTCTTGGTCCTGGGAATACTCATGCTGGAGCCTTGAGCTGCCGTATAAATACTCTGACTACCGTGAGACCATCATGGTGAGGAAGTCCAAACTCTTCTCACTCAGAGAAACCACATGAAGAAGCTTTGAGACTACAGTGTGGAAAAGAGAGCTACCTGGTCAGTCCACAGAGGCTCCCATCCCACAACCATTCTGGCTGTAGCCACAGTCCCATTGCAACCTCATGAGGGACGCTGAGCCACAATCACCCAGCCATGACCTAGTCAGAGTCATACAGAAAGGGTGAAGAATAATAAAATAATAGTTATTGCTTTAACTCCATACTTTTTGGAATGATTGGTTTCTCAGCAACCTATAACAAGACCAGAATTTAGTACAAGGAGTGAGGTGCTGTTGTAACAAAAAGACAAAGCCTTAGACATTGTCTTCTGGATGCGGCAACAGGCAGAAATCTGAAGGGCCCAAAGCAGGTCATCAGTGATGACTTAAAGCAAAGTAAGGAAAGTGGTTTTTGAAGCAGGATAAGAGAAGATTTTGTTATTAATGATGAAATGATTGGCAACAGTGTGGCCTTATGTAACATGGAACATAGAAAAATATTCTAATGAACAAGTTGATCTACCTCAGGAGATTTCCAGGAAGAACTATGAAATTGCCACATGGCTTCTTGCACTGCCCATGACAAAATGCAAGAGGAGAGAGATAAGCTAAAGATTGAATGATGATGTAAATGAGCTAGAACTTGTTGAGTTTGAAAATGAAAGTCTCTCACTCATATTCAAATGGCAAATGATTCTCCAATAAGATCCTCAGGCCAAGGACAAAAGCCAAGAGGATTGAATTCTTTCTTAAGACCTCAGAATGTCTAAGGTGGTGCCTCAAAGAACTTATAAAACAAAAAGACTTTCTAAGGATATGGAGGGTGGACCTTGCAGATTTTTTCTGTTAATGGGGCTTCTAAGAGTCTCAGAATATTTGTCTGTGACAGTCTCAGAATAGAGAAGGGCTTATCTCAAAGAGATTTCTGAGTATAGCTTTCACCTAATGGAGTCAATTCTAGATTAATTCATAAGAAACCCTCAAAGTTTTTAAAGTAATTGTGGCTTATCATTGGAACCCTGAACTATTATGAGCAGAAAGTAAGTTTTAAAAAAAATACTTCGCTGCAAATACGGGCTGGCGTTATCGGCCAGGTCCAGGTTCATTCTGGCTGTGTGCAGTAAATCAATCACTGTGACATAGGTTTTGTGAAAGACAAAAGATTTATTCACAAGGCTGCAGAGCGAGGAGGTGGAAGAACAGCTCTCAAATCCACCTCCCTGAAGATAAGCCTTAGAGATATTTATGGCTTAGGGAAGTAGGGTAGTCCAAGGCTTGGGAAAAGGTGATTGGCATTGGGGAAAAATGAAGCAACAGGTTAGTTCTGTGCATGCATACTCGGGGTTCATGGCATTTCATAGGACATATGTATAGAAAATAGCAGCATTAGCATGATCTGAGGGTGGAGTGTTGGGCCCTCCAACATCAAACGGCCAACTCTTGGACACATTGCAGGCCCAGATGAAGGGTTGGTGGTTTCAGCCAGTTTGAACTGGTTGGAACCCGAAAAACAACTGAAACGACCATGACCATGGTGACAAATGAATGTTATCTATAAAGTAGCAAATGCAGGTGAAGATTCAGTGTTCAGCGGCAAGGACTTCGGCTACCGCAGCTCTCAGCTTCATGAAAAATGGTGGCGGGAGGGGTAAGCTAGCAACCAAAAGCAAGTGGGGCAGGCAGACCTGATCAAATTAACCCGTCAGTTTCACCAGTTCCTATGGAAGGAAGATGCAGCAGGCAAAGCCATCAGAAACAAATTCCAGGAAGTAGGACCTTATCAGGGAACTGCCCGCATGCACTCAGCTTGATTTCTGAATTGGTGTAGACAAGTGGCTCCCATTTTCCCTCTTTTATATGAGAATGTCTATAGGAGCTGTCATATGCCAATCCCTCACTTGCATGTTGGATGTAAGAGGGGCGCAGGTAGCTTGACTCTTCAGCTCACATGACTTCACATTGATTGTCCCAGAGGAACTGCATCTGAGGATTCCCAGTCTGACCTGGACCTGATTTATTATACATGATGTGATCCTACATCTTAAGCCTGAAGCCATAATCGATGAGACTTGCAAGACTGTCTATATTTTGTATGTGAGAAGAAAAAAATAATTTGTGGCCAGGGGATGGATAATAGTGATTTAAAAGCAGGCCCACACATTCTCTGATGCTTCTCTCATGAAGAGGTGGGGGTCTCTGTCCCCTCTCTTGAACTTGGGATGATCTTAGTGACTGGATGATCAATAGACTCTACCAGAAGTAACACTGTATGACTTCCAGGACTAAGCTACAAAAAAATAAGAAAGGTTCTTCTTGTCCTCAGGAATAGTCAAGCTGGAGCTCAAGGCTTCTGTGTAAGATTCTGAGGGCTCTGAAGCCACTGTTCTGTGAGGAAGCCCATAGTAGCCTACATGGAGGAGCTACACGGAGAAGCCCTGTGACTGCCTGACCAGCTCCCAGATGCCGCTGACATTCCAGCTCCAACTACCATCTGACTGCATCCTCACAAGGGCCCTCGACCCAGATTCACCCAGCTAAGCCTCTCCTGAATTGCTGACACACAGAAACCATGAGAAAAAAATAAAATCATTATTGTTGTTTTAAGCCCACTAATTTTGGACTGGCTTGGTAGGCAGCTGTAGATAACCAGAGCCTTTGTCCACAGCCTTGTCCCATCTGTGTCTCAGAAGACAGAAAATGGTAACCTTCATTCTTCCATTCACTCAACAAATATTGAAGCATTGTGCTTGGTGTTTGGGATACATCAGTGAACAAAGCACACAAAATTCCCTGTGCACGCTGAACTTACAAAGAACAATGAGTCAGTGACACAGTAGGTAAGAAGATGGCAAGTGGAAGAAAAATCAAACCAGGAAAGGGGAAAGGCAGTGGCCATAGGGATCTTGGAATAAGGCCTGTGAAGTAACATTGGTGAGGAAAACTTCTTTGAGAAGAATTTTTGAGCAAAGACTAAAGACTAGGGAGCAAGCCCCAAGGATGTCTGGGGAGGGGGGCCCCAGGCAGGGGAGCAGCAACTGCGAAGGCCCTTGGGCAGGACAGGCCTGGGATGTTCAAGGAGAAGCATGAGACCAGCATGGCTGGAGTGAAGAAAGCAGGGGGAGAGTAGCAGGAATGAGGTTGGCAAGTGGCGTTGGGGGAGGGAGACTCAGCTGGTCGATTGTAAGGATGCTGGATTCTTCCCTGATTGGGATGGGATGATTGACATGTTCTGAGCAGATGATGGAAAAGACCTGACAAGTTCACTAGAATCACACAGGGCTACTCTGGCTACACTGTGAGAAGCTGGCTCTTAGGGGAAATGGAGGCAGCAGGAAGAGCAGTTAGGAGGCTGCTGCAATCATTCAGGAGAGAGAGGATGGGGACTGGGAGGGCAGCCAGGGAGGCAGCTGAGGAGGTGATGAGAAGTGGTCAGTTGTGGAAATGTTTTGAAAAAGAGATAACAGGCTTGCTGATAGATGTGACATGGTGTGAGAGAAAGAGAGGATTCAAGCACACCCCCAGGTTTCTAGTCTGGGAGGATGAGGGAGTTGCCTGAACTGAGATGAGGGAGATGGTAGGAGCAGTAAGTTGGGAAGCGAGAGGACTAGAGAATGGGATTTCAGTTGGGATATGTGAAGCTTGAGATGCCTGTTGGACACCCAGGTGAAAATGTTCAGTAGGCAGTTGAAGGTACAAGCCTGCGCTTTAGGAAAAGGTGCAGGCTGAGATGTAAATTTAGGATCCATCAGCATATGAACAGCTTGTCAAGGCCATGAGTCTGGTGAGGCCCCCAGGGAAGTGAGGCAGGATAAGAAGAGGATCATGGATGGAGCCTGTGTATAGCACAAGGTTTACAAGTTGTGGAGCCAAGGAGGAACCAGCAAAGGAAACCAAGGAGGGACAGCTAGGGAGGTAGGAGGAAAACTAAGAGTGGGGGTGGGGGTTCTGGGAGCAGAGGGGAGAGGGAGTTTCAAGGAGAGGGGAGGGATGGGTTGAGTAAGATGACAACTGAAACTGATCACTGAATGTGACGGTGTAGAGGTCGCTCTTCACTTTCACAAGAGCAGTTTTGGATAGAGAGAAGAGGATGAAATCCTGATATGAGTGTTTTCATAGAAAATGGAAGGCAAGAAGTAGGAGATGGTGATTATAGACAGTGCTTTCAAGGGATTTGACTGTAAAGATAAGCAAAGCAAAGCAATGTGTTTGTAGCAGAGGGTTTTATTTATTATCGTATTGTATGTTTTATTACTTGTGGTTGTAGAAATAAATAGCGGCATGTTTGCACACTGATGATAGTCATCCAGTGAAGAGGAGAACTTTGATAGTACAAGAGGGAAGGGAAGGTTGCTAGGGTGATGTTCTTGAGCAAACAAGAAAGGATGGGATCTTACACACAAATGGCCTCAGATAAAGATGAATGAGTCTCAGACCTATGATAGATTTTCCCAAGGGTATCCTAACAAGGTGCACATCCTTCCAGATATTTATTTGTGCACAAACCAAAATGAATAGAAATTTTGCGCATCGTGCTGTTCATATTTTTCAGCAACGTTTTCTCTATTCAAAAATGTCATGGAGATCCTCTCATGTTAGTGCATAGAGAACACATTCGATCTTTTTAATGTCTGTTTAGTATTCAATAGTATGGATGCTTCATTATTTATTTAACGAATCTCCTGTTGGACATTTAGATAGTCTCCGATATGTTCTTTTTGCTTTTTGCTATTACAAATAACGCTGTAGAGAACCTCCTTGCATAAATACATATCCTTAAGCTTTTCAGAATCACCAACGTTTAGAATAAAATTGCTGGGTTAAAAGATAGGTGCATTTTGAATTATGATTGATGCTGCTCAAGTGTCCTCCAAAAAGACTACTTCAAAACCTCCCCACTAGCAATGTAGGAATGTGACACTTTCAATAGCAGGTTTGTTTAAAGTGAAATTCAACTTGAAAGTGGTGTCAGCAATATAAGTGATAAACCACTGCCCCTCCTCTCCAGGCTGCAGGAATGTGCTGACCTGGTCTGGTCAGAGAAGCCAGAAAGGCAGAGAATTAAAATAGAAAGAAGAGAGAGGCAGACAAAGAGGGCAACAGCACAGATTTTGGAGACCAACTGGGTGCTCTGGGGCTAGCCTGGCTCAGCTAGTACTTCACTGTGGGGCCCCTGCCATGCACTCAACCTCTCACTGCCTGCTCAGGACAGCCAACAAGACTGTGTGTGGATCCAATGAGGTAGCAAGCATGAAAGTGAGATGTCAAGTATCAGGACAGAGACTGTGGCACTCACATTAACCTTCTTTTACTTTTTTTCCAGCAGAACCCCTGTTTCATTGCGAACAATTTCCTCTGCTTAAAAACATTACATTTCCCGCCTGGCTGCAGTAGTCATGTGACACAGCTCTGGCCAATGAAATGGGAAAACACTACATTTCTCCACCCCTACTTTAGGCAGTCATGTGACACACCTCCAACCAATGAGAGGGGAGTGGAGGTTGCCTCGGGGCATTCTGGGAAAGCTCCCCGGAAGAGATGGGAGCCTGCTGGACTTGATTGTGGACCCATGGCTGCCAGTCCTGGCAGTGGACTCGAGGCCCAGTGGTGAGGGGCAGCCACCACGCTGTGACTGCAATGCATCCACACATGCTGAGGACACCAAGAAGAAATAGAGGAGGAGGCTGGCCCTCATCCAAGATGGCATCTTGGAGCTGCTTGGACCTTCAGGAGCGGCCACTACCAGATGCCCCTTTAGGTGAAAAAAATAAACCCCTAATTTAATTAGGCCTCTGTTGGTCAGGTTTCCATCATTCTGGGCTGAGTGCCATTCCTGAGTCTTCCACTGATGCACCATGAGACCTTTCTGCAATCAGGCAACCTCTCTGGGTTTCTCTTTGTTCATATGTTAAATGAGGGTATGGAACCAAGAGTTTTTTACGTAATTTTTTTTTTTAATTTTAGGAGAGTGTAGATTTATGGGAAATTTACAGGAAGGGTACAGAGATGTCCCTTGTATTCCTTTTCCAGCTCTCCTTAATGTTTACCTCTTAGTTAACTAAGGCTCATTTGTTAAAACTAAGATATCTATTAACTAAACCCCTGACTTTATTGTATTTTTACTAGCTTTTCCCCTTATATATCTCTTTTCTGTTCCCAACTCCCAACAGGATACCGCATTACATTTAGTCGTCTTATGTCCTTACCTCCCCCTTAACTGTGACTGTCTTGCCTTGCTTTTCATGACCTTGGCAGTCTTGAAGATTACTGATAAGGTATTTTGCAGAAATCTCCTTAATTTGGGGTTGCCTGATGTTTTCTTTATGATTAGACTGGGGTTCTGGGTTTGAGGGAAGAATCCAACAGAGATGAAGTGCCTTTCTCATTACATCGTATCAGGTGAGCATGCTATCCACGACTTATCATTGGTGATGTGAAACTCCATCACTTGGTTAAGGTTTGCAGAATTTCTCCACTATAGGGTGCCCCACCCCTTCCCTTCCCACACTTTATTATTTGCAAGCGAATCATTAAGTAAGGCCCACACACAAAAGGTTAGAGAATTAACCTCCACCCCCTAGAGGGGGCAGTATAAATTATTTGAAAGCCTTCTATAAGGAAGATTTGTCCTTTTTCTCACATTTATTTATTTATTCAATTATTTATTTATGTCAGTATGGATTCATGGATATTTATTTTATACTTTATATTTTAATCCAGTACTGCATTATTTATATTCCATCTTTGGGAAATTGTTCCATCTTTGGGAGCTCTCTCGGGTTCCTCTGACCCTTTGCTGTGCCCCCCATCATTTTGTTTTTTGAGCACTTCTTTACTTTCTGGCACTGTTACAAGATGCTCCAGGCTCATCTTTTATCTCCTCTTTCCCAGACATAAAATCTGCCATTTCCCTAAGAATCTAGGATTCCTTTTATTGGAGAATAGTATTAGAAACCAAGATCTGAGTGCTAGACCAAGGAATTTTGAAGGTACTTCCAGCTCTAAACCTTTAGGATTCTAGACTTAGGATAAGAATAACTAAAAGTGATTAGTTTTTGTGGAGAATAAAATGAGATCTGCTATGAATACTAATCAGGTGTTTTTCCCTCCTGTCTTTGGTTTCTGATAATGTGTTTGTTTTTCTTGCCGCCTCCCTCCCCACCCCTACTCAGCAGAAGACATCTGTGGGCTTTTGCTACACACTTCCTTGTACTCTTTTGCTTGTAAAGTAGTATCCAGAATTTTCTTTGTGAAACTTCCAACCTTTATTCTCAGCCCATATGACTTGAGTGGGGTTAACCCCACCAGCTCCAGTATTGGGCCCTGATTGAATTAAACTAATGAGTACATTCCATGCCTTTGGCCTTTGTAGTTGGTGCAGGGATGGGTCTATGGCCTTTGGAACCAATGGGAATTGGGCCCAGGAATTTTAATTAGTAAATGGGTGTTAAAGAAAAATTCTTCTGACACTTGTTAAAAATGACAAGGAAGACTTTTTATTCAAGGCTGTTGCATTAGGGGAGAGAAACTAAACTCAACTCCAAATACAGCAAAGGCAGCTGGGGATTTATAGCCAATGGACAGAGTGAGGGAATGGGTGCAAAATTACTAAGAGGAACCTGATTAGATATCAAGGGTAGGGGGGTTGTTGCTAAACACAAGCCAAACTGGAGGCCTAGTGGAGAAGAGGGCTCAGAGGAGATTGACTAAAATCTTGTCAAGGATAGAGTCTTTGTCAGGAGGCAGGGAGGCTCTCTGTTCCCTGTGGGACTCAAGTTGGGCTAGAAACCATCTGAAAACCAGGAAGAAGGTGCCCAAGACTGGCTTTGCATAGAGGAGTGGTGCCAAAATATAGAGAAGGAAGAAGCATCTCCTGATGGCATCATTTGAGTACCTGAGTCAGGCTACACCTGAAAGCCACCCTGTTCCTGAGCTATTCAGTAGTACAAATCAATAAGCCCCGTGGCAATAAAAATGCCTGATGGCTGCCCTGTTCCTCTTTTCCTCCAAGAATGTAAATCAAGTTCATCTCCCACTGCCCCATGTCCCCTTTTTCTTCCTCCTACAAGGAAGATCAAGCAATCAAGTCATTTCCATAGACAAGGGCACATTAGCCCCAGACTCACATGACCCAAGCAGCCCTGTTACAGACCACACAGTAACCTGGGGAGCTGCTGAGCCAGCACTGTGACTGATGACTTGCCTTCCTCTGTCAGGAGGCTGGTTTTAGCAGGGGGGTGAGGAAAGCATCACACAGAATCATAGAGTTAAGGTCTGAGCTGAGAGGAGTCTTAAAGATCCTGTAGTTAAATCTTCTCATTCTCAGATATGCAGACCAACTGCAGAGAGGGTGAGTGACTTGCCCCAGGTCACACAGTAATTTAGCAATAGAGGCTGGTCCAGAACCCACATCTCCTGACTCTGATTCTAGTTGCTTTTTCTATTCTGCATGTTCTTCCCCAAAGATGAGCTGTTTCCTCCCCATCCCTTTCTCCCTGTGTCCTCCATGATTCTTGCAAGAGTTGACCCTAAGCAGAGATCTCGCATCCTGCTATGAAATGTCGATGGCACACCAAACACTCCCAGGCACCCACCCATCCCAACCTCCACTTCTTTCTCCAATGTGTCGTTCCTCACCTACACCCTGACCTCCACCCATCCCTCTGCCACTGCCCCATTGCAGCCCTCATGGGGTGCCACACTGATAGTGGCAGGAGGCAGTCAAATGCCTAGGCAGATAGGGGCAGGTCCCTGATGAAACCTCACCCCAAGCCAAAGACAATTTAAAGCCTGAAAGCCAACCTGCAAGTCAAATCCACAGACTGGATTGAGAACGTGTGTTCCCATTTGACATGCTTTCCTCTTATTGATCCCCACTCTTCATCTATTTTACATATACCTGTCCTTTCCTAATTGTTTTTTTACACTGTCATGCCCACCTTTGAGTAGTGCTTTTGTTTTAACCTTTTTTGCGTACTCACAAAGCAATCAGCATGTACTCCCCTATTCTGAGTCCATAAAAGCCCCAGACTCAGCCACACTGGGAAAGAAGCCACCCAACTTCAGGTGGGGAACCACTCCCACATACTATCTCTCCTGAGAGCTGTTCTGTCACTCAATAAAATTATTCTCCACCCCTCACCCTTCAACTGTCAGTGTATCCTCATTCTTCTTAGACATGGGACAAGAATCTGGGACCCACTGAATGTGGGTAGGAGCTGTAACACAGGCAGGCTGGGGCACACCCAGCCCAGCTGTGGGCAGAGCTGATGCACAAACCAGGTGTGGCCAGGGCAGGCCAAATGGGTGGACCACCTCCTGCAGTAGGTAGTGTGCCCAAGCAAGGCCCAAGTAGGGGCGTCACCAGCCAGAGGTCCCCAGCTGGCAAAGTGACCAAGAAAAATCCTGCATCAACATCACGCCCCACCCCAGTTCAATAACCCAACTCAAGTCAACAGCACTGACAGATTTGAGCACCTGCTACCAGGCATCATGCTGACAGCTTCCCATCACCCTGACCCTGTGACCCTCACAACTACCCTGTCAGGAAGAGTTTATTGGTTTGTTAGCCAAGCCCTTCCTTCTAGGTCTACACATGCCCACACCCCTCTGCTGCTTCTTCTCCAAGAGCCCTGGGGCTATTATTTCCTCTTCTTACCTCTTCAGGTAGAGGAAATGAGGATCTGAAAGGTTAAGTCACCACCTCAAGGTCACCCACATGACCCTAAGGAACCCTAAGGGCCCCTGTGGAAAGAGCAAAGGGATGCCATAGGTCCCCTCCCTCCCACTGCCCTTGTCTGCAGAGATGTGTAACCTCCAGGTACAACCCCAGCTGCAATCTCCTCCCCGTCTATAAATCCTTCCTGGCCATTGTTCACACACACACCTGTAATAAGCTCTGAGCTCTGCTGAGTAAATGTCACCCAGAGCCCCAGGGTAGTGCCCGGGAGCAATCAAAGACTCCGAATGAAATGCAGCCCTGCTCCCAGATTGTGACTGACTTGCCTGACAATAATTAGTTCATGATGTCTGAAGTGCATCTTATTCTCTTGAGGCTCTGCAGTAATTACAAGGTGGTATGTTATTAAAAATGATTTATGGAGGCTAAAAGCTTTGGATGAAGATCTCAGTGGTGAGAATACTGTGCCCAAATTGAAGAATTTGCATGAACTCACAGTTTGGCTCTAAGTCCCAGATCTGTGATGGCCTCCAGCTCTCTGCCCCTGACCACTGCACTCACTGCCCCTCCCCTCCCAGTGTCCATTTGTTCAGCCTGTAGGGTTCATCCCCATAACCACCCTGAGAGGGAGGGGCTGATGAAAGCCCTATCCCCACCTACAGATGAGGAAAGAGCCCAGAGAGGGGAGGTGACTTGTCCAAAGTCACAGAGCAGGGAAGTGGTGAGGCCAGGATGGGAAGCCCTGTAGGCCTGACTCCTCGTCCAGGACTCCCTCCCCTGCTCCCCTCCTATCCTCCCCAGGGAAAGTTGAGGGATGAGACTGGGGGTCTCTCCTCCCCATAAGCAGTGCCCTAGGCAGTGGGGGAACCTCCATCCCTCAGCATCTCCTGCCTGGTGGCCAAGCTCATCCTAGGTTTACACCACACCCTGCCTTCTCCCGCTCTGAGCCCCAGGGCTGTTAACTCCTTAACCCATTTATGTGCCTGCTTTAATCATTATCTTCAAGGAGAGGCTCAATCAGGAGATAAACACAAAAGACCTGTTGCTGATAATGGACGGCCCCTGCCTCCCTGGTTGTAAATGGAGGGGCTGCTGCAGCCTCTGCAATAACATGCCTTAGCCTACATCAGGGCCGAGCAGCTCCCCACACAGGGTGCATCTCCCTGTCCCGCAGGTCCTGGGACCCGGGCAGTGCCTCACAGGTACATCTCACTATCGCGCAGGTCCTGGGGCCTGGGCAGGGTCTCACAGGTACATCTCCCTGTCTTGCAGGTGCTGGGGCCCGGGCAGTGCCTCACAGGCACATCTCCCTAATCCTGCAGGTGCAGGGACCTGGGCAGCATCTCACAGTGGGAGGTGCATAAGCTCGGGAGACAGCCCACTTTGCTCTGCATCCCACTCTGCCACTTACTAGATGTCAGGCTTAAGTCAGGTTACCCAACCTCTGTGAATCCCATTTTCCTCACCTATAAATAAGAAATAATACTTTTAGAACTCATGTTTCCCCTCAAAATACCAGAGAACTAAGTTCAATTCTTTGGAAGCCAGACAAGGACACTGTGAAAGGAAAATAGAATCTCGGAACCCCAAACTCGCTATGCCAAAGGGAAAAGCTAAACTTGGAAGCTGAGTCACACAAAAACGGCTGTTTCCTGTGTTCCTAAACAGATAGCTACAAGATAGAAGTCCACTTGTCTCCCCCGGGTGGCCTTCCTCTCCCTGATGATGTTAACAGCTTATTTTCATGGGTGTGGGCCAAGAGGAGACTAGGAATCATGCCACCACCCACCCCAAGACGAACACATATTTGATTTCTTTCTCCATTCTATGTTTATTTTATAGAAAGTGCAGATTTTCTGAGCAAGAGACAAATACGTATTGGACTGTTCCCCTACCCTGTCCTTTTCACATGCAATGTGTGGAGTCGGTGAGTGCTCATCAGGGCCCTGCAAGAACGTGACCACACTGTCCCTCTTTTTCGTTCTTTCCTCCTTTCTACTCCTGCTTGCTTTTTCCCCTTAAATATCGAAGCCCTCAAAATCCCCTTTGGAAAAAGTTCAGACCACAGATCCTACTGTGGCTTGAGTCTCATTTTCCCCAGCACACCCTCAACCTTGGCAAAATACACATGTAAATTGAGACGCACCTCAGTTGTTTTTTTTTGGTTTACAACATGGCCTTTTTGCTGCTCAGTTGCCAGCACCCAGCATAAGATGAGCATAAATGTTCTGTTCACCTGCCTTCTTGCTGCTGTGCCCTCGCCTTGCTGGCCAAGATAGCAAGCAGGGCTCGGATCTCTCCCGGTGGACCGTGCTTGTCCAGATTCCCTGTGAGCTGTTGACAAAGGCTCATCCACTACCTCTGGTGCTCCAGGATCATGAAACACTCGGTTCAGCCAGGGGAGCCTGGCAGGGCCCTTTCCATGTCTGCAGCGGCCAATCTGACTCAGGTGACCCCAAGAGGGGCCGAAGCTGATTGGAAAAGTCATCTCATTGTGGTGGAGACTGGAGAGGGTCAGGGCAGTAAGGTGGGTGAGCTCAGCAAACCTGGAAGCTGGGTTGGTTCATGCACAATTCAATGTGGGGAACATCCCTGGAGGATTCCTGCTTTTTCCCACAGTTTTCTGGTGCCAGAAAATGTCTTCCTCACAGAGCACCAGCTGCCTCTGCAGGCGAAGAGGATGAGTCGCAGCAGTTGCAGGGAGCAGAGGGTCTCAACGGCCAGGGGGAACCAGGTTGGACCAACCTGCCCAGCCCCTTAGTTACCCCTGGGACTGGGGACCACCTAAGGATGGGAGAGTATTGGATGATTCCTGTCCTGTGAGATGTGGGTGGGCCTGGATTGCCCTCAAGTCTCCCCCAGCTCCAGGATGCCACGATTCTCCTCCCTCCCTGAGCCAGGCCTTTTCCCTTCAAAAGTCTGTGGGGGCAGCAGGCAAGGGGTTCCGTGCCTCAGGTCTAGTGCCACACAGCAGACACAGGCAGGGCAGGTGCCCCAGCCAAGGCCTCCTGACACCCAGTCCAGGGCTTGGGGGTCCTCCATGCCCGTGGGAAGCCAGAGTCCATGCCATGAGGGCATGAGCTTCCTCACCTCTGCCCTCACATGGAGAAAATAAACTTGAAATAGGAGGTACCCAGAAGCCATCATACAGCTGCGGAAACTGGGTCTCAGAGAGACCAGGTCATTTCCCCAAGATCCTTCAGGTAGGAGGTGGAAGAGCTGGGATTGCAAGCCAGGTCTCAGTGGTTGCAGAGGCTGAGCTCTTAGGTGACAGAGCTTGGACCCTGGCCATGGCCTGCTCTCCTTTGGGTTCAGGAAACCCTGTCAGGGCCCAGCCTGCTCTGTTCCCTCATGTCCAGACTGTGAGAGTGGCTATTATTTCCAAAGCCTCTATATTTTCTTGGAACCCAACCCCAGGCCTCCACAGCTGAGCAAGCCCTGCGCCTTTAGTTTATGACAGCCCTTGAGATTGTGGCTGACCTGGGCCCGTGACACATCTGTGGCCTGCTTAGTGCCTGCTGGGATGTGGTATTGGGATTCTGGTCGTGCCTGTTAAATCTTACTAGCAGGCTTCTCATGCTGCTTCAAAGCCAGCACCTCCTCAGAGCTCCCCCAGAGAGGCAGGAACAGCCAGGCCAAGCCTCCCAGAGCTCTGCCCGGGATGCCTTATCAAAGCACATAAAATGCCCAATTCCACCAACAGCAGCAGCCGAGCCTGGAAAGCTGAGCAGAGAGCAGAGGGCCAATGGGCAGGACAGTGCAAAGCCAAGCCCAGCCCAGCCCACTCCCCAGCCATGGGGGTGCCAGAGCTACACGCAGGGCCTGGCAGCAGTGTGAGGACACTCTTGTCTCCAGCGGGACTGCACTGTATCAGCACTTAGCTGAGTTTGCTGGTTCTAAGGCCCAAGTTATGCTTGGGCTGCAGCAGGCCCTCCGTTTGCATCCAGGGAGGCAGGAGCCTTCCACTGTCAGCAGCAGGTCTTTTGTGTTTATCTCCGGATTGAGTCTCTCCTTGAAGATAATAATTAAAGCAGGCACATTAAGGAAATAACAGCCCTGGGGCTCAGAGGGGGAGATGGTGGGATGTGCTATAGACCTAGGAGGGGCTTGGCCACGAGGCAGGAGGTGCTGAAGGGTGGAGGCTCCCCCACTGCCCATGGTTATGCTCCGTCCATAACCACGTTCCTAGAGATTGCAGCAGATGCTGTGGGTGCCCCAACCTTGTCTCCTGAGCTCTGGCCCTTCATAAATCTGCAGCCCTGGCTCAGAGCTGGGCACAGGCTGGCCCTTGGCAAACACTTGGCAACTGAGCATCTAGAGAAACAGAGCCCCCTCCTCAGACCCCTTGTGCGAGGAATGGGTGGGCAGGGGCTTCCTCTCAGTTCTCTCGTCTCTGGTGAGCTATCTCTACCCTGACACATTTTGTTTGGGTAGGGGGAATTGGGATCCCTGGGCCCCCTTTTGCCCCATGTCTCCTCTGGAGCTCATTCCTCAGCAGATGGGGCCCAGGAGGGAGGAGGCAGAGGGTGGGGCCCCTCCCTACCTCCCTTCCCAGGCAAAGCCATCACTCCCCAGGGGGAAAGAGAATGACTCAGACAGAACCAAGGTAGGGACGGAGCAGGAAATGTCACATCACATAGCAGAAGACATAATCTAGCTTGTAACATTTCCCTGGTGAACCCAGGCGCTGTAGAAAGAACAAGCTCAGCCGCGTGGCGTCCCTTACCTCGCCCTCCTGGTCCGCAGGGAAGCTCCCAGCCCTCCATTTCCCGTGTAGCGCCTATTTCAAGCGCATTGTTTATTTCCGCTTGATGAAGTGCAATTCATTTAAGGCTCTCTGTTGGTTATTTCACGTCTCCAAAGCATATTTTTCATGGGAAGGTCAATTCCGAGAAAACACTCAAGAGTCTGGAAATTAAATCTATTCACAAGTGAAAAGTGGCCAGTTGCTAAAGGAGGGGTCTTTGACTAAGACCCCCTGGACTAAATATTGTGAAAACTGGCTGTTCTGGGAGGGCTGGGGTGGAATTTACACAGGGGCTTTATACTTCTTGCTATTTTATTTTTTCCCAGTGGCTGAAGTTAAGCTTCATTTCCAAGTCCAGAGAGAATGATCAAAGGAGCCTCATCAGCGAGCAACTCAGCCTCATGCAGGGCACTGAGAAGCCCCTTTCAGTCCACCCCCACCAGAAAGGGGCCTCTGTTCCTCAAACCTCCTAAATAGTCGGGAAACAGCCTCTGGCTCCCGCAGCCCCCATGGTTTGGGCTTTGGGCTCTTCACATGTGCAGGGCAGCGGAGAGCAAGAGAACCAGAAATGCCTCAAGACCACGATTCTAATCCAGCAGAGACCATTTACAGAGATCCGGAGATGGCTGGGGGGGTGGGGAGGAGGACCAAGTGCAAGGAGGGATGTTCCTTTAATTCTGGAACATCTGCAAAATTGGGGTAATTTCCAAAGGTTCTGAGTGCTGAAGAGGGGCAAGGGTTCAATGTCTTATAGCACAGATTCAGCTACCTGCAGTTAACCGCAGTCCCAAAATATTAAATGGAAAATTCCAGCAATAAACAGTGTTTAAGTTTTAAATTGCATACCGCTCTCAGTAGCATGATGTCATCTTGTGCTGTGCAGCTCTGTCCCGCCCAGGAGGTGAACCCTCCCTCAGGCATATTCACACTGTATAGGCTACTCACCCCATAGTCACTGGGTAGTTGGCTAGGTTGTCAGATCAACAGTCACTGTATCGATACGGCAGTGCTTGTGTTCAAGCCACCCTTATTTTACTTAATAATGCCCACAAGGCATAAGAGTAGTGATGCTGACCATTCAGATAAGACAAAAAGAAGCTGTAAAGTGCTTCCTTTAAGGGAAAAGGTGAAAGTTCTTGACTTAAGGGAAAAAAAAAAACAACAACAGTATATATAGGGTTCAGTATTACCTGGGGCTTCAGGCATCCACTGGGGATCTTAGAACCTATCCTCCACAGATAAGGGGGCTACTGTATTTGAAGACAACTCTCCTAGCTCATCTCTGTAGGGTTTTGCCTTCTCCAGTTTCGACAGCCCCATCGTTTTCAGCATTATTCATCACACATCCTTCAGGAAGCTGGCTCCCCTAACCAAGCTTGAGTTTTTTGTCTCTTTTTACATTGTCTCACAAAGCTGGATCCAGTTCTCCAAGGAAGAACTTACAGGGGAGAATGGTGCTCAACACATAATTGCAGAAATAATTGCAGTGAAATTAAACACAACATTGCACCATTCCATACATCAAGTGCTCCAACCTGCAATGAAGTTGCGGCCTCCGTACTCAGCCAGAATGCTCAGCGCCCACCTTATGAAGGAGCAGGTGCTCACAGTGAAGGGAAGCTATGCCCAGAAATGAGCATCTGGGCTCACCCTGTGAGGCGGGAACACCAGCTCTGAACCACAGGAGTACCCGCAAGGCTGTGCTGGGCCCCTCTGGCTAGTGCTAACACACGATGCCGGGGCCTGCCTCTCCGCACTCAAGGCTGGGAGTAGGTCATGGGTTTTCATGCCTCCCCACATCAAGGAGGGAAAAGGGCCAGCAGTAGACATTTTCCAGATGCTTATGCTTTTCAGGGAAAACAAATACTGTCCAGCAGGGCCTGCTGACGTGAGAGGTACCACGGCCAGTGGGGAAATCATGGCCCCTGGGGTCCAACAGACTAGGGAGTGAATCCCAGCTCTTATGAACTCAGTGACCTTGGCAGCTCTGAGCCTCAGTTTCCTTACCTGACACATAGTACTAATAATAACCACCCCTGTTTTCTTTTTAAATAGAATGAGCTCATCCACTTGATTGCCCATCTGCCTGCCTGGCATATGTGCATTCCCTTAGATCTGCTGAGGAAGATGCAGAGGGTAGTCTGGGATTTTGGATGGCTGTAAATATGAATTTATACTTTTCTCCCCCTCTTACTTCTCAACCTTGGACTAGGCCTCTAGCTGGCCTGGCCCTTTATATTACATGCAATGCTTCCTCCCAGCAATAGGCTGCTGGACCATGGTTCCCCTTAACCCCCCAAATTAGAGAATAGGGAGGGGTCTCTGCACCTTCTCTGCATCCATCCTGCTGGCTCAGCGACCACAATCCACTCTGAGAGCAAGAACAGCCCAGTTTCCTTGTGTCTACAGAAAGGAGTGGCAGACCCAGCTGTGGAATCAGGGAGACCATTTGTGCAACTTTGCCAATAATCTAGGCAGGAAATGATGGTGGAAGTGTTAGGAAACCTTCCCTCTGCAGGGTGGAGCTGTGGGTTAGAAAAAGTGAATTTTTTTCAAAAGTCTTCAGGACAGCGCCTGGCAGAACTCTATTTACTTCTGTCCCGGGGGAGGCTGGTTGGCCCCTCACACCTAGAAGGCACCTCTTCCATGCTCACTCTGTGCCAACCCCAGTGGCTCTGTCTCTGTCTCCAGGCCCTTCTCACTCTTCTCTGTCCCTGCTTTGGGGACTGGACTCTCTCCAGTGTCCTGGGGTCCTCTCCTTGACTTGGCTATGAACTTGCTGATGTGGAAGACCATGTCATAATCATCTCTGCATAGAAACCAGGTAGTTGCAGAGTCTCAGGGAATGTGTATGCACTGTGGGACTTGAGGCTGGACTTTGAGAAGGACCACTGTGCTCCTCCACATTCCACTAGCCTGGCTCTTCACCAAGGACCAAACCCAGGAGATGGACCAGGAAGACAGTGCAGAGTGAGAGGGACCAGCATGTCCTGGGAGCCTGCTTTGTGTGGAGAACTATGCCTTCGTTGGCTCATTTGATCCTCACAGCAAGCCTGTGGGGTGGTGAGACTCAGCCCCATTTTGTTGATGAGAAAACGGAGACGTAGAGCAGAGATTCTACTCTACGACGGCTGGGACTCCCTGAGCCATATGTAAGTCAGGGTTCCCCTGGCTCCTCAGCCTTGCAGGGTCTACACCCTGGCTCTTGTGTGGTGGCAGAGAGAGCCACTCCCCACACAGACCCCATGAAGACACTCCAGAGACCTGGAGGAGGGTTTGGGAGGGAGTGGAAGACAGAACACCAGGAAGCATGCGGCGGGGGCTGTTGGGGAAACCTGGACTGGGGTAGGCCAGCCTGGGCCTGTCTCTCTCACACCCACAGGCAGGGTGGTCTCAGGCAAGTCACTTAACTCCTCTGAGCCTCAGTTTCCTCCTCTACAACCCTGGGCCATAAACCCCTGTCTGCCTGGGTTTCTGCGAGGGTAGCTGAGCTCGATGCTTGTGTAAGTGCTCAGCGCAGAGCTCAGCCTGCTGGAGAGGGACTGGAACTGAGCCTCCTGCACTAGGTGGAGAAGGCCTGGAACCAGAACTCGGGGTTCTGATGCCCAACTCGGCCTTCCTGCCCTCCCTCCTGTTTCAGAGGCTGCACTCAGCTTCCTCCCAACCCCCTTGGACCCAACAGTGAGGCACACAGGGCTCCTCCTTTGGCCATATGCCCTTCGCAGGCATTCGAAGATGCCAGAATTAATCAGGGCACCACTCACAGGGCTGACCATGATCACGGCTCCAGCAACAGCCCCTTTTCTGTCTCCCTCCCTCCTCTGATGATCCCACATCCTGCAGCAGCTGAGCCAATCTGTGGGAGCCCCCGACGCTGGGTGGGTTCCCTCTGAGGACCGCGGCCCATTCCCTATAATGACGTTCATTAGTCTGTCTGACATGGGTCCTGTTCTCAGGTTAATATGTTTAACTTAATGAGGCATTTATTTCCTGTTAGAAAACTCCTGAAGAAGCATGTTTGCTCCTGATGAGCTCAGCTGATGAATAGATTAATACCAGGCTTGAGAAACTGACCGAGAAAATGAATCCAACTGGCTTATTTTTCTTCTTTAGTTATGGACCGTGCTTAAATTAATATGCGTAAAACTGCTCATTTCTTAGGGGAAGAAAGAGGATCCTCACTTGGCTCTGTGACGCCTCCTCCACCTGCCTACTTGTTTCCCTCCCCTGCCACCCTCAGCCCCAGCTCCAAGGATATGAAAAGACCAAGTGCCAATGGATGATTGGGGGAGGAAAGAGAGCCTGAAACTGATTGCAGGAGAGGACAGAGTGTGAATGCGAAGCTCCTGCAGGGCGGTGGAGGCCTCAAGGACGTGTTGACATAGCTGGGAGTCTCGATGGTCCATCTCTGTCATTTAACAGCTCTGTAGGGTTCCCTGCTGTAGCCCCAGTGCCCACTCACAGGTATTTGTTGAACAGGTGAAAAAGATACTCAACAAATGGTGACTCTCACTGTTATTCAGGGAATCACATGATGTCAAGAGGGATTGACACATCTGGTGGGTGAGCCGGTGTTCAGTGACTCTTGGCCCAAGCACCAAGCATGACCCAAAGATGAAATTTTCTTTGACTATGATCAGTGGATCCTCCCACATCACTCTCCCCTTGGGACCCTTAGAACCACTGCCAGCCATGAGTGATATCAACGAGCACACGCAACCCTTCCTCCCAGCAATAGGCTGCTGGACCATGACAATTCTGTGCCTCTTCCCCCTAACCCCCCAAATTAGAGAATAGGAAGGGGCTCTGCACCCTTTCTGCACCCATCCTGCTGGCTCAGTGACCACAATCCACTCTGAGAGCAAGAACAGCTCAGTTTCCCTGGTCCATAGGCAGGAGTAGGGTGCAATTTACAGGCAGACCCAGCTGTGGAATCAGGGAGACCAGTTGGACAACTTCACCAATAATCTAGGCAGGAAATGATGGTGGGAGCATCAGGAAACCTCCCCTCTGCAGGGTGGAGCTGTGGGTTCGAAATAGTGAACTTTTTTCAAAAGTCTCCAGGACAGCGCTGGGCAGACACGACAGTCAGCCTTCAGGAGATGGCCACTTACTCATAGTACATGGTTGGTGCTGAAGCTTCTGAAATGGAATGTCTCCGCTGTCTGGGCTCGTGTCTGTTGGCCCAGTAGCTGCATCTAATCTCTCCAAGGAGAGGAAAAGGACAAACTCAAGTTGCAAAGAAAATTGGCTGATGATGCATTGCAGGGGCAGTCCTTTGAGCAAGAGGTAAGTCCCTTGTGCAGAGGCAATTCCCTTGCGCAGGAGGTGCTATCTTTGCAGCAGTGGAGAAAGACAGAGGACAGGATTAGATCGTGATAAAACACTAACCTTTCACACGTTCAACATGTGCTTACTTGACTCTTCTCCAGAATATTTTGAAGGGAGAGTGACCTTTACAGGCAATGTCCTCTTTCTCATTTTAAAAGAAGTAAGCATAGGAGGAGTCAAAGTACATATGTGGAGACTCGAATTCTCCCACATCAAACCCTTTACTCCTGTAATATAGTCTCTCGATGGGACTTTAACTGGATGTAATTACATCGATAGCACACTATGTTCACATGGGCGAGAGATCACACACATTTCTATTGGAGTGAAACTGACAGTCACTTTGGCTCAACAAATGTGGCTTTTAAGTGTGCGTGTGTTGTGGGGTAGGAGTGAAGGGAGGGTTCTGAAAAGAAAAGACAGTGCCAGGGCAAATTATCTTCCAGCTTTTCAAAGGCAGCAGCTCCATGCTTGCCAACTCTGTTCTCCGTCAATGCATCTGACAGAGAATTCACAGGCAAGGTCAGACATCACCCCAGTGAGGAAAGAGGAGGAGCTACGCCCAAGCAGGGGCCTGGGCTGGGCTCTTTCACAGCTGGCTGGGTGATTTCCCTACTTCAGGCCTCAGTTTCCCCAGTGTGTAAAATAAAGCCATTGAGCCCGTTGCTGTTTAAGGGTCCTTCTGATTTGAACATTACAGTAAGTCAAAGTGCAGCCCAGATGAAGGATGATAAAGGAGCAGGGGGTGGAGAGGAGGAGGGAGCCACCATCAGATAAGCTCATCGCTGTGTCAAGTCTTGTCTTCACTACTTCAGGCCAGGACCAGCCTCTGCGTTCTTTGCGTGGAGGCTTTCTCTGGTCACCAGATTCCACTCTGATGCCCTGGTGGCAGGACTTAACTGCCTTGGAGTTAATGCCCCTCCGCTGAGAAGAGTACTCAACCCATGACTAAGGGCAGTTGCTATGTTCATACCCCAGAACCTCAGAATGGCAGTTCTGGTGGGGTGACTGTGGCGCTCGTGCCTGGCACTGGCTCCTGGGTTTTCCCATCTGATTAACCTCCAGTCACCCACAGTGGGGACCACATTCATAACAGCCTTTATTAGATGGCTTCGTTTCCCTGCCTGGCCTCCCCATGCCCCCCAGGTGTTCCCTCTACCTCCCAACTGAATTGCAGGGCTCAAACCCTTCAAGTTCTGTCACCAGGGGGCACCAAAGCGAAGACAGTAACTGTATTTGTCACCAAAATGAAGACAGTAACTAAGAAATACAGAAGGGCACAGGAGGGATGCTGGGGTGGCACCTGGCCTGGTGCTCCTCCCATGGGTGTGTCCAGTAATTGGAAGTCCTTTGAGCTGGGTACTTACGATGTGTGTACAGACAGTTCCTCACTTACAATGGTTTGACTTATGACTTTCCGATTTTATCATGCTGCAAAAATAATATGTGTTCAGTAGAAAGCAGTATCATACTGTAACCGGGCAGCTTAACTTCAAACTGTATTTTAGAACTTTTTTTCCCTTTCCCTTGAGTTTCAAGATACAACCTTAAAGCAAGCTGCAGAGGCCTTTTTCCTTAGCCTTAAAAGAGACTCCAAGTCCCTTCCTTTCTCAGCATATATACTCCCTTCTTAGTTATCTAACTATATGCTAGTATCTAATTACATGCCTTCTTCGAAGTTCTAATCTTGAGACAGATAGACCAAGACCAGAGACCCAGCTGCAAAATTCCAGAGATTACTTCAAGGCAGCTAGTCAACAACCCAGCCATTGTTGAGATGATGCCAGCCTGTGCTCCAAGTAGACTGGAACCCGTAATAGCCACTGAAATAAGACACACAGACATTATACTCAGCACAATTCTTACCTGCCTTCCATATTGTTTTCCCTTTTTTTGCCCTTGCTTTCCCCCAAGAAATCAAAATGGGTACCTTGGATGGGAATCCAGCCACTTCCCCATTACTAGTTTTGGTTAAGAAAGCCACTTTCTTTCTGCCATACCTTGCTCTTGTTAATGAGACTCTGCAAGCAGTGATTGAACCTGCATTCAGTTACAGTCCTCTCTTGATGCCAGGCAGTCGCAGTGAGCTGCAGCACACAGTCAACCATGCAATCACCAGGGTAAACAAAGGATACTCTACAGTGGACTGAGTTGCCAGATGATTTTGCCCAACTGCAGGCTAATGGAAGTGTTCTGAGCACTTTTAAGATCAGCTAGGCTAAGTTGTGATGTTCAGTAGGTTAGGTATATTAAATACATTTTCAACTTACGATATTTTCAACTAATGATAGGTTTATAGAGACATAAAGTTGAGGAACATCTCTCCCTTTCTCTGTGTGTGTTTCACATTACACCTTAATAAAAAGTGTGTTATAAAAATAAGTAGGGGTCAGGTGTGGTGGCTCACGCCTGTAATCCCAGCAATTTAGGAGGCCGAGGCAGGTGGATCACCTGAGGTCAGGAGTTCAAGACCAGCCTAGCCAACATGGCGAAACCCCATCTCTACTAAAAATATAAACATTAGCCTGGCATGGTGGTGCACGCCTGTAATCCTAGCTACTTGGGAGGCTGAGGCAGGAGAATCGCTTGAACCCAGGAGGCAGAGGTTGCAGTGAGCTGAGATCGTTCCATTGCACTCCAGCACCTGGGCAACAAGAACGAAACTCCGTCTCAACAACAACAACAACAAAAAGGAAGGCCCCAGAAGGAAGGCCCTTTTTAGCTGTGATGCACAGAATATGCTGGGGTGGGAGTGGTGAGAGTGGCAGGAATACACTGGGCAAACACTCAATGCAGAGAGCACATTAACAAAGACATTATTTTTGTCAACTGATGCATGAATTAATTATTAATTAATTGGAAAGCGCATTAATCATTGAATAAACCAATAAACTGAGGAATCATGAGTAAATGCATGAATGAGGTGATGAATGAATGAGCAGGCTCGGGAGGGAGCGAATGAATGAACCAATGAAATAAAGGATGACAGAAGGAATGGTTGATGACTGAGGAGCTGAGTGCACGATGGACAAAGGAAGGAAGAATGAATGAATGAAAGGACAAACAATGGAAGTAGGAATGAATGAACCAAGGAGTCAAACAAGAAACACAGTAACACATGAATGAGCAGGTGAAGAAATAAATGAAACAATAAACAAAAGAAAAATTTGAAGAGGCTAATAATGAATGAATAGATGTAAAAAGATAAGAAACAGCAAATAAATAGTTGTGCAAATACATAAATGGGTAAATGGTTGAATGTGTTCCAGCTGGACATGAGGGGAAAGTAATTTACAGAGCAGAAAACTCCAACTCCAAGGAAAGCATCTCTGCTCAGACGTCTGGGGCCAAGGTCTTGGCAAATCAGTGCATTCCTCTAAGAGAAGGTTCCTAAAGTGACTTCAGTTCAGATTTAATAAGAACATTATTAACCAAATATCAATACTGGTATAGAGTGGGCCACTCCCTAGGATAAACCCTAGGTACAGTGGAAAGAGAAAAACAGAATTGCCTGTATTGCTTTCACATTCAAGTCACAGGTTATTACCTATTATGTAGCAAACATAATTTACATAATGATTTTAATAATCAATATTTAAATAACACATTTTTACTATCTCCCTAAAATTTAACCTCCAACCAGAGTAATGTCAGCTTGGGAAGTTTTGCTGTGTGGTGTGGGAATCAGGGATAAGGGTTAAGCTCTCACCGTGATCATCTTATGAGACCCTGAGGCCAGGTGATGCTGTGGACAGAGCTTGGGTATAGGGACTCAAAAAACCTGGGCCCAAACCATGAGACCAGTCATTCCTGCATCTGGGCCTC
The DNA here is from genome assembly GCF_029281585.2 of Gorilla gorilla gorilla. NCBI lineage: Eukaryota > Metazoa > Chordata > Mammalia > Primates > Hominidae > Gorilla > Gorilla gorilla. The sequence goes on from NC_073224.2 coordinate 210,106,098, forward strand.
AGTTACTCCCCTGTAAAATAAGGATGGTTGCCCAAATTCCAAAACTCACTGAGGAATTAGGGGACTCTCACAAGAGGCCTAGATCTGGGTTAGAGTTTATCACACACACCACACTCCTCATCCTGAGGAAATGGATCGAGTCTCACTCCTCAGTGCATCTCAGCAGCAGCACAGGGCCTGGCACATAGTAGGTGCTCAGTAAGCACTGGCCCAGGGAATGAATGAATGATCTCAGTGTACAGTGTGTGCTTTAGGAGCTGCTCCGAGTCCTTTTCAAAACAACTGTGGCTTAATGAACAGGTGCCTCTCACCGCAAGTCCTCGTGTCACTTGTCATGTTCCTCCAGCCGTCCCTTGTTCCCTTGACTCCTCCAGTGTCCTCCCGTCTCTACCCCTCCTGCTGGCTTGTGCTGTCTCTAACATCAGGTGGGCCTAAGAAACATGGAAACAAGCAGGGGGGCTTGGGAAGAAAGTGAGAATCGACGCCTCTGAATGGGGCCATGGGGTCTGCACTGAGTGAAAGCCCAGGAAAAGACAATGCATCTCGGGGTCTCCACACTGACCCTGATGCCGCCGGTATTGATAAGAGATCAGCCTGCGGATCTCACCCCTACAGGGCTGACGGTGGCTGGGGAGGATCCAGGTCTGTTGACAAGGACTCGATGCTGCCCTGCTGTCACCGTGTGGACTGAATGCTGTGATTCAGCTCTTCATCTGTGATTCTGGGACTTCTTCCTGCTCCTACAAGTCTGTTTTCCTAAATAATCCAGCCTATTCAACTGTCTTCTTGCCCTAAGGCAGTGGAAACCACACGTACCTGGTCCCACCTGCAGAGGATGAACAGCCCCTCGTCACTCACCTGTGTCTGACCCTGCTGATCCTTCACTTCTCTGCCCTGTGCCCACTTCTTCCAGCTTGGGTGACAGTCACGCCTCCCTAGTCAGGCCTGATGGGATTGGCCCAGGCAGGGGGCGAGAGAGGAAGGAATCTAGTCTAAGAGAGAGGCAGGAGCCCACCGCAAGGGGCCTGGATTTCCATGGCGAGGAGCATGGACTTCATCCCATGAGCAGCGAGGACAGGCAGAGAGAGCACAGCAGTCAGCTCTGTGCGGCCAAACTTAGCAGATTCCATGTCCAGGGCCCAGGAACCTGGAAGTGGCCCTGGTGGGTCCAGGGAATCATGTGACCATGAGTTACCTTGGGGTCTATCACCTGTAGCACCCCCAGTGATTCCAGGGCCAACATGTCTCCCCACCTTAGCTGATGGCATTGGGCGCAGAGATGCAGTGACTGCCCCAGCCAGTCATCTGCACAGGCTCTGTCCAGCAGGGCCATTCTGACTTGGATTCCCCAACACCTTCTGCTCTCCTGTAGCAAGTCCAGCCTCAGGGGCTGCCCCAGCATGTCCCCCAGGAACTGGATCAAGGGAACTCTGCTCATTTTCATGGACAGCCAAGGACACCCGAGGCCACCTGTAAGTGGGGGAGCCATTCAGTATCACATTCCCTCATAAACGGATGCTGGAGATCTGGATAGAGTCCCAAAGAGGATACAGAGATGATCAAAGGGGCAGAGCCAACTGGTTCACAGGTTGGAGGAAAAAAGTATTAGCATTAATAGTAATAACCAATAAACATTGTAGATAACACTTATGAAGGGCTTGCTATGTGTCAGTCACTATTATAAGTGTTTGATATATATATATATATACATTTATTTCATCCTCAAACAGCCTCACAAGGAGAATACTACTACTATCTTCATTTTACAGATGAGGAAATTGAAGCCAGAACAGAGGAGCTCATTAGAGAAAAGGAGTTGGGGAATGGAGTGGAGGTGGTGTGGTGTGGGAATCAGATGGCCAGAATTCACACCTCTCTCCAGTTGGGCCCTCATCAGCTGTGTGTGTGGCCTTCAACCAGCAACTCCATATCTCTAAGCCTCGGTTTCCTCCTCTGTGAAGTTGGAGGATAGGTACACTCCCTGAAGATCCTTGAGCATGATACAGGCTGCAGAGATGGAGTGTTCGTTCTTTCCCTGAAGCTGGGGTCAGCACTAAGCCCCCGCCAGCCAGCTCCAGGAACCTTCTCGGGGAGAGAAGCCCAGAGGAGGCCCTTAGTGAGAAAGGGGTGGCCGAGTCGGCTTCTGGAAATTGCCCTGGATTTTGTGGGTCATGGAAAGCCCAGGGGTCTGAAATCCTAGTGTCCTGGGGTCATGCCCGATTTCTGGCAGGGAGCAGCAGATACTCAGTGCCAACCAGAACCTCTGTCAGCAGAGGAGCTGAGCTCCTGCAGAGGAGACCCAACTCCCCAATGCAAGGATCTCTTTGATTACTTTTTAATGAAAAACACGTTTTCTTCCAAGCTGAAATTATATTGTCAGCAGTTAATTATCACTTGTTAAACAAGCGTGCGCCCGAATTGTGGGTTTAATTTCCATAAAGGTTTGCAAAAACCTCCTTTCCGTTATTTATGAGGGCTCTCCGAGAAAAAGACATTCAGTATTAGAAATGGAGCTTTTTTAATGCAGATTTTATTTTTTAATGAACAGGTTTTTTTTGTTTTTTTGGGGGGGGGGGCATGGAATTAGAGCTCCTTGTAAATAACAGGAAAACATTCAGTCTAGTTGAAGCAAACAAAAATGAGATATGGGAGGGTACTAGCTCTAGAGGGTGTCCTAAGGAACTTAAGGGGCCTGGGTCTGACGCAGCGTGAAACAGGGACCCAGGCAACCCTGCCTGTCCACCCGCTCATGGGTTTCATCTTGGATTCTCTGCACTTCTGTTTCATGCTTCCTTCTGCAGCCAGATTTTCTCAGCTTCTCCGCTCACCTTGCAGACATGGCCCTCTCTACTCTCTTGAAATCACACTTCCTTCTGGTAAAAGCCAGCCAAGGTGATGGACCAGTCCTGGGTTTATGTCTTGGTTTGAGCACTGACTCACTGGTATCCTGGGCAAGTCCTTAGCCTCACTTATCTGTTTCTGTCACCAGGGCCAACTCCTGCCTTGTGTATTAAAGGTCATCTTGGGAGTAGATGCTTAGCATAGCTCAAATCACATGGTGGGCTCTGCAAGGAAGTGTAGCTGTGGCTGTTGTTGCTGCAGTTTGGTTACAATGATGACGGCAGCAGTAGTAACAATAATAATACTGCCCCCTGATCAGATGGGGAGCTCCTTACTGGAGAGACAGGTGAATAGGAGAGACAGGTCACTGTCTATTAGACCCTCAGTGGATGACCAAGAGACCCAGAGCAAGTGCTGTGTAATTTTAATCCAGAGCCATGAGCCTTGACTTCTTTATAAGAAAGAAATCATTGTGGGGATAAGCTGAGATAATGGTGACTGGCATATAATAATCGTTCAAGAAATACTAGTTTGCTTTCCTGAATGCTGCCGCAACTATGATAGGGTTTGGTAACTGTCCAGTGAATAGGGAAATGATGGAAAATACATACATGATATTTTGGGTAAATGGAAATGTTATTTAATATAACGTACTCAGCTCAGCAGCTGGAACATACACTGTTGTCGATAAGCGTTACTATTATGACTACTAACTTTCTAAGGTTCAGTGTGAAGGATGGGTTTGGGGAGGAGACGGGAGACTGGGGAATATGGGGCTGGAGAGGAGCAAGGACAGCTGGGGGACAGTGGGGTGGGCCCCATGTCTGGCCACTCCTCCCTCTGTCTCCAGCTGTAACTGACATTAACGGAACTCTAGTTTCTAATCCTTTTTGCAATTTGAAAAGTGGTTTATTTGGTCCCTGCAAATGGAGGTACACTATTAGCTCTGCTTTGCTTTTCCCCTATCTTAACGTGGAGGATCTTTATAACAATTGTGTACAAAAAATTTTGTCTCCTAGTTAAGCAATAATACTACTACTAATAATAATAATGGTACCAAAAAAAGGGCATCATGTGAGGGTGAGAGGGAATCAGGTAGAGGAAAGGAGAGGAAAGGAGGCCTAAGTGCATGCTGGTGACTACAAGGAGAAGATGCGAACGAGTCATGTAGCCAAATTATTTTTAGCTAAGAGTAGTTCCATTCGCTTCATAATGGACAATCCTCGCTGTCCCCTGTGATATGAGGGATTTTTCCTATTATTATTTTCCCATCTGCCATAAGGCCCTAGGCCCCCAAAAACCCTGTCCATGAAAATGGGGCCAATGCCAACACTTGAGGACTGTTTAGCGTGAAATCAGGCATGTTCAGAGGAACCTCCCACTTGGGGCCCTGAGCAGAGATGCAGGTCTTGGACATGTAAGGCCCAGGACCAAATTTGTCCCAAATACCCTGGGGCTGTGGGGAGATGCGGTCAGAATGACTCCCTCTTTTAGCCAGCAGAACTTCTGTGAGGGATGCTCCTGCTGGCTCCAGTTGTGATGTGCAAATGAAACAGCAGTTCCTCATGAAATTAGCAAGATTCCCGGCACTGGCAATGGTGTGGGGAGGAGGCATGGCTCCCCAGCCTCACCTTGCCCTCCCTGGAACACTCTGGAGCAGCCACACACCTCTATGAGGGCAAGACCAGGTGGGAATTCCAAGCCCACCCCGCCTTACCTGGGTGCAGCTGGGCATCGCAGTGAGCCGAGCCAGGCCAGGCCAGGTCTGTGCGCTCAGGTGAAACACAGGGGTATCCCTAGAACCTGCTTCCTTGGGCTGCTTTGAGAAATAATGAGACAGCCCCTTGTTTAGGACAACATCTTCCCCATAGGACATCGCCAGGGCTGAAGTCATTGTTTTCTCAGCAAATACTCACTGGGCGCCTACTGGGCATTCGCTGTCCCAGGCAGCGCAGGGGAAAGCCCAGAACCAATTAAGGCTTCTGTGTGGGGAGCTCAGATCTGGAAGGAGACAGATGCAGAGTATCAGATGGGACTGCAGGGTGCATAAGAGCGCTAGAGGAAAAGGAAGCAGGGGAGGGAGCAGGGAGTGTTGGAGGTCACACTTGTAAATTGGGGTCAGGAAGGGCTCTCAGAGCAGGTGACATTGAGGCAAGGACGAGGGGGTTGGAGGTGGCAGGGAACAGGACAGACATGGGAGAAGTTCCAGCTGATGCAAGGGCAGGGCCAGAGCCTGTAGCTAGGAGCTGCAAGGGTCCCAGGTTCGGGAAGGAGCTGGAGGGGCTGGAGGGGAGTAGAAGAGGAGATGAAGTAGGCCAACGGGGAAGGGGGCTGGAGACTCTGGGGGCCCCGGGGACACTGTCATCTTTGATGTGCCCAGTGAGGCAGGAGCCTGGGACTTTAGAAGCAGACCAGAGACAGCTCAGCCCTGAGTGTCACAGGATCACACTGGCTGCTGCGTGGAGAGTGAGTGGAGCTAGGGGCCTGCCAGGTGGCTACTGCACCAGTCCAAACATGATGACCGTGGTATCAGGGTGGGAGCCTGGAGAGGGTGAGGAGATTTGGAATCTGGGTTTATGTTAAGGTTGAACCAATGGGACTTAAGGGTTATCCACTCTATAAATATGAGGCATTACTAGTTTTTAAAACATCATACCATTTTACTGAGTATCTCCTTATAGGAGAAAAATTAAAGAATAGAATCCATAGCAACATTATTCAGGAGAGTTAAAAAAAAGGAAATTATCCAGGTTTTTTAAAATGTGAGTTTACTTCAATAAATTACAGAACATCAACCAAATGGACGATTTCCAAGAGTATATAATGAGATGGAAACTGGTCAGATTGGAGTGTCAGGTAAGAAATCCCCAAATCTGCATCTGCTCCATGAAGAGGACACAGCTAGGGTCACAGATGTCCACCTCTGCTCCTGGGCCCTCAGGAAAATGACGGCTCCCCATGGCCTTCCCGTTAGGTGCTCTGAGATTGGCACTGGTGAATGAAATGTGCATAGAGGTAGTGAGTGTCCCTTCTAGGTGGGAGCATTTGAGATCCAGTGCCCGTGCTCATGTCCTTTCTGCCCTGCTGAAGTGACCGTGGAAGCACACACAGAGACGCTGACATCCTCAGACGGTGGAGCCTCCATCAGCAACAGTCCCCAGGTGCCGGTGCTGAGCCAAACAGCAGCAGCCCTCCCTGCTGGCCACAGTGGACATGCAATAAGGGTGAAAAATCATCTTTGTGGTTTTAGGGTGAGGTGGCGTTGCCAAATCTCATCCTAGCTTGTCCTGACAGTCTGTCTTGTAAGCTCCAAAATTTCATCTGCTGCCATAACAATTTTGAGCCTCACAGGACCCCAAAGGCCTAATTGTGAGTTCCTGGGCTCCCACCAGGTATGCCCCCACCCAACAGGAAAGTCCCCCCACCCAGCTAGTTCCTCTATCAGCCAGGCCAGCTGCGCTCCACCTGGTCCCCACCTAATGGGCTTCAGCTCTCTGCCAACGTGGAGTTATTCAAACCAATTACATCCTTCTGCAGGCACCTCACCCTCTTGTTACGACAAAGCCTTTCTCCCATGGCCCCTGCTGGTCCTCTCTGCTTTTGAGTGCAGGTTTCATGTGGCCATACATGAAATGCAGCATCCTCCTCCCTCGGGCTGTGTGTTGACTAATAAACTTATCAGTTGCATCTGTCCAGTGTCAGGTGTTGTGTATTTAGCTGTTTCATACTGTTTAAGTCGGAGGATTCCTCCCCGGCCAATAGGATAAACAGGAAGTGCGCAGAACACAGTCCCAGCGATGGGAAATCATTTATGAAAATGAATGAAGAACAGCATCAATACTTTAACAGCTAGTGTCTTTGGGAAGTGGGATGCCAGTGATTTATACACGATTTTTTCTATATCCTGTGCCTTCCAAGTGTTTTACAGGAAGTGTGAATTATTATTTTAAAAGAAAACTCAATGTTATTAACAAGAACACCTGGGCCCTGGCCAAGGCCATCCTTGTCCCAGGGTGCATTTTTCTCTCCCTCATCAGACTCCTGGTCCACTTAGCATCGGTCCCACCCAATTAGCCCTTTATTATAGATCGTTTTGTTCTCTAATTGTCCGCTCTGCATAATTTAGCACGGCCATATACTGTCTTGTTCTCAAACATTTAATTTAGTGTCCCTTGGCCTCAGTTTCTTCATCTCTAAGTGCAGTGGTGGCAGAAAAGGAGATTATTAGAGGCCCCTTTTGTGTGACATTCTCGTGGAACCTAAAGTAAAGCTAACACTGATTTAGCACTTACTGTGTGCCAGACACTCTGCTAAGCACTTTTCATGCATTCGTTATTTTAATTATTTCAACAACCCTAGGAAGGAGACTCTATTATTGCCCACTCCCTCCCCCATTTTAAAGATAAAGATACTTAAGTTCAGAGAGGTTTAGAAACTTGTCCAAGATCACACAGCTCAGAAGTGGTGGAGCTGGACTTCAAACCTGGGCAATCTGCTCCTGGGTCTGTGCTCTTCCTGCTCTATGCCCAGACCCTGCATCAGGTGCCTGATGCACAAAAATAAGGCAAGGTGTTTGCCTGCAGGCAGAATAATAGTAACAATGCCAGTTCACGTGCCTTAAGGGCTCATTGTGTGCCAGACCTTTAACTCACATTAGGTCGTGGGGTCCCTGCAGCATCCTATGCAGAGAGGCTGCCACAGTTACTTACCATGGTACAGAGGAGGAGTCAAGACCCTTCATTCTGCCCAGACTCTCACCTCCAAGAGGGTCCCGGAAGTGTCATTTGAACCCAGAAATCTGCCTCCAGTTGCTTCATTTCATCCAGTGCTTACAACACTTGATGTCATCAGTATTACTGTGCCCATTTCACAGAGGGGGAAAATGATGAGGCTCAGAGAGGTTAGGCAACTTTCCTGAGGTCTCACAGCCAATAAGAAGGAGAGTCCTGGCTGGAAATCACAGTCACCCAAAGCCTGTGGCCTAAGCAATGGACCACACTGCCTCTCAGCATCGGTGGCAGGGCTCAGAGGCCTTGAACGAGAACCAGGCCTCCCCCATCAGGGTGTAGAATCAAAATGCAACAACACCCTCCAAGAGAGACCCCCAGGAATTTGCACTCAGATGCTGTCCTGAGAGCAAAGAGGAGAGAGAACACGAGTGCTCGGAGTAGGAATGGGAGACTGGAGCCTGGAACCCAAACAGCCCGGGTGGCCTCTCTGCAATGCCCAGGTGGCACAGAGCAGCACTGCTCCAGAGGGTCGGTGACTTCTGCCGGCATGATCCCGGAACCTGTCACTTTGTAACTTTATAACTAAGCCATTACTGTGTGCTGGGTAGAACCCATCAGACATGTCTGGGGTGACAGGCGGCCTCCACAGCTTGAGAGGCTGTGACTCACTGTGGATCCTAAACCCAGCTGGAGTTTATGGTTCAACATAATTGTTCTAACTGCCATTGTCATGGCTGATAACATTATGTGACAGCCATAAACTCACATTTAGAGAAGGCCCTGGAGATGGGAGCAGCTGAAGATGATGTGGACGTGATCTCAAAGGGAAATGGGAGGGCTCAAGCTGGAGGACCGATCTTGCATTCTGGGGACAGGTATCTTTTTTATCTTATTTTTTTTTAAGACAGAGTCTCACTCTGTTACCCTGGCTGGAGTATAGTTTCATGATCATAGCTCACCGCAGCCTCAACCTCCTGGACTCAAGCAATCCTCCCACCTCAGCCTCCTGAGAATATGGGACCACAGGTGCATACCACCATGCCCAGCAAAGCTTAAGATAATTGCCAAAATCATGGCGTAAGGGTTACAGAGCAGTAGGACAGTCTCATATAAGAATGAGACACCACCTGATTCTTAGAGTCTAAATGTCACAGGACCCTGGAACAGCACAACAGCATCTTGGGCACAGAGATGGGGGTGGTGTGAGATGGGGCCATGGGGAGAGGCCTGGATTTCAATCTTAGTTCCGCTGCTCATTAGCTCTGGGACCACTTTGTACCCCATCTCAAGAGTGGGAGAACTGTGTCTTCCTTCATGGGTGTACTTGATGGCCTGATGGGGACCGTGCATGGCAGGGTGCCATGTGCCTCATTGTAAGTGATGGCTGCATATGCAGGGACAGACTGAAATACAATGTCAGGGCTAAAAGGACTCCTCCAAAACTTCCAGGCCTCTGCCTGGCCCTTGGAATCACCATTAAAGCAACCCTGATGGCAGGCCCCGTGCCAGCAGGACTGGGCAGTTTGGTCTCTGCTACATCCTCAGCACCTAGAACAAGTCTTGGCTCAGAATCAATGCACAATTAAAACTGCTGAATGGATGAACAAATGAATGAAGAGCAAGTGAAGCTTAAGAGGAAGCAGCACCAGTGACTGTGGCCTTCGATGAAAAGATAGGAGTTGAAACCTTCACCCTGGGATCACTGCACCTCCATTTTCCCGGTGGTGACGTCCAGGAGCAGCTGTTGCCCTCCAGGGTCTTTAGGGCCTCTCCCAAGTCCCTCCCCACAAGGTCCGATGATGCGCCTGTCTCTCTGGGGAGCTGGGAGGGCCAAGAAAGCTAAGAAGGGTGGCAATGGGTCAGGTCTGAGTGGGGCTGGCAGCAGCGACAGCAGAGGCCTCCCCAGCAGGGCTGGGCTGCAGGTTTCAAATCCCACGTGGCACCCAAGCTCACATTATGGTGCTGGCAAGGAGCCTTGAGCAGTTATTAAACTGGTGTGCCTGTAGGTGTGTAATTGTCAGAAATGGTTTTTGCATATTTTGATAAATTTATAACTGTGGAGTGTAATTATCCCTCATTAGCATATGCTTATGTTCTGCATAATTGTATCTTGTTTCACAAAGAATGTGAGTTGCCAATTCACGACCAAGACACGGTGTCACCAGTCTGCCCATTGTGCATCCCCACCACTGAAGACACGGAATGGCATCTCAACAACCCTGAAACCATTTCCCACCAGACATCTTTTTATGCACAAGCATATCTCAATTGCTTGAGCCACTATTGTTGGTTTCTGCTACTTGGTACCCAATGCATCCATTGTGATGCAAGCACCTACTATGTGCCCAACTCATGTCCTCATAATCCTCAACAGGCCAGGTCACTGCTATCTGTGCACACTCTCCTATATCAGAGCCTGGACTTCTGCAGGGGAAGGTTGTGTCTTGTCAGTCTCTGTTACCCCAGAGCTTCACATGGGTCACAAGCCACATCAAACCCCAATTACCAGGAGCTGCATAACATGAATACATGAATGAGCCAAGGAGTCAATTAATGATTAAATGAACGTAATTGATGCAGAAGTGCTTTGTAAAATGTAACAGAAGCTTACAGGTTCATGGAGATGAATCATAGAAGAAGGTTCAGGGTGGGAACCAGGGATCAGAAAAAAATCAGTGCTCACTGCCCCCCTGCTTCAGCATGGATGGAGGCACTGCCATCCTCCCAGATGTCCCTCCTGCTCCCGCAGATGTCGGGTCTGCAAAATCTCACCTATCCCCTTGAGCCCTTCCTCTTGTTCCTGCTGGCATTAACAGTGAGCATCTCTCTCCCTTCCCCAAACAGACACTGAAAGAAAAGGCTTTGTGCGCTGTCATTTTCTCCCTAAAAAATAGTCGTGAGAAACCAAATGGTCATCATTACACCAGCTGCAACTCTTTGCTGCATTATTTTCTAAGAGATGGAGGACAGGGCACCAAGAGAGGGGGCAGCAGGGAGAAGAGAGAACAGGCTTTAAAATTTCAGTGCCAGGTTTTGCAAGCAGACTGGATTAAAGAATCAAATCAAATGAATTTTGCCATCAGAGTGAGAGATCTGTCTTCCCCAAAATGCTTTACTTTGACAGTCGACTTCAAGAGATTTGACAGAATTCGTTTTCCCAGCAAATAGGATCAAGGTAGGAAATAAGACCCATTCCATCATGAGAATTCTGTTAACCACTTGACATAATTGTGGGGTATCCAGGGAGGGTAGCCAGTTTTTGGCAAAACGGATGAGTCTGTTTGTTATTGTTCTTTTTCCCACCGATGTCTCACATTTGTGGCACCTGGAAAAGGTGGTGTGAGGGAGGAGTCAGCCACGGCAGGCAGGGGCTTGGGAGCCAGTTTGAGACCCGCACAGCCCTCATCCTCTCTGCTTCCCTGGGAGTCATGAAGAGCAGGGGGAGGGTTTGTAGAAACAGCATTTTTCCTCCTTTCAAAATATCTGTAAAGAGTTTACCAAACTGGTCAAACATAAGATTTGGCATTTGTTACTTACTTCTATTTCCTCCTCTGTAAAAATAACAGACTTGATGACATTTGCCACCCTGGGGAGCTGCAGCTCCAGAAGCCCACAGATATGAGGGAAACCAGACACCATGGCATACAGTAGGACCTCATGAGGCGGCTGTTTCCTCCCCATCAGGCCCACCCTGCAGACCCCGGGGAGAGAGTCTAGCGCCACGTGCGATCCCTGACTTGCAAAAATGCCTCTAAGATGTTCCCTAGTGTCAGCTTTCCTCTGACCACAAACGTGCCAACAGTCCAAGTGGGACCATAACGCCTCCCGGCCTCCCCACCATGGCATCTCCAGGCCCATTAAATGGGTGATTTATAGGCCCGACACATAGATCTGTGTTCGCTGTGCCAAGATCAATGCCTCCCCAGTCTGAGATCATGCCCTTGAGCAGCTCCTTCCCCTTAGAGAGATCTGAGTGCTCTGCCCTTGTCAATTACCGGTGCCACACATGACAGCCCTGCCCCAGCTTGTCACCTCACACTGGGGACATGGGGGCAGGATGGTGCACTGTGCCAGGCTGGCTGTGGGCTCCCCAGAGCTCCTCGCCCACATTCTCCCTCCTCAGGTTCATGGTTGAGAGCCCGACTGTGCAGCTGGATCTCCTGGGTTCGAACAGCAGTGATGTGTGACCGTGGACAATGCACTCAACCCCTCTGTGCCCAGTCCCCTCATCTGCAAGTGGAGATGTGTTGGCTACTGCTATTGTCACCAATGCCTTCTTCCCCCTTCCTCCACCCCGGCTACACTCACCCTCATCATCACCCCATCTCTGCCCACACCTCGCTCCTGGATGCCTGCCCCTCCATCTCGATGTGCAAGCTCATGGAGGCTTCGGGGTGAGACCCCAGGGATGGTTGCATTTCTCAGGGGCCCCAGAAACCTGAACAGCCTTCGAGGCCCACAAGGCTGTGTCCTCAGAGGGAGCAACTTCATCACCATGGCCTTCAGGGATAGATGGTCCTGCAGTTCCTGTACTGAGGAGCTCTGTCCTCACTGTCATCTGTGACTGAGGATGCTTGAGTCCCTAAATACCCAGGATGCACCAGGCAGACTTGAGGAAGGAAAGACAGGATCTAGCTGCCCATCTGCTATGTCCCTGGCCCCATCACCAGCACTGTCGCCCTACATCTGCTCACCAGCCCTGTTGATAGCCCCCCTCCACTGCACAGACGGGGAACCCAAGGCTCAGAGAAGACTGAGGTCTGTGTGCGGAAAGGCTCCCATTAAAGCCTGGGTCTGCTGCTCTCCCTCAAAGCACATGCTTGCCCTGCTCCAGGTTCCACCAGGCCCTGAGTCTGTCCCTCAGCTGCCCTCCAGCCATGCCTGGTGTCTCTGCTGGAGAGAGGCAGGTCCCAGGTCCTAAGGTGGAACCAGGGACTCAGAGTCTTGGTCTTTAGCCCGAGACACTGTTGGTGTCTGCCTGTGACTGTAGCTCCTGCTATATCCCCATGTCAAGTCCTTTGAAGGGAAAGAAACAATAGAGAAACACCTGTTGCCAGGTTTTTGGTGGCTCTGAAATCTCCCTCTTGCCATTCTTATTGGTACAGTCACTGAGAGTCTCATGGGGGGAGGAGGATGCGGCAGGGTCCCCCACTTCTGTGTCTGTGGAGCCAAGACACCACACAGTGCCCACCCAGCAGGAAGCCCTGGGTTCATACACCTGCTCTCAGGAGATGAGGCTGAGCAGCCAGGGCCCACACAGTGCCCCCAGCAGCCTTGGGAGGCCTGTGGTCTGCCCTGCTGTGCTCCTGTGCCTGGCAGCCCAGAGGCCCAGGGACCTTCTGACTGGAGCTGCACTTTCTGACAGCGAGGGTCCACCAAGGGGCCTTGAGGCAAATGGTCACTTGTCAATAAAGCCGGTCTCCACCTTAGAGGGGGAGAGTGATTCAGCCGTGTCACATGATCATGGTAAAGGAGCAAGCGGGCTGGGCTCTGAAGGAATCAGCATTTGCTTTGCACCTACTGTATACAGGTTCTGCGTCAGGTATTCAGCCCTCCCAAAACACAAACTTTGCCCCTGCAACCTCGACCTGGGTGCACTGATCCCAGGGGAGGTCCCCAGTTATTTGGTGACCATCTGGGCCCGCATGGAGCTGTGAGCTCTGGGCCGGGACTGTCATCTGTTTGTTCATGGCCGTAGCCCCTAGAACGGTGCCCAGCACATCACGGAAGCTCAGTGAACACTGGTGGGAGGGGTAAGGAGGGAGGAGTGCTGTTCAGAGAAGGGTGACTAAAGAACAAACACAGTGACATGTGATGAAAGGAGGCAGAGCCGGGGGCCCCAAGCCACAGCCTGGGGGACTCGGGGACTTGGGGACACGTCTCCACCTACAAGCCCCTGAGGCCGCATCAGGGACACAGATGACACTCACTCTGTGAAGCCCCGGGTGGAGCCTGAGTAACAGGGGTGACAGGAGGGACACTTTGTCTCACTTGTGGCTCTCACTCAAGGCTGCCGTTTGTGAAAGGACCTGACACTCTGACCACAGCCCTCTCCTGCCCCTCAACCATCCATGGCTCCCAGCACCAGCCTGACAAAGTCCAAACTCAGGTCCACTGTGGTCTTGCCACACCTGCCTTCCCTGCCCCACCTCCCTCCACTTGTCCCCACAGTCCCCAGGCTTCAGGCCCAGCTATATCACCCCTGGCACCTCCACTCCCACTCTTTATGCTTCCCTGCCTTTGCTCTGCTGTCCTCAACTGGAACACCCCCCACCCCTGCCCCCTGGAACTCAAGCCCCCTTCCAGGATCAGCTTGAGCGTCACCTCCTCCAGGAGGCCTCCTCCGATTCCCCTGGATGCTGACTTTGCTTGTCCCTTCTCTGTTCCCACAAATACCACTACGTCCCTCTCCCAGAGCTGGTTCCAGTCTCACCACTAGACCATGAGCTACCCCAGGCAACAGGAGGTTTGATTCTTCTCTCCCTGATGCCTGGTGCATGGCCTGGCACATAGAAGGCCTCACAATGGGGTGGGTGAGCGAATGGTTGAATGACTGTTACCTGCCTCCATTCACTCAGGACCCACCGTGTACCAGGCACTGTGCTGAGTATGTTACAGGCATCATTTCATTTAATTCTCCATGTAATCCCTTGTGCTGTGACTATATATGCCCATACTATAGATAGGGAAACTGAGGCCCAGGGAAGTGGGGTCATGGGTCCAAGGCCACATAGTGGGTAAGCTGAGGCAGCAGCACCCTTCCTGCTCACCTCCTCCAATGCCTCGTTTCCCTCCTGACCTGAACCTGAGCCCACGGCCGTGTCTGGGGAGTCTCTGCTGATTCACCACTCACTGGGGACCCCGATAGCTGTTTTGGCTGCAAGTCAGGATCACAAACCTGCAGCCTCAGCTCTAGAGCAACAGAAGGACCTACCAGGAGCATGTGCCCAGGAGGGTCTGTGCACCCAGGGAAACCCTCTCAGTCCCACTCACGGATCCCCACCCTTCCCATCATCAGTGGGGACCCCTCCCAGGCCCAAGAAGACACTCACAGTTCCCTCCCCTCAGCCCTGGGAATGCGATTTATCCATCACAGGGACGAGGTCTGTAGTGTCAGGATCGTGTGTGGATCTCTTTTGAGCCGGGGCCAGGGAGCCATTCAAATCCCAGCGATTCCGGGGAGGCGAGGAAAACCTCAGACAAAAAGAGGAAGGAGCAAAGAGGAAATAGGGATACATCAGGGAAAGTAATCCACTGCTCAGACATGAAAGAAATATGTTCAATTATATTTTACTGCATTTCGTTTTAATGTTCATGTCATATTTGGGTGCCTGCAAGCTACAAATTACCCGAAAAGAAAACACAATGAAAGATGAGAGAATTAAAAACAGATAAAAATGCTCCCCAAATTGGAATCCCTAAGAGAGAGAAACAAAAGCCAGGCTTGAGACAAAAGAGGCTGCTTGGCACCAAGGCCCTCCCAGCACTGATGCCGGGTGCCCATGCCCACGCAGCTCAGAGCACACTTTCTTTGGCTGGGTTGTCACAGTCAGCCAGAGTCAAGGAAAGACTCAGGCCAGAGTCAAGAGGTCCATGCCATGGTCTTGAACCTGCCCCAACGTGCTGTGTGGCTTAGGGCAGGTCACTGCCCTTCTCTGAGCCTCATTCCTTAGGGCAGAAATGAGATGCCTAGACCAGATGCCCTTGAAGAATATGGAGAGTGCAGAACAAAAAGAAATCACATTGGACACGGCTCAGGGAAAGGGAAACTCAGGCATCCTGTGGAGGTTGTGATCTCCCCAGCTGAGACAGCCCTTCGGGGAATCACATATGGAAGGGAGGGATGAATAGCTGTGGGGCTTTCCACCTCCCTGCCAGCACCTTCTGTCTCCCACTGGAGTCCAGCCCCTATGTGGGGTCTGTGCCCCTCACACATCAAAACCACTGACAGGATAGACCCTGGAAATGTGCTCTGTCTCTGCAGTGTGAGAGGGGCTGAAGAGGGGGAGGACAGGTGCCTAGTTCCCCAAGGGCAGCATCTCCCATTTTCAAGAAAGGGGGCACCAAGTGGTCACTAAGAATCACTCAGGAGAGAGGCTCATGCAGGGAGGAAGGTGCTTCCTAGAGACTCTGGGTTCCTGGCCAATGATTCTACCCAGCCTCAAGGCCAGAAAACCACGTGGGCAGGGGTGGGGGCATTCGAGAGATGGAAAAGCTCAGATCCTGCTGCATGTGCGTGTGCGTGTGTGTGTGTGTGAGTGTGTACGTGTGTTGTGAATGTGAGTGTGCATGTGTGTGTACGTGTGAGTGCATGTTGTGTGAATGTGAGTGCACATTTGTGTGTTAGTATGTATGTGTGAATGTGGGGGGTGGACGTGTGAGTGTGCATGTGAGCATGTGCATGTGTGGGGGGGAATTGTATGTGCATGTGTGTGTTTGCAGGGTGGGTGTGAGATCGAGTGTATTGTGCGTGTGTCTGGTTTGAGTGTATGTGTGACTGTGCTTGTGTCTATACATTTTAGTGTGTGAATGTGTATGAGCGTGAGAATACGTGTGTGCATGTGTGTCTGTGTGTGAATGTGTATGCATGTGTATGTGAATGTATATGTGTGTGAATGAGTGTGCCTGTGTGTGCGAATGTATGTGCATGTGTGAGAATACGCAAATGTGTGTGCACATGTGTGAGTGACTGTGTGTGTATGTGTGTGCGTGTATGTGTGTGTCCATGGGTGTGAGTGCCTGTGTGTGTGTATGTGCATGGGTGTTTGAGTGCCTGTGTGTGTCTCTGCATGTGTGTGTGTATGTGTGTGTGTGCATGGCAGTTGTGAGTACATGTATGTGTGAGTGTGTCTGTGTGCGTATGTGTGTGTGCATGGGTGTGAATGTGTGTGTGAGTGCATGTGTGTATGTGTGTGCATGTATGTGAATGTGTGTGTGCATGGGTGTGAGTCCAGGTGTGTGTACACGCACATGTGTGTGAATGTGTGAGTGTGCATGCATGGCTGTGTGTGTCTTCCATGAGTGTGTGTGTCTGTGTGTATCTGTGTGTGCATGGGTGTTTGTGTATGTGAGTGTGTGTGCATGGGTGTGTGTGAGTGCACGTGTGTGCGTGTGTGAATGTGTGAGTGCAAGTGCGTGTGTGTGAATATGTATGTGTGTGCATGGGTGTGTGTGAGTACGTGTGTGTGCGTGTGTGTGTGAATGTGTATGTGTGTCTGTGAATGTGTATGTGAGTGTCCATGGGTGTGTGTGAGAGAGTGTGTGTGCATGAGTGTGTGTGAGTGCCTGTGTGTATGTTTGTGTGTGTGACTATGTGTGAGAGAGAGAATGATAGAGAGAGGGAGACGGACCCCAGTGCCTCAGTGACAATGCACAGGAGGCAGCAGCTCAGACACATTTTGTAGCCCCAGCGCCAGCAATGGACTTTCCTGAGCTGCCAAGAGCCGGAGGGAGGCTCCAGGCAGGATTTGCAGACACCTCCTTGAGCCAGGCAGGGAAGGGCCAGAGCCCGGCTGAGGATCCACAGTGGAAACACACCAGCAATAGACAAAGCACAAAACCCTCTTGCAGAGTTTACATTGAAAGCCCTCCACAAAGGGCAAACATAGCCAACCCTGACTGAGCACTCACGGTATGCTGGGCGGAGGCTCAGCACGTTGTGTGGCCGTTTCTGAGTTAGCCGTTATGGCTGTCTCAGGGGAGGGAGGTGTAAGCAGGAGACTCTGCCCTCTCCTGCCCTGCCTCTGGCCTGGTGTGGCCTACCTCGCCCAGCCTCTCCAGGCGCTGACTAAAGCCACTGACACTTATCCTGAGAGGAACAGCAGGGGTTGGACAAGGCTGCCCTTAGGAGCCCCCAGGCCCTGACAGGTGTAGGCACCCAGGGGCCCTCTGCTGATCTTCCCTGTCCACCATCCCCCAAGGAAGTGTCATCCTCTCCGTTTTACAATTGAGGGAGCTGAGGCTGGATCACAGGATGGTCAGTCGCGGAGGCTCGATTTCATCTTCACTGCAGGAGCCCTCAGCCGCACCCAGCCTGGGGCTTCGTCTCCTGCTCCATTCATAGTAGCTATTTGGCCCTGGACAAGTAAATTCCACCTCAGTTTCCCTATCTGCAAAACAGAGATAGTAATGACACCTACACCACAGAGCGTGCAGGGGGATTAAATGATTTCACACAGCGAAGGTGCAGCACAGGGCCTGGATCACAGGCAGTGCAGAGAAGAAGCTGCTGAGTCAAGATCTCAGCCTCGCTCTCCCACTCGAGGCCAGGGCTCCTTTAGTTTCCTGGAGCTGCCCCTCCAGCAGGTGCAGGATGACACCTCCTGCTGGGCACACTCAGTGCCTCAGTAGACACCCCTCTGCCGTGTCGGACAGATGGCCTGGAGAACTCGGGAGGGGGCAGGTCTAGTAAGGACCCCAGGCCCCTCCCACCATACTGCAGGACGGGTCTCCTAAGATTCACCATAAAAAATAAGACATATTCTTTTGAAGTGAAGAAAATAAAGCACTACACTTCAGAGAACTACAATTTCATCTGAAGGAAAAAGGTGTCATTTTAAAAATTAAATCATGTTTGTTTTCTTTGTATTCCCCCAATTCCAGAAGCAGTCAAGAGCGCCAAGACATGAATTTCAACAGAGCAAGGCATAAGTTAGGCAGATGGTCATCTGCATTGAGCCCAGGAGTGGCAGGCATGGGAGAGGAAGGAGGGTGAGCTTGCTCCAGGGTGACCTGCGTCTGCTCTGGGGCCTCAGCTCTGTGCCTGTGTGTTGACCAACCCAAGGATTCCAGGACCCGGAGTTTGCACACCTGGACTTCGGGAGCACCCAGCCATCCTGATCTCCAGTCCCAGCTCTGCTACTGACTAGCTAAGGTAGCTTGGGCATGAGATCAACCCCTCTGAGCCTCACTTATTCGTCTTTCAAAGGTACAGCATAATAGCGCCCACCTCACAATGTCCTTGGAAGGATTAAATGAGACAATGCCTGCAAAGCTCTGAGCCAGGGCCTGACATAGAGTGGACACCTCGAATATATTAGCTATTAATTCTGCATTTCCTTAAGATTTTTTTGCATTTTCATATTTCTAAAAAATGGAATACAGGGAGGATGAAAAGACAAGCCATATATTGAGAAAGAATATTTGCAACAGACATATCTCATAAATAGCTGTTATTCAACATATACAGAGAAGGCTGTGTGCGGTGGCTCATGCCTGTCATCCCAACACTTTGGGAGGCCAAGGCAGTCTGATCACTTGAGCCCAGGAGTTGGAGATCAGCTTGGGCAACATGACAAAAATCCGTCTCTACAAAAAATACAAAAATTAGCTTGGCATGTGGTGCATGCCTGTAGTTCCAGCTACTTGAGAAGCTGAGGTGGGAGGATTGTTTGAGCTCAGGAGGTCAAGGCTGCAGTGAGCCATGAGCCTGCCACTGTACCCCAGCCTGGGTGAAAGAGCAAGACCATCTCAAAAAAAAATCTTACTTGTGAGTCCCTCAAATGTTATTGTTACTTCTTCGAACTGTTGATAGATTAATACATAACTGACTGACATTGAAAAGGACACTGATTTGTTTCTGAATCAGGAAATTTCACTGATTGTCTTGTACATAAAACTTCTTAGCCTGTATGTGGCATCTGTAGCCAATGATGATAAATTTTGTATTCTACCCTCCAATGGAAATGGACAACTCTGATATAGAGTCCCCTCCCTTCTCCTAAACTTTTAATAAAAGCATTCCAACTTGTAACAGACCTGGGAACACACCTGGCTTTGTTGGTGGGTCTTCCTGGGTTGATCCTCAAATGCGATTTCTAATAAGCATGTATGAAGTTATTTCTGCCTCCACATCTTAATTTTGGTCTACATCTTAAAGCAACTGTAAGAAAACAAATAGCCCATTTAAAAAATTGGCCAAAGACCTTAACAGACACCTTGCCAAAGAAGATAAAGATGGCAAATGATCATATGAAAAGATATGCTATATCATATGTCATCAAGGAAATACAAATTAAGACAATGAACTACCACCATACATTTATTAGAATGGCCAAAATCCAGGACATGGACAACACCAAATGCTGGTGAGGATATGAAGCAAAAGGAATTCTCATTAATTTCTGGTGGGAATGCAAAATGGTACAGCCACTTTGGAGGGCAGTTTGGCAATTTCCCTCAAAACTAAACATGTGTTTACCACCTAGTAATCATGCTCCCTGGTATTTACTCAAAGGAGTGGAAGACTCAGGTCCACACAAAAACCTGCACATGAATGTTTGTAACAGCTTTACTCATGATTGCTGAAACTTGGAAGCAACCCAGATGTCCTTCAGTAGGTGAATGGCTAGATAAACTGTGGTACATCTGATACAGGGCTAAAAAGAAATTATTTAGGCACTTAGTGAAGGTAAAGGAGTCCTTGGTAAGGTTTTTCTTTTAATGAAAAGTAGCTCCCAAATCATTTCTTATCTAACAAAAAGCAGCCTAAAAATCAAGCTGCAAGTATAGATGAGCAAGCCTGCATAGGTGAATGCCAGCAGTTGTTCCAATAGTAAAGGGAAACCTGGAAGTCAGATATATTTAACATGAAGGTTCCCTCTTCCCTTTTCTTTGTTGCCATGTGTGCAAAGAAAAGCAGGCAACATGGCACCAGCCAGGTAAAAAACCCATTTGCATAATAAAAGATTAGGGTAGGATGGCCAGCCTCCTCACAAGCTATGTAAGTGGCACACCTGGTCCAACCAATCCACTAGGCCTTATGTAAATCAGACACCACCTCCTCAAGCTCATCTATAAAACCAAACATATCTCACCCTAAACCCAGAAACCCATTCAGGACCCCTTCCTTTGCACAAGGAAGCTCTCTTCTTTCTTTCGCCTATTAAACTTTCAGCTCTTAAACTCACTCCTTGTGTGTCCACATCTTCGATTTCCTTAGCATGGGACAACAAACCTCAGGTACTTCCTGAGACAGATGACACCATTTCATATCCAGACAATGGAATATTATTCAGTGCTAAAGATATGAACTATCAAGCCATGAAAAAAAAAAACATGAAGGAAACTTAAATGCATGTTATTAAGTGGAGGAAGCCAATCTGTAAAGGTTACATACTGTATGAGTTCAACTATATGTCATTCTAGAAAAGGCAAACTATGGAGATAGTAAACAGATCAGAGGTTTCCAGGAGTTGGAGTGGAAGGAGCGGTGAATAGGTGAAGCACGGAGGATGTTTAGGGCAGTGAAACTATTCTGTATGATACTGTCATGGTGGATGCATGTCATTATACATTTGTCTAAACTCATAGAATGTACAACACTAGGAGTGAACCCTAAGGTAAACCATAGACTTTGGCTTATAATGACGTGTCAATGTAAGTTCATCAGTTGTAACAAATCTATCTCTCTGGTGTGGGATTTTGATAACCTGGGAATCTGTGCATGTCAGGGTAGGGAGTATATGGGATGTCTCTGTCCCTGCTGCTTAATTTTGCTGTGAATCTAAAACTGCTGTAAAAAATAAAGTCTATTTTTTAGAAAGAGTGGAATGTGTCTTACAATTGAAAAAATACATTTCTTGTCTCTTGTTCACTGAAAACCTATTACTAAACTAATGATAGATCTTTAAATCTCTTGTTCACCAAAAAACTGTTCCTAAACTGATGACAGACCTTTAAAAATCCACAGTATCTGAGATGTGAGGAGGTGCAGTATTATTCATGAAAAACTCCATTCCTGTGAATGGCCCACAAGAAGACACATACTTGTAGGAACAAGTCTCAAAGCCAATGACTAATGGAGAGTTGAAGATGTTCACTTTGTTCAGTCCTGGAAAGGGAAAGAGGTCTGCCCTGCCCTTTCATAGCAGCCGGGAAACCCAGCTGCCAGACTTCCATTCCTGCTAGGGTGGAGTAACAGGTTCTAGATTTATCCTCCAGACTTTGTTACAAAATAAATGAAGCAACAGTTTTCAATTCACTGAACTTCAGGCAATGATGAGTGATCCCTGAGAGAGGAATGTGATAAGGTCAGCCCATGGCTGCTCTGGCTTACAGCCTTGAGAGTTTCACAGCATGAGAAGGGAGAACGAGGTGGAGCCAGTAGACACCTGAATTAAGGAGATGAAGCTGAAATTTTGGCAGAATAAGGCAGCTAGATTTCATAGCACAGAACCCTGGAGAGGAGAAAACTGCACAGAGGAAAAGCTCTGAGAATCTGCAGAGGACCTTCGGTGAGTATTTCACTGAGCACCAATCCGCATACATGTGTGAAGGAAAGAGCTGAGACTGAGAAAGAATCATTCAAGAGGATTGGAGGGAACCATTCCCAGTGTTTGCACTGGGCTGGGGACACAACTGGTCCTACTATCTAGACTGGAAAATATTCTAATTCGCTGAGCATTAAGTAGAGTTCTCAGAAGAATCTTGCCTTGGGAGTAGGGAAAATTAGCTCTGGGCTGAACGCTGCTCTGGTTCCACCTAACAATTCTTTAAAGAAAGACCTGAAGGGCTTAAACTGTTTCCAGGCAACTTAATTAGGTCCCAGAACAAAGCTCAGGAATGCTTATAAGGATACAAAAACATTCACCACCTGAGGAGGGTAAAATTGAAAATATCTGACATCCCATTAAAGATTGCCAGGCATACAAAGCAGGAAAATATGACCCATAATGAGGAGAAAAATCAATCAATTATAACCAACCCTAAACTGACAGAGATGTTAGAATTTGCAGACAAAGACATTAAAACTACTCTTAACATTGTGTTCTATATGTTCAAAAAGTTATGTAGAGACATAAAAAATATCTTTTAAAGAGCCAAACAAGTCCAGGTGCAGTGGCTCACACCTGTAATCCCAGCACTTTGGGAGGCCGAGGCAGGTGGATCACCTGAGGGTAGGAGCTCAAGACCGGCCTGGCCAACATGGTGAAACCCCATCTCTACAAAAATACAAAAATTAGCCAAGCATGATGGTGGGTGCCTGCAATCCTAGCTACTGGGGAGGCTGAAGCAGGAGAATCGCTAGAACCCAGGAGGCAGAAGTTTCAGTGAGCTGAGATCTTGCCACTGCACTCCAGCCTGGGAGACAGAGCAAGACTCCATCTCAGAAAAACAAAAAAGGGCCAAATAAAAATTCAAGAGATGAAAACTACAGTGTTTGAGATGAAAAGTATACTATGTTGAAGAAAAGATTAGTAAGCTTGAAGGTATAGCAATAGAAACTATCCAAAACAAAATATGGAGAGAGAAAAAGAATTTTACAAAACTGAAAAGAGCATCTGTGAGCTGTGAAACAACTTCAAGCAGGTTGATATACTGGTCATTCAAGTCCCCAGAGGGGAAAGAGAAAGGGGGTGGAGCAGAAAAAAATACTTGAAGAAATAATAGCAGAAAATTTTCTAAATTTGGTGAAATCTGTAAACCCAGAGACTGAAGAATCTCAACAAATTCCCAGCACAAAAAAGGATAAAAAGCACATCATAATGCAATTTCTTAAAGCCTGTGATAAAAAGAATATATTAAAAGCCAACAGAGAAAAAAAATCAAGTACAAAGGAACAAAGATAACAACGGCAACCTATTTCTTTTCAGAAACAATAAAAGCAAGAGGAAAGTGAGACAACATTTTTAGAGTATTGAAAGAGAAATATCTGTGAACCTATAATTCTATAACCAGTAAAAATATCTTTCAAAATGAAGGTAAAATCAAAACTTTTTTCAGACATATAAAAATCCTCAATACAGAAATGTTAAAGATAGTCCTTCAGGCAGAAGGAAAATGATATCAGATGAAAATATGTATCTACACACAAAAAAAGAAAGAGCACCAGAAATGTAAGATCTTTTCTTATTTTTTGAAAGATAATTCACACACACACACACAAATGATGAACATATAACTTTATATCCAGTGAAAATTTCTTTGAAAACATAACACTATTGACAATAGCCCCAAGAAAAATGCAATAAATGCATATAAATCTAATAAAGCGTGCATAGTATTTATATGCTAGAAACTACAAAATGCTGTTGAAAGAAATTTTTTAAAGTCTTTAATAAATAAAAAGACATACCATGTTCATAGATTGGAAGATATCCCCAAGCGACATAATGCAATACCAATCAAAAGTTAAGGAAAAATTGTTTACATATATAAGGAAGTTGGTTCTAAAATTTGTATGAAAAGACAAAGGAACTAGTATAGATAAACAATTTTGGAAAGAAAAACAATGTTGGGGGAATCACATCTTGATTTTAAGACTTCTTATAAAGCTACAGTAATTAAGACAATGTAATACTGGCAAAAAGAAAGACATATTAAATCAATGGAACAGGGTAGACAATCCAGAAATAAACTCATACAAATACAACCACTTCATCTTTGGCAAAGATACAAAAGCAATTCAATGGAGAAAGGATAATATTTTTTTAAATGGTATTATAAAAATTGGTCATCCATAAACAATCAAACAAAATAACCTTTACTTAAACTTCACATTTTATACAAGACTAACTCAAAAATAGATTACAGATAAAGACAGAAAGCATAAAACTATACAATTTTTAGAATACAATGTCAGATTCTTAGTGAACTCTTCACTACCAAAAGCATAGTCCATAAAATTAAAAACTGATAAATTGGATGTCACCAAAAGTTAAAATTTTTGTTCTGCCAAAGACTATCAAGACAATGAAGATAAGCTAGAGTGGAAGAAAATATTTGCAAACAACATATACAACAAAGAATTTGTATGTGAACTGTATAAGGAACTCTCAAAACTCAGCAATAAGAAAAGAAAACAAATAATTAAAATGTGGGGAAAGATATCTGAAGAATGACAGACATACAGATCAATGGAACAGGCCAGAGAACTCAGAAATAACCCTACAAAAATATGACCAACTGATTTTTGACAAGGGTACAAAAGTAATTCAATGAAGAAAAAATAGCCCTTTCAACAAATGTTGTTGAAACAATTGAACATTCATAGGCCAAAAAAAAAAAAAAAAAGAACTTCATGCTAAGTCTCATATGTTATACAAAATTAACTGAAAATGATTCATGGGCTTAAGTGTAAAATACAAAGCTATAAAAGTTTTAGAACATAACATAGGGAAAAAATCTTCACAATCTAGGGCTAGGCAGAGTTCTCAGACTGGAGACCAAGAGTACAATTTGTAAAGGGAAAATTTGATGAATTGGATTTCATCAAAATTAAAAACTCTTGTTCTTCAAAAGACTTCATCGAAATGATGAAAAGACAAACTACAGAGGAGGATAAAATATTTGCAAAACACATATCCAACAAAGGACTAATGTCTAGAATATATAAAGAACTCCCAAAACTCTACAGTTAAATAAACAATTCAATTAGAAAACGGGCAAAAGCTATGAAGAGATGTTTTATGAAAGCACAGACAGATGGCAAATAAGCACATGGAAAGATGCTCAACAGGACTGGATATGAGAGAAATACAAATTAAAACCACAATGAGATTCCACAATATGCCCATTAGCATGGCTAAAATAAAATACCAAATGCTAGCAAGGAAACAGATCATCTAGAACTTTTATACATGTTTGGTGAGAATGTAAAATAGTTCAGTCACTCTGGAAAATGATTTGACAAGCTAAACATCCTTGCCATATGACCCAGAAATCCCATATCTAGGATAGACAAATGCAAAATTATGAGACCTTTCAATACCCTTCTCTCAATTACCGATTAAAGTATGTAGCTAAAAAGTTAGTAAGAATATAGAAGACTTGAACAACACTATTAACTAACCTGACCTAAACTGACATTACAAGCAACAACAGCAGAGTGTACATTCTTTTCAAGTGGACATAGAACATTTTATAATATCGATCAGACCTTGGGCTGTAAAACAAGCCTCAATAAATGTAAAAGGATTCAAGATATACAAAATATGTTCTCTGGTCTCCATGTAAATACATTCAATAACAGAAAGATACCTGAGAAAGTCCCCAAAATATTTGGAAATTAAAATAACTTGACTTGAAGAAGGAATCAATAGATAAATTTCAAAGTATTTTGAAACGAATGAAAATAAAAACACAACATACGAAAATTTGGGGAATGTTACTTAGGGGAAACTTATAGCATTAAACATCTGTATTTGAAAAGAAAAAGATTTCAAATTCCATTTTGAGAAACTAAGGGGGAAAAGACTAATTAAACCCAAACTCAGCAGAATAAAGGAAGAGTAAAGGACAGAGCAGAAACCTACAAAATAGATATCAGAACATTGACACAGGAAATCAATAAAACCAAAAACTGATTTTTCAAGAAAGTCAATAAAATTGATTGACCTCTAGACAGACAGTTTAGAAATGAGAGAGAGCAACAGAGCAGGGAAGGAGATGAAAATTACTAACATCAAATTGAGAAACATGACATAGCAAAGATTCTGCATATACAAAAATGATAACGAGGGGATAATCATGAACAACTTTATGCCAATAAACTGGACAACTTAGATGAAATCAGAAAACCCCCTGAAAGACACAAGCCACCAAAGTCCAATCAAGAAGTAGATATGGTAGATATTTTTAAAATTGAATTTTTAAGTAAAAACTTCTCCACACACAAAAAACTCCAGTCCCAAATGGCTTCACTGGAGAACTTAACTGATTGTTTAAGGAAGAAACAATGCCAAGCATATGCAAACTTTTCCAGAAATTAAAAGAGGAGGAGACACTTCCTTACTCATTCTATAGGACCAACATCAACCTGATAACAAAACCACGCAAAGACATTTACAAAAAGAATACCCACAGACCAATATCCTTTGTGAACATAAACAGAAAATTTCATAACAAAAATATATCAAGCCAAATCCAACAATAATAAAAAGGTAATACATCATGATCAAGTGAGGTTTATTCTAGGTTAGTTTAACATTTCAAAATCAAACTACGTAATCCACATTCAGAAACTGAAAAAGGAAAACCATGTGATCATCACAATAGATGTCAAACTTTTTAAATAAAATACAACATTAATTATAAAAATGATCAGCAAACTAGGAACTTCCCCAACTAGACAAAGAGCACTTATGAAATACCTAGAGCTAACATCATTTTTAACAGCAAAATAGTATAAGATCAGGAACAAGAGAAAAATGCCTGCTCTCACCACATCTATACAAACGCGTACTGGTCTAGGTAAGAAATACAGCAAGAAAAAGCAACAAAAAGCAATCAGATTGAAAAGGAAAAAATAAAAACTGTTTTTATTCATAGATGTCATAATTGCCTCTGTAGAAAATCTAATGGACACTACAGAAGAAGCTACTAGAATGAATAAGTGAGTTTAGCAGGGTTGCAAAGTAAAAGATCAATATATGAAAAATAATTGTATTTTTATATACTAGCAATGAAAACCAGAAATTAAAATTTAAAAGACTATGTATAATACTATAAAAATATAAAATCAGACTAAATCTGTCAAAAGATGTGCTAAAACTGAACTCTGAAAATTACAAAACAGTGCTGAGAAATTGAGGAGGACCTGACCAATGCAGAGAGGCACCGTATTCTTGGTTGGGAGACTCCATATTGTAAATATGTCAATTTTTCCCCAAATTGATCAATAGATTCAATGCAATCACAGGGAAAATCCCCATAGTCTTTTTTTTCAATAGAAATTGACAAATTTATTCTAAAATTCCTATGGATATGCAAAGGACCTAGATGGCCAAAAAGGAGAAGAACAAATTAGAGGTCTAACACTATCTGATTTCAAGACTTCTTATAAAACTTCAAAAATTAAGGTAGTGTGGTGTTGATGGAAAGATAGTCAAATTAAGCAATGGAACAGAATAGAGTCTCGAAATAGACCCACACATAGAGACAACTGATTTTTGATAAGGTGCAAAGACAATTCGCTGGGAAAAAATAGTCTTTTCAACAATTATGCTGAAGCAACCGGATGTCTATGTGCAAAAATATGAATCTTGGCCAGGCACTTTGGCTAACACATGTAATCCTAGCACTTTTGGAGGCTGAGATGGGAGGATTTCTTGAGCCAAGGAGTTCAATACCAGCCTGAGCAACATGGCAAAACCCTGTCTGTACAAACACACACACACACACACACACACACACACACACACAAATTGGCCCAGCCTGGTGGCATGCACCTGTAGTCCCAGCTACTTGGTAGGCAGAGGTGGGAGGATCACTGGAGCCCAGAAGGTCAAGGTTGCAGTGAGCCATGATCACACCACTGCACTTCGACCTGGGTGACAGAATGACACCCTGTCAAAAAAATAATGAAAAGAATCTTGATTCATACCTCCCACCATTTACAAAAATTAACTCCAAATTTATTATAGGTCTGAATACAAAACCTAAAGCCATGAAACTTCTAGAAAAAAACCATGAGAAAATATATGTGACCTTGGGTTAAGCAAAGGTTTGCTAAATGCAACACCAAGAGCACAACCATACAAGAAAAAATGAAAGAATTGGACTCAATCAAAATTTAAAACTTCTGCTCTTCAAAAAAACAAAAGAAGAGAGAGAGAGAGAAAAGCCACAGACTGGGAGAAAATACTCACAAACCATATATTTAATAAAGGCCTTGTATTCATGATATATACAAATTTTGAAAACTCAATAATGAGAAGAATAGCAATTCAATAAAAAGTGACCAAAGATTTGAACAGAAACTTTGCTAAAAAATACAACAAAGAAGACAAGTAAGTAGACGAAAAGACATTCATTGTCATTAGACATTAGAGACAAGACATTCATTGTCATTAGACATTAGGTCAAATTACCATGACTGAGTGTTGGTGAGGATATGGAGGAACCAAAACTTATACACTAGTGCTATATACTGCTTTGGGAGATGGCACATACGTTAGTGTCTTAAAAACTTAAAAAACATGTATCTGCCATACGATCCAGTCATTGCACTCTGGTATTTGTCCCAAATAAAGGAAAGCACTTGCTATACAAAGGCTTGTACACAAACGTTCATAGCAGTTTTATTCATAAAAGCCCCAAAACTGGCAACAACTCAAACGCCCATTAACAAGTGAATGGATAAACAAACTGTTGCACATCCATACACTGGAATTAAAAACATAGTGAATGAATGATATACACAACAACATAAATAAATTTCAATATAATTATGCTGTGTGAAAGAAGTCAGTCCGAACAAAACAGTGGACACTGCATGATTCCATTGATATAAAATTCTAGAAAATGAAATCTAATCCATAGAGACAACAAACAGATCAGCAGAGGGCAGTTGATTGAGGTGGATTGGGGGGATTACCAAGGGGCACAGGGAAAGTTTGGGGTGATGGATTTGTCCACTATCTTAATCGTGGGGATAGTTTCATGGGTGTATATGTATGTCAAACATCAAATTGAACATTTTAAATAGGACAGTTCATCATGTATCAGTTATACTTCAATCAAGCGGTTAAAATATATTAAAACAATTTAAAGGGGAAAAAGTAACTCCAGCTGTCAGCTGCCTTTAACAGGTCGGTTCTGCTGGACCCTGCGCCTCTGCACCACCCTGGCTTGGGCTCCTGGGCCTGGCATGTTGGCCACCACTTCCTATGTCTTGTGGACAAATGTACCCCACCTCCTCCAGGTCTCATTCCAGGAAAGCCACTTCAAATTCCACAGATGTGATTATGGAGCAGGGCAGGGGAAATGAGCAAAGCCCTCAGAGCACAAGACAGGCCAAGTCAGGGCGCAAGAGCCTCGGAAACAGCAAGAGGTGAGTGACAAGTGTCATCTTACTGCTCACTCATGCCCTATGATTTAATATAGTTTTGACATTTCTCCAGCTGAGTGGCAGCAAGAGCTGCAGCTGCACGAAATCGGGGAATAAAAGTCGGAGCAAAAGGCCTGAAACCTTGGATCCCTGTCATTTTGCCACCAGCTCTGCCAGAGTCCAGCTGGCATGATACTGGAGAGAGAACGGGAACAGAGAGAGAGATTGAAAATCCCAAGAAACTGCTCCTTCCTTGAGAGTCCACTGCTGTTTTTTTGGGAGACATCAGGCAAAAGGGCATCAGGGAGAAGCCATCCAGCTGCACAGAGGAGACCCCAGGCTGCTGGCAGTGGAGCCTGGGGGCTGCAGTCCCAAGCACTGAGCACCTACTATGTGCCAGGCCAGGGCAGGCCCCAGGGATGCTGCAGTAAACAAGACAGATGAGGCCCCTGCGCCCATGGACAATCATCCTGATGATAATAATAATGATAATAAAGTAACAGTCCCCTGTGCCTGGCACTGGGCTAGGTGCTCCACTCTAGTGGTTCCCATGCAGGGGCCATGCTGCCCCCGAGAGGAAATTTTTGACGCATCTGAAGACATTTTCAGTTGTCATATCCGGGGGTGGGAGGTGCTACCGGCATCTAGTGGGTACAGGACGGGGATGCTGTTAATCACCCTGTGATGTATAGAACAGTCTCCACAATGTGGAATTATCTGGCCCAAATACCTCAGTAGTGCCCAGGCTGAGGACCCATACTCCAGACTCATTTCTCACTTAACTCTCACAACACAACTGAGGCCCAAGTCACCTACCATGACACACCTGTGAAAAGGCAGGTTAGGACTTCAGCCAGGTCTGCCTGTGCCCCGAGTCTATACTCTGACCCACAGCATGGCGCAGCACCCCTAGCACACAATACAGAATACGCTGGAAGCCCAGAGTTCTGAGCTCAAATCCCAGTTGATCCCTGTAAAGAAATGAGTGAGTCATGAAACCTGTCTAAACCTGAGCTCTTTACTTTGAAAATTGGGTTCATAACCGCTGGGCTGGATGAGCATAGAGTGAAGGAAAAGCTTCCCCACTGGTGGAAATGTTGGGGAAAACACACATGATTTCACGTTCATTCATTCATTTACCAAATCTTTACTGAGCATCTGATGCTGCACTGGAGATAAGCTGAGAACAAGATATAAGAAGTCCCTGCTCCCGGGGCACTTATGTTCTGGAGGATTCTGGGACATTTGGATAATCAGGCCACTATCTCCAGGAAGGCGGGGCCGCCCCCAATGGGGAAATGTTGTCACTGTCAGCCCTCTCCCCTAACAGGATTCCTGGAAGTAGATAAGAAACAAAAGCTATTTCTGTCCCTCCCAGTGACTTCTATACCCAGCACTGGGCCCTCACCCTCTTTCTCTTCCTGCAAAATGCAAACTTGATAACGTTTCATTTTTAAAAGCTCTGAGTCTCCAATGCAGTTTGAACTCCATGCTCAGCGATACTCTACTAGGTTGGTGGTGTTATTGCTGTGGCTTTCTAGTATTTTTCTTTTCAACCACCTGCCATGACATCATGTCCACCCGACCTGAATTCAAGGGAGTAGCTCTTTCCTTCCCTTCTCCCCTTCATCCATCTGCACGTGGCTGCCCAGTTAATCCTCCTGGAGCCCACACATAAGACCCTGAATCCCACCCAAGCCTGTGCTGGGCCCTGAACAGTAGCCCGGGTCCAAGCCCCAAGCCGCTGCATCCCAAAGCCAGCCCCAACCACAGCTTCTGACCACCCTCCTTCGCCTCACACATTCCTCCTTGAAGACCTGGGCTTTGTCACATCAGGCAAGCCCCTGTCCCAATCTGGGCCTCAGTTTCCCCATCTATGGGATAAGTTCTAGATAGAGGAACCATCCAAACACCCACACCTTTCATTACCAACTGTGAAGACGTGACCTCCCTGACTCGTGATGGGGCTGCACTGGGCAGGACAGTGTGCCCTCCGTCTGTGTCCCCGGCACAGGGCTTGGTCGCAATAGGGCAGCATGGCACGTGGTTCTGAGCATGAAGCTGAAGTCAGACAGGCTGGGTTCAAGTCCAGACTTTGCCACCCAGGTAGTCGGGCACTTTGCTTCTAAGGCTCTCCAGTACCTCATCCCTAACACGGAGACAGCTCCTCCGAGGGCTGTTGTGAGGATCCCGGCCAGTGCCTTCTTGGGGTGTCACCCCCCACCCCTACCATCATCCCTACCCCCGCCCCTTCTGGACCCGGAGATGACCCCCACCCCCCACTTGCACGTGTTGTGTGGCCACGCCCTTGCCACAGCTGACTGGACTGGGGCAGACACCTGACCCAAGGCAGACCAATCAGCTCAGGGGTGGCCCGAGAGCCGGACCTGGGCCCGGGGCGCCTGTAGGACCCTAGTGAGGGAAGGAGGAAGGTGGAGGGAGGGCAGGAGAGAGACAGCATGGAGCTGGGACCAGAGAGGGAGGGAGGGAAGGCGGGAGAGCAGTCCCCTCCAGTAGGCCCAGGCTCCACCAGACGTCTCCAGGGAATCAGGTCCCAGGTATGATTTAAGCCAGCCCCAGTGGGTTTCAGTCCTTCCCAGCAGAGCGCCCCATTCTCTGTCCTCAAGCCCCGAAGGCAGACAGGTGCCGTCCTCTCCCTGCTCCTCCCCAGCCCTCTGGACCTCCTGCTCTGTCTTCTCTGTGGTCTTTACTGGACCCAATCTTCCCAGAGGCCAGGCTCCTGATAGGTCCTCAGTCATGTTTTCTGGAGGAATAATGGAATGAGTGACTGAGCGAGTGAGTGAGTGAGTGAGTGACAAAACCTCGGAGGCGCCCCCAACAATAGAAAGAGCCAGGGCCGAGGGGCAGGCAGAGCTGGGCTTGGGTCCTCCTCTGCTGCTCTCGACCTCCCTGAGCCCCCACCTCCTCACCTGCAGCCGAGCCCGGTGGCCACCCAGTCATTTGCCTGCTGCGTGAGCACTGTGGCTTAAGCTTTCTGTAAAATCGCTTTATTTTAGTAGGAGATTGCAGATCTAGGCTCAGCTTCCTTCTTCTTCCTGAATATCTCGAAATGTGCCTGCTTTTAGAAGCCATGGGTGCTGGGGACAGCCAGGAGACAGGGATCCTTCCCAGCCCCCGCCCCCTGCCATTGCCCCGGTTGGGGAGGGATAGGAAAAGAGCCTTGGTTAACCATACGTGTGAGCCCAACTACTCGGGAGAGGAGCTGAAGTTGTTTATCCGTTATTTTAAAAAATCCTTTCTGTCTACATCTTTTTCCAGTACTCAAATTTCAACCCCCACATCATGTACCACCCCCACCCCCCCTACTTTTTCCTGGGCAGGTCCGTAGACTGGCCTGCGGAGGTGCCTGGATGGTGCCCTTGTTCTCTGTCCTCTGACTCCCAAGGGCCTGAGCGCTGAGCCTCAAGGGAAGACAGCTGGGTGCAGGAGAATGGCTCAGCTAGTTCCCAGTTCAAGGTCTTTGGCAGATTACCCCATCTCCATGGACCTGAGTGTCTTCATCTGCAAAATGGGAATGATGACTTCGGAGGGCTGTGGTGATGACTTGGGAGGAAGCACTGACCCCAGCACCTGGCACAGAAGTCGCTCAACCCTGTGAGCCCACGGCTCCTCCCTGCAAAGACAGAGCAACATGAAAAATCTTTTGGAATATTTCAGTTGTAAGTAATACAAAAGCCAACCCAAATCAACTTAAGCAAAAAGGAATTTTTTTGTGTCCAAGGTAACTGTAAAGTGTGTGGAGATTTCAGGCGCAGCCACGGCACCTGCCCATATCAACAAGAGACAGAAAGACAAAGCTGAGCCTCCCAGCGCTCATCACTGTGGGAAATGGAAGCCCAAAGGCAGCCTTTCTCCTGAGATTGGGGGTAGTCACAGGGTGCTGGGCTAAAACAGTCAGGTGCATTTCCCTAGGCAGATGTGTATCTCTGGGTAGGGACACAGAGGTGCTCACAGCCAGTGCTGGGATGGCCCCTCCCAGGGCTCTGGGAAAGTAATGCTGACCCAAGGGGAATGATGCTAAGCGGGGATTCCGGGCACCCAGGGAGGCTGTTTTAAAGCAAAGAGCATTCACCTTGCTTGTAGGCAAGCACAGCCTGTGGAGAGAAAGGTGATCTTGCAGCTCAGAGTGGCAAAGCCAGAAAAACCCTTAGAGAAAGGGCTCCAGAGGCCATCAGGGCCTGGGCTGGGCCCTGGCTGCCTGACCCGCAACCTTGCCCTCAAACCATGTGCTGCCCTGTACTCAGGGACTAATGCTGTGGATAGACAGACTGGTCCTAGCCCCAGACCTCCTCCTTCCTTGCTCTGAGAGCTTGAGTTTTGCCATTTCTGTTACCTGGCTCTGGCTTGGTCCCTAACCAGGCGTCTTCCTGGGATCAGGCTTGACAGGTCCTGAGGCCCCACCCTGTTCCTGAGCCCCCGACTCCATCTGCCCCATTACCCTGTCCACCAAGATTCTCCCTTGCCCAGCATCTGCAGTACTTTGTCACAACCATGACAGTATCAGTAATAATAAATAATAATTATGGCTAACATTTAGTGAGTACCGACTATGGGCCAGCCCTATGCTAAATGTTTCTCATGGATTATCTCATTTAATCTTTTGAACAGCCCTCAGATGTAGAGATTCTGGGTTAATTTGCTGAAAATCCATTTAGCAAATATCAATTCATCAAATGACCGATTTAGCAAAAATCAATTTGTCCAATGATCCATTAGATACCCAGTGACAGGCAGATACATCAGCCCTGGTCTGGGCCTGGAAACCAGGCCACCATTTCACCAGAGAGGCAGAAACAGAAGCAGGCAGCGGCTATGAAGGACCTGTGTCTGCGAAGACCAGGACTTCAGTGGCTGCTGTTGAAAGTGAAGCCCACCCATTTAATGAGTTGCTTTTCTGTGGATGGGCTTCCTGAGGTGTAGAAACTGAGGCTCAGAGAAGTTGGGTAACTTGTCCAAGATGACCCAGCTGATGAGTAGGTGCAGAGATCAAGAGCCACTCTTACGGCCCAGGAAGTGCAGGCTCTGCTTCCACTCAGATATCCATGCTGAGGGTTCTCCTGCAAGTTGCTTCCCCTCTCCAGGCCTCATCTTCCCCATGTGTGAAGAATGGAGTTGGACTGGATTATTTTTGACACTCTCCTGGGCTGACATGCTGTATTAGTCCATTTTCACGCTGCTGATAAAGATATACCCAAGACTCGGTAACTTATAAAGAAAAAGAGGTTTAATGGACTCACAGTTCCACGTGGCTGGGGAGGCCTCAGGATCATGGCAGAGGGTGAAAGGCACATCTTACATGGCAACAGTCAAGAGAGAACTTTTGCAGGGAACTCCTCTTTATAAAACCATCAGATCTTGTGAGACTTACTATCATAAGAATAGCATGGGAAAGACCCACCTCCATGATTCAATTACCTCCCACCAGGTCCCTCCTACAACACATGGGAATTATGGGAGCTACAATTCAAGATGAGATTTGGGTGGGGACACAGCCAAACCATATCACATGCTATGAAACCAAAGACAGTTAGGAACCTGCCCCAAGCCACACAGCAGGTCAGCAGGAGAGCGGCTCCTGCCCTCAGTCTCCTGCTCCCTGCTTAGGGCCTAGGCCTTCTCCTGCTGCCTCAGTCACACCCACACCCTGCCAGGACACCTCTTGAGCATTAATCTAATGGAAAGGCTATTTTTGTCACTTTGCAAGGCCAAAAACATTGCCTATGTCAGGAGATCCCCACCCTGCCCTCTCACCCACCCCTCCTCAAACTTCCAGGTCCAATCCAAGGCCACGCTGCCCCAGCAGGGCCCCTGAGTATCTCAAGCCAGGCTCATTCATCTTTTTTTCCATTAAATATCTTCTGTCTGAGCTTAGTCCTCACAGCTCATGAGGGGATTAACCAGGATAATACAGCTTCAGTACCGCCTACAGGCAGAGTGACAGCACCAGCTAACACTCCACTGGGCACTTACTGCACACAGCCCTGTGCTTAGCACTTCACATGGTGTGTTGACTTACTGGAGCCTCACAGCAAACCCATTTCACATTTTACAGAGATGGAAACTGAGGTGAACTCAGTGTGGCCCTTGTAACAAAGCAGGACCCGTCATATGGTGGGTGCTCCATAAATGTTCCTCCCCAGCCCTTCTCCACACCACCTTTATTCTGTAGACCAGTGGTTTTTAAAGTGGGGTTCCAGGAGAGAAGTGGGAAGCCAAGGCTGGAGGATTGCTTGAAGCCAGAAGTTCAAGACCAGCCTGGGCAACATAGCAAGACTCCATCTCAAAAAGATTTTTTTTTTAATTAGCCGGAAATGGCGACGCATGTCTGTGATCCCAGCTACTCAGGAGGCTGATGTGGAAGGATTTCTTGAGCCCAGAAGGTCAAGGCTACAGTGAGCTATGATTATGCCACTGTACTTCAGCCTGGGCGACAGAGTGAGATTCTGTCTCTAAAAAAATAAAACTTTAAAAAAAAAGAAATGCAAATTGTCAGTCTCACCCAAGATGCTATGGCCTTTGAGGGCCTGGACTCTAAAAGCAGACTGACTGGCTCTGACAATTCACACTGCCATGCCTTCCAGCAAGTCACTTAACCTTTCTGCCCCTCAGTTTCTCCGTCTGTCAAAAAGAAATGATGAGAAAACTGAGGCTCAGACAGGTTCTATAACTTACGCAGGGTGGCACGTTCAGCATTTGGTGGAGTCAGAAAATGAACCCAGGGGGGCCTGGCCCCAAGGCCTGCACCCTCCACCATTCCCTGTCACCGCCTCCCCATATGGGCTCTCTCCACCTTGTAGCAGCCCCTGTTCTTATGTGTGTCTGTCCAGAATGTGTTGGCAAGAGGCAGCATATACCTGTGCAGGTATATGGAACCAATAGCATGCTCAGGGACACAGTTATTCCTACCCCTACAAAGTTGGGCTTTGGAGGAGCAATTGAGCATGTGCTCCTGTCACTCCCTAGATTCTAGGTGTCTGAGCAGAAACCCTGTTTGTTTAGCTCTTTAACCACACTGCTGCTAGGGACTGGCACTTGCTAGGTGCTCAGGACCCAGAAGAAAGCGTATCGCTGAACTGAGAGCAGGCATTCTCCCAGCTTCTGCATAGAACCATGTCCCACTCAGGAAGCTTGAGGACGGGCAGCTCAAAGGTCATGAGGACCCAGGCTCTTAGGCACTTTCATCCCGACTGAGGCCCTTGAAGTCCTTCTTGTGGCTTCCCAAGTGCAAGTCAGTGGCAGCAGGAGGGAGAACGGAGCTGCCTCCCCACTCTGATCGTAGGTGACCCGTTGGCTGTTGAGCCCACCCGAGACACCCAGTGGCTCTCAGGGAGTTTGCAAGAGACCAGATTCCCTCTAAGGCAGGAGGGCCTCAGAGCTGGCGAAATCCAGGTCTCCCTGTTACCTCCTGCATTTCTACCCTAGGGCCTGAGAAGCCTGCAGACATTCAGAGGCCATGGCCACCAAGCCAGGAGTGCCCTTCCTCCAGTGTCCCCCCCATGCCAGCCCCCTGCCGTCCCCATGCCAGTGCCTGCCCCATCAGGCTGCCAGATACAGAGTCAGTCTACAGCTCAGAAAACCTGTCCCACTGTGATTATCAAGGACTTGCTTCTGCGACATTGGCAGTCGCATCCTACCCGCAGTGGTCTGCCTACAATGGGCACAGCAGCAGCTGGGTGAGAGCTGTTTGTACTCGGAAACCACCACTTTCCTCCTTTCCAGATTTGTACCCAGGACACGGAATGCTCAGCAGCACATTTTATTTTATTTGAGCAAATCAACTTTCCACCACAACGTGGAGAGTGGAATGTGTCCAGATATCAGTAATCTAGAAACAAAAATCCAATTCTGCAGGTTTTATTGGTCTTGCCCATGGTCACCTACTTCCCCCCACCTCCCAGGGACCACCAGAGGTCTGCCTATGTGTTCTCAAAGCCCTGTGATTCCTCCCCCAGCTGAAGAACTGTTTTCTTTCTTTTCTTGTTTTCTCCCCTACCTCCCACCTCTCTCTCTCATCCTCCCTTGCTGATTATAATCTCTGAGAACAGGAAAACACAATTTCAGAATGGTGCTGTCTGTTATTAATTAGGATTTAGTTCCTTTATCACACAGCTCTGAGACGGAGGTTTCAAAAGAGACAAGGAAGGTGCTGGTAGTAATTAACATTTCCCTGCTCACTGGAAAACAGAAATTATTCCCAGATATGCGGGTGCGGAGTTCTTTTGAAGAAGCTTCGGCATGGGAGACGCAGGGAGGCCAGCCAGGGATTAGCAGATATGCCAGCAGGAATAGCAAGAATTCAGAGGAAAGGAGGGGACACCAACCTGAGAGGTGAGAGGGTGAGCCTTGAGGCAGGATTGAGAGGAACCTGGACAGGGGCAGGAGCCAGCCTGGACCCCTCTACCAGGACAACAGGATGCTCTGGGCCTCCAGAGAGGGAGGGGAGGTGACACACAGTTCAGATGTATTGGATTTGCAAGACTTTTCCTGGGTTTTTCCCAACTCACTTGTCCTCTAACTGCCATTAGTTAAGATGACCCTGTCCAACCCAAACAGGAGTGAAGGGCAGTCCTACGCAGCATTTGAGAAAACAGCAAGAAACAAGACCAGAGGGGTAGAAGAGTTGGACACAGGTGGGCAGCAGACGCTGAGCCCATAGCTGTGTATTATCTTGGAGGCATATGGGGTGACTTTGTCTGTGTGTCTCTGTGTGTGTCTGTGCATCTGTGTGTGTATGTGTGTATGTCTGTGTGTGTATGTGTGTATGTTTGTATGTATGTGTCTGTGTCTATGTGTGTGTGTCTGTGTGTATCTGTGTGTATGTGTCTGTGCATGTGTGTGTGCCGTGTTCCTTGCAGTTGAGGCCATGATTGGATTTTCCCTGTCTCTGGGGACCCAAGGGGAATCATTCTTTCTCCCAGAGCCCCTCTGAGCCTCCTTCCCAGTGGGCGTTCCTGCCTGTCTGCCCCTGTCCCTGACTGGCCCCTCCTCCAGGAGCAGACTGGACACCTCCTGCTCATGTGGGTGAACTGAAATGGGTTGAGGTGAGCCAAGCAGCTCCATCTGTTCCTTCGTCCTGGTGCCTGACCCCTCCCTAGAGGGAGACAGACCCCTTTGGCCAAGGATCAAGCTGTCCTTAGCTGGGTTAAGCCTCTGTATGTGTGTCCAGATCACTTTACATGTTCAGTTCCTGGAGGAGCCAGGACAGAGCTGTGGGTGGGTCACGTGGGAGTAAATTCAGGC
The DNA here is from genome assembly GCF_029281585.2 of Gorilla gorilla gorilla. Taxonomy (NCBI): domain Eukaryota; kingdom Metazoa; phylum Chordata; class Mammalia; order Primates; family Hominidae; genus Gorilla; species Gorilla gorilla. Next base: position 210,144,699 of record NC_073224.2, read on the forward strand.
TCAGCCCTAGCAGCCTGATCTGCCCAAGAATGGGATAGATGGCCCTGTCAGGTGGTGACCACACCATCCCTACCAGAGTTCAAATCATTACTCAGGACGGTGAAGAGAGGGCTTCCTGCATTTCCAGGGGAGTTGGACCAAGGTCACGTCCTGTGCTGAGATGCTGATTCCACCATGTCTATTTCAACTCCACGTGTCCTGGATCATTCTGTATTTCTCAGGGCCAAGCCTGCTGTGAATGTGGTTGCAAGTCTTTCCTAGCGATTTCTTAATCCCAAGATTCTTTGGGTCTGTGATTCTATGAATGCATCTGTGATCCTGTCATTCTGGGATTTTGTAAAAGGGATAAGACTCTCCGAATCTGTGAGTCAAACACTCCATTAAGGTATCTTTGAGTCTATGAAAGAAGCTCTAATTCCAAGATTCTGTGCGTCACAGATGCCATGGAAGGGACCGTGAGATCTGCAAATCCTCCACCCAAGACCCTCCCCTCTCATATTTCAGCATCTGCAAAAGGAGGGCGTTGGGCTTATCATCACCAAGCTCCTCTTAGCATTAGAATATGGGGTCCTGGTTGCTGATTCTGTGCTCCGCCATCCCCTGTCATCACCTGGCTCACCCTAGTCTCTCCCTTCAAGGATCCAGGGTCTTAGGGGGGACCAACGGTTCCAGAAGCCCCCACTCCTTCTCCACTTCCTCCTGAGCCTGGTTAACCTGCCAGCAGAGTTAGATCCTTCCCAGGAAGGCAGTGGTACTTGACATCATCTGTAAACTGCTTTTAGGATTCCACTACCTATAATTTCCAGGGGACACCACTGCCTCCCAGACTGGAGAAACAGGAACGGGAAACCTCCTGGCTTCTCTCTTCTCCCGACCTGCCATCCCCCCAGGCCCAGGGCTGGCCAGTGTGGATGCATCCCTGCTGCAGCCTGCTGGGGGCTCCTCCACAGTGTTGTCTGTTATAATAACAGAAATTAATCCATCCCTAGGGTCCCCTGCACCCGCTCCCCACAGCTGAGTGGGCTAAATGGTCCCAGGTGACAAAGCCCGTGGGGCTAGCCCCTCAGCAGATGTACTCCCGGCTGAACAGATTTTTACCCAGGGGTATTAATTACAAGGGAGATGACAAGTGCAGCGTGGAGCCATTGGGATTTCCGGTTCGTCTTGCTCAGATAAAAAGCAACAGAAGAACCAGAAGCCAGGAGCCCGCTGTCGTTTCATGTCTGTTTATTTTTCTGACGGACTCGCCCTGCCCCGCCGTGGAGGTCTTCTTCCATATTTCCCCATTTAATTGGCTGTATTCTCAGTGGGCTCTAAGCAGCAACTGTCCTGCCAGGGTCAGTTCGGGTTTCTCTGGAAAGGAATTTGATTCCCGGGGAAGGAAAGAAATGGGAGAATAATCAGGGAGGGGGTGGAATTCTGGAAAGGGCCAGATCTGCACTGGGTCCCTCAGGATATCCCAGGGCAGCCCCCTCTCTGCCCACCCTAACTTCAGCAGCTCCAGAGCAGGAAGGTTGGGGTCCTAGGGCCACCTGCCACAGAGAGGAAACCAGAGCCCAGAGCACCGTAGACTTGGCCATGGGAAGGACACAAGCCACTCCCATCTTCACTCCTCAGCGGCCTCCCCTGAAATAGTCCCTGAGCTGGCCAGGCCTGAGCCCCTGTGAGCTGGCAGGGAGGGCTCTGACCATCACCCTGGGGGAAGGTCGGGGAGAGGCTTCCACTGCTGTGCAGACCCAGGCTCTCGGCTCAGATACTTCCAGACTTTTTCAGTCTGAGGCTCAGGCGCCTGGCAGGCCCTGGCACTACTGGACCCAAAGGCCTGCTGCTCCTCCCCTCTGCCTGTTTAATATGTGTCTTGACTGCTGGATGAGGGCTGTTTGAGGGCAGGGACCTCGTCTGCCTTCTTCACTGCTGAAATGCTAGAGGTCTGGCATTGGTCCTGGTATACTGTGTATTTGTAAGGAAGAAAGAGGGAAGGAGGGAAGGGAGGAGGAAATTATCTCGTTTATTAGCCACTTGCATCACTGTCCTCATGGACCTGACATTCCAGTAGGGCAGACAGACAATAAACTATAAACATAATGTATAAATAAATTAAACACAATGCTGGAGGCAGGACAGTGGGACGTGTGGTGGGCTCAGAATTAAATACGACGGTCAGGGAAGCCTCATTGAGGAAACAAAGTTTGAGCAAAGACTTGTCTTTGCTCTTATTTCATCATCACAACATCTCCATTTACAGATGAGGAAACAAAGGCTCAGAGAGGTTGACCATGAACCCAAGGTCACACAGCACGAAGTGGAGGCAGGACTTCCTGCCCACCCCACCCTGGAGAGAAGGGTTCCCCCAACTCTGCCACATTCCAAACCCCCACAGGCATTACACCCAGTGGGTCTTTGCACCAGCACTGTGACCAGGAAGTTATAATCCCCACTTGACCAGTGAGGAAGGGGAGCCATGTGAGAGTTTCAGAGCCAGGACTGGAACCAGAGTTTGAAGGAATGAAAAGCCTCATTCATCCTCACCTGCCACTTGAAAGGAAGCTACCAGGAGCCCAAGGTGGGATCTTGGCAGGCTGGTGGGAGCCCAGGAACCTTCTCAGAGACCTAGGCTCACTGCCAGATCCAGGCATCGAGTGACACCTTCAGAAAACAGGTGGGACTGAGCCAGCAATAGCATGACTCACTGTAGGAGGATTGAGGAAGGGACACCTGAGGCCTGAGCCACAAACAGACCTTCCAGGCCACAGCTGGGCCCAGAGACAGCCGAATCACAGCCACCAGGGACTCACTTGGCCAGATGAGAAAAGGCAGCTGGGGGTCCCAGGTGCCCACCCCTGGACTATAGGCACACCCTCCTCCACCGCCCAGCAGCCGCCTGTAACACGCTCAGTGCCACTCACCCACCCAGCCCAGCAAGCCTGCCAGGAGAGTGGAGGCAAGTCCTGGGCTGTTGCTTCCCAGCCTGGAGGAGAGGAACGGGGGTGACTGGCAGGTGAACTCCTCCACAGCCCCGGGTGCAGAGGTCTGGGTGCGGAAGGAGAGGGGGGTCTCTCAGGGTCAAACCAAGGGCACCCACCAATCTTGCAGCCCTGGGTCCTGGCCAGCCAGACCTCTCTCCAAGTCACCTCCCCTGTTGTCTCTGGCCAGACTTGAAAGAAGGGAAGCCCCTCACCCACCCTGGGCCAAGGCGAGACAGGCCTTCAGCTCAAGGCCCAGAGAGCAGCCCACGGCCTCAGTATTGGGAGACGTGTTGTGGGGCCAGGGGCTCAGGGGACAGATAAGAATGTGCAGCCTCATCAAGCTCTGGCCTGTTTTCCACTTCCCTGCCCTGAGCTGAGGTGGCTGCCTTAGTAACCGCACAGATGCGGTGACACAGGCAGCTCCCGGCATGGCTGAGGGGACATCTCAGACCCCAGAGCCTGCAGGGTCCCAGGATGTATTAGTCAGGGTTCTTTAGAGGGACAGAAGTCCTCTCTAGAGGGGAGTTCTCTGGAGAGACAGAATATATATATATATATGTATAAAGGGGAGTTTATTAAGTATTAACATGACCACAAGGTCCCACGATAAGCTGTCTGCAAGCTTGAGGAGCAAGGAGAGCCAGTCTGAGTCTCAAAACCAAAGAACTTGGAGTCCAATGTTCAAAGTCAGAAAGCATCCAGCACAGGAGAAAGATGTAGGCTGGGAGGCTAGGCCAGTCTTGCCTTTTCACGTTTTTCTGCCTGTTTTATATTCGCTGGCAGCTGATTAGATGGTGCCCACCAGATTAAGAGTGGGTTGCCTTCCCCAGCCCACTGCCCCACATGTTAATCTCCTTTGGCAACACCCTCACAGACACACCCAGGATCAATATTTTCCATCCTTCAATCCAATCAAGTTAACACTCTGTATTAACCATGATAAGTCCACCCTTGTCAACTGGAATCCGTACACATCTCCTGAGATCATACATAATCTTCAAATAAAGACAGTAATAAGGTCAAAATTACGCCTAAAATAATACAACTATCCTTTGTACAACCAGAAACCCACCAATTCCCCAACTCAAATACTATTCATAAAGTTAACAATACTTTAATGCTGATATGAAGTCAATAAATTTTATGTCACGTGATAAGGGAAAAGGAAATAAAATGAATATATTTTCTTAGTACGAGTGTATACATGCACAGACATGTTTTTAACCAAAGAAGGAGGAAATACCCACGACCGTTACAGTCTTCATTTCTGCAGCTGATCATGTGGTCATAGCTGGTATTGATGACTACCTTCTTCTACTACTATGCTGTTTGGAATACCATGACGGTGGATAAGGTAGTCCGTGAGTACATGGATGGTAGTCTTGGCAGAAGCATTGTGTGCAGGAGAGGCAAACCCATATCTGGAGTAAGTGTCTATTCCAATGAGGACAAACCTCTGCCCTTTCCATGATGCAAGAGGTCCAATATAATCAACCTGCCACCAGGTAGCTGGCTGATCACTGCCAGGAATGGTGCCATATCAAGGGCTCAGCGTTGGTCTCTGCTGCTGGCAAATTGAGCACTCAGCAGTGGCCATAGCCAGGCCAGCCTTGGCGAGTGGAAGTCCATGTTGCTGAGCTCATTAGTAACCTCTATCCCTGCCACCGTGGTCACTTCGTTCATGGGCCCATTGGGTGATGACAGGGATGGCTGGGGAAAGAGGCTGAGTGGTGTCCCCAGAAGGGGTCATCCTATCCACTTGATTATTAAAATCCTCCTCTGCTGAGGTTACCCATTGGTGAGCAGTCACATAGGATACAAATATCTTCACAGTTTTTGACCACTCAGAGAGGCCCATCCACATATATCTTCCCCAAATGTCTTTGTCACCAATTTTCTAACCATGCTTCTTCCAAGTCCCTGACCATCCAGCCAAACAATTGGCTACAGCCCATGAATCAGTATACAATCACACATCTGGCCATTTTTCCTTCCTTGCAAAGTTCACAGCCAGGTGCACTTACCAAAAAGTTCTGCCCACTGGGAAGATTTCCCTTCACCATTGTACTTCGGGGATGTCCTAGAAAGGGGCTGTAGTGATGCAGCTGTCCACTTTCAGGTGGTGCCTGAGTATCCTGCAGAACCATCTGTGAACTAGGCCCTAGTCTTCTCTTCCTCTGTCAACTGATCATAGGGAACTCCCCATGAGGCCACTGGTGCAGGCTGGGGAAGAGGAGGCAGGGTGGCAGAAGTCGAGATCATGGGCATTTGAGCCACTTCCTCATGTAAGGTACTTGTGCCTTCAGGATCTGCTCGAGCCCGATCACTTATATACCACTTCCATTTGATGATGGAATACAGCTCTGTATGACCCACGTTATGGCTTGATGGGTCAGAAAGCACCCAGTTCATGATAGGCAGTTCAGGTCACATGGTGACCTGATGACCCATAGTCAAACATTCAGTTTCTACCAAAGCCCAGTAATAGGCCAAGAGCTGTCTCTCAAGAGGAGAGTAGTTATCTGCAGAAGATGGCAGGGCCTTGCTTCACAATCCCAGAAGCCTCTGTGTGATTCACCTACAGGGGCCTGCCAAAGGCACCAAACAGCAACCCTATCTGCCACTGACACCTCAAGCACCATTGGATCTGCTGGGTCATATGGCCAAATGGCAGAGCAGCTTGCACCGCAGCCTGGACCTGTTGCAGAGCCTTCTCCTGTTCTGGACCCCACTCAAAACTGGCAGCCTTTTGGGTCACTAGATAAATGGGCTGGAGTAACACACCCAAATGATGAATGCGTTGCTGCCATAATCCAAATAGGCCCACGAGGCATTGTGCCTCTTTCTTGGTTGTAGGAGGGGTCAAATGCAGCAACCTATCCTTCATCTTAGAAGGAATGTTTCAACAGGCCCCACACCACTGGACCTCTAGAAATTGTATTGAGGTAGAAGGTCCCTGAATTTTAGTTGAATTTATTTCCCACCCTCTGGCACGCAAGTGTCTCACCAGTAAGTACTGTGTGTTTGCTACTTCTTGCTCACTGGATCCAATCAGCATAATGTCATCAATGTAATGGACCAGTGTGATATCTTCTGGAAGAAAAAAGCAATCAAGGTCTCTCCAAATAAGATTATGACACAAAGCTGGAGAGTTGATATACCTCTGAGGTAGGACAGTAAAGGTATATTGCTGGCCTTACCAGCTGAAGGCAAATTGCTTCTGGTGGGCCTTATGGACAGGAATGGAGAAGAAGGCATTTACCAAGTCAATGGTTGCATAACAGGGACCAGGAGTTGTGTTAATTTGCTCAAGCAATGAATCCACATCTAGTAGAGCAGCTGCAATTGGAGTCACCACTTGGTTAAGCTTATAATAATCCACTGTTTTTCTCCAAGATCCATCTGTCTTCTGCACAGGCCAAATGGGAGAGTTGAACGGGGATGTGGTGGGAATTACCACCCCCGCGTCTTTCAAGTCTTTGATGGTGGCACTAATATCCACATTCCCTCCAGGGATGCGATATTGTTTTTGATTTACTATTTTTCTAGGTAGAGGCAGTTCTAATGGCTTCCATTTGGCCTTTCCCACCATAATAGCCCTCACCCTACCAATCAGGGAGCCAATGTGGGGGTTCTGCCAGCTGCTAAGTATGTCTATGCCAATTATGCATTCTGACACTGGGGAAATGACTGCAAGATGAGTCAGGGGACCCACTGGACCCACTGTAAGTCGGACCTGAGCTAAAACTCCATTAACTAGCTGACCTCCATAAGCCCCTACTCTAACTGGAGGACTGCAATGATGTTTTGGTTCCCCTGGAATCAATGTCAGCTCAGAGCCAGTGTCCAGTAGTCCCTGAAATGTCTGATCATTTCCCTTTGCCCAATGCACAGTTACCCTGGTAAAAGGCTGGAGGTCACCTTGGGGAACAATGGGAGAAAGACTCACTGCATAAATTGTTGGTAATGTAGTGGGGTCCTTCCTCAAGGGGACCTGGCCCTCCCTCATTCAAGAGGTTTTGGGTCCATAAACTGGCTCAAGTCTGGAAATTGATTGAGGGAACATGATTCTCTGTTTTTATAATTCAAATTAGTCTTTTGTCCGTTCGACCTAGAAGTTTTCTCCTTATAAAAATTAAGTAGGAATGCAGTAGGCTTTGTATCAATCACACTTCTAGGAACATCATGACTAATTAGCCAGTGCCAGAGTTCTACATGAGTCAGACTATTCTGATGGCTGCTTTGTCTCTGCTGTCCATTATGGTAGCTATGTCCACCTTGCCTTTGACATAGCTACCATACCTGAGTGCCACCACTTGGCCCCTGCTACCTGGGGATCCAATTATTCCCATTGTATTTAAATTTTGTAGTTGAGTGACTGTGGTTCCCACTGTTAGCTCTGACATACAGAGAACAGCAATTACAGGGCTCTTTAAAGATGCAAGTGCTGCCCTCACAAATCTGTTTCACAAGGCATTGGTCAAGAATATATCTTCTCAACCCTCCCAGCTGGGATGAGTAGGTCTAAAGTGACTAATCCACTCCACCATCCCACTCTCCCTAAGCCTTTGGATACCTTCCTCTACATCAAACCAAGGGAGATCAGGCATTTCCAACTTGCTCACAGTGGGCCATCTTTTAATCCATATTTCAGCTAACCAAACAAATAAACTATTAGAACCTTTTTTAACTCCCTGAGCTGCAACATTAAAAGCAGAGTCCCCACTTAGTGGCCCAAATCAATAAATTCAGCCTGATCCAACTCTATGTTCCTTTCACCATTATCCCATACCCTTAATATTCATTCCCATGCCTGTTCTCCAGATTTCTCTTTATATGGAAGACTCAAGCAGTTCTTTTTTAATGTGATGCACCTCCTCATGGGTCACACTCTCAAACTCACCTCCAGGGGCCCACAGAGACTTTAGTCTAGTTATAGGTCTAGAAGCAAACGGGGGCATTGGAGGTGGCTCCTGAGGAGAATCAACATTATTTTGCCTGGCAACTGCCTCAGGGGAGGCCATCACTGTTGCCTCAGGCAGCACAGCATTTATCTCCTCAGACAAAGGTGGAAAGGCTGATGGCATCATGGGTCGGGGAGGGGATGTTGCCACTACTGGGGATGGGGAAGCTGTTCCTTCTGTCAAAAAAAGGTTCATCAGAGTGTACAAACTCAGTGTCCCCAGCTTCTTCAGAGTCCTCCCACATCCCCATTCCAAGCTGCAGAGTCCCATTCTCTTCTAATCAGTGCCTTCTCTTTAGCAGTAGACACCTGCTGAGGCTGTGCATGCACCTTTCATGCAGGTCAGCCACTCTCATGATAAGAGTTTGTGTCTGTTTCTCCACAATTTCAGCTCTTTCTCTGCAGGAGATGAGACTCTCACTCAGGGCAATCTTAGCAGATTTGAGGCTCAGTGTCTGCCTCTGAAGCCTGGAGAATGGAATCCCTAAGTTCATCATTTTCTTTCCTCACTTCATCTACTGAACTTAGGGGCAACCAACCAGCTTCATTATGTTCCTTGGTTCTCCACATATGGTCAAAAGTATTATGTATAGAGTCACTAAACTCCTTGCCTCTCACGAGCAGTGAATCAGGAGTGTCAAATGGATTTATTTTGTGTAACTCTCTAAACAGTTCCTCCCAAGGACTATCAGTGTTCTCCATACTATTAGAAGTAGAGTCCTTAGCATTTTTGAGTCTAATCATCTTAAGTAGCCAACTCCAGAAACCCCAAAGCCAATGAAAAAACTCCATCCTTAATATTCTGTTCCTCTAGAACCACTCCTGGTACCAAAATCTGTATTAGTCAGTGTTCTCTAGAGGGACAGAACTAATCGGAGATATATATATATATATATATATATATATATATATATATATATATATATATATAAAATTAACTTACATGATCACAAGGTCCCACAATAGGCTGTCTGCAAGCTTGAGGAGCAAGGAGAACCTGTCTAAGTCTCAAAACTGAAGAACTTGGAGTCTGATGTTCGAGGGCAGGAAGCATCTAGCACGGGAGAAAGATGTAGGCTGGGAGCCTAGGCCAGTCTCACCTTTTCACGTTTTTCTTCCTGCTGTATATTCGCTGGCAGCTGATTAGATGGTGCCCACCAGATTAAGGGTGGGTCTGCCTTCTCCAGCCCACTGACTCAAATGTTAATCTCCTTTGGCAACACCCTCACAGACACACCCAGGATCAATACTTTGCATCTTCGATCCAATCAAGTTGACACTCAGTATTAACCATCACACAGGGGGACTTGGGGAGAGAAACTAGAGCCTTGGGGGCCTGAGGGAGGGGTGTCCTGGGAGAGAAGGAGGACAGGAGGGAGAGAGGGAGGGAGGTTGGGTTTTGAGCCTCCACTTCCCCCCAGGCCCCATGCCGGTAACTCCACACACTGTCCCATGTGATGCCCACCACACTTACGAAGGTGCAGTTCTACCATCTTGAACACCGGCAGGTACCTGGCCCCATGCTCTGTGCTTCATATGAATGGTCTCATTTCGCAGTCTCAGCATCCATTGGAGAAGGAAGCTTTCTCCCCATTTCCTGGGTGAGCAAACTGAGCCCGGGGAGGTGCAGTCACGTGGCCTCAGCCACGCAGCAGACACACGGTGACTGAGCTGGACTCACACTCACTCTTTGGATTAGGGAGCTTCCATTCTCTCCAGGGTGCCTGAGGGGTCTTCCTGGGGATCAGTCCATCAGATTTCAATAAAGACACAGAAACCACACAGTGATCTGAATAGGAGACATTTTCTATACATAATTATTAAACTATGATAGAAGAGTGGCTAAAACGATGTCAGGAAGAATCGGAACAGCACCCTAGGGCTGAAGAAGACAACCTTGGAAGGACCCGCCCCCGAGGCTGGGGTCCTGACTTCGCTGGATGTCTGTGGCTGCAGCCCCTTGAATGGCAGAGAAGGTGTTGGGTCCCAGAGGTGCTGGTTCATAGATGCGGGTCAGGCTGGCAGGCAGGAAACACCTCTCTGGGCACAGGAGAGAGAGTGGTGTGCACGTGCAGGTGGAGGTGTGGGCTGGACCACAGCAAGATGGGCACTGGGCTCAGGATGGGCTATGAGGTGGCCGAGGGACGATGCATTCTGGGTGCACGGCTGAGGAAAAGCCCCAGAGGATGTCCCCCCGCGTTCATACCCTCAGAGAAGATGCAACAGGAACAAGAAAATGCACAACAGAGCTCTGTGGACCATGAAAAGGCCCCTTCCTCCACAGTGTCCCTCCGGCGCCCTCTACTGACAAAGCTTGATATCGTGCTTGCTGCAAAGAAGGGCTTAGAGTCCAGTCCATCAAGGAGCAGGCACTCACGGGGAAGTTGGAAGCTGAGAGGCAAGAAGAAACCAGGGCTCTGCAAACTACGGCCACCATTCAGACCTGGCCTGATGTTTGTTTTTCATGGCCTATAAGCTAAGACTGATTTTTTACATTTTTAAATAATAAAAAAACGAGAAAAATAATCTTTCAAGACATGTTAACGTTATATGACATTTAAACTTCAGTGTTCATTAATACATCTTTAATTGTATCACTTACAATTGTGGAAATTTGTTTTCTCTCTGGTTACATGAATACAGTAGTCCTCCCTTAGCTGCAGTTTCATTTTCCAAGGCTCCAGGTGCCTACGGTGCAGTATAAGAAGACAATTTGACAGGGAGGGAGACCACATTCACATAACGTTTACTACAGTGTATTATTATAATTGCCCTATCTTATTGTTCTTAATCTCTTATTGTATCTAAGTTTGAAATTAAACTTGAACATAGGTAGGTATGTATAGGAAAAAACATAGTGTATATAGGGCTCTGTACTATCCACTGTTTGAGGCATTCACTGGGGGTCTTGGAATGTAGCCCCCATGGATAAGGGGGAACTATTATACCATACCTATATTATATCCTTGATTTGTCTCTTGGCCCACTTGCCCTAAAATATTTATCACTTTGTACTTTACAGAAAAAGTTTGACAACCGCAATAAATTAAGAACTGGCGGCCAGGCCCAGTGGCTCACGCCTGTAATCCCAGCACTTTGGGAGGCCGAGGTGGGTGGATCACTTAAGGTCAAGAGTTCAAGACCGGCCTGAGCAACATGGTGAAACACTGCTCCTACTAAAAATGCAAAAATTAGCTGGGCGTGGTGGCACGTGCCTGTAATCCCAGCTACTCAGGAGGCTGAGGCAGGAGAATCGCTTGAACCCAGAAGGCGGAGGTTGTAGTGAGCCAGGATCACGCCACTGCACTCCAGCCTGGGCGACAGAGCAAAACTCCATCTCAAAAAAAGAAAAAAAGAAAAAAAAGAACTGGCTAGGACTCTCTTGATCACCATTACTAGTGCCCCATCACCACCCCTCATAATAGTCAGGTCTTGGCTGCCACCCCCTGACCAGGCAAAGCCTCTAGACAGTTAAAGCTAGGAGACCAAAGAGGAGCCCACTTAGGGACACTCACACAGATCCCTTGGAGTAAGAGATCCAGGAGGCTGTAATCACGCCTGTAATCCCAGCACTTCGGAAGGCCAAGGCAGGCGGATTGCCTGAGCTCAGGAGTTCAAGACCAGCCTGGGCAACATGGTGAAAGCCCGTCTCTACTAAAATACAAAAAATTAGCCAGGTGTTGTGGCATAGGTCTGTAATCCCAGCTACTCGGGAGGCTGAGGCATGAGAATCGCTTAAACCCAGGAGATGGAGGTTGCAGTGAGCCGAGATCTTGCCACTGCATTCCAGCCTGGAGGTGGCTGGGTTGGAGAAGGGGTATAATCTCTGAAAAGACAGTCTTCTTTCATAGGATTTGCCCTGTGAGCAAGGTCACTGCTCGCCTCAGAAGCTTTTGGAAGGAGGAGGTTAAAGGGATCCAAAGCTTCTGGCGCTCCTCAAATGGCAGGGATGAAATCAGCTCTCTCTGACCAGGTCTGAGCAGATTGCTAGTGTGAGAGACTGGAGGCCCTCATTTCTGGAGACTCAGATGCCCCGGTGCCAGATTGCCCCATACCAGCCCCACACCTGCCATTCCAGCACCCATCCCATTCAAAACACGCCACCTCAAAGCCTAAGACCTTTACACTCATCTTTTCCAGTCTCTGGGGCTCATTTCACAGATGGGGAAACTAAGGCCCAGAAAGGTTCACCAAATACCAGCAAAGAAAAAGTGGAAATAGCAGGTAAGTTGGAGTCACAGGACTGGCTTGCAATTCCAGCCTAATCTGGAGTGCCTTAAGAAAGTCCTGGACATCTCTGAGTCTCCATTTGGCATCTGTAAAATGTTCAGCCCCCTCCCTGCTCCCTATGCCTAGCCCAATGCCCTGCACCCATCTGTCTGCCTTAGCTACTCTCTGTCTGTAAAACAGGTCTGTAAAATGGATCACTGTGAAGTTTAAAACTTAGACAAGTTTAAGATTAGAAAACCCCTGTAAAGCCTCTAGCACATAGTAGGTGCCCTAGAAACAGTAGCTCTATAGAGAACCAAGCCTGTCCTTATCCAAATCCCCAGGGCAGATACATGACAAGATACCTGATGCCAGCTGAGCTCTGGTGGCCAAGACTCCCACCCACAGGGCAGCTCTGAAGAGGAGGTGGTGAGGTCTCAGTTTGCAGGAAGCCCAGGAGCAGCTCCTGTCTTCTCCCTTATTAATTGTACCCATATCTGGAACAGATGGGGAAAAGGTGTCTTTTTTCTCTCTGTTTTTCAAAGAGCTTTGGTTCAGGAGATAACTGTAATTAAAAGAGAAGAAATGCGAAACAATCCTCTTAGACAGACCTCGCCATCTTCCTTCCCTTGTAGATTCATTAATGAACTGTAATTGCAAAGATAAAACTTTTATTGAAACCTGGTACACAGTTCACCATGGGGCAGAAAGATTCCCATTGTAGTCCTAGACCTAAGAGGGAAAGAAGAATATATTAATCAGCTTAGTTCTGTATATCTATACAAAAATGAGAAAAATATATATTGGTGGTATTTGTCAACAGACAGTGTCTGCCCTGGGGAGACACTGGTTTTTCTTCCTTCTGAAGCTTGCTTATAATCTTCTGTTAATCAACCTGGAGATGAAAGGGATTTGGATGTTGAGTTTCCTGAGGACCTGGAGCAGATGTGGGGAGAATTGAGTTCTTGGTGGGAGTCTGGGTTTGAGAGGGATTCCAAGATGATGCTGGCTGCACACCTTGGAGCCTGGTGGGGTAGGACCAATTTCCCCATGCAGGGAAGAAGATCCAAGGGGAAGCTTGCATGGGGCAGGTGTGTAGGTGAGAGCCAGCTTGGCCTTCTGCATAGGTTAGGCTCCCTAGAAGCAGAGCCTGAGATGGGGACTTATGGGGACATGTGAGATTGCAGAGGGAGCACGGTCAGAAGAAGGGGAGTGAGGGAAGTAGCGGAGGGTGGGCAAGAAGCCAGGCCAGGGCATGGACTTGGTCTAGTCTAGCCCTGACCTGGGCCCATGGGGAGCTCTGGAGTGTCCTCTGTGGCACCACATGACTGTCCTGCCTCCTCGAATGAGCCAGACCTTTTGTACCCATGTGTCAGCCAGTGACTGGCTGCAGGTCATCCCAGGGAAAGGTGAGACCTCGCAGGCATTTTCAGGTGAGTCAGCAGTCAGCTTCCTCAGCTGAGGATGATTCCCCAGAAAAGGCCCAGCTGGCAGCCCACGCTCTCCACAGCTGAAGGACGTGGGCAGGGCTATAGAGTGGGACCCAATAGCATATATCTCAGGCCCCCTGATTCTGACCCCACCATCGGCAACGCGTGATGGTTCTGCCCCACCCCCAGTGCCACTTCCCTTGGGGACCACTGCTCAGCCCTCTCCCTTCTCCTTGTCCTTGAGGAATCACTCCCCACCCAGGCTCAGGGGAGTACAGAGCCCCAGGCCTGTGGCCAATCAGTCTTGCATTCCCCTGGCATAGGGATTCGTTGAGGTCAGAGATTCGGGTGGCAGCTGAGGGAGGTGCAGGTGCAGATTCTTGGACAGGCGATTTAATGAGGAGTTGTCTCTGGAAAAACTGGAAAGACATGGGAATGTTGAGTCATTTGGGGCTAATACAAATAACACTGCCATTCTTGTGATAGAATTTCTGTGGGTGTCTGTTTCGTTTCTCTAGGGAAAATAGCTGGACCCACTAAGTCACAGATCAGGTATTTGTTTTACTTTTACTTTATCAGAGGCTGCCAAGTTGTTTTCCAAAGTGGCTGGACCTGCCTATATTCCCACCAGCAGAGGAGGGAGTTCCAGCATCTCCACATCCTTCTCAACACTTGGTAAGGTAGGTCACTTAACTTTAGCCATTTTGATAAGAGTATTGCATCTTGTTATGGTTTTATTTTGCATTGATGACAAATAATATTGTCCATTTTGTCACATGTTTATTAGCCATGATAAATCTATTGTGAAGTGTCCATGGGTGTATGTTGACCATTTTTATTGCACTCTTCACAGGGAGGTCTTGTATTTTTTTTAGTCGAATCTCTTTGTATATATTTTTGGTTTTTGTTATGATAATAAATAGTATTTTTATTTCACTTGCCAATTTTTTTTTGTTGCTAGGACATAAAAATACAATTGACTTATAAATGGTGAACTTACACACCCCTCAGTTGGCATGAAACCCTGAGTGAACAAGCGTGCAAGCATTTATTGAGCTCCCTGAATCAATTTAGTTCTGATGGCACAGGGGATAGGAAAGGATGGAGGCAGAAGGAGGCTTTCCTCATCTGCAAAATGGGAGGAATGCCAATAGTTGACACCACAAAGCAATTAGTGTATGCACTGTATTAAATGTGTGTGTATATATAGACATATATTTACTCTTTTAATCCTCAAACAACTCTATGATGGAGGTACTGTCATTACCTCCATTTTGCATGAGGAAACTGAGGCACGGACAGCTTATGTAACTTCATAAAGATCACCCAGCTGGTAAATGCAGAACTGGATCCAAATCCAGCTGGCTTGTGCTTCAAGTCTGTGTTTCCAGCCCCAACTCCACCCTGTCTCCAGTATGTCCTTGAAGATGACCTTGAAGGTTAATTGATATATATCCGTAAAGAACTGAGCACAGTCCTGGTACATAGTGCTCAATAAATGCTGGGTAAGGTGTCAGGCACCAGCCTGCACTCTGAGGAAACAGTGGCAGCTGAGCCAGACACAGAGCCAACCTTCAATAGGCTTCCAGTCCCATGGGGAGGACAGAGGAGTGAACTGTTGCTTATAGTGCAGAGAGTACAGCTAGGACTGGAGAAGTTCGGGGGAGCCACGGGAGGCCAGGGAGGGGAAGTGGAGGTGTTGGAGAAGGAAACAGCATGTACAAATGCCCAGTGGCCCAGAGAAGAGAGACGGGAGCCATTGCCGCAGGAGCAAGGCAGGGGCATGGGGTGACCAAAGGGGCTTTTGTAGGAGCATTTTGGGAAATACCAAGACTAGACTGAGCGGGGTGAGCTTGGCATCACCAGGAGGGCCAGTGTGAAGTGGGATGAACCAGCTCCCCAGCCCCTGACCTTTCATAAGCATGAGGGACTTTCCCAGTGAGAGCTACAGGGCATGCGAGAGAGCCCCTCCTTTCTCTTACTGAGCCCTCCACACTGGGGTCTACTCTGTGGGTAGACCCTGGGGCTACTAGACACCCCTACCTCCCCCAGACACCTCCCCCATTCCACCCCTCCCTCTCTACCACTGATGCAGCAGGTTAAATGATAAAGCAGCTTCATTATGGAAGCTTCCAGCTCATTAACCAGGCTCATTAACCAGACAGGGGGAGATGAGCGAGGGAGGACTCTCAAGAGAGCCCAGCCCAAGAGTCCCCACTAAGGTTCCAGCCCCAGGGAGGGAGGAGGAGCATGCAGGGAGCAGTCCCGGAACCCACGGTCTGTGCCTCCAGGAGACCGGTGGGAGCACATGGGATTCACCAAGAAAGGTAAGCCCCTGAGAGCTTCTCCCTCTGAGTCCCTTCCGTCCTTCAGGATTAGGACGGAGACACACTGGGCTCTAAGGAGGTGGATCCTGAAGACCCAGGGCTGTGGGAGCAGAAGATGGTGGCCTGGCAGGCCTAGGGTCAAGGAGGGCTTCCTGCCAGTCCCCTCCCCAGGGCCCCTCCTCACAGAGGGCTCCTCCTCTCAGGCTGGGCAGAAGGGCCCAGCGATGCCCCTGTGAAGGTGGACACAGAAGGACCCTGGCAGAGCCTGGAGCAGGCCTGGGGAAGGGGAGCCGTCGTGGCTGGGCCACAGGATGATGGTGGCTGGATGCTGGCTCTGGGCTCTGTGGCGAGGAGACAGGTAGAGACATCATAAAACCTTCTTGGGGCCTGTCCTTGGCCTCAGGCCAATGTGCCCAGTCCCTCAAACTTGAGATGCTAACCAAGGGTGCCAGGTGCTGTCCAGGGAAGTGTGCTCAGCAGAGAGGTTGTTGTGTTGGAAGGGAGTGAGGGGGACCTGGAGATCTGCTGGCTTGTCTGCCCTGACCCAGGAGGCTGACCCTGAGCAATGAGAGTGTTGCAAACTCCCAGGCAAAGTCCAGACTGGAGTGTGCCCGGGATGCATTTCCTACCGCATTTTGCAGAGGGCAGCATGAACCCCAGCATGCCTTAGAATCCAGAACTGAGAATCAGGGGAATCTGGAGTTTCATAAACCCAAGATTTCAGATTCCGAGAATCTCAGAATTTAGAAATGTAGAGGCTCAGAGCCCGGAAAGTAGAGCCGCCAGGTAGCTTATGACTTCCAGTCTAACAGAATTGTCTTCAAAATACAGAAAAAAAAAATTAAAAAGACGAACCTCCCCTGGGAGCCCAGTACATGGATCAGAAGAAGGCTGGGCAGCAACTCTGGCTGGAGGCAGGTGGGGGCTTCTAAGACCTCTCTGCTGACCACCTTCCCCCAGGCATTTGACCCCTCATTCCCTATCAGGCAGCCCAGGACACTGTGGTCTAAGCACTTCAATTTAGGGATGGGGATGCTGAGTTGCAGAGAAAATGCGGACCTACCCAAGGTCACCCAGGGAGCCAGAGGCAGAGCCAGCTCTGCCCCTCCCCACTTACTCAGCAGAGCCACTGCCAGGCTGGGCACACTGGGGCAGATGGCACTGGATCCCACGGCTGCCAGGAGCAGATAAGCAGGATGTCGGGGGGATGACAGAGCACCTGCCAGGATGCCCTTTTTGAACCTGGCCCAAGGCCAGGCTGAAGCAGGAGAGAGAACCTACCAGTAAGGCAGTGTAGGGTGGCCTACCCAGGGCGCTAAGCTCTGACTGTCTCCTGGCTTAGTCCTTGAACAACTTCCCAATAAAAACACTTTAAACTGTCATTTAATGAGTGTTTACTATGTGCCAGGAGCTTCAGGTACATCATCCATGAGTACATTATTTATTGGGCACCCACTGTGCGCCAGGCACTGTTACGGCCCTCGGGATAAATCAGAAAACATTTCCTTCTTGGATCCTGACCCACAAGGCAGCTCTGACTCCCTTTTCACAGATGAGGAAGCCGTGATGAAAGCACCTTTCCCATGCCATTTGGTGGATCCGTGGCAGGGTATCACTTGAACTCAGGCGCAGCCACAAATGTGAAGGCCTCATCAAGTCTGAAGCACAGGAGATGCCCCAAAATAGCAAGTCCCTGACTCCTCCCCAGCAGGGGCCTGAGAGGTGACTCTCGGCGGGGGTGGGGCTGGGGGTGGTGAGGGCCATAGTGGAGGGGACAGAGTTTTGCGGTGGTGGTGGTGGTGCTATGTGGCAGTTTGGGTGCCTTAGAAATCTACCTACCCCCAGAGAAACAAGATTGACAATGTGAGGGTATGAGGAGGAGGCTGCCCAGCAAAGGTGGCACTGGTGCTCAGTTCTGGACACAGAGTCCTCACAACTACCCTGAGAAATAGAAGCTCTTATCACTCCCGTTTTACTGATGAGAAAACTGAGGCTCAGAGAGGCCAAGGGACTTGTGGGAGGTCACAGAATGTGCCAGAGCGGGGACACAACCCAGGCCTCTGCTGACTCCACAGCCTGCTGATGCTACTCTGTCTTCTGTCTCTGTCTTCTATTCTGCAAGCCTTCCAGAACATTCCTCCCACACCTGTGCTGGTTTTCCCTCCCTCGCAGAGCAGACCCAGAGGGCACCGGGCCAGCCCCAAGGATGGCAGGTCTCTCACCTCCTCCTCCCTGGATGGCTCCTTACCTTGCTGTTTCCCGACATGAGCTTTTCCAGCAACTCAACACCCAACAACTCGCGCTGAGCCCCCAGCTCGGCTCCTGCAGGGGCTGAGGACAGGCAGCTCGGCCGGCTGTCCTCTCTCCATGGCCATGTCTGTTTTCCTGTGGCTTGCTGGCCTGCCCCTCCCCCTCTCTCTGTCCCCTTCCCCATCTCTCTCTCTCCTTGTTATTATCTCTTTCTCTCTTCTCCTCCCCTCCTCCTCTGTCTCCCGCAACACCTCCCCACTCAAGGTGGTCAAGGTCACAGCCGCAGAGGCTGATCCTTGCCTGCTCCCAAAGGGGGCTTTGGCTCCACCCTGGGCCAAAGCAAGGGTGATGCCCAGAGCCTGGCAGGGGCTGGGGGTAGGAAGCCTGGGCCTGCTGAACTGTCTCCCATCCAGTCTGAGAAGGCTATGCCATCCTCAGTGCCGGACAGCAGTGGTCCCAGTGAGGACACAGCCGTCTTCTTAGCACAGGAAGGACATCCTAGTCCTGGCAGGAAGGGGCATCCAGAGGTCATCCTGTCTTTCCCCTACCCCAGGACATGCTGGCTGGAGTTTGCCTGTCTGGGAAGATCATTTCATTGGCCTCCCCGCCCCCACAGATGGTCAGTGTTCTGGCTCCTCATAACCTGGAAGTCCGTTCTCAAGTCTACCTCACATTCTGCATGCTGTAGGGCCGAGCAGGGGACCAGCTCTCTCCTCTGGAGCCTTCCCTGTGACTGGGCCCGTCGGGCCCTTCTCCAGCCTTCACAGGAGTCCCAAGTCATTTCCCCTGTGCCTGTTTCTTGGCCCCTTGATCATGGAGCTGTCGCCTGCCTCCCCACCTCCTTCTCTCCCTCCCACTTTCTCCAAGTTCCTTCGTGGTCACAAACTGCTGTCCTCATGCATGAAACTGGGCCTGGAGGCCTGGGCTGTGCAGGGCCCTTGCCCAGAGGCCGCTCCAGAAGCTCTGCCTCCCCAGTGGAGGGACCGGGGCCTCTCACCTTCTCCCCCTGCTGCTTCCAGAAGCCGGATGGGCTGGTGGGGGGAGCAGGGCTGGATGGGCTGATGGGGGGAGTGGCAGGAAGATAGACCCTGGGCAGGTTTCTGTTCCATATCCTTTATGGCGGGTGATGGCCCCAGGCCTGGTGGTTTCTGGGCAGAATGGGCACAAGACTGAGAAGCCCAGGTTGGAACTCAGCCCCTGCCGACAAAAAACTCCTTCTCGGTTGGGCTGTTGCCAGACCCATGTGGTGAGGGAGGAGGGAGGCTGGCTTCACACAGCCCATCCCCGCTGCTAAAAATAAATAAATAATAAATAAATAAATAATTGATCTGATTCTAGGTCTAGCCACCTTCCTAATTTGGGGTGCAGTGGGGGCAGCTGTCTGCTGTGACATCAAAGTGGGCCCAGAGTGACTTTTCTTCTCACTTTCCTGACTGAGCCCATGGGGCCAGTGAGACTTAGGACCGGAATCCCAGCCCGAAGTCACTGCTGCTCCATGCCTTGCTCTCAGCAAACGTCCTCAGAACAGGGACCCTGTCAGCCCCTTTCCAGGGCAGCAGCAGCTCTCTGGGTCTGATGAGTGAAGGATGGAGGCAGAGCTTCTCAGCATCCAGAGATGCTTCCAGGACAGCTGCCGGCTCCCGGCTTCAAGGCCCCTTGACTGTGGGGCCTCCCCACCCACCTCTGGGTGCTGTCCAACCCCACGCAGTGCCTGTGTCTCCCCCAACCCCCCTCTCCACAAAGCCGGCAAACATGACCAAGACCACTGCAACTACCACCAGAGGACACACATGAAGAGCACCGTGGACCAGAGCTTCACAGACCAGAGCACCATGCAGGAGGATGAGCGCTGCGCCTGTCCTTCCTGGACACCCATGGCTACAGCTCCTGGGGTGAGTGCCCAGCTCTCCTACCCCAACCTCATGGCCCCTGAGCTCTCTTCTTCCAGCCCCTTGAGCCAACAGGACGAGGCCTTTTGTCGGGTCCTCCATGCATGAGATGAGTTCTGTAACACCACAACCAAAGCTGAAGCACCTATTGGGCTTCTGCTGAATACCAGCACTGGCACAGGAAATACAGAGCAGGCACAGGTAGCAACTTTGCACCGTGTACTGGAGGAGCTTGCAAGGAATTCTGCTAGCATAAGAGGAATGCGAGATCCAGCGTGACACTTGTCATGGAGGAGGTGCTGCTGCAGGAACAGAGGGATCAGAGTGGCCTCACCATCTATTAAGCTCCTGCTGTGCACGAGGTGGGGATACAGTGACTGAGAGGGACCTATAGAAAGTCACACAGATCACCTATGTGGATGTCTGTTTCCTCATCTGTAAAACAGGTATCAATCACAGGGCTGCCGTGAAGACTAAAAGAGACCGTGCAAGTCAACCACTTGGTGTAGTGCCTGACTCCAGAAAAAGTGTGTGCAATCTTAGCTGGTATAATTTGTGTCTGCTAGACCCTATGCTGAGCTTTAATATAGCACTTCACTAGACCTCTTCTTTTTATGACATACTATTTGGTTTTTATAAAAATTCTATTTGACAAATGTGTCAATTATGAAGCATAACAATAAAATTAACTGCCATGAATCAGATCTTGGGAAGTGGAATATTTTCGAGGGCACTGAAGGTCCTGGTGACCCTCCCCAGCTGTCTCCTCCAGTGACCCCCAGGGGTGGCCACTGTCCTGCACTGTTTGTTCATCTTGTCCATCTCTTCTTTGCAGTTCCTCCATATATGTCTATATCACCATGCAAGACACTGTTTAGTTTTGCGTGAGTATGACCTTTATACAAATGTCCTAGCTAAGCGTGGAGGGATCTCTGTGACTTGGCTTTTTCACTCAGAATGGTTTCTAGATATGTCCATGTGGACACATGTATCTGCAGTTCATTCACTTTGCTGATGTTCAGTTTTCCATTGCAGGAATATACCACAATTCATGTGTCCACCCTCCTACCTGTGGATATTTGAGTTGGTCCTACTTTTTTGCTTTCTCTGGGGAGTTCCAGTTGTTTATTTGTTATCACAAATGAGGCTGCTGTGAACATTCTTGTACAAGTTTCCTGATGCACCTGCATAGGAGCTTCTCTGGGGTGCATTCTAGAAGGGAAATTGCTGGCTTGTGGTGGGTGTGTTTGTTCAACTTTGCGAGATGGTGCCAAATTTTTTTGTAATGTGGCTGTCTGTTTCCACTCTCAGCAGCGGCTATGAGTTTTCATTCCTCCATACCCAGATCCAAATTTGTCAGGCTTCTACATTTTTGCCAGAATGGTGGGTGTAAAATGGTAATTCTCTGTGTTCATAATTTTCATTTCCCTGATTACTAATGAAATGAAACATATCTTCAAATGATTTTTGGCCTTCAGGTTTCTTCTTCTGTGAAATGCCTGTTGATATCTCTTACCTAATTTTCTATCATTCATTTGTTGCTATCCTAGTGATTTTCAGGAGTCCTATATCCATTTAGGGTAAGTCATTTATTGATTACATGTTGTAAATATCTTCTTCCCATTTAAGACTTGTCTTTTCACTTTTCATTTTGTAGTCTTTGGAAGAACAGAATGCCTTGAATGTGATTTAGTCAAATTATTCCCCCTTTTCCTTTTGTGGTTTGCGCTGTTAGTGCATTAGTAAGGAAATCCTTCCCTACCAGAGGTCATAAAAATAGTCTATATTTTCTTCTAACAAATTTAAAGCTTTGCATTTTGCATTCAAATTTCTATCCATCTGGAATTGATTTTTGTGTTATTCCGAGTTGGGGATTTGATCTTTTTCCCACGTGGATAGCCAGTTGTTGCGGCATGGTCCACATTTTCCCCACTGGTCTGCAACGACAGCTGCATAATATACACTTTCCATATGCAAGGGTTTCTGGACACCCACTCTCTTCCACTGGCCTTTTAATTAAATCAAGGTCTACTTATAATCACTGTGGCTTATAAATCTTGATATCTGAAATGGCAAACCCCCTGACATGTTCTTCAGGTGTGCCTTGGCTATCTTTTCCCTTGTCCTTTTTCTTATGAATTTTATAGTCAGCTTGTCAAGTTCTATTAAATATGCTATTGGGATTTTGATTGGAATTTTATTGAATCTGTGGAACTATTTAAGGAGAACTGTCATCTTTACAATATTAAGTCTTCTCATCTATGAATTTAATATATCTCTGCACATGTAGGTCTTGAGTACCTTTCAATAAATTTCCCCAGAAACATCTTGAGCATTTTTTGTCAGATATATTCTCCTGTCCCTTATCTTTTGTAGTTTTGTAGTTTGTATATTTTGTAGTTTGCTATTGTAAATATTATCTTTTCAACTATGATTTCTAACTGTTGCTGGTAAACACTTGGTTTGAGTCTCATTAATTCTAGTACTTTTTTTTGCAAATACTTTTGGATTTCCTACGAATGCAGTCAAAACACATTAGAATCATGACATTTTGTGTTGGTCTGGTTTTTTCACATTCATTAGCCTTTCATTTGATTTTCTTATTTTTATGCACTGGCTCTGGTTGGGAGGTTGGGACCTCCAACACAATATTGAGCGGAAGTGGTGAGAGAAAGCATCTTGTATTTTCCTGATTTTAAAGGGAATTAGTCTGCATTTCAACATATGCTGTAGGCTTTTGGTAAAAGTGTTTTACCAGGTTAAAAAAATTTCCTTCTATCTCTAGTTTGTTAACTATTATTTTTTAATGAATATTACATTTCCCAAAGGCATTTATTGAGATTAATCTGTTAACATAGCAGCAATCACTTATAGATTTTTCTAATATTAATTGATCCCAGGATAAACCCAACTTGGTCATGATGCATGGTTTTTATTCAGTAATTTAGTAATTCAGTGATTTAATCATGCTTGTGATTTTATTTTTAGTTTGTTTGTTTGTTTGTTTATTTATTTTGAGATGGAGTCTTGCTCTGTTGCCCAGGCTGGAGTTCAGTGGCACAAACTCAGCTCACCACAACCTCTGCCTCCCAGGTACACTCAGAGATTCTCCTGCCTCAGCCTCCTGAGTAGCTGGGACTACAGGTGCACACCACATGCCCGGCTAATTTTTGTATTTTTAGTAGAGACAAGGTTTCACTATATTGGCCAGGCTGGTCTTGAACTCCTGACCTGGTGATCCACCCACCTCGGCCTCCCAAAGTGCTGAGATTACAGGCATGAGCCACCACGCCTGGCCATGTTTGTGACTTTTACAACTATGATCATGAGAAGTATTTGAATTATAACCTTTCTTTCTTGTAGTACCTTTCTCTGGGTTTTAGTATTAAGATTATAGTAGCCTTATAAATTCTTTGAGAACTGTCTTCTTTTTTCTAATTTCTGAAAGTTTGGAATGAGAAGTTCCCTGAAAGCCTGGTAGAAGTCACCTAAAACACAATCCGTTCCTAACTTTTTTCTTTATGGAATAATTTTAAACTTCTAATTTATTTTAATTAGCCTAGGACTATGCAGACTTTCTGTTTCTTTTTAGTAACTTTTCGTAAGTTATATTTTTCTAGGCAGATGTCCATTTAATCTAAGTTTTAAATGTATTGGCATACACTAATTCATTATACTGTCCTGTTATCTCTCCCATTAAATGAATATCCCCCATTAAATTTTTCAACAACCCTTCACAGTGGTTATTATCAACCCCTGGATTTACAAATGAGCAAACAAAGTCTTGGGGAAGGAATATCACTTTCTGGACATGCCCAGCCCTTCTCTCCAGAAAGCGACAGAGTCAGGATTTAGAATGAGGTATTTGTAAATTGCAAATCCATGCCATATTTACTGCACCTTGTGAGACCTTGGAGAATGGTAGGATTTGGACAGCCGTTGATGAGAAGGACAGGCATTCACAGCTGACGGATAACGAGTGCGAGAGCATGCATGTGGACAAGTGAGGAGGACGTGGAGAGGTCTAATTTGTTGGGCTGGATTCTCAGTGGGGTGAGGAGGAAGGGGAGGGTGAGATAGCCAGGGGCAAGTCTTGATGTGCAGTCCTGGTGATGTATTACAGAAGCAAGAGACACAGACCTTGTCCCCAGGAGTCTCATATCTAGTTGGAGAGACTTGACTGACTTAAAGGAGTCAGGACCAGGCTAATTATCATACGGGTGATGTGGAAAATTTATGCTGAGAAGGTTCTGAGAAGGGATGTCTTGGGTCAGGAAAGCCAGGAAAGATTTCCCTAGTGAAATAGGATTTGAACTGAGATTGGCAGGATTTGACTGATCATGAAGGGGTAACAACACTGTGGGCAGGATAAAGGACATGGGCAGAGGTGTGGCGATGGTAAAATAAAGGGCCTTAGGAGACAATGGGGCCTTGGCACTTTAGATCTTCTTTTTCCATTTGCCATTCTGGCCCAGCCTCCACCTCCATCCTTTCTCCTACACAAAGCAGAAACAAGCTGGCTTCCTGCATATGTGATTGTGCATTTGCACAGGGCTCTGTGCTTAGAAGACACCTGCACTTGGTTTACTGTTCTGTTATCACAGTTTTGAAATTCTTAACAATTTTATCTTTGAACTTGTGTTTTAAAAGTGAAGTCCAAAGGGACAGAGGATGCCCGTGAGCTAAGGAGACACATGCTATGTGTGTGCCCACTGTTCCCTGCCATCCATGGGACATGGAAGTTCAGAGATACTCAAGGTGAGTATGAGGTATCATTGTACCTCGTGGAAATATGGCTACTAATTTTTTAGAAAAAGAAAAGGAAAGAAAATAACAAGTGGTAGTGAGGATATGGAGAAATTGGAACACTTGTGTACTATTGGTAGGAATGTAAAATGTTGAACAGTATGGCAAATCCTCAAAAAGTTAAACACAGAATTGCTATACGATCCAACACTTCTACTTCTGGGTATATACCCAAAAGAATTGAAAGCAGCAACCCAAACAGATATTTGTATACCTATTATTCATAGCAGCATTATTCAGAATAGCCAAAAGATGAAACCAGCCCAAGTCTCTATCAACAGATGAGTAGATAAATAAAAAGCGGTATATACATGTAACGGAATACTATTTGGTCTTAAAAAGGAGGGAGACTCTGACACATGCTACAACATGGATGAGCCTTAAGGACATTATGTTAAGTGAAAAAAGCCTGTCACAAAGAACAAATACTGTATGAGCCCACTTGTATGATGTACCTAGAGTAGTCAAATTCATAAAGACAGAAAATAGAATGGTGGTTGCCAGGGATTAGGGGGATGGCAGACTCGGGAGTTATTGCTGAATGGGTATGAAGTTTCAGTTTGGGAAAATGGAAAAAGTTCTGAAGAGTAGTGGTGGTGATGGTTGCATAACAATAGGAATGTATATAAGTCACTGAACTGTATATTTAAAAATGGTTGAAGTGGTAAATGTTATGTATATTTTATCATAATTTTTTAAAGTAAAAATAAGGTAAGTATGTTACATCTTATGATTGAGTATCTGGGGTCATGGCCAGCACCGAGAGGCCATGCTTTCCACTGGAACCAGAACTTATTTCAAACACAGGAAGAAGGCCATGGTCTTCTCAGAAGCATGAAGCATGTGTGACCAAGAAACCCCAGCACATCCTTTCTCACCTGTTACTTCCTTGCATTAGCCAACCGCTTATGCTGAAAATGATGACATAGCACCAAAGGGAAAAACAGGGCAACTACAGTTCCTTTCTGTCCTTCCTTACTCATCAATCAGTCAAATGTAGAGTGTGGGTAGAAAATGCATACATCAATAACTGAAATAAGCACAGCTGAGTTTGTTTTATGGAGGTCTTCCACCATTCTGGTAGGAACTAAATATATGTCTATGACAGGCTACAAAATACAATTTGCATGATTTTGAAGATCCTACACATGAGTTAAATATTCTTATACTTGAATTTAAAATTGACATAATATAAAGGTGAACAGTAAAATTTATGCTAATAATTTAATACTTTTTACTTAGTATGACATTAAACATCATATTAAAATACTATGATGAGGTCAGCATTACTCTAATAACAAATCCAGGTAAAGAACATTACAAGAAACAAAAAGCTAAAACCAGTATCTCTCATGAACATAGCCACAAAAATCCTTAAAAAATATTAGCAAATAAAATCCAGCAATGTATACAATAAACTATACACCATGACCAAGTGGGCATTATTCCAGGTATATACATTCAAAAATCCATCAATGTAACCTGCCATATCAATAGGCTAAAGAAGAAAATTTAGGTCAGTCACAGTGGCTCATGCCTGTAATCCCAACACTTTGGGAAGTCAAGGTAAGAGGACTGCTTGAGGCAAAGAGTTTGAGATCAACTTAGGAAACATAGCAAGATCCCATCTCTATAAAAAGTACAAGAAAATTTAGCTGAGCATGGTGGCACGCACCTGTAGTCCCAGTTACTCAGGAGGCTGAGGCAGGAGGATAACGTGAACCCAGAAGTTCAAGGCTGCAGTGAGCTATGATCACACCACTGTACTCCAGCCTGGGTGGTAGACTGAGACCCTGTCTCTAAAAAATAAAAAAAGGAAGAAAAACTATATGATCAGATCATTGATGTGGAAAACCCATTTGGCAAAATTCAGCACCCGTTTATGATAAAAACTCTCTGAAAACTGAGAATAGATGGAAACATTTTTAACTTTATAAAGAACAACTACCAAAGAAAAAAAAGAAAGAAAACCCACAGATAATATCATACTACATAGTGACAGACTAGACACTTTCCTCAGAAGACTGGAAACAAAGCAAGAATGTCTCCTTTCACTACTTCTATTCAATATCATACTGGAACTGATAGTGCAATAAGACAAAGAAAAGAATAGAAAGCATACAGTTTGCAAAGGAATAAATGAAACTGTCTTTATTTACAAATGACATAATTGTCTGTAGAATATCTCACAGAATCTTAAATAAAAAACGTTCTGGAATGAGCAAACGAGTGTAGTAGAGTTTCTCGATACAAGGTCAAAATAAAAGTCAATTACTTTCCTATATAGCAACAACGAACAATTGATTTTTTTGTTTTGAGACAGAGTCTCGCTCTGTCACCCAGGCTGGAGTGCAGTGGTGCAATCTCAGCTCACTGCAACCTCTGCCTCCCAGGTTCAAACCATTCTCCTGCCTCAGCCTTCCAAGTAGCTGGGATTACAGGCACCAGCCACCACACCCAGCTAATTTGTTTGTATTTATAGTAAAGATGGGGTTTCACCATGTTGGCCAGGCTGGTTTTGAACTCCTAGCCTCAAGTGATCCACCCTCCTCGACCTCCCAAAGTGGTAGGATTACAGGCATGAGCCACTGTGCCTGGCCTGAAATTTAAAGTTAGAAAAATAATACCATCACAATAGCACAAAAAATTGAAATATATAGGTATAAATCTAATAAAATATGTACAATATCTGTATGCAGAAAACTACCAAACACTAATGAGAGAAATGATAAGAAGAAGTTCAGCAGTTGAAAAATAAAATATTTAATATAAAAATTATATTAAGGAATATTAACAATAGATTAGACATTACAGAATAAAGATGAGTGTAACTGATGAAGAAAAATAGAAACTATCCAAACATAAGCACCAAGGGAAATATGACTGTAAGGAAAAAGAACTAACAGAGTTTCAGTGACCCATGGGACACTATCAAGAGATCTAACACACATGCAGTTGGAGTCCCAGAAGAAGAGTAGGGGAAATATTTGAAGAAATAATGGCTGGTTTTTTAAAATGATATAAAAACTATTAACACAAAGACACAAGAGAACAGCTGAGCCCACAGTGCCCAAACTTCTGACCCATAGAAATGCAAAATAATAAATGAGTGTTGTTTTAAGGCACTATATTTGTGATAACATGTATGGCAGTAATTTAAAAACAAATTTTAAAATACAGAATAGAACAGGGAAATGAAATTTAAGCACTGACCAGTCCCATTGAGGATAGAGGGAAATATAAATGATTTCACACTTAGCAGAGCTTTGGTGAAGATGCAGCCACCATAAAAACTGGAATGAAGAAAACAGCTAATTTTTTTAATGAGTTCTTATAGACTGAGTGTGAGCTTGGATATGTCTGGAATCTCTAAGGGCCTCAAACAGGAGAATAAGGTAGAGGAAGACCATTACTGGAGGAATTTGATACCTGGGTGCACTTAGAGTGTAGCACAAACAAAACTCAACCAAACTCAACTCTTCACTAGATGTGACTCAAATCATCATAATAATGTCTTGAGGGAAGAATAGGTGTGTTCATCTCTGGGCATAAATGCTGCTTACCTCAGTCTCTGCTGTCACGTTCACAATGTCCAGAATTTATTCAAAAACTACGAGATAAAAAAAACATCAAGGAAAAACAACCCACTGACAAGAGGAAAGCAGTTACAGAACCAGATTCAAAGATGACCCAGGGGTTGAAATTTTTAGACAGAGGTTTCAAAATAATTATATTAAAATAATTATGCTAAATAATCTAGTTAGAGATGTGGAAAAAGTGCCTGAATGGACCAGAAAATTCAGAAACGAAGGAAACTTTAAAAAAAGAATCCAAATGGAAATGCAAGAAATAATTTTACAAAACACGATCAGAGATGAAGGATTGCTTTGATGGGTTTATTAGCGTACTATACAGCAAAAGAAAGAATCAGTAAAAGGGAAAACAGGTTAATTAGTATAAATTATGTAGACTGAAAAACAAAGAAAAATGGTGAAAAAAAAGAGCATCCAAGACCTGTGGTCTAACATACATATAACTGGGGTTCCAGAAGATTAACAGAAAGAGATAGTGAGATAATAGATGATAGAGATAGATAGATAGATAGATAGATAGATAGATAGATAGATAGATAGACAGATAGATAGATAGAATTGCTGAGAATTTTCCAAATTTAATAAGAAGCATGCCATAAATCCAAGTTCAGAGAAACCCATACAGGAAACACACACACACACACCACCTAGATACATCACGGTTAAGCTTCCGGAAACCAGAGATTAAAAATATTGAAAGCAGCCAGAGAAAAAGAAACATTGCATACAGAATTATAGATAAGAATTATAGATAACTTCTCATCAGAAGCTCTGTAGTCTCAAAGAAAATGGAGGGTTATCTTTAAATATATATATAAATATATAAATATATATTTATATATATATAAATATATATATATAAATATATATTTATATATATAAATATATATAAATATATATGAATATATAATATATAAATATATATAATATATAAATATATATAACATATAAATATATATAATATATAATATATAATATATAAATATATATAAATATATAATATATATAAAAACATATAAATATATATAAATATATATAAATATATATATTATTTCAACCAATAATTCTACACCCAGAAAAATTCTCTTTCAAAAGCAAGCGTGAAATAAATTTTTCAGATCAATAAAAGTTGACTTGCACTACAGAAAATGTTAAAGGAACTTTTTCATGCAGATGGACCATAATACCTAGTAGAAATTCAGTGCTACCACAGAAAAGGACACCAGAAATGGTGAGAATTAGGGTAAACATGAAATATTTTTCTCACCGTCATCTCTTTTAAATATAATTGCCTATCAAAAGAGAATATAGTAACAATGTATTGGAGATTTATAACACATGTGCAAGTGCAGCTTATGGCAACAGTAGCACAAGGGACAGGAGGAAGGAAAGGAAAATATTCTGTTATAACAGTATTCCTCTGCAGGTGAAGAAATATAATATCATATGAAGTGGGACTGTAATAAGTTAAAGATGGAAACTGTATATGCTAGAGCAATCATTATAAAAATAAAAAAGGAGAGATTACTAGTAAGTCAATAATGGAGATAAAATGGAATCGTAAAAAATCACTTAATTGATACAAAAGAAGGCTGGAAAGGAGAGACAACAAAGAAGAGATGTGACAAAAAGACAATAAAAAGCAAGCTAGTTTATTTAAATTTAACCATGTAAATAACTCTATCAAATGTAACTGCTCTAATTCTAGAAAAGGCAAAATTGGAGGAATTAAAAGCAGACTGGGGGATGCCAAGGGCTGAGGGTCAGGGGAGAGGATTCACTACATGCTGATTGTGGTGGTGGTTTCATGAATATATGCAGTTGTCAACATCCATAGAACCGTACAACACAAAGGTGGCTTTTTGTATAAATTATGCCTCAATAAACTTCTTTCAAAAATTATAAATAACCTCAACACTTCAGTTAAAAGAGAGGAGACACACGCTTGGGAGAGTGGTTACTGAAGGGTCAGCTACAATCCCTGCTGCCCAGGAAAGGTCAGTCCCCCAAGAGGAAAGACACCCATGACATTGCTAGCAGTAACTTGACTGGGGATCTGAAATCTCAGATTTCAGATGACAGGTTCTTGGCGGAAGAGCGAGCACTTTGGATGCCAGACCTGGGTTGGAAAGAAAATCCACACAGGCTGGAGCCCGAGCCAGACTCACAGGACGGTATTTCAATGTAAATGTGAATTTAGCATGTAGTGCAAGGCTCTGAGCTGAGATGAGAAAAACAAATCAAGGCACAGGTAGGGAAGGGAGCCAGGCCTTGAGAAGGGAGCTCAGTGTGGACCCTGGAGGGATGTCCCTCATGGCACCTGTCTCTTTGCTGCCCTCCCCACCCCCAGGCCAAACCCTTCCCAGCCAAGGCTCTTCCCAGGAGATAGAGGGTCCTAAAATCTGGCTAGCTTAATAAGAGCAGCAACAACAATAATAATGGTAATACCCACCAGTTATTGAGTGATTTCCAGGTGTTAAATACTCACATGAGATTTGTCCTCCCAACAACCATTCGAGGTTGCTATTATTAGCACCATTTTACAGGACAGAAAACTGGGGCTCAGAAAACACACATCTAGTAAGTGGCAGAGGTAAGATTTGAACTTTGGTCTATCTGACTCCAAAGCCAACACACTTCTCTGCATATTTTGCTGCCTTTTAGGGCATTTTAATACAGGTATGGAGTCTAGAAAAAGGGAAGTGAGAGTCTTATATGACTGGCAGGCTCAGACCTACATGCAATTCTGAGGAACAAACCCAGATGGTCATGGATAAGCTGAACCTTGTCTAAAGTGCCTCCAGACTGAGAAAGCCATGGGAACCAGCTCACATGGATTAACTTAATAAAGTTTTCTTAGATTGATCTTATGTTCTAATGACTGGAGAGAGAATAATGAATATCAACAAAGTCCCTGTTCTCATGGAGTTTACATCTGTGAGATATAGACAGTAATACTGCACATGCATACGTTCACACACACAGACACACACACACACAGATTGGTTAGTACTTTTTGTTAAATACTTAGAAGTGAAGTTGCTGGGCTATAAGGTGGTTGTCTATAGAAACTGCCAAACTATTTTCCAAAATAGTTGTATCACTTTGCACTCCCACCAGCAGTGTATGAGAATTCCAGCTGCTCCACATCCTTACCAACATTTGGTATTGTCAGGATTCTTAATTTCAGCCATGAATGCCATCTCATTATATTTTCAATTTACATATCCCTGATGTAACACATATATTCATATATATGTTTTATATATAAATATATATTCATATATATGTTTTTATATATATATTCATATATATGTTTTTATATATAAATATATATTCATATCTGTTTTATATATAAGTATATACTCATATGTTTTATATATAAATATATATTCACATATATGTTTATATATAAATATATATTCACATATGTTTTATATATAAATATATATTCACATATGTTTTATATATAAATATATATTCACATATATGTTATATATAAATATATATTCACATATATGTTATATATAATATATATTACATATATGTTATATATAAATATATATTCACATATATGTTATATATAAATATATATTCACATATATGTTTTATATATAAATATATATTACATATATGTTATATATATATATTACATATATGTTATATATAAATATATATTACATATATGTTATATATAAATATATATTCACATATATGTTATATATAAATATATATTCACATGTTTTATGTATAAATATATATTCACATATATGTTTTATATATAAATATATATTCACATATGTTTTATATATGAATATATATTCATATATGTTTTATATATGAATATATATTCATATATGTTTTATATATGAATATATATTCACATGTATGTTTTATATATGAATATATATTCACATGTATGTTTTATATATGAATATATATTCACATGTATGTTTTATATATAAATATATATTCATGTTTCGTATATGTTTATATATTAAATATATAAATATGTTATATATTCATATATAAAACATATGTGTTACATATATTTAAAAATATATAAATAAAATTTAATATAATAAAATATAAAAATATAGTATGTTATATATGTTTTATATATTATATATATATATAATCTTTGACCCTGGCTCAGTGTATTTGTTGGGAAATAAATCAGCTATTAATTGGAATCTGAAAGACAGTGGCTTCAAGAAAGATTTGTTTTTCCCTCATGTAAGAAAATTCTGGATTTAAGAATTTCAGGACTTCTATGGTAGCTTCATGCACAATTTTGTCAATATCCCAGGCACCCATTTCGTTTTTGTTCTATTGACCAAAACACATGAGTTCATTCTTGTGTCATGAACACAACACAGCTCTAGCCAGAGCTCTGCTGAAGCTCTAGCAATCACAGCCCCATTATAGGCATAAAGAAAAAAGGAAGGGGGAGAGCAAAGAGGCTCCTGCCAGCTGCAAAAGCTGTCATCTAAGAGCTTCCCTAGGAGATGCACCCATGACTTCCACTCACATTTCACCGTGAAATATATGCAACCATATAAAAAAAGAATGAAACCATGTCTTTTTGGAACAGCAGGGATGCAGCTAGAGGCCATTGTCCTAAGCGAACTGATGCAGAAGCAGAAAACCAAGTATCACAGGCTCTCACTTATAAATGGGAGCCAAATCTTGGGTTCACATGGACATAAATACGGGAACAACAGACCCTGGAGACTCCAAAAGGAGGGATTTTTGAGGGGGAGGCAAGGGCTGAAAACTTCCTATTGGGTACTATGTTCGCTATCTGGTGATGGGGTCAATAGAAGCCCAAAGCTCAGCACCATGCGATATACCCTTGTTAACAAACCTGCACATGTACCCCCAAATCTAAAATAAAAATGAAAATTAAAAAAATAATAATTGCTGCCCAACAAATATTTGTCATTGAGTATGGTCTCCGGCCAAAGCCAGGCTCAAATTGTCCCACCTCTTGGATTCTGTGTTCTCACAAATACTATGGTGGTTATAGGCATAGAGTCTGAAGTCAGACTTCCTAGGTTTGAATCCTTGCTCTGCCACTTACTAGCAAGGTGACTTTAAGTAAGTTATTTAACCTCTCTGTGCCTCAGTTTCCCCATATATAAAATGTAGATAGTAACAGTAACTACCTCAACAAAAGAGTGGGGTGAGTAATATACCTTAGGAAGACAGATGGACATGCCAACCAAACTGGCATTCTGCAACTAAGGGAGAAGGGGCAATGGGATCATAGGAGATGACTGGCAGCCTGTGCCCCAACCAGAACAGGAATACTTGAATGTGGACCAGGAGACCCTGAGAGCAAAGCTCGATCCTAGAGGTTAATCCAAGAAGCCCCCTCACGGGGTGAGGAGGTATAGAAAGTTTTTCTCACCTACATCCATTTAAACGCTTAAACTAATATATTATTAGATGTTCATTGCAGAAAAAATGGAAAGCATAAAAAATCAGAAAAGAAAATTAAAATTCCCCACCAATGATAACAGCCATTGGTATTTTTACATGCATCCTTCTGAGTTGTATTAGTCCCATGTATATATAAAGAAAAGTTGGAATGTACTTTATAGCCAGCTTTATATGCTGCTTTTTTCTCTAGCTCTTATAAATGCTTATTTATAAGCATTTTCTCAACATAAATTACTTTTGAAGGTTTCATTTGATGGCCACGATATGCCATCACAATTATTTTTCAGTCATAATTTATGTAGCTGATCTTCATTGTTACACACATGGATGTTCCCCACCATGTGGCTGCCATAAATGATTCTCCAATGACCAACTCTACACATAGATCCTTGTCTTCATCTCTGATTATTTCCTTCTGATAGCTTTCTGGTCTCATCAGGTCAAAGGATATGGGCATTTTTAAGGCTTTGATATGTGTTATGAAATTGCCCTCCTGCTAAGGTGGCCTGGGTTCCACTCCCCATGAAGGCTCAACAGGTTTCTGAGGTCTCCCTCACACCTCCTTCAGCATCCTCTCTCTCACTTTCCTGCCTCAGCCTCTTCTCCCTGGGTTCCCTTGTGAAACACAATAGTAAAGGATTATATTATCAAATATTTAATTATGTATGTATCTGAAAATATTTTAAAAGTCAACATAATTACTCTATTTCCATTAGTTTGATTTGCAGCAAATTATGCATTTAGTGTGAAGTTGGAGGTGCCTTGCTGGTTGGAGTGCAGATAGCATTTGGCTGTCTATAATGGGCGGGCGCTGGTGACAACAGCTCAGGCTGGTAAAGCCGTATCAGGTCCTTGCAGAGGCAGGGCTTCCTCCCAGCTGGGGAGCCTCAGTACCTTGGAGCTCTGAAATCACACCAACACCACAGATGACCCTGGGGACTGGGTGTCTTAGTTATCTATTCTTGCATAACAAACAACCCCAAAACTTGTGGTTGCTGAAAGCAATAAATATTTACTGTCTCACAGCTTCTGTGGGAGTGTCTCCATCCGTGGCCAGCAGCTCAGGCTCAGGGTCTCCCAAGAAGCTGCAATCAAGGTGGCCCCATGGCCGCAGTCAACTCAGGCTTGACTCAGGGAGGAAGTATCTGCCTCCATCCTTACTCACACGATCTCTCCAAAGGGCTGCTTCAGGACGTGACAGCTGGCTTCTCCCTGAGCAGACAATTCCAGAGAAGCACTCAGGTCGGCACCCAAGGTTTTCCCATCCTTTTGGCATAGAAGTTAGAATTGAGTCAGTAATCCAGCCCAGCTCGAGGGAAGTGAGTATGAAGGGTCAGGGGTCATTGAGAGCCATCTTCAGGGCTGCCTCACACACTGGAAGAGGGAGGGAGGTGGGCGTTGACCATCCCGTTGGAAGTTTGGGATGTCTGAAGAGGGAGAAAGCGCTGTTTCCAGGTCATCCCAGGTCAAAGCCAGAGGAGCCGCTCCAAGTCATACCCTATGCTGGACGCCATCCTCCCAAAGCCGAGAGTTGCAACTCAACAGTTTAAAGCAGGGCTTTGACACAATCAGCCTTGCCTTTTGAGAAGCTCACTCCAGCCACCTTGCAGGGAGCGAGATATGGGGCACGAGGGTGAGGAAGGATGGCTGACGCAGGCGCTTGTGCGCCCGGGTATCCTAACCACCTCTGCGTTCACCTGCGCCCTGAACACTCCCCTCTGCGGCTCCAGGGTCCTGGGGCGAGACCAGCCTAGGGCAGGGCAGCGCGGGGAGCCAGGGGTCCGACACCCAGGAGAGGCTCTCACAGCGAGGGACGGGCATTGGCGGATAAATGCCCGGCTCCCCTCGAGGGGCAGAATCAGTACCCCAGACACGGTCCCAGAGATGGACCCAGGATCTGAGCGCAGCCTCCTCACTGTGATTCAGCCTCTCCCCGCCCCGCTATCCCCTCCCCACTGTGCCTCCTGGGGGTCACCTCCAAAATCAGCCGCCTATGCCTTGGAGGGACCCCACCCAGACAGAAGGGATCACTCCAGGGCAGAGCCCTGGATTAGAGGAGAGTAGAGGAGAGTAGAGGTGAGGGCTTAAGAGACGCTGGGAGGGGGCTGGCGGACTGCGATGGACAGAGGTGGGGAGAGAGAGCAGAGCCACCCAGGTGGATGAGCAAGTGAAAGTGCTCTCTTCCCCTCATCTATGTATATGTACCAAAAATTTTGTATGCACCCATCTAACACCCCGTCAAGACACAGCGCATTTCCATTACACCAATAACGTCCTTTGTGCCCAATTAGAATCGCCCCCCAATGCCCCCCAATAACACACTCCCCACTCTACCCTCTGGCAACCATTGATCTCTCCACGTTATGGATTAGCTGTGTATGTTGTAGAATTTCGTATAAATGGACTCATACAGTAGGTTTCTAGCTTCTTTCACTCAACGTAATGTTTTTTTGAGATTTATGTATGTTTCTATCTTTATTAGTAGTTTGTGCTTTTTTATTGCTCTGTAATTGCCCATTTTATTCATAGGCCACAATTTGTTTATTCATTCAACCCGTGATGGACAACTGAGTTATTTCCAGGTTTGGACCATTACATATAAAGATGCTATGAAAATAATTGTATAAGTCCATTTGTGGATGAAGATTTTCCTTACTTTTTGGTAAATGCTTAGAAGTGAAGTTGCTGGGATACAGGATGGTTGTATATCTAACTTTATAAGAAAGTGCAAAATGGTTTTTCAAAATCGTTTTACCATTTTACACTCCCAGAAGTATTGTATAAGAATTCCTGTTGTTCCCAATCCTCTTAGTATTGTCAATACATAGTATTGTCAGACTTTTTCATTTTAGCCATGACTGCTATCTCATGGTGTTTTCCATTTACATATCCTGATGTATGATGATAACATTAGCATCATCACATGTGTTTATTGGTATCCATATTTATTTTTTGTGTGAAGTAACTGCTCAAGAAGTTTATCCATGTTTTATTGAGTTGCTTATATTTTTATTATTTGTAGTTCTTTATACATATGTTATATATATAGTACATAAAAATCCATCACCAGGTCTATGCATTCTATTTCCTCCCACTTTGTGACCTGGATTTTCATTTCCTCAATGACATCTTTTGAAGACCAAAAGGTTTTAATCTTGATAAAGTACATTTCATTATTTTTTCTATGTTAATGCCTTTTTTATGCCTAAGAAATCTTTCCTACCCAAAGTCTAGAAGATATTTTTCATTTTTTAATCTATTAGGCTTATAGTGTTAACTTTTACATTAAGTCTATGATCCACTTCAAAATAATATTTTGAATATTATATTTGGTGTTAGGTAGGGGACTGGGTGTGCTATTTTTCTATATGGATAATCAGTTGATTCAGCATCATTTGTTGAAAACACTATCCTTTTTAATGTTGAAAATATTGAATTATATCAGGGTCTGTTTCAGTCATCTCTATTCTATTCCATTGAAATGAATTGAGTTTGTAATTTCAAACCTTTCAAGTCTTTCCTATTGTGAATAGTCCTGCAATAAACATATGTGTGTATATGTCTTTATAGTAGGATGATTTATAACCCTTTTGGTATATACCCAGTAATGGGATTGCTGGGTCAAATGGTATTTCTAGTTCTAGATCCTTGAGGAATCGCCACAGTGTCTTCCACAATGGTTGAACTAATTTACACTCCCACCAACAGTGTAAAAGCATTTCTATTTCTCCACATCCTCTCCAGCATCTGTTGTTTCCTGATTTTTTAAATGATCGACATTCTAACTGGCATGAGATAGTATCTCATTGTGGTTTTGATCTGCATTTCTTTAATGACCATTGATGATGAGCTTTTTTTCATATGTTTGTTGGCCACATAAACGTCTTCTTTTGAAAAGTGTCTATTCATATTCTTTGCCCACTTTTTGACGGGGTTGTTTTTTTCTTGTAAATTTGTTTAAGTTTCTTGTAGATTCTGGATATTAGCCCTTTGTCAGATGGATAGATTGCAAAAATTTTCTCCCATTCTGTAGGTTGCCTGTTCACTCTGATGATAGTTTCTTTTGCTGTGCAGAAGCTCTTTAATTTAATTAGATCCCATTTGTCAATTGTGGCTTTTGTTGCAATCGCTTTTGCTGTTTTAGTCATGAAGTCTTTGCCCATGCCTATGTCCTCAATGGTATTGCCTAGGTTTTCTTCTAGGGTTTTTATGGTTTTAGGTCTTACATTTAAATCTTTAATCCATCTTGAGTTAATTTTTGTATAAGTTGTAAGGAAGGGGTCCAGTTTCAGTTTTCTGCATATTGCTAGCCAGTTTTCCCAACACTATTTATTAAATAGGGAATGTTTTCCCCATGCTTGTTTTTGTCAGATAAAAATGTCATTTCTGAATATGGAGAGTTTTGCTTCAATATTGTGAAACTCTAAGCTTTTCATTTCTTTCTTGTCTTATTAAACTGGCTAGGACCTCCAGTAAAATATTGATTAGAAGTGATTAAGATGAACGTCCTTGAATTTTTCCTAACAGGGTGGGGCATTCAATCTTTAACTACTAAGCATAATGTTAGCTATACATTTTCCATAGATGTTCTTTATAAGGAATTTCCCTTCTATTCTTACTTTGCTGAGAGTTTTTATCATGAGTGTGTATTGAATTTTGTTAGACGCATTTTCAGCATCTATTAAGATGATCATATTTTTTTCCTTTATTCTGTTAATGTAGAAAATTGATTGACAGGATCTCACTCTGTCACTCAGACTGGAGTGCAGTGGCACACTCTCAGCTCACTGCAACCTCCACCTTCCAGGCTCAAGCAATCCTCCCACCTTAGCCTCCTGAGTAGCTGGGACTACAGATGTGCATCACCACGCCCAGCTAGTTTTTGCTGTTGTTTTGTATTTTTTGTACAGATGAGGTTTCACCATGTTTCCCAGCCTGGTCTCGAACCCCTGGGCTCAAGTGATCTGCCTGCCTTGGCCCCCCAGAGTGCTGGGACTACAGGCATGAGTCACCACGCCTGGCCTTACCTTGTATTCTTTAGATAGACTCCACTTGTTCATGATATATTCTCCTTTTTATATATTTCTGAATTCAATTTGCTAATACTTGTTAACAACTTTTGCATTGATACTCTTGAGATTTTTTTAATGTCTTTGTCAGATTTTTGTGTCAAGGTTATGATGACCTCATAACAACTTAAGAAGTGTTTCCTCTTCTTCCATTATCTGAAATAATTTGTATAAGGTTAGTATTATTTCTTCCTTAAATGTCAGATGGAATTCAACAGTGAAGCCATTCAAGCCTGAAGCTTTCATTGTAGAAAGTTTTGAAATTACAAATTCAATTCATTTCATAAATATAGGGCTATTCAGTGCTTCTATTTCTTCTGCTGCCAGTTTTGGTAAGTTGTGTTTTTCAAAAAACTTGCACACTTCATTGAAGTTGTTGAATTTATTTGCACAAGGTTACTTATAATAATCTCTTATTACCATATTAATGACTACATTATTGTAATGATGTCCCCTTTATCATTTCTGTTATTAGAAATTTTTTGTTTTCCCTCTTTTTTGCTGTTGTTATGGTTGTTATTTTCCTAAGGGCTTATCAATTTTATTAATCTTTTAAGAGAACAAGTTTCTGCCTTTGTTGGTATTGTCTATTGTCTGTTTTCTATTATATTGATTTCTTTCCTTTTCCTAGTTTCTTAAGATACTTAGATCATTGATTTTAAACTGTGTTCATTTCCTAATATAAGGATTTAACCTCAATAATTCACTTTAAAGTATCTCTTAGCTGCATCCCACAAATTTTGATATTCTGTTTTTATTACCACTGAGTTCTGAATGTTTTCTAATCTCTCTTATGATTTCTTTATTGATCCATGGGTTATTTAGACATGTATTGTTTAATTTTCAAATATGTATTAGGTTTTAGATGCATTATTGTCATTAATTTCTAATTTAATTTCATTGCAAATGAAGAAAATACTCTGTATAACTCCAATTCTTTTACACTTATTGGTATGTTTTTTATAGCCCAGCACATGGTCTATGTTGGTGAACATTCCATGTGCATTTATCAAGAAAATGTAATTGGCAATTGTTGAGCATAGTATCCTATTAATTTAAATTAGTTCAAGGGCAGAGGACTGCCTCACAGGATGGGGCGAAGCCTCCCACAGTTTAGTCTTCCTGAGCCTGTCAGTGTCCATCACACTGGGGACACCTCTGCCGAAGCCACAGGACTGAGGTGAGATCTCTTTACAAGTCTGAGGACATTGCAGGCACATGTGGGCACCTGGACACAGAGATGTACAGACACCCAGAGCAAGAGAATCACTTAGGTGCATACCTATAAAGAGAAACTAGTTAACATGCAGACTAATAGTTGAATGAAAAGACCAACATGGCCGGGCATGGTGGTGCACACCTATAATCCCAGCAATCTGAGAAGCCAAGGCGGGAGGATCACTTGAGGCCAGAGTTTGAAACCAGCCTGTGCCACATAGTGAGACCCAGTCTCTACTAAAAATTAAAAAAAACAATTAGCTGGGCATGATGGTGTACACCTGTAGTTGTAGCTACTTGGGAGGCTGAGGCAGAAGGATTAGGATCACTTAAGCCTAGGAGTTTGAGGCCACAGTGAGCTATGAGCGCACCACAGCACTCCAGCCTGGAAAACAGTGAGATCCTGCTTCTAAAAGAAAAAGACCCACAAACCAACCCTCTCCAGACAGACACTCAAACACATACCGAAGATCAGAGCCACAAAGTGACAGATATAATACACAGACAACTCATACACAGACACTTAAAGACACCCAGCCACACAGGCCCAAGCACAGCAACACCTGGGCCCAGGTAGACCCCAGACCCAAGCTGATTGACACAGACATACATGTACACATACATAAACACATACAAACTGGTGACAAAAAATTCAACACAAACATACAGAAATCAGAAATACACGGAGAGCAGAAATACATAATCACACAAATGTACAAATACAGAACGCTGTACACAGAAATAGACAATGAAACAGACACAGCTCTGCAGCCACAGAGAACCCATCTATGAGAACACTCTGAATCATGCTTACAATCAAAAGATAGGGAGGCATCGGCTTCTATTATCAATCACAGGAATAAATCATAAGCAAACAGATGAGGCTGCACAAACACACACAAACTCAACACGCACATTCATAAACACTCAGACATACCTAGACCCAGGATCCTGTGGCTCACATACAAGCACATGTGTATCCACAAAAATGGACCCAGCTGCAGACTCACACAGGTGTATGTATGAACACAGCACCACTGTGGACATGTAAACACCTGCAGGTCATCCACGCACAGACGTACAGACTCCAGTGTGATTTTCCACCCAGATACAGAGGCAGTCTCAGGCTATGACATCCCCTGGGGAGCAGAAACATCCACAGTGGGGTGGAGGTGGCACTAACCTGGTGGATCTAGAACAGGAAAGGGACCATCCTGTGGATCTAGAACAGGAAAGGGACCATCATTGAATGGGGGATGATGTAAGGCAGAAGCTGGTCATCTCTGTTCTGGGGCTCCCCTGGGCTATCCCCAGAGAACCCTGTGTGATCTGAACTCCTGGGGCTGGGGGCAGGAAGCTTATGCCACTCAGAGGGAAGTGGCCACCTTCACCACCCCACAGTGTTTCTCCCTCCCGCCAGGCTTGCGCCCTCCTGCCAGACCCCTCAGCCCTGCCCCCACCATCCAGCACACCCAGGGGGCCCAAGGAACCCTGCCCACTCCGTGTCTCTGAGCAAGCTGGCTACACGGTCAAGCTGAGAGCCTGTGTGGAGTGTGTGTGTCACTCCGGCCTCAGAGAAGCCCTCCCTGATGCCCCCATCCCATACTGTGAAGGTGGATTCTTGATCCATTACTCTAGTTTAGTTTCCTTATAGCCCCATCAACACTTGAGAGGACCTTGCACCTTCGATTCATTTACTTGCTTATTGTTCCTCTCCCCCAACTTTGACCTCAGGGGCCTTGTTTATCACATCCATTGCTGTGTCCCCAGCATCTCAAACTGTGATTGATGCAGATTAGGGGCTCAAAATTATGATTGATTGAGTGAGTGAATATGTAGGTCACAGCTACAGGTGCAGAGTTATACTCAGCCATCCTCCACTTACTCAGAAGTCAGG
Organism: Gorilla gorilla gorilla; assembly: GCF_029281585.2. Taxonomy (NCBI): domain Eukaryota; kingdom Metazoa; phylum Chordata; class Mammalia; order Primates; family Hominidae; genus Gorilla; species Gorilla gorilla. Next base: position 210,186,761 of record NC_073224.2, read on the forward strand.
TATCTGGCAGCTTCTGCTCTCTGGAAACAAACAACAAACTCAAAAGGCTCAGGAGCTATCAAAATGCAAGCCATGTTCCAAAACATTCATTTTATAATGATTATTATTTTAATCAGAAGGGCTCCCTTCTTGTCCTCACTCAGAAAGTATGGAGGCTCCTCCTGCAGGCAGGGTTCTTACATGCCTGGTGATCTGTTAGCCCAGCAGGGCAGGTTAGAGGTAGGGCATGAGGAGGGGTGGGGCCTGCTAGCAGAAAGTACACAGAAACCTGCAGGAAGAGACATCTGGGGCCCAGGAGACTCCAGAAGAGGGTGGGTTGCAGGCTGAACCCAAAGTGTGGTGACATTGCTGGAGACACCCTGGGGGCAAGAGCACATAGAGCTGAGAGTGAGTGAGACCCTCTGGGGGCCTGGAGCAAAGCTTAAATTATGTTCTGCCATGCCTATTCCAGAAATGGGAATGTGAAGTACACTTTATCATCCATTTTTAAATAGGTTGGCTCAATGCAGAAAAACAAGCAGAAGAAATAGTAATCACCTGTCATCTTACCTGCAGAGATGCCACAGTGGGGAGCACATGGGACAGCAGGTGTCGGTTCTGCTCCTCCATTTTGGTGCTATTAAAGGAGCTTCACAATCATGGCTTTTATTGGCTGCACAATATTCCATCACAAGGATTTGCGACAATTACCCATCGCTTTCCCTATTGGACATTAGGGTTGTTTCCAAGTATTGGCTGTTATCTTCAATGCTGCAGTGAACATCCTTGTATATAAAGCTCAGTACTTAGCCTTCACTGTGCTTTCTGATGGCAGAACTGCTATGTTAAAAAAAAAAGGTAAACAATTTTAAAGGTTATGATACATACTGTGGAATTTACAAACTCATAGTCATATCAGGACATTTTCACATTTTAGATGCTAAATTAAATGTTAACGCTCATTGTTTAGAAAACTCACTCAGTTTGAAACCTTGTTCCTGGATTGTAGTCTACTGGGAACAGAATCCTGGGTGGTCTGACTTCTACATGTGAGTATGTGTACGTGTGTGTGTGTGTGTGTGTGTGTGTGTGTGTGTGTGTGTGTGTGCATGTATGTCCAACACTCTTTCCAGGTGCATGGTGTATTGGTGTATTTTTCGTCCATCATGTCACTGGTACTATCCAATCCTCTATTACTTCCATTTTACAGGTAAAAAAACTGAGGCACAGAGGTGTATATCATGCAGTAGAAAGTAACCTGGGCTTTGGGGGAAGACACACCTGGGTTCTAATCCCAGCTCCTCTGGTGGGTGAGCTCTGCCCGTGTCTTCCCCTGTATCTTTGAGCCTGTCTTGTATATAAAATGGGGACAGAGCACCTGTCTGTCATGGAGATCAAGTGAGAGGGTGGATGGGAAGCTTCTGCACAATCTGGGCCCATAGTAGGTACTCAAGCAAAGGGAGCTGTGGTCATTTTGAGGAAAGTCACTTTCTCAAAGTCCCAAGAAGCAAGACACGGATCCCTGTCTCTTAACTCCAAGCTCAGTGTCTGTCCTAAGCACCCAGGCTTTTGCACCTCAGGCCTGAGGAGGAGAGACCTTGGATAACCCTCCGTATGGGGTTGTCCACACTGGGACCCAGAGGCTTACTCTGCTGAGCACCAAAAGAAGACAGCTCCCCCTGCCTAAGCTAACCTTTAATGCAATACAGCCCAATGAGGCAATGGTCATCCTGTGACCCACTAGGTCTGGAAGACCTTTTCACATTGAACTGAACCTCAGCCTGTCTCAGTGTCCTCCCAGCCTGGTATCTGGACATCCTGCACTCCCTCAGATCCTGGACCATGGGGACCAGGCAAAATTTGCTGACCGCAAGGATGAGAGGGCTCTTCCTCCACTCAGGTCTCTGGGAAAGTTAATCCAGCTGCCAGGGAAGCCAGGCCATTCTGGGTAATGGATGCCTCTTTTTAATGCTCTCTGGGAGATGGGTCCTGCCTTAATCTGCTGCAGTGCCATTAAGAGAGAAAACATTAACTCCATGGGGCTCCTGATGGCCTTCAGAAACTGCAAGTTAAACACTAACCAGGAAGGGCTGCTCAAGACTTAACCCTCCCCTTCCTAGCACAGGCCAAGGTGTCAGACAGACAGCTCTGCAGAGCACTGGCCTGGGTTCCCAGGGACCCTGGGTCCTGTTTCCAGGCTCTTTTCAGCCTGGGGAACAAGTGAATGTGAGGAAAGAGGGACCACAGAGGGAGAGAAGAAGCCTTGAGGCTCTCGGTCCAGGTGTTTGGAGGTGCCCCCACCACCTACCCCAGAGCTGGTTAGAAAGCAGAGCACTTAGAGGCTAGGTTAGGGCTGGTGACTTTAGGCCACTCTCTTAACCTCTCTGTTTGCTGGATTCCTACAGGGTGGGGGCTGGATGGGCTCCATCTCTCCAGGTAAAGCCTGGTGGTCTTCTCCAAGAGGGGTGGCATGTCCTAAACCCGCCATGTCCCTGCACCAAAGCCTGCTCCCTGCTAAGACCACACGTGACCTGGTGGAGAGGCCACCTGTAGGGCAGAGGAGAGCAGCTGACCTGGATGAGCTGGCAGAGGGGCAGGAGTCCCTGGTACAGAGCGTCCCTGGGTCCCCCACACTGCGCTGGGGCTCCACACACACAAAATGCCGGTTGCAGCCTCACAACCACCCTGTGAGAAGGGGGTGCTGTTCCCCCCACTTCACAACTGACAGCAAGGAGGCTCCAAGTACAGAGGGACCTGTTCAGGTCGAACCCAGATCTGTCCCATTCCAAACCCAAATGCCTTCCCACAAGAGAGGGTGTGGCCTCATTTTGGCCCCTCTCCCTTTTGCGCATGCTCTCTCCCGTCCTCACCTGCCTTCCCCTCCTCTATTCAAAGCCTGCCCAGCTCAAGGCTGGCCTCCTCCAGGAAGTCCTCCCTGATGTCTGACAGCCAAACCCCAAGGGTGCCACCCAGTGAGGCCTCTGGTTGTTCAATTACCCAACACAATTTTGGATTTTGCTGCTGTGAGTACAGATGCAAACATGAGCTCATTTCATTCTGTCCCCAGGCTCATCGATATTTGCTGGGCACTGACTTAGAGCCAGGTGCTGGCTGCAGGGCCTCAGAGGGGATGGGAACAAACATGCACTGAGCTCCTGCAGATGCCCCTCCTGTGCCCAGGGAAGCCCACATGTCCTCCCAGGCAGGCTCCTTGCCCCACTGAGCAGATGAGGAAACTGAGGTCCAGAGAAGGGGAAGAAGCTGCTCAGATTCACTTGGCTGGGATTCAACACCAGACCAGTCCCCAAATCCATACCCACCCCTCCCTACATTCCCTTCCCCAGAACATTTTAAGTTCCCACTGCTGGGGCAGGACTGGCCCTTTGCCCTGGAGCCTCTGGTCACGCAGGTGAGCTCTGCAGCTACAACCACGCAGGGAGGGGAGGGACAGGGTACAGCCTGTAGGGGCCTAAGGTCACCCCTCCATGACACGCCCATCACCTCTGCTCACACTCACCCAGCCTTCAGGCTGTGCCTCCACCTGGGGGCTCAAGGCCCCTCACCAGTTCCCTGACCACCTCCTCCCCCAAGCTATCCCCAGGGCCCAGCCCTGGCTGAAGAAGCAGCCAGAGATAAATTAATGCAGCTTCAGCTCTGGCTCCAGACGATGCTTCTCTCACCTTTCTGGGCTAGTCCCTCACCAGCTCCATCCTCAGAGGAATATAGAAGGACCAGAGGCTGGAGGCTAGTCCTGGCCTTGGGGGGCACAGGCCTGGCCCTAGGACCAGTGCTGGTTGATAAGCCCCATCCCTTGGAGCCCGTGGTGACGTGGCTCAGCATGAAAGGTGATATACATGTGTGTGCAGGTGCGTGTGCACGTGCATGTGGAGCCAGCAAAGCCACCTCTGCCCCCCTGGGCTCTAGACCCAGGCTCCGAGGCTAAGCTGGGGCAGCTGCGGTGAGTTCCCCGTTTGCTGAGGGAGAGGAAGCCTCAGTTATGAACCCCCCTGAGCTGCCACATCCCAGACTTTATTTCCTCTGAGTCAGCCTCCATTTGAAGGGAGGAGAAAGGGAGCCTGACAGAGCGAAAATCAAATTCTAAGTTGCAACAACCAGAAGCGGTCTCCCAAGTGAATTATAACTCTTATTGTTACAGGTAGGGAAACTGAGACCCAGAGAAAGTGCCAGAGTTTCACACAGCCAGTGGTGGCAGAGATAGGACCAGCACTCAGGATTCCTGCCTGCTGCTGCATCCTTGTGAAATGGGTGTGTTTGCATATGTGTGCACGGTTGTGTGCATATGTGTGCCTGTATATGCGTGCATATGCATGCATGGGCATATGTGTGTGTTACTTTGTGGCTATCCTGAGTTGTGTATGTCACTGTGCAGATTGTAGTTTGACCCTCTAAGCCGGTCCCCTTCATCAGGTAACTCTTAGATCATCAGCTGGTGGGGGCCGTAGGGAGGAAGAAAGGGGAGGTGTGCAGAAAGCCTACTCTTCGGTATTTGGTCTTTAGATTATGGGATGAAAATCAAATTTAAACTCTTTGCAGGGAGGTAATTTTTCCTAATCACTCACCCTGCTGCACGGATCCCCACAACTTGATTATGTCTAACTAGATTAATTGGTTGGAGAGTGATTTCTTTTCTCTAAGAAGAACCGCCACAGAGAAGGGGGGTCATCTGAGCCCCAGTGACTCCCCAGCCCCAAGCAAGTCCCTGGGGCCAGGTGCCTTGTCTCCAGGCCTCCCTCCGGCCTCCCCTCCCTCTGTTTCTCTTTCATCACTGGCTCCTTCTATCACCAAGTCCCTGTCACCATCTGTCTCTGTCTCCCACTGTCCCTGACCCTCTCCTGGTTTGGGCTTCTGTGGTCCTGACTGCGGGGGAGGCCACCGCACTGCGCCCCTGCATTAAAGAGGCTGATGTTCTCCATGAGGGGAGGGGAAAGGCACAGTGTGAAGTGCTCAAGTTCACCTTCTGAAGCAGCTTGGGCTGAGGTGAGGGGGTCACGTGGGCAGCCCCCATAGCCCCATCCTGCGTGCCACCAATATCCTGGTTTCCAAAGCCTTTAAACTACATAGAGTTTTACAGTTTGCATGGGCTGGATGCAGCCTGAGTGCCCACACAGGGGGCTGCAGGGCCAGGCTGGGCCAGACCAGCTGCGGGGCTCAGGGAGGGCCTGGCTGGAAGAAGGGGGTCTGGGCAGCCCCTCTCTCAGCCTGAGGGAGGCTGAAGGGTCTGCAGTCCCAGTCGCTCCCCCATGGCCAAGCTGGCACTTCCCTCCAACAGGCACAGAATCCCGGGCCCCAGACACCTGCTCCTTCCTGGAGCTCAGCACCACCTTCCTTTCAGAACACTGGGCCTGGGCCTGTCCTCAGCTGCTGCTGCCCTGCAGCCCCTGCTGGGGGTCTTCCAGCCTTGCCTCCCTGGGGTCTCCCTCCATACCCTCTGTCTACACCGTTCTCACACAGTCCAGGGCACCATCTTCTCTCCCCAGACACTGCACAGCTGCTCCAGTCTCCTGGACCCAGACCCTCCCCCTGCAGTTCACAGGCTGCAGCCAACATGAACAGGCCATGCCCTCTCTCAAAGCCCTTCCACGGCTCCGCTGCTCTGAGGACTAAAATCCCAACAACAGCGTGGACTGCAGGGCCCTCATGAAACGGCCACACAAACCTCTGCAGCCTCGTCTTTCCCACTACCGTCTCACACTCACCCCACAGAGCCCGCTGTGTGCAGACCTCTGCATGTGCTGGGCCGTCTTCCTAGAACACCCTCTCCCAGGCCTGCCTGACGCCAGCTTTCTGCACATCCCTGCTTGAGGGCCAACAGCAGCTGGTGTGTACTGAGAGCTACTGTGTACCAGGCAATGTGCTGTGGGCTTTACATGGTTATCCCATTTAACACCCACAGCAACCCTGCAGGGATAGCTATTATCCATTCCCATTTTACAGAAGAAAAACAGGTTCACACATGAAGCATCTGGCCAAGGTCTCTCATCTGGGAAGTAAATGATGGAGCTGGGATTTGAGTCAGGTCATTTGCACAAGGTCGCTTCTGCCCATCCCAGGCACCTCTTCCTGGGTTCAGGACCCCTCCTCCACACTCCTGTTTCCCCCTCACAAGCATTTCCCTGACTGTTCTAAAACTGCCAGTTTCTCATCTCTCCATGGGGCCTGGGCTGTGAGCTCTCCAGGGCCACCTGGGTCTCACCTGTCTTTGAGGCCCAGAGCCCAGCATGGGACCTGGTACATGGTGGATGCTTGGCCAGGGTCTGCTGACTGGTGAGCTCCAGGGGCAGCCCCACTGGCTGCTAATCAGTCTCCCATAACCCCACCCTGCCTGCCACCAATATCCTGGCTTGCAAAGCCTTTAAACTAAATATAGTTTTATAGTTCATTTGAGTTAATCACAGCTGCCCTTTCTGGAAACCTCTTCCACAAATTGCCTGAAGAGAAGTTGGCAGCCTGCTGGCAGTTCCCCCACCCAGACCTCACCCTACCATAGTGCCCTAGATGCATAGGAGAGGGCAGGAGGGGGACAGGAGGACGGGGCTGGAGAGTGTATGCACACCAGGCCCAGGATTCATTAGGGAGGAGGCTCTGGCCCTTCTGTCTCTGAGTCAGCACAGATGTGGTCTCAAGCAGACAGAGTTATTTTGTCCCTGAGCCCTCAGCGGTGGGCCTGGCACTCAGTGGGAACTCTGGGATGAACATGAAGAAGCCCCCACTCATGTCTCCAGCCTCATTTCCTGCCTGCCCCAGACTCCACTCCCCCCACGCCCCACTCCCTCAGGCCCCAGCTCTCTCCTCTTGCTGGCCCTTCTCCCTGGAGCTCTTTGCTTGCCTTTCACTTGTCTAATTCAGGTACACTCTTTGCTCCTCTGCTCAGGTATCACCCTCTTCCAGGAAGCTTTCCCTGACCCCCAGGAGAGGTCAGGAGCCCCTGCTCAGGGTCCCCACAGTCCCGGGCTTGCTCCTGTTAGTTATTCAGCCCCTGGGTAGTGATAGCAGGTCCACCTATTGTCCCTAACCCCCAACCCTGCTAGACCAGGAGCTCCTTAAGGGCAGGGAGAGCCTCTGGGACAGGCCCAGAGCCACCATGGGGCCTCCCAGAGGAGGTACTTGTCAGTGCCATTGGGGTGTGGGACCCTGGCTACACCATCCCCAGGGTCATGGCAGAGGAGTCAGGATCCAGGAAGGTGGAGGAGCCCAGACCTGGCATGATGAGCCAGAGCTTCCTTCCAGATGATCTCACTCAGGGATCTTCTACATCCATGCCCTAAATCACTGGGTTCCTTACATCATAGAAATGGTAACAGGGGTGGGGGTAGGAAACAATTCCAGGAAACCTAAGCTTTGGCCATAGAGTTCAGAGTCTCTGGGAGGGACTGGCACCTGGCCCCCTGCCCCAGACTCATCCTGGGCATCTGTGGTCTACATCTATGGAAGTGGATCAGCATCAGAGCCCTGGCAGAACCTGCCCAACCCAGCCTCAGCAGACTGCTTCCCATCACAGCTGAGACAACTTGGTCTCACTTGCAGGTTCACTGCCCAAACCCAGACCTGTAGCAGAAGAGTGTGGGGGCTCCATCCCCAGACCCTGAGGCTCCTCACAAATTCTGCACCCTAAGCTTCATTTTCTCTGCCAGACATCCTGTATACACCATCACCAGTCTTCCCCATTCCAATCCTCTCTGCACTCATCACTCACCCACCTGCTGCATATCCGGAACCAGGGATGCAGTGGTAAACAAGGCAAACAAAGTTCCTGCCTCCTTATTACTGAATTTCATGCAGAGAAACAGACAAATAATAACCAATGAAAAAATGCCAAGAAAATGTATAGCATGATGGATGCAGGGGAGGAAATCGAGCAGGGAAGTGTGGTGGAAAAGGGCTTCCTCTCTCTTTGGTCAGCTGCCATCATCTCTCACCTGAACCTTCCAACAGCCTCCTCAATGATCTCCTGACCTCCAGCCTTGACCCCTGAAATCCACATCTGATCACGTCAGTTCCTCACTTCACACTTGTCAGTGGCTCCAGGACGTGGCCTTCAGGAGAAAAATTAAAATCCCACAACAAGGCTTATAAGGCCCTGCCCTTGCCCCCACCCACCCCCAGACCCATTTAGTAGTGCCACTTGCCTTTTAACTCCGTAATCCATCCTTACAGGCCCGATGAAGCAGCTTGGGAATGGTCCCAGAAGTTAGAGATGCATCCTGTGCCCAGAGAACAGCAGACACACAGGTAATGTCAGAGGCAAAAGGTGACATTAGAGTAGATCCTGTGGGACCTTGTGTGCTGTGCTGGGAGTCTTGGGTTTCATCTAATGTGTCCCTTGTCTGCCTTATCTCCCCCAAACTGACTGTAGCTCCATGGGGACAGGGACTGTTTCTCCTTTCTTCCTTTAAGCTCAGGGATGAGTAAAGATTTGATTGAGAGAAAAAGCCAATAAGGACATGGCCTGGTAACAGGACTGTCGGCCCAGGGCTCAGCTAGGGCACCTTATGGGAAAAGAAGTGATCCGATGGCAACTTAAAACATAGAGGGGTTATCAAAAGTAGCCAAAACGAAGGGGCCGGGTTCAAAGAGGACAAACACTGAAGTCAGCCAGAGTTACAGACAGGTGGGTTTCAGCACCGCGGAGAGCTCTGAAGGGATGCCTTCATCTTCGGACTTCCGGGGTCACTCATTTGCTTTTGTCTTCTGAGCGGAATTAGCCGGTTGCTATGGGAAATTTGCCCTTGCAAACTGTATTTTGTGATCAGAAATGAAGGCATAGACTCTGGAGTCAGACTGCTTGTGTTCAGATCCTGGATCTACCACTTACAAATTGTCTGAACTTGGCTGCATTTCTTAACCTCTCTCTATGCCTTGGTTGCTGTGTCCAGCAAGTGAAGATAACAGGGGTACCTTACCTTATAGGACTGTGATGAGAACTAAATGAAATTATGAGAATAAACCACTCAGTATGGAGACTGGTACATAGTCAGTGCTTTGAAAAGTAGTTATTATCCCAAGAGCTTTTGTACTTAATAGGGGAGAGGTGTTGCTTCAGAAGTTGCATTCCTGTCTTCAGTCACCTAACAACCTTGCTGGGGGTTGCATTTTATGGGATATTTGATGGGATATAAAATTTCAAGCCAGATCCTAATACCAACTGCTTTTTTTTTTTTTTTTTTTTTTTTGAGACAGGGTCTCTGTAACCCAGGCTGGAATGTAGTAACCCAATCATAGCTCACTGAAGGCTCAACCTCCCAGGCTCAAGTAACCCTCCTACCCCAGCCTCCCGAGTAGCTGGGACCACAGGCATTCGTCACCATGCCCAGCTATGTTTTTTAATCCTTTGTAGAGATGAGGTCTCACTATGTTGCCCAAGCTGGTCTCAAATGCGTGGGCTTAAACAATCACCCCTCCTCTACCTCCCAAAGTGCTGGGATTACAGGTGTGAGCCACCACGCCTGGCCCAACTGCTTCAAATGAGCTGTGTTACTTTAGGTGAGTCATATAACCTCTCTAAACTTCATTCCTCATGTGAAAATGAGTCTCCTTATTTTATCCATATGGTAAGAATTTTTTTCCTTTTCCCTTTCATCTTCTCTTATTTTCTTTCCCCTTCTTTCCTCCCTACTTCCATCCTTCTTTCCATGAAAATATATTCAAGCACTACTTAGCCAATTAGAAATTAGATAATATATGGGGATATTAGACTATGTGGCATTTAAGGGCCTTTCCAGTCCTGTCTCTGGGTCTTTAGCTCAACCCTTCCAAGAAAGCACTGAGTGTTGAGCCATAATGAGAAGCAAGGCCTTTGGGAAGGCATGGGGGACATCTATGAGAGGAGCTGGATGTTTTTGCTTTGGACATGTCCAGCCTTTTAATCCCTACATTGGATCTCTCCTCTTTTCCAGTTTATGCTCAGGATCCATGGGCCCTCTGCATCAGAAACAAAGTCCTCACTTTTTGCTCGCTCACTGTGCTCCGGCCACACTCGCGTTCTTCTGTAGACTGTGGTTCTGCCCTCCACAGGTCCTCATTACACTCCATGACCTTTGGCAGGAATGTGCATTATCACACAGGACTCTTTCCATTACAAGGGGCAGAAAATCAACTCAGTATAAGCAAAATGAAGAAACTGGTGATACAGGGGTGGAGATTTACTGGCTATTTTTTTTTTAACCTGAAAAGTCCAATCAGGCATGGCTGGGTCCAACAAGTCAAATGATACCTCCTCTTCCCATCTCTTAGCTGGGTTTTCTTTTGCATTGACTTCATTCTCAGGAAGGTTCTACCATCTGAGTTGAAAATGGTCAGAGGTAGCTCCAAATGTACATCGTGCTGGCCTATCATACTTCTTTGCTGATAGTTTAAACAAAAGTCCTTGGTATTTTCCTCTTACTGGGGGGCCTGGCTTGGATCATCTGCCAACCTCCTACCCGACCAGGAGTGACCAGGAGTGGAATTCACTCATTAGCCATGCCTGGCTTGCATGCCCACTCTGGGGTAAGAGCTTGGGGTCAGCCCCACCTACATGCACTGAAAGTGATATAGGAAGCTCTTTCCCAAAGGAAAATTAGAGTGTGTTAAATGAGCAAGAGGAAAGGATGCTGGGCAGATTTAAGATAAAAATAGATGCTCATTGCTTCTCTTCCTTGTTCTCTGGACTGATTCTTGCCCATCCCTCTAGGTTCCAGCTTTTTGCCACTTACGTGGAGAAGAACTTCCTGATTTATTGATCTAAGCCAGGACCTTTCAATCTCTTCATTTCCCTTTTAGCTCTTCATATAATAATAGCTAACATTTATTGAGCACTTTATTTATTGAGACACTGTTCTGAGTGTTTTACATGTATTAATAAATTTAGTTCTCATAACAACCCTATTAGGTAGATGTTTTATGATCTCAATATTCTAGTCAAGGAACTGAGGGCTGTTGAAGTTAGGCAACTCACTCAAGGTCTCACAGCCTTGCAGGGATGGGATCCCAGCCCAGGCCATCACTCTTCAGAGCTTACCTCTAACAAGGCTGTCTACCTTCTTCTATACATCATCATGCAAAGCTCACATGGCCTGACTTGCACTTCCATGTAACATAATTATTTGCTTCGTGTCTGTCTCCTCCACCAGACTGAATCTCACAGAGGCAGGACCCTGTCTGTCTCATCCACTGTGGGTCCCCAGCACTCAATGCCCTGCACAGCACACGGTAGGACTTGGTGTCCTCACTTTTCCAGTGAGAATAATGAGGCTGCCCAACCCTGCCTTCCACGCAAGGGGGCTTTGGAAAGTCAAATACAAAATAATGAAGGGAGCCATCTCTCCTCTTCCCTTCTTCCTTGCTCACTCTCCCTTTCCTTCCCCCTCTCTCCCCTCCTTCCTGCCCTCCCTCATCCTCTCTGCCCCCTCCTGATGCCCTCCCTCCCTCACCCTTCTTTCTCTGCTTCTGTCCTATACTCTCTCCTCTACTTCCCAGACCCCCACTCTGAGCAAATTAAATGATACTGTGGAACCTGTTTCATTTGCATTTGCTCAGGGGCCTTGGTGCCTTCGGCTGCATGTTCATTAAATGGCTCTGTGTAGAGGGATGTAATGAACCGATTTTATTACAACTGTCATCTCTGTCCATCCTAGGGGGCACTTACATATTCATCAGGAAGAAAGAGAACCACAAACCTCAGCTAATAGCACTTGAAGTTCTGGGCTGAGCAGAAGGCTGCCTGAGGCCTATGCTGTGTTTCTGGTGGGGGCAGGGAAGGCAAGGCTGGGCACAGTCAGTGCCTGTCACCGCAGCATCCCCATAACTGTGAATGTCAGAAATTTCATTGGCTTTGACCAGGGTCCAAAATTCCTGATTATTGCAAAGGATCCCAAATTTATCTCTGTACCAGGCATTGCCTATAGAAGAGGTAACTCGCTTGCCATGGGAGAACCACTATTTTATTATATGTGTGTGCTACCTGTGATTATAGTGACAGAGAAATTCATTGAAAAGCAGCATGGGAAAGCATGCTGATGAATGTTTATTCATTGTGCCTTTCCTCACAGAGTCATATCCATGCAAGGTTGGTGATAATGATACGATCAGCCATGTGCACCCAACACTGGACTTGGCGATTTACCTGTATTATCTCATTTATCCCTTACAACAGCCAGATGAGTTACATACTGTTAGTATCCCCATTTTATGGATAAGAAAACTGAGGCTCAGAAATGCCATGCCCAAGGCCACATAGCCAGGACTTTGTGGATTCAGAGTTTGAACCCAGGTCTGCGCAAATCAGCACCTTAACCACTGGGCTCACCACCTGCTGTTTAAAAGGACAGACCCCATCACATAAGGCTTCCACATTTTATTTCATTAATGCTAATTTCCCAAAGGAAAATTAGGGTGTGTTAAGGCAGCAAGTGAAAACGAGGCTGAGCAGATTTAAAATAAAAATGGATGCTCCTTGCTTCTCTTCCTTGTTTCCTGGGCTGATTCCTGCCTGGTCCTAAAAGTCACATACCACAGTGATAAGTGATGGTTTCTGCAGAAGGCCTGCCATCCACTCCAGGGATAATTTGGATTAGACCTTAAAAGCATCTGAGTTGAGGCAATGCATATGTTTGTGGGGGGCATGTGGCGTTGGGGGAGGGGTCATGCACATACATGGGGGTGAAGGAACCTGTCTTGGGACCTGATAGTCTAAGGGGAAATGCAGCTGGGCTGCAATTGCTTTGAGCACTGACTCTGCTTGAAATCTACCAAGTGACAGTCAAGAATTTTAACACACGGTAAATATTATTGAGCACCTGCTGCGTACTAGGCACAGCTCTGGGTTGGTGAGATATAGCAGTGACTAAAACAGACCAATGTCCCTGTCCTCAAGGAGGTGACAATCAGAATGGAACGAACTCATGGCACCCCGTTACTCCCTGGGCTCAATTTATTCATCTGTACAGAGGGCAAGCTGGGTCTCTGCAGCAGGGTCACAAGCTCAAATATCATTAGGGGCCAAGCAGGTAACACAAGTGATAGATGGAGGCAGGTGGGGATCATGGAGAGCCGGGGGCCCTGCACAGAGGCTACTGCACTTGGCTCTAGCCACCGTTGCCTGGTGAAACACAGGCCCAGGATGTCAGTTTCTCAGATGTTACTTTATGAAAAATCTTTAGATTTTACATTTTTATCAACTAATTCAAAAACAAACAAACAAGAAAATAAAACCTATTGTGTAGGCAAAATCCCCACCTGTCCATGGGTGGGTCGGGCCTCCAGAGCTCCTTTTTCCAAAACTGTTCCTTCAGTGACAGAGAAGGAGGGTCTTGCAGAGAGCCTAGTATACGGTAGGGGATGACAATCACGAGACCCCCTTAATGCAGGGGTGCACTGGGCTGTCAGAGTCCAAGCTCCATGAATAGATGGGGCAGCTCAGGGAGAGGTAGGAGGGCAGAACCAATCCTGCCAAGCCTCTGCCTGATGCCCACACTGCTGTGGAGATGGGCAGCCCTGGGCAGGGAGAGGCAAGGATCCAAAGATGGCCCTGGGCCCTCCTGAATCATGCGGTTCAGGGAGCATGTATGTGTGTGCACATGTGCGTATGTGCATGTGTGTGTGAAGGCAGGATAGGGGTCAGAACAGGAGGAGGTCAGGGCAGACCCTGGAGGAAACCACAAGGTCCTTCACAGACCACAGTGATGCAGAGTTAACCTGTAGGGTCTGGAGGGGCCATTAAGAGAAAAGGCTGGACAATGACCATGAAAACCACACCAGCACACAACCGTGAAAAGCTGGCTTTATTAAGACTTTCTGTGTGCCTCCTCTGTTCTAGAACTTTACAGTATTATCTCACTGAATCTTCTCAACAACCTTGGAAGGACTTACTACTATTAACTCATTTTACAAATGAGGAAACTGAAGCAAAAACAGGTTAGGTCACTTCTTCAAGTCACAGTGCTGGTATAGGCCAGGTAGGGATTGAAGCCAGCAGTCAGGCTCCCAAGTCCACACCTTACCCAACTCTACCCCCAGGAGATGGTTCCAAGTGATCACAGCTCTCGTCTGAAGAGGACCTAATGTGCATCTGCCAGGCACCATGCAGGGACTCTGTTTAACCTGCATAACAACCAAGTGAGGGAAGAACCACCCCTCCCACTCACAGGTGAGAGGACTGAGGCTCAGCCACAGAGGGGCTGCCGAGATCTGCCCAGGGCCAGCCCTGGGTCTTGGTTTCTGGTGGGTTCTGGCAGATCTGATGCCAGCTCCCTCCTTGGGGACATTGCCTGCTGTGATGCGGTAGTGCAGGGGATTGTCAGTTTCCGATTAGACTCAGAACCTCCCTTCAGGAGGCCATGGAGCACGCTGGGGTCCTTTGGTCCAGTCTTGACCCTTCCCACTTACTCCCACCAGGTTCTGAGTTCATCCCTACTCCAGAAAGGTCAGACACTGGGTCACCTAACAAGGCCAGAGCCCCTGCCAGTCCCTCCTCACTTTGTTAGAAATCAGGCGCATCACAGACTTCTGCTGACCCTTAGATCACAGCAGAACTTTGGGCCCCAGAGGCCCCTGACTCTGCCAATGGCCCTTTCCAACAGCAAGATTTGTTAACTCATCAGCAGGGAAGCAGCTGCGCTCCAACAACCCCTGGGCTTATGCAGCACCATCTGCGCATCCTGGGTCCCCTGTGGCCGGGCCAGTCTCTGCTCCCGCCAGCACAGCCTGGGCCCAGGCCTTTCCCTCCAGCTGCAGAAGGGGCAGAACCTCAAGAAGAACAAGGTCCAGAACCCCTGGAAGCAGAAGGGCCTGTCCAGGGAAGGGCCCTTGGAGGAATTCTAGGAAGGAGACTTGGAGCAGGTGATCTGGTCAGGAGAGACTCAAACAAGCAAGAAGGGAGAAGATAGATTTGCTGAGCACCTATCATGCAGGGAGCTTCCATGTGACTTCTCATCTAAGCCTCATTACCTATGGAACAGATGTCATTGTCCTCATGTTGCAGATGAGGAAATCAAGTCCCAGAGAGGTCAAGTGACTTTCCCAAGGCCACACAGCTGGCTGTGACAGGGCAGGGACTCAAACTCAGACCCTGGATGAGCCCTAAGTCCATCTTCCTATGTTCTTCTTCCCAGCTACACTGTCGAGATTTGCTCTTCACTGTATGGAGGTTCTGGGGCTGCTTCGACCTCTGTCGCTCCACCCCCACCCTCGTCTGCCCTGCAGCTCCCTGGGGAAGAGAAGCCTCAGTAAATCCCAGACTTCAAGGAGGATCTGAGATGATCCTTCCAGAGAAGCAAACATTTCCCTGCAGAGTAAATCACCAATGCCTCTTAGTAATTGCAGGTGCCGCCGGCCGCCCTCCTTCCCCTGGAAGTTTGTAACTCAAACCTTAGACCTGGATTCACATAACTCTGTCAGGGGATAAATAAGGCAGTAAGCTGGGAGACACGCAGGGAGGAGAGCAGCTGCCCAAGCCGGGCCCTGGGGGGCTTCGGGGATGGAGGTGAGGGGCACAGTGTGGCTGCTGAGGGACCATTGCTCTCACCCATCCAGGGGTTTGGGCCAGAGGCCTCATGGGGTCCCTGCCAACCCAGATATCCTGTGTCTCCTTGGCCCAATGTCTGGGGACAGTGGGGGCAAAGGGTCTGGGCTCAGAGGCTGGAGTAGGGATTGGAAGTCTCCAGCAGCTCTGAGCTAAGCCCTGGCTGGGGCGTTTGGTGGAGCAGAGAGGGCTGGTGGTAGCTGAGGACAGGATGGGATTGGGGATCCCAGCAGGGGCCCTGGGCCAGGGCAGCCAGGAAGAAGCCAGAGGCAGGACTCGGCACCCTGGGCTGGGAGTCAGGGCCTGGTCAGTTCTGGGTCTGCTGTGGACTTGCTGTGTGACCTTGAACAAGTCACTTGGCCTCTCTGAGCCTCAGTTGCCTCATCTGCAAAGTGGAGATGATTCCTGCCCTTAATGCAGGGCTGTTGGGAGGACCTACAGAGGTCAGGGAGGGAAAAGCTAGGTGGGAAGAGCAGCCAGGAGCACAGGGGCGGGGCCTGGCTGCTGACCTGGGTAGGGCCTGGCCCTGCTCCACCCTTCTCTGACCCCAACCTCCTGGTGACTGGCCAGGCCCGGGCGTCCCCGACTCTGAGAATCCAGGTGATTGGAGGTGGTGAGGCCTTTGTGCAAACAAGGCTGCTCCCCACGTCCTCCCACATTTTCCCCAAGATCACTGGGGCTTCCCACATGCAGGCATGCTGGGTTGAGTTTCCCACGTGTTGGCTGAGCTTTGTAAAACATTTGATTTCTCATCTACGTGCACGGCAGCTCTGCTGTCTCTCCCCAGGATCCATGTCACTCCCCAGCTCTGTCACCGACCCTCCCCTGCCTTGTCTCTGGCCCTGCTGACCAGCTGTGTGACTTTGGGTGTGTTGCTTCACCTCTCTGAGCCTCAAATTCCTCCTATGTTGAATGGGGATAAGAATGCCTGCCTCATGGATTTGTCCTGTTTATTTACACATTCCTGTAGTTCTTAAACACATATTTAATATTTTGGATGAGCCTCTTCTGTGCCAGGCCCTGAGGACACAGAGATGGGCAGTGGAGATGAGGTCCTGAGGACACAGAGGTGGGCAGTGGAGACGAGGCCCTGCTCCCACAGAGCTCCCTTGGGAGGGACATCAGGTGCTACGTAGAAGACCTGGCTGGGAAGGTGTCGGTGAAGTTGCAATGTGTTGGCAATGCGGAGTGGACGAGAGATTCACCCAGGAGTACACGGAAGGCCAACAGCACAGCCCAGGCCAGCCTGGCCCCAGAGCCTGCTCATGACTCTGCCCTGCAGTGGCACCTCCCATGCAACCCACTAACTTCCATACCCCACAGCCCAGCAAAGCCGGCCCTTCCTCTGGGAACATCCTGCTCCTATGCCAGGCAGCGGGTCGCAGAAGGCGGTCCAGCCCTGCTGGCTCCTTTTGTCTCCAGGAACCCAGCTCTTAGCCTGGACAGAGAAGGGCCATTTGTCAGGTGTGTTCCCTGGAACAGCAGCCCCTTGGCTCTCTGGCCTGAGCTCCCTGTCTCTCCCCAGTCTCTCCCATCCCCAGAACTTACTGCAGAGTTACCCGAGACTGCATTGGAGGTGGGAGACTTGGAACTGGATCCCTGGATCCCATCTGGGAACCCTCTGCCTGCTCATTGTCTCGTAGCCAGCAGTGAGCATCTCCCCCTCACCATTCTGATGACAACATTTTTAATTATTATAATTATCACCTGAGAAATTGGGTTCCTGCCACAAACAATTAAAATGAAATTTAGCTCAGCTTTGCCCAGCTCGCCTTTCAGGCTTGAATCTGATGGTGAGTTTCATAGCACACCTGGAATAGGAGTCCGAGGTGGTCCCTGAGGGGCCTTCATTCAGGAAGGAGTCTGGGGGTAAGTGTGGATATGAAGACATGCACATGTTGTGCAATTGTGTATGTTCATGTGCTTATACATGAGCAAGTGCGTATACCTGTGTGCATGATCATGTGTGTATTTGAGCAAACGTGACTGCAGGTGTGCATATTTATGTGTGCGTGCCTGTGCATGTAAAGGCATGAGTGTGCATGAGGGGGCACATGGGAGCCTATGTTTGTGGGTCCACCAGTGAGGGGGATGAGGTGAGGCAAGGCGTTCAAATGCAGGCAGCACCTGTCAGGGGTAGGGCATAAGAGACGGAGTCAGAAACATGCCAGGGCAAGGAGGTTGCACTTCCTTATTTTGTTGGCAATAGGGAGCCATGAATGATTTTCGAGCAAGAGTGAGATTATTATAACGGATTGGCCCATGTAATTATGGAAACTGGCGAGTCCAAGTCTGTTGTATGGCCCAGCAGGCAGACATCCAGGAGAGCCAATGCGGCAGTGAAGTCTGAAGGCCGTATGCTGGAGAATTCCTTCTTCCTCAAGTGGACCAATCTTTTTTTCTATTTGCCTTTCAACTGATTGGAGGAGGCTCACCCCACATGATGGAGGTCAGTCTGTTGACTCAAGGTTCACCAATTTAAAAATTGATCTCATCCACAAACACTCCCCAAGTTGGCACAAAATTAACCATCACAAGCTTGACCATACAATAATGAGGTTACACAAGGGAGCAAACCTTGAGTGCTTAACCGTGTGCCCAGCTCTCTACTCAGCATTTCAAATGCTTCTCCTCATTTGACACTCGTAACCTCTCTATGTAGTAAGTTATACGAATGTCCCCTTTTTTCCAGGAAAGCAAAGCTCAGAGAGTTAAGTGACCTAGTATCACACAGCTTGTAAATGGAAAACCCAAGACTTGAACCTGGCACTTCCCGTCCCACAGCCCATGTTCCCAATCCCCACACAGGACTGACATGCCTGGAACCATGGCCATGGGGTGGGGGAGGAGGAGGGGCAGATGCAGAGATCTGAGAGTCCAAGCTGCCAGGGGTGGGAGAAGGCAAGACTGAGAATCAGCCCGGGACTCAAGTAGGGAGAGGTTAAGATGGAGCCAGGTGTGGGGAGAAGACAGTGAAGCCCATTCACATCAGAGATAGAAAAGACAGAGGGTATTTCTCGCCCTCCTCTCTCTCCCAGGTTCATCTAATCTGAAAAACAAATGTGGCTTTCTGTCCATTTCTGATGACTCCTAAGTTTACATCTCCAACCCTAAGCACTGATCTTTGTATCAATATCCATCTAGATGAGCGATGTTGAGGTACAAACATCCTCGAATCTCGGTGGCTTGAAACCACAAGGGCTCATTTTCACTCAGGCTACCTGTCCTTGTCGGTCACCTGGGGCTCCGATTCACTCCATTCTCACTCCACGCATGCTGGTTGTTAAGGCAGAAAGAAAGAGCGAGTGAGGAGAATCACGCACAGCTCTTAAGGGCTCGTTGACTTAGAAAGCGGAGTTGGGGTCCTGATACCCCTAGTAAACTTCATCCCCATCCCTTCTCCACACCCAGTAAGCAGAGAACATGCAGATCACTGGGCATCCAGGTCCTCCAGGGCTGGGGCTAGGGTCAGGCTTTGGAGGGGTGGGGTGGGGAGGAGGAGGGACAGGGCTTTGATTTTCCTGTTATTGTGGGAAACAGGTTGAAAATGAGACTAATGGCAGCTCACTCAGCTGCTGAGCAACTTTAATTCTCTTCATCTGTGATTTCTTTCCTGGTTGCACCTGGATGGCTACTTCTCCTCGTCCCACTCTTATTGAGCTGGGAAAATGGAGAGAGAAAAAATCCCATTCTGATTGGATTCCAGCATCAGCAAAACCACTGGAATGAAATTCACTCGTGGGAGCTAGTGTTCCTGGAGGTTGTGTGAACTAGCACAGTTCAAAAGCATTATAATTTACATTTATGGAGATTTACACGACCCTGTCCATTCACACCACCACCTCGTTTAACCCTCAGCTCCATAGTCACACTTTGAGGACTTGTGCCCTCCTCCACTGCCTCCTGGCTATGTGACCCTAGGCAAGCCCTTCTCTTTTCCTGAGCCCCAGTTTCCTCATCTGCAATATGGGGAAAATAATAGCAAGTCCCTCCAAGTTATGGTGCAGAATCAGGGAGATAATCCTTATAAAGTGCCTGGCATGGGGCCCAGCACAGAAGACAGAAGATGCCTGATCAAAGCAGTGGGCATCACCCCGAGCTGGGGGGTGTGGAGGGGGCTTTCAGATGTGAATACTGGACCCACAGGAGAGGCTGTCATTCCCACAGCCATCATTCGTTTTGTTTGTCCCTTCCAGAATCCCACATGAAGTCCAGAGCTGTCCCACTCCTGTTCTTTGCTGCTTTTTTTTCCTCTACCACGCTTCGACAGTGGGAGTTTAGCCTCAACTAAGTCTCGGGAAATGGATTTTCTGTGTCCGTGAAAACTGACAATTCACCCCAAGAATCACAAAAGACAGTTTTCCTTTCCACTTAGTGACAGGAGCACAGACATTTTGGGGTCTGCTTTGTACTATTATACACAATTCAAACTGCATCACCTGCCCCACTCTACCCTCACCAGCCAGGGGCTCATCAGTGACAATGTAGGAAAATGCAATCGGTACTTTCAAGACATAACTATGTAAAAAGTAATTTCCACCGTACAGTTTTTACCTTTCCTTCTTTTCTTTAAATGACAGTATTTCTTGTTTGCTCTTCTCTCTCAGGACAGATCCACAAAGGAGGATGAATCTACGAAATTCACAAATTTCTGAGAAGTTGTGGCTATTAAAGATGTACTAACCTTAACCTGCAACATGAAATACCACTGAGTGTGAGCATGTAAAACCCAGCAACTTTGCGGTACAGGTAATCTGTCTGTAAGTACCTGCTCCTGACTGGTGCTCACAGCTTCAACTTTAAGCTGTTATGCTCAAGGTAGCGAAATCGGTCTGGCTGGACTGTCAGGAAGCCAGGAGAGGGCCCACTGCACCCTCTCACTTGTTTAGGTTAACTCGGGAGGAGGTTGGGGAAGGCCTCAGTTTTGGATGTTGCTCCTTTGAGCCCAGGCCCCTTTTCTGACCATTCCATCTGTGGGAATCCATGGCCCAGCTCTGGTCCTGGGCTGTGGTCACATGACCAGCACATGCACCTCCATCCCCTGACTGCCAGTCCCCGACCCTGGGCCCCTTCAGGGTCAGTAGAACCACAGGCTGGGGGTGGAGGAGGGAGCTCAGTCAGCCAAGAGAGGTCTTCATCACTCCTGTCCTTAACCCCAGGAGCTTTAATGCCCAACACAGTGTGTGGCACAGACAAGGCTGGGGAAGTGACGACCCAGCCCCAGGGCCAGGGGCAGAGAGATTCCCCAGTGACCACCTCAGCCTCGTCCCTTCTTTCTTCTCAGCCCTGCAGCTCATGGGGTCTCCTCTCAATCTTCCGGAATGCACAAGCCTCTTGGCTCTGCTTGCCTCTGTTCATGCCCTCCTCAGGCAGCCTTTATCCACCCCATGGGGAAGATGCACTGCCCCAGGCTCCAAGGTCCTTGCAGCTTGTCATTCCAGAGGAGAGACCTTCTCCCTCCAAGTGTCCACCTGTCAAATCTCTGGGAAGACTAGGAATGCACCCTCAGCTCCACCACATGGAACTGGCTCCTCACCACAAAGGTAATTCTGGAAGAGGTAAGAGGGCTTCCAGACAAACACCCCAGAGGTCCTCTACATGACCTGTGCACCTTTTGGTTTGTAGGATCCTGGGAAAGCAAGGGTTTCCCTGACATGACTGTATCCATCCCCCTAAGCCCACAGAAGGTGAGAGTGGCATCCCTGAGCTGGTTGTTTAGGTCAAAGGGCTCAAGGGTAAGACTCGTGGAAAAAGACTTTTCCAAGTCAGCTGTTCCAGCTCTCCACTTGGGAGTAGGAAAAGAAAGAAATTTGGGACAGACTGGAGACTGGACTGCCCACCACAGTTCCAATGGCCCCTGGAAGAGCCAAATGCCCAGGTGCTCTCAAAGGCTGTGGTCTCTGCTAGACTCCTGGGCTGCAGCCAGGATGAATAAACCATAGGAAGGTGGGTGCCTTAAATAACCTAGGACTGGGGAGGAAGGTGTTTATCAAGCAAGCAAATCAGAGGAGGAACCAATCAGCAGGGACTGCCAGTCAGATGGACCAATCAGATGAGTTTATTTGTTCAGCCAATCACATGTTGAGCAGATGCCGTGAGCTCCTATTAGGAGACAGGTGGGCTTGAGTGGTGTCTGTGCGTTCCCAATGACCTTGGGTCTCCAGGTGGCTTTCACCTCCCCCATCAGGGAGCAGGTCCCACCCAACAAGCCAAGGACAAATGGACTCCTATGGGTGGGAGTCTCTCACTCATTCATTCACTCATTCCTTTTCATTTGTCCAGGGGCACTGGGAGTTGTGCAGTTTCTGGGCCCCGTTCAGGGTGGTGTTAGGAGTTGCAGGACAGGGAGTCAAAGGTGGGGATGATAGAACAGGGCCTGGGAGAAACCACCTTGGCCCCCATTCTCCAGGACTCTTGCCTGTCAGGGACATGGAGGGCAGAGGCAAACCGACTCAGAGTAGGACGCAGGCATAAGTGGGCAAGGTGAAGGCAGATCCCTGGTCTCCCAGAACATGGAAGGAGGGGAAAAGGGATCCACCAGCATGAAGTCTGTCCTCAGTGCTTGGCCCAGGGGCTCAAGACCCAAGTATTCAGGGGCTGTGGAGTATTGGGGACCCTGAAGCAGAGGCCCAGAGAACCAGGGAGACCCACTAGGGAGTGGGACTGGCCCACAAAACCTTATGCCCAGGGTGGCACCACTATTTTTATCCTTTACCTGCTCAAGGGCCTAAGGCAGCCAGGGTACTCTACCTGAACTGGGGACTCAGAGCCTCCAGGTCCAGTGTCTCAGTGACACCTGTCATGTGCAGCTCATGGACAAAGGACTGGGACTGGCTCTGCCAAGGCAATCCTGGAAGACCATCCTGAGGAAGTGGCATTGGAGTGTGATCAGAGGTTAGACAGAAAGTCTTCAAAGCGGGGAGAGACATTTGGTTAGAGGTAATGCCAAAAGCACAGGGTGGTGTTGGGGAAAGGAAAGGTCCCCCAGGGACTTTGCAGGCCTGATGCATTGCATCATTGTTTTTGTTGAGTGAGGTCAAAAGGCACTGAATGCCCTGCCTAGAACTGTGGTCTTTAGTACTTATGTTTATATTAATTTTATCAGGCTTTTTTTTATTTCAAGGAATGGCAGCCAACTCTAGCTAACCTCAACAAAGGTGCAGATTTCGGAGGAGCATTTGGAATCCAAGGGCTGAGATGCATGCTGGGGAAGGGTTGGTGAGAGGCCAATACAGGAAGTGCTCTCTTCCTCTTGCTCAGTTTCCCTCTATGAGAAGTTTTTGTTGTTGTTGTTGTTGTTTGTGGTTTTTGTTTGCTTGCTTTTGCTTTCTTTTGCTTTGCTTTCTTCCTGCAGACATGTGTTCCCTGCCACAGTCCCCCCCAAACCACCCACCCCAGGAACATGGCTGCCATTAACTCCCAAGCTTACAAAAGCTCAGTATCCTCCACCAGGAAAAGAGGAGACTCACCCTTTTCAATTCTAACTTCAAATGCCCAGAAGGTTCTATTTGCTTGGGTCAGAACCTCATATTTGAACCAATCAACTATGTACAGAGAGTGAGTCCTAATTCAGTCATGGTATATTCTGAAATGACCAAGTGGGTGGACTGGAAAGAGGAGAAAGGGAAATTTCCAGAAGTAAGCTGGGGACCAGGTCTTGTAGGTGCTGCATTTCACCTTCCACACCATTTTAAGGAGGTTCAGAGAAGTTAGGTAACTTGCCTGAGGTCAGATAGCCAAGAAGTAGTCAAGTCAGGACTAAACTCCAGACCTGCTAACCGCAAGCCCCAAACTCTCTATCAACTATTTCCCTTGACTGATTTGGTAATGCTGGACTTGGGTTAAGGTTTCATTTCTAAAAGAATCTTCCCAACTCAGCAGTCCTAAAATTTCAAGTAGAAATACAGACATGTCAGAGTGGGCTCTTCTTTCTGGCTGCTGGGGTCCCGCTGCTCACTCGGTGACCTGGGCACATGGAATTAGGAAGAACACAGTCCTCAGGCCTCAAGGAGCAAGTTGTGTGTCTTCCACAGGCAAATCCAACAGCTTTCCGGGGAAGGGAGGCAATGGAGAGGCTTGTATATTGTCTCTGCATATATGAGCTGGGAGATCTCAGGCAAGTACCCAAACTTCTCTGAATCTGTTCTTTCATTTGTGAAATGGGATTAATTATGCATAACATATGAATACCATCTACCATATCACCTGACACATAATTTCATTATGTATGGTTTCCTTCCCTCATTACTAGACCCCTTGGGGTGTTAATTCTGACCTTGGCCCTTCTCTGGGAAAATATTATTAAAGCTCCTACACTGCTTTACTAAAGAAATGAGCTGGGTCCATGGTAAAGCAAAACTAACTGAAGATTGATAAAGGCTCTTATGGCAACAAGCATTTAACAGGTTGCTGAGGGAACCCTCATTGATGCTCTTGGTAAGGGAGCAGTAGCTGGAGCTCATCAGAGATAGAAAACTCACTTGGATCACATAGCCCAGAGACCCCAAACAGCAACATCATTTGGGGTTGGAGTAGGTGAGGGCAGTGGAGGGGGAGGGCTCAGGGGAAGAACAGAGATGGGCTGGACTTTAAGGCCGGTACTCATTTGTTGAAATAGGCGGATTCCATTCAGCACCGTGGACAGAGCCTGCCTTCTTGGAGAAGGCTCTCCAGGAAACAGCATGAGTGGATCAGAAAGGGGAACCTGGTGACTTTCAACTGATGGCACTAAGGCAAAGTCCAGTTCACAGAAAATTCACCTGGCCAAACCTACTGTATCTAGGCAGCTCTTTTCAAGACCACCGAATCCTTACAAACAGGTAGAGAAAGTCATTAGGCAGTTGTGGGGAAACAGGGAGGGGTAAAACCCAGGGTTCAAGTCTCCCTCTCTTAGCATTGGCTCAACTATGAACTTGGGCAAGCCACCCTCCTCGAATATCAGTTTCCTCACCTTTAAAATAAGGGTGCTGCACCAGATGGTTCCTAAAGGCTTTTCCAGCCAAGACACTCCATCATCTAAGGCTACTGCAACATCCCATGGAAATATGTTTGATCATTTCCAGCCTCCTGGCCTTGCAGACATGGTCCCTGGTTATAATTCCTGTCCAGACCATCAGCACTGAAGAAAAGGTCCCCACACCTCATGCATCTATACCCCTTGGTCCTGGGTAGCTCTGTCTCCCAATCTTGCTGGGCCTGGGAAGGTCCAGACTGCAGACATGGTGTTGGCCCACTCTGATGAGTGTTCAGAGCCTTGGCTTCAGGCAGAGCTGGGTTGGAGTCCAGGCTTCTCTACTTTCCCATTGTGGGACTTGAGGGATGTTGTTTAACCTACTGCTCCTCATTTGATATTGAATCTTCCCAACTCAGCAGTCGTAAAACTCCAGGAGGGAATATAAACAACCCCTGTGAGTGCCCCAGGGTGGCTGCCACAGTCAGTGCCCCATCACTGTGAATCTCCTCTCCAGATACTTAATGGTCACACCCATTGTTTATACATATGACAGTAATTTGCTCATGGTTCTTCATTTACATTTCTTTCTGATTGATCTATTGACATGAACTTTTACCTTTTACCTTTGGCTCCTTACTATAATAATCATTATAATTATCAGTAGTACATGAACTCACAACTAATGTAGTACATGAACTCCACACTAATGTAATTACTGTCAGGCAGATGCAAATAATTCCTGCTCTCATTAATGTAATAAAAAAGTCATTAGCTTCACTCCTTCACATGTCAGGCCTGGGTCTGACTGCCTCTCCGGCCTCTCTCCTCTTGGGCAAACTTGTGTATTTCTCTGCAGAAAAAAAAAAACTCCCTTTGTCTTTCTGTCCTTATGGTCAGCAAGGAAGATATTCTGCAGTGCCCCCAACCCCAAAGGACACATCACTTTGTAGATATGCAACAACTCTACATGCTTTGCTGCTGCTACTGCTGGCTACTGAGTATTGAGAACTTAAACTGGACTAGTGGAGAGCTAAGTGCCAGCATTACACTCAGAGAAATGTGCCATTCTGGCAGGGCACAATGGCTCACACTTGTAATCCCAGCACTTTGGGAGGCCAAGGCGGGAGTACTGTTTAGGCCAGGAGTTGGAGACCAACCTGGGCAACATAGCAAAACCCCATCTCTACAAAAAAATAAAAATTCACCACATGTGGTGATGAGCACCTGAAGTCCTAACTACTCGGGAGGCTAAGGCAGGAGGATCCCCTGAGTCCAGGAGGTCAAGGCTGCAGTGAGCTATGGTCATGCCACTGCACTCCAGTCTAAGCAACAGAGCAAGATCCTATCTCTTAAAAAGAAAAAAAGTGATGCCATTCTCATTTCCATTTTATGAATATGAAAACAGAATTAGAACTGGGTAACTATCTCTGAATTAGTCACTGAATTAGTGAGTAATGGAGCCAGCCTTTGAATTCGGGTTTCTCCATTTCTAGAGCCCATGCTTTTGATAGAAAGAGGACAGATAGAAGCCTGTCCTCTCCCCGCCTCTCCCCTGACCCCCACTCTTTCTCATTTTCCTTCTGTACCTTGCTCTTTGCTCACAGCCCATACTTCTAAGGTTTTTGTGCTGGAAGCCTGAGGCCTGAGCTTCCAACTCACGTGTGGAACAGCAAAAGGGACCTGGCCTCAGAGACCCACCCCCAGCTTACCCGAAGGACCCTCCCCCACTGTGAAAACTGCTTGACTTTGTGGAGAGGGATGATGGGAGTGACACATTGGTTTTTTCCTCACTCCACCTAGCAGCTCCTCACTCCACCTAGCAGCTCATATAGGGAACTAGCTTCAGTACCACCTCACTGTAGATGAGTGATGATAATAGTGTTCCATTGTTTACTTCCATCCAGCTGTGCTAAGGAGCTTCTGGACTTCACAAAATACTCATAGCATCCTAGATAGCCCAGCATTGTACCCACTTAAAATACGGGGAAACTGAGGTCCAGAGTGCCATAGATTTTTGAAACAAAGAATCCCTTTAAAGGTCACCAACTTTTTCATTGTACAGATAGAGAAACTGAAGCCCAGCGAAGGAAATAGATTTGCCCAATGTCACACAGCAAGTGAAGGGCGGAGCCAAAACCAGATTCCAAATTCTCTAATTCCCAGGCCAGTGTCTTTAACATAGTGTCAGGCAAAATCCTCTAAACCAGTCCAGAACGTTTCTTGGATTTCAGTGTAGTCCCCACCCTGCCTGCCCTGCAGAGAAATCAGGGGTGGAGTCATCTACATTCAGACTCCGACTCCCACCACCAACTTACAGTGTAACCTTAGGTCATTCTGCCACTTCTGAAAGCCTTTTTTCTTGTAGTAAAATGATTGTTTGTGGGACAAGGATGCTGCATTTGAATGTCCCAGGCATCCTGGGCATGCTCAGTGTCCCATCCCTCCCCAGGGAATAAAAGCCTACATGGGCTACACAACTCAGCCAACCTCAGCTTTCAAGCAGCCACTTCAACTCCCCAACAACAACTTTCATTGCTCCTCCAGAGACCTTGATCCATGGATCCATTTGAGCCAAATAAACTGATTTATGGAAATGATTATTCCCTGGTGCTATTCTCATTAGCTGCAAATAGATGGTGCTTCTGGATAAGCCCACAAGTCCAGCTAAAAACAAACCCATCCCTCTAACATGACATCTCTGGAGAGGTGGGCATTCGATTATCCAGATTATCATAGCTTTTCACTGCGCCCCTCTAGCTTTTATTTAACTGGAGTTGGAATCTCCCACCAAGAGGCTCAGCACTCTGAGGAATTCTCCTGGAAGGAAGATGCCAAGTGCTGCACAGAGCACACTGTTTCATGGAGAAAGGGTGGAGGCTTGGTGTGCAGAGCAAAGGGCCTCCAAGACTGGCCTGGGTATGGAAGTGTAGACCTTCTGGTGTTGGTGAAGTTTGGCTTTGAGAGGATCAGATGCCTTCATATAACTTGCCTCACAGAATCTGGGCAGATAGCGTAGATACACTGTGGACTCGTTTCTTATTCATGTGTTCAATCATTCACTTTCTTACTCTCTCAACAAACACTTTATAGCCATCTCTTTTCCAGGGCATTCTACTTGGTGATGAGAATACAAAGATCATAATAACCAGACTTCACCAAGATGCTTGCAGTCTTGCACAGGACATAAAAATTCTGGCACAAGAAGTTCCCTAGTGGGCATCAGAGAGGAGGAGGAGGCAGCACTTCACTCCTTTGAAGGTTGGGTAGAGCAGGCATCTACCCTAGATGGGTGGCCCCAAGACAGACTCAGAAAAGCACTTGGGTCCTGGTTGTTTATTCAGGAGGTGATTCCAGGGAGCACAGTGAAGAGGTGCAAAGAATGATTCAGGAAAGGAGCAAAGCCAACAAAGGGAATGTTGATCGATGCTGACTGACCACTGACAGCAGCTGGGCTCATCCCACTGGGGACCTCTGAGGAATCGTGTGGAGCACACATCAGAAATGCCCTCTTAGAGGTTGGGGAGGCTGGGGTCTTTTTACCCATTGACACTCATCTCCATCATTAGGGGATTGCTCCTGGCCTATGTTGGGTCCTCCATGCAGGAACACTGTGACTGCTCCCAGGTGAGCTTCCATGGTGCCAGAGAAAGCCCACGGGCAGAAAAGAGATGATACATGCAAGCAGGGGTGCTTCCAGGGTGCCAGGAACTGACACCACTTCAGGACAACCCAGGATGGGTCACGGGCATGCGGTAGCAACAGCATCTGCTGCACTGTCCCAAAAGAGGCAGCATTTGAGCTGGGTCTGGAGGAATGAGTCAGCATATGTCAGATGAAGTGCATGGGGAATAGGTTATCCAGGAAGCTGAAACAGGAAGTCACAAAATGAAAAGAGAGAACCAAGGCAATTCCTTCAAATAGTGGCTGCTGATAAGGCAAGAAAGCAGTGGCTCAAGGGGCTGAGGGGTATGAAGAGAATTTATTTTAAGGTCAAGGGTAGGAAAAGTCTGAGTAGCTTGTAAACAGGAAAGTGCAAATGGTGGAGCTAAAGAAACCGAAGAAATGGAGAGAGAGAGAGAGAGAGAGAGAGAGAGAAAGGCATGGTCAACATGGTCTACAGAGGCAGAAGGAGACAGAGCCCATTGGGAAGTACTGACCTGAGTACCTGAGCCAAATGTGCCTGAGCTGGGAGACGATACACAGATCACAAAAGGTGGGGTGAGTGTCCTATGGCCTCTATTTCCCAGTACTGAAGGGGTGAAGGCAACCTTCAGGGAGTTGCAGGACTGGGGTTGGATGCAGGAGTTGAGAAGGACAGAGGCCTGGAATAGTTCTAGGGGAGAAAGGGAAAGTCACAGGAGGGCTCGGTGACACTGGTGACAGCCATAGGTGGCACCTGTGCCCTGGTGATGGTACCTGTCCTCCTTGGCATGCAGTGTTTTCAGTAGTTGCTGGAGACCTAGCACAGACATGGAGAAAGCAGCCAGTTGCATTATCCCTGGCTGGCTTTGGCAGGGCAGGAGTGGAACCGGGAGGACACTACCCCACTGTGGGCTCACTAGTCCTGGGACGGGACTTCCCTTCCTGTAAAAAGATGAGGCCTGTTTCCTGGCACATATTAAGTGCTCGATACATGTTGGGGTGCAGCGCTGGCTCTTCCTCACGCTGTTGTGTGGTGAAGAGCCATCGCAGCACCTCCAGTATCTGTTTACATCTGTTTCTCATTCTCCACATCAGTCTGGGATCTCCTAAGAGCTGGAACCAGGTCCATTCATGTCGTCCTCAGGACCCCCACAAACTGGGCGTGGAGTCAGATGAACAAATGATTATTGAATGAACACACGAAGGAGGAGTTGGGGTGCGTGTCAGGTGACCCAGAGATGGTCTCTGAGGGCAAGGGATAAGCAGAAAGGTTCCCCAAGCTCCTGTCCCATCCCTCACACCTATAGGCAGGCATAGGCCACTATGTGGTCAGCTAACAGAATCTGTCCCTACACCCTTTGAACACAGTGTGGAGCCTTGGAGTGTGAGAGAAAGGCAGAGCCATCCTTCTGGCCTCCTCCTGACTTCTGCCTTTGAGCTGGGCTGATTTGCTTGGCTCATTTGTCAGAATAGACCTGGTCCCAGGACCACACTGAGATGAGGGCAGCAGGTTCCCGGGAGCACGTGTTTCTCCTCTGCTCACCAAAGGCCGTCTTGCATCTGGACTCAGTGATTCCTGCTGCCCCCATGGCATCTCCCTGCCCACACACTCTGCAGGAGCCCCTGTGTTCTGCAGGCCCCACACCTGGAAGTGCCCTCCTGTCTCTGCCAGGGAAGGGATCTCGTTTTTCAAAATGCCCTTGGACACTGTAGTCCTACAAAAGCAGCTCATTTCCACACTCACCATGTCCTGACATGAGAGTCTGTGCACATTCTTTCTCTCTCTCTCTGTCTCTCCCTCCCTCCAGGCCAATACGTCAGGACAATCTGTCCCCTCACAGAGGGACCGTCAAGCAATATTTCAACATGTATAACCAGATTGCCTGTCCCTCTGGTCTATGTGCTAAGCAAGGGCAGTCATAAAAGCTGCATGTGACCGGCACTGGCCTGATCCACCACTTATTCATCCAAAAGCTCTGCCTTCCACTCTGTCAGCACCAGCCCCCTTCACAATGGGTGTGTCATCTTTGCAGGAGGACTGGGCTGGGGGGCGGGATGGTGCATAGGCAGTGGATGAATGCACAGAGCTGCAGGAGCTCAGCTATGTGCCTTGGCCTTGCCACTCATAGCTTGGGACCTGGGTGTGCTACTGACCTAGCAGACTATCCCATTTCCCCATCAGCCAAAGGGGGACCATGACAGTACCTATCTCCTCTGGGGGATTCAGAGAAAGGGCACAGGGATCATCAGCACCATGGTCAAGAAATGATGGCTGTGGCGATGGGAAGATGATGCTTTCTCATCTCATCCTCACAGCAGCCTGGAAGGCAGGTGTCCTCAGCTCCAGTATGGGACATGGGAGACCTGACTGTCCGTGAGATTAACTGTGGAACCCAGGGCACATTATTTAGTGACAAGAGGTGCTGAGACTTTAGCCTGGGGTGTGCAGCCCAAAGCCCAGCTGGTGGATCCCTGGGGGGCACCTGGCTCCTCGGGTCAGCTGCTGGGAGCCGGGCAAGTGAGACACTGTGCCAACACGTGCCATTCAAACACAGCCAGAAAATCATAGCTTTTCTATGATGCCCTAAAGAAATGTCTTACTCATGCAGTCACAAGGAAGACACAGCTAGAAATCAGGCCCCACATTTAATTCCATGGGTTGCAAAATTATACTACAAGTTGAACTCACAACCTTGTCTTTGCATCCCACTTCTGGAGCCTGGTGTCTCATCTTCTCACTAAACCGTGAACTGCTCCAGGCTCTGTTCTGAGCCCTCACTGTCTTATTTCTCTTCGTGGGGTGCTTCTCAGCATGGTGCCCACAGAGCCCCATGGCCTTGCAAATGTGGCCTCCTCAAAATTGTGAGAGCAGAGGTCCCAGGACCGCAGCGGGGTTGTGGTAGAGCAAGAAGCATGGGGAAGTCACAGCCATAGCATCCATCAGCAGATGGTCATCCCTGCGCAGATGCTGGACCAGGTCCCCACACGTGAGCACCAGCAAGGCAGGGGCATCCACCCACACCTCTCTCACCCCACACCCCACCCACGCCCCGTCCTAAGCCCTCCTGGTTCTGAACTCCGGAGACAAAAGTTCCCAGAGGAGAGGGGAGTTCCCCCAGGTCACCTTCCAGGCAGCGCCAGAGCTGGGACAGGACCCCAGGGCCCCAGACTCCCAGCTCACCCCACAGTGACACTCTGGCCCCACATGCCCAGCATCCCTGACGCCACCTTGGTCACAGCCCAGGGCATCATCTCTAAGTGTGAGCCTCCTCCGTGCTGGGGCAGCTGTGTTCTCTTAAATAACTATCAAGGGAGGATGGAATTAGGACACCCAAGAGAAGCCCACACCTTGTGAGATGAGGCGCTCCACCCTCCTACCTTCCCTGTCAGCTCTCAGACTAATTCAAAGTAATTAAATATTCCATAGTTTTCTTTTATACTCTTCAATAAATGTTTTCCATGAAAATCAACAGGCATTTTCTGTATTTAATGCATATTAACTAGTCTTATAAATCTAAATTATCCCTATAAATCTAAATTAAATGCCCAGCTTTAAATGTATTCAAGACACTTAATTAATAAAGCATTGGCAATAACGATTACTAATCTGTTTACTTCGAGCTGACCTTCGTTTTCACAGGATGTGTTTCTGTGCCGTGTGTGGTGGGCAGGAGGGAGCACAGGGTCTCTCGGCAGTTTGCTGGCGGCTGTGGGCACGGCCCATCTTCATGGCGCCCTCCAGAGCTGCCTGGGCCTCTGTGCCAAGCCTCCTCCAGCCTTTGGGTCTCTTCCCCGCCAGGGATGGAGAAGGAGGTGCCAGAGCGGCCTGCAGGTGGAGGCTTGGGCAAGAATCAAGAGGTCTGGCTTGGCCACTGATGTGCTGTGTGACCTTGGACAAGTCACTTGCCCTCTCTGGACCTCAGTTTCCTCTTCTTCATAATAAGGCAAGGACAATGTCATCACAGGGGCCTTTCACCAGCCGTGGGGAGGGAGTTTGGGTGTGAGGAGGTTGGTACATGACATATGAGCAGTGTGACCTTGGGCAAGTGACTTAAACTCTTTGTGCCTCAGTTTCCTCATTCGTACACTGTGGACAGTAACAGCACCTACCTCACAGGGCTCTGTGATTTGCCTAGTTCAGGGCCTGATAGTTGAGGCCCTGTGGGTTCAGCTGTGGTTATTCTCCCAGGGTGGCCAATCCTCGGCCATTGTAAAGGTCATCAGATCCGGTGGAGGATTAAAAGAGGTCCACATCTGGACCTCTTTTCAGGTGAAAGAAACAAACCTCTAAGCTTTCAAGCCACCGTTTGCCAGATTATCTATTGCTTGCAATTAAACACAGTTGTAACTGATACAGACAGACCTGAGTTCAACTCCTTACTCTGACAGACTAGCGGGGAGGGGTGAGACATCAGGGACAACATGGGATGGGAACACCTGCAGCCAAAGCTGGAGGGAAGCTGTCAGGGGATGGAGGGGCAGAGCTGCTCTGGACTGCATCCCCCAGAGGACAGAAGGCCCTGCCCCTGCCCGGCCCCCAGGGCTGTTCCTCTGATGTCAGGCCTGTTAGGACATGAGCTGGGTCACTTGAGAGAGAACTGCATTGGGGAAGCTCGGCCTCTAAGTGACGCCCCCATTCCTACATGTCACTGAGCGCCCACCCGCGTGCCAAGCCCCAAGGTCTGCACCATGTCACCCCCCACCTCCCCACCCTCCACCACCCACAGCCAAATGATCACCAGCTTGGTGCCAGGCCCTTCCCTCATCCTGGCTGCCCACACCTTGGTCCCCAGAACTGTCACACAGGCCATGGTGAACACCAAGACCTCCTCACAGCCCAGGCTCCACCTCCCCCGGGCCGACCCCTCACCCAACTCTCCCTACAGCTCTCCCTCCCCTCACCCCCTCCCCCACAGCCCCCCTTACATTTCACCTCTGCCCCATCCCACTCTCCACTCCACCCCTCCCCCAGCCCACCCTTCCCTCCTCTCCTCCCTCAGCTCAGCCTCCACTCCACCCATCTCCCAGCCCACCTGACACTCCACCCCTCCCCCAGCCCACCCTTCCCTCCACTCCTCCCCCAGCCCACCCTTCCCTCCACCCCTCCCCCAGCCCACCCTTCCCTCCACCCCTCCCCCAGCCCACCCTTCCCTCCACCCCTCCCCCAGCCCACCTGACACTCCACCCCTCCCCCAGCCCACCCTTCCCTCCACTCCTCCCCCAGCCCACCCTTCCCTCCACCCCTCCCCCAGCCCACCCTTCCCTCCACCCTCCACTGCCAGGCCTCTCTCCAGGTAGCAGCATAGCGATCTTTCTAAAATGCGCACCCCAGAGTCTTCCAAGGCCTCCTTGGGACTCCCCACTGCACTCAGGGTCAAGGTCAAACCCCTCCTCATGGCTTCTGAGGTCCCATGGGGTCTTCTCAATCCTTGGCCAGCTCCCACTCCCCCAACCTACAGGAGCCTCAGGGACCTGCTTGCCATTCTGCTAGTGTCTCACTCACTTGCTCTCTCTTGGACATTTGCAGGAGCTCTTCCTTCGGCCTTGAAAGCCCCTTCCTCCTCACTGACCCCCCCCCCCCCCCGCCCCCGAGCCTCCAGGTCTCCACAGGGATCTCCCTGACTGTCCCATGCCAAGAGGGGCTTTCTTCCTCTGTGCTCCACAGCCCTCTGTTCCCTTCTCATCATAGACTGACCACCTAAATGGACCACCCATTTCCCCATTGCCTCCCCCATCTGACTGGGAGCCACCTGAGGGCAGAGGCGCATCTCACTCCTGTAGCCCCAGGACCTGGCTTCAGGCCTGGCCCGGTCAGGGGCTTCAGTGCACATTGACAGAGGCACAAAGAACATCAAGCTGGCAGAGTGTGGAGGGGCAGCGGGTCCCAGTGGTCACACTGTGTGGCCAGCACCAATTGTCTCCTATCTGTTGAGGCTGTGGTTGGCATTGGCAGGGATTCCCTGCTACTGGAGAGGGTAGTTCCAACTCAGCTTTGGGGGTGACTTGGTCGTTCTCATCCAGCCATGGTAATCTCATCTCCTTGGCCAGGGATTGGTCCAGGAGTTACTATGTTCCACCTGGTGAAATAGAATCGAATCTCTTTCAGGTGAGGCTTCTAGAGAAGATTCCTTTTCTGAATAAAAGGGATAGATTCAATTGGTACAACTCTCTTGCCCTTTGCCCAAACCCTTTCTCCTGCCTGCTATCCAGACACAATGTCTGGAGCTGTAGCAGCTCTTTCATGACCATGAAGCGACAAACCCCAGCACAAGAAGCCACATCTACTGAAGATGGCAGAGCAGAAGGAGGCTGATCCCTACCTGGCATCACAAACAGCTTAGCCAGGGCCACTATCTCCCACATCTGGACCTCTTTTCAGGTGAAAGAAACAAACCTCTAATTTTTCAAGCCACTGTTTGCCAGATTATCTGTTGCTTGCAATTAAACACAGTTGTAACTGGTACAGACAGACCTGAGTTCAAGTCCTTACTCCGACAGACTAGCAGGCAGTCCTTACTCTGACAGACACAGGATGTCAGACAGCCTGTGCAACCTCTCTACCTTGCTCTAAATGCAATTGCTTTGTCTGTTAAAATAGAGTTGGTGGTGCCTACCACAAAGTTGTTAAACCTTTGTGGAAGCCCCAGAGGGAGGTCCTGGGAGGTCATGCCAGCAGAGGGGGCACAGTGCTGGGGTGTAGAGACCTGGGCCACTTCTGAGTCTTCTTATTAAATATGGATCCCAGACAAGTCCTTCGCCTCCTTGAGCTTGGTTTCCTCTTCTTTCCTCTATGAGGGGAGGGACTGAGCCTGTCTTATTCAGTACAGAGCCTAGTACATTAAAATGACTAACATTTATCAAGAGCTTATGTGTAGACACTATCTAAGCAACTTGCATCAATTATCTCCCTCAATTCTTATTATATTCCTATGAGGTAAGTACTAATATTAATATCCACCACTTTGCAAACGTGAAAACCTGGGCACAGAGATGTCAAGTCACTGGCCCTGGCTCACACAGCAGGCAAGTGGCAGAGATGAGATGTGAACCCAGGTAGTCACATCTCACGCTCTTCACCACTGAAGAGTGGTGTGAGTCAGAGCTCACACTCTTCACCACTGTGCTAGGTTGTCCGGGCACATAGTAGGTGCTCAGCATATGGCTGCTGAATAGACGAATGAATATGTTGAGAGCGGTATCCCAGGACACATGGGCTTCTAATCCAGCTCCTTCCACCCCTGCCTCAGCTTGAGGGGGTTCTGAGGAGATCGTGGATCCAGTGGGCAGTGGGCAGAGTTCCCAGGTCTAACCCACCCCACCCCCCACCCAGCAGACTCAACAGGTAGTTTCTGCACCAGGATCCAGGCCTCTCACCTGCAGACATTTTCTTGGCCCCTTCTGCTCATTCATTCATTTGCTCTCATGTTAACTTTTATTACTTATTGATTTTCTCCAGGCTAGTTCGCTGTGTCCATTTTTATCTGCTTAAACTAGAAGAAACTATTCAGTGGGAAAAATAGAGTTTAAAATTCCATGATCACAAATAGGGATCCATATTAATGGGGCCATCCCCTTTGAGGGGAGCAGGAGAAGGCATCTGCCTGTCACTCAGCTGTCACTGCTGGGCTGGGAGAGCCTGAGGAGTGGGCTTTCATCCAACCTCCCACGGAAGGGGCTTCGGGGGAGCCGGGCTCTGGAGGCCACTCGGTGAGGGCCCTGGGTCTGGGTCTAGGATGGAAATGTCCTCTGTGTGACCAGAGGACTTTGGATGGTCCTGGGAGCACAGGCAGGGCCTCATCTAAGATGAAGGCCAAGAAGAGGCTGAGGGGGAGGCTGAGCAGGGGTCAGACAGAATGAGAGTTACAGGAAAGGAAATGGGTGAAGCTAAGGCCAGGCCTCAATGAAGGCAGAGACTCTTAGCCAAGTGCTCATGTGAGCTGGGAGCTCCCTGGGTGTCCTGTCACTCACCCTCCACACACCCTGAACAAAATGTCCAGGGGCCCAGCCAGGCAGGGTGATGTAGCTGGGAGGGGAGCCCTGGGCTGAGTCTCCAGCCCCAAGAATCCTGCTTTCTCCTCCTGAGGTGGGGCCATCATCATGGCCAACATCTGTGGAACCCCAGAGGGAGGCCATGAGAGGCCGTGTCATGGTGGAGGGAGCTCTGCATTGGGGTATGGAGGCTTGGAGCCACCTCTGGGCCCTCCAACTATTAAACAGGGACCCAGGCACGTCCTTCACCTCCTTGTACCATTCCTCTCCTGTGAGGAGAGAATGGTAAGACCTGCCTCTTGGAGTTGTTGGGGGAGGGTTGGTAATGAGGTCTTGTCACACAGCCCTTCACTGCACAGTGCCTGGGCCACGAGCTTGATTGGGAGTCGGGGGTAGTGGAGCTGTGATGACAATGATGATGATGGAGGTGGTGATGATAAACATGATGATGGCCATGGTAATGCCAGTGGTGGTGGTGGTGATGGTGGTAGTGGTGATGGTGGTAGTGGTGATGGTGGTGGTGGTGATGGTTGTGGTGGTGATGGTGGTGGTTCTGATGATGGTGGTAGTGGCGATGATTGTGGTGATGGTGGTGGTAGTGACAGTGATGGTGGTGGTGGTGGTGGTGATGATGGTGATGGTTGTCGTGGTGATGGTGTTGGTGGTGGTAGTGGTGATGGTGGTGGTGGTGACAGTGGCAGTGCTCTTGATGGTGATGGTGTTGGTGGTGACAGTCATGGTAGTGGTATTGGTGGTGGCAGTGGTGGTGGTGGTAGTAATGGTGATTTTGGTGATGCTGGTAGTGGTGATGGTGGTGGTGGTGGTGATGGTGGTGATGTTGGTAGTGGTGGTGGTGATGGTGGTGATGGTGGTGGTGGTGGTGGTGATGATGGTGATGGTTGTCATGGTGATGGTGTTGGTGGTGGTAGTGATGATGGTGACGGTGGTGGTGACAGTGGCAGTGCTCTTGATGGTGGTGATGGTGTTGCTGGTGACAGTCATGGTAGCGGTATTGGTGGTGGTGGTGTTAGTAATGGTGGTGATGTTGGTAGTGGTGGTGGTGGTAGTGGTGATGGTGGTGATGTTGGTAGTGGTGGTAGTGGTGGTGGTGGTGGTGATGGTGGTGATGTTGGTAGTGGTGGTAGTGGTGGTGGTGGTGGTGGTGGTGGTGGTGATGGTGGTGGTGGTGGTGGTGGTGGTGCTGGTGGTGATGTTGGTAGTGGTGGTAGTGGTGGTGGTGGTGGTGATGGTGGTGATGGTGGTGGTGGTGATGGTGGTAGTGGTGGTGGTGGTGGTGGTGGTGTTGGTGGTGATGGTGATGGTAGTAGTGGTGATGGTGATGGTGGTGGTGGTGGTGATGGTGGTGGTGGTGGTGGTGGTGATGCTGGTAGTGGTGATGGTGGTGGTGGTGGTGATGGTGGTGATGTTGGTAGTGGTGGTGGTGATGGTGATGGTGGTGGTGGTGGTGATGATGGTGATGGTTGTCATGGTGATGGTGTTGGTGGTGGTAGTGATGATGGTGACGGTGGTGGTGACAGTGGCAGTGCTCTTGATGGTGGTGATGGTGTTGCTGGTGACAGTCATGGTAGCGGTATTGGTGGTGGTGGTGTTAGTAATGGTGGTGATGTTGGTAGTGGTGGTGGTGGTAGTGGTGATGGTGGTGATGTTGGTAGTGGTGGTAGTGGTGGTGGTGGTGGTGGTGGTGATGGTGGTGGTGGTGGTAGTGGTGATGGTGGTGATGTTGGTAGTGGTGGTAGTGGTGGTGGTGGTGGTGGTGATGGTGGTGGTGGTGGTGGTAGTGGTGATGGTGGTGATGTTGGTAGTGGTGGTAGTGGTGGTGGTGGTGGTGGTGATGGTGGTGGTGGTGGTGGTGGTAGTGGTGATGGTAGTGGTGGTGGTGGTGGTGGTAGTGGTGATGGTAGTGGTGGTGGTGGTGGTGATGGTGGTAGTGGTGATGGTAGTGGTGATGGTGGTGGTGATGGTGGTGGTGGTGATGTCGGTGGTGATGGTGGTGGTGGTGATGGTGGTGGTGATGTCGGTGGTGATGGTGGTGGTAGTGGTGATGGTGGTGGTGGTGGTGATGGTGATGTTGATGGTGGTGGTGGTGGTGGTAGTGGTGATGGTAGTGGTGGTGGTGGTGGTGATGGTGGTAGTGGTGATGGTAGTGGTGATGGTGGTGGTGGTGATGGTGGTGGTGATGTCGGTGGTGATGGTGGTGGTAGTGGTGATGGTGGTGGTGGTGGTGATGGTGATGTTGATGGTGGTGGTGGTGGTGATGGTGGTGACGGTGGTGGTGGTGGTGGTGGTGATGTTGGTAGTGGTCATGGTGGTGGTGGTGATGGTGGTGGTGGTGGTGATGATGGTGGTGGTGATGGTGGCGGTTGTGGTACTGGTGATGGTGATAGTGGTGGTGATGGTGATGGTGGTGTGTGACGGTGATGGTGGTGTGTGACGGTGATGGTGGTGGTGGTGATGGTGGTGGTGCTGGGGATGGTGATAATGGTGGTGGTGGGTAGTAATGGAGGGTGAGTATCAACCACAAGTGACACCTGATGCCCACCCCTAATTATCCATCCCCATAATGCAATAGTCTCCTCCTCCAGTGCCCTGCTCCCAGCTGCAATTCCCCTGCTCCTGTGCTATGTTGGAGCCATGTTTGACCCTCCCTGGACTGTCATTTCCACAGCTGCAGGGCCTGGATCTGTCTCAGTCCCAGGTCTATCCCTAGCAGAAGGCTCAGTGCAGGACAGTTCTCTGAGTGTTCTTGGACAAACCTGTCCTCCCTTTCTCACTTGTAGTTCTCAGGAATAACTGTAGGATGTGCTGAGAATACAACATCCTGAGACCCAGAGGGACTGGCCAGAACAGCCAGCTCTGTTCCAGCTCCTTCAAAAACAGGATGTCCTTCACTGCTGGGGCTCAGCAAGTCCTGTTACTCCAAGGTATGAAACCCAGAATAGGAGGCTTTCCAGGATCCCTCAGCAGCAGTGCTAGTGAGGCCTGCACAGATAAGATTCCACCCACCTTGGGCAGCTTTCTTGAGTCTGGGGGAAGCAGCTCACAATGAATCCTAGGCTTCTGTTGTCTCTTGCTGCCTATCTGTAAGGAATACACCTCCTTTGTGTAAGTTGTGTCTGGGCTTGTTCTGTCTCACAGACTCAAACAAGTTGGTAACCAGCACATAGCAAACCTGCTTCACACCCAGTACCTGGAACATGACAGATGCATACTAAAGCATTTGTCCAATGACTTGGCAGGAGGCAGAGAAGCAGGAACCAGCCCTTCTGTGGTCCCTGACCCCAGATCCTCAGGCTACTCTCCCCTTGCTGTTCCTCCATGTGTTGTCCCTTTCCTGGGTCTCAGAGGATACCAAGAGGCTCGGAAACACCCAGGACTCAGGAGCCTCCTTTTCAGGGGTTTGGCCTTCCAGACCCCTGCCTGCCCTGGGTTGGTGGCAGCTCATGTACCCAAGCAGTCAGAGGCCATTTGCTTCATGGTGATGTTGACTTTTACTAGTGAAGAGGAACAATTTCCCCTGCTTTCTGCACTGCATGGCAATGGGGTGTGAGTTCAAGGGGCTTGAGAGACCTCAAGGCCCAGAAGGATCCCTCCAGGGATGCCCAGCATGGGTACTCTCAGACAGCAGCAGACCCTACCACCTCCAATCTTCTGGGTGATGGGCTTGCCCGAGGGTGGCCAGAAGGAGACAGAGCTGAGAGTTCCCCTCCACCCTCCATCTAAGGCTAAGGCTCAGTCCACTCTTCTCCTGACCTCTCCAGGATAGGTGTGCCTCTGAGTTCCCCCATCCATGCTCTCTGCACTTGATTTCCAATAGAGGCTCAAAGTTTGCACTTTGCAAGGGTCAATACACTCCCTGGGGGAGGCCACAGTCTCTGCAAGGGCTGCCCATTCATTCTCCCCCAGCCTCCAGTCATGGGGCAGCAATAAAGCCAATAGGTCCAGTTGCAGGCAGGGAATAGGAGGGAATCTTGCTCTGCCGAATGCCAGACGACTTAAGTATTGGTTTCACCTGTTGTAACTGATGGTTGTAAGTTAAGATGAGAGCAATGGTCACACATGGCTGGCTCCCTTCTGCAGGAGGGATTGAGGTCAATCAGCAGTGGAGATTTGAGGGGCGCAGGCTCAGGCAGGCAAAGAAGTGTCTCTCAATTTATTGGTGAGAAAACTCAGATCCAGAGAGGTAAAGACGCTTGCCTGAAGTCACAGAGCACAGTGACAACAGAGCAGGGGCTGGAACTCAGCCCTTTCCAGGACAGGACACTGCCCCAATATCAACACTCCAGGTGGGAGTAAAGAGAGAGGTAGGCCACTCTTTGGGGGGCCGGGCAGTAGGAGAGGGCAGAAAATGTCCAGCCACGTGTACTTCAAGAGGACGGGGCCTCACTCCCTTGTTTCCTGCTGCATCTGCAGGGCCTGGCACACAATAGATGCTCAATATATGTTTGTCCCCTGAACAATCCTCAGCCCCCAACACACATACACTGGGCTCCTAGAACTGCATGGGCTGATACAGGCCCAGCATTCACTGCTGCACTTCCCCATCTCCTCCCTGCAGCCAGGCAGTCACATCCCCCAAGCTCCTGACTTCACTCTACCCCTTCACTCCTGACACCAGAAGTCTTGGCTGACTTGGAAATTGCCATGCCTTGAATATATATGTTCCTCCAAAATTCATACATTGAAACCTAAACATCAAGGAGACAGTGTTAGAAGATGGGGCATATGGGAGGTGATCAGGTCATGAGGGCTCCACCCTCATGAATGGAATTGATGCCCTTGGTAAAAGAGGCTTCTGAGATCTCTTCCCCCACTTTCATCCCTTCCACCAAGTGAAGACACAGCGTTTGTCCCTTCCGTAGAACACAGCCACAAGGAATCATCTTGGAAGTAGACAGCAGCCCTCGCCAGGCACCAAATCTGCCTGTGCCTTACCCTTGGACTTCTCAGCCTACAGAACCGTGAAAAACGAGTTTCTGTTCTTTATACATGACCCAGTCTATGGTCTTGTTAGAGCAGCACAAATGGACTAGCACAGAAATCCATCTGAGTTTAAATAAACACACATCTATAATAAAAAACACTGCTTGTTTTCCTCCACTTTTCTGTCATCAATCCAAGCTCCATCCCCACTTTCTCATCCCGTCAAATCTCCAGCCCTCTGCATCTTCCCTCTGCCCTCCCTGCAGGACAGAAGGGCCCCACCTCTTTTGGGAAACAAAGGGATGATCGAAGAGCCAATAATTGGAGAAGGATGCCTGCCTCCAAGGGGACAGAGCAGCTCAGCAGAGACTTGCCTGGCTGAGTTGCAGGACAAGGACTGAGCTTGGAAATTCAGGGCACATGCATGTTATCAAGGGTCACTGAGACCTGCTTGGTGACATTAGTGACCCATCCAGGGGGCAGAGCCCAGAGGCAGCAGGTGCAGGGAGGCCACAGGCTCTGAAACCAGATGGGAGCGGCCTGGACTCTGGCTCTGCTGCTTGCTGCTTGCTTCTGGGCCCCAGCTTCCCATCTGTAAGTCAGGGACAGGGCCCACCTTGCAGGGATGCTGAGCATATCCATGATAAACCAGCAAAGTCCCTAGCTCAGAACAGGTGCTCACATGGTCATTGTAGGCAGTCCAGATGCAGGCAAAGCTCCTGGAATGTGATGGCTTTGGAAATTATCAACAGAGAGGTGATAACTGAAATCTCAGGTGGAGGAGGTCCCCAGGGAGTGTATGTGGGAGGAGGAGAGATGAAGGGAAAGCAGCACCAGGGTGGAATCCTGGAATCCCTTCCTTGATTCTGCTCATGGACTCCTGGACTCCTCTGAAGTCAGAAAGAGGGACTGGACTCTGGCCACAGCAGGAGAGGGAAAAGTTAAACACAGAGAAGAACTTTCTCACCATGACAGAGCAGAACATAGCAGTTGATGGTGTGAGTGTGAAGCCCAGATCTCCTCTTACCATGTGACCCTGGGCAAGTGACTTAACCTCTTCATGCCTCAGTTTCCTATTATGTAAAATGGGGACAACAGGTGTATCTGTCTCACCATTGTCAAGTGGGTTAAATGAGCTAATCCATGTAAAGTGCTGTGCTCAGCACAAGGCACTGAGTGGAGTCTTAGTGATGAGGAGGGTGGTGATGGTGATGGAGGCAATGACTGCAACAATTAATGTCTCATGATTGCTCCACGGAGGGTGGGACCAACTCCCACACACTCAAAATTGGTTTAGATGTTGAATCTGATGATGTCACGCACTCACCAAGAGGAAGGAAAAGATGTATTACTCACATAATGAGGCTTCTAGGAAGAGCAAGGCACATACCCAAGCTACCCATTTGGCTTGAGCAAAAAGAGAGGTGAATGGCTCTGGTTTTTATTGTGGTTTGGGGTGAGGCCAGAATGAGAGTTCCTGAATATGAGACATTGTTTGTCTGGTTTGAACTTCCCTGCCAAGGGAGGGAGTATGGGCCTTCTTCTCAGTTTGACCACATGTGAAAGAAAAAGGAAAAGAAGAGGAATGTGAGCTGAGAGTCATCTGCAGCGCAACATCAAAAATGGAGTTGGACTCTTTATTACAATGGTGATGATGGTAATAATGGTGATGGTGGTGGTGGGAGTGGTGGTGGTGATAATTATAGTGGTAATGATAATAATGATTGTGAAGGTGATGGTGATGATGATGGTGATGATGATGATGGTGATGGTGATGATGATGGTGGTGATGATGGTGATGATGATGATGGTGACAGTGATGGTGATGGTGGTGGTGATAATAATGGTAGTGGTGATGGTGATGATGATGAAGGTGGGTCCTGTGGCTTGCCTCTCTCTTGCTCCTTCCTCTGTTTTGGTCAGAGATGTCTTCACAATCC
This sequence comes from Gorilla gorilla gorilla, assembly GCF_029281585.2. Lineage (NCBI taxonomy): Eukaryota > Metazoa > Chordata > Mammalia > Primates > Hominidae > Gorilla > Gorilla gorilla. The sequence continues at coordinate 210,229,722 of NC_073224.2, forward strand.
ATCCTCCCATCCTCCTTGGGATTTGATAAACAAATATTTGTCTTCATCCCTGTATCATTAATGTCTATTTAGTGAATATTCTTAGCTGAGGGTTGTGGGGTATGCAAATCATGAAATGTGAAGGGAGGGACACAGGTTTGTTCTTCAAATCACAGAGACAAAAATGTGGGGGGTGGGAGAGAGTTGCAGCTCAAGAGAGGTTGAGGAGAGGGCAAATGTCAGTCTCCTTAATCCTGAAGGGAGAAATATCATGGATGGCCTGGGTAAACCTAGGCTGTCACAGGTTATTGACAGAGGTGGAAGTGTGGAGAGAAAGCCCTTGGTCCTTTGAAGCTGATGTCAAGGAAGTGGTCAGCTTCCCCAGAAGCCTCTGCCCTGAGGAAGAGTGCAAACATGAATTGTAGGGTTTATGGAGGCCAGAGCCTGAGCTCTCACACAAAGGTGAGAGTTATTTCCTCATTTCAGATGAGAACCTGGACTCAGAGGCGGAATGTGGACCACCCAAATCCATTCCAGATCTGTGTAAAGTCACAGCCAGTACCATTCTCTGAAGCACATTGATGCCACACAAAGAGGGATGGTGATATGACTTGGTTGTGTCCCCATCCAAATCTCAACTTAAATTGTATCTCCCAGAATTCCCACATGTTGTGGGAGGGACCCAGGGGGAGGTAATTGAATCATGGGGGCCGGTCTTTCTCGTGCTATTCTCATGATAGTGAATAAGTCTCACAAGATCACATGGGTTTATCAGGGGTTTCCGCTTTTGCTTCATCCTCATTTTTCTCTTGCTGCTGCCACATAAGAAGTGCCTTTCACCTCCTGCCATGATTCTGAGGCCTCCCCAGCCATATGGAACTATAAGTCCAATTATACCTCTTTTTTTCCCCAATCTTTGATATGTCTTTATCAGCAGCATGAAAACGGACTAATACAGATGGTTTTGTTTTTTTAATCTCATAGAATCCAGTCCCCTCCCTGCAGGGACACCATTAATGGAGGGGCTGGTAGAAAATTGAGTGTGGGCAGAACTAACTGAAACGTGATCATTGCTACTTTGTTGTTGGGAACTGGGCCCCCAAATCTGGCCATAAACTCACCCCAAAACTGCCATAAACAAAATCTCTGCAGCACTGTGACATGTTTGTGATAGCCATGATGCCTACACTGAAGGTTGTGAGTTTACCAGAATGAGGGCAAGGAACACCTGGCCCACCCAGGGCGGAAAACCACTTAAAGGTGCTCCTAAGCCACAAACAATAGCATAAGCAATCTGTGCCTTAAGGACATGTTCCTGCTGCAGATAACTAGCCAGAGCCCATCCCTTTATTTTGGCCCATCCCTTTATTTCCCATAAGGAATACTTTTAGTAAATCTATAATCTACAGAAACAATGCTTATCACTGGCTTGCTGTCAGTACATATGTGGGTAAATCTCTGCTCAAGGCTCTCAGCTCTGAAGGCTGTGAGACCCCTGATTTCCCACTCCACATGTTATATTTCTCTGTGTGTGTCTTTAATTCCTCTAGTGCCCCAGGGTTAGGGTCTCCACAACCGAGCTGGTCTCGGCAAGTGGCACCCATACGTGAGCAATCCCCATGGTGAGTAAGAAGGGGAGCTCGGAAACATCAGGGTAACAATGGAACAAGTGTGGGCTCTGGTTCATTCCACCTTGGAAACTTTTCACACTGATGTTGAGGAGGAAGGAGAGTATAATGAAGTAACAGAGCAGGTTTGTTTGCCAGCTAAAGCTAAAGCAGCAAAGGAGGAAGACGTTCTTCCCTACCCTTCTGCACCCCCTCCTTATTTTGAAGAAAAAAAGCAGCCTGACCCTCCATATCTTTCTCTTCTGGAGGACGCTGGGCGAAAAGTAGTTGCCCCAGTAACTGTTCAAGCAGTGCCTCGAGCAACCACTCTCAGTTCTAATCAGGCAGGAATCCAGCAAGCTAGAAGAGAGGGTGATTTAGAGGCTTGGCAGTTCCCTGTTAGAATACACCCCCCAGATCAACAGGGAAATATTATAGCTACATTTGAGCCTTTTCCTGTCAAATTACTCAAAGAATTTAAGCAAGCTATTAATCAATATGGACCAGGTTCTCCTTTTGTAATGGGACTGTTAAAGAATGTTGCTGTCTCCAGTCGGATGATTCCTACTGCCTGGGATCCTCTTACTTGAGCTTGTCTGACTCCTGCTCAGTTCTTACAATTTAAAACTTGGTGGGCAGATGAAGCTTCCATTCAGGCTGCTCGCAATGCCCAGGCCCAACCTCAAATTAATATAACTGCAGACCAACTTTTGGGGGTCAGTGGCTGGGCTGGTTTAGATGCACCAGTGGTCATGCAGGATGATGCCATAGAGCAGCTTAGAGGAGTGTGCATTAGAGCATGGGAAAAAATCACTTTGGGAGAAGAGCAATACCCTTCCTTTAGTGCTGTAAAGCAGGGACCAAAAGAACCGTACACAGATTTTATAGCTTGGTTACAGGAGTCTCTAAAAAAGGTGATTGCAGATTCGGATGCTCAGGATATAGTGTTGTGGTTACTCACCACGGGGATTGCTTAAGAGTACTCGGGTGTCCTCCAGCTTAGTTCCACATTCTCCAACCATCACTCTGGCAACCCTCCGACCTGGGTTCAAGCCCACATTGGACACCATTTGCTGAGACCAGCTCAGTAATGGAGACCTGAACCCAGGGGTGCTAGAGGAATTAAAGACACACACACAGAAATCTAGCATGTGGAGTGGGAAATCAGGGGTCTCACAGCCTTCAGAGCTGAGAGCCTCGAACAGAGATTTACCCACATATGTATTGACAGCAAGCCAGTGATAAGCATTGTTTCTATAGATTACAAATTTACTAAAAGTATTCCTTATGGGAAATAAAGGGATGGGCCAAAATAAAGCGATGGGCTCTGGCTAGTTATCTGCAGCAGGAACATGTCCTTAAGGCACAGATAACTCATGCTATTCTTTGTGGCTTAGGAACACCTTTAAGTGGTTTTCCACCCTGGGTGGGCCAGGTGTTCCTTGTCCTCATTCCAGTAAACCCACAACCTTCAGTGTGGACATCATGGCCATCACAAACATGTCACAGTGTTGCAGAGATTTTGTTTATGGCCAGTTTCGGAGCCAGTTTATGGCCAGATTTGGGGCCTGTTCCCAATACTTTGTTCCTCTGAGCAGCCTCAAAACATAGCAACATGCATCAGCATTAAGAACATCTGTGCATCAAGGGACCCAATCAACAGAGTGAAAAAGCAACCTATAAAATAGGTGAAAATATTATAAATCATATATCTGATAAGGGGTTAACATCCAAAGCATGGAAAGAACTCTTACAACACAACAAGAAAACAAACAACCAGATTTTTTTTTTTTTTTTTTTTTGAGATGGAGTCTCACTGTGTCCCCCAGGCTGGAGTGCAGTGGCGCGATCACAGCTCACTGCAAGCTCCGCCTCCCAGGTTCACGCCATTCTCCTGCCTCAGCTTCCCGAGTAGCTGGGACCACAGGCGTCTGCCACCATGCCCGGCTAATTTTTTGTATTTTTAGTAGAGACAGGGTTTCACCATGTTAGCCAGGATGGTCTCAATCTCCTGAACTTGTGATCCACCTGCCTCAGCCTCTCAAAGTGCTGGGATTACAGGCATGAGCCACTGCGCCCGGCCACAACCAGATTTTTAAATGGACAAAGGACTTGAATAGACATTTCTTCAAAGGAGATATACAAATAGCCAATAAGCATGCGAAAAGACACTCACCATCACTAATTAAGGAAATGCAAATCAAAATCACAGGGAGACACCACCCACACCCATTAGGATGCCTACTATCAAAAACAAAACAAAACAGAATACAACAAGTGACGATGAGGATGTGGAGCAATTGGAACCTTGTGCACTGTTGGTGGGAATGTAAGATAATGCAGCCCCTGTGGAAACAGTATGGCAGTTATTCAAAAATTAAAAATAGAATTAGTATATGATTCAGCTATTTTACTTCCTTATATAAATCCAAAATAAGTGGAGATTGGGTTTTAAACAGATACATGTATATCCATATAGTTTTAGTTGGGGATCTCCAGAGAGACAGAACTGATGATAGGAGACAGAGAGAGAGATATGAGAAGACATATTAGAGGAACTGGCTTACTCCATTATGGAGGCTGAGCAGCCCACCATAGGCCATGTGCAAGCTGGAGAACCAGGGAAGCCAGTAGTGTGGCTCAGCCCAATCTGAAGGCCTCAGAACCAGGGAAGCCAATGGACTCTCAGTCCAAGGCCAAAGGCCTGAAAGCCTGTCAGGGAGTTGCTGGTGTGGAGTTCAAAGATCGGAGAACTTGCAGCTCTGATGTCCAAGGATAGGAGAAGGGTAGAAGAAGCAAGACTTTGCCCTTCCTCTGCCTGTTTGCTGCATCAAGACCCCCAGCTGAATGAATGGTGCCTGTCCACATTGAGGGCGGGCCTTCCCCACTCAGTCCACTGACTCACACACCAATCACCTCACAGACACACCTGGAGCAGCCCAATCATTTCAATCAAATGCCAAACCACCTGGGTTTCCCTTAGAGCACAAGACAGATGGGCTCAGCACCCCCGAATTCCACCCAAAGCAGAAGTCCTTTCCCAGGGTTCTGGTGCAAAGCAACCCTCCAGGGGTGGGCATTTGGGAATAATTAATGCTTATATGTAAAATGCGTAACCATCTGGATGTCCCTTAACCCAGTCAAGCTGACATCCCAAATCAACCATCACACATATTCACAGCAGCATTACTCACAATAGCCAGAAGGTGGAAGCAACTCAAGTGTCTGCCCATAGATGGATGAATGGATAAACAAAATTTGGCATGTACACACAATGGAATATTATTCAACCTAAAATAGGAAAGAAATTCTGACACAAACCTACAAGATGAATGAAACTTGAGGACATTATAAGCAAAATAAGACAGCCACAAAAAGACAGACAGTATATGATTCCACTTCCATGAGGTACCTAGATGGAGTCAAATTCATAGAAACAGAGAGCAGAATGGTGGTTGCCAAGGTCTTGGGGGAGCAGAGAATGGGGAGTTAGTGTTTAATGGGTACAGAGTTTCAGTTTGGGAAGATGAAAAATTTTGGAGATGGTGGTGGTGATGGCTGTATAACAACATGAGTGTTCTTAATGCTACTGAACTGTACATTTAAAAAAGGTTAAGATGGTATATTTCATTACATGTATTTTACTATAATTAATAATTTTTACTAATATATATGACAAAAGATGTACATCCTAAAGCTTCTAGAACCACAAGACTATGATGGAGACACAACATTGAACAATCCAGAACTCTCAGACTACCCAGGTCTCCTAGATTTTAACTCTCATCCTTTACTTGGAGAGGGAAACTAAAGCTCAGAGAGACTGTGTGAGCTCCCTGAGGTTGCACAGCAGGTTAAGAGGAAAGTCAGACTCACACCTTGCCCCTTGCCCGTTCTCTCGATTCTGCACCTAGTTCCCCAGACACTGTCTCAAGTGGCTTCCAGAAAACATTTACCAGGGCCCACATTTACATCAACACTCATGACTCCTGCACCAAGAGCCAGAGGGCTCCAGGCCAGTCATTCTGGCTTGGTATTTGAGGACCCCTTCCCATGGTGCTCTGCATACTCCCAGCACCCTTCACTCCCCCTGGACCCTGAAAACATGGGCACCTCCTCTCCCCTTCATTTCCTATCAAGACCTCGTTTTATATCCCAGGCCTTCCTCCCCATCTGCCATATGCGGCGCTTCCTTCGGCACATCCTCTGCATCCCACAGCTGCCTGCCATACTCTGGCGGAGAGGCAAGGCTGTGGGCTCCCACGGGGGTTGAGGGCCCCCGTGATCACCCTCAGCCAGTGACAGCACACTGCAGGTGGACACCCAGGAGCAGCCTCAGCCACCAGGCCCTAGGAGGAGGGTGACACCTTTCAAGGAATCATCACTCTTTAGTGGCCACTATCTTCCCATTCACCCACCCCTCCTTCCTAGCACAGATTACAGCCTCCACCTTGATGAACTTGATCTGATGAGGCTCTTCCTCTCTCCCCAAAATGTTGGAAAGGATGATGATCTGTGGGTCAGAGTCCTTGGTTCTACTGTTTACAGGCTATGAGACCCCAGGCAATCAAGTCCCCTCTCCAAGCCTCCGTTTCCTCATCTGTAAAATGGTGACACAAGTAATGAATCCTAGTGTGTATAACATTGGAATAGAATTATCAAGCAAAGTCCCAGACTCTTAGAAAGGGCTCAATAAGTGTTCACAATAAAGGTTTCTTCTCTCCTTCTTTCATTTCAGTGAACTAGGAAGAGTGTAAGTTTTGACACAGGAAGTGCTGGGCATGAATCTTTGATCCACGACTTAGCGGCTATATGAACTTGGACAAGTTGCTTAACTTCTCTGAACTTGTTTCCTCTTTTGTTAAAACAAACAAAAATGGGTTCTCCTCTGAGTTGTTTCATTAAAGATTAAATGAGTTACAGCAAGCCAAGAGCCAGCAAGGCAGCACAGTGCCCAGTACATAGTAGGTGCTCAACACATGCCACCTAATCCTTCCCACCAGATCCCCCTCCCTGCATCCTCTGCACAGACAAGCTGGGTCAATACCACATAAAACACCACACTGACCCCACTTGGCCTTTCTCTTCTGTTCCTGCCCCGCTGGCCACGCTGAATAGATTTCACGGCAGAAATGACTGTTTTTGCAGAAACTGACTGTGATGAAGCCTGAACACAATGATTCAGAGACCACAGGAAGTCACTGCCAACACAGGCACTTACAGGAACAATGTCTATGGGGGAGCCTCCTGGAATCTTGGGGCAGGGAAGAACCTTCTCTGTCTTTAGGTCCCATGCCATGAAGTCCTGAGTGGGCCTCTGAAGCAGTGACCCTATCAAGGGTCATCTCATGCTTAGCTCCCTGCAAGAACAGGGGAGGTAAAGAACATGGCTGTGGTCTCAGACAGACCCAGACTCCAGACCCAGCCCCTCCACCTACTTCCTGAGAGGACTTGGGTAAATCTTTTACCTTCTGGGGCACAACGTCCTTGCATTTCATAGCACTATGAATGACAGCCACGTCTGGGTTGTGGTGAGAACCAGATGGCTCAGCTCATAGAACATGCTCAGGGCCTGGCACCCACAGGTGTTAATAAACGGTAACAATTACTATTGAGATTTAAGTCTCCAGCATTCCATTACTAGCTGTGTGGCCATGGGTCATCCCTCATACGTTCTGAGACTCTGCTTCACAATCTCAAAAAAGGGATGAACATTCTTACCCCACAAGGCAATGGGACCTAAACCGCCTTGTACAGGGCTTGGCACATAGTAAGTGCTCACCATATGAGCAGTCCCTCTTCCTCCTTTCTCCCCTCTTCCTCCTGAGGCAGCCTATTATACCTGCTGGACATCTTCGAATTACAGAGAGTTCTAGAATTTATCCTTATTGGTCCTTAGCCTATGAAGTAGAAAAGAAACCAGCCAACTAGAATTGAGTCACAGATACCTAGGTGAGATGGTGTTTCCAGAGGGAAGAAGTGATCTCTGGGGTCAAATGCCACTGAGAAGCCAAAGGCCACAAGGACAGAGACATGTCCACAAGGAGGAGGCATAGGAAGGTATTTGTAACCTTGACAAGACAGAAATCAGACTGTAGTAGGCAAGAAATGATGGCAGTGGGGAGGAAGAAGATGGAGTCAGCTTCTGCAGGTAACTGGTTCAAGTGGAAGGGGGCACAGAAATCCACTTAGTTGGCTTCATAGAGTCAATGTAGTATGGGCAAGAAGAGAGAGGCTGGAGTTCCAAGTGCTAGCAGAAGGCAAGGCCTCTGCAGGGGCAGAAAAGTGTGTTCCAGGGTGTCTGGGGAGGGTGGTGGAGAAGGTAGGCCTGACTCGATGCGCTGACTGCACCTGTAGAGCCTTCCCCACCCCCAGACTTTCCCTCCCCATTCCATCGTGTTCCTTCTTTTCTTCCAAAAACCAGCTCAAAAGTTTCCTCCTTGAGCATGCTCTTCCTGAGCCACCTCCCTTCAACCTTGCCTGGCAGCCTGGTGAGGACAGGAGGATGAGGTTTGGAAATAGCTCTAGACTAAATCTCCTTTCTCCCTTCACTAGTAATGAGCCCTTACTCAGGTCCCTTGACAAGTTCCAGTTTTCTTGTCTGTAGAATGGGGCAGCCCCCAGGCTCCTTTTCAAGATCAAATGAAAAATCAAGTGGGAAAAGAGCTCTGCAAACAGCAAACTAGTGCCTGAGCACTGGCTAATGGCTCCACCTGTCTCCCTTTGCGGTGTCCCTTCTGCAAGCTGGAGTGTGATTTGTGTTTTCCTTCCTATGTTTCATGATCGCCTTCCATGCAGAAACTGGCACCTAAGAACTGCTCAGACAGCAGGAGGGCCATGGAATGAGCTCACCACGTGAAAGCAGCTAGCCTACCCTACCGGATGGGGCACACATCCTAGGCTGTGCTGAGATTCAAAGACGGAAGGAAACAGTCACTGCAGCCACACAGTTGGGGCATGCTGGGGCAAGCAAAGACTTGAACCTAAGCTTTTGGTACCCATGCTCTTTGTGCCATTGGGAAATCCAGGCACAGCTTTTGAAAGGTGAAATTTCAGCATCCAGGCAGCCAGGGGAGGCAGCTGTTTCGTGGCTCTGCCTCGGCCCCCTCCAACAGGCCCATCCCAGTTGCTGAAAGATCCAGCATAGTTTTAGTTAAGATTCTGAGCCCAGGAGGGAAGCAGGAAATGATTCATTTTCTCCCTCAGCCAACGTACACAAAGGTACATTATTAATATTTACTCGGGGGCTTCTCCAAGGACCACAACAGCAAATCATAGGAGAGGAGGAAATGGAAGATGAGCTTCACTAGGTCTGCCAGCTGCCTACACGCGGGGTGAAGGGGCCCTGCCGACCACGCTACCTGGCACAGCCCCCACCAGTGCTGGGCCTAGACGGGGCCTTGAGGCTCATTCTCTCCAACCCAGAGAGGGAAGGGGACTCACCCACAGTGACTCAGCAAGGTCACCACAGAGGAGGGAACAGAATCTGGGGATGTGGAGGGATGGACCAAGCTGTGAGCCTCAGGGCCCTCGTCTGCAAAATGAGGAAATAAACACTGCCCAGGCAGTTTTGAAGGAAGATGTAAAAGAACGACCCACAGCATCTGGCCAAGAACAGGGGCTCCACAAATAACATCAACGTGAGTGCTAATGAGGACATCGGTGCCAGGGCCTGCCCCCATTTCCCAGCCTGCTTTGCAATAGCCCCGGGCACCCCTTCCTGGGAAAGCATCCCTCTCCCCAGGCTGGGCTGGGCTAATGAAAAGCAGGCTGAGAGAGTATCAGTTACTCTGCACAGGAAATGGTCCCTCTTCATCTTTCTAAGATCTCCTTTCACAAGGGCCAGGCAGTAGCCGTCTGCACCCTGCTGTTCTCCAGAAGACCAAGCCCTACTCAGGCTCAGCAGCCACCCTTGCCCCTTTCTGTGGCCCACTCCATGTCATCGTCTGAGGAATGGGGCCCAGATGTGGTTTTTTTCCACCTGGCAGACACCTGCTGACAGCTTCTGTCGCTTGGCGGCTGTAATTGCAGTGCTCTCTCCCCTTTATGCCCTGCTAGGCACAGACTCCATCTGCCTCTGCCAGGGAGTTTATTAAATAGTTTATTAAATCTCTCTGCTTTTGCTTGCAAACTGTCTCTTTTAGAGATGAAAAAATACCAAGACCCAAAGAGCTAAAGTGAACTTCCTGAAGGCCCCACAGCTAGAAAAAGACTGAGCTGGGAGTTTGTGGGTGACTCTGATTCTGGCTGGTGCCCCCGCCCCTGGTCCAAGTCCCTTCTGAGTTCCCACTGCATCTGCAAAACCAGATCCTTACACAAAAGCCCCTCTCCCCTGCAGCTGAGCAGATACTGTCACTTGTGACTCAAGCAGCCCTGATTCCCATGAGGAAGAGGAACTTCCTGATGCTCAGAGATGCCCAGAGCCAGATGGGCGCTGACCTCAGGAGGGAGATCACTGAGGTCCTTGGGAGGGCAGGAAACTTGCAGTGCTGGGGCCCAGGCCCTGCACCCTGGTGGCTGGGGTGTCCTGGGGCCTCTCTCCTAATTAACCTCCTCTCCTCTGTGTTTTCTCCCTCCTGCTCCACGTCCCTTTCTTCCTCATCTCCCAAACCCAGTCCCTCCTGGGATCATCCATTCATCCCTCAGGCATCATGTATAGTCCACTTGTGGCTGTTCATCCACTGGGCTGGCCACACTGGGGACGCAGAGAGGGACAAGACCGTGCCCCTGTCCTCAGGAAGCCTCCAGTCTGGCTGGAGAAACAGACACAGAATCAATCACAGCCCAGCCTGGCCACTGCTGATGGGGGAAGATGCGCGAGGCGCTGGCGAGCTAGGGGCAGGCAAGGCCCTGGACATGGAGACGGGGAGGACTTCTGGGAGGAGGTGGTGTCTGCGCTGAGCCCTGAAGGAGAAGTGGGGGAGCCAGGGGAAAGGGCTCGCTAGAGGGGAGAAGGTTACTGTGGGTGGCAGCAGCCAGGCACAGGCAGGGCACTGGCAGAGAGGGGGAGCCTGGCACCCTTGGAAATGGCAGGCAGCTCTGCGTAGCCAGAGCAGGGTGGGGAGGAGGAAAAGGAGGGTGGGGAGGTGCAGAAAGATGGGGCTGGGGTCCACCTGGGTCAGACCACAGAGGGCGTAGGGAGGGCTATGGGAGGAAGTGACCTCTCTGTAAGCATGGGGGAGGGGGTGTTCCAAGAGGATCTGGGCTCCTCAGATCCCCCAAATGGCGGGGAGGGGAGAAGGCTTCTATCTTCCTCCCTCCCTCTGGCCTTCTCTCTCTCTCTCTCTCTCCCCCCCCCACCTTTCCCCCTCTCTGTGTCCCTCCTTCTCTCCCCCATCCCCCCTCCTCCCCCCTCCTCCCCTCCCTCCTCCCCTCCCTCCTCCCCTCCCTCCTCCCCTCCCTCCTCCCCTCCCTCCTCCCCTCCCTCCTCCCCTCCCCTCCCTCCTCCCCTCCCCTCCCTCCTCCCCTCCCCTCCCCTCTCCTCCCCTCCCCTCTCCTCTCCTGCCTCCCCTCCCCCTCCTCCCCTCCGCTTTCCTCCCCTCCCCTCCACCTCTCCTCTCCTTCCCTTATACTCCCCTTTCCCCCATTTCTCTCCCTCCCTCCTTCCCTCCCCACTCCCCTCCTCTCTGCAGACCCCTCCCCACCTCCTCCCGGCCCCGCCCAGCCGCGCTAGTGCGGCCCTGCGCCGCCACCTTCAGGCCGTGCCCGGGAGCGGTGCGGCACCCCCAACAATACCCACAAGGAGGAGGTGCGGGCCCGGGTCCCGCCCTGGAGGTGGTGGAGGTCCCGCCCCGACCGTCCTGGGGCCGCCCCGCCCCGCAGCCTGGGCTCTGCCTGCTCTGCGCCCACGCTGGCATCAGCCCCAGCTGGCTCCGTGTCTACTAACAACCCTAATTACCAGCCAAGCTCGGCTCCCCAGGGCCCAGGCGCCAGAACTGATGACTTTAATAACAGAATCCCTTCCCTTTCACGGCCTGCTCTGGGGACCACCGGCCTGAGGATGCAGCGATCTCTGCTGTCCTGGGAGGGCGGGCCACATGGGGGTTCTACACCGTCTTACACATGGGGAAGGGGCTCGGCCTGGCCAATATGATGAAACCCCGTCTCTACTAGAAGTACAAAAATTAGCCGGGCATGGTGGCACATGCCTGTAATCCCAGCTACTCAGGAGGCTGAGGCAGGAGAATCACTTGAACCCGGGAGGCGGAGATTGCAGTGAGCTGAGATAGCGCCACTACACTCCAGCCTGGGCGACAGAACAAGACTCTACCTCCAAAAAAAGAAAAAGAGAAAGAAAAAAAAAGAAAAGAAAAGAAAGATAGTAGTTACAAAGATGAACGATCCTTTATCACAAACCCTTGTAGTACAGCACATCTCCCCATGATGTTTTATCTTCTATACAAATAAGCATTGTACCTAGGGTGGGCACGTTCCTCCTCTTACCTTCGGGAACACCCTGCTGTGCCTATGGAGCAGCTACTGTTTATTCTTTTACTTGCCTAATAAACTTACTTTTCTTTACTCTGTGGACTCCCCCAATTTTTTCTTCTGTGAGGTCCAAGAATCCTCTCTTAGGGTCTGGATCAGGACCCCTATCCCTTAACAAAATGACAGTGGGGTGACAGTTCTCACGCTGGGTGATTGGAGCTATGACACTGGCCTGTGACAATTCCTGTGGGAGCCCAGAGAAGGTGCTGGCACACCGGAGGAGGGGGGGACTTCCAGAAGGGTGAGGGAGGGGGCTCTGAACTGGCTTCACAGAGTGGGTGGCATCTGAGCAGGTTCATCCGGATGGAGTAAGAGTTTGCAGGGGAAAGATGATGGGAAGGGCATTCCAGGCAGGGGAGAGGTACCCAGAGGTGTGGAATCTGGAAAGAGCAGAGGCTTTCAGAGACAGGGAGTTTTGTGTGGCTGAAGACGGAGGGGAAACCGGTGGGTTAGGCTGGGGGAGCATCAGAGGTCAGATGAGGAAAGGTATCGGGGACCTCCTTCACCAGGCATGAGGGAGACGAGGTAGAAAGTAATCGTAACATTAACAGCCACAGCTAACCCTCACTGAGGGCTTCCCATCTGCCAGGAACATCCTGAACACTCTAGACACTTCGTTCACTGATCTTCAGGGGAAGGCACATTATCACTGCCTCTATTTTATGGAGACAAACAGGCAGCAAGAGGTTAAGTCTCTTGACCTAAGTCATTGGTGAGCGAGGAGGCCAGAGTGCCATCTTGGTCTTGGGCTGATGGTGCCATTCGGACACCCACTCACTCAGAGAAGAAATAACCTACTGCAAGCCTGCTCAGACTTTCTCCCCGCCCTCAGGTAGCTGACACTTCAGTGTAGGTGGATGATTCCTGGGAAGCCATGTAAACACACAGCTAAAGAAGATCATTTCAGGCAGTAAGAAATACCGTGAGAAAAACCCAACAGGGAGAGGGGTCAAGGGACTAGGGTGTGGGTCCAAAGGAAGAACTCCTCCCATAGGCTCAACTTCTAGGACATACCTGGCAGCCCTTCCCCTCTAAGGACCTCCCTTCCCCTGCTGGACACTGTGGGGGCTGCAAGGAGAGAGTTTCTGATGGCCCACCTCTGGGAAAATGCTTCTCAAGACCCCTCTCCTTTCTCGCTAGTCTCCTTCTGCTTCAAGCACTGGCTTCCAACCATCTCCCTTGGGGATACCTCAGGTTAACGGCCAAGAAAAGCAACGTTTTTGGCTTCCCCTGCCAAAGGCCAGGGGTGGGAAGGGACATCTCTGACCCTTGGAAACATAGCCTTGACTTCTCTCTTCATGGGAGAGTAAGGAAGAGTTTCCCTACCTCATGCTATTTGGTTTCCCACAGGTAGTCCCATGCTACCTATAAAATATTAGACACAGAGAATCTTAGAGCAATCAAGCCTTAGATCCTCAGACTTAGCATCAAATTATAGACTCTGAGACTCTTAGAATCATGGAATGTTAGAAATCGAGTACGTTAAATGGCATGATAAAATTATGGAAGTTTTAGAATTAAAAAACAAGATCTTGAAAGTCTCAGAACCCTAGGATTTTAGAATTTGGAGTTGAAAGGAACTCCTGGCTCCATCATTAACAGCTGATGTCTTTGAGCATTGATTTATTCTCAGTGCCTCAGTTTCCTTCCTGTTAAAAGGGAATAATAATTTGTGCCTGACAGCATTGCTATGAAGAGTCAATGAGTTATTATATGTGGAGAGCGGAGCCCAGTGCCAGGCACTCAGTGAGCTGTGAGCTGTACTAATGCTCTTACAACTAATCTAATTCACCTTCCTTTGTAATACGGTTTAACTGGTTACCCACCCCTCCACCCACCTAGCTTCTGTGTAGGAGGCCATGCAACTTAGACTAGATTCCCTCCTAATATGAGATGTTCATTTCCACTGGAAGCAACCTTTATCATTCCAAAACCTGCTGTCCTGTCACTTCCTGCCTCTCTTGTCCCAGTACTGTCCTCTATAGGCAGAGACTCCCCCTCCTCAATGGCTACACAGCCATTGGGAGCTCAGCCTGCTCAGCCTCTCCTCCTAGATGGCCAGGTGGAGGTGGTGCAATTTGTCTGGAAGCCTCCCCCATCCCCATTCTCTTTTCTTCTTTTCTCAGTACCCTCTGGCCCTCCCCCAATTCCTAGGTTTCCTAGGAGCTCCAATATCCTGCTTTCCATAGACAAAAGCATCCATTAATCCCCCTGAGGTCAGAGGGGCTGTGCACTTTGCAAAGGAAGCCTGGAGAAAAAGGCATCATTCAACCCAAAGCCTCAGTGTAGGTGGATGATCCCTGGGAAGCCATGTAAACACACAGCTGAAGAAGATCATTTCAGGCAGTAAGAAATACCGTGAGAAAAACCCAACAGGGAGAGGGGTCGGAGCTCAGGTGTCACCTGGGGCATGACAGATCATGGGATCTGTCGATGGTGGGAGCTCAGGGGCCAACCCAGGGCATGACAGATCAATGGATTTGAGCAGAGGGAGTTTAGAGTGCCCCTACCCCAGAACGACAGCACCTGAAAGCTGCCCACTTTGCTTGGGTGCTCTTCTTCCTTCCGGGTGCTTCGCCCAGACTGTTGCCCGGGTGAGGCTGCACACACAGATCTGCACTAATGGTCGGATGCAACCTGCAGCAATGACTGAATATCCAGCACCAATAATTCCCCAGCTTTGCCACTAGGGGATCCAGGAAGGAGCAGCAGCAAGGAAGCTGGACATCTGCAAGGCTCCCATCACTTCCCAAAGGGCACTTTATGGTTGGGCAGAAGAATGGGCATCTTTCTCCCAAATGGCCTTGCAACTGCTAGGGCATACTTGGGCTCTTTCAGTTAAAACACTGGTCTGTGGAGAGAGATATCAATAAGTAGAAATTAGCTTATTTCTGGAAATTGAGTGAGAAGGGAGTCTGGGCTGGTTTTGTGTTTTAAACTATTTCTCTTTTCATCCTACCTCTCTGCCTCTGATGCCAAGGCCCTGAGGGCAGAAGTAGAGTTGACAGGACCAGAAGTCTCGAGCCAGGCCCCGGCAGTCAGCAGAGAGACCCAACCAGGCCTGGGGCCTCTGCAATGGCCCAGGACATCAAGCCTAGCCTCAATGAGGACACCAGCAGAGCTGGGCTCTAATGGTGGGAAAGAAGGTGCAGGATGGAGAGAGGCTCAAGAGGGGGAAAAACAACCTATGTTCCAGCCCCTCTTTCCCTGCCCCACACCTCTTTATGCTGCAGGTGCAATCGCTTGTCCCTGCTCCTCAGGCGTGCTGGGCCCCTCCAGACCATGCTCCTTTGCACATGCTGTTCCTCTGCTAGGAATGTCCTTCCCAGCCACATACCTCCTCCTCCATGCAGTCTTCTCAAGCTGCTCTCCTCCAACCCCAACTCCACCCCATGCACCCACCTCAAGCTTTATTCTTCTAAGGCCTCTTCCAGCTCCAAGTCTTCATACTCTCAGAAGCTCCTTTCTCCATCAAATCAAACATATCAAGATTGCACATTAAATCAGTGTATGTATATAGCTACGTAAGAGCTAAGGAGAGCAGAAAGTGACTAGTTGATGATGTTACATTTTGCAGAGATTTAATTAAACGTGTCAATTTGAAGGTTGTATCTTTCTGTTTGTATTTGAATCTCATAACTTTTTTCAGGCCTTAAACATGTTGATAGGGCCGAATGAGCTTTAGTGCCTCTGTAGATGGGGATTCAGATGAGCTCAGCATCCTGGGGTCTTAGAGGTGGCAGAGAGCCCTGAAGTCATCTTTCTACTCTAGATTTTTCAGGGCAAGATGGAGAGTCAGGGACAGAGAGAGGCGAATGTGTTTGAGGTCACAGAGAAGATCATGGTAGGTCCAAGAGAAGGAATCGGGAACATCTGATCCAAGGCCAAGGCCACATCTCCCACAGTTTACTGTGTGGACTGGGGCCAAGGATTTTTGGCCTGGCCTACCCTCTAAAGTGGACCCGAGAATCAAACCAAATCCAAATATTGCAGTAGCTGCTGTGTTCTGGGTGGTCCCCATGCACGAGCCCTGATGCTAAGCAGTGTGTGTGTCTTTCCCCATTTCTCCCTCTCAACTTTCAGTGAGGCAGGTGCCATTTTTGTCTGTCTCTCCTTGCAGAGAAGACCACTCGGTGAGGCTCAGAGAAGTGAAAAGACCAGCCAAAAAAAAACCCCGCCAGGCACATGGCAGAGCTAGGAGTCCATCCCAGACAGCGTAGGGCTAGAGCCTCCAAGCCACCCCTGTTCTATGAGCCCCAGGCAGAGAGAAAAGGAGGGAAGGTGGTGGGAGGGGAGAGGAGAGAGGCTCCTTCCCTTGGATGTCTGGGGGAGATCCAGGCCATGGTCTGGCACACGCCGCAGCACATCCTGTGGGTTCATGTGTTCAGATGGCCTGACCCTCTACAGGGAGCATCATGGCATGGGCTTGAACATGCCAGATACGCCTTAGCCCTGAGCAAACCCTCTGTCTCCAGGGTCCCAGGGAAGGCAAACTGCTCCACAGACCGAGCTGAGTGCAGCAAAAACAGGACAGCAGAAGGGATAACACCATCAGATGGACCTGGGCTGAATCCCAGCGCCATCATGTCCTGATGGCTGAAACATGGGCAAAGCTCTCCCTTCCCTGAGCCCCAGCTTCTGCATCTGCAAAACGGACACAGTGTCTAACCACCACCTTGTAGTATTGTTGGGGACTTGAAGTAAAATGAGACAGAGGAGGAAACTGGTGCTCAGAGATGTTAAGACAGGTGCCCGGGGCTCACACAACTGGTAAGCTGTGAAGCCAGAACGCAGGCTGTACTGTCCCCTGTTCTAGTCTTCGCTCCCCAACTTACAAGCCATAGGACCAGTGAATTTACCTTCTTTTTTTGAGATAGAATCTCGCTCTGTCGCCCAGGCTGGAGTGCGGTGGCGCGATCTCGGCTCACTGCAACTTCTGCCTCCCGGGTTCAAGCAATTCTCCTGCCTCAGCCTCCTGAGTAGCTGGGATTACAGGCACGCACCACCATGCCCAGCTAATTTTGTATTTTTTAGTACAGATGAGGTTTCACTACATTGGCCAGGCTGGTCTCAAACTCCTCACCTCGTGATCCGCCCACCTCAACCTCCCAAAGTGCTGGGATTACTGGTGTGAGCCACTGCGCCCAATTTGATTTTACCTTCTAAGCCTCAGTTTTCTCATCTGTGAAATGTAGATAATGATACTGTCTTGCAGGTTTTCCTTTGGTATTTACAATCTTGAGTTTAAATTGTCTGGTACCCAGTAACATCCATGACCTGGTAGTTAAAATGATGGTGATGATGGTGACGATAATAAACAGGTTGGATTGAGCAGAATTAATAGGGAGAAGAGAGTTGATTAAGGGAATTCCTGTCCCCACCAGGAGAAGGAATAGGCTGATTATCTACTGATGCTCCCACTGCCCATCCCTCTTCTTCCTCTTACCCCTCACCACCAGCTCCAGGAAGCTTATGAGGGACACTTGTGGGGAGGGCAGCTGACTTCCCCTGTGAACTTTGGCTGCTATTCTTCCTCACAAAGAAGATTCATCAGTCATTACAGGCATGAGAAGGATGACTGGTTCTGCTCTCCATGGAGGTGGGGGCTGGAGAGATGAGGACAGGCAGGGTGGGGTAGGTATGGGCAGGTGGATGGCAGGTGGGGCTTGGCTTGTTAGTGGGTGACCCTGCAGCAGTCCTGCTATGAGCACAGGCTCTTTCCCAATCTAATTAGCATTGCTGAGAATTCAACTACACAGCCCTGAAGTGAGTTTGCTTCCCCAAGAGCATTCCAGAATGAATACTGATTAAATATGAAACAGTTCCTCCCTTCAGGGCTAAGTCTAGAAGGCACAAATCAGAAATGGGAGCTGTAATTATTAGCTCTGATTTTAAAGAATAGAATAGAATGGAATGGAATGGAATGGAATGGAATAGAATAGAATAGAATAGAATAGAATAGAATAGAATAGAATAGAATAGGAGGATAGAATCCAACCTTCCCATCCCACAAGTAAAAACAACTAACAATATTCCGAGTTATTTCTGCTCTATTTAAAGGAGCATGAGCTTTTTTATTCTTTGCTCCTTCCCATTGTTATCTTTCTGCTTTTTCATCCGGGTGATTTGCTGTGTACCTACTATGTGCCGGGCATATATGGATGCAAGGGTAAGAAATAAACAAGTCAGACTAGGTGCCCGCTCTTCTGGGGCTCACAGTCAAGAGGGGCATGTGACCTTTTAAAAAAAAGTCCCAACAGATTAGTGCAACTCACCTGAGGATGGGCCAAGTATGCCATGCACAGGAGGATGCTGAGAGGGACTAACTCAACTACGGGATGGTTGAGTGTCTTAGGAGCTGATATTTAAATTGAGGACTGAATGGCTTTTGCACTTGTTCCCTCTGCCTGGAATGCTCCTCCTCAGACATCCACAGGGCTCCCCACTTAACCTCCTTTAAGTCTGCAAAAACGTTTGTGTTAACTGCAACTCCCCGCATTCCTGGGCCCCTTCCCTGCTTTATTTTTCTCCATTGCACTCGTCTCTGTGTTACCCATACATTTAATCTAGATGTTTATTGCCCATCTCTGCCTATTAGAAGATAAGTTTTCTGAGGCCAGAAATTGTTGCTTCTCTCTGTTCTATACCCAGTACCTGGCACAGAGCAGGGACTCATTAAATATATGTTGAATGACTGAATGACATCATTAGTCATGCTTTGCTTTGTTTTGTTTCTTAAGAGACAAGGTCTCACTTTGTAGCCCAGGCAGGAGTCATGCTATGGAGCACAGACCTTATCCTTAGAGCAAAGAGGGGTGATCCCAGGATCTTAAGGAGGTATGTGGCCAAGCTGGTTTAGAAAGATCTTGCTGCATGAATTGCAGGAGACGAGAGGCTAGGAGGTCCCACAGGAGTGTGCTGAAGGAGGTGTGGACCAGTGTTGTGATGGGGGAGATGCCTGGAAGGGAATGGAAGTAGGAATAAAAAAAAAAAAGATGATACCCTGGGGGTCTTAGCACCCAAAGGGCCCCGTGGGTTTTGGGAATGTGGGTCAGGGGATCCAGAATTAAAGCCCAAGTTCTCGACATTGGTGAGCAGCCAGGAAGGGAGGTGGCAGAGTGGCCGCCAGGGCACAGAGGGGTTCAGATGTAGTCAGACTGCAACGGAGCAGCCTGTGGCCATCCAGACCCCACAACAGAGCCTGGAGATAACCAACAGGATGAGGACTGAACCAGAAACAGGGAGGCAGGAGATGAATGATGTATTAGGCCTCACAGGATGCACACATATCTTCCTCCCTGTGCGAACGCTTCCCTGATTTTCATCAAAAACAAGTAGGGGAGAGGAGGATGCGTGGATTTGTAATGAGCCCTGACACATCACCTGGTTACAGATCTCACAGCCCGGCTGATCCTCCCAGACCCAGCTACAATGACGCAGGCCCCGCCATGGCCTATAACACAGCACATGCCCTTGGCGGGAAAGCCAGCCCCTCAGGCTGTCCCTTCCCAGGGGCAGGGGCAGGGGCAGGGCCAGTGTGGGGGTGGGGCTCAGCCCCAGCCAGAGGGCTCTGGTTGCCATGGAAATGGGTGGTCCTGAGCAGAGCCCCCTCAGCCAGGCTCCAGCATCCAGAGCAAGGGCACAGTTAGCCTCGGCCCCTGGGTTCAGTGACCACTGTTCCCACTGTGCAGGTGGAAGCAACCAGCCCCTTCAGAACCCCCAAGACAGAGGATTCAGGTACCTTCTGGAGCAGCCTTCGTCCACCATCAAGGTCCTGCCCGCAGAGATGAGCAGAGCCCAGGCTCAGCTGGGCGCCTTTAGGTCTAGAGACCTCAGCTACTGGGGCTGAAAATGGAGGCCTCTGAGGTGAGCCCGGAAGGAACCAGGACTGAACTTATGATGACCTAGAGGCTTCTGTGGCTCCATCTGTTCCTTTTCTGGGGGAGAGCTGAGGCTCTGAGGGGTGGGTAGTGCCCCTACAGTCCCCTGGGTCAGCTTCTCCCTGGTCTCCAAGGCTCCCAACCCTGGCCAAGCCTTTAGGGCCTTCTGCCATGTCCTGCCTCCCTCCCACGCAGGCCGACTCCAGCTTGGACACGTCCATCTAGACCAGGGTCTTCTGGCTTCTTGAGTGACAGCCCAGGCTCAGCTGCTGTGAGACATAAACCACCCCCAGCCCTGCCCTGCTCCTCCACTCCCTCCCTGCTCCTCCACTCCCTCCCTGCGGCTGGGTCTGGGAACACCAAGCCTGTGAGCCTCCTTGTGGGGAAGTGGGGAAGGGCAGTATTTTGTGCAGAGTTTAGATTTTTCACAGAGGACATTTTTGGTGCCCAGAGGGAAGATACAGGGAGAGTCACAGCACAAAGTCCTTCGAGTCAGCATGGGGTGTGGACGCCATCCCAAGACCTGTGACAGCCACGGAAGGGGGTCAGACCCAGAAGCAATGTGACCATCCTACATTTGGGACGATCACTCTATCTAGTGGCTGGGGTGGCTGATCCAACAGTTTCCAGCATTTGTGCAGCCCAAAGCAACAGAACTCATGGAGACTCACAGGCCAGCAAACTAAACATGGAATTATCAACCAAGCTAAAAAAATGCCAAATAAACGAATTCTATCCTCCTACCTCAATGAATTCTCCAGCTCCTCATTGGAATGTGGGAGCAGAGAAAGCTGGCCTTGACTCCTGATCCCTGATCCAGCCTAGGCCCAGCCCCCGCCTCACCTCCCCTCCTGCAGCCCAGCTCCACACCACAGTCTCACACGGCGTGCGACACCCCACCCTGCAAGTCTACGCTCTGTCCGTCCCTCCTCACACACAGCTGCACGTCGAAGTCTTCAGGTGGGCACACTGGCACAGAGAAGAGGCCACGTGGGTCCTGGGGCCAGAGTATCAGGAGCTGGGGCAGGCCCTTCTAAACCCAGGACCCCCTCACTCAGGCCTCAGGGTGTGCAGGGTAGATGGATTTTAGGACGGGGGGGGGCAGAGGGACCAGTAGGAGGGCATGAGGATGTCTGGGTCAGAAACCACCAGGGTCTGAGACAGGGCAGGGGAGGAGGGATTCCAGAGGGGTAAGACAGGACTGGACAGTGCCCGAGGTGTGGGGAGAGGGCGAGTCGGGGATGCCCGCTTTTTTCTGATTAGGGTGAGCAGGGGCTGCAGGGCACGAGGCTGAGGAGCAGTTTGATGGGAAGGTGAAGGTTCGGCTTTGAACGTTTTCAGTGGAAGGAGGCCGTGGGCTGCCGGGCAGACAGCAGCTTCAGGAGCCCCAGACGGAAAGGTCCAGGAGGCAGCATGGCCTGTCCGGCTCCGCACTGCGTGGGCAGCACTTAGGACATGTGGGTACTTCAGAGTCCCTGATAAAGACCATGGCTCAGG
Organism: Gorilla gorilla gorilla; assembly: GCF_029281585.2. NCBI lineage: Eukaryota > Metazoa > Chordata > Mammalia > Primates > Hominidae > Gorilla > Gorilla gorilla. The sequence goes on from NC_073224.2 coordinate 210,251,173, forward strand.
AAGAGCTTCCACAGGAGACAGTGGTGATCTGGACATGGACAGTGGGTAGACCCATGGATGTGGATGAACTCACACAGAAGGACAAGAGAGGAGGGCCCTGGGGAGAACCAGGGGTGCCCATGCTGGCTTCACCACGGCTGGGTCTGCAAAGCTGACTTGCCTCCTAGCTGCAGGTGCGGGACAAGGAGAGGTGGAAGGGAGAGAACTGGGCCGGCCGCCATCCCCTTCCATGCCCTGACCCTGCCCACTTGTTACACTTGTTAAGTGGCCCAGTTAGTGTCCTCCTCTGTCCAATCAGATCCACACCTCTCCTTCTTTGGGGAGCATGAAGGGGTCTTAGAAGGACACAGAGGTGGGTCTGGCATGAGGCAAAGGGAGGACATTTCCTCCCCGACAATAATGGTCAGACTGTGCTGACTGCTGGAAGAGTCATTTGAAGTCGCTGGGAATACAGAGGCAAAGGACGTTCATTTCCACTGGCAGGTGAAGCAAACCTCATGGAAGGTCTGCCTTTGACTTTCGCCTTGAAACTGGTGTAAGAGTTCCATAGACAAAGAAGGGGATCAGTAGGGAGGGTGGGAGGCACAGAAGACAACAAGCTGAGGGTGTGTGCCGGGCACAAGTTAGAAATGCTGAAAGGTCCTGGTGTGCTTGGAACAAAGGGTGCAGCAGATAAGGCTGGAATCAGAAAAAGAGAACCAAAGAGAAGTAGCAAGGGCCTGTCGGGGACAGAGACGTAAGGTTTGAAGTGGAAAGAGGGACAGAGATAAATGTCACTCATGGCTGGGACAAGCTTCACTGATGGAGGGATGGGTTTAGAATGTGAATCATGAAATCACACAGCATTAGAATTCCGAGGAGCCTTAGATGAGAATAACAAAATCATCATTTCTTAAAGCCTTAGAATCTTACGGAATCTTATAATCTTAGGATAATTGAATCATTGGATCTCAGAGTCTTCAGTTTTTAAAACGACAGCAATTTTGCATGTTAGATTGCTCAAGGGTGTCACACCCAGCCCCTCCTCCTCCTGGGTATGATAATATGTACCCTGTGCTCAGCGCTTTGCACACATTATGTCCTTTTGTCTCCATGACAACCCTGGGAAGTAGCAATTATTATTTTGCCTGATTTTCCAGATGAAGACACCACGACTCAGTGAGGGTAAGTGGGTTGCAGAAGGTCAGACACCTTGTAGGCAGAGTGGCCAGGACTTGGCCCAGACCTCTGGGCCTCCGAAGCCCATGCTCTCAGCCTGTCTGCTGTTTGCCTTCTGCAAGCCCTCTCTGCTGAGTGCTCACCCATCCTCTGCACACACCTCCAGTGACGGGGAGCTCATTACCCTCCCCAGGGGCACCCATCCATCCCAACTTGGAGCACAGTTCTTCTTCTCAGGACATCCACCCATCGGCCCCAAATCTGCCCTAGGAAACTTCACCCAGGACTCCTGTAGGGAGAGGGAGCAGCTACCTGAAGTGGGGCAGCAACTACACAGAAGAGGAGTGTTGGATGAGGAAAGCCCCAGATGTAGCCCATCCCTGAAATATGAGGGAGTTTATCCCAAGGGAGGGAAACAACTGGAGACATTGGGAGCAGGCCCACTGGAAGACAAATAAGAACAAAGCCCAGAACATCAGGCGATGGGGATGAGGGATGCATTTATAATTCAGAAATACAATGCTCCAGCAGTCAGAGTTATGGGGCCTAATGAGATTGGAATAGTAAGTGCTGTACCTTTAATTTCTTGGCTTTTCTCCCTGGAAACTTATTCTGCAAAATGTGCCTTGTGCCATCCATCCTCCCAGATGGCTTTTTAAGTGAAGCTGTTTGTTAAGTGAGAGAAGAAAAGGGAGGGGAGGGGGAGGAGCAGATGGAGCCACTGCAGCCCCCTGCAATCCTGGGGAGGAGAGGAAGTGGGAACAGCAAGTGGGAGGGTGGGCAGGGGGAGTCCCTGTGGTCCTGCAGAGCACGGTCTTCCAGGATGGGACTCTCAAGTACAGCTGAGTCCACGTAACCAGGGTCCCAGTGACAGTTGCTGACAGTGACTGGGCCCTAGTGTGAGCACTGGGTGAGCAATTTGGAGTCACTGGTCCCATACATCCTCCCACATCCCCAGACAGCAGGTACCGTGACAGTCCTCAGTCCCCAGAGGAGAAGCTCAGAGAGGTGTAGGCATTTTCCCAAGGTCACACAGCTGGTGAGAGGCTGACTGGGGACTGGAGCCCAAGGCTGCCAGACTCCAGAGTCCTAGCTCTTAACCAGGATGTCACTCAGTGTCTCAGACTGTCAGCTGGAAGGGCCTTAAAGATCAGCCCCACCGAGGCCCCCAAGTCATCAATTTCTCCATCTGTACTGTGAGCTGGTTAGTGTAGCTCAGTGGTTCCCATGCCTGATTATGCATCAGAATCTCTGGGGACTTTTCAGCAATAAAAATAATACAGTTAGAGTCTTTTGTCATAGTCTGCATCACATCTTGAGATTCCCCTGTCCTCCTAAATGATTTTAGGAGTCTGACAGCCCTGGGCTCCAATCCCCAGTCAGCCTCTCACCAGCTGTGTGACCCTGGGCAAGTGCCTGCACCTCTCTGGGCTTCTCCTCTGGGGACTGAGGACGGTCACTGTACCTGCTGCCTGGGGATGTAGGAGGATGTATGGGACCACTGATTCCAAAGTGCTCACCTGGTGCTCACACTGGGGCCCAGTCACTGTTAGTAACTGTCACTGGGACGCTGGTTATGTGAACTCAGCTGTGCCTGGGCCCTACCTCTGGCTGATGGAGTCAGAATCTCTGGGAATGGAGCCCAGGTATCCACATTTTTTTTAAAATGTGCCACCCCAAACAATACAATCTGTTGGAGAGAATATGGAGCAACAGGAACTCTCATTCGTTGCTGGTGTGAATACAAAGTGGCACAGCCACTTGGAAGACAGTTGGAAGTTTCTTACGAAGCTAAACATAGCCTTACCATACGATCCAGCAATCACACTCCCAGGTATTTACACAACTGATTTGAAAACTTACGAACACATAAGAACCTGCATGTGAATGCTTATAGAAGCTTTATTCATAATTGCTCAGAGCTGAAAGCAAGCAAGGTATCCTTCAATAGGTGAAAGGAGAAATAAACTGTGGTACATCCATACAATGAAGTATTATTCAGTAATAAAAAGAGATGAGCAGTCAAGTCATGCAAAAAGGTGGGTGAATCTAAATGCCTATTCCTTAGGGAAAGAAGCCCATTTGAAAAGGTTATATTTCTATGACATTCTGGGGGAAAAGGGAAAAATTACAAAGCTAATCAACAGATCAGTCATTGCCAGGGGTTGAGAAGTGGGAAAGGTTGAAGTGAAGTACGGTAATTTTGTAGAGTAGTGGAACTATTATGTATAATACTATAATGGTGGATAAATGGTACTATGTATTTGTCAAAATCCATAGAATTTTACAGCAGAGTGAACCTTAACATGAACCATAACACACTCAATGCAAATTTTAAAAAAATCATTTAGAAGGTCAGAAGAATCCCAGGATGTGATGCAGACACAATAGAATCTAATTGTATCACAAATGCATGAAACAACATCACTGAGGAAGGAGAGATAAAAGGTGCTGACCTGTGTAACTCTGAAAATGAGCAGAGCCTATATCACTAAGAACTGCACATAAGCACTGTGCTTTAGTTAATAAGTCGTTTCCCAGGGGGAAACAATTCTGAAATCACTATACATGTAGACTAAGAGTGAACAATTAAGTGCAAGGATGGCAGATGGTGGGAGCCAAGTTTGTCATAGCAAAGTGGGAGGTTACAGGCAAACAAGAGGAGGCAGCTAGAATGATCCATGTGGTAATGGATTAGAGTTGGAGACATCAGTATGAACTCGTGTAACTGAATATGCATCAGATGTTTACATATATATGCATATTTATACTTATTTATAAATACTGTATATGTATGAAAATAAATACTGTATATGTATGCATGCGTTAGTGTACAGAAGTATATTTCCTTGCTCTGTTAGCTGAGAGGGCTTAGAAGCAATGACACCCCCATAGCAATGAGCACAGTTAATGCCCAAATCTTGGTTTCTAATATCTTTCTCCAATAAGAAAAATGGCTGATGCTAGGACTGGGCAGGAAATAAACAAGATGGGGCTGGCACACCTTTTAGTGCCAGAAAATAAGGATGTATTCAAAAAGAAAAAAACAATTCACAATGATGGGGGTATATCAAAGGAATACAGGAACCAGTTGAAAGTGTTCTCAAGAGCCAAAGCTGGAAGAATTCGAGCAAAAAAAGAAAACTGGTATTGGATTATAACCAAAGTATCAAATAAATATACATGAATTCATACTAAAATGATTAGATAAATAGATAATAGATGATAGATAGATAGATGATGGATGGATAGATAGATAGATAGATAGATAGATAGATAGATAGATAGATAGATAGATAGACAGACAGATAGAGGTGGAGGAGGGCAGACAGATTCCCTTGCAGAAGAATTCCAAATAAAGCATGTAGAATCTGTGATGCCACCTCTCTCATACCCGATATTGGTAACTTGTGTTTTCTTTTCTATTCCCTGATCAGTGTGGCTACAGGTTTATCAATTTTATTGATCTTCCCAAAGAGCCAGCTTTGGTTTCATTGATTTCCTCTATTGCTCTTCTCCACTGATTTCTACTCTGTTACTTTTTTCTTTTCTGCTACCTACATCAGATTTAATTTGCTCTTCTGTTTCTAGTTTCTTAAGGTGGAAGCTGAGGTCATTGATTTCAGACCTTTCTTCTTTTCTAATGCAAGCATTTAATACCATAAATTTCCCCTAAGAACTGCTTTGAAGCATCCTACAAATTTTGATATGCTGTGTTTTCTTTTTCAGTTAAAAAAATATATATATACTTTCTACTTCCTCTTTTGATTTCTTATTTTAGCACATGGGTTATTTAGAAGTATACTATTTGGTTTCAAAATATTTGGAGATCTTTCAGAGATCTTTCTGTTACTAATTTCTAATTTAATTCTGTTGTGGTCAGAGAGCATATTTTGTATGACTTGACTCCTTACATTTATTGAGATTTGTTTTATAACCCAGAGCATGGTCTATCTTGGCCTATTTAGATATGCACCTGAAAAGAATGTATACTTTGCTATTGCAGGGTGGAGCATCCTGTAAATGTCAATTAGGTCAAGTTGGTTGATAGTGTGGGTCAAGTCCTCTCTATCCTTTATGACTTTCTATCTACTTGTTTACCAATTACTGAGAGAGGGGTGTTGAAATCTCTGACTACAACTGTGGATTTGTCTATTTCTCCTTGCAGTCCTATCAGTTTTTGTGTCATATATTTTGAAGTGCTGTTATTAGGTGCGTAAACGTTTAGGATTGTTATCTTCTCTTGATGAATTGACATGATGGCCTTCTTTATCTCTGGTAATATTGTTTGCTCTGAAACCTACTTCATCTGATATGACTATAGCCACTCCAGCTGTCTTTGCCAGACATTGTGAATTTTACCTTGTTGAGTGCTGGGGTTTTTTTTCTCTATATTCCCGAGCTTTGTTCTTGTCATAGTACATTTTGTGCTGCTGTAACAGAATACCTGAGACTGGGCAATTTATAACAAAAAGAGATTTATTTCTTACAGTTCTGGAGGCTGGAAATTCCAAAGTCAACGAGCCACATCTTCAGGGGGCCTCCTTACTGCATCATCCCATGGGAGAAAGCGAGAAGGTGAGAAAGGATGAGAGGGAGAGCAAGAGATCGAACTCGCAGCCCCAAGCCCTTTATAACTGGCATTAATCCATTCATAAAGCAGAAAGCCTCATGCCCAACTGAGCTCTTAAAAGCCCCACCTCTCAGCACGGCCACACTGGGAATGATGTTTCCTACATGTGAGCTTTGGGGGACACATTTAAACCCCAGCAGTTCTGTAATGCAGTTAAGTTGCCTGAAAACAGTGGGATCCTTTTGGGTCTTGCTTTTAAGGTGTTTTTAAGGTGAGACCAGGGCACCTCTCAGTCTAGAATTCCTTTTTCCCCAGGTGGAGGCAAGACCGTCCTGCATACTCTCCAGCATTCTCGTTCTCTATGCGGCTCTCTCCACTCTGGCACTGGGTGTGCAAGATCCAGCCACCCTGATCTTCTGCAATCTCAGCTCCATTTCCTCAGCCCCAGGACCTCCCTGGGTTCCGTTGGGTCCTTCTTCCCCACCTCACAACCTGGAAGTGCTCTCAGGGCTATAAGCCAGGGAAGTTGCAAGCCTCCTTTCACCTGCTTCTCATCTCTCCTTCATTGCCTCATGCCCAGTGTCTTGGAAACCACTGTTTTCACCGATTTTGTCTGTTTTTCATCACCTCGGGAGGAAGCGTGAATCCAATCCCCGTTACTCCATCCTGACTGGAAGAGGAAATCTCCGCAGCTGGGGTTGAAAACCATGGAGCTACACCAACGACTTCACTGTTCAAATGGGGAAACTGAGGCTTGCACAAGCTCACACAGCAGACCTTCATCACCCCATCTGTGGGATTCTCATCAGAGCCCCTGTTATGCCTAGACCGTTAGTTCCTTAAAGAAGACCACCAGAGTCCAGAGTCAAAGCCAAGCGGCAAGGATCTTTACTACAAGTTCGAACCTGGTCCTTCCATTCCACAGCATACAAGAGGGCCCTGAACAATGCGAGTGTTTGCTTTTTATAGCCTGAAGGTTACAGGGGAACAAAGGAATTCTTTTGGTTCCTGCTCTTTCAGTAAAACTTTGAACGGCTGTCCCCTTACCGGAGACTTTCCTGGTGGTGTTTGTACTGGGCTCAGGAAGTTTGAGAGATATATGGCGATATGTGGTGGGATGGGAGGATGGGATGTGTTTGTACTGGGCTTGTTTGTTTTGAGTCCGGGGCTGAGGAATGTGCCCGGCTCCTTTCACCCCACGGTGATTTCTTGAGTTGACAATCACCAGAGAGCATGGAGGAAACAGAAATTGCCCTCAGCACACTTCCGTGCCAACCCAGAGTGAGGGCTAGGATGGAGCCTGTCTCCCTCGGTAGCTTGCAGTCCTGTGCATCTTCCTCCCCTCTTCCTCTGGCCTCAGCAAAGCCCAGCCCGAGGGGGTCACCTGGCACCTCGACTGCAGATGGCGTCTCCAGCCTCCCAGCCGTGTCTGGGGACTGTGCGCAGGAAATAATTGTAAATTGTAAAGGAGAAGGGAGAATTAAGAGCTGGAGTGAGGAATGGTGCTGCAGACAGGGATGCTGCAAGAAAACGCCAAGCCAGCTTCCCCCAGAGGAAGCCCAGTTCCAGCCCATCATTAGGTTCTCCCAGCTTTCACATTTAAAAATCTAGATCTAAACCAGATACAGAAAACTGATTTCTTTCCTCACTTTCCTTCTCCTCCCCTTGCCTTTTCCGTCCAGGTGCCTGGTGGATGTGTCTGGGTCTTTAGCAGCCCCCAGATGAGGGGAAAGCAAGAACTTCTCAAACTACCGCTAGAAAATGACGACGTGGGAGAGGCATCCATCCCACCCATTGGGGCAAGGTGTGGCCATAAGCGGGCAAGGTATGGCCATAAGCTGTCAAGGGGGAGGGAGATGGGAGAACACCAAAGCCTGGCTCTTGCTGGCTGGGCCCAGGGCCCTCAGAGCTCCCCATCCATCCCTCAAGCCCGCTCCTCCCTGGGGTTTCCTATCCCAGAAACGTCCTGCCATCCCCACCAGGGTCCCAGACCGGGAAGCCAAGAGATACCTCCTCTCCTTTATCTCTCCCCAACAGTAAAAGTTAGTCCTGCCCTGTTCCTTCACCAAATGTACCAAGTGCCCACTGAATGCCCACCCTTCTCCAGGGACACAGCGATGATGGAAGCAGACCCATCCCTGTCCCCGTGGAGCTCAGCTCCAGCAGGAGAGACAGGACAGGGAAGCTCCAGGTGATGAGGCGCAGCTGTGCCGAGGGTGCCACCTGGTGTCGTGGGAGCTGTAAAGCCGGAGGGGGGAGGGGAGGCCCCAGCAGGAGGGCTGGGAGGGCAAAGGCCCCAGGTGGGCACAGCTGGGGATGGGTGGGGTCTTTGCATTGGAAGGCCCCAGCTTCCCAGCTCTGAGCAACAGAGTCTCTGGCATTACAGCTGCCCCCTGCCCTAGCTTCACAGTAGGTCCAGGGCTTCTCCAGTGGACTCACACCTGACTGGACTCTGTGACCCCATTTCTACCTCTAAAATAGTTAATTCGTTGGTCCAGGATGGCCCCACTCACCAGTGGGGATGGCCCCGCCCACAATGGAGACTGGCCCCGCCCATACAAGGCTGTTCTCTGATGGCCTCCTTCCCTTGGCCCACCCTCTCCTATGGCCCAACATCCTCCTGAGAGCCCAGCCTGCCCCCTACTTTGGCCATTGAAGGGCTCTTGAGGACCCCCAGAGACCAGCTCGTTGGTGACATTGTGTGCAAGAGCAGCACGGCTGGTCCTCCAGTGAGAGGCTGCAGGCATCTCTCCAGACCTCTTTGAGAACAAAAATCTCAACTTCTATGTCTCAACCAGGAACCAAGGTGGAAGGGTTTCCTACCCCTTCCCCAGCAGAAAACGGCTTTTGCTCCAGCCCCTCCCCCAGAGACAACAGATCTTTGTCTGAGCCTCCAGGGTAGAAGGTTTTTCCTGCCCCACGGAAGTGGTTTGAGGCTTTTGCTTCTGACGAGAGAAGGGTCTGGGAAGTGGGAGGGTTTTCATGTCCCTGTGCCCTTGAGAGGTGGCTGACTCAGATCCCTGTCCTGTCCCGTCTTTGTCCTGAGCTTTACCAGAAGCAGCTGATGAAGGAACGTGAACTCCTTTTGAGTGTGGGGCTCCTGGGATGGCTCAGCTGTAAAGCCTTTGCACACTCAGCCTTTAAGAATTCATTGCAGTGTTAGCTGTCTGTTACGGCAGCCCACTCTCCCTCCAGGGTTCTGCCAGAGGTGCAGGAGTGGGTGGTTCTGTCTTTCTCAGAAGATCTTGTCATCCTTTAGGTTTCAGTTCAGTTGGCTGCCTTGCGACTCCAGCTCTCTGAAGGGCTCAAGAAAAGTTATGACTCTGTAGATTATCTGGCCTTTTTTCTCATTTTGTCTCATGTGTCTTTTCATATCCTAAGTAGAAACAGAAATTCATGCGAGAACCAAAAAAGTAAACAGAATGTTAGGAAGCTTAAGCAAAGGTTGGAGGCAGCATAATGATGTGGCAGCTTCTTCCTGTAGAAAGGTCACTTTTTCATTTCAGAATTCAATAAATATTTGTTGAGCACATATTATATGCCAGTCACTGTTCCAGACATTGGATACATTGGAGGCAGAGAGACCAAGTGGGAGGCTGTTGGAGTAGATTGCTAAACAAAGGCCCAGAGAGGGAGATAGAATATACCCAGGTCACACAGTGAGAGAGCACAGAGTTGGGATGGGAACCCAGCTTCTTTGACTCCACGCCCAGGGCTGCCCTGCCTTTCATCATGAGGTTTGCTGGAAGCCTCTGAAGATAATCTAATTATCACCCTGCTGGGAAACAAGAGCCATGGGCCAGAGCTCTGTGCCTCCAAAAGACAATGAAATTCAATTTGGGGCCTGAGAAATTCATGAAGACTAAATAAAAAGGGAATAATCGAGCTGGTAAATGTGTGGTGAGGCAGGCATTCTCATGCAGTGCTGGAAACCTTTTTGGAAGGCAACTAAGTAGGAACGCTCTTGAGCCTCAGCAATGTCAGTGCTCTGATGCACTGATTCCACCTCCAGGAATTCGTCCTTAGGAAGTGGTCAGGGACTTGGGCAAGGATTATGCCTAGAGATGCTTATTGCAGCCTGATAATAACAGTGAAAAGCTGGAAACTGTAATGCCCTGTCTATCCAACCAGAAAGAATGAAAAAGTCAATTATGAAGCATCTCAATGAGGGACCATTATGAAGCTATTAACATCCCGTTTTTGAGGAACTTTTTAATGATGTGAGAAAATGCTCACAACAGAACGGTAAGCAAAAAAAAAAAAAAAAGAGAGAGAGAGAGACAGGTGAATATACAGTAAGATCTCAATGACATAAAATATATCGTATATAAACATCTACAATACATGCCTATAGAAAGGCTAGATAATCCTACTGACAACAGCAATAAGGAGACAGAAAACTGTTGGTTGAGCCCAGGCTTTGTGTCAACTATTGTGCAAAGGGCTTGCCATGCATTTGTTAGTTCATTTAATGCTAAATGGACATACATGGAAGAAAAGGAGGCACAGAGAAGTTCATTGACAAGTCCAATGTCACAAAGCTGGGTCCAAGCTAAGATTTGAACTCAGGTCTGGAAGACTCCCCTCTCTACTGTGAACCTTTAAGGCTGAGGAGAGGGGCAGGCAGGGTCTTGGACTGAGCCACTGCTCCCAGCCCCTGGAGAATTCATTCACTATCTCTTGGGAGCCTACTGAGACTCTCTCAATTGTCCTAACTGAGGTCCAGATCCCCCTGACCCCCATCTCCCACCCCCAAGCTGGTCCATGCCTTTCCTCTCCATTGGGCTACATCTCCCTCCACCCCAACACACACATAATCCTCTGCATTAATCACGTATTTCCCCGGTGGACCATGCTGACAGCTGGGAGGTGCATGGAGATGGACAGCCCCGTGACTGTCTCACAACCTGGGAGGTGCGTGGAGATGGATGGCCCCGTGACTGTCTCACAACCTGGGAGGTGCGTGGAGATGGACGGCCCCGTGACTGTCTCAGAACCTGGGAGATGCGTGGAGATGGACAACTCTGTGACTGTCTCACAGCCTGGGAGGTGCATGGAGCTGGACGGCCCTGTGACTGTCTGATGGCCCAAGCCCTGCTCATTAGTGCAGCTTACACATCCATCACCTTCAGCGAAAGACAAACACCAGCGCGGGAGGATCCGGGAACTATCACTCAAGGGGTCCTTAAATAGAGGGGGTAAAGAGAAACTAGCTTCTTCCTTGATTTTTTTATAAATTTTTCTTTAATGCATCAGTCTCTAGTGTCCCTGCCCAGCCTGGGCTGCCTGAGCCACTCCTCACCTAGCCTGGGGCAATCAGGAAATACACCGCCTGTCTGCTCACTCGCACGTGGAGAGCATCTCATGAGTCCTCCCTGGATTTTATCCTCCCCTCCCTGAATGTGCAGATATCTCATCCACCTCTTGTTTTGATGGATCTAGATGTTCTGATCTGAAATGTGGTGCAGCAGCTGAGCAGGGGAGTGAAGCTTCCTGGAAGGAGGAGAGAAGGGAATAATTCCACCACACTTACCATTCTCACCCCAGCTCATCCTGCCCCGCCCAGCCAGCCCTCTGCACTGCCTGCACCTCCCTTCTGTGGGGTCCCGAAATGGCAGCTATACTGTGGGCATGCCGGTGTGTTGGTCACCGGCATCAAGCTGCCCAGACCTCTTTCCCAGAAGGATCTCAGATCCAGCCAGGCCCCCGTTATTATAGATCTCAGCCTACACCATAGGCATAGGTGCAAGCAGAGAGGACTTTAATTAATTTTGTGTGTGTGTGTGTGTGTGTGTGTGTGTGTGTGTGTGTGTTCTCCTTCACAAAGCATTTTCCTATCCATTCTCCACATCTCTGCAAGGCCAGGAGATTTATTAGCCCCATTTTATAGATGAGGAAACTGAGGCACAGAGAGGTAAGATGTTTACCACTCGAAGTTACCCAGCTAGTTAAGTCATGGCCATTGGACTCCAACTCGCGTTTGACTGATACAAAGTCACTGGCTTCCCTGGGTCACAAGGGATTCTTGAGATGCAGACACTGAGATGGAGTTGGGGACATGAGTGGAAATGCTTATTAGGGATGGACAGAAAGGGGAAAGGAAGGAAGGAGGGGCCAGAGGGGAGGAAGTCAGCCTGGTCCACAGCCAGAAGGTGAATAGCTTGAGTCAGCTGTCAGAATTGCCCAGCGTAGGGCAAAACTGGCTGGGCATTTCCACCCTGTCTTGCTCAGCCCCTGAGTGTGTGCTCCCAGGAAGGGAGCCCCTGCAGCAGAGCTAACAGAAGGAGGCCCTCTGTGGACTGCACTCTCGCAGCTGGGAGCAAGCCTTTCCTTGATGGTGCCTCTGGGTGTGCATCTCCTCGTCTACTACTCACACAGGCTAAAAGTTCAAGTGCAAGAGAGTGAGTAGGTCCCTACTCTTTCGAGCACAAGAGCGGGATAGGAAGGATAAACTGTCAGGGCATCTGAGTGGGCCCCTCCTCATCTGTCACAGCACTCCCCTGGTGCTGCTCACATTCATTTCTCCATGCAGGGAACTCTTAGCGATCACCAGGTGCTGCACACATTCCTCCCTGCCCCCACTGCACTGCAGCATCCCCCCACCTCCTGCTGATCAGACTCCATTACCCTCACCAAGACTGCGATCTCGTCTTCTTCCTTCTAGTCCCTGGGTACAAGGAGCCCAAATACCCAGGCAGCCACCATGGCAAACAAGCTAGAGACTCTTACTGTGTTCCCTGGAACATGCAGGTCCCCCTTGGGGACCAGGATGTCCAACCTTGCAGAGCCCAGAGTCGCAGGGACGGGAGTCACTAAGTCTGGCAGTGGTTCACTAGGAGAATAGTAAGTAGGGCCACTTTGGCTCCTACTTGTTTTTCTTAAGTCCATGTACTCTTCTTATTGGGGATGCAACTCTTATATAGGGCTTTGATTAGATGCATATACTGCATCCTGAAGGATGGAACCTTGTGCTCACAGGGTATTTCCTCCAAGCTGGTGCTCTGGCTGGGCCCTCAGCAGGCCCCTCCCACACTCTGTAAGGTGGGCAGCGGCTGGGTGGTGTGGTGTGTGATACAAACATGGGCCCTTAGTTGTGAGTCTGTGCCTGCACGTACTCTACAGTAAAGTGGGTCCCCTGGTCTGACACACTATTATGTGGGATCCTGTGCCAGTGGATCGAACAATCCATCAACCCCGGGGTAGGAGTGCCGGCTGAGACCCTGCAGGCAGGAAAGACAAACCCCTCCCAGGAATGGATGGTTGCTCCTCTGAGATTAGACTGCTGTGCCTTCCACGTGGAAGAGCCCAGTGTAATGGAGTTGACTTGTCAGTTGGTCTCCGTGAGGCCTGGTGCCATCGCAGGGAGTTAGCCATGGTTCCGCTGCTGGCATGTTGGTTTCCAGAAGCAGCAGCAGGAGATCAGCCTGGAAAAGCAGGAGCCATGCTGCTGTGCCCGTGCACAGCCTCCATCCCCATCATGCCAACACTGGGGTGGCTGAGGGCAGCTGTGCCTGTGCACAGCCTCCACCCCCATCATGCCAACACTGGGGTGGCTGAGGGCAGAGAAGGATGCTAACCAGTTGGATCACCTACTTGGTTGTTTAGTGTCGCCCCCGCCTGCCTTGGGGAATGCTCTCAGGTGACCATGAACCTGTGACACAAAGATTTGAGCACTTACTGTACTAGGTGCTGAGCTGTGAGCTTTACATCTGTTACTTCATTTATTATAACATAGGAGCTCTCACCATCCCCATTTTATAGATGGGGAAACCGAGGCACAGAAAGGCTCAAGTATCTTGTCCAAGGCTACTCGGCTAGGGACTGGAAGAGCCGGGGTTCAAATGCAGGCATCTGGCTCCACAGGGCTTCTCTGAACACCCAGAATGCGTCCTGGTCCTGTTCTCTCCTCCAGGAAGTGCCTCTGACCCAATCCTCCTCAGAAGACAAAAATGGACAAAGGGTAGGAAGAGGGCTCATCACTGATTCTGCATGCCCTCCACCTTAAAGAGCCACCATGAAGACCCAGGCACCCAGAGGTAAGACTGGCACTAATCCAGCCTTCTGGGGCAGATCCATTGCAGCTGGGAGTGCGTGCAGCGTAGCCTTGCGGAATACGTTCACTGAGCATCTACTATGTGCCAGCCCCTGTGCCTGGGATTTCTTGGTGGACAAAAGCAGACCCTCCCCTACCTGTGAGGGTTCACAGTGGGAGGGCAGATCAAGTTTTAAGTGACACTCATGGTAGGTCTTATCAAACGAAGCAGATGGAGCTATCTGGGCCTATAATGGGGGCTCTGATCTGGCTGAGGAGTCAGAAAAGACTTCCCGGAGGAGGAGACACTGGAGCAGGACCAGAAACCTGGAAATGCACTCCTCGGAATATTGTGAATGGGACTGGAATGCCAGTTGGGTGTCTGGGCTGAATGATGGTTAAGATCTCCAAATCCTAAAAGCCTATGATTCTGATTTATTATTTCCTGGTTCTAAGATTTTATTGACTGAAGACCTTAAGACTTGGAGATGTAAGGTTCTGGTAGCCGAGAACCATGGGGTTCTCAGGTGCTGAGATTCTCATGCACAAGCCTTTGCTGCTGGAGAAGCACCACACAGAAGCTGCCAAGGGCCAGGAGCTGGCTTTCCCCCTTCCCGGGCCCCCAGCCAGGCCCATAACAGGATGTCTATGCAGCTCTTTGTGGCTTAGAGAATGTAAATTTATTCTGCATTTCCAGCGCCAGGCACTCACCTTATCTGCATGTAACAGTCACCAGAATAAATATTAGAAGACAGGTCTGTGGAGATCTTCTGTGTGTACATGAGTTAAATCCTCCAGCCAGTTAATCCAGGCAGGGATTTCAACAGAAATGCTATTCTTATATTAATTACAAGGAGGAGCTGGTAACTGGGGCTCTGTTCCATTTGAGGAGGGGCTGCTGTCTCCTGCTGGAGGGATGGAGAAGGGGCCTTTGTGTGCCGAGGCTGAGGGACTGAGTGGGTGGGGAGAGGGAGAGCATCTGTCAGCAGTGTGGGTGCAGGTGGGGCTGTTTTCCGCCCAGCATCCGGGACCCTCAGCGTGAACTCTCGCCTGGGCTCACTCAGCGCTGGGGCTATAGAAGCTTCCCCAGTGGGGTCAGAGGGAGCAAGGCAGCCTTGCCACGGGTCACACACTGCACTGGGCACTGGCTGGGCTCCAAAGTCACATAGATAGACCAGATCTTGGCTCCCCCACTCAGCAGCTCAGCCATATGACCTTGAAGAAGCCACGTCACCTCCCTGGTGCTCAGCTTCTTCAACATGATCCACAGTCCTATCCACCCACCTGCCTGGTGGTTCCAAGGATGGGAGGAAAACACCAGGCATCAGGCACCTCATGAGCATTGATCCCAGCAACAGCCCTCATGACACTTGTGGGCAGCCAGGCACTGCTGGAAACGCTGCACAGGGGTTAGTCCTTGCCCCAGCCCAGTGAGGGGGGGCTGTCATTATCCCCACCCACAGATGAGGAAACTGAGGCACGAGGAAATTAAGTGGCTAACCCAATATCACAGAGGCAAAAAATGAGGCAGGATTTACAATCAGTTGACTCCAAGGTAAGTGAACTTCTATATTACATTTAAATTTTTCCAACAACCCTTGGTAGGGGTGATCAGATGTTGACACTTTCAGTACTGGCTCCCTCCATCTGGCCCTCATTCTGTTTTTTTTTTTTTTTTTTTTTTTTTTGAGATGGAGTCTCACTCTGTCACCCAGGCTGGAGTACAGTGGCACAATCTCGGCTCACTGCAACCTCCAACTGCTGGGTTCAAGCGATTCTCCTGCCTCAGCCTCCTGAGTAGCTCAGATTACAGGCATGCGCCACCACGCCCGGCTAATTTTTTTATTTTTTTATTTTTAGTAGAGACGGGGTTTCACCATGTTGGCCAGGCTGATTTCAAACTCTTGACCTCAAGCGATCCACCTGCCTCAGCCTCCCAGCCTGCCGGGATTACAGGCGTGAGCCACCTCACCTGGCCCCTCATTCTCTTTTCTCTGATGCTCTGGTTGTTTCCAGGCAACAGTGACATTCAGTCCCTGCCTCCAGGCCTTTGTTCATGCTGTGCCTTCTCCCTGGAACACCCTTGCCCCTGCCTGTCCATCCAGGAAACTCCTACTCACACTTCAAGACCAAGGCCAGGCATCATGTTCTCCACGGGCAGCCCCCACCCCACCTGTCCCTGCATCAGGCACATCCTCCATCATAGCACTTAGCAGGGGGGTCGGGCAGGGGAGAGGGGACAGGATTCTGTCCTCAGGACCTGCCTGCCCTCTCTGTTCACCCACCCCTTCCTTCCACCAACATTCACTGAGTTTGGCTTCTGTCCGAAGACTCACATTCAGGGAGGAAAGACCAGCCCCATGAAATTGGCATTACTGTCCCCTTTTTAGAAAATCTCCCACTCAGGTTTTGTAATTCCTGAGACTGCAGGCCCTGCTAGAAGGGAGCAGTCTGGGAACTCTGATCCCAGCAACCCAGGAACTCTGACCCCACTCCAGGCTGCCAAGGTCACCTTGGGGAGTTAATGGGGGAGCTCAGAGGCTGTAAGAGTGCCCCCTCCCCTCATCCACATCAGCTCCTCCTTCCTGCAGCTGTGCGTGCAGGAAACGCTCCTCCTCTGTGTCGCACACCATAACACCATTGCCATTCAATCAGCAGTCGCGTTAATTAAATATGAATTGATTGTAAGAGCAGTGCTTGAGATGTAGAAGTGATACACTTAGGCACCAGGTAATTAACTCAAAACAACAGGCAATAAGCATGGAGCCGGGTTAATACAACAACCTGGCAGACATCGTTTAGATTCTTTTTATCCCTTGACTTTGAGGCTCAGTAGTAGCTGCCAAGTTCTTATCGATTAGCAATCCGTTAAAAAATTTATGAAAAGTTAAAACTAATTGGCCCCAGTGAGGGGTGAGTTTGACCCAGGCCAAGCCTCTGTGGCCTGGCTGAGGCGAGACTGGAATGGAGAAAGCAGTGTGGGCCGGGCACAGGGGCTCACGCCTGAAATCCCAGCACTTTGGGAGGCCGAGGCGGGCAGACCACCCGAGGTCGGGAATGCGAGACCAGCCTGACCAACATGACGAAACCCCATCTGTAGTAAAAGTACAAAAAAATTAGCCAGGTGTGGGTGGTGACACATGCCTTAATCCCAGCTACTCAGGACACTGAGACAGGAGAATTGCTTGAACCCAGGAGACGGAGGTTGTGGTGAGCCAAGATCACGCTATTGCACTCCAACCTGGACAACAAGAGCGAAACTCCACACACACACAAAAAAAAAATCCGTGTGAAGGAAGCACCAGCCACGTCAGCCACGTGGACACCTCTGGGTCTGCTCTTGGGGACAGACCATCCTGCTTAGTGGGCCTGAGATGCTCTCCTCCCCATTCAGCCCCTCCCAGGACCACCTCCCATCCAGGGAGCACTCAGGTAGCCCCAGCAACTCAGAGCAAGCACACAGCCTGTGTGTGAAGTGGGACAGGACAACTGAGACGGCAAACCACCCCTGCGGCAGGCCAGGGGGCCTATGCTCCTTGCAGGGTCTCAGCCTGGGACACACAACTGCTGGGATTTTCTTAGCCTTTAAACTGTCAGGAAGAATGCAAAATCGAGATGTGCAGGAATAAGGAAGACAGGCTCCTCTGGGCTGCACTGGTTTGAACTTGCAGAGGTGCCCAAGGGCCCCTGGCCAGCAGCTCAGGCTGTTGGGCTCTCCCACCCCTCCACCCACTCACACTGCAGGGTCTGAAACAGGGTGAAGGGGACAGGCCTCCCAAGTCCAGAGACAGGAGATGGAGGGCAGGCCCGTCCAAAAGCAGCTCTCCCTGCTCCAGTCCTGAAGTGGAACATCGACCTGGTTCTTTAGGTTCGAGACCTCTTGGTTTTTCTGGGGTAAATGAAAAATCGGGTAATGAAATTGTCAGCTGCACAGCAAGTAGAAAAGACAAAAACAAAAAGAAGAGAAGGAGGGAAAGAGGGTGGCAACATATAATGCACAGTGACAGTGAATTACTGCACACTCTCCCCTGGGAAGGTGGGAGTCTTAGAAGAGGAGCGAGGCTGGGGCGGGTTGGGGGTGGTCCTAGGCCAAGCCTCCACTTTCCCATCTGCACAATGGGCAAATGACATCCCCTTCAGTGGCTGTGAGATTAGAGGTGATAGGAACAAATTGACCCGACCAGCTCCTGGCTGGAAAAGATGCCTGAGTGTGACGGGTATTATTCTCGCCAGAGGCCAAGAATGCAGCCTTGCTCTGGGGGGTCCCCAGCCAGGGGGAGAGCTGGTTGGTCACAGGGTCTAAGAGGGAGGGAATGTCTCATGAGCACTTCCAAGCACCTCTTCATTCCATCCCCCTTATGCCTAGAAGTTTCCCTTCCCCCAGCCCTACACTCATCCTACAGATGGGGAAACTGAGGCTCTGAGGGTGGTGCAGCCCAGAGGCTGAAACATGGAATCTGGGGTCCAGTGGACCTGGGTTGGCACCACTTACGCCTATGGGACCTGGACGGATGACTCAACCTGTCAGTACCTATTTGCTCATCTGCAAAATGAGGCTGTTCTTGGGACTTACCTTGTAAGGCTGTTGTGTTGGATGAAACTCTGTACTGTCAATGTTTATGGATGACTTGGCACTGTGCCTGCCACATAGGAAAGTCAGTTACAATAATGATCATACAATATAATTATAATAGATAATATAATGATAAAATAATATAATAATGATAATGATAGCAATAATAATTATGACTAAAGTGATTCGGCCTCACTTTGGATCCCTGGCCTGTTCGGGGGGTAAACCTGACACCTGAGGTGACTGCCTCAGCCACTTTTATTCGTGTGTCTCTTGCCCTGCCATGGCTCTCAGGAATCTCAGATCTTGGTGCCATGTCCTCAAGGCCATTTCATTTCCTTTCCTCAGAAGAACGATCAGTTTTGCCCAATATTTACGTGTACCCAAGTTTGTGAGTCTCCTCCGTTGATGGAAAATCATTTTCTGCATCTCCCACACAAATTCCTTGCCAAGGGTATCACACGCTTGAGTATCAGGAACTGAACCACTTCACTTAGAGACATGCAGGCTTGAGGAAATGTTTAAAAATGTCTTTTAAAAATGTTGCTTAAAGGTGTGGCTTTTTGTTTATTTTATTTAAAAAACTGTGAATAAATCATTGATTTGTCTCACTAGGGAGTTGACATTTTGCACATTTAAAAAGGTTAGTTTAGAAAATCTGACAATGCGGCCAGGCGTGGTGGCTCATGCCCGTAATCCCAGCACTTTGGGAGGCCAAGGTGGGCAGATCACGAGGTCAGGAGTTCGAGACCAGCCTGGCCAACATGACAAAACCCCATCTCTACTAAAAATTCAAAAATTAGCCAGGCGTGGTGGCAGGCGCTTGCAATCCCAGCTACTCAGGAGGCTGAGGCAGGAGAATCTCTTGAACCCAGGAGGTGGAGGTTGCAGTGAGCCGAGATTGTGCCATTGCACTCCAGCCTGGGTGACAAGAGCAAGACTTCATCTCAAAAAAAAGAAAGAAAGAAAGAAAATCTGACAATGCTGATTTCTAACGTTCCTTTATTTAGTGCTTACTATGCCCACTGCTGCTTTTACGTGGGGCACCCCGTGGAGAGTGGAGCGGAAAAGTCTCTTGCTCCCAAAAGATGACATCTTCATATGGGGGGGACTGGTCATAGGGATAGAAATAGAGATAGAGCTTCCTATGCAAGGGAGGATCATGGAATAAGAGGGACTGGAAGCACTGAAAGGGGACCTAGGTGGCTGCAGAGGGTGACCAATAGGGGTGTGGCAGGGCTATGCCTCCTGTGGCCTGGAAAGTCCCAGTCAGGGACCCAGTCTTCATATCAGAGTAGTGGGCAGCCACTGAGGGGAAACACCCAAAGACCAGATGACCCTGGTCTCAGAGGGGGGGACAATTCTTGTGGGGAACAAGAGGATGGTCCAGACCTTCTCGGCAGTGATATTAACTTGCCATCAAATCCAGATCCCAAAGCCAAGAACAATGGCTCCATCCTCTCCCACTCAGACAGGGGCCACCCATGAGACTCACTCTCCTTAGGGTGCTTCGGGCCACCAGAACCTACTCCCAGGATTGACAATGTCATCCATGCATGAGAAACACTCTTAATGAAACAGGGAAAGGCAAATTGACAAGGCAAATTGATGAGCCCAGGATGTGGGGGCCCGTGGTATTTCTGCTGGTGTTGGTATGTTCTCCAGGGATTCCAATGCGTGTCTGAATTAGAAGGGTGGCGCTCCAACATCGCGGTGCCTCTGCAGGATGATTTATTACCCAGATGGCAGAGGAATGGAGCAGACACGTGTGCAGGCTCACACCTCCTAACGCCGGGTGCAGATGCTCGGGAAAGCCCAGCCAATTCTGCAAAAGTTCACTGCTGGATCACAGCCAGTTTTCAATGCATTTCCCAAACTGGGATCAAGGAACCCTCGTTCGGAAGGTGTTAACCACTGGCAACATTACACAGACAGATGATATTGGCTGCCATGACCTCAGGTTGAAGTCTATCCATGGGACCCAGTCAGCACCGGGGAAACCCTCATTCGCAGGCCCCTCCAGAATCCGAGAAGTCCCTGAGGGAGGCCTTTGCTCCATGGGCTTAATCTCTTTTCTTTTTTTTTTTTTTTTTTTTTTTGAGACGGAGTTTCACTCTTGTTGCCAAGGCTGGAGTGCAGTGGCACAATCTCGGCTCACTGCAACCTCCGCCTCCCGGGTTCAAGCGATACTCCTGCCTCAGCCTCTCCAGTAGCTGGGACTACAGGTTCCCACCACCACGCCTGGCTGATTTTTTGTATTTTAAGTAGAGATGGGGTTTCACAATGTTGGCTAGGCTGGTCTCAAACTCCTGACCTCAGGTGATCCACTCACCTCGGCATCCCAAATTGCTGGGATTACAGGCATGAGCCACCATGCCTGGCCATGGGCTTAATTTCATCACCTTCCTCCCCAGTCCTCACTGTGTAAGGCAGGGCAGACAGAGCATCGGGTATGAGTCAGGAGATGGAGTCCAGGTCCCTGTTGTTAGCAACTCACTGTGTGACCTTAGGCAGGTCACGTCCCCACTCAGGGCCCTCATTTTCTTAACTGTACCATCAAGGGGTTGAACCAAATGATCTGCCTAGTTCCTCCCTGCTCTGATGGTCCAAGACTCTACCATTCTATACAGGATAGTTTGGCCCAGATATGTGGAAACAAAGGATCCAGGGTCTATCAATGAGGATCTCTATGTGGGAGGTGAGATGGGATAAAACAACGCCGCCCAGACTATGAACCATAATCAGAAACAAAAAAGACACAACCTCATGCTGGTCACCACTGACCTGACAGAAGGATATTTTAGTTCCCAGAGTGACTCAACCCAGATGATATGCCCAGATGATAAAAATGTAGCCCTTCCTCTAATCCATGGAGTTTAGGATTAACTGACCCGATGAAAAGGAATGAAGTCCCATTGATGGGACAGCCTCGGGAAGGTGAAGGCGGAGACAGCCTGGACAGTAGTGCTAGGAATGTGGGGAGGATATAAATAACAGTAGAGATACTAGCAGCTAACACCTATCATGAACCTACTGTGCGCCAGCCTCCTTCTCAGTGCTCTCTGTAAAGCAGCGGCTGAGGGCCCAACACACAGGGGTGTCTATGACGCTTAGATTGATTAATCCAGCAGCCATCCGTGAGGTGTATTTTTGATACTGCTGAAAAGGCACCTCCTCTCATATCTGCCATGTGCAGCCTGGCTCCCAGCACACTTCTAAGAACAAGATGAGAAGACAAACGAATGAGGATCCCCAGGTCCCCAGTCACAGCAGCGCTTACAAATCCCTGCCCAGGGTGAGCGCCAAGGTCAGGCATTGTCTTTATATCCTGAGCACAGCCGTAACGGATTACATCCTGCCCGCATGTTTCTGTCCTTCTCAGGCACCACTGGGGCCCCAGCAGTGACAACTGTTCTGCTCCATCAAAGCTCAGCTGTTTTCACGGGGACTTTAAATAACTCCCTCTGCTGCCAAGAAATCTGTGCACTGTGAATAGACATTCGAGGGAGGTTCAGGGCCTGGCTGTTGTTGGACAATGACCACGAAGCTCCCACTCTGTCCTTCACCCTCTGGGAAGCCAGTTTCCAATGACTCAGCGGATCCACCATGGAGTGTGATGTGGTTTGGATTTAGCTCCCATCCAAATCTCATGTGGAATTGGATGAGGGGCCTGGTGGGAGGTGACTGGATCATGGGGGCAGATTTCTCCCTTGCTGTTCTTGTGATAGTGAGTGAGTTCTCACAAGACCTGATGGTTTAAAAGTATAGCACTTCCCCGTCACTCTGTCTCTTCTGCTCCACCATGGTAAGACGTGCCTGCTTCCCCTTCACCTTCCGCCATGATTGTTAAGTTCCCTGAAGCCTCCCCAGCCATGTTTCTGTACAGCCTGTGGAACTGTAAGTCAATTAAACCTCTTTTCTTCATAAATACCCAGTCTCACAGAGTCCCAGGCCATGTGCAGGGCCCTGGGCTCGGAGACAAAAAGATCACTCACGTTCCTATGCTTGAGAGGTCATAGTCAGATGGCAGAGGCAGACCTGCCAGCAACACACACCACCCACCCGCAAAACACCAGACGAGAAGTCACAGCAATGGCTGCCATTCCATGAGCACCTGCTGTCAACAGCTGTACTCAGTCAGTGCCGACTGTGTGCCAGCCCAAGGCCAGGAGAGTCACAGGTGTTGTCACTACCTTCACAACAACCCTTCCTGCTACAAGGTCAGTTTAATCATTCCCATTTTATAGATGAGGATACAGAGGCTCAGAGAAGTTGGGTCTCACAGCCAGGGAGCAGCTGAGCCATCGCTTGCTCTGTGGGCCCAGCAGCATCAGGACAGCTCTGCCCGCCCTCACCCCTCAGATGGAGGCCGGGTCAGCTGGGGTGGACTGAAGGCAGGTATGGTCACCTGAGCCAGGTAGTCAGAGTGCAGAGGTGGTGCCAGATTGCAGGTGCATCATCTCCTTCTGATTGTGGAAGTTCCTCAGTGTGCCCACATAAGTCCAGTTGAGTTTGGCCATCCCAGCCCAGCTGCCAAGCAAGAGGCAGGGATCAAACCCACTTTGTGCATTGCCCTCCTTCTCCATCCACCCCATCTCTCCCCATTCTTTATCCAGGTAGTGAGGCAGGCACTGAACGTATATCTGGCTCCAAGGGTGAGCATGTAACTGAGGGCTGGCTGATCAGCAATATCCTCTGTCTGGCTGTAGTGATTGGCTCAGAACTGGGCACATGACCCAAGATGGTCCAATCAGAATTAGAACTGACATGTTTCTCTGAAAAATTTAGATGTATCTAAGTCAGTACACACCAGAGCTGCTAGTGGTTATCGTGAAATGAGCCTGCCTGAGAATAAAACCTACATAAAAGTCTGAAAAATGGAGGTGTGTTCATGTGCAAGCACATGTGTGCACATGTGTGTACATGTGTGTTCATGTATGTATGTGCACATGCAGCCTGCTCACACTGAATATGAGCCCTGGGAAGGGAGAGAGCATCTTCTCTTTTGCTCCACTATCTCCTTGGTACTGGAACATTGCCTGACACAAAGCCATTGCAATTTCTTAAGCCCCAGGTCAAGATAGGCCTGAAGCCAGCAGCCCCCAAGACTTCTCTGAGCCAATACACTCTTTTCCTGACTAAGCCAGTTTGAGTTAAGGTCTATCTACTCAATGAGTCCTACTCCTGCACGATAGCTCCCCAGCCCCACACACCTGGAGAAGCACATGCCTGGTGCACAGGAGGTGCTAAGTGAACAAAGAAGTGAATGACTCGGCCATTCTCCTTCCTCAGCACATCAGCTCTCTCCACTTTCCTGAGAGATAGCTCCACCTCCTGAGCTGCCTGGCATCTCTCCAGGGGAGCAGAGATCCCAGGATTCCCCACATGCTGCTAGGGAGATGGATGTCTGGACATGTGTCACCAGGTGGGCCCCAGGATGCCCAGAAGGGCCAGGCACTCTGCAGGGAACCGTGAGAGCAGGTCTCTCAGGAGGGGAGCTGGACACAGAGTGGCTGGAATGTCATCCCTCACATTCCCACTGGCCACTGGGCTTTAACAAAACCATACCTTAATTTCTACCACCACAGAATGTATGTATGCATTCATAAACTCAAATACAACATTTTACATGGAGGAAATGGAGACCCAGAGAAGTCAAGTATCTTACCCAAGATCACACAGCTCAAGATGGCAGAGATGGCTCAAACCCAAGCCTCTGTCACTAAGGTCCATGCTCCTGCCCACCCCACACTGCCCTGCAGAGCTTTGGGGAGGAGTTAGGAATGGAAGAGGGCAGCATGGGCTGGAGGCATCAGGGAGGGCTTGCTGGAGGAGGGGGAGCCTAAGCTGAGCCCTGAAGGACACTGGAGGAGAAGTGCAAGCAGTTTGCTGTTGCCAGATCTTTAGGCCTCTGGGTCTGGAATTCTCCATGAGATATTTCTGGCCTTCTTGGGGCAGGCTTCCCAGGACCCTCTCTCCAGAGCAAGTGGAGCTGCGTCCAGGCCCGGGTGGGAGGCAGCTCCCAGGTAGTGGGTGGCAGGCCAGGTGGACCAGGAATGTCCTGTTTACTTGGTTTGGGGCCCAGGTGTGCCTGGATGGGAGCGAGGATGGCTGAGCCCTTGCCCATCTGCTGTGAGGGGAACGATGGTCTCACAAGTGCCTCTGATGAGGCCATTAGACCACATCACATCAGCCAGTCAGCCCCACCAGCCACGCAGACAATCCCTGCAAATTGTCTTGTCAGTCACCCAAGAACTGCACAATCAACAAGCCCTGAAATTTCTCTTGCAAATTCCCCATGTGAGCAGCATCCTGTGAAGGTAAGTAAGAATCCCCCCATTACGTCCACAATTGGGGAAATGGGTCCATTTCTCTTTCCTGTTCTGCCTCTGAAGCCTGGGTTGACAGCCCATTTTCCCATAATGAACTTGCAGAAGCAAAACAACACTTGGGCGTGAAAATACACATCAGCTCAGCTGCTAAGGAGTATTCTTGGTGTGCAGGTGGGGCCCCTGAAGCTGGGACTATTTGGGGAGACAGGTGCTTGCGTGGGTGGAAGGCTCATCGATTCTCTACACAGATCAGCTTTCCAGAGGTAGGCCGAGGAAGCTGAGTCAGTGATTCTTTTAAATCTCAAATTCCCTTTTCCTCCTGCTTGCCTTTCTTTGCCAAGTATTTTCTGATACCAATTAGGTGAGGACTCTGAGGTGGGCACCTGCTGTTGGAGAAATATTCTTGCCCTCTGGGGTCTATCTTGGGGAGACAAGTCCACTAACAGAGGGAGACTGCAGTGTGACCAAAACCATTGCCTTATTGGTGCCGATTCCTGTGCTGACCCCCTACCCATCTCCATCTTCAGGGTCCCATGAGGGAAAACAGACACTTGAGGGCACGTCTTCATCTCCTGTCATCTTCCCTGAGTACAGGAAGCTCTAGGATGCTTCCCTGGGCCTAGGACATTGAGGACTCATAGCAGAAGCTCACAGCTAGTGGATAGAAGGAAAAAGGGAAGGGGGGTGGTGTGGGGACTAAGTGGCCTTGCTTCAGATGCATAATTAGAACTGGAGGCAGAGGAGAAAATTGGTGATTAATAGGTTGTGGGAGTGAGGACATCAGAAAAGGTCCAGTATTAAAAATGGTCACAGGGTGACCTATGACATTTGACTTAATCAGGAGTAAATTACTCTGCACCCCAAGTAGAACTGAGAGCTTTCTGGTGCACAACATTTCTTACATGTCCCCTTCATGCTGAGCTGGACACATTCCAGATAGCAGAAGGCAGGGAGAATCCCAGCATCTCAGCCCAGGGACCAGCAGAGGCTCCATATGGGCTGCTGTGAGCATCCTCCACTCCTCACCAGCCGTGGGAACAAGGAACACGGAAGGAGCCGCTCAACCTCTCCCGCCTGGAAACCCACTGTCTCCCTCCCCCATCAGGGCCACCTCTGAGGATTTGGGTTGGCCCCACCGACTTCCAGGAAGCCTCCTGGATGGCCCCACCCACTCAATGCTCAATGTGAAGGTTGACTGCCCAGCATGGCGTCAGTCTGGCTAGGTCCTGAGTTCTGGTTCCTCATGGCTCAGGGGGTGGTTCCCGGCCCATGGGCATCACCTGGAGACTTGCCAGAAATGCAGAATGCCAGGCCCCACCCCAGACCAGAATCTGAATCTGCACCTTAATGAGTTTCCCAGGTCATCCATGCACAGAAGGCTTTTCCTGGGGGTGCTGACACTCAAGGACTCATCTCCAGGACAGGAAGAGAGACACTGGCCTTGAGGCATTCCTTGAACTCCTCAGGACTCAGCTTCCTTGTCTATAAAATTGGAATATTCTGTTCACTCAACAAATATGTAGCAGGTGTCTGGAGTATGACAGGCACTGCCATTCTAGGTGCCAGAGACAGAGTGGTGGGGACAGATGGGGCCCCTGCTCCCGTGGCATTCTGTCTAGTGCACAATCCTCCTATGTCTCAGTCTTGGGGGGATCCGGGACATGAAGCCCAGGACACAGAGCGTGTACATCATCGAGCTCAGTAAACCCCTGTGGGATGAAGGCAACAGCAGAGAACCGGGCCCTGGGCTCTGAGGTTGGAGGCACTGACTCACCTCCTCTCCCTCACTCCCACCCCAGCCCTGAGTGGTGGTGCGGCTTCCCACCTTATAGATGAGGAAGCTGAGGCCCAGAGAAGTTATATGCATTGCCCGAGTCACACAGCTAGCTGGGGAGGGCACAGGTCAGATCCGGTGGGCCCTGGGTTCTCCCTATTCCCCCGGACTATGTTTCTGGCCCCAAAGGCTTTCTGCAGCCCTTAGGGTCATATTCCTGGGGGTTAGAGGGGCCTTCTAGGCCATCCCAAAGGATCTTGGTGTTCAGTCAAGTCAGGCCGCCAAGCTCTTCCTCTGACCCTGACCCTGACCTGGCCAGTTTCTTCCTGGCTGTGTGACTTGGCCCCTTCCCTTCACCTCTCTGGGACCACAGTTCCCTCCCCTATAAATCTAAGACAATAACAGCCCCGTTCCCCCAATTGTTGTAAGGATAAAGTAATTTTCGTAAAGCTAGCAGTGTGTGGCCAGGCTTGGTCAGAGCTGCCCCTCTGTCCTCTCTGCAGGAACCGCCTCCACCCTGCAGCTCCCTCTTTCCCTCGCACACTTTCAAGCCTCCCTTCCCAGGTCCCTTTCCCCTCCCACCACGACCTCCCCAGATCTGGCATTTGTTTCTCATCAACCTTCTCTTCCTTTCCTGGCCCTTTTCACAGCATGGAATTATTTTGTTGTTCATTTGCTCATTTTACTTGGCTGTTCCCCCAACTGCAGCCAAGAGCCCTATGATGGCAGGGACCTGGTAGATCTCAGTCACAGCTGTGTCCCCATCCTCAGCACAGAGTCTAGCACACAGAGGAGCCCCATTGATAACTGCTGGATGGAGGGACGAGGAATGGGGCTGGGCTGTATCAATCAGGATGGTGAGGTATGTGACAAACAGCCCCCACATCCCAGTGACGTCGCCCAGGAAGAGTTTATTTCTCTCCTAGGCAAAGCCCAAGTGGCTGCTGCTGGCCTGGGGCATTTCCTCCAGGGGGTGTCTCCTCCAAGTGGTAATGCAGGGATCCAGGATCTTTGACCTGGAATGATGTCATCTACATGCATGACCTCCAGGGGCACCAGGGAAGGGGAAGTGAGTGAGGAGCAGGTGCACAGATTATTAACCACCTCGACCAGAGGGGTCCATATCATTTCCACCCACATTCCGCTGGCCAGAGCTATATGGTGGCCCCACCTAGATGCAGGGGGGCTGGGCCACATCATCCTAAGTTGGGCAGCCCCTGCCCAGCACTGGCCCCACACTGTGAAGGGTAGCGTGAACTCCTGGAAAGCACAGCTGTCTGACCCTCCACAATGGTGATGGACGATGTCTTGTCACTCTGGGCCTCCTCCTGAGACCCATGATTCTGAGGCCTCTCTCTAGGCCCCTGGCTGACCTGATGCCTGGTCAGGAGGAGAGTGGGGAGGGGCACTGACCCAGGGCTGTTCCCACACTAGGCTGGAGGAAGAGAGGAGATCCAGGCTGTTTGAGCTGATCGTGTTTGGAACCTCCTGGGTCTGCCGGGCTGCTAATTCAGTGTCATCTGCCTGCATTCTCAGGACCTAAGCCCTGGGATAAGCATGTTTTCTTCTGTGGTTCTTAGAGAAAGTTTAGGGGGACAGGGGCTGGAGAGAGAGAGAAGCAGAGCCTCTGAATCTTCTCTTTCTCTAAGAAGGAGGTGCTGCCCCACTGCGGTATGAGTGACTGGACTGTGAGTTGCATCCTGCTCTGAGCCTCATCAGAACCACCTGAGTGAAAGTAGCCCCATTTTATAGCTAAGGAATCGGAGGCTCAGAGAAATTAAAGAACTTGCTTACGGTCAAAACCTCCTCTGTTAGAGCTGAGTGAAGTTGGGGGTCTGCTGTTTAATTTCCGTTGTGCCTCTTCAAGAGTCGGTCACTCCTGCTGGAGGGATCTTGTCCCTTTTCCCTTCCTTGGAAGGTTCTTACCCTACTTCAGAATTCTCAGAATCAGAAAAGCTCAAAGTTGTAAAGGAGGCTCAGAGATGAAACTAGGGTGGGTGGAGGAGTGAAGGCAGGACACAGGCTTTGGAGAGGCAGAACTGGGAGTCAATCCCAGTTCCACCAAGCGCTGGCTCCATGACCCTGTGGAACCTCACGCTGTCTGTGAACCAGCACCTCTCCTTCTCCACCACCACGGAGTGACACACGGCTGTTTGCTGTCTCTCATTCAGAGGCACAATTCAGGATTTTAAGTATCTCCCCAAGAACACAGAGCCTCTACTCTCACCCCCACTACACAGAGTTCTGCCAGGATATCTCTTTACTTTCCAGGGCTCCGTGCAAATGTCACTATGATTTGGGTCAAATATAGCAACCAAAATAAGATTGGAAATTTGCATCCCAGATCTCAGTTGCCTGGTTTCTGGAGTATAATTGACTTGGGATAAGATCCTGGCTCTGTCACCTACTGGCATGTAGTATGACATTACACTAGTCACTTTACTATACATAAGTGTCCTTTTTCCAAAAAAGGGAATACTAATAGAATCACTCTCATGTCTTATTTAAAAGTAAAATATCACCAAAAAAGTATAACAGTTCTTATCTTAGCGCTATGCCTGAGACAAAATATTAAAAATAGCTATGATTTATTTTTAGCATTCTTATTGCGGTACAATTGACATACAATAAACTGAATATATTTAAGTGTACAATTTGATACGTGTTGACATCTTTATGCTTCTGTGAAACTATTACCACAATCAAAATAATGGCTATTCATCACCCCCAAAAGTTTTCTTGTGTCCCTTTGTAATTCTGACCCGCAAAGGTAATGCTCACCCAACCCTGTCCCTAGAAAACCACTGAGCTATTTTTCATCACTAAAGATTGGTTTACATTTTCTGGAATTTTATATAAATGGAAACATACCATATGTTGTCATCATTTTTTCTGGCTTCTTTCACTCAGCATAATTATTTTGAGATTTATCCATATTGCTGTATGTTCCAATAGTAAATTCTTTTTTATATATGAGTAGTATTCCCTTCTATGTATACACCACAATTTGTTTATCCATTGATGACTCTGTTAATCAACATTTATGTTGTCTCCAGTTTTTAACTATTACAAACAGAACTGCTCTGAATATTTGTATACAATTTCCCTCTAACTTCTGTTTTAGCAGCATTTCACAAATTTTCATGTTACATTTTAATTGTCATTCAGTTCAAGAAACTTCCTAATTTCCCTTTGGATGTCTTTGTACCATGGATGATTCAGAAGTATGTTGTTTACTTTCCAAATATCTGGGTATTTTCTAGATATCTTTCTAGTATTGCTTTCTAACTTAATTCTACCATAATTGGAGAGCATACTTTGTGTGACTTTAATCCTTTGAAAATTTGAGATTTGTTTTATATAGCCCATGATATCATCTATCTTGGTAAATGTTCTGTGTGCCCTTGAAAAGAATGTGTATTCTGCTGGTGCTGGGTAGAATGTTCTATTAATGCCAATTAGATTAAGTTGATAGTGTTGTTCAAGTCTTCTATATCCTTACTAATTTTCTCTATTTGTTCTCTCAATTACTGAGAGAGAGGTACTGTGAATTCAATTGTAATTTGTTTATTTCTCCTTGAAGTTTTGTCAGTTTTCCTTCACGAATTTTGAACCTCTGTTATCAGGTTTGCAAACATTTAGGATTGATGTGTCCTGTAGGTAATCTGACACCTTTATCATTAAGAAATGACACTCTTTATCCCTGATATTATTTGCATTGAAGTTCACTTCATCTGTTATTAATAAAGACACTTCAGCTTTCTTTTGATTAGTATTCCATAGTATATATTTTTCCTTCCCTTGCTTTTAACCTGTTTCTATCTTTATATTTAAAGTGAGTTTCTTATAGACAGCCTATAGCTGGGTCTTGCTATTTTATCCAATATATGACAACCTCTGCCTTTTAATTGGACACATTTAAGGTGATTACTGATACGGCTGGGTTTAAATTTACCATATTTCTATTTGTTTTCTATTTCTTCCGTTAGTTCTTTTTTCCTTTTTCCTTTTCTTCTGGTTTCTTTTGGATTAATTAGGTGAGTTTTATAATTATATTTTATCTTCTTTGTTGGCTTCTTA
Organism: Gorilla gorilla gorilla; assembly: GCF_029281585.2. Classification (NCBI taxonomy): domain Eukaryota; kingdom Metazoa; phylum Chordata; class Mammalia; order Primates; family Hominidae; genus Gorilla; species Gorilla gorilla. The sequence continues at coordinate 210,281,695 of NC_073224.2, forward strand.
CTTACAATTCTTTGCTTTTTTATTTTGGTCTTTGCCTGAAGGTTTATAGTAACAGTTTTAACTTATTACAGCCTTCTTTCAAGTGGCATTGTACCACTTCATGTTTACTATAGGAACCTCACAACAGCACCTCCATTCTTTGTACTAAAGTTGTCATACATCTATTTCTACATAATGAATAGTAGTCAATTCTCTCTTAAAGAAATTTAAATAATGAGAAAAATACATATTTTATATTTCCCACATACTTATCATTTTCAGAGCTTTTTATCCCCAAATGTCTAGATCCGTACTTCCAGCTGGTAACATTTTCCTTCTGCCTGCCTTTAACATTTCCTGTTCCACATTTCATCTAGTGATGAATTCTTTCAGCTTCTGTATATCTAAAAACATTTTTATTTTGCCTTCACTGATGAAAATTATTTTCACTGACTATAGACAGTTTATTAAAGATATTGCTCACTGTCACTTGATTGGCATTATTTTTGATGAGATATCTGCTGCCCTCCTTATTGTTGGTCCTCTGTAAGTAATGTGTCCTTTTCTTCTGGTTGCTTTTATAATTTTCTCTTTATCACTGTCTTTGAGAAATTTTACTATGCTGTCCCTCAGCATACTTTTCTTCATGTCTCTTGTGCTTGAAGTTTGTTGAGCTTCTTGGCTGTATGGATTTATAGTAGTAATCACATTTGGAAGAAATTTGGCCTTTTATTTCTTCAAATATTTTTCTGATCCCCACTCATTTTCAAATACTCCAATTACATGCAGCTTGAAGTTTTCCTATAGTTCACTGATGCTGTGTTCATTTTTTATATTATTATTTTTCTCTGTTGGTTTCATTTTGGATAATCTGTATTTCTACTTCATCAAGTTAACAATCTTTTTTCCACAGTGTCTAATCGGCTATTTCAGCTATCTAGTGTAGAAGTGTAGTTTTCATCTCACACATTGTAATTTTCATCTCTAGAAGTTCAGTTTTGGTCTTTTGTATATCTTCCTTGGCCCTCCTTATTATTTTCAGTCTTTCTCCTATGTTTCTGAACATGTGAAATAATGTTATAACTGTTCTTATTGTCCATGTCTGCTAAATATGTAATTTGTGTCAGTTCTAAGTTGGTTTTTATTGCTTCTTATACTTACTATAGGTCTTATTTTCCTGCTTTTTGGCTCGGAAATTTCTGATTGAATGCGAGACATTGTGAATTTTGCCTTTTGGGGCACTTGATAGCTTTGTATTCTCATAAATACTGTTAAATTTTGCTTTGGGGGTATAGTGAAGTAACATAGATATATGCCTTTCAAGTATTGCTCTTAAGCTTGTTAAAAATAAGCAAAGCTCCATTTAGTCTAGGGCCAACATTCCCCCACAGCTAACGCAAGATCCTCCTGAATAATCTATCCAATGCCTCATGACTGATTTGTTTTCCCATTCTGACGGGTGGGAGTAAGAACTGTTTGAGTTGCAGGATTGTTCCCTCAAATCATTTTGGCTGTGTTTCAGCCTTAAGGTTGAAGTTTTCTCACACACATGTGGTAATAGGTACTCAGCTGAAGACTTGATCAGGCTCTCCGCAAATCTCCAGTGTTGTCATCCTGTCTAGTTCTCTCACCTGCCGTACTCTGCCCTGAAAACTACAGCTGCCTCATTTTCCCCATATTCTAGCCCAGTCTCCTCAACTCATGAAGACAGATAGAAGCCTGGCTTCCCCATTCCTGCCACCAGCTTGTAATCTCTGTTCAGGCAATAAGCTGGGGAAAGCATAGAGCTGTTTCCCATCTCTTAGGGATCACTATCTTTTTTCACTTGCTACCTGATCTTTTGGAAACTGTTGTTTCATATCTTTTGTTGCTTTTTAGCTGTTTGAGGCACACAGGTAAGTGTGGCCTCTGTTATTCCATCTTGGCTGAAAGCAGAATTCTTGCTATCATTTGAGTACTAATACATGCCAGGCCCTATTCACAGCACTTTACCTCAGCCCCTTTTAAAGCACTAACCCCTGCTCACCCCCTTGCTTAGAATCTTCATCCTTTGCATCTCTATGCTCTGAGCTGGGAAATCAGGGAATGGAGACAATGAGTCTCAATGCCCCTGTCTCAGAGCAGATTAGGAGGCCCTTGTTAATGGAGTTGGCTTAATGCTTTACTAACTTCTCATAAAGCCACACAGCCTGTAGTAGGAACACTGGTGTCAACTCTAATTTCTCTGATACTCCATTTAAATAAAGTCATTACCCAAAGGCCCCCAGGTATTTAAAGAACAACCTAACAATATGGCTACTGCCTCATGTGCATGTGGAATGATGTTCTCCCTGGATTGCTGTGCATGTTGCACATTCTTATTTTAAAACCAAATGAGTCTCAGCTCGTGGAGACAGAGAAGACTGCCCCCAACGGAATATCTGGACTTTCCAGAAGGTATTGCATGTGGTTAGGCCTGAGTGGGCCAAAAGGTCAGGAGCAGAGATTCCGTGTGACCCATGGGATGGCCTAACAACAACACACATCAAATGATTAAGGGTCACATCCAGTACCTCATCTGGTCCTGAAGATCTGAGTCAGCTGACATAGGCCAGAGTCCTGGAGTCTTTATGTGTGACCATCAGCAACCACAATGTGGGGTCAACAATCAGCAGCCAATGTTTCCTGAGCACTTACCATGCTCCAGGTAAGCCACCCCCATTTATCAGATGAGAAAACCAAGGTATAGAGAGGCAGAATGACTCATCAGCCCCACAGCTGGTATGTAGAAGAACTAAGATTTAAACCCAGGCCAACAGGTTCAATGCACTAGAGTCACTGTAATAAAGTTCAGACTCCTAGTCTAGCACAGAAGTCAACCCCTCTCCCCAATTTGGCTCTTTCACATGTATATTATTTAGTTTTCGCTGCATAAAAAAAAATTCCAAAACTTGGAGCTTAGAAACACACATATGCTAAGAAGATAGCAGAGTAGGAAATACCAGGAATCTCTCTCCCCATCTAGACAAGAATTGCACTGGCAGCCTCTATGTCATGTATCCATTTTGGAACCCTAGAGTATATTGAAGGCTTGCAACTTCCAGAGAAAGGCTTAGACAGTAAATGGCAGTCAGCAGCAGGTATCCATTCCCCACCCCTCTCAGCCATGTGTAATCAGTTGTGCATGTGTTCCTGGAGTAGGTTGTACACAGCTTGCAGGAGCCAGAATGGGCAAAACAGGACCCTGCCCTCCAAATATCAGGGATATCTGATCACTAATTTCTGCTTCTGATTACAGAAGTACAGACAAAGAGGCAAGTGGCTATTGTTGCTGCACCTTCCCCCTTCCCCCACTTTTACTTGTCTCTCCCTCTGAATAAAGTGAGTTCCAGGCAATTTTAAAAGCCAATGCCCCTTTTTCCTTCTTAGTTTTTCTCTTTTTTCCCCTTTTGGGAGGTAGACAGTAAAAGCTAGGACATTCAAAAACAACTGCATGTATGGGGGAAATTAGAAAGTGACCACGAATGCCCAGGGAAAGGCTCAGAAAAGATCTTAAGAGACCATAAGTTTACACCTCAAGCTTATCCTCAACACAGAGACAGTCTACAAAAAAATCAATAAAATAAAAATAACAAAAAAGCACTAAACCCCAGAGAAGGAAAATCTGATGCCAGAGTTGCCACACTGCTAGGTACAAATGTACAGTTTTCAACAAAAAAATCTTAAGACATACAAAGAAATAGGAAAATATGGATCATTCAAAGGAAAAAATTAATCAACAGAAACTGTCTCTGAGAAAGATCTGATGGCATATATACTAGACAAAGACATTAAAACGATTGTCTTAAAGATGCTTAGAAAACTAATGGAAGATGTGGAGAAAGTCAAGAACTACTGTCTTAGTTCATTTTCCATTGCTGTAATAGAATACCACAGACTAGGTAATTTATGTATATGTATATGTATATGTATATTTTTTTTAATTGAGACAGAGTCTTACTCTGTGAACCAGGGTGGAGTGCAATGGTACGATCTTGGCTCACTGCAACCTCCACTGCCCAGGTTCAAGCAATTCTTGTGCCTCAGCCTCCTGAGTAGTTGGGACTACGGATGTGCACCACCATGTCCGGCTAATTTTTGTATTTTTAGTAGGGATGGGGTTTCACCATGTTGGCCAGGATGGTCTCTAACTCCTGACCTCAAGTGATCCTCCCACCTCGGTCTCCCAAAGTGCTGAGATTACAGGTGTGAACCATCATGCCCAGCCTAATTTATATATTTTAAAAATAAGTTTATTTAGGTCATGGGTCTGGAGGCTGGGAAGTCCAAAAGCATGACTCTGGCATGTGGTAGATCCTTTTTGCTGCATGCATTATAACATAATGGAGAGCATCACATGATGAGAGGGTAAGAGGGTGCTAGCTCAGATCCCTCCTCCTCTTTTTATAAAACCACCAGTCCCATCATGGGTTCCTCACCCTGATAGCATCATCTAACCCTAATTACCTCCCAAAGACCCCACCTCTAAATCTCATCAACATATGAATTTGGTGGTTAAGTTTCCAACACATGAAATTTGGAGAACATGTTAAAACCATAGGAACTATGCATGAAAAAATGAAAATACCAATAGATAGAAAACCTTAAATAAACCAGAAACAAATTATTGAGTTGGAAAGCACAATAACTGAAATAAAAAATGCACCAGAAAGATTCAAAGACAGATTTGAGCAGGCAGAAGGAATCATGAACTTGAAGACAGAATGATGGAAATTATGGATTCTGAAGAATAGAAAAGAAAAACAGTGAGGAAAAGTGAATAGAACCTAAGGGAGACTTGTGGGACACTATCAAGCAGACAAATATATGCATTGTGGGAGTCTCAGAAGGGAAAAAGAGAAAGGGGCACAGAAAATATTTGAAAAAAATAATGTCAGAAAACTTCCTAAATTTAATGAAAGACATGAATGTAAACATCCAAGAGGCTCAGTGACCTCCAAGTAAGATGAACTCAAAGAGCCACACCAGGATGCATTATAATCAAATTTTTGAAAGACAAAAGCATCAGGGGAAAAGGAATTTATCACATACAATTGATCTTCAATAAGATTATCCACTGATTTTTCATCAGAAACTTTGGAGGCCAGAAGAGAATAAGCCGATATATTCAAAGCGCTAAAAGAGAAAGCTGTCAATCAAGAATCCTATAACTGGAAAAGCTGTCCTTTAAAAGGTGTTCTAATGAATAGAACAACCAGACAGAAGAAAGTAAGAAATAGAGGACTTAGCACAATGAACCAACTAGATCTAACAAGCATATACAGAACATTATTCCCAATAACAACAGCATACACATCCTTCTCAGCTGCCCATGGGATGTTTTCCAGGACCAAATACACATTAGACAAAAAATTAAGTCTCAATATATTTCAAAATATATATTACAAGGTTATCTTCTCCAACCACAATGGAATAAAATTAGAAATCAGTAATAGAAGTAAAACTGGAAAATTCACAAATTAGTGGGAATCAAACAACACACTCTTAAACAACTAATGGATCAAAGAAGAAATCTAAGGGAAACTTGAAAATACTTAAAGATGAGTGAAAATGAAAACACAACATACCATACCAAAACATACGGGATGCAGTGAAAGCAGTGCTAAGAGGAAAACTTATAGCTACAAATGATTACATTTCAAAAAGCAAGAAAGATCTGAAATCAGCAACCTAATGTTACAATTTAACAAACTAGAAAAAGAAGAACAAACTAAAGCCAAAGCTAGAAGAAGGAAGAAAACAGTGAAAATTGGAGCAGAGATAAATGAAATAGATAATACAAAAACAAGAGAAAAGCAATAAAACCAAAAGTTTGTTCTCTGAAAAGATTAACAAAATTGACAAACTTTTACTTAGATGAACTAAGAAAAAAAGAAAGAAGACTCAAATTACTAAAATAAAAAATGAAAGTGGGGACCTTGCTACCAATTTTACAGAAATAAAAAGAATTATATGAGAATACTATGAAAGACTGTATGCCAACAAATTGAATAAGCGAGATGAAATAGACAAATTCCTAGAAACACAAAGTCTATGAACACCAGATCACAAAGAAATAGAAAATCTGAATAGACCTATAACTATTATAATAAATAATTGAATCAGTAATCAGAAATCTCTCAACAAAGACAATCTCTGCATCTGATAACTTCATAGGTGAATTCTGCCAAATCTTTAAACAACTAATCCCAATTATTCTCAAACTTTTCCAAAAATAGTGAAGAGCAAGAAACACTTTCTAACTCATTCTATTAAGCCAACATTACCCTGATACCAAAGTCATCTACAAGAAAACTACAGACAAATATCCTTTATGAACAATGATGTAAAAATTCTCAACAAAATACTAACAAACCAAATTTGGCAGCATATAAAAATGTTATACACAAAGACCTAGCAAAATTTCTTCCTGGAATGCAAGGATAATTCAACACAAGAAAATTGATTAACGTAATATATCTCATTAAAAGAATGATGAAACAAAACCACATGATCATCTCAATGGAAAATAAAACACATGATCATCTCATGATAAAAAAAAAAATACTCACCAAACCAGGAATGAAAAGGAACTACCTCAACATAATAAAAGCCATTATTTAAAAACACACACACACAGAATAAACATCATGCTAAATGGTGGAAGACTGAAAGCTTTTCCTCTAAGATCAGGAAAAAAAAAATTTCTGTTCAACGTAGTACTGGAAGTTCTAGCCAGAGAAATTGGGCAAAAAAAATAATAAATTTAAAAAGAAGTAAAATAAACCCAAATTGGAAAGAAAGAGGTAAAATTATCTCTGTTCACAGATGATATGATCTAATATGTAGAAAACTCTAAAGATTTCACAAAGAAACTCTTAGAGCTAATAAATGAGTTCAGCAAAGTAGCAGGATACAAAGCCAACACCAAAAAAATCAGTTGTATTTATATATACTAACAATAAACAATCTTAAAATGGAATTATGAAAACAATTCCATTTACAATAGCATCAAAAAAATACTTAGGAATTAACCAATGAGGTAAAAGACTTGTACAATGAAAACTGCAAAACATTGCTGAAAGAAGTTTAAGATATAAGGAGAAACATATTCCATGTTCATGGATAAGAAGACTTAACATTGTTAAGATGTCAATACTACCCAAAACAATCTACATATTCAATGCAACTCATATCAGAATTCCAATGATGTGTTTTTCAGAAATAGAAAAACTCATCCTAAAATTCATACGGAATCTTAAGGGACCCCAGTAGCCAAAACAATCTTGAAAAAGAACAAATTTGGAAGACTACAAATGTGCTACAAAACCACAGTAATCAAAACGGTATGGTAATGGTATAAAGACAGAAATATAGACCATGGAGTAGAATGGAGAGCCCAGAAGTAAACCCTCACATACACGGTCAAATGATTTTTGATAAGGGCACTAAGACCATTCAGTGGCAAAAGAACAGTCTTCAACACATGGTGCTAGAAAAACTGGATATCCACATGAAAAAGAATGAAGTTGGACCCACACTTAACACCATATACATAAATTAACTCAAAACAGATTAAAGATCTAAATATAAGACTCAAAACAATATAACTCTTAGAAGAAAACATATGGCAAAATCTTCATGACATCAGATTTGACAATGATTTCTTGAATATGACAGCAAAGGCACAAGCAATATACAAAGAAATAGACAGATTAAACTTCATAAAAATTTAAAATTTTCTGCATTAAAAGATACTGTCAACAGAGTAAAAAGCAACCCGTAAAATGGGGGAAAATATTGCAAATCATTTTATAAGGGATTAATATCCAAAATATACAGAGAACTCCTAAAATGCAACAACAACAAAAACTGGATTCAAAAATGGGCAAATTGCTTAAATAGAGACTTCTCAAAAAAATTCAAATAGCCAATAAGCAAATGAAAAGATGCTCAACATCATTAATCATTAGGGAAATGCAGATCAAAATCACAATGAGATACCACCTCAGACCCATTAGGATGGCAACTACTAAAAAATAAATAAATAAATAAATAAATAAATAAGTGTGGCAAGGATGTAGAGAAATCGAAACTCTTGTGCACTGTTGGTAGGAATGTAAAATGGTGCAGCCACTATGGAAGACAGTATGGTAGTTCCCCACAAAGTTAAAAACACAATTACCAAATGACCCTGCAATTCCACTTCTGGGTACATATGCAAAAGAATTGAAAGCAGAGTTCAGAAGGGATACTTATTTACTCATGTTTATAGAAGCAGTATTCATAATTGCTGAAAGTGGAAGCAACCCAAGTGACCATTGAAGAATGAATGGATAAGAAAATGTGATATATACATACAACATAATATGATCCAGCCTTAAAAATAAAGGGAATTCTGGCACATGCTACATGGATAAAACTTGAGGGCATTATGTTAAGTGAAATAAGTCAATCATAAAGGGATAAATACTGTATGATTCTACTTATATGAGATACTTAGAATAGGCAAAATCATAGAAACAGAAAGTAGAGAGGTAGTTGCCAGGGGCTGAGCAGGCGATGGAGGAGGGGATAGGGAGTTAGTGTTTAATGGGTATAGAGTTTCATATTCACAAGATGAAAAGTGTTAGGGAGATGCATGTGATGGTTGCATGTTATGAATGTACTTAATACCACTGACCTCTATATTGTACTTAAAAATGGTTAAGATGGTCAATTTATGTTATATGTATTTTATTTATAAATTAAAAATCATCCCCTCTCAAATGGGGAGTTTCTGGGAAAACACACACACACAAACACGTGTATTTCTAATGATTCTGTGGGTTATGTCTAGCTGACCCACAAGTCCAGGCTGGCTCAGCTGGGGCTGGATGGCCTCAGACAGCTTCAGTCACCTGTTTTGGCCTCAAATGGGGCATCTCTCCACATGGTCTCAAATCCTTGAGTAGCCAGTGATGGCAGTCACAGGCTGGCCCCACGCACAAGCATCTTTCAAGTCCCTGATTGTATTATGTTATTGTCATCTTGCCCAAAGCAAATTGTCAAGCCAAGCCCAGATTCAAGGTGTGGAGAAATAGATTCAGCCTCCTGATCAGAGGAACCGAAACATCACATCCCAGAAGGCATGCATTCGTGGTGGGGGGAGCTTGCAGGCACACCGGATCTAACACACCACATCTTTAGCTTCACCTATCGCTACCCTCCCTCCACCTGTCTGCTGCTGAAGTTTCAAAAATGCTCTGGTCTTCCACAAATGTTGCTCCCTATGCCTGAGATGCTGTTTCCTCAGCTCCTAGGAAATTCATGTGTCTTTCAAAACTCTTTCAAAATACCTCCTCTGGGAAGCCTTCTCTGACTACCCACTCCAGACACCCAGCAGGCTGGGTTAAGGCCTCCTCTGCTCTCCCCTGCATCTCCTTCTCATCCCTCTCACACATTTGGCACTCTGTGCTGTGTGCCCCTCCGACACCCACTAGAAGGCTGGAAGCCCAGGTCTGGAGCAGTATCTTAGAACTAAAATGCCTAGCACAGGGCCTAAAATAAAAGATTAACTCAACTCAGTAAATGCTTTGGGGGATGGGAGGGAAAAAGGGAGGGAGGGATGGAGTTAGAGAGAGAAGTGAATGAATGAGCCTTGGGTGAAAGGGTCAGGGTAACCTGGGATCAGATGCCACGCCTAGGTCAGCTAACAGCTGCCCAAAGACCCACTACCCCTAGCACGGAACCCAGGGAATATTTTCCCACAGGGGAGGAAAATATTTACTAGCTAACAACAAAGTTAATGACTACCTGCAGGGGTGTTGCCAAGGAGATGGGCAGGTACCCAAGATGGATGATAGGCTTGACCTGGCCCAGGTGAGGTTAGGGGAGGTGATATTTGATCTGAGACTGAGAGATGCAGGAGAGAGGAGAGGAAAGCTGTCGGGGGCAAGAGGAGCAGCATGCATGTTGCCTCCTGAGGTGGGGGAGGCAGGGCTTGTCTGAGGAGCTGAAGGAAGACCTTGGAGCTGCCACTCAGGGAAGGAGGCAGGAGGGCGCTGTGCGAGGCTGGGAGAGTGGTCAGAGCCTGGAGGAGTTCTTAACGTCCTGCTCAGGAATGCCGCACAGCTTAAAGACAGCTGTGGGAAATGGGGAGAGGCTGAGACTCAGCCCTAGATGGCCTGGGGTCTCAAGAGGAGGAGCAAGGTAGCAGCTCAGATGCCAAAATCAGGGACAACAATAAGGAAAATAGCAAATGCCCCTCTACCACCTACCATTACAGGCAAGGTACAGTGCCAAATGTTTATTCATTCAATCTGCACAACAACCCAGAGGGGAGTGTTATCTTATTATTCCCATTTAACAGATGAAGAAACTGGGTCAATCAGAGAGGCTGAGTGACTTGACCAAAGTCACACAGCTAAGAAAGTGGTAGAGCTGGGCTTCAAACCCAGATTATGTCCCAACACCAGGGTCTGTGCTCTTACCCATTACCCTCTCACTTGGTTATTAGACAGTCATTTAACAAGCATTCCTTAATCACTTTGTGGATGCAGATACTGCCCTCAGTGATGAGGATATGACAGGGAACAAAAGAGACTTGGTCTTAATCTCTTGGTGCTGATGCACCAGCTGGGCAAGAAGTAAACCACAAACGTCAGATAGAGATGTGTGCTATGTGCAAATGAAGGGACACAATGCAACAGAAGTGATGGTGGAGGATGCAGGGACAGAGCTGGATGAGTGTCTGGAGAGCCCCTAGGAGGAGGTGACATTTGTGCTGAGCTCTCAATGCCATGAGAGGATGAGGAAGAAGAACCTCCCAGGGAGAGGAAAGAGCAGGTGCAAAGGCCCTGACACAGAAATGCATTCTGCGTAATTGAGAAACTGAGTGTATGAGTCAGATCTCACATTGCTATAAAAAAGTACTTGGGGCCAGGTGCGGTGGCTCATGCCTATAATCCCAACACTTTGGGAGGCCAAGGCGGGTGGATCACTTGAGGTCAGGAGTTCAAGACCAGCCTGGCCAACATGGCGAAATCCCATCTCTACTAACACAAAAAATTAGCCGGGTGTGGTGGTGCATGCCTGTACTCCCAGCTACTCAGGAGGCTGAGGTGGGAGAATCGCTTGAACCCAGGAGGCGGAGGTTGCAGTGAGCCGAGATTGTGCCACTGCATTCCAGCCTGGGAGACAGAGTGAGACTCTGTCTCAAAAAAAATAATAAAATACAATACAATAAAATAAAATAAAAAGTACTTGAGGCTGGGTAATTTATAAAGAAAAGAGGTTTAATTTGCTCACGATTCCACAGGCTGTACAGGAAGCATGGAGGCTTCTGCTTCTGGGGAGGCCTCAGGAAACTTACAATCATGGCGGAAGGCAAAGGGGAAGTGGGCATATCTTACATGGCCAGAGCAGGAGGAAGAGAGGGCAAGGTGGGAGGTGCTACACACTTTCAAACAACCAGATCTCCTGAGAACTCACTCACTATATAGTACCAAGGGGGGTGGTACTAAACCATTCATGAGAACTACCCTCATGATCCAATCACCTCCCACCAGGCCCCACCTACAACACTGAGGATTACAATTCGATGTGAGATTTGGGTGGGAGGTGGGATCACACACCCAAACCGTATTACTGAGCAGAGGTCAGTGTAGTGGAAACAGTAAGTGAGAGCAGAGGGCAGGAGACAAGGTCAGAGGGACAGGCAGGGGCAGATCGGGTGGACCTTGGGGCTACATGTGCTGCCATCCTCTGAGTGCCCTCCAGACCCAACCTCAGCCTCCTGCCAGGAGACTGATCTGAATGGATGGCATCAATAGGGCTCCTGTGCCCTCTTGTGCCCCAGCTTCTGTGTGTGCTGGAAGCACCAGAGGAGACCAAGTAACAGGAGTAGAAAGACATTGGGTGTTTATTCCCTGGCTCCCTCCCTCTTAACTATAGCTGCAATGGCTCTCTTTCTCTCTTGAGGCCCCAGCTCCATCCGGTGACCTCTCTTCTGAGGCTGCAGCTCTCTCTGAGGTCTGGTAACAGCTTCCTTCTGGACCGGGATGGAAACAGCCCCCCACTGTTGCCGGCCCCCAGTGGCCTCACCATCCCCTGCTGCCTTCCTGTATCCCTGCCACACCTTGGTGAATTGCCCTCCATTACCCTCCCTTCAGTCACCCTTTCCCATTGGTCCTTGGTGGTCTGCTCCCTGCTAAGACCCTGACTGATAGTGGATACTCCTTGATGAGCATTCAGATTTCATTTGAAGTGCAATGGGGAAGCCTCTAGAGAGGTTAAGCTGGGGAGGGACTTACTCTGCTTCAACTTTTATGAAGAACCTCCTGGCTGCTATAGAAATGGATGGGAAGAGGGGACAAGAATAGACAGGGGACATATTGGGGATGATTGCAGGGTCTAGGCAGATATAGTGAAGTTTGGTTCAAGGTGGAGGCACTAGATAGAGGACCCAGGCCAGATGGGTCCTTCAGATAGTAGCTTCAGCTCCTGAACTTTTGGCCCCTGAGGATCTTGTAGAGGGTCCTGAATTACCCCAGTGCAGGGGAACTGGTGGGTACAGAACCAAGATCCCCCTCAAGGCTGAGGCTGAGTTAGGGGAGCTCAGTGTGGAGGGAGGGCTCCTCGGGGCAGTGGGCCTTCTAGGATTCAAGAAGGATGGGTGGAGCCGGGCATGAGTGGAGCCAGCAGCCGCTCTGGGCCTGGGGCAGAGCTGCCTTGAGCAGGGAAGTCATGAAGCCCATTGGTCTCACAGCTCTGTGAGCCACTCAGGCACTGGCCCAGAGCCATAATCTTCACCCTTGCTGTCCATATAATTGCTTCAATCTCCCTTTGATTTGCAGGAAGTTGTGGCATGGGGGCAGGAGAAAGACGCCACTGGTCCTCCGTCATCTCCCAGTGAGCAGAACCCAACCAAGGTCCCATGGCCTGCCCTGCAGCCCCCTTCACACTCCAGCCCTGGAGTGGTAGGGTTGGGGCATCTCTGGCTGGTGCACAAGCCAGGAAGTTTGGGTGTCTTTTCCAGGTTGGCCAGTTTTGTGTGGAGGAGGGATTCACCGAGGGATGCTGGGCCATTCGCTTAGCCTCTCTGAGCCTCACTTTTCTCATCTGGGAAATGGGCTAACACCTACCTCACAGGGCTGTTGTGAGCCCTGAGTGAGATGCTGATATAGTTTGGATATTTGTCCCCACCCAAATCTCATGTTGAAATGTAATCCCTACTGTTGGAGGTGGGGCCTGGTGGGAGGCGTTTGGATCATGAGGGCAGGTGCCTCATGAATGGCTTGGGCCACCTCCTTTGTGATAAGTGAGCTCTCTCTCTGAGTTCACAGGAGATTCCAGTCATTTAAAAGTGTGTGGCCTCTCCCCCAGACTCTCTATCTCTTGTTCCTGCTTTTGCCATGTGACCTGCCTGCTCCCTCTTTGCCTTCCACCATGATTGCAAGCTTCCAGAGGCTTCCCTAGAAGCAGATACTGGCACTGTGCTTCCTGTTCAGCCTATAGAGCCATGAGCCACTTAAACCTCTTTTCTTGTAAATTACCCAGCCTCAGGTATTTCTTTATAGCAATGCAAGGACAGCCTAATACAGATGCCAAGGCCAAGGGCTGTGCCTGGCCCTCTGCAGCTGCACCACATGAGTGAGTCCATCCCTCCTGCAGAGAGGTCAGCACTGACAATTCTCCCAGAATCCAACACTCGCGTCATTCAGCCTTCAGCATTCCCATAGGCCTCTATTCCCCGCTCAGGACCATCAAAGCATCAGGTGGGCAGCCACCACAGCCTTTTCCAGCTTGTACAGTAGGGGCCCTTATTTCTCTGCTGAGCAACAGCCTCATAGCCCTGATCACTAATCACTGCACCCCCAGCCTCATGAGCCTGTTGGATACATTCAGGAGACCCTGAAGCCTCCCCTGCCCTAGAGCTGTGGCAGGAGAAAAGACACACCATTGGCCAAGGATCTGCTGCCTCCCTGGCCCTGCGCTGACAGGAGCCTCCCGTGCCCTATTCCCTCCAAGACTGTGCGTGGGCAGGAGGGGGTCAGGAACCATGAGGACGTACACTGGACATGCCAGCCACCGCTGGGAGCAGGACGCTTACCTGGAGTCCCAAGAATAGAGCCTGCTGGGTGTACACGTGAGTGCTGAGTGACAGCAGTGATCAGATCTTTGGCCTGTCAGCACCTGGGAATAATTACAATCCTAAAAAAAGCCCTCATTATTTCTACCAGGGCTGTGGTGCCCTTTGGAAAAGTGGATGTTTCCTGCCAGATCATCCCCTGAAGCTGCATTTGTCACAGGCTATTGTGTAAATCCATGTTTGGCCCATTTTTAAAAAATGTGATTTATCCACTTGGCTGGCCTTAACGTTCCTTCTCCAAACTCTCAAAATGTGGCTGATCTCAGGAGCCCGGAGAGGAACCATAAAGCATCACAGAGGAGTGGTCTGGCTGGGTCCAGCCTGGGGCTCTGAACTCCTCGTGCTGCCCCGAGAGCCAGCATGGCCAGTACGGGCAGCCAAGGTGAGGGAGGGTGTTCTGCTCCAGAGCAGCAACCATTCAGGAACAGTGGAGGGACAGAACCTGGGATCTGGAGGAGGCTCAACTTCAGGCTTATTCACCCCAAAAAGGCTCACTGTGGTTCCACCCTGTGCAGCCCTGTGTGGGGCCTGGGCTGCAGCAGTGAACAGACAAGGTCCCTGCACCCCAAGAGCTGACAGCGTGGAATGGGGAGGCAGAAAGAGACAGATAAGCAATGCATCAGCAAGACTATTCCAGGTAGGAACAGGTACAGTGAAGAAATCAAAACTGGGTCATGCTATTGAGGTGGGGAAAGGACAGTGCCCATCAGATGCTGGGTCAGTGAAGGTCTTTGTGAGAAGGGAACATGTGAGCTGAGACCTCAATGGGAGATGAAAGACAGAGCAGTTAGTTTTGCCTGGTGGGATCAGGAAGGTTCCATGGAGGAGACGCGATCTCATGGTGGATGCTTAGAATTGGACCAGGTGAGAGAGGGGAAGTGTCTTCAGGGTATTCCAGACGGGGCAACACTGGAGCCAAGGCCCACAGCAGTGCAGGTTCATAACATGTTGGGGGAATGTCTACTGTGGCCAGAGTGGAGCTGGAAGCGTCCTGGGGCCAGCATGTGACAGATCTCTAGTCCTGTGCTATAGATAGGACCCTCTCCTGAGACATGGGGAACCCTCTAAAGGGGTTAGACCTTGTGACTTCTAAGGCCCCTTCCAGCTTTCAATTTCCATAAGGCAAGCTTGCAAAGGCTGTTGGCTTTAGTTGAGTGAAAACTGAATGCAAATAAACTTTTTAAAGTTAATAAGCTTGTTAAAAATAGATCTGGGGTGTCATGAAGTCCTGGAGTTCACAGAGACCAGAGGTGGTAGGGGAGACCGAACCTTAGTGGCCCAGGGTCCCTCACATGGGGCTGTTTACAGATGGACACAGGCCAGGGCAGGATTTCCATTCTCCTCCAAACAGTCATTCCCCTCCACCCTGCCACCCACCGCAAGTGCCAGCAGCACCCAGAGGTCCCCTGCTCTTGCCTTGAATCCTAGCCCAACCCCCTGGGGTACAGTCCTAGAAGGCCATCCACCCCCCGCCCCAAAAAAACCCCAGCACAAACCAGGTCAACCTTCTTCCCCTCCTATTTTAGATCAAGCAGCCAGTCTGCCCTTTGGGAGCAACAGGCTCATTTCTCTTCCTGGCTCACTAAACAGTAGGACCCTGCGACTCTCACAGCAGGCGACTGGAGAAAGTTTTCTAGAACTTCAGACCCTTTGATGGAGAAGTCAGACTAATGAATAATTGAGACGTCTGGGCTTCCTGAGAACACTATGGATGGAGGTGTCCCAGTTCCTCCAGCAAAGCAGAGCTTCGGAGCGCTGCACGGAGGCGAAGAAAAGCCTTTACTTAAAGATGAGTCAGGAAGGCAGAGGGCTGGGGTGGAAAGGGCTGGAGGCAGCCAGGAGAGGCAGGTGCATGGGCACTGGCTTCTGGTGAGCACTGCATGCAATTAGGCAATTCATGATCAGAGCACGGCTCTGCACTCAGACCTGGGTATGAAGCCCGTTTACATAATACAAGGTCAAAAGCCCAGCTCATACTCTCTTCCAAATGGCCAGATGGGTAGAGAGGCCATGCCCAAGATAGTACCAGCCTGACAGCCACCCAGCCAGTGGACCCATAGGAAGGAGGGACCTTTCCCCACCCAGCATCCATTCATGACCCACACACACCCCTGACCCCACGACGCCCCAGAAGGTTTTTGCTTGCTCTGGCTTGAGCCACGTGCCTGCCTCTGCACCAATTGCAGCAGCCACTTGGATGGGAACTTGTGATTGGTCACTTCCAGGTCACATGCTCACTCCTATGCAGGAAGGGAGGTAGTGGATTGGCAATGCAACCAAAATAACATGGAATATCAAGGAGCAAACAGGAAAGAAATGAAGGGCTCTTTGCAGAATGGAGAGAGGAGGGAATGTTACTGGGCACTTGGCGGGCATTCAAATGCCTTGGTGATCTGGCCCCAGGCTACCTATCCAGTCCCTTCCAGCCACACCCCTACTGCACTCAGCCTGACTCATCTGAATATTTGCAGGGTCCTCAGTGCTGCGCACTCACTCCACGGCAGGTCTTGCCCAGGGGTTCCCTCTGCCTTGGATGACTTCTACCACCTGCACAGCAAAGCCAGTCTTGGGTGTCGCCTTCTCTGGTAAACCTTCCATCCTGCCCACTGGCATACTGTGCTTGGTCTCCGTCGGTTCACAGCCCCCCTGCCCAGCTACCCCCACTCCCTGCCCTTGAGAACAGAGATTTAATCTTATTCTCTTCTGTTTCACTAGTGTCTTGCACATTTTCTGGCACCCTGTCAGCTCAATGAATGTCTTTAGAATGAATCCATTAATGAATTAATTCCAGTTATTGGCAGAACTGATCTTTTGTGTATCTGGCAACAGCAGCTGCGCTCCATGTGCTGTGGTTTAACAAGCCTTGGGGAGATGTCCTTGTCCCAGATTGTATTCCTGATAGGCATCCTAAGAGTAGTTTCTTTCCCTCTCTGACCTTGCTTTCCTCGTCTGTGAAATGGGCTCCCTGACCTTTAACGCTGGTTCCAGTCCTGTAAGTCATGGAAAAGACTAGCCTTGGGAAACCAGGGCCAACCTGGGGGACCCTGGATAGGCCCTCCTAGAAGAGCCCTAGGAGACTGGCATCCTGGGAGGCAGAGGGGCCTAGGATGAGAGAAGTTTCCAAGCATATAAAAGTGAAATCCTGCTGAATTCACAATTTTGCTAATATTAGAATACTGTCAGATACTTCCAAAACCAAAAAAAAAAAAAATGAGTTCTGAGTCTTGAATTAATCTTTACATTTTCACAGGGAAACTTAGATCTGTCTTTGGAAGTACAATAAAATCTCACTAATGAAAACTGATCATAATTCTGGGCACCTTTGTGTTTGCTATGGGAAGAATTGTTTTGCTAAACCAATTAATAATATAAACAAGACTAGAAGTGAAAATATTTACCCTACTAAAATGAGCAAAGTGTTTGCAAGCCTCTTCTTCACAAATTCATGGGTCCGGGAGGAACTTCAAGATCCTCAAAATTGTTCTCCTCTCTCTAATCCTACCCATGTTTCCTGTACCCAAGTGAGGTCTCAGCACTGTGATCATAGGTAATAATAAGTAACAGTTAAAAAGGAGCTACCATGTGCTGAAAACTGGGCTGAGAACTTTTAATCCTCACAATTCTACCTCTGACTTCATCTCCTACTGCTCTCCCCACCTTACTATGCTCCAGCCACACCAGCCTTTTCTGAGTTCCAAGCTCACACTCACCTCCAGAGCTTTGCATGTGCTGTTCCTCTGCCTGGGGCTCTCTTCCCCCGCAGCAGCCTTATGGCTGGCTCCTCATTGTTCAAGGCTGACTTCAAACATCACCTCCTCTGAAAAGCCCTCCCTGATCATCCTATCAGACATTTCCCTCCTCCTGTCCATCAGGCCTCAATCCTGTACATCATCTGCAGCTATTGCCTTAGTAGCTCTCATCATGGTCGGAAATCAACCTATTTATTGATGTATTTACTTATATCCCACCTCACCCTCCAGAATGTGAGCTCCTTCAGGGCAGAGTCCTTGTCTACCTTTTTCACAATTGCATTCCCACTGCCCAAAACAATGAATTTCTGTCTCCCCAAACCCCAACCTTGCCCATGGTGCTTTCTAATAAATGCATATTAAACTAACAAATGGATATATAGAAAGTACAGTAGACAAAAAAATAACTCAGAATAAATCATAAGCCAGGCATGAGGTTTATCTTCACTTCATCCAACAAGTTTTCCTGAGTCATTTGAATGATTACAAAAGGTCTGTCTGTTCTATTTAAAAGAGTGCCTTGCTTTCTGGACATCTGTATTCACAAATTCATCACCTAAAAGGGTTGTCAGCCATTGCATAAGATCCTAAGCACATTTCACAGATGAAAATACTGAGACTCAGAAAGAGAGTTAGATCAGTAAGATCTTGTGTGGTGTCAGAGACGACAAGAAGGACAAGAAGCCAGCTCACTTGGTCTCATATCTGTGTCTAAAGCACTCTGGAGGTGCTTTTAGAATCTTTCATCTGTCACAAGAATTGGCACAACTTTTCTGGGGGCACTGTAGGAATAATAATAATAAAATAATAGTAGGAGTAGCCAAAATGTCCTGAGTGGGATAAACAGTGTGGTAAACCCTTCAAACAACAACCCAAGGGGATGAGTACTATTGTTATCCCCATTTTCCAGAGGATGACACCAGGACCCAGATTCCCTGCCTCCAGTCCCTCACCCAGAGCAGGGACATGCAGGGGACCCTGGAGCACCTTCTGCAGAAGGGCTCGGTGTCAGACCTGGCTTCTCACCTCACCTGGCGCCATTTAGAGACATTAAAAAGCACTCAAAGCTAGGCTGGGTGCAATGGCTCACACCTGTAATCCCAGCACTTTCGGAGGCGAGGCGGAGGCAGGCAGATCGCCTGAGGTCAGAAATTCGAGAATTCGAGACCAGCCCGGCCAACATGGTGAAACCCTGTCTCTACTAAAAATACAAAAATTAGCCAGGCATGGTGGCAGCCGCCTGTAATCCCAGCTACTCAGGAGGCTGAGGCAGGAGAATCGCTTGAACCTGGAAGGCAGAGGTTGCAGTGAGCCAAGATGGCACCACTGCACTACGGCCTGGGCAACAGAGCAAGACTCCGTCTCAAAAAAAGAAAAAAGAAAAAAGCACCCAAAGCTGAAATCACTGAGATTTCTTCATCCTGCAATTTCTATTGAAAATTATTGTCTCTCACTTTTCTTCCCACCTACCCAAAATATCAAGTCAGTCTTTCCTAGAAACACTTAATGGAGATAAAGGCGATTCGGGGATAATTTTGCCCCATTGAATAGTCACCTGGAGCGAATGAGAGTGGCCATATCCTCATGGGACCCATCACCTCCTCTCCCATCCCTGTCCTGTTCCTGCCCGCTCCCCTTTTCACTCCTCAGAGGCAGCCATGGGAGCTCAGTCACTGGGGGAATTCACATGTTCTCCAGGGCCCCTGCCAAGGTCTGCTTTCCAGAAATCCAGTTCCCACATGAACCTGGCCTGAGGTTACCAGTGAAAGCCTCTGAGCTTCTGGAAAAGAGCAGGGAGGAATCCCCTGGAGAGAAGGCAGAAGCCCCTCAGGCCTTGCTCTGAGATGCCACCAGCACCTGCTTGGTGGTGACACCTTGGAAATCCTCCAGGCCACAAGGCCGGGCCACAAGCTTTTCAGTGCCACTTGAGACAATGCTAGGCTCTCGGCGGGTTAGCAGGGGAAGGTTAAAGCAGGGACAGGAGTCTCTGATGCAGAGAAGCCATGACCCTTAACTATTCAAAAGCACAGCCCATCCCTAGAAGGGCCGGTCAGGGCTGCAGAGGGACACCAACCTCCTCCTGGGGTCTTCATTGCTCTGGCTTTGGGATTCTCTGGAAACTTGCCCTGGCCCGCAGGCAGGGCCCACTGTAGTTACCCTTCATAACAAGAGCTTTCATTAAAATGAGCATCTACTATGTGCCAGGCACCATGCAAGGAATTAACACTCTATATATTAGGATAATCATTGTGAAATTGCCAATTTCGTAGGCTGAAAATATAGGTTGAAATAGCAACAACTCTCTATCATTCAACCTAATACATTCTCCTATTTCATCTCCACAATAACACTGTGAGGTGCCGATCACGATCCTCATTTTATGGGTGAGAAAACAGAGGCTCAGGGAAGCAGCCAGAAGTGGGCAGTCAGAATCCACGTGCACGTGGGCCCCATGCTAAGCCCAGCTCTCTCTGCTGGGCCTTACTGTCCCTCCTGTTATTCTCATTCCTCCTCTGCTTTGCCCTGTTCCCGGGGTCTGCGGCACTCGCCCTCACCACGGTGCCTTTGCTTCTGCTGGGCCTCCCTCTCGAACTGCTTTTCCCTTCCTGTCTTTCACAGGATCACAAGAGGAGCCGCAGAGATGAGTTGAAAAAGATACCATGGCTGCCCTTAAAGGGCTCACTGCCCTGTGTAGACACAGGATAATTTGTGATTTCAACTCCATGTGTTCAGGAAGAAAAAGAGAGATCTGACTAGTAGCTTAAAAATGCCCGTGATTTTGCCCACACTCCTCTCCATGAATCCCTGCTCCACAATGACTCTAAGCCAGGAGCTCTGAATCTGTGGTTTCCCGGCTTCTGTTTACCTGCACCTGCTGAATCTACAGATGGACGCCTCATGAGAGGTGATTCTGCAGAACTGGCCAAGCAGAAAGGCTGAGCTTGGGGATCAGGGTCTGTGGAGGCATCTGGGCAGGGGAACAGCGGTGTGGAAGGAAGCAAAAAAGAGCTCTGTGGAGCTGGAGAGTGAAGGATGGGGGGCAATAAGGTTAGGCTTTGTGTCCCCACCCAAATCTCATCTTGAATTGCAAATCCCCAGGTGTTGAAGGAGAGCTCTGCTTCTCTGTGGGAGGTGATTGGATCATAGGGACATTCTCCCTCCTGCTGTTCTCATGGCAGTGAGTGAGTTCCTATGAGATCTGATGGTTTTATAAGTGTCTGGCATTTCCCCTGCTTGCACTTCTCTTTCCTGCCACCATGTGCGGAAGGTCTTTGCTTCCCCTTCTCCTTCCACCATGATTGTAAGTTTCCTGAGGCCTCCCCAGCCATGCAGAACTGTGCGTCAATTAAATATCCTTCCTTTATAAATTACCCATTCACGGCTATGTCTTTACAGCAGTGTGAGAATGGACTAATACAGGAAGGAGCGGGGGAAGGTCAGGGCAGGTGATGACGCTGCAGAGTTTGGCCAAGGCCAGACTTGAAATGGCAGGCTGAGTTTGAAATCTATTCCAGAGGCTAATCATTTTCGCCTAGGTTCTTCCTCTGTGGTAGCTCAAAAGTTGAGTTGCCAGATTAAGCAAATAAAAATATAAGATGGATGGATTCTCAGTTACACTTGACTTTCAGCTAAACAATGAATATTTGTTTAGTGTAAGTACGCCCCATACAATATTTGGGACATACTTATACTAAAAAATTATTGTTTATCTAGAACTCAAACATAACCAGGTGTCCTATATTTTATCCAGTACCTCTACTTGGGGACCAGAGCAGGCTAAGAGGAGGCCAGGAATGGGCAGGCTCAGCCCCCTCTCCACTGCAATCTGAAAAGTTTTGCTGCTGTAATTTTAGATTTTGGGGAATCTATGTCAGATCCATTTGAAAATAAGTTTCTGACTTCAATAATAACACTAAAATGTACATAAAACCATTGTGTAAATTATGTGTAAGATCCCTTCAGGGACCTAGACAAGGGGTTAGCAAACGTTTTCCATAAAGGGCCAGATTTAAATATTTAATTGTAATTAATTGTAAATATTTAATTATATTATACAGTTGTAAATATTTGATTATAATAATTAATATTTAATTGAAATATTTAATTATAAAATGTAAATATTTTAGGCTTTGTGTATTTTACCATCTCTGTTGAAACAACTCAACTTTGCAGTTACAGTGTGAAAGCAGCTTTAGACACCTAGTAGGTAAATGAATGTGTCTGTTCCAATAAAACTTTATTTACAAAATCAGACTGTGGAGCCAGATATGGCCCATGGGCTATAGTTTGCTGACCCCTCATCTAGACTGTTGGGCACACTCAGTGCTGGCTGAGAGAAATCATATTCTTTCCACGATGTTCTGTGCACAGGGACAATTCCTCTTAAGAAGCTGAAAATCTAACTGGGGACATCTGTATCTCTCTTCCTGCCACTGATTTGTGGGGTGATCATGGAAAAGGTTGCCCTTTCTTTCCTGGGTCTTAGAGGTCCCACTTCCATGATGAAATAGTTGGAGCCCCAGGATCTTCTCC
The DNA here is from genome assembly GCF_029281585.2 of Gorilla gorilla gorilla. Classification (NCBI taxonomy): domain Eukaryota; kingdom Metazoa; phylum Chordata; class Mammalia; order Primates; family Hominidae; genus Gorilla; species Gorilla gorilla. The sequence continues at coordinate 210,304,105 of NC_073224.2, forward strand.
CAAGTCACATCTGATGACCTGGTCCTACCATAACATCTGTCCCCAAGTGGTAGTTGCTATTCTCTCTCCCTCCTTTTCTAAAGTCCCCACTATCTGGTTGCAAGATGAAGACAGCATTTACTTATTCTACCCCCTTTCGCCCCATGGACAATTTTTTTTTTTTTTTTTTACATTTCCAGGGACTCCAGATGCCCTGAGAACCCTTCACCCCTGCTGCCTCCTTAGCCACTTACACTGGGCAGAGTGCCCGCGGACAGGGGCACTGAATCTCCCCCATGCAAGTAAACATGTTGGCAGTGCCAACTCACTGCCAGAGACTGGGCCCCCCTAACAGGGAGCTTGCCCACAACTGGGAATGTCTTTAACACCTATTGACAGCTCTTCCCCCATCGCTCTGTGCCAAAGTTGAAACAGTAAAAGGCATCGATTTCCCAGGACTGAACTGGGGGGCCAAGGTCAAGGCAAGGAAGAGGTGGGTTGCGGGGCACCATGCAAGATGGGTTTTACATGAAATTATGGTTCTGGCTCTCCCAGTGGCATCTCTTCTGTGCCGCCACGACAGACAGCTCTCTGAGAAATGGCAGATTTGTATTTCATTAGGACACTTTAGTCAAAAGATCAATGATGCTTCTCGGAACCTCTCTGCCCATCCACTGGGGCGGGTGAGCCTGGTGAGAAGCCTGCAAAGACCCAGCTAAAATTAGGCAGCTGCCGACTGACACCCGGTTCACAGTCACAGAGCATCGATTACAAAAGTGATGCCGGGCTGACGGGCTTTAATCGGCCTCCGTGTTCTGTCTTTGTGGAGAGGGACCTTTGTAATGAAGTGGCTCCCTCTCTGGGGAAATGAAGCTATTTGGGGATAGGCTCAGGATTTGGCAGAGTGCAGGAATGGAGGGATGGTGGCAGGGGGAGGGTGGTCATGGTGTTGGGGTCTGCGCGTGCTTCCTTCACCCAGAGCTTGGCTGTCAGGCTCTGAAGCCCAAAATGAAAAGTAAAGGGCCATCTACCGACCAGCTGAGTGACGCGGGCATCAGCCTCTCTGGCCTCAGTATTCCTCACCTGTAAAATGGGCACAACAATGGAATCTTATCAGGGGGTTGTTCTGAGGATTTGGTGACTTGATTGATGCAATCCTATTGGCAGAGGGCCTAGCACAAAGGGAACGTTCTCTATCTGGAGGCTGGTGTTGATGTCTCTTACTGAGCGCCCCTGAACATCAGACACTCCACCGAATATTTTTGTTGCCTGATCTTATATAAACGTCGCATCAACTTTACGAGGAGTGGTTTCCTTTAAACAAACAAGGAGGATTTAAACAAATATTAAAATCTGCTGGGAAATGGCAGCTTTGGGTTTCAAGCTCAGGTCTGTCTGACACCCAAATCCATTTCTATCTCAGCCCATCCTTTCCCTCTCCTGCTACTCCTCCTCCTCCTCCTCATCCTCTTTCTCCTCCCCTTCCCTTCTTCCTCTCCTCTTCCTCCCACATCCACCCAGCCAGGCCATCTGCTCACAGCTCCTTCATCTCCTAGGGCCTCCTCTCCTCTGCCTGGGCACCTGCTGGCCTTTCCCTCCCTCCAGCCCTCATATTCTGTCCACCATCAGGGCACGGCCCCTCCTGAAACACCCCCCCAGTTCTCTGGATGGCAGTGCTGTGTTGACTGACTGCCTCACTGCATCTCACCCAGGCTCACTGCTGCGAGGGACACTATGGTTCAGGGAGGAGAGGACTGGGCTTTAAGCCAGACAGACCTGGATTCAAATCCCAGCTCAGCGACTTCCAAGCTCTGTCATCACCATCAATTCATTTAACTGCTGACTCCCAGTCCCTTGGGATAATTATACCCACCAAGGCCACCGGGATTGAATGGGAAGAAAATCAGCCATGGTCACTCTGCTGAAACTGGAAGTTCCCTAGGTACAGGCAGAGTGGGAGGGGGTACGAGGAGGGAGGTGGGGGCGGAGTCACCACCACTCACACCTCCATGGTGCCTGAGGTTGTCATACATTTCGCCAAATATTTTCACATCTGCCGCCTTCAGGAACCACGCTGGGACTCTCCTCCCATCCCCCTGGAGAGACAGAAAGTGAGACCTTCTGGCTAGTTCTGGGCAATGAGTTGTGCAGGTGGAAATCCTGTGTCACTTCCCTGTTGAGCACCTAATAGTTGGTACCAAACCCACCAGAGCTCTCCTCTCCCCTGGTATGAGAGCTGCACTGTCACCCAGGGTCTGTGGGTGGACATGTTGAGCACAGCTACTCCACCCTGCCCTTGGTAGATTTGTAGGATTCGCAAGAAATAAATATCTGGGTGTTTTAGGCTACTGTGCTTTGAGAGTGTTTGTTCCTAAAGCATAGCCTCACCTATCCTGACTGGTCCAGTGCTCAGCATGCGGAAGGCCTCCAGCTAGGTGCCCTCCATGATTGGCTGTTGAACTAAGGGCATGAGCTGCCCCTCTGATGCTGCTCCAATAGGTCAGGGATGGGGGCAGCAGTGAGAAGGAAGGAAGGAAGAGAAAGAAAGAAGAGAAAGAAGGAAAAAGAGAGAGAGAGAGAAAGACAAACAGAAAGAAAGAAAGAAATGTACAGAGAATAACAACAAGTGATACAGAAGAGATGTTGTGTAGCTATAAAGAACACAGACACGGGAGCATACACCAGGCAAGGTTCAAGACCTGACTTGGCCACTTTCTTTTCATGTAACTGCTGGCAAACCCCTCTGTGCCTCAATTTTCTCACCTGTGTCATGGGGCTAATATCAGAAACATCAGAAATATCAGGGATGCCATGAAGATGAAACAAGGCCCATACTAGGTGCTCAACAGGGCCCTGGCTCCTAGCTGGATCACAGCAGATAATCATTTTGTGAAGCTGCAGAGATTAAAGCTGACCCGTTTTACTGATGTCCTGGAGGGTGCCATTAAGGGCCTCCTGAGGATAGGGAAGGACCCAGCACCCAGCACCCTGTCCTATGATGCCATCTGCAGCTGTGTCTCTAGCTGTCCCTGGGGAGACACACAAATATGTTTCATGGAGAAAGAGCTAGAACAAAAGAAAAGGGGCGGATGTGAGTGAGGTGCCAGCCAACCGTAGAGAAGGACTTTGTGGAACCCCCCAGTGCTCTGGCTCTCCAGCCTAATCTTCCTGTCTTGGCATTCCAGGCCCCACAAGATCAGGCCCCACCTCTCCAGCCCTTTGCCCCCTGACTGCAGACACTGACCTGCAGCTGCCCCTCACCTGCACTCATCTTCCTGCTTCTGTCCCAACTGTCCACCCAACAGAGTGGCCTTTCCTTTCTTGTCCCCACAGGCCAGCTCTTTACGGTTCTCCAGGAACCAGCTCAGAGAGCCCCTCCTGCCCAGGTCCACCTCCTCAGTCCCTGGAAGGACTCCACAAGTGTTCATTGTTATTATTTTTAATCAGTTAGTCTGAGGCTCGAATGGAGGCTTTGCCACTTCCTGGTCATGCATTCTTGGGTATGTGACTCAGCCCCACTGGAACCCCATGAAGCCCATCTCACCAGGCTGCTGCAGGGAGCAGGTGATGTCCTGCATGTGAAATACTATGCCCAGGGCTCAGTCCAGGTGCGGAGCCAGCAACAAGACACCAAGGTCTGCCCTGCAGGACAGCCCACCAGCTTCCCAGGGCCCGAGGAGCGGGCATGAGGATGGTTGGTTATTCCAGAAAGGATGTGAGGGAAAGGAAAAAGAAATCACGATCCTCCCGCTCAACTTTGTAAGCAGCATTGATCTGAGGCAGGAGTCACTAGTGTTGCAGGTGTGTTGATCGACGGGGCCAGGACGGGACTTTCAGGGCGATGTGTGCTGCATACACAATGGCTTCGAAACCTGCCCTCTCCGCACATGGATTACAGGGATTAAAGGTGTCTGTAAAGCTCTGAAGGATGTGATCAGCCTCCAGCTGTGTGAGGTGAAGCAGGGTACCCAGTAATGTCAACAGTCCTAAAGGGAAGGCAGTGCTCAGCGTGGCATACCCTGTGTCCCCATCTCCAGGGAGGGATTCAGGCCATGCTCCCCTGCTGAGGCCGGCATTGCAGCCAGAGGAGGGGCAGCAGTGAACACAATGAACAAAAATCCCTGCCTGCCTGGAGCTTACATTCTCTATATTATATTCTCAGCTCCAGAATGTATATTCTCTGAGGTCAGAGGCCAGGTCTGTTTCCCCAGGATACAGCCTTGTGCCTGGCACATAGTAGGTGCTTACTTGTTTAATAAATGAAGTCCTTTAGCTCCCATTCACCTGGCTCACACTCCTGGAACATTCAGACTATGGATGCCAGAAATGACGTAGAAGGTGCTAAGGCCTGGAAAGGGGAAGGGACGTTCCCTAAGCTCCATAGCCAGGTATCTGCCCTGCCAACACCGGAACAGGAGTGCTGACTCACTCAGGGCAAAGCCTCTTCTGGCTCCTGCTCACACCCCCTCAGCATGTGCAAGGCTGCAGAACAGTGATTTTATTAGAGTGTAAAGACAATTTATTTTCCCCTAAAAATAACTGAAAAATAAATGACTGCAGGAGATACTCAAATGTTTATAAAAGTATTAAAACCACGTTATCAGCATATAAAGTGCAGAAGCATAAATGAGAAGGCTCCAGCCTGCCAGGCCATGACGGGCCCATTCTGCATGTGTCCATGACTGAGCAGGCTTAATAGGCACCCACTAAACTGGGTAAGAAATCCTGTGCAGGAGGGGAGACAGACCCCATAAAATGAGTTTCGGATCCCTTCTCTATTCCAACTTATCAGCGGTCAGAGTAGAAGACAAAAATCTACATTGTCTTGTATCAAACCAACATCTTTCGCAGAAAATTCCCAAACCACTTTTACTCTAAGAAGGAAAAATGGCCACTTCTCATGTCGAATGTGACAGGTTCTAAGATAGAAAAGAAAATGTTACAGAACAAGAAAGAGAAAAAATACATACTTTATTGAGATTCTACCGTGTCTGACATGGAGATCAGCAGTTTCAACTCATTTTTTAAAAGCCACCCAAAAACCATGTGGAGCAGGTATTATTATTACCAAAGCCCACCTCGGGGCCTGCTCTATAAATATCTGCTGATATCAAACCCCCACTATTTAAGTGGGCCCATGCAATTCACTCTAGGGCAGAAAACAGCCACTCCACCTAATGGCATCCGTTAGTTAAGCGTGACAGTGTCTGTTTCAGCAGTTACCTGCTTGCTTGGTCCCACACCTCAGCATCTACTGTTTCCCAAGGAAGGACCACCAGCCTTCGGCATCTCTTGCAGGAGGGCAGGCGTGTTCTTGAGTGACAGGCAGTTGACAGAGACAGCACACTGAGCCTCACAGCTGGCTCCAGCCCATCTGCCCTGCTTTGTAGGAAGAGGTGTCAAAATTTTATGGAGAGGGCACAGGCTTTGAGACTGCAGAGCTGGGTTCAAATCATACCTCTAATCCTTATGCACTGTTTATCCTTCACTAGTCCCTCTGAGCCTCGGTTTTCTTGTCTGTAAAGTGGGGATAATGCTACCTGCCTTGCAGAGCAGGTGTGAGGACAAAATGAGATGATGGATGCTAAACAATTTGCTTGGTCCTTGGCACTTAATAGATGCTCAATAAATGTTACTTTTTTTCCTCCCCTGATAGGAGGAATAATAATCCCCCAAAGATATCCACATGCTAATCTCCAGAACCTATGACTGTGTTATTGATATGGTTTGGATATTTGTCCCCTCCAAATCTCATGTTGAAATTTGGTCCCCAGTGTTGGAGGTGAGGCCCGGTGGGAGGTGTTTGGGTCATGGGGACAGATCCCTTTTGACTGGCTTGATAAAAGAGGCTGGGCCGGGCGCAGTGACTCACGCCTGTAATCCCAGCACTTTGGGAGGCCGAGGCAGGTGGATCACGAGGTCAGGAGTTTGAGACCAGCCTGACCAACATGGTGAAACCCCACTCTACTAAAAACACAAAAATTAGCCAGGCATGGTGGTGCGCACCTGTAATCCCAGCTACTCAGGAGGCTGAGGCAGGAGTATCACCTGAACCCAGGAGGCAGAGGTTGCAGTGAGCCAAGATCATGCCACCACACTCCAGCCTGGGTGACAGAGCAAGACTCCATCTCAAAAAACAAAAAGAGAGAGAGAGAGAGACTGGCAACTCTTCTTCTCTCTCCTGCTTCCTTCCTTTCACCATGTGATGCTGGCTCCCTTTCCCCTTCCACCATGATTGGAAGCCCTCACCAGAAGCAGGGGCTGAAACCATGCTTGTACATCCTCAGAACCATGAGCTAAATAAACCTCTTTTCTCGATACATTTCTCAGCCTCAGGTATTCCTTCAAAGCAATGCAAAATGGACTAAGACAGTTATATTATAAGGCAAAAGGGACTTTGCAGATGTGATTAAGGTCATGAACTTTGAGACAGGAGACTATATCAATCTAATTTGAGTGAATGAGGTGGGCCCATTCTAATCACATAAACTCTTAAAAGCAGAAGAAGGAAGCAGAGAGATAAGATGGGAGAAGACAGAGGAGAGACTCAGAGAGGGAGAGGGAGTCAACCTGCCATCACTGGATTTGACAGCAGAAGACAGGGGACATGAGCCAAGGAATGTGGGGGGCCTCTGGAATCTGGGAACACATTCAGCTGGCAGTCAGCAAGGAAATAGGACCTCAGGATCCTAAGGAACTGATTTTTAACATCCCAAATGAACAAGGAGATAGACCCTCCCTCAGGGCCTCCAGGAGGGAATGCAGCCCTGCCATTTCCTTATTCTAGCACTGTGATACCTGCACCAGACTTATGGCCCCCAGGACTATTGAGATAATGAATGTGTGCCATTTTTGAGCAGTTAAGTTTGTGGTGGTTTGTTAAAGCCACAATAGACACTCAGTACATCCTTCCTTCTGCCCAAGCTCTCAGGGATACAGGGATATGTTCACCCTTTCCCAAACCTGCCCCTGTCCTTCGTGACTCTGTCCATGGAGGTGCCACAGTGCTTCCACCTGGAGAACTCTTACTCACCCGTCAAAAACCCTCTTGCCAGTCACCCACTCTCCACAAGACTCCCATATGGATCCATGAGTGCTGGGCCAGGAACAGGCACAAATGTCCAATGCCCAGCAGTACGTACAGTCTCTGTTCAGTGTTCTTAGAGTCAAACTTCTCCTGCCTTCCTACTTTACTGGCCTCTGTCCTTGAACCTCTGCCGTTTCATCCAGCACTCAGCTCTGCTTGGTCTGCTCACATACTTGGTTGGCCCTCGAGGTCTAGGCCTGCTTTGACCAGGTCAGTGCATTTAATTCAGGGCCTGGGCAGCAGCAGATCTGTTGACCAGCAAACCTTGGCCACATTCTCCAACTCAGCTTCAGCAGAAATAAAGGAGATATTTTGTGTTCCATGTGCCTGACTTGTGGGCCTTTCTTTCACTTGGTTCCTAATTCAGGTGAGGGAGTGCAGGTGTTATTAGATACACGGAAGGAGCTCCGTGTGCCCCCACTTCTCACCATCCCCGTGCAGCTGCCCAGCTCCCGTGTGTCCCTTATGCCACAGAAGGCCACTGAAATGACCTCTTTGCTGCCAGAGTCTCCCTCCCAGTTCACCTGCCCCCAGGTGCCTTCTCAAAAGGCAACTGACCTGAACACATCCTCCTGCCGAAAAAGAAACAGGCCAATGAATCCCTGTGACCCACAGGTGACATGTAAACCCCACACCCAGCACTCAAGGATCCTCCTGCTCTGAGTCTTGCAGCTCCCAACCTCCTGTGCTGCTTCCCTTTCGCAGACACCAATGTTGCAGCAGTCCGAAATGCCGCCCTGACTGCAGGGCACCTGCACCTCTGTACCTCAGCCTCTGCACAGCGCCTCGGCCCTCCGTGTCCTCCCCGTTCTCTGCCTGGTGAATCTTGTACATCTTCTAGGACTCAGCCCTGAGGTGACCCTGCAGACCCGACTTTGACCTCTGCCCTGCACCTCCATCAGGGTAGGGTTTCCGCTCTGCTCAACAACCTTTCACTGTGGTGGTCTATGGAGCCTGAGGGCAGGTGGGGCCTTTCACCTCTGGACCCCCTCAGGGCTTCTCAGCCCCATCACAGAGCAAGACCCAGCCCCCAACCACGCGTCATGTGTGGAGTCTTAAAGGCATCACAAACCAGACATGCACAAGCCCAAACTCATGAGCTCCCCCTGCAAACCAGCCCCCTTCTGGGACCCCTCCTTGCTGGGGGAATTGGAGTCCAGGAGCTGTTTACACCTGCAAGGTGGCCCAGCCAGGGGTCCTCAGACCCTGATGCTCAGTGGAACCAGCAATCTCACAACTAGACACCCCTAAAGACCCAGCAATGGGCAGAAGAGCCACACTGGCTGCACTGTCCTCGGACCCTCCAAAGCCAACCTATTCACTCTTTAATAAGGAGCCCAGGGAATGTCTACACAGGCCTCAGGCTGGGACCCAAATCACGTGGTTATGAATTTCTAATCCCTTTCAAAGGCTCCGGTGTCCTCAGCAAACACAGCGCCATAGATCAGAGCCTCTTGCATCCCCCATGGGCTCCTTTCTAAATCAATAGATGAGAAGTCAGGGGAGCCAACCAGGGTGGGTCAGAGCGCAGGGCGGGCCTGCAGGAGGTGGATGGAGGGTGGGTGGTCTCGTGGATGAGGCTCCTCGCTGTGGCACTCAGGTCAGTAAGTGCCCTTTGCTGGGCAGATTTTACCACGATGAGGCACATGTGGCTCAGATACTGGGAAGAAGTGTCTTTGCCAGCTGTTAAGAGGCCCACTGGATGAGCACCAATCACCAGGGCTGGCCAAGCCCCAGGGACTGATCCCAACAGGTCTGGGTTTGAGTCTGGCTCTGCCATCCACAGATGGAGTGGCCTCGGGCGAGTCTCATCACCTCTCAGAGCCTCAGTTTCCACACCTGGATAGGTGTGGGTGGAGTGGGAGGGGGAGGAGTAGGAGCTGGGCCCCACAGGGGCTTGAAAGTAGCTCTGGAGGTCTGGGTCTTTGCTTTAGGAGCAGGAGGAGCCCCTGAGGGGGTTTAAACAGTGGGAGGACTGGAGGGGTTTGCATCTCAAACAGATCACCCAGGACTTTTCTCTCAGCCCTGCTGTGGTTTGTGGGGACAAAACGGTAAAATGCTGCTGAAAAGTTTAGACCAGTGACGGCTCCAATCAGCTTCCAGGAAATGGCAGTAAATGTTTCAGGGTGGAGGTGGGTACAGTGAGAGGTGGACCCGTGGACCCTGCAGCCCTGCCAGTCTGAGCATGTTACTCACATTTCACTGTGTCCTCACAGCACCAAGTGAGACAGGTGTTATTACAACTCATTTTACAGGAGATGAAACTGAGGCTCAATCCTGGAATGGGAGGGACCATCGAGATGTGCCTCAAGGCCCACCTACACCCCTTTTACAAAAGAGAAAACTGGGGCCCAGAGAAGGGCAGTGGATTGCCCATAGCAAACTGTCCAGTTCAGTTCCATTCTAGAACATTTAATAAAGACCAAGCTATCATCAGGGACTGAGAACACAGAAATGAACCAGACACAGCCCCCACCCTGAAAAAGAATTCCTGTCTCTTAGCAGGGAAAGAGAAGCAGAAGTCCTAATATAAATCAGGAATTACAATTTAACATGAAATGAACCAGGCACAGAAATGATGCGGAGAAGAGATGAACTCCATGTAGGTCTGGCAGGGGTAAGGGGAGATAAATCAGGGAAGGATGCCGGGAGGAGGTGGCAGGGCTAGGACTGGAGGCCTGAGCTCCTCCCTCCCCATCTGCTTCCCTCCAGCCTCAGGGAAGGAGGGGAGTCATGCAGGGCCGGGGCACATAGGGTCTGCAGGCTACATCAGGATTTTGGCATTCATCCAAGAGCAATGAGGAGACACAAAAGGGTTTTAAGCCAAGATATAACACAGTTGGACTTTAATTTTCAATGCATCACTTGGAACTGGAGGAATATAGTCATCTCTGCTATTTTTTCCCTCTAAAAACACTTTTTAAATTGTCAAAAACAAAAATGAAATGCCCTGTAATCTCACCTTGAGACATTTATTTCTAGATTTTTTACTTACCTAAATAAACATGTCAGTTTTACATAACAGGCATGCACACATACACATATGTATTTTAAAACCCCTCTAGTTGATTTTTTTCCTTAACTGTTGCTGAGCGCCTACTATGTGCCAGGCACAGTCCCTGGGACCCAGCAGTGAACAAAGCTAATGAAGGCCCACTGTGCTCAGCAGCTCCCAAGTCCTCAGCAGGAGTCCTGGTGCCCACAAGCAGCCACAAGCAGCCAGACACAGCGTGGGCTTCCCAGGGAGACACGCCTGGGGTGGAATCCAGCTCTGCTCGGCCACACACATGCTGGGTGAACTTGGGCAGGGGGCTCTACTTCTCTGTACCCTATGTTCCCAGCTATTAAATGAGGACTATAATCCCCACCAAACAGAAACAGAATGAAATGAGCCAGGAAAAGCAAAGCCCTGAAAAGTTTAATGACCAGAGGTCTCCCTCTGCTCCCCTGGCCCCTCCATGATGCTGTCAGAGCTCCAGCTGTGGGCATCTTCCCAGCACCATCAGGATGTAGTTGAAACGTGGAATGGACGATGCTGGGCAGTCAGTTCACCCAGTTCCCTTTGAGTCCCCATCCCTCTGCCCAGGGTGTGATAGGAGCCTCTCGTTGATTTCAGCTGGGCCGGCCATGCTCTGGCTCCCAGAGTTCAATGTCTCCTGAGGCCTCTGAGGCAAGAAGACACAGGACGGGAGGCTGGAGAGCCAGGGAGATGAGGGGCTGGGGTCTAGGAGACTGAGGGGCTAGGGGGCTGGGGCACTGGAGGACTGAAAGGATGAGGAGATGGGGAGCTGAAGACTTCACAGGAGGAGGACTGAGGAGATGGGCGGCTGGAGGGCTGAGGGGCTGAGGGGCTGGGGGGCTGGGGGGCTGGGGGACTGCGGGGCTGGAGGGCTGAGGGGAAGAGGGGCTGGGGAACTGGGGGACTTAGGAGCTTGGGGGCTGGGGGACTGAGGGACTAGGAGTTTGGGGGACTGAGTGGCTGGGAGGCTGGGGGACTGAGGGACTGAGGGGCCAGGAGGCTGGGGGACTGAGGGACTGGGAGCTAGGGGACTGGGGAGATGAAGGGCTGGGGGACTAGCTCCTGCCCCACTTAGGACCAGGGTCTCAGGGAGGGGGCAAGTCTTGGCCTTAGCAGTGAGGAAGTTGGGGGCCTGGCTGGGAGTAGAGAGGATTGTCTGCTTTCACCTGCACAGAGAACTAGGAATTCCCATCTTCACAGGGGAATCCAGAGAAGAGAACAGCGGTGGCAAGGGGCCTTGGAGCCAGGCAAGGACAGGGAAGGTCCTCCACCAGCCACTGCTCCTGTGAAGCCTGGCAGGGCATTAGGGTGAGCGGGCCCAGCCCCTCTTGGTGTTCCTGGTGGAGCAATGGGATGGGAAGTGAAGGGGAGGGAGACTGTTTTGTCACCATTTGAGCTGAGAAGGTCGTAGAACCTCGGAGCTGAGCAGGTCTTAGCTTTTGCTCCTTGGTTCCAGGTCGCTGCCTGGAATCCCCCCGGGGTCCAAGGATCGTTGGATGGGCACAAGGAACACAGCAGGGCACACACAACACTATGCTTATCCTCAGAGCCAGGAGTGCTCAGGAGTGGGGGCCGTGTGTACCCAGAGAGCCTAAGGCTTCCTGTGGAAGCAGACACTGTGGGCTCCAGCCCACTGTCCAGGCCACACCCAGTGTGGCCAAACCTCCTGATTTTTCAAGAGAAAAGGAAATTAGACTTTTGCATGTAAAATCTCACTTTTTAAACTTTACCAACTCATTTGATTTTTTTCAAAAGGCATTTTAAGGGGGAAACAAAGCACATCAGCCATGTGGATGCATCCTGCCGGCCGCCCCTCTGCAAGCCCCGACCAAGTCAACTCACAGTGTACATGGCAAGTATGAGATTTCTTTGTCCGGGGCCTTATGTGAAGTCCAGGACAGGACAGAGGGAGTCTCTCCCGCTCTCTCTTTCTCTCTGTCTCTCTTTGTCTCTCTTTCTCTGTCTCCATCTCCCTCTCTCTCTGTCTCTCTATCTCTTTCCGTCTCTCTGCCTCTCCCATACTTGGCATCTCCTCTCTGCCTCTCACTCCAGTCCTCCACCTCCACCCCCTCCTTTCTCTCCCTCCTTCCTTTCAGTGACTGTGTTTATTTTCAGAACCTCGAAAGCCTTCCCACGCCTCTGACATTTACTCTTTGGAATTAGAATATTTTGTATTTCTTTTTCCCAAAGCAAGGCTGCTGGGTAAGATTTCCCTGGGGTTCCTACCTGCCCTTCTGGAGGTGAAGTGCTGGGGCCAAAGCTGGCATAAGTCAGCCCAGCACTGACCACGTCAGCCAGCAATGATTAGGCACCCACTGTGCACCAGGCCCTTCTCATGAATTATCGCGTTCAGTCCATGTAAGAACTCTGGGGGTGTTGGTGGTACCATCCGCACATATCAGATGCATGAACTGGAGGTTAAGTAATGAGTCTGTGCTCCTTCAGCAAGTGAGGGACGGAACGGGGATAAAACTCATACTTCTGTCACTCCAAAGTCCATTTCTTTCCTCTGTGCTCTGCTTGCAGGGTTCATGGGTTTACTGGTGCATTGAAGAGCATGCAGCACTTGGGCAAACCAAGAATTTGGGAGAGGGACATTCCAGACAGAAGGAACTACAAGAACCAAGGCCCAGAGTCAGGAATAGAACCTGTTTGAGGGGCCAGTCAGTGAGGCTGGTACAGAAGCTTCAAGCCCTGGAACAGGAGAGGATGGGCACAGCTGCGGAGGTAGATTCTGCTTGTGTAGGCCAGGGTTCTCTGGTTGCAAGTGACAGAAACCTTAACTCATCCTCACTAAACTTAAAAGGAAATGCATTGACTCATCTAAGTGGGAAGTCCAAGGGGAGAAGGGGCTGCTCTCAGAGGGAAAATGTCCTCCTCAGTCAAGAAGAAGGAAGAGAAGAAGGGGGAGGGGGAGGAGGAGGGAGAGGAGGAGAAAGAGGAGAAGGAGGAGGAGGAGGAGGAAGAGAAGAAGGAGGAGGAGGAGGAGAAATAACTAACAGATCCCATGAATAAGCACATACCAAGAGTTTTCTTTGTTGCAGGCATTACTCTAAGCATTTTATATACATAACTCATTTATTCCCATAATTCTATGAAGTCCATGTTACTGTCTCCTGTCTATAGATGAGGAAACTGAGGCTCAGAGAGGCTAAGTAACTCCTTCAGAGCCACAGCCAAGCCAAGGTTTTGACCAAGGTAACCTGGCTTCACAGTCTGAGCCTTCACCACTGCACTGCACAGCCCCAAAGCAGGACTGTCAGTGAGCCTCATCAAGGTCCACCTCAACCACGAAGCTGAGTGGCTCCCTTCAGTAGGAGAAGAGCCCTCAAATGTTCCTAAGCAGGGGTCTCACATGATCAGGTCTGTGTCTGAGAAAGAGCACATGGCAACAGCATGACGGCAGGTCCTAGGGGGCAGGAGGTCTGGGCGGGAGCCCACAGGGACCTGATACGGGCAGGGCAGTGAGGAGCAAAAGGAGGGATCCATGTGAGATGCTTATTCATCTCCCCTTGGCAACTTGCCTTTGTGCTGGTTGTACAGCCACAAGCACAGGAGTTTGCTGTGACACCCAGCCTAGCTCTAAGGGTGCACCTGCATTGGCATCCTTTGCCAGTGATCCTTGCCTCCAGAGGGAAGCAGCCAGGGAGGGCCCCACCTATGCTCTCCAGTGCCTGGCCATAGGAGCAGGCCTGGCTGCAGCGAGGGCCCCCAGCAGGCTCTGCCCAGCATGGATGGAAAGCACATGAGCTGCCTGTGCCCTGCCGCCCTGTCCTCCCTCAAAAGAAGAAGGTAGGCAGAGGCCAGGGCTTCACTGGGGATCCAGCGGGTGTCAGGAACACAGCCTGTCTCCCTGGGTTCTATTCTGGACATTGGGCAGAAGGCTGGTTGGCTCCAGGTAAGATGGATGGAGCTGCTCTTCACAGGGTGACTGACTTTGCTGGAAACAGGAAGGTAAGCTGCTGCCCCATTTGGAACCTGAGGGGAAGCAGAGAACAGAACCTGGCTCTGGAGTGGGGAGAAGCAATTCCTTTCCACTGGCAGCATGGGGAGTGGCAGTGCAGACCCACTGTCATTCTTCCTCATTGTCACCCACCAGGGAACTCCAGGAGGCTCTGATCACCAAACACGGGTAAGGGCCATGGACCAATGGCATCCCTTTCCTCAGCTCCCAAGTGACAAACCCGGCTGTGCTGCTGAACTTGACCATCTCTTCTCATCATGCCTTGCCTCAGCTCAAAACCCATCACCGATGGAATAAAAATAAACCCACCCAGCACTCAAGATCTCTGATGATATGGCCCCATTTGATCATCCTGGGAGTTCCTGCCAGTTGTCTGGGCTGCAGCCAAATCAAACAACCTGCAGTTCATTTGTTCATTCATTTTTCCATTCATCCACAAACATTAATTGAGTGTCTATTATGTGCCAGGCTCCATTGTTAGGGATACAGTACAGCGGTGAACAAGACAGGCACAATTACCCCCACCCCAGGGGAGAAGACAGATGTTCCACAAGTAAAAACTGCACCTCATTCTAAAGCCCCTGCCCCTGTGCATTTACTCTTGCTGTTCCCTTCAACTAATCCATCTATTGACCTATGTATCACCTATGTCCATGTAATTCTGGACACACAACTATAATTGAGGAAACTCAGGCCCAGACCAGACAGAGACACTGCCCAAGTCCTGTTCCTCTTCCTTCTGTGTCTGCATCCCAGAGATGGCCCCAGCACCCCAGGCCGAAAACTTGTATGTTGCACTTCCTTTCTTCTCTCCTCTCACTCTCCCCTGAAATCAATCAAGACCTGTTAACTCTAAATCCTGACTCCCCTCCCCTTCTGCTCTAGTTCTGCACTGTGCGCTCTGTCGTGGTCCTCTGGGCCAGCCTCCATCCTGACCACACTGTTCTCAATTTCTCCATCCCCAATCATGCCTGCACCAGCAGCTTGAGGGGGCTCTAATGCACAAATATGACCGGATGATTCTTCTGTTCAAAAGCATTTAATGGCCACCCAGAGTGATTCCAAAACTCTCCCACATGGCACCCAGGCCACCCAAGACCCATCTTCCATTTACTTCTCTGACTTCTGACCTTGCCTCTCCCTATCACAAACCATCTCAAGGTTCCCATTGCACCAGGTTCCCTCCTGCGGCCTCTGCTCATGCTGTTTCCTGTGCCTAGTGCACTTTCTACTTTTTCAAGGCCTTGCACAGGCATCAGCCCCTCTGGGAAGCCTTTCCTGATCCACAGTATGGGTTAGATCCTCCCATCATGTACTCACTCACCGCACCGTCCCTGCCCTATCAAGCCTCCCACTTTCCCCACCCTCTCCCACCCCCATGCTCTCCTCCAACACTGCTGGCCAGCAGGGGGCATTGCTCCATGCAGTGATTCAGGGATCCAGGCTCCTTTCATCTATAGTTCATGGCTCTGCCCTCCTCTAAGGCCTCAGATCCATCTGCTTCCCCTGGCAAAGGGAAAAGAGAGAGTGGAGAAAGCACACTTGCTTCTTAATGACCTTGGCTCAAAAGAGACACACACATCGCTTACCCCAAAACACCAGTGAGAACTGGTCATGTGGCCCCACCCAGATGCAAGGGGAGCTGGGAAGTATAGTTCCAGCCTGTGCAGCCCCTTCCCATCTGCATCTCTGCACAGTCCCTTAAATCTGTCACCACCTTTTGGTCATCACCACTACTTTAGTTTGCCCAGGCTGCTGCAATAGGGTACAACAAACTGGGTGGCTTAAAACAACAAAAGTATTCTGTCTCAGAATCAGGAGGCCAGTGGCCCAAATCAAGGTGTGGGCAGGGCTGTGCTCCGTCTGAAGATGCTGGGGAAGGATCTGTTCAGGCCTCTCTACAAGCTCATGGTAACCTCAGACATTCCTTGGCCATCTTCTCCCCATGTCTCTTCACATCATCTTTCCTCTGTATCATCTCTGTGTCCAAATTTCTTCTTTTTATAAGAACCTCAGTCATGTTGGATTATGGCCCACACTAATGACTAATGATCTCGTTTTAATTGGATTACCTCTGTAAAGGCCTTATTTTCTTTCTTTTTTTTTTTGAGATGGAGTCTCGCTCTGTCACCAGGCTGGAGTGCAGTGGCATGATCTCAGCTCACTGCAAACCCTGCCTCCCGGGTTCAAGTGATTCTCCTGCCTCAGCCTCCCAAGTAGCTGGGACTACAGGCACACGCCACCATGCCCAGCTAATTTTTGTATTTTTTAATACAGATGGAGTTTCACCATGTTGACCAGGCTGGTCTCGATCTCCTGACCTCGTGATCCACCCGCCTCGGCCTCCCAAAGTGCTGGGATTACAGGAGTGAGCCACCACGCCCAGCAGACCCTATTTTCAAATAAGGTCACATTCCGAGATACTGAGGGTTAGGGCTTGAACATATTTTTTGGTAGTGGCAGGGACACAATTCAACTTATAATCATCATCATCTCCACTTCATTAGCTACACCGCTGCCATTTCTACCATCATCATCAACTACATCTTCTGGGGTCCTGGTGGAGGGTGGAAAGGGAGGTGGTTAAGAGTTCAGGCTTTGGGTCAGACAGAAGTGGATTAAAGTCCATCTTTCCATGGGCTAGGACTTCTTTCTTAGTCTTCCCAGAGGAGGCGATGTCCATGCGAGGTCTTGAAAAAGTAGGAAGTGGCCAGTGGGAGAGAGAACACGCATCAGGGCAGAAAGTGCAGGAGCAGGGCCCTGGGAGAGAAGGCCCCACCCGCACGGGGGAAGGGAGAGCAAGGGAGGGAAAGGTGCTGAGGAAGGACAGCAGCTCAGAAAAGAGTGTTTCCAGCTGGTCTTCAGCAGTACAGGTTTTGAAATGTGATTCTTGAAAAGCAACTCAATTGAAATGGAAATGTGTTATGATCGGTAAAACAGGGAGAAAATGGAAACCCCATATCCTTTCAAGACATATTTTATGTCACTCCTGAAAGGAGATCTCCTAATAAAAGTGGCCCAAAGCTCTGAGACGATGAAGATGAGCACGCCAAGCTCCAGGTGCAGTGATGCCAGCGTAACTATAGCCGACCTCTGTCAATATTGGCTGCTCTGGGATGCAGCCAGAGAAGAGGAGGTGCCTCACACTGAAAATGAGGGGGCTGGGAGGAGCCAGGAGCCCCACTTGCCATCAACTTGCTGAGTGACCCTGGGGAAGTCACTTATAGGCTCCACACCTCCTTTTCCTCTCCAACCTCTGGCAGACACAGCCCAACCTCCCTTCCCAGCCTCACTCCTTGCAGTAGTCCATGCGGCTGAGCAGGGAAAGAAGAGAACACAAGAATTTATCAGCACTGCAGGGGCCCGGGCTGTGGTCCAATGTCCACCTTCCACAGGTGTCAGTTACCGTTTCCTGCATCTCTGCTGAGTGCCCAGCCCTGTGGGAGGCCTCAGGACCCAGTGCTCACCTCCAACATCACCGAGCAGGAGGCAGCTTCCTCCATGCAGTGATTCAGAGTCTGAAAACCCTTCCTGTTACTCTCTCTGTCTTTGGGGCTGTGGGACAGGCACTGTGCTGAGTGTTTGCACACAGTGATTCAGTCAACCTCATGGCAATCCTATGAGGTCTGCACTGTTATGTCCCCATTTCACAGACAAGGAAACTGAATCTTGGGCTGGTTAAGTATTTGCCCAGTGTCACCTAGTTAGTGAGCTGGGATTTTGACATAGGTCCTCTGGCTCCAGAGTCAGTACCTCCAGCCGCTAACATTCATGCTAACATGCCTCTCATAATGAAAATAATAGCAATGGCCAACATGTACTCAGCACTTAATGTATGCCAAATGCTGCACTAAGTACCTTACAGCCTTAACTTCCCGAGTCTCACATCTGCTCTAGGAATCAGGTATTATCATTAATCCAATTTACATTCAGAGGAGTTAAGTAACCTGCCTAATGTCACATAGCTGGCACTTTTCAGAAGAAAGATTTGAACTCAGAGCCTTCCTGTCATATCACAGCCCCACTATTCTCTGCTACTCTCCAACCACGGATATCAAGAACCCATCACAGATAAAGAGAGGTAACATTTACGGAGCATTTACTAAGTGCCAGGCACATACCTTAACCCAGGGCCTGACATGTAGTCAGCACTCAAAACACATCTGTCAATGGGCTCACTTCACATCTGGGAACTCATTAAGGCCCAATAAAAGTACCCAAGTGGATCTAGTTTCCATTTTGTAAGAAGGGAGACTGAGGCTTAGAGAGGTTAAGTGACTTGGAAGAGGTGGGGTTAGGGTTTGACAAAGCTGGTTGGTTTGCAAGACACTCTCCAGGGTGGACCAGCCTCTCCCCAGTCTCACCCCATGGAGCTGGGTAAACATAGAGAGAAAGGGTCTCATGTCTCACAGCCTAGCTGACCAGTGATGGCCTAGTGGTTTTGCCAAGGTCTGAGGCTGGGAGCCACCGGCTGCCCTCTGGGTGATGAGTCCAGTTGTATCCATTTTAATGTTGATGTAGCCAAACAAGAGCTTATGAATCAGCTCTATGTGTGCTCAGAAGCTGCAACAGCTGTGTTTGCTCCAATCATGCTTCATCCCCCAAAACTCCCTGACCCAGGCTGGTAGCCCCCACTCCAGTGGGGTCCAAGTCTCTGCCACGACATCTCCCTCCAGGCCTCACCTGGCCACAGCTCCTACACCCTTGGGGAGAAGCGACGATCCCTACCCTGTTCCTGGCAGCTCACTCGATGGTAAAGTCCCCTCTCCTGAGCTGGACTGTGCCTCCAGGAAGTTCCTCTTGAAGGCCTGGGCTCTGCGTCTGGGAACAACATAGAACAAGTAGAATCCCCCACCCAACAGCTTTCAGACAACGCCAACCATGTCAACAGCACCAACACCGCTAAGCTGACATTTATTGAGCGCTCCCTGCCTGCCAGGCACCATACAGAAATATTCAGTCTCATTATCTCTTTCAGCCTCTTAACATCCTGGGAGGTACAGGCTGTTGTTATCCAGTTGTACAAATAAGGAAACCAAGGCACATAGAAGCTAAAGGGTCTGCCCAAGACCATGCCAAATTGAATGCCCAATAAACACCAGCTGGTGTTGCCCTCTCCTCCCTTTCCCGCCCCTGGATCCTACTGAGGTAGTGCTAGGGAATCTTTCTTCATTCTCCTACAATCCTAGAATGACCCTTGGGCTACAGAACCAACCAAACCTGAAACCTCATTCACCCCTGGATTCTCGTCATGTGTACTGATGAATGTCATTACTATATAAGCCACTTTGAGGTGTGGCTTTATTTACTTGAAATCTGAGCATCATTATAGATACAAAGACTGTGATAATTTACAGGACTGATGTGATTGCGAAGAGATTATCAATGAAGTACGCACAAAGCCAGGAGAAAATAGAGACACCAACGTGATTCCGAATGCACACTATTGCCACCTCCTACCCATTTCTCATTTCACAGCTCTGAAAACATGTTTTGCACAGGACACTCCCTCCCTAACCCTCTGGCACGGTTCTGATGAGACCCACCCTCTGCACATGAGTAAACTAAGGCTGAGAGATGGAAAGTCACTGGACTGAGATAACTCAGCGAGCAAAGGGAAGGTCCCAGAAGTGGACCCAAGTTGTCTGATGCTGAATAGTGAGCCTTTCCCTACACTGTGATGCTCAGTTGTGCCTGGCATCAATGTGTTGCCTCTCAACTCCAAATCTAACCTCCTTTGCTCTTTTTTGGTTAGCAAAGCTAGATCCTGTAAACATTTTTCCTTTGCCAGTTGGCTTGATGGTCATCTTTGTCAATGGAGGGTTCTGGAAGGAAACAGCAGGAACATAGCAGTGGGGAGCATGCTTTCATGCCTGCTTCAGGAGTGCTGACTTCCAGGCAGCACCCAGGAGGAGACCCAGAAAGCACACCGAAGGGCCTGCACAGCCAAGCTCCAGCCACCGTGCTTCTCGCCACCACCAGACTGGTTCTGGAGACCCCTCTAAACCATACCCTGCAGCAAGCTTCCCCACCACCTGGACCAGCTCTAGCTGAGCCCTGAAGCAACTCTCTTGGCCATTGGCAGAAGACGTGTCACGCCTTCTGAAGAAATCTGAATTTCAGCATTGGCGGGGAGTGGTGGAGAGGACTCTTCTAAGTTCCTCCCTCTTTCCCAGCTCACTCACCCTTAGCCCTAGGGGTAGCAGATGCTTTCTGTATTTGCTGTTTCTAGATCCTTCATATTCTATATCCTCTTAGTAGTTTACTAGTTAATAATTCTTAAAGATATTAAATTTTTTCTGTTCTAATTTGTGACATGGCTTCTATCTCCTGATTGGATCCTTACTGATACTGAACTGATGCCAAGAGTGCTCCCAGGAGACAGACCTTCAAAGGCAGCATCTTGATATTGGTTTGGTCATACCCCTGGACTTGAGCACAGTGCTAGCTCCTTGCTAATGGGAAGTGGGCTGCTAGTAACTCTCAGCAGGCAGTAGGTCACAATTAACTGAATCATCTCACCACGGTTGATTGTGATGAGGTGCCAACTGAAGCAAGCACCTTGGAGCATGAGGGCCCCTTCAACAGGGGCACTGTGGCAATAATGATGATTTCAAGAACTGGGGTGTGTGATGGATGCTCCTGGATGCACTAAATCATGTACAGAAATAAGTGAAAAGCTCAGTTCCTTAAACTCTTAGCTCATATCATTATCTGAGAACCAGAGGGATCCCATGACAACCCTAAAAGAATTTATTTTTATAGCCACAGGACAGATATTGCTGAAAATCAAATACAATTTAATTGTGTGGGTTACAGAATGACAATGTCAATTGAATTCACTTATCAGATGAATCCCTCCTCCTCCTTCAAAGAAGTGCAAATGAGAGATGGGAACTGAAGCAAAAGCTTCTGGACAATGCTCCCGAGAGGGTGGAGGTTCCTATTTCAAGGGTCAGTGGGGAAAGGGGGAAAGGGAGAGAATGGTGTCTCCATTACACACACTATTAATAGAACATCAGTATGGCTACTGACTGCAGGAGCAGGTGAGGTCGGCTGAATGCCTTCCCGGGCCAACCCAGCTGAAGTGCACCCTTCCCCTCCCCTCCCCTCGAGAGGGCACACTGGAACCCAGGGAAGAGGTAAGGCAGGCAGAGTGTCTGCCGGGCTCCCGGGAGAACCCACCCCAGGCCTTCCTGGAATGGGGGTGAATGGTTTCCCACAAGAGAAAGTGCTTCAGCTCTTTGTGCCCTGAAAGGATTGATCTTTCTTTTTTTATGCCAAGGTTCAAAGTGCCCAATTTAATATACAGAAGATTTTACACTCAGTTGTTAGACAAGAGTGAGGTCAGTAAGGGCTAATGGGGACCATTTCCAACCACAAATGTGGTCACAGCTGCTGCCAAGGGAAGGGCTTTAGCAGCCACGGCCTGTCCGGTACTCAGGCCTTGACCGTGAAGGTTTGCGTCGGATTCATTGTGACAGCCAATGCTTTTCTCTGGATTATCTTTCCCCATAGGCTGCTGTGGATCTGGCTGTGACCTGTCCAAATTCAGATGTCTGGGATCCCAGGAAACAAATTGGTTGAGGAAACCAAGCCATTACCACCCCCACACCCCAGTGACAGAAGCACCTTCAATACGGACAGCAAAGAATCGCAATGGCCTTGGCAATTTCCTGGAAGTGGAGTAGGATCTGGGAGATTGCCTGACTGCGGGGCCTGAATCTCCCTGCTCCAATGCCTTCAAACGCTCCCTGCAGCCCTGGTTAGAGAAACAGAATGTCTCCTGGGCCCAAGCTTGCCCCAGTCTCATGTCACCCCACTGCTCCTCACTTTATCTGCTCCAAACACACTTGCCTCCTGGCCTTGCTGACCTGCCAACCCAGAGCCATTGCACATGCTATTAATTTTGCCTAGAATGCTTTTTTCCTTCCTCTTACCTGAGAAACTCCTCTTCCTCACTTCCTCAAGAGAGTTTTCCCTGACCACTTACTACAGCTCTAACTGTTCATGCATTTATGATTTATTTCTGATGTCGCCTGCTCCCACTGTAGTCTAAGCTCCAGGAGGGCAGGAACCGTATCTGATTCTGCTCTCTGTTATATCTCCAGCAGCTAGCACAGTGACCATTGCAGAGTGAATATTTAATAAATATTGAATGAATGAATGAATGAACAAGGAGACCAACAGTAGTCACCATAGATGGATAAGGCTCTGCCAATGTAAACATTAACTGATTATCTAAATATTCCATGGTCTCGCCAGCTTGAGGGATCCCAGAGCTAAGACATGATTCAAGAGAGCACTGTGGGAGATCCAGATCAAGGCAAGAAAAGAACCACATGTCAGTGCCAAGGTTGAGAAAGATGGAGAGGAAAAGGGGTTTTGGGGGTGGGAGGAATGGTGAAAAGGGCAAAATGGGCCCTTCTCCTTCCCATTCCCACTGCCAGTCCCACCTCAGTTCCCAGAAACACTCCGTTTATCTACATTCCTGAGTGGGGTGGGTCTGCCACTGCCCATCTCAGTAGTCTCCTGTCTTCCTTTAGAAACTGAACCTCAAATTGCAGCCTTGTAAATCGCTGCTCAGAAAAGACAACATTTCCCAAGTCTGAAAAATCTACACCCCAGCCCATTCCCCCTGCCTTGAGTTGGGCAAAGCCAGACCACAGAGCGGGGGAAGGGGAAGGGAAGGGACACTTATGCGGCCACTGACGGGAAGGACAGTTTTGGCTATCCGGCTCCTGCCCATCACACCCTCCGAGAGAAGCCTCTGGGCAGGGCTCAAGGACCCAGTTCTTACTGCAGGGCCCGCTCTGGCCCCTGTCACCAGACTTAGAGGAGTCATCAAATAAATCCAACATTTAGATAAGGGGGTCGGGGTGGGCTACTGCAGCTGACATTTTCCTGAAATCCAACAGCAGTAAAAGAGAAAAATGGGCCAGCTCACTCCAGATAACCACCGCCAGAGAAGTAATTACCCTACTTCTGGTCCTGAGCGAGGATACTGGCGCCAGAGGCACCTGCACAGGTAATTCATCAGCCCTAGATTTGTGGACAGAGTCCGCCCCCTAGTTCACTTGAGACAATGCTATTTAGATTTTGCAAAGATTATTGCTCTTCTCTGCCATCCCTGAGTGGGGAAGCAGGCTCCTCTGTGAATCCACTGTGAATACTGGCCTGCTGGTGCCAACTCAGAAGACAAATCCTCACACGTGAGCCAGTTGTTTCCAGCTTCCTGAGACCTCCCCAGGGCTTGGTTCCTCCCTCTCCTTGTCATGGAGCTGCTGGTGTGACACCAGGCAAACAAAGAGCCCAGCTTTGTGCTCATAAGGGATGAGGCTGTGTCATATAGAAAGTGCCACAAGCCTCTGTTTTCTCATCTGTAAAGTGGGAATAAAGGTGTGAGATGATGGGGGCTCTCACTTTCTCTGCTGTTTGAAGTTGTTTAAATGAGCATATATTTCTTGTTTTTTTTTTTTTTTTCTGAGATGGAGTCTCACTCTGTCACCCAGGCTGGAGTGCTGTGGTGCGATCTTGGCTTGCTGCAACCTCTGCCTCCTGGGTAATGAGCATATATTTCTTTGGTATGGAAAAAACTAAGCACAATGAAAAGATAAATAAAATGAAGGGGCTGGGCACGGTGGCTCACACCTGTAATCCCAGCACTTTGGGAGGCCGAGGTGGGCGGATCATGAGGTCAGGAGATCGAGACCATCCTGGCTAACACGGTGAAACCCCGTCTCTACTAAAAAATACAAAAAATTAGCCGGGCGTGGTGGCGGGCACCCGTGGTCCCAGCTACTCGGGAGGCTAAGGTGGGAGAATAGTGTGAACCCGGGAGGCGGAGCTGGCAGTGAGCCAATATCACGCCACTGAACTTCAGCCTGGGTGACAGAGCGAGACTCCGTCTCAAAAAAAAAAAAAAAATTGAAGATACAAGCAGGCACGCCATTGGGTTGCAGTAGGTGCTTAGGACAACCCTGCACAGGGCCCAGCTCAGGCAGAGCACTTCATGCCTGTGACTGCCAGGCCACTCTGGTTGTTGCTGTTAGAAGTCAGAGTTCCTGGAGGCTGGCTGGCCAGGACAGATGAAAGACCTTTTCGTGGATGGGCGTGGTGGCTCATGCCTGTAACCCCAGCACTTTGGGAGGCTGAGGCAGGTGGATCACCTGAGGTCAGGAGTTCGAGACCAGCCTGACCAACATGGTGAAACCCCATCTCTACTAAAAACACAAAAATTAGCCGGGTGTGGTGGTGCATGCCTGTAATCCCAGCTACTCAGGAGGCTGAAGCAGGAGAACCACTTGAACCTAGAGAGGCGGAGGTTGCAGTGAGCTGAGATCATGCCATTGCACTCCAGCCTGGGCAACAAGAGCAAAAAAAAAAAAAAAAAAAAGAAGGGAGGAAGGAGAAAGAAAAAAGAAAAGAACTTTTCATGCCATTTCTTATCCCTGAAGTCCCTGTTTGTGAGTCACCTTGGGGTTGGTGACCCTCGATGTTCACCCTTCCGGAAGACAGGGGGTGGCTGCAGAGGCCCCTTCCTGTTCCATGGCCCAGTTCCTTCACTCATTCATTATTCATTAATTCATTAATTCATTCATTTAGACAAAAGCAACATTTATTTAGACTGTTTAGCACAGTCTTCCAGGAGCCCTGTGCCTGCTGGGTGAGGAGCACACAGGAACAAGTAAGTCTGGTATAGTGGGAGGTGTGGAGGAGCTTTGGGCAGGGCTTGTCTGAAGCTGCCCAGAGAGGTCAAGGAAGCCTCACAGACATGACATTGAACTCAGCAAGAAGGGCAAATAGGAGTTTGTCAGGGGACATAATGGGAAGAGCACTCCAAGTAGAGGGAATAGCATGTGCAAAGCTCAGAGGCTTGGAAGCATTTTGGTCTCTTCAAGGAGGAGCACGTGGTCAGGATGGCTGGAGAATGGGGTGT
This sequence comes from Gorilla gorilla gorilla, assembly GCF_029281585.2. Classification (NCBI taxonomy): domain Eukaryota; kingdom Metazoa; phylum Chordata; class Mammalia; order Primates; family Hominidae; genus Gorilla; species Gorilla gorilla. The sequence continues at coordinate 210,329,093 of NC_073224.2, forward strand.
GGTTTAAGGGGTAGAGCAAGAGATGAGAGATGAGGATGGAGATGCCAATGTCTGGGATCCCTTCTCCCTGTTTCCCCAAGAATGATGCTTGTAGAACTTCTTTCCATGTCTGAGTTCAAGTCCCAGCTCTGCTCTTGATCTGCTATGTGACCCTGAGTAAGTGGCTTCACCTCTCTGAGCCTCAGTTTCTTCAATGATGAAATGAAGATAAGACATATCTCATAAGCTCATAAAAGGAGTCAAGGTCTCATTCATTCATTCATTCACTCATTCGCTCATTCAGCAAGTGTTTATCAGGTGGTTCCTCTATGCCCAGCTCTATGCTAGACACAGGGCCACAGCAGAGGACAACATAGTCCCGGCTTCATACAGCAAACAATCTCATGAGAGACTGCTATGAGGACATAACTGAGCCAGACAGGGGGCCAGGGATGGAGTAAAACAGATAGAGGGACCAGTACTTGTAACTGCCTTGGGGGAGGCCCATCAAGATGTGCTTAAGGAACATTAATTAGGCTGGTGTGGCCAAGGCAGCTGAGTGAGGAGGAGAGATAAGGAAGTGCACTCATAGGGGTGGCCAGGGGCCAGGTCATGGGGCCTTGGAGACAGAGTTCCGGACCGGACCATAGATACTCCTAAAGGCAAGGAGGATGTTTGAAACCCTGAGCCTGTTACTGCTGCATTTATTCTGAGCCCCTAGTAATCCATGGCTGATGTGACCTGCTGTTGCTGTGGTGGCTACTGGTGGTGACCCTAAAGTGACCCTCTGGACACAACCACACTGGCCTGGCCACTGGGCGAGGAGGCAGCTGCCAGGGAAGGAGGTAGGAAGGACTCCCACTGTGGGAAGGAGCATGCTTTCTTCTTGGGGCCCTGCCACCCCATTGTCCTCTGCCCATCCTTTTTCCTCCCTGCCCTTTGAGGCCTCTCTATGTCCTTGTCCAGGGGCCCACAAAATAAATAAGCACAAGACCAAACAATTTTGAAAAGGAATAAAGTGAGAGCTGGGTAAACATAGAGAGAAGGGGTCTCATGTCTTACTTTACAGAATAAAGTAAGAAGACATATACTATTCAATTTTAAAACTTACTATAAAATCACATTAATCAAGACAGTATAACATTGGCATAAAGATAGGCATATAAATCCATCTACAGGAAAGGAACTGAGAGTCCAAAAATAATCCCTTAAATTTATGGTCAGTTGATCTTTAACAAAGATACCAAGACAATTCACTGAAAGAGTAACTTTTTCAACAAATGGTGCTGAGGCAGTTGGAAAGCCACATGACCATCAACCCTCACTTTATACCAGACACAAAAATTAACTCAAAATGGATCAATGACTTCAATATAAAACCTAAAGCTGTACAACTTCTAGAAGAAAACAAAGGGGTAACTCTTGATGACCTCGGGTTAGGCAAAAAGTTCTTAGAAACGCCACTAAAAACATGATCTATAAAAGAAAAAAAAAATCAGTAAATTACTCTATCGCAATTTAAAAATTTTGCTTCAAAGGACACCATTAAGAATATGAAAAGGTAAGCCATACACTGGGAGGAAGTATTTGTAAATCATATATCTGGCAAAGGACTTGTCTCCAGAATATATCAAGAATACTTACGACTCAATAATATAATAAGATGACAAAAAAATTAAAAATGGGTGAAAGACTGGAGTAGACAGTTCACCAAAGAGAGTATATGAATGGCTAAGTAACTCATAAAAACATGCTCAACTAATGAATTAGTAAATGCAAACTAAAGCCACAATGAGATGCCAATACATACCCATGTGATGTCTATAATTTTCAAAGACAACATCAATGTTAAGAATGTGGTGAAAGAGGAATTCTTGTATGTGTTTTTCTTTCATAACAGTGACTTTATTCATTACAAGTGGATGATACCAGACTTCGAAAACTGGCAAATTTTTCAAAATAATTTTTCTTTGTGTTTGGAAAATGTGGTCTCATTTTAACATCACTTTTTTATATTTTTTTAAAGTTTTATTTTAGGTTCAGTGGTACAGGGGCAAGTTTGTTATAAGGTAAACTTATGTCACAGATTATTTGATCACCCAGGTACTAAGTCCAGTACCCAATAGTTATTTTTTCTGTTACTCTTCCTCCTCCCACCTTCCACCCTCAGGTAGGCCACAGTGTCTGTTGTTTCCCTCTTTGTGTCTATGTGGCACTCTCATATATTACTGTTGGAAATGTAGGAATGTAAAAATGATACAATCACTTTGAGAAAACAGTGTGGCAGTTTCTTAAAAAGCTAAACATAAACTTACCATTAGACCCAGCAATTTCATGATCAGGAATATACCCAAGAGAAATGAAAATATATGACCATAAAAAGATTCATACTCAAACATTCATAGCAGCATTATTCATAATAGCCAAAATGTGGGATCAACACAAATGTCCATCAACTGGTAAGTGAATACACAAATGTGACTTTCATCCAATGAAATATCTCAGCAATAAAAAGGAATGAACTACTGATACATACTACTGAGGATGCACCTTTAAAATGTTATGCTAACAGTCCAGATGCAAAAGACTACATGTAGGAGGACTCTCTTTATATGAAATGCCAAACATTTAAAAAGCAAATTTATAGAAACAGACATGAGACCAGCGAATGCCTGGGATGCTGGGGAGTTGTGGAGGGTGGGGATGAACTATAAACGAACATAGGGGAACTTGTTGAGTCATAGAAATGGTCACCACTGGACTGTGATAGTGGTTGCGCAACTCTGTAAGTTTATTAAAAGTCATTGAATTGGCTGGGCGCGGTCGCTCATGCCTGTAATCCCAGCACTTTGGGAGGCCGAGGTGGGCGGATCACCAGGTCAGGAGATCGAGACCACCCTGGCTAACACGGTGAAACCCCGTCTCTACTAAAAATACAAAAAATTAGCCGGGCGTGGTGGCGGGCGCCTGTAGTCCCAGCTACTCAGGAGGCTGAGACAGGAGAATGGCTTGAACCCAGGAGGCGGAGCTTGCAGTGAGCCGAGATCGCGCCACTGCACTCCAGCCTGGGCAACAGAGTGAGACTCCATCTCAAAAAAAAAAAAAAATGTCATTGGATTGCATTCTTTTACAATTTTTTGTTTCATAATAATTATACATATTTATGGGGTTTGTGCAATCTTTTGATAATGCATACAATGTGTAACGATCAAATCAGGGTATTTAGGATGTCTATCACCTCAAACTTTTATCATTTCTTTGTGTCAGGAATATTTCAAATCTTCTCTTCCAGCTATTTAAAAATATACAATATATTGTTGTGAACTATAGTCACCTTCCTGTGCTATCAAACACTAGAACTTATTCCTTCTATCTAACTGGGTTTTTGTACCATTAACCAACCTTTCTTCATCACCACCCCCCCCCCCCCGCCCTGCCAAACTGTACTTTATAAATGGTTGAATATTATTGTTAATTGTATCTTAATAAAAATATTTATTTAAAAATACTACATGAGTATGCCCCACAGAGATGGCTAAATGAGGTAAATGGTACAGAATAAACACAAGTTTTCTGTCTTCTGTTTCTCTCCCAGCTTTTGCTTCCTTCTAAGAAGAGACAGGAGATGGAAAGCAGCCTCAGTGATTTGCATCAGTCTTAGCATGAAGGCAAAACTCCCCTGCTCATAGGATAATGGCAGAACTCCAGCATGGCCAGGCCCTGCTCCTCCTTACCCTTACCTTCCACCACATTCCCACCCCTTATTTCCACCCTCAAACACACTGACCTTCTTTCAGAACAGCATATTGGCATAGTCCCATTTCACTTTCTGCCCAGCTAACTTCTACTCAATCCTCAGACCTCAGCTCAATTTTCTCTCCCTGGGTATCCTTGATTTCCTGGGCTAGGTCAAACTCCTCTACTCATTGATATCATAGACCTCACACCTTTCTCCTTTATATAACTTATCACAACAGCAACTTTTCCTTTATTTGAGACATCATTTGATTAATGTTATCCCAGTCCCTATGAAAATAGGAACCATGTCTACTTTGCTCACCAGTGTATCCCAGGGCCCAGCACAGAGACTGGCACAAAGAAGACGCTCAGTTACTTGTTAAATGACTTGCTGAAAGTTAAAATTCGAAACTTCTTAAGATTAAGTGATTGTACCACCCAAACTTTTCTCATTTTTAGATGTAATAAGCCATCAAATTATGCAATTATGTCCCTGAAACATGTCATGTGTCAGAGAACAAAATACTACAAAACACTGTTAAAACCTGATCTTGTAGTTTGTAGTTTCATTACTTAAGGAGTTTTTTTCCTCCTCCTAGCAAAGAAAAAAAGGAGAGAATATACAAATTACCAATATCAGAAATTAAAGAATGGTCACCACTATTGATCCCATGGACATCAATAGGATAATGAAGGACTAAGAAGGAAATAACTCTGCATACACAAATTGAATAACTTAGATGAAATGAACAATTTCCTTGAATGATACAAACTACCAAGACTCATAGAAGGCCAGATAACCTAAATAGTCCTATATCTATTAAAGAAATGGAATCAATAATTGAAGACCTTCCAAAAAAGAAAACTCCAGGCCCAGATATATTTACCAATAAATTCTACCAAATATTTAAGGAAGAAATATTACCAATTCTCCAGAAATCTTTCAGAAAATAGAGGCAGAGAGAACATTTAACTCAGTGTGTGAGGCCAACATTATCCTAATACCTAAACTAGATAAAGACATTATAACAAAAGTCAGATCAATATCTCCTATTCATAGACAAAAAAACATCAACAAAATATTCGCAAATCAAACTAATTGTATATGAGAAGAATTACACATGACAACCAAGTGGACTTTATTCCAAGTATGCAAGGATAGTTCCACATTTGCAAATCAGCCAATGTAGTCTACCATATCAGGAGGCTAAAGAAGTCATATGATTATATCAATTGATGCAGAAAAAGCATTCAACAAAATCCAATACTCATTCATCATCATCAGAAAAAAAAAAAACAATTCTCAGCAAACTAGCAGTAGAGGAAAACTTCCTCCACTCAATATAGAACATCTAAATCCACAGCTAACATCATATTTAATGGTGAGACTAAGATCGAGAATAAGGTAAGGACATCCTCTCTTGCCACTCTATTCAACATTGTACTGGAAGTCCTAACTAGCACAATAAGACAAGAAAAAGAAATAAAAGGTATATCTGTCTTTATTCACTGATGGCATAATTGTTTATGGAAAAATCCTAAAATTCTGCAAAAAAAAAACCTCCTAGAATTAATAAGTAAGTATATCAAGGTCACAGGATACAAGGTCAATATACAAAAATCAGTTGCTTTCCTGCATACCATCAATACACATTAGAATTTTAAGTATTTTTTAAAATACCATTTATAATAGCAATGAAAAATGAACTAATTAGCTATAAATCTAACAAAATATGTACAGGATCTATATATTTAAAAATTCCAAAACATTGATAAAAGAAAGTTTTAATGATCTAAATAGAAGAGATATTCCATGCTCATGGATTGAAAGACTCAATATTCAATTTTTTCCAACTTGATACATAGACTCTATGCAATAACAATCAAAATGCTACTAAAATATTTTATAGATATTGACAAACTGATTTTAAATTTATATAGAAAGGCAAATACATATTTGCCTTTCTATATTGTATTGGCTAGAATAGCCAATACAATACTGAAAAAGAACAACGTTGGAGGACTCACACAATCCATTATCAAGACTAACTATAAAGCTACAGTAAACAAAACAGTGAAAATTAGACACACAGATCAAGAGACCAGAATAGAGAGCTCAGAAATAGACCCACACAAATATAATCAACTAGGTTTTTTACAAAGGAGAAAAGCAATTAAAAATGGTGCTTAAACAATTGGACTTCCATATGCAAAAACAAAACAAAACAAAAAAAAGAACCTAGGCACAGACCTTACATCTTTCACATAAATTCATTCAAAATTGGTGACAAATCTAAATATAAAATGCAAAACAATAAAATTCCTAGAAGAAAATGTAGGAAGAAATCTAGATGACCTTGGATTTTGCAATAAGTTTATAGTTACAACACCAAAAGCATGATACATGGGGGAAAACTGACAAGTTGGAGTTTATTAAAATTAAAAGCTTCTTCTGTAAGAAAGACACATTTTAAAAATGAAAATATAAGGCAGAGACTGACAGAACACATTTGCAAAACACATATCTGGTAAAAGATTTGTATCCAAAATATATGAAGAACTCTTAAAATTCAATAATAAAAAAACAACCTAATTTAAAAAGGAGCAAAAGATCTGAACAGACTCTTCACAAAAAAAGGTAGCAATTAAGCACCTGAAAAAATGCTCAACATAATTTGTCATTAGGGAATTGCTAATTTAAACAACAACGAGTTAACACTACACACCTATTAGAAGAGTTAAAAGCCAAAAAGAACTGATGATGCCCGTTGCTGACAGGGATGTGGAGCAACAGGAACTCTCATTCATTACCAGTGGGAATGCGGAATGGTACAGCCCCTTCGGAAGACAGGTTGGCAGTTTTTCACAAAGCTAAACATAGTCTTACTATAAGGCTCAGTAGCCATTCTCCTAGGTATTTACTCAACTGATTTGAAAATTTATGTCTCCACAAAACATCCATACAAATGTTTGTAGCAATTTTATTCATAATTGCCCCAAACTGCAAGCAACCAAGATGTCCCTCAATAGGTAAATAAACTACGATACATCCATAAAATGGGATATTATTTAGCAATAAAAATAAATGAGCCACCAACCCTTGCAAAAACATGGATGCATTTTAAACACATAGTTCCAAAGGAAAGGGGCCTATCTGAAAAGGCTACACCTCTATGATCCCATTTACATGACATTCTGGAAAAGACAAAGCTACAGAGATGATAGATCAGTTTCCTCAACACACGCACTTGCACATCTCAAAGGCACCTCAAACTTAACTTGTCAAATATGGAACTTGGTCTTCCCTTCTATACCTGGTCCTCTGTTGTCACTGTGTCTGTGGATGGCACCTCCACCCACTCACCCAGTTACCCAAGTTGGACACTCAGGAGTCACCCTGATACTTCCCTCTCCCTCACCTCCAACATCCAGCCTCTCACCAAGTCTTCATGATACTATCTCCTAAATATATCTTAAATCTGCCTGCTTTACTTCTTTTCTGTGTCCACTTTCCTACATCCAGCTCATCATCTCGTCTGCATGACTGTGTCATAACCGGTATCCCTGCAGTCTCTCTGGTCACTCTCACTCCAGTGCATTCCCCACTCATCAGCCACTGTGAATTTGGAAAAGCAGTTCTCATCATGTCATCCCTCCATGTACAGATATTTCAATGGCATCTAGTTTCCCTTGAGTTAAAAACAGAGTTCTTTGGCCTTTCAAATCTCATATGGCTCAGCCTCTGCCCATCTCTCTGGGTCATCTCTCAGCATAATCCCTGTCTCCACCCTGGGCTCTGGCCTCACTGGGCGTTTGTACCAAAGTGATAAAGTTCCCTCCTCCATGACCAATGGTTCCTGACTCTTCACTCTCACCCATCTCAGCTGCACTCAAAGCTGATCTACCAAAACCCATCGTTTTGCAGGAAAACAAACAAATAAAAGGAAAGCTATCACTGCAACATGGCCGCAGGGATTCACAATCCCCAAACAATAGAGGTATAAGCAGGTTCTAAAATAAAAAGGACAACTTGAGGGTGAAATAGGGCAGGGTGTGTGCCTAGTGGGGTTCCTGAAAACTCTAAAAAGGTGCTGCTCACTCCTCATCTGCCTTCTCTGGGAGTACCTGGGACTTGTTTTCATTAATGGATTTTTCATGGTAGCTTCAAAAACCATCCTGTCAATATGTTACCCAGTGTTTTTCAAAAAGCTGCTCTTTGGTAGAATATGTCCAGTAATAATAGAAGTTGGTAGCCTAGCTATTCCCTCTCCCATCTCTCAGCTACCCTTCTGTCTATAGTCGAGCCCCTTCTGGCTACCCCTCCAGCCTGAGAGACGAGGAGCAACTCTTCATTCTGAACTGCTGGTTCGATTTGCTTATGCTTAGTCTTGCCAAATTGCCTGTGGCATCAACTCCCCAGGTAAGTTCTTCTTAAAAGCTTCCTCACTGAGAGAGCTGACAGGGTCAGTTTCCTTTTGAACACATTTTTTTTTTTTTTTTTCTTTTGAGATGGCGTTTCGTACTTGTTGCCTAGGCTGGAGTGCAATGGCGCCATCTTAGCTCACTGCAACCTCTGCCTCCCAGGTTCAAGCAATTCTCCTGCCTCAGCCTCCCGAGTAGCTGGGATTACAGGTGCCCACCACCACACCTAGCTAATTTTTTGTATTTTTTTAGTAGAGACGGGGCTTCACCATGTTGGCCTGGCTGGTCTCAAACTCCTGACCTCGTGATCCACCCATCTTGGCCTCTCAAAGTGCTGGGACTACAGGCGTGAGCCAGCGCCCAGCCTGAATGCATATCTTAATCATCTTTGCTCCCCCACAGTGCCACAGTGCCAAGCACAGTGTCTGATTTTAGTAGTAACGTGAAGATACTGGTTGAATTGGACAAAACTTGAAACAGAAAATGAGCACATTTTTTAGAGTTGCACTGGAGTGCTAAAGTCAAAATAAAATATAAGGACGAATCTCTAAATTAAGCATTTCATTTTGGAATCACAGAATTGCCATTTGAGGTATACACACATACTGGAGTGGTACATCCAAAGAAGAAAGAGAAGGTAGAAGGTTTTATTAGAAAGAGAAATGTGCCAGGCACAGCAGCTCACACCTGCCTTGGGAGGCCAAGGCAGGCGGACCACTTGAGCCCAGGAGTTTGAGACCAGCCTGGGCAATATGATGAAATCCCGTCTGTACAAAAATATAAAAATTAGCTGGGTGTGGTGGGGCTCCCATGTAGTCCCAGCTACTCAGGAGGCTGAGGCAGGAGGATTGCTTGAGCCTGGGAGGCAGAGATTGCAGCGACCCATGATCACACCACTGCACTCCAGCTTGGCTGACAGAGCTAGACCCTGTCTCAAAAAAATAAAAGAGGCCAGGCGCGGTGGCTCACGCCTGTAATCCCAGCACTTTGGGAGGCCAAGGTGGGCAGATCATGAGGTCAGGAGTTTGAGACCAGCCTGGCCAACATGGTGAAACCTCGTCCCTACTAAAAATACAAAATTTAGCTGGGCGTGGTGGCGGGCGCCTGTAATCCCAACTGCTCGGGAGGCTGAGGCAGGAGAATCTCTTGAAACTGGAAGGGCGGAGGTTGCAGTGAGCCAAGATCATGCCACTGCATTCCAGCCTGGGCAACAAGAGCAAAACTCCATCTCTAAATAAATAAATAAATAAAAGAAATGTTATTTATTGTTTTGAAAGAAAGCTCATTGGCACTAGAGAAACTTTTGGGAGCTGTCAAGCTCTGATTGGTGACTGATGGTGGTAGGTAAAACAAATCTTAGAGTCACAGAAGGTCATTTCAGCAGTTACTACATAAAACTGGTCTAAGGGTTACAGTAGTTTGTTCCAGCAGCTGGGCTTGCAGAAAATTCAATTTTTTGGGAACTGGAGCTATGTGCCGCAAGTGTTTTATTTCCCTGGCCTCCTGACTCTGATGTAGCTGGATATGACAAAAATTTGTATAATCAGCTTTCATATTTCCCCCTTTTATCAAGATATTTATTTGGAAGCATCACTGAAGCATCTTGAAGTCAAGCTTCATTGTCCCACTGTACTGGAATGGTCCTTTCCCAGTTTCTGTCCCACAATGGGGAGAAGGTACAGGAATCTATGTCAGGGACCTAGGCTACATTTGAGGAACAAAAAGTCCAGAAGGAAAAATTTTCTCAGGGCAGGCTTGTCTGGGGTCCAGTATTGAGTTTCCTTATATTAGTCCCATGGGTATTAGCAATCATTTTAAAGCATTGGGCTAACATTATCCTATTGGGAGAACTGGCTTTACAAAGATTAAACAGGCAACAAGAACAAAGCTTAAGGATTGTGATATGAAAAAAATAATTAGCGACAATGTAATACATTTACTTGTATAAGGGTTTTGAACCAAGAGCCCAAGGCTAAGGGAAACTAAATAAGCAAATCAAAAGACTATGAGGGAACTGAATGAGACCTGTTGTAGTTGAGTTTCATTTTATGACTGCGTTGAATTAAAGCAGGGATTGCCAACTCTATAAGAGCAACTACTAGCACAATTTTAATAATAAGTTGTGTTAGGCATACTGTCAAAATTACCCACTAGATAGATTAAAGGATTTGCAGCAGGGTGTTGGGGGTGTCAGGTTCTGTCTAGAGAAAAAGGTAGGCATTAAGAGGAGTTAAGAGTCTCATTATAGGCCAGGCAGGGCGGCTCATGCCTGTAATCCCAGCACTTTGGGAGGCTGAGGCAGGCAGATCACGAAGTCAGGAGTTCAAGATCAGCCTGGCCAACATGGTGAAACCCTGTCTCTACTAAAAATACAAAAATTAGCTGGGTGTGGTGGCACATGCCTATAATCCCAGCTACTCAGGAGGCTGAGACACGAGAATCACTTGAACCCAGGAGGCAGGGGTTGCAGTGAGCCGAGACCACACCACTGCACTCCAGCCTAGTGACAAAGCAAGACTCCGTCTCAAAAAAAAAAAGACAGTCTCATTATAATATGAAGTCGTGTCCCACCACCTTGGGAAAGGCTGTCTACAGTATGAAAATATCAACTTCCTATGTTGGTTTGCAGTTTGAATGTCTCTCGTTATGGCACTGGGTGGTTTAGTGAATTTCTTTATGTGGTCCATACATCAAGCACAAGACTTGTTCCTTAAAATTTAGTTTAGGCCAGGTTCAGTGGCTCAAGCCTCTATTCCCAGCACTTTGGGAGGCAGAGGCGGGTGGATCACCTGAGGTCAGGAGCTCGAGACCAGCCTGGCCAACATGGCGAAACCCTGTCTCTACTAAAAACAAAATACAAAAATTAGCCCAGCATGGTGGCACGTGCCTGTAATCCCAGCTACTTTGGAGGCCGAGGTAGGAGAATCGCTTGAACTCGGAAGGCAGAAGTTGCAGTGAGCCAAGATCTCACCACTGCACTCCAGCCTGGGTGACAGAGCAAGACTCTGTCTCAAAAAAAAAAAAAATTTTTTTAGTTGTAGCTTACAAGGCTTCGGGAACAAAGTAGTTCCTGTTTTTAATCATTTTATGGAAGAAAGTTGGGTTGGAGGAATCTAGAAAAACTCAGAATTTAGTCAAGTCCACAGTTACATAATGAAGACTTGAAAACAGTACACAGAGCTACAAGCTAATAACTGATATATATTATAGCTTTTCTTGAGAAATACAATTTTTTCTCTATATGTTGATTACAAAGGAATCTTAGATTTTAAAAATCACTTGAGTCTAGCAAGCTAAACCAAGGCAGACTCTATATTTTACCTATAGTCTTAAGGTTCCTGGGCATGCCAGGAAGTGACAATTCTTATTTACTCACTGTAAGGCTGAGAACTCTTGAAGTCAGGCATTACACACATATTTTAAAATATGACATTTCAGTCAAAGCCTTGGCAATATAACTAATGTCTTCAATTGTATCCTACTATAAAGAGAGAGCAGATTTTTACTGGACTTGTGTAAATAACCATACTGCCATAAGAATACTCATGAATAGATTCTAAATTCTGAAGGAATCCAGTAGAGATAAAAAGCAAATGTTTCCAACTTGTTTACAAAGTATACTTTACCAAATTGCTGTAAACTATAGTTAGCTTAAGAGAGAAAATTTTTTAAGTCTAGAAAACAGAATAATTCAGTAAAGAACCAATAATGTTTTAAATAAAAGTCATAAAAACATTATATTTATCAATCTCATGTAGCTAATTTTTGTTCTGCTTGATCTTGATTAGTAGTTGTATGCACCCATCAGTTTTTTATTAGAGCTTTGAAAAACATTTCATTTAGTCCATTGATCTTAAAGGTATTATAAACTTGTATTTTAAGAGTATTTGTTAGAGTCTTCCATAAATCTTATTGTAAATGCCTTTAGAGAGGAATTTAAAATGATAAACTACGGATGACAAAAACTTAGAATTGTCATGGTTAAAAATCTGATAGAAATTCATTGCAATTAGAAATTGACAAGAAAATTTAGTTATTTTGTGGCATACAACACAATATCTAGATTTATGACTGATGACATATTAGATTTCTAAGAATTGTATATAATTTTGGAACATTTATATCAATAACATACCCATAAACGTAACTGAAAGAAAATCTAGCATCACTCATCATTTGACAAAGTTTTCCATATAATTTATCAAATAAGCCTAGTCATTTAATATATCTATGAGATGAGAGATGCATTCTTTGAAGCTCTCCAGGGGCCCAACTGGAAAATTCCAAAGTTAATTCTAGGTCAAAGAGATTTAATTTAGAATTTGATTCTGGGAAAGTTTGTCAAAGATGCCCAAAGGCTCAAACATTTGATCAAAACAAGATCGCAGGTCGCTGAAATAATAGTCATTCATTTAATCAGAGTCATACCCAAAAGGCTTAAAAATCAATACAGAAAGTTACAAGAATGTTTAAAACCTTAATTCTTTCAGACCTCAGCTTTCCTAAGTGATCAAAAATCTAATAAAGATAACACTGAAAGTTATCTTGATAAAATGTAAATGTTTTGTTTTCCAGGCCAGTTACTGAAACAGTAAAGAAAAATCTTTTGCAGTGTGATTGTTTCTCCTTATGGGAAGCCCATTTAGACAACCTGGAAGTTTAACCTGGTGAAAAGGTACTTGAATTTCATGAGACACAGGAAGAATATGTGTGTAAGGTTAAGAGTGTACACTATATTATAGAGGAATGTAAACAAGAAAACTAGTACCTTAAGCAGGGGAATATATGGCTCTTAGTAACAGCATGGAAACTTTCACAGTGTTATGAAACAATTCAGACACATCAAGAAAAGCCAAGAGTACAAAATTAAATTACACTGAAGAAAAACATTGTTTTTCTGGGCCTTTAAGATAAACACTTCAGCATCAGGCCATAATACCAGTGTTAGAACCAGAGAAAACATGATCGGAGCTGATGAAAAAGTTGAAGGGGAAAGTTATTATCCTGGGCCTTCTCAAGAGAAGAAAGTACAGAAGGCAAAAATGTATGACCTGAAAATTACATGCAGTGAGATACAGCAAAAGTTGAACTTCTGAAATAAGAAACTAAAAAGCTTCAAGAGGAAAACTCTCCTTCAAGAAATGAAGTTTACATTCTGAATGAAAAAGATACCATTTTTAATGTGGAACTAGGAAAATTAAATGAAGACTGTAAAACAGAAAAAAGCTACAATTAATTAAAAATCAAAACCTCAAGCCAAGTGCGGTGGCTCCTGCCTGTAATCCTAGCACTTTGGGAGGCCGAGGTGGGTGGGTCACCTGAGGTCAAGAGTTTGAAACCAGTCTGACCAACATAGTGAAACCTCATCTCTACTAAAAATACAAAATTAGCTGGGCATGGTGGTGGGCAACTGTAATTCCAGCTTGGGAGGCTGAGGCAGGAGAATCGCTTGAACCTGGGAAGTGGAGGTTGCAGTGAGCCGAGAGCACGCCATTGCACTCCAGCCTGGGCAACAAGAGTGAAACTCCGTCTCAAAAGAAAAAAAAAATCAAAACCTCTTTACATTTTGCTAAAAGCAGGTCAATCTTTTAAGAACATCTTGTTGTGTAAACATAGGGGACCATATTTTTAGTTTTATATTAATTTATTTTAAATATCAAAACTCAATCTTTAGGAAGATTTATAAATAATTCCCTTTTAATTATAGCCATTGTGATAACACACATAATTCATCTTATAAATTTATCCTTTAGAAGCTTTATCATGACTTACTCAGACCTTTGATGACATGCTTAGACTTTCTTCTTTGTCTTACACTTTTTCTAAAAAACCAGTCATTTTATTTTAGGACAAAAATGTATCAAAAAATGTTTTTATACAAAGTTATTTTAATTTTTAACCTAAAAATATATCTTTAAATCTATAACTTTCTTTATATCTCTCTCTCCTACTTATGATTTACTTTATATCTTAATTTTATTTGTTAAATACATATTTAAATAACCCCCAACTTAGACAAAATATTTTTCTTTTTAATAAACAACACATTTTATGTTTTTCTTATAATTGTATATGTATTAATACACCCAACTATATTTAGTCTTTTTATGAAATTTAAGAAACCAAGAACAGATCTATGTTCAGCAATTTGTTTCCATTTTTTATCTTATTTTTAGAAATGACCCACTTAATAAGTACCTATTATTTAACATAACTTTAAGATTTCAAAGTACATAAAAGTCTGTTTATAAACATTTATCTCATTTACATTGACTTAATTTATTTTTAATAATTTACTCAGACTACTTATTAGAACTGAGATATTAGACAAAGCTACTAATTATTTCAAGCTATTTTTCTATTAACCATTTTCACAGCCTATGAATATCTGATATTCACCTAAGTAAGAACCTTAAAGTTAAATATATGGGTACTTTAAGGGGGTGGAGCAAGATGATGGAAGAGAAGTCTCCATCAATCATCTCCCTCTCAGAAGGACACTAAAAGGCATTTGAGTTAATTACTATATATTTTATATGAGCACTCATTTATTTAAGCCAATCTGAATAGAATTCTTTAAAAGATTTCTGGCCAACTATGCCAGATTTTACCATGTAGACACACATATAATACATGCACATATACACAAGCACACCTAAACATATATTAATACATACACGCAAAAATTTTACAGCTTTCATTTTAGAATTTTAGTCATGAGACAGAAAAACACCCAAACCTCACCAGTTTATAAAAGACAGTTGAATCTAAATTATATTTCTGACAAAATGAATTAACGCTAAACTGAGATCTTTTTCCTAATAAGCAATCTTATAAAGGCTTTGAACCAAATTTTAATTAAAGCAATTTGAGTCATTTACCAATATACTGGATTGGACAAAGAATAGTTAACTGTGAAAATGTGACTGAATTATGCAAGGAAGCCCAAAAGATGAGAGTTATTATAACAAGATCTGTAGAGTGTTCTCTTGGTCTCAATTCCTCATCCTTGATAATAAGAGTGTTGCCCTTCCTTTTACTACAGAGAGATTTCCTTTACATGGGAATTTCATCTTTTGCTTTTAAGAAACAGCACAGAGGTCAAAGTGATTTTCTTTTGTGTCTACTGGTTTTAATGTGTCTTTATTTAAATAAACAGTATGTCAGAATAGTTGAGGAGTTTTTGAAAAAAGAGAGTTTAGCTTAGAGAAAGATAAAGAGGAAGAGATGTAGAATGGAGAGGGAAAGGCTTTGGAAAGAGAAAAGTCTCAGCTAGAATTGAAACAGTATTTTTCAGTAAGGCAATCTTTGAGTCCTAAATGTGTTTTGTAGTCTGGACATACCAATTGAGATATGCATCCTGTCTAGACTGTATGATTTTATAGCTACAACCTTTTAGCTCCGTTTTCAGAAAAACAGACTGTTTGAATGATCCCTATAATGTTTGAACATGTCACCCACCATTAAGAGTCCCAGAATTAGGAAACACTCTTGGCATGCCTTTGAACTTTGAGAGCCCATTTGTAAATAAATGTATCTAAGTGATTCAGTTTAATCGTGAATACACAAATGACAAACTAAATCTAAGCATCCAGATGAATTAGAAAATAAGGTAAGTAATTACCAAGAAGGATGATAAGCTGTCTTCAATGGGAGAAAAAATCCCTTTAACCAGGCCTCACAACCAGGAGGAGGAAGACCGTTCCTAACCAATTCCAAAATAAAACCAAAGTCAGCCAAAAGAAAATGGAAGTCTGATCTGAGAAAGACTAATCAAGGGGTAAACAGGTGACCCATGGAAGAAAGGGGCTCAAGGGGCCTGAGTATGGATACCTCATGCCATAGTTCCAGGGGCCATTGATGTCTCCAAGGTGAGTCTGCTTTGAAACCCACTCCTGACATCCAATATGTCAAAGTCAAAATAAAATATAGACAAATCTCTATATTAAACTTTGGGGTTTTTTGTTTGTTTTTTTGTTGTTGTTGTTTGTTTCTTTGCTATAGTGTCTTGCTGTCACCCAGGCTGGAGTGCAGTGGCACTATCTTGGCTCTCCACAACCTCTGCCTCCTGGGCTCAAGCAATTCTCCCACCTCAGCCTCCTGAGTAGCTGGGATTACAGGCATGCACCACCATGCCTGGCTGTTTTTTGTATTTTTAGTCTACTAAAACAGGGCTTCACCATGTTGGCCAGGCTGGTCTCAAACTCGTGACCTCAAGCGATCCACCTGCCTCGGCCTCCCAAAGTGCTGGTATTACAAGCACGAGCCACCGCACCCGGCCTAAATGTTTTATTTGAAAATCACAGAATTGCAATTTGGGGCATACGCACAGACCAGGGTGGTCTTCGGTATGTCTAAAAAACAAAGAGAAGTTTGGGAGTTTTATTAGAAAGAGAAATGTTACTTACTGTTTTGAAAGAAAGCTCATTGACACTAGAAAAGCTTTTGGTAGCTGACAAGCTCTGATTGATGAGTGATGGCTATAGGTAAAAGTAGTCTTAGAGTCCCAGCAGGTCAATTCAGCAGTTACTGCATAAAACCAATCTTAGGGTTACAGCAATCTGCTTCACTAGCTAGGCTTGAGGGAAATTCAATTCTTGGAGCTAGTGCTATGTGCCCTGAGTGCTTCTTTCCCTGGCCTCTTGACTCTGATTTAGTTGGGTATGACTAGAATGGCCCAATTCATATAATCAACTTTCACAGAGCATAAAAGAAATGTGTTTATAAATCAAAATCATTTTTGTAGGCCCCTAGAGAGTGCAGCATTTCAAGGAAGGCTTTGGCAAATCTTTTTGTAAACTGTGGAATTGCTTCATTTTGTAAATAGTTCTTACTTATAAGGTTGTTTCACACTCAGACGTGTGTGTGTGTGTGTGTGTGTGTCAGAGAGAAAATTATAAGGGTGATTAATATGTTACTTTTGTGAGAAGAAAGGGAGTGAGGAATGGAGGAAGGGAGGAAGAGAGAGGAAGGAAGCAATAAAGCAGACAGAAGAAAGCAAAAAAGGAAGCAGGAAAGAAGGGTGGAAGGGAGGGAGCAGGAGCAGTTGGATGTAAAAGGCTTGAAATCAGGGAGAGATAAGGCTGAGATGTAAATTTGGGAGCCATGAGTATATGAACAAAATGTAAAGACCCAGGATCTGGTGACATCCCCAAGAGAGTAAGTGAAGATAAGAAGACCAAGGGTGGACCCCTGGGATAGCACAAGGTTTACAAGGCTAAGAGCCAAGGATGAATCAGCAAAGAAAATGGAGGAGGAGCAACAAGGAGGTAGAAGAAAAACCAAGAGACTGTGGAGTTCCAGGTGCTGAGGGGAGAGAGAGTTTCAGAGGGGAGGAATGAGCAACTATGCCAAATACCAATAGGCCAAGTGCCGTTGAAAGTTGACCATTAACCCAGTGCTGAGGTTGTTAGTGACCTTGCCAAGAGCATTTGTAGCAGAGTGTGAGGGGTGAAATCTGGGTAGAGTGGAGTAAAAAGACATTGGGAGGAGAGAAATTGGAGATAGCAAGTATGATGACAATTTTGTTTTACTGCAAGAGAAAGCAAAAGTAGCAGGAGAGATTCGGTATTGACTTGCTTTTATTTGGAGGATTAGAGAATCAGCAGTATGTTCGTACACTAATGGAAATGATCCAGGGGAGAAGGGAACATTGATGATGAGGTGAGAGGGGAAGGGATTTCGGAAACAAATGGTCTGGGATAAGAAGATGGAGAATTCATGTGGTCATAGCATCTCAACCCATTAGGAATTTTCCTGAGAATCACCCAGCACAGGTGCACATCTTTCCAGATACTTATCTAGGTATAAACCAACATTATTGTAATCTTTATCATACTGTTCACATTCTCCAGCAACCTGCTTTACTTAAATACCTACCAGGGACATTCTCCCAAGTCAGGTCATAGAGGCCAAACTCAATCATTTTAATGGCTGCTTAGTATAAAGTAGTATGGATGTGCCATAGTTTAGATAATCATAATTTGCCATCTACCGATGGATATTTAGATGTGTCCAATCTTGCAATTGCAAGTAACATTGTAGTGGCGGTCCTTATATAACTTTATATTCATGAATATTTCAGAAAAATCAACTACTAAAAGTTAAATTGATGAAATAAAGGATCCCAGCATTTTGAATTTTGATAGATACTGCCCAAATGTCCTCCACTAAGGTTTCCCTAATGAACAACCCACCAGAAGGATGTGAGAGAGGGATGTGATGCTAGGGGTAGGGGGAGGTTGGTTTGGGTTTGGACTCTTGATAGCAGACTTGTTGTTAAAAGTAGTTCAAGCTGAACATGGTGTCATAAACATAACTGATGAACCATTGACCCCTCCTCTCCAGGATCAAAAGTCCTAGCTAACCCAGACTGCTCTGGGGAACTAGAGAGGCAGAGAAGTGGGACAGAGAGAAGAGAGAGGCAGACAAAGGGAGCAGGGGCACCGATTTGGGGAAGCTGTTGGGTGCTCTGGGGCTAGCCTGGCTCAGCCAGCACCTGCCTTTGGGGCCCCCGGCAGGCACTCAGCCTTTCGCTGCCTGTTCACCACAGCCAATGAGCTCGCATGTAGATCCAATGAGGTAACGAATGTGAAAAGAAGACAGCAAGTGTTGATGCGGAGACAGCAGGCTGCCTGTCCACTGGCATTTATTTTCCTCTGGTTTCTTACTAACAAAATCCCTGTTTTATCAGGGACAATTTCCCTTACTTAAAAACATTCAATTTCCCTCTGCAGTAGTCATACGACACAGCTCCAGCCAATGAGATGGGAAAACACTGCATTCCCGGTCCCATTCTTGGAAAGTCATGTGACACAGCTCCGGCCAATGAGAGAGGGGCAGAGGTTGCTGCAGGGCATTCTGGGAAAGCCTGCAGGACTCCACTAGAACAGCCATTGCCCATCCTGACAGGGGACTTGGGGCCCAGAGAAGGAGCAGCCACCATGCTGTGACCTCAGGGAATCCACACACATGGAGGACACAAAGGGGAAATAGAGGAGGAGACTGGCCCTGATGGCATCTTGGAGCTGCTGGGCCTTCACTAGTGGCCACTACCAGATGTCCCTTAAAGTGGGAAAAATAAATCCCTAATTTGTTTAGGCCTCTGTTGGCCAGGTTTCCATCATTCTGGGCACAGCATTCCTGAGTATACAAGTAGCAGTGGGAGATGGAGGTTTTGGGGGGTGTAGACAGTTCACCAGATTGGACTCCTGGAAACCTGTCCCACTCCCTCTTCACCACTGGCCAGCTCTGTGTTGGAGCCCAGGTGGCTGGGCCTCTCTTAGCCCAATTCCCTCATCCATAACGAAGGCAACAGTCCCAGTGATGCCAGCCTATCAGCAATCAAAAGAGGATAAAGTGACACAAATTCTTTGAAAGCTTCTGTCCTGGAATGCAGGGGGTTGGTCCTGATCTCTGATGTGACCCCCTCAGTTGTCTCATGTGTAAACAGGAGAGTGGATACACCTTGCAAAGGGCAACACTGTTCAAGGGGGAGAGGTTGTCATTGTGTAAGTAGGCATCAGAGTAGTTGATGGTCTCCACCAAGGGCCATGAGAGTTCCAGCTCAGGACTGGCACAGCCTGCAAGGCCAGTGGTGTGGTGGGAGAGCAGTAGAGTGGGAGCCAGGAGGCCTTCCACCTGGAGTACTCTGCCTGTCTTGGAATGAACTTTCCTTTTGGGCCACAGTCTTCCCCCTTGTAAAATACAAGGTTTTGACTAGATGACTGTGAAGAGCTTCATCATTTCTCGTACTCTTGGAATTAACTTTCCTAACTTCACAGACCCACAGGGAGGTGAAGTAGGAGTGCCAGAGGTTGGGATCATCTATGCAATCAGGAGTGTGAGGTGTGAAGAGTCACAAGATCCTCAGAGAGAGGTCTCTGGTTGGGTCCAACGGGATGCATCTCCTAAGATAGGAGCTGCTCATTGCAGGGGAGGAGGTAGGAGGGGCCAGAGAGATGGTGAGGGACCCCCTTTCCCCCAAGCCTAGGTCAAAGTGGACTCTGGCCCACGGGCTGCCCTGCTTGATTTGAGCAACAGAGAGGCTCTTCTTGCCGAGAGTTCACTGTAATTCTACAGCAGCTCTGAGCAGGTGGATGCTTACTGAGATGAGCTTTCTCTAGGAAGACCTGGGTATTTCACCTGTGTGGCCTTGAGATGGTCATTTAACCTCTCTGCATTTTTCTTCTGTTATTTATAAGCATGAAGGTATCAGATCAGGTGCTTTTGAAGGTCCTTCCAGCACTAAAATATAGGATTCTAGATTTAGGACAATAGTAGTTGCAATCTTATTGGATGATTGGGAAGATGAAATGAAATCAGTCATGCTTCATGGATGTTAGGATTTTCTTCCCCTCTCCTTCTTGGTTTTGTTTAAAACATTTGCTTTTCATGACCTTCATCCTAAGCCCAGAAGAGGATATTTGTGAGCTTTTGCCACCCAGTACCCTTGGACCCTTTTACTGGGAAAGCTATGCCCAGAATTTCCCCCCTCCTACTCTCAGCCCATCCCTGAACCTAAGCAGGGTTAATCCTACCTCCCGATTCCAGGATGATCCCTGATTGGATCAAGCCAACCACCATATTCCCCATCTCTGGCCATCCAGACTGGTTCGGGGTTGAGTGTGTAACCAAGGGGAATCAGCTAGGACCTTTGATCAACTATTGGGAAGAAAAGGTCTTTCTTCTCTGCTGGACTCCAGTCTGGATGGAAATCATCTGGCCACCAAGAAGGGGGATCTGAACATGGCCTCACATGAGGGAGAGATTTTTTAAAATATGGAGGAGGCACTGATGGGATTCATCATTTGAGCCCCTGCAACAAAGCCCCGCCATCCATCCCTGAGCTTTTCAGTGGCATAAAACCATTAACTCCCTTCTGAGTTCAAGCTGGGCTGAGCTGAGTTTCCTATTACATAAAATAAAAGAACCTAGCTGTCTCCCCTCTAGCACCTATGTCTCCAAGCTGAGACCAGCACAAAACTTTGCTGTCTCAGCCTCTTCTCTCTAGGTGTGAGGTTCATCTCTCCCCGCCCATTCTCCCCCATTTTCTCCTTTCCCACAGAGAAGCCTGCCAAAACTACCCAGTAATGGCACCTCCAAGGATGAGGACACATTAGCCCTAGACTCTAATGAACCGAGCAGTCCTGTCACCACCAGACCCGGCATCACACAGTGACCTGGAGGGCTGCCGAGTCAGCACTGTGGGTTCCTGGTTTTTACTTGCCTCCTGGAAGAAGGCAGCTTGTGCTGGGAAGCCACTAGGTAGATTTTAAGAGAATTGGGTGGGGTGGGGAGTTGGTACAGCAGGCATCATACAGAACCCTGTAGAGTCAAGGCCTGATCAGGGGAGGGGTTTTAGAAGTGACTTTGTTCTGTAGATGTGCAGATTAAGTCCAGAGAGGGCAAGTGACTTGCCCCAGGTCACACAGTTGTTTAGAGAGAGAGTTGGGCTCAGAACCCAGATCTCCCAATTGAGTCCAGTTGTTCCTTTAACTCTGCTGTCTTATCCTCCAAAGACAGATCTATCTATGTGCTCCCCAAGAACCCCCATGGGTTCTCCTTCCCTTCTTTATGATGCTCAATAGAGTCAGTCCTAAGCAGCCCCTCCCATAGCATCCTTCCTGTCTCCCAAAGTCCACACCACACTGAACATCTCCAGTTACCAGCAAGTCTGCTCAGTTCTTTCATCAGCGAGTCCTACAATAGCGAATGCAGATACCGAAGGGAATTGCAGCAGCTGCTGCACTCTCATTCCCAGGATCTGACCTGGGCTCTGAGCTCAGGCTCTGTCCCTTTTCTGCCATCTTAGGGATGCTCCCTTCATCCCTAGTCAGGATCCACCCTCCTCACCTGCCCTCAGCCCCCATGGTGGGTAGAGCTCAGCCTACCTGAAGCCACACAGTGGTCTGTCTGCTTTGTTGCTGGAACACCTGGCCTCACCCTCTGATCATCACTCACTTGCCCCTGCCTCTATAAATGCTGAGTGTTCCTTCCCATCAGCGGTGGCGGGGGTTGCCCCACAACTATCTTGTCTGTTTGGGCAGGAAGGTCCCTTGCCCACATCTCTGAGTCTCACCTCTGGGCCATCTCAATGTCGACCCACTCTCCTGCTGCCCAGGGGTGCCCGGGGCCTCCTCAGATGGTAAGTAGTGGGATAGGTGAGGGCTGGAAGCCAGGGTACCACATCACACCTCACCCCAGTCAACAGTCATCTGTGCACCCAACTCAAGTCACCGACACTGACAGATTTGAACACCTGCTGCCAGGAACCATACTGAGAGCTGCCCATAGGCCCACCCCTGTGGCCCTCACAACCACCCTGTCAGGAGGATTCATCTGCTCTGCCTCCCAGGTGGGGAAACTGAGGCCTTGAGAGGTGAAGCCACTGCCCCAAGGTCACCCACATGCCCCTAAGGAACCTGAAGGGTCAGAGGAGAAGGGAACACACATACCTCCCTCCTTCCCACTACCCCTGTCTGCAGAGACATGGTTTCCAGTAACCTCCAGGGACAGCCTCCTGGAATCTCCCCTTCAAATCCTTCCTGACCAATGTTTACCTGAAATCATCCCACTGATCCCACCAAGCAAATGTCTGAAATTGTCTCCTGGAACAGGAGGGCATGATTATCTGGCTGGCAGACACTGGGTGAAACCCCAGCCCTGCTCCCAAGAGGGACTTGTTCAAGCGACAGTCACTGGGGCATTGTGTCTGCAGAGAAGTCTGTTCCACTTTGAACTTTGTGGCAATTACAAAATGGCTTGTTATCCAAAATGATTTGTGGAGGTGGAAAGGTTTCAGATGAAGAACTCAGTGGTGGGACTGCTGGACCCAGGCAGAAATGCAAGGCCATCAGTTAGCCATTCAGGTAAAACA
The DNA here is from genome assembly GCF_029281585.2 of Gorilla gorilla gorilla. Taxonomy (NCBI): domain Eukaryota; kingdom Metazoa; phylum Chordata; class Mammalia; order Primates; family Hominidae; genus Gorilla; species Gorilla gorilla. Next base: position 210,352,110 of record NC_073224.2, read on the forward strand.
CAATGACCGTCATGAAATTTTAATTAAACTCTTACTTGTATGAATAATGAAGCGTGGATTCTTCAGTGCTGACTTCCTCAGGCTTTCTCTGAAAGGAAAGCTCTGCTTCAGGTACATGGCTCTGTGAGAATCTGCAAATGTCCCCTCTACTGAGGAGCCAAAGATGGATCTTCACCGCTGTAGGCCCAGAAAGCTGCTCCTATGAACTCTCCTCCATGGAGGTCAGTTTCTCCCCATTTCCTGCCTGGATTGGCCCCGCAGGAAGTGGCAGGTGAAAGGAGTGGATGGGAAGAAGAGAAAAAAAGGCAAGGGGGCTGGGCAGTGGGTGTTGGAGGTTGGAGTCCAGCTGACCCTCGGATGTAAGTCATGATGCCGCAGCTTTTTTACTGTAGGATCTTGAACGTCTTTGAGCTTCACTTTCCTTATCTAAAGAATACAAACTACAATTCTCATCTTTTTTAGAAATGTTGATTGTTTTCTCCTGTTTATTTTCTCCATTCCTCCCTGCTCAGCCTACAACCCTGCTAAGTTGCTCCTCACCCACCTACCAACCCTTAGCTTATACAGTATTGAGGACACCTGACCCACACTGGCCACATTATCCAATTTTCTCTCCAGAGAATCTCCATTCGGAACATAGAGACAGTCACGAAGCTGTGGGGGCCAGCTGGAAGAGCACGTGGCTGTGGATTAGAGGCAATCATCTTGGTGAGGCCATGCTGGATCAGAAGTGAGCAGAGAAGCCAGTCTACAGTGAGGGGGAAGAAGACCAAAAGGAAATAGATGTGGATTATCCACAGATCCAGTATGGGAGACACAGGAAGACCCAGAGAGAAATGGGAAGGGTCACTGTTGGGTGACTCCTAGACCCCAGGACACCTGGCTGAACTTTCTATATTTGGGATCTGAGGGGGCCCCTGCATCCTTCTGCAAAGCCCTTTTTCTGCTTTGCAGATTTTTGTGGGTCTGTGAACCAGTTAAGTTTCTTCTCTGTTGCACATGTCAGAAAACTCAGCCCAAACTGGTTTAAGCCAAAGGAACTCCATTGATTCATGTAATGGAAACTTTCTGAAAAAGTTGATTCCAGAAATGGCTTGAAGGGGCCTCTTGGTGATGTTGCCAAGACCTAGCTTTTCTCCATTTCTCCTTCACACATTGTCTTCATTCTTAGGCTGCATCTAAGGTGATGGCAACAGCTGTGGACCATGAACTTCCAGGTGGTGAAGAGCAAGAGTGTCTTCTGCAGGAGGCCTGAAAAATGTCCATTGGATCTCGGTGGTTCCCTGGATCATTGCCCTCTCTGAGCTGATGACTGTGCTAGAAAGATACATTGCACAGGTTAGTTTAAGCGTTAGTCCCACAGCCCACTGCTGAGCTACAGGTGCAGCCTCATAGACAGAGTAGGGAAAGGAGTGACCCACAAGCAAAAGTCAGTGCAGCTGCTGTAGTGAGAGGAATGCAAGCAAGCAACCTCACCTCTGGATTGCCAAAGATGAGAGCTCAAGGGGGACAGTGAGAGTGAGATGAAGTCCCTAATGAAATGCGTCTGTACAGTACCCATGCTGATTTCTCTTCCTTGCTCCTAAGTTGGTAGCTTTTCTGTAAAGCTCCTTGAGGCTGGGAGTCCAGCCCCTTCTCTTCACCATCCATTACCTGGGCCTTTTTGTGGCCCACACCTTGCGTGTGACCTTACCATGGTCTGGACTGCCCTTCTCATACCTTGTCTGCTCAGGGTTTGAAATGGAGAACAGGCTGCCAAGGCTTAGAATAGGGGAGAAGCGGGCAGTGGGGGTGGGGAGGGGTGATTTTAAAGGCGCAATAGGAGGGTATATTGATGATGTAACTATTCTGAATCTTGACTGTCGTGGAAGATAAACAAACCAACACAGGTGTTAAATTGTATAGCGCTAAATACACACACACACACACACAATACAAGTAAAAACTAGAAATCTGAGTAAGATGGGTGGGTTGTACCAAGGTCAGTATCCTGGTTGTAATTTGTCCTATAGTTTTACAAGATGTTACCATGGGCGGAAACTGGGTCAAGGGTACACAAAATCTCTCTGTTTTCCTCCTTTTCTTTTTTTAAATTAAACTTTTAAATTCTCCCACAGGGATGAGGAGCACTTCCTGAGCTGGGTGCTTCCTTGCTGGTGTCATGGGTGGAGATTTCATTAAATCCAGTGGGGAGGAAGAAGCCTACTTGGGCCACCTTCTGTTGGGAGCAGTAGAGAAACTCTGGGCCTGGGTCTCCTGGGTGGGTGAGGGGGTCTGAGATGCCCGCTACTATATTGTTCCTCCAGTCCTGGGGTCCTTAACCAGTCGCATTCCTCTTTTCTGAGTGCTCCTCTGGGAGTCTCTTGTGTTACCTCCAGAGCTGATCGTTATACTTAGTGGGGAAGAGCAGGGAATGACCTCTGTGTCTCTAGTACAACTTCATAGAACTCTACAATTATCTCAGAATAAAAGTATTAATTTAAATAATGAAATAAATATATGCCAGGAGAGAAAAACCATAAATAACACTAAACACCACCAATCTCACTGGGTCACTGTGGAAAGTGCATTAACATATGCAAAGACCTTAGCCTGCCTAACACTCAGGAGGTACACGATGGATATGCATTGCTTCTCCAATAATTTAGGAGTGTTGTGTTCCCAAAGATCTTTGCAATTCAGGATATATCTTTTCATGAAACTCTGCTGTAGACTGGGGTTAGTCAGTCAAAAAGCTCTGATGGCTTGTACTGCTAATAACCACGAATAACAATCTTTCTTTCAGAAAATGTAGTCCAGACTCCAGGCGCAAGCATCCTCCCTTCCCTGTGCCACTGTCGAGAAAGGGGAGTAAACTATTTTAGTAGGCACAGCAAAGAGAGCAAAGCAGAGTGGGACTGGGCTCTGTGGACTGGCAGCTGGGGTCAGGCCAGGGTCTATGGAGAGAAGGAGCACAGATGCACCCTGGGTTGGCACCTGTGAGAAAGCCTGGGAGCCCACCCCCTGTTGGCCAGGGGTGTGTGTGTGTGTGTGTGTGTGTGTGTGTGTGTGTGTGTGTGTGTGTGAGAGAGAGAGAGAGAGAGTGTAGTGAGAGTGCTGCACCACATCAGTAATCGTCATGACCACTCACTAAGGAAGGAACTGGTAGTAACCCATTTCTCAGCTGAGGGAGCTGAGACCTTGAGAAGTTGAGGAACTTTCCTGAGCTCACAGCTTGGGTCTAAATCCCAGGCCAGTGACTGCCTCCAGTCCCTGCCCCAACCACTGCACTCACTGCCACGTGCTCCTGGTGTCCATTTGTGCCGCTTGGAGGGCTCATCCCCACAATCACCCTGGGAGGAAGGGGCTGATGGAAGCACCATCCCCACCTACAGATGAGGAAAGGGCCCAGAGAGGGGAGGCAACTTGTCCACAGTCACACAGCAGGGAAGTGGTGGAGCCAGGACTGGAAGCCCTGTGGGCCTGACTCCTCCTCCAGGGCGCCCTCCCCTGCCCCCCACCACCCTCCCTTCAACACCTCTCAATGGAAAGCACAGACTGGGGCCCCCTTCTCCCTGTAGTGAAGGAAGCTTTTGGACTCACGGAGGCCTCTGTACCTCAGCATCTCCTGCACTGGTAGCCAAGCCCCTCATCCTTTGTCGACATCGTACCCCCATCCCTGTCCCCCTCAGAGGCCCCCAGGGCTGTTACTTCCTTAATGTGCCTGCTTTAATTATTATCTTCAAGAAGAGACTCAATCCAGGAGATAAACACAAAAGACCCGCTGCTGATAAATGAAGGTGTCCTGCCTCCCTGGATGCAAATTGAGAGCCTGCTGCAACCCCTGCAGTAACACGCCTTAGCCTCCGTCAGGGCTGAACAGCCTCCCTAACATGGCGCATCTCCCTGTCCTGCAGGTGCTGGGATCAGCATAGTGGCAGGCAGAGGAGTGTGACACCAGCGTTGCACAGAGAAGAGAGGTAAATCCAGTGCCCTGAAGAGTGCCACACAGAAAGCTAACAGCCAAGAATGGAGTGGATCAGGGACAGAGGGATCAGCAGACAGCCAATAGCAGCTCCAGAGTGCAGGAGAGAGGCGGCACCATGGCCTCCTTTAGCTAGGAGACCCAACCACACCCAGCCTGGCCTGGGTACTGCCAGTCCCAGAGGACACCATGGGACACAATGGGGTGCTCAGGCATCTCTCAGGACCTCTGCCCCTAGCCAGGCACTGCTCCCCACATGCATCCCTCTGCCTTGACTGAGGGACTCAGCCTTCCTGGGCCTGGGTCTCAGCTTCCCCTTGGGTTCCACTGTGGAGCAACCCTCCAGGCCCAGTGCCATGGCCTGCCCTGGATGAAAACTGTTCTCTGACCCTGGCCCTGCAAGATGCACCCCTAAGACCAGCCCCAGATCTGCACCCAACTAGACCTGCCCCCTTCTCCTCCCTCTTCCCCCTTCCCACACACCCTGGAAAGAAGAGTTCAGCAGTGAGGAGAGATCACTTCACATAAAGGCTCTCTCTGTAGCATCACCTGGGGCAGACAGTGGGGTATAACAGCCGCCCTTGTGGCAGTGGTGCCCGGGAAGCACTGTGCTCACTCACAGGTCTGCACTCTTCTCTGCCACTCACCGTCTGTGTCATTCAGGTGAGTTACTTAACCTTTCTGAGTCCCAGCTTTCTCATCTGGAAAGTGGGAAAAAATACCTCCTTTCCCTTTCTCAGTTTCCCCTCCATAAACTGCAAAAAAACCTAAAATTATATATATATAATTTTATATATGTATGTATAGACACACACACACACAGAGAGACAGAGAGAGAGAGACAAACACACACCAGTATGACCATTGGCTTGCTCCTGTCTGTGCACTCAGCTAGAATACGAGCTCCATGGGGCAGGGCCAAGCCTGTCTTGCACCCCACTGTATCCCAGCACCTCCAACATAGTGAGCCCTCAAGAAATGCTTGTGAAATAAATGCTGTGAAATAAAAGATGACCTCTCTCAGCCCCTGCTGCTCAATATGTGGGCTGCGCACCAGCAGCAGCAGCTCTCAGAGCCCACCCAACCCCCCTGCATCAGAGCTGGCCTTGCACGAGAGCCCAGGGCAAGTGTGTCCAGGTCCCAGGAGCCCTGGAGGCTCAGCCTCCCTTCCCCAGGTCCTCCTCCTCCACGCTGACTGGTTGGGCTGCCTCCCTGGGCCTCTGCCTTGCCCAGTACAGTTCCACCTCTTTTCCCTGAGGAAGGTTGGGACGATTCAGTGAGATCGTGGCTCCAATGCACCAGCTTCAGGAAGATGAGCCATAAACAGGGCTCCATCTCCATCTCTGTCTCTCTCTGATCCAGACCTAGGCCACTGCAGGAAGTCTATGAGCAGCTCGCTTCCTGCCACTGGCAGGCTCTGGAATTCACTGTACAGCCCAGGCTGGGAATGCAGCCGCCAGGGAGGAGCCCTGAGCCCAGGCTACACCTGAAACCAAACACCCTTCTCTGGACCCACTCCTCACCCCTCAACATACAGCTGCTGCCCACCTGGTTTTACTGCCTGGCACCGCAGCCCTTTCCAGAGCCCCTGTGGGTCACCCTGAGACCCCAGCCCGTTCCATGGGGGAGGTCTCTCTCCTCCTCACTACAAAGCTGGCCCATGTGACTCTATGTCACAGCTGCCACCTGCACTCACTGCTGGGCCCTCCCCTTCCACCCCAGCACCGCCTTGATGCTCAGATGCCAGCAGGTCTCAGGTCTCCCCACTGCGCTCCTGCCTGTCAAGCCGCCCACTGGGGTGTATGTCGAGGTCATCCAGCTCTGATGCTCCAGAATATGTGACATTAGTTTTCTACAGCTGTCCCCTCTGTCCTCAGCTGTGTTCCTAACCTTCATGCCACACCAGCCTTGCCTCTGCCCCTACCCCTCCACTGGGTTCCAACTCTCATCTGCCCACTTGATTCTCCACATGGACAGGGTTCAGTAAGCCCACACTGACCACAGAGCAAAGCTGATGGCGGGGTCACGGCACAGAAGCCCCACCTGAGCCCACTCTCCACCTGCAGGGTTGAGTTGGGCTGAGGGGGGCCATGGCTATGACAGACCCACATGACCTGGAAGCAGCGTGGGGACCCACTTGTCTCGGGCGGGGCTGTGTTGTGTTGGTCATGGGAGGGTCGAGTTTGCTGGTTCTAAGACCCGAGTGCCCCATGCACAACTTTGTTCTTAGAGACAGTAGCAGATCCCGTGGGTACCTTGCCCCTGTCCCCTGGGCACCAGCCCTTCCTGAATCTGCAGTCCCGGCTCAGAGCCAGGCACAGGCTGGCTCTCGGTAAACATTTGACAACTGGGCACTTAGATGAACTGAGCCCCCTCCTCAGGCCCCTTGTGTGGGGAATGGGTGAGCAGGGGCCTCGTCTCCCTTCTCTAATCGCTGGTGAAAATTGGGGCCTCTGCACCCCCTTTTGCCCAGGGTCTCTGGAGCTCATTTCTCCACATATGGCCCAGGATGGGGAAGCAGAGGAGGGGGAGTAATTAAAGGAGAGTGTGGGACCCCTCTCCACCTCCCTTCGCCAGGCAAAGCCATCACGCCCCCACCCCCAGCAGTGGGAGAATGACCCAGAGAACAGCAGAGCTGGGGTAAGGATAGGAGCAGCAAATGCCACATCACACAGCAGAGAAAATGATCCAGAACGTAACAGCCCCCTGGAGAACGCAAGTGCAGGCACTTGTTGCAAGGCAGGAGTGCAGAGGCACACAACACATGGCCACTTGCCCTCCGGGTCTTCTGTGAGACAGCCCTCCATTTCCCTTGCAGCACCTGTTTCAAGTGCATTGTTTTTCTTTGTTTGATAAAGTGTAACTCATTTAAGGCTTTGTGATGGTTATTTCACATCTCCAAAGCATACTTTTCACGGAAAGATCAATTCCAAGAAAACACTTAAAGTCTGTGGAAGTTAGATCCATTAACAAGTGCTAAGTGGCCAATCACTCACAGAGGGGGCCTTTGAGTAAGCCCAAGAAATGATCAAACTGACTGGGCACTCTGCCGGGAGCCCTGGAGTGACGTTTACAACATACAGGTTATGAGCTTTTTCTTTTTCTCTGCCTAAAATTAAAGTTCATTTTCTGAGACCAGGGAAGATCATCAAGAGGGCAGCTAGCCAGCCCTGTGCAATGGATGGAGGAGGAGCCCCCAGATCACTCCTGGAAAGGGGTCTCTGCTCCTCAGAAAGACTGAATCTGTGCATCCAGGAGCCCATGGAAGGGTGAGTCAGTCATCCTCATACGCGTGTGGGCAGCGCGAGCAGGAAACCCAGAATGCCACCTCAATGCTACAGCTCACTGTGCAAAGAAGGCCAGGAGGGAAATTGTGACTCAACAGAGATCATCTCTGGAGGAAGGGACTGGGGGAGAGCAAGGAGAGGGAGGGACACACCACTAATCATCTGAGATAAATGATGGAGTTGATGTCGTTTAGGCCTCCTAATAATCCAGTCGGTTAAATGGTACTATGACCCCACTTTACAGATGAAGAAACTGAGACTCAGAGAGGGGAAGTCCTTTGCACTGAACCACCCAAGTTGCAATTCAAATCCAGATCTGTCTGATGCCAAAGCCTTAGCACTTCACCACTATGCCTGTCTCACCTCCTGGTTGTATACCCCTAAGGATGGGAAGCTCACTACCTCTCAAGACATCTCAGGACAGCTTTGACTTGGAAAGTCCTTCCTTCAGGCCACATTGAGGGCATCTACTTCGTATTCCACATGGCAGCACATGTATTTGAAGATAATTCTCATCCTTCCAGGGATTTTCTGTCCCCAGGTTCTACAATCCCACTCCTTTGGCATTCCTCATTAAACAGCCCCTCCAACCAAGCTTCTCTCTCTCTTTTGAGCTCTCTGATGCAACTTCCCAGGGAAGGTCTGCCCAGGGCAGGGCCCAACTGAGCCCTCTCTCTGTCCCAAGGATCCAGCAGGGCCCTGGCTCAAGTTTCCCTCTTTTGTTTTTTGTTTTGTTTTGTTTTGCTTTGCTTTTGTTTCTGTTTTTTTGCTGACCCTTCCTGAATGAGGAGCCATCTGCCCAGACATGGGGTTGGTCATGGACGATTGGGTAAATTCTCCTTTATTCCCCAACCTGTTCACCTGATTCCTGTCAGAAATGTTCCGCCTGAACTGTAGCAGGAGATCTGAATAAGAATTTTTTAACCACTTTATTAAGATACAACTGACATGAAATAAACTCCATGTATTTAAAATGTACAATTGGCCATGTTTTGATGTAAATATCCATCCTTGAAACCATCACCACATCGAGATAAAGACAAACACACACATATATTTACTGCAGCACTATTTACAATAGCAAAGACTTGGAACCAACCCAAATGTCCATCAATGATAGACTGGATTAAGAAAATGTGGCACATATACACCATGGAATACTATGCAGCCATAAAAAAGGATGTGTTCATGTCCTTTGCAGGGACATGGTTGAAGCTGGAAACCATCATTCTCAGCAAACAATCACAAGATCAGAAAACCAAACACTGCATGTTCTCACTCATAAGTGGGAGTTGAACAATGAGAACACATGGACACAGAGAGGGGAACATCACACACCAGGGCCTGTCAGGGTGGCGGATAGGGGAGGCGTAGCATTAGGAGAAATACCTAATGTAGGTGACGGATTGACGGGTGCAGCAAACCACCAGGGCACGTGTATACCTATATAACAAAATTGCACGTTCTGCACATGTAACCCAGAACTTAAAGCATAATAAAAAAAAAAAATTGTCAAACTGTCTTCTAAAGTTGTTGGACCATTTTACCCTCCCACCAGCAGTTCATGAGAGTACCAGTTCCTCCACATCCTGGACAGAACTTGGTATGATCTTTTTAATTTTAGCCATTCTGATAACTCAGATGTGTAGTGGTATCTCATTGTGGTTCTTAATGTATGTTTTCCTAATGACTAAAGATGTCCAACATCTTCATGTTGGACATCTTTACGTTCACATGTCTTCTTGATATGTGAATCCTTTGCCCGTTTTTTATTGGTGGCTTGTTTTGGGAGTTATTTACATGCCCTAGATGTAAATATTTTATCAGATATATGCTTTGAGAATATTCTCCCAACCTATGGCTTGTATTTTAATTGTCTTAGCAGTGTCTTTCAAAAAACATTTTTAATTTTTATAAAACCCAATTTATCAATGTCTTATGAGTCATGCTTTTGGTGTTATATTTGAGAAATCCTTGACTAATCCAAGGTAACAAAGATTTTCTCCTCTGTTTTCTTCTTAAGTTTTATAATTTTAGGATTTATTTTTAAGTCTATGATCCACTTTAAATTTTTATATTGTGTAAGGTATGAATGAATGCTCTCCTTTTTTGCATATGAACATCCAATTGTGCCAGCATCATTTGTCGGAAAAGCTCTCCGCAAATGGCCTTTGCGCTTTTGTCAGAAATCAGTTGTTCTTATATGAGTGGCCGTATTTCTGAACACTCTATTCTGTTCCACATAAATCTTTTCGTTCACATTTATGCCGACACCGCCTTGTTTTGATGATGCCAACTATATTCTTTTCTCTTTTTCAAAGTTTTTTATTTTGCTATTCTAGGTCTTCTGCATTTCCATATGAAATTTTATGAGTTTGTAAATTTCACCTGGTAAATCAAAAGCCTCTTGTACTTTTGGTTGGGATTGACTTGAATCTAGTTATCAATCTGGGGAGAATTGACCATTTTATCAATATTAAATCATGTGGCCCATGGATAATATTTATTTCTCCATTCATTTGGATCTTCTTTATCTCAGTAATGTTTTTCATTCAGAGTGTATGGGTCTTGCACATCTTTTTCAGATTTATCTCTAAGTATTTTACATTTTGTGATGCTGTTTTAAATGGTAACTTTTGTTTCAATCACTGATTGTTCTGCTATTGGTATTTGGAAATACAACTGATTTTTCTATATAGGTCCTACATCCTGAAACTTTGCTAAACTCACTTAGCTCTATCATGTTGTCTTTAACTAAAAGGTTTTATTTATTCCTTTCCAACATGGATGCATTTAATTTCTTTTTCATCCCGTATTTCACTGTTTGGAACTTTAAGTAAAATGTTTAGTAGAAGTGGAAGAGCAGATGTGCTTGTCTTGTTCCTGATTTTAGGGGAAGAATATTCAGTCTTTCTCCATTAAGTACAATGTTTGCTGTTGGTTTTTCATAGGTGCCTCTTCTCAGTTGGCAGAATTTCCCTTCTATTTCTACCTTCCTGACAGTTTTTTATCAAGAATATAAATAGTGAATAATGGGATGTTAAAAAGTGAAAGATTGATTGGAAAACAGCCACTATGCTTCTCAATTTGTATCTCTATCCAGTCCTTTGAAATGTGACTTTGCTGTTCTTGCTATCAAGCGGTGAGGTCTATTTCCCCAACTCTTGAATCTGGGGTGGCCCTGTGATTTGCTTTTACCCATAAAATATGGCAAAAGTGATGTGCCAGTTTTCGGCTGTTTTAAAATGTACCCAGGATTCGTTTTAATCAGGTATTTACAAGACACACAGATATCGAAATGATTGTCATGAAGGAAAATGTTTATTCTCACAGATTCCTGGAAACAAGAGGCATAGCATTCCATGCAGGGAAGCAGCAGGGTAAGTCAGGAGGCAGGGGGAGAAGAGGAAATCGAATGCCCAGAGCATTCACTGGGGCTCTCGTGGGCAGGAATGGGCAAGGCAGGGTAGGTTGCTGAGTAAGCTTACAATTGGGTGGTTGGATAACTTGAGTGAGCTTTGCCCCATAAGGGTGGTCCCTAGATGTCCACTACCTGGACCTGGGGTGATTTAGGGCAGGGCAGGAAGAATATTGGCTTGGTGTGGGAGAGTTAGATAAAGGAGGTGGCTGGGGACGTGGGCTCTGGATCGGTTGGTTTGAATATCAAAGATGTGCTCTCAGGAGAGTCCTTTGCTATCTCTGGAGAATAACTAGCCCTGGTAGGGGCAATGTCTCCAGGATCAAGGCCCCAAATGCCAGAGCATCAATAATACAGAACTGAGAATGTACAGTCAAGATATCCACCTATGCCTCAAAACACCTTGTGTGCTTTCATCCTCTCTTTTGAACATGAAGATGTGTCTGGGCTGGCTTGCACTCAGATAAGACCACATGAAACAGAAATGAGTCAACTCCCCTGAGACCATGCCAAGCCAGCCATCTCCCAGCCAATCCACAGGCTGATTGCAGATGCAGAAGTATATCCATCCAAGATCAACCAAACCCACCCTAGGTCAGCAGAAGCACCCAGCTTGCATACACACTCCTAAGTTCAATAAATGCTTGTTATTTTAAGCAATAAGTTTGTGGTGGTTTGTTATGCAGCAGGAGCTGGCTGATACACCATAACTCTCTCACCACAAAGCTGTTTGGCTCAACTGCCTTGTGGTATTTCGTCAAGTGTCTTGACTCTTCTCACTCCTCTCTTTATCACCATCTTTGTTCCTAAAATTCCACAGTGTTTCTCCCATGCCTAGAGAAATTTTAACGGAGTTGCTAGAACCCATTTCCTGCTTTCAGTGCCCCCTTTCTTCAACCACTCAACAAATGTTTAAAGTGTGCCATTACATGTGTCAGGCATGGAGGAAAAGACAGTAAGTAAAATAGACATAGGACTGCCACCAAAGAACTTCCAGGAGATGGGAGAATTGAATAAGTAACTGCAGCAGAATTCCATGTAGCATTTTACCCAGAATTTGTGTCATTCTCCATGCAAAGTGCTCCAACCTGCAATGAAATTGCAGCCTCCATGCTCAGCCAGAATGCTTAGCGCCCACCTTATGAAAGAGCAGGTGCTCACAGTGAGGGGAAGCCACACTCAGAAATGAGCAGCTGGGCTAGAAACACCAGCTCCGAATTGCAGTAGTCACCGCGGGGCTGTGCCCAGCTCTTCCAGCTTCTACTGACAGAGGGTGGCAGGGCCTGCCTGTCTGCACGCAAGGCTGGAAAGAGGTCATGGGTCTTCATGCCTCCCACCCACGAGACACATTCTGCCTGAAAGCCACATCAGGGAGAGGGGCCAGCAGCAATTTTCCAGATGCTTGTCATTTTCAGGGAAAACAAATGCCTTCCAGCAAGGCCTGAGTTCTGGCCCTTTACACAGAGTCCTCAGTGTCTGTCCCTGGGAGGAGGCTGGTTTGTCCCCAATACCTCCTCCACACCATATCCAGATTTTCTCTGTGCCATTCCCAGTGGCTCTGGCCCCATCCTATGACTCTCTCCAGTGCCCCAGGGTCATTTTCCCCACTGGGATATGAAATCCATGCTGTGATCATCTCTATGCCCTATGGTACCTGAAACAGGTTGAGTCCTCAATGAATGTGAGTGGACTGTGGGATCTGGGACTGCCCTAGCTGCTGGGCTAGACCTCAGGAAGGGGGTCCACTCCTTCATGTTCCACCTGGCCCCATTCAGCCTCTCCCCAGAGACCATCCTGGGGCTGGCTCTGCCAGGATGCAACACAGAGTAGGAGGGACCAGCGCGTCCTGAGCGCCTGCTGCATGTGGAGAACTGTGCCTTCGTCGGCTCATTTGATCCTCACAGCAAGCCTGTGGGGTGGCGAGACTCAGCCCATTTTGTTGATGAAAAAATGGAAACTAGAGCAGTGACTGCCCAGGGCTCATGACCAGGGCTTCCTGAGCCATATGTAAGTTAGGGTCCTCCTTGTTCCTCAGCCCTGTGGGGTCTACACCCTGGCTCCTGCGTGGTGGTGGAGACAGCCCCTCCCCACGCAGCCCGCATAAAGATGCTCCAGAGTCCTGGAGGAGGGGTTGGAAGACAGAGCACCAGGAAGCAGGCAGCGGGGACTTGCTGGGGAACATGCACCAGGGTTCGGCCAGCCTGGGCCTGTCTCTCTCCCACCCACAAGCTGGGTGACCCTGGACAAGTCACTTAACTCCTCTGAGCCTCAGTTTCCTCATCCACAACCCCAGGCCATAAACCCCTCTCTGCCTGGGTTTCTGCGAGGGTAGCTGAGCTCGATGCTTGTGGAAGTGCTCAGTGCAGAGCTCGGCCTGCTGGAGAGGGGCTGGAACTGAGCTTCCTGCACTAGGTGGAGAAAGCCTGGAACCAGAACCCGGGGTTCTGATGCCCAACTCGGCCTTCCTGCCCTCCCTCCTGTTTCAGAGGCTGCACTCAGCTTCCTCCCAACCCCCTTGGACCCAACAGTGAGGCACACAGGGCTCCTCCTTTGGTCACACGCCCTTTGCAGACATTCAAAGATGCCAGAATTAATCAGGGCACGGCTCACAGGGCTGACCATGACCACAGCTCCAGCAACAGCCCCTTTTCCGTCTGCCTCCCTCCTCTGATGATCCCACACCCTGCAGTAGCTGAGCCAATCTGTGGGAGTCTCCCGACGCCGGGTGGGGCCCCTCTGAGGACTGCGGCGCATTCCCTATAATGACGTTCATTAGTCTGTCTGACATCAGTACCGTTCTCAGGTTAATATGTTTAACTTAATGAGGCATTTCTTTCCTGTTAGAAAACTCCTGAAGAAGCATGTTTGCTCCTGATGAGCTCAGCTGATGAACAGATTAATACCAGGCTTGAGAAGCTGACCAAGAAAACGAATCTAACCAGCTTATGTTTCTTCTTCAGGTATGGGCTGAGCTTGAATTAATTTGAGTTAATTGTCATTTCTTAGAGGAAGGAACAGGAAGAAGATCCCTACCTGGCTCTGGGACATGTCCTCCAAGTGCCTGTTTTTCTCCCCGACACCTCCAGCCCCAGCTGCAGCTCCAAGCACATGAAAAGACCAAGGGCCAGCAGATGATGAGGGGAGAAAAGAGAGCCTGAAACCAAGCAACAGGAAAGTGAGAGTATGGACAGGAAGCTCTCACATGATAACAGTGACAGCAACTGCAGTGACAGGGCAGGGGGCCCGTCTTGGTCATTTGTGGGGTTCACCATTGTCATCCCAGCACCCAGCACCCAATGGGGACTCATAGATATTCATTAACATAAATGAAAAAGATACTCAACAATGATGACTGTTACTGTTAATCAAGGAGTCACAAAATCTCAAGAGAAAGAAGATGCTCAATGTCCCAGACACATCTGATGGATGAACTAGATCAGTGACTCCTGGCCCAAGGGCCACAGATGACCCAAAGGCTAATTTTCTTTGGTGCCTTGCCAGTGGATTTTCCCAGGTCTCTCTCTCCATGGGCATTTAGAGCCACTGCCATCCATGAGCGATGCCAGCCAGCACCCACTACCCTCCCTCCCAGGAACAGGCTTCCAGGTCATGCTGATTCAATGCCTTCCCCTGTCCAAACCAGAAGCAGAAGGAGGCCCAGCACCCTTTGTGTACCCACCCTGCTTGCTCAATGACCAAAATTCACTCCACACAAGTCCAGCCCTGTTTCCACTGTGTTCAGAGTTGTTGGAAGAAGTCGGGGAGCTTGCTGTGGAATGACGGGGTTGTTTACAGGCAGACACAGTTGATTGCAAACCTCACTTCTGCTTTGGTGACTGAACAGCAATGATGCTCCATTAACTGAGCTGCACTGTGTGCTGGCCGCTGTGCACACATCATTCCACTGACCCTTCACAACAGCTCTGGGAGTAATCCCCATTGTAAGCTCCCTTTTAAAGATGAGGAAATTGAGGCTAAAATGAGCCTGTGCAAGGCTCCTGTTTGCACCAAAGCCAGTGATCCTGACAGGAGGGGGTCACCTGTCAAAGGCCCTCTGTGCCACCTCTAGTTTCAGCCTCATCCTACCTCAACTACCTCTAGATCTCTGCTGCTCCAGTTGGTGGTATCCCAGGCACAGCACCTCTTTGAACCATGAGCCAATCTTCCTAAACATCAATATCACTCAATGATTTGGTAGGAGGGTTTTTTTTTAATCCAAGCAAATATTATGGAACGGAATAAGAATTAACATGACTTTTTTCTAAGATAAATGATCGGTCCTTATTTTCTAAGATAAATGATCGGTCCTTAAAATGTTCTGTGCTGTGCTAGCTTTTTTCTGCCCATGCCCTCAGATGCCCAGAGAGCATTCACTACCTCCTTCCCTAGGCGGGCTTTGTAGGAAATGTTGCAGGAGCATTGCCCTTAAACCTAACCAGAATTGCTGGGCATGGTGGCTCACGCCTGTAATCCCAGCACTTTGGGAGGCCGAGGCAGGTGGATCACGAGGTCAGGAGATCGAGACCATCCTGGCTAACACAGTGAAACCCCATCTCTACTAAAAATACTAGAAAACCAGTTAGTTGAAGCTATTGATAAATACAAAAAATTAGCCGGGCACGGTGGCAGGTGCCTGTAGTCCCAGCTACTCTGGAGGCTGAGGCAGGAGAATGACGTGAACCTGGGAGGCGGAGCTTGCAGTGAGCCGAGATCACGCCACTGCACTCCAGCCTGGGCAACACAGCAAGACACCATCTCAAAAAAAAAAAAAAAAAACCTAACCAGATTCTTAAATATCACCCAAGCCTAACTCTAACCTCTAGAGGTCAACCTGATCATAAGAGGTGTGAGCCATGAGAACATCTAGGGAGGACATCCTAGACAGCAGAGTGACAGGTGCTAGGGAGGTGAGGCCAGAAAGGTCACAGGGTCTTGGGGACCAGTGAAGGACTCTGGCTTTAACCTGGAGAAGATGGGAGCCATGGAGGGTGTGAGCAAGGAAGGAAGTGGTTGCATGGGCATTCTAAAAGGCTCCCTCCTGCTGCTCAGTAGAGAGGAGACCACAGCGGGTGAGAGTGGAATCAGGCAGATGGTTGGGCAGCCCCTGCAACCATCCAGGCAGTGGATAGATCAAATTAGGGCAGGAGCTAAGACAAACATGTATTTTCCAGGGTTGTGGTGAGGATTGTAGATAATGAATAATAGTTACACAAACAAAAAAGCATCTAGCACTGTGCCTGGCACACAATAGGCCTTGTAGAAATAACAGCTGCTATTATTATCAGTTAGTTGAAGGTATTGATAAATCTGAAGCCAAATCCTGAAGCTACCTGGCCTCGTTTCTCTGAGTTCAGTAGCTCCATCCAGACTCTCAGAGGGAATTGCAAAGAAAAACAAAAACAAACCTCAGGCTGCAAAGAGAAATTGCCAATGGTGCAGTGCAGGGGAGAGTCTTCCCAAGGTCTTCACAGCAGTGGAGAAAGGCTTGGTTAAGTGATAAAACACTCACATTTCACAGGTTCCGCATGTACCTGAGTGACAGCTATCTGGAGTTTTGTTTGTTTGTTTGTTTGTTTTTGAGACGGAATTTCTCTCTTGTTGCCCAGGCTGGAGTGCAATGTCGCAATCTCAACTCTCCACAACCTCCGCCTCCTGGATTCAAGCAACTCTTTTACCTCAGCCTCCCAAGTAGCTGGGATTACAGGCATGCACCTCCACACCAGGCTAATTTTTTATATTTTTAGTAGAGACGGGGTTTCTCCATGTTGGTCAGGTTGGTCTCGAATTCCCGACTTCAGGTGATCCACCCACCTCGGCCTCCCAAAGTGCTGGGATTACAGGCATGAGCCACCGTGCCTGGCCTATCTGGAGTATTTTTAAGAGGAAGGTAGCCTTTAAAGATGATTTGCTCTTGGTTTAAAAATTAAATAAATGTTGGGAGACATGCACGCACACACACACACACACACTTGAATTTTCCCAAATCAAACCCCTTCTTCTGTAATCAACTTTTTCAATGGGATTTTTAAACTAGATGTAATAGCAAACAATATCCACACAGGCAGCAGATCAAGCGCACCTTATTTGGAATGAAACTGACAGCCACTTTAGATCAGAAAACGTAGCTACCGTTGGGATCTAAAGAGAAGATACAGCTCCAGGACAAATTAGCCTCCAGCTTTTCAAAGACTGACTTCACACTTGTTGGGCTTTGCTCTTGTTGCAAGTATCAGCCAGGAAATTCCTAGACAAGGTTGGACATCTTCCTGGAGTGTAGAGAGTAGGCGCCACATCAAAGTGAGGATATTCATCCTTCTGGGGCTGGAGCTCCTGTGTGGAGCTAGGAGCTGAACTGCAGCTGGCTGGGTGATCTTGAGGCCATTACTTTCTCTCTTTGTGCCTCAGTTTCCCCAATGTGTAAAATAAGGGGCTAGCTGGTCTCTGATGATTCTTCTAATATAAAATTATAATAAGTGAAAGTAAAACTAGGATGAAAGAAGGCAAATGAGCACAGTGTGGGAAGGAGGAGGGAAGGATAATCCCGGAGGAAAATGCAAAGAACAACAGTGAGAGGAAACGTCATCTGAGGTGAGAACGCCATGACTGCCCCGGATGAATGAGGCCGCAGAGTTGCTTAGACACCATCACCTCCATCGTCTCAGTCCTCATAGTCCCAGGAGGTGAATTATCTCCATTTCACAAATGTGACAGCTGAGACTCTGAGAGCGGGCAGGACCTGCTCAAGGTCACACTGAGAGTCAGAGAAAGAAAACAGCACGAGAGGGGGTTTCTGCTGGCGACAGCCTCCAGGGAGGGTCCGGAGGTGAAGCCAGATCTACCAGCGCTAACTCCAGGGCCCTTTCCCCCAGTCTCTACATTTCCCACAGCCTGCTGGGCATCTCCTGGACACACTGCCAGTGCCACCAAGATTGGTGCTAGCATCTTCCATCACACAGCTGGGCGTGGAGCAACTGGAATTTGAGCCCAGGACCAATCAACTCTAAAGTTCTTGCACCTTCTGTCCCATGACATTATCCCTCCAGTAAATCACATGCCAAGGTCTAGCATTCTCTCCACATGAAGTTTTCTGTCCCTCTCTTCCTTTTAGACTCAACTGCCCACCTTTGAAGCATAGGAAGATAAGCCCAGGCTCTATCTCCACACTAGTCTATGAACGCCACAAGGGCAGGACCCATACTTGGTTTAACAAAGACCCCCAGTGCTCAGTAGAGCACCTGATCCGTGGACCCCCAGAAGGCCGGTCAGGATGCAAGGGGGACCCTTCCAGCAAGGAAGGCCGCAGTGTGGGGAAGGCAGCCAGGCAACACCAGGCCCAGATGATGCCACCCAGAGTGGCTTGAGAATGTGTCTCCAGGACCAGGCCTGGAAGGAGCCAACAGCAGGACCCAGGAGCAGCTCCAAAGACTCAGGGAAGGACAAAGACTGGGAGGGCGAACTGAGCAGCAGGGCCAGGGGACCTGAGGCAGCCCAAGGACCAGGTAAGGTCATGGGAGGGCAGGTTGCTCAGGGACAAGTCGGTGGACAAAGCCTCATACACTGCTGGTGGGAGTATAAATTGGAGGCACCACTTTGCACAACTGTTCAGCAGTCTCTCTTGATGCTGAACCTGGGTGTAATTGATGACTCAGAAATTCCACTCATAAGTATCTGCCCAGCAGAAATTCACCCATATGTTCACCAAAAAGCACTTGCAAGAACTTCACAGCAGCCCTGTTCCTAACAGCCCTAAACTGGAAAGTACTCAGATCTCATCTAGAGTTAGATGGGTAAACAAATAGCTGCATATTCATACAACATACAAACATCACACATCAATAAGAATCAACAGTGTCCAACTTAACACGCTGACCTGGATAAAACATACACATGATGTTGAACAAAGTGGAAATGAGACACATAGGAGCACCGGACAGTGTGAGTGCATTTGCATGAAGTTCTGGAACAGGCACAGATGATACGCAGGGTTAGAAGGCAGGGCGCTGCTCACCTGTCCTGACCCTGGAGGAAGAGTGACAAGCAGGGGTGTGAGGGGACTCCTGGAGTCCTGGTAACATTCTCTTTCTCGATCTGCACTGGTCCCGTATGTGTATTTAGTTTCAGAGGGTTCTTTAGCCATACGCTTACCATTTGTGTACTCTCTTCTGTGTAAGTCTCACATTTCATTAGGCTACACTAAAAGGTTTGCTTTAAAAAAAAAAAAAAAAGATAAGCCCCAGAGCCCTTTTTAGTGAAATGCCCAGAATTTGCCAATGGGCCTGGCTGCCCTCACACCTGACAGACACACCCAACACACTGTATATGATCAAATCATTCATTGTTGAATGATGAACGAATGAACAAATTGACAACTGCATGAAGCATTGAATAAATGAATGGACCGAGGAACCATGAATCCACGAATGAATGCAGTGACAAAATGAAAGAACAATCAATGGAAGCAGAAACAAATAAACCAAGGTGTGCATCAAGGAATACATTCACCCATGATGGCTGTATGAGTAAAATGAATGAAAGAAAAAATGAACAAATGAAAAATACCAAAGAGCCAAATGAATGGGTATAAAAAAACAATAAGCGAAAGAGTAATTGTGCAAATGCCTAACGCCTACGTGAACAAATGTTTCAATGTGTTCTTGCTGGACATGAGGCAGTGTCATTCGTGGAGCAGAAAACTCCCACTTTGGAGGAAAGTATCTCCACTCAGACATCTGGGACCCAGTTCTTAGCAAATCAGCATGTTTTCCTCCCACCGAAGGTTCCTAAAGTGACTTCAATTCAGATGTAATAAGAGTATGATTGAGCAAATATCACACTGAGTATGCTAGGCCCCTCCAATCCTTACCCCACCCCAGCAGCCACACTGAGCTTTCTTTTTTTTTGAGTATGCTGAGTATGCTCCCCAGGATTAACTCTGTGTTCTGTGGAAAGAGCTAAACGGAATTGACTGCGTTATTTTCCCAATTATGTTATAGATAATTACCTATTATGTAGCAAAACCCCAGGATGATTTTAATAATCACTATTTAAACAACACATTTTTACTGTCTCCTTACAAATTAACCTCCAGGAAGTGTAATTAATGTCAGTATGAGAAAGTTGGCAGCGTGGCCCAGGAGTGAGGATGGGTTGAGGCTGTGGCTGCGATGGTCCTGTGAGACCCCGAGGCCTAGTGATGCTGAGGCCAATGATCGGGTTGAGAACTCGGAAAACCTGGGTCCAGAAGATCAGACAAGTATTTCCCCATCTGAGCCTTGGTCACTTTCCCTGTTAAACGAGGATGATTCCCTAAATCCCCAAACTCACTAGGACATTAGGAGATCTGACTGCAGGCCTGGAACAGAGTCAGCGTTAGTCACACAGACACCCCCACCATGTCCCCACCGCGAGGGCACATCCTTCATTGTGGGGCGGCAACGGGGTCTTTTCTTGACGTGTGCCCCCTCCCCAAACTGAGGATAGGGACCGAGTCTCGCTTCTCGGTGCATCACAGCACCGGCATGGGGCCTGGCACGTAATAGGTGCTCAGTAGGCATTGGTTGAAAGAACAAATTAACCCTATCACATACTGTGTGTTTTGTAAACTGCCTTTATAAACACAATATGGTTTGAAAGACACATGGCCACTCACCAAATGCTCCTCCGTCTGTTCGTGGTTGTCCAGATCCTGCCTCACTCCCGGCCCATCCGTCCACCCAGTTTACTCCCTCGGTATCTGCCTCACTCAGCCCCTCTCCCACTTCTGTCTGATGCCTCTAGCAGCTGTGAGCCTAGAGAGGGGAGAAAAGCCGTTTGGACTGTGATAAAGTACCTATCGCCAGGCTCTGAATGAGGGGCCAGGAGCTCTGCTCTGAGGAAATAAGATGTGCCTGAGTGTCCACACTGACCCCAACAGGGGGCCAGCTTTGACAAGAGTTCAGCTTGCGGAGTGATCTCAGAGCCCAGCTCTTCCCCTCCAGGGACAACAGGGACCCAGTCCCACAGAGGCTGCCCGGAGAACACAGGTCCCTTGATCACAGACTTGATGCGTCCCTGCTGTCCATCCCGCAGGGTGAACGCCGTGCATCCAGCCTGCCTTTATGACCTGGGGGTTTCTGCCTGCTTCCAGAAGAGAGGGAGAGCTGGAGAAGCGCAGCCCCAGAGGGAGGCGGGACTCCCCTTCTCAAGTTTGCCACATTCTTCAAATTGTCCCTGATCATCGCAAATTGCTCTTAGAAGAAGAATTTCCAGAAAGGAAAGAGAAATAGAAGTGGCTCCTATGAAATAAGATCAAACTCCTTGTACGCAATTAAACACGGGCATTTAAAGCCCTTTTCACACTGTTAGATTCTTCTTTTAAGTGGTTGGCGGTTTCGGCTATTGGTTTCTCAGATGTCTGTCTGAGAGTCTAACCTGCATAGGCTAGGAAACAAATGCCCACCCTATTCTCAATGTCACAGGGTCCCTTTCCAGGACAAAGTCCAGAGAGGGATACAGAGATGATTAAGGGGGAAAAGCCAATTAGCCCCATAGAGGGAAAGAATAAAGGTAGTATAATGATATTATTTATTATCTGAACTAATTAATAAGTGTCACAACAAATATTGATTGAGACATTTCTATGTACCAGGCACTGCTCTGTGCATTAATTTATTTAATCTTCATAACAAACCTGTGAGGCAAGTATCATTTTTATCCCCATTTTACAGATGAGAAAACTGAGACACAGAGGAGTTGAATGGATTAAAGGAAGGGGAAGTGGCAGTGTGTATGCCCAGACTTGAGAGTCAGGCAAGTCAGAGTTCACATCTCTCTCCATTTGGTCCCTCACCAGCTGTGTGGCCTTGAATGGGTGAGTGCATGTCTCTAAGCCTCCATTTTCTCCTCTGTAAAATGAGGAATAAGATATGACACCTGCAGGACCTGTGGTATGGTAGGGGCTGGAGAGATGAGACACCCATCTCCTTCCCTGAGTTGGAGTCAATGCTGGTGCCCTGCCAGTTGGCTGCGGGCACATTCAGACCCGAGCACGCCCAGAGGAGGAAGCTGGTCCCTTAGCAAGAGGTAGGCTAGCTGATCCACCTGCTAAGGACTGCACTTGGTCTGTGAGACACACAGAAGGCACAGAGACCTATAATCCCAGCATTCTTTCCAGAGCCTACGTCCAGTCCCAGCAGGGAGTGGTGGACACTCAGCACCTATTCTGAAAATCTTTTTAGCAGGAGAGCTGAGTGCCACAGTCAAGCACAGAGTCTTGGATAAACACCTATGGAGCAGAGTGGCTGGATCATGGTAGATGCATGTTAACTTTAAAAAAAAAAAAGCCAGACTGTTTTCTGCAGTCTAACATTTTATATTCCCACCAGCAATGTATGAGGAGTTAGTTCTTCCACATTCTCACCAATACTTGTTATTTTCAGTCTTTTTAATTTTAGCCAGTCTGGTGGGTGTAGAATGGCATCTCATTGTAGCTTTAATTTGCATTTATTTGCTGACTAATGATGTTGAGCATCTTCTCTTGATTTATTGGCCATTCATATATCTTCTTCTTTGATTACTTTTTAATGAAAAACACATTTGCATTCAAACTGAATTATATTGTCAACAGTTAATTATCACTTGTCAAACAAGTGTGTACCCAGATTGTGGGTTTAATTTTCATGTAGGTTTGCAAATGCCTCATTCCTCTTATTTGACAAGGCCTCTCTGAGCAAAATACATTCATTGTTGGAAATGATGCTTTTTTTTAAAGGAGTTTTAAAAATAAATAGGTTTGCCTGGTGTCTGAGTCAGGGCTCTTTGCAAGTAACAGAAAAACCATTCATTCTAGCTTAGGCAAAGAAAAACTCTGTGTGGAGGGGTATTGTACTAGGCTGGAGGAGGGCAGGGAAGAGGGGAAGTTTCTAATGGAACTTACAGAAGACCAGCCTACCAGAGCCTGGAACCAGGGCCTGGAATGCCGGCTGGGACCCCAGACAGCCACTCACCTGCCCACCCCACCCTGCAGCTCATCTCCACTTCTCTCCATGCACCTGTTTTATTCTCTCTACAGAGTGTTTTTCCTGCTTCTCTGCTCTCACCGGAATGACCCTTCCTCCTCCCTTGAAATCACACATCCTTAGGTCAAGGGCAGCAGAAAATTACCTAATAGGTGGGTCATATCCTTGTTTGGCTGCTGACTCTCCGGTGCCCTGGCAAATCCTTAGCCTGACAAATCTGTACCCGTCACCAGGGCCAAGTCCTGCCTGGCACGGTTGTGCACTTGCTGCATATTGTCACATGGGTAGAGCACTTTACTCTT
This sequence comes from Gorilla gorilla gorilla, assembly GCF_029281585.2. Lineage (NCBI taxonomy): Eukaryota > Metazoa > Chordata > Mammalia > Primates > Hominidae > Gorilla > Gorilla gorilla. Next base: position 210,375,077 of record NC_073224.2, read on the forward strand.
GGCCAAGGAGCCAGAGAGGGCAGTGTCTGTGCCTGTTAGCTCAGGGCAGTCAGGGGAAGAGCAGGAGTGGGGACTCAGGGCAGGGGACTCCTCAGGGCTGAGAGAGCAGAATGCATTCCTGACTCCTGAGAGGGTGGGAATGGCAGCACTGTCCAGGTACTCAGATCCACCCCATGGGTGGGAGGGAGGGTGCTGACACTCACAACCCCCCACTCCCCTCTGCCTGACAGGCTCACCTCTCCTGCAGATCAGGCTTCGAAAGCTACCTCTGTCTCTGACCTTGGCCAAGTGGACATGTGTCTGCCTGTAATGTGAATTCATGCACAATGCATTCCAGTGTGCATGTGTGTGCACACAATGTTTGTCGTTGTGTCTGCATGTGCATGGGGGATGTTTATGTGGATCTATGTGTGTGTTTTGTGTGTCTGTGTAAATCTGTGTGTGGCTGCATGTGTCTGTGTATGCACTGCATATATCTACACACCTATGTGCACATTCAGAGGGTTCTAGGTGGAGGCCCAGGGGTTCTTCAAAGCTCAGTACCCAGCAGAACCCTGACTCCAGGCCCTGGGCCACCAGTGCAGGACTGTCTCCACTGTCCATGCTGCCTCCACTACTATGACTAAGGAGGACTCTCCACCCACAGCCTCAACCCCACCCAGACCACCTTTCTCTCCATCTCCAGCTGCAGTAGACATAAATGCTGCTCTAATTTCTCCTCACTTTCAGTAATTAACAAAACGGTTTCATTGGTTCCACAGTCAGCTCTGCTGCGTTTCTCTTGGAGGATCTTTATGAAGATGATGTGGCAAACAGTGTTGTCTTGTTGTTAAGCAAAAAAGTGGTAAAAAAGACTAAAGCATTGTGGGGGTGCGGGGGTGGATGGAGATAAGAAAAGTGTCCATGGAGCATGAGAGCGATTACAGGGAGATGATGTGAACAAGTCATTTAAGCAAATTCTTCACTAGGACTTGGTTCCATCCACTTACTAATAGACCAGCCTCATCATCTCTTGGTGATAGCATTTTTTTTCCCTTTTCTCCATCCAGCCCTGAGGCCTTCAGCCCCACAACCCCTGCCCAGGAAAATGGGACTGACACCAGTAGAAAACTCAGAGATCATTTAGTGTGAAGCCAGACAGGATCAGAGCTCTCCATTCAGCTGTGGAATGTGGAACTTCCATCCAGAGATGTAGGTCTTGGCCATGCAGGAGGTGGGGCCAAACTTGCCCCAAATGCCCTGGGTGGGAGACCAAGGTCAGTGACTCTGCCCACACTGACTCTTCACTGCCCACTTCCCTGCTCAGCCTCTCTTGCCCCCTAGGCACTGGCTGTTCCCACACAATCTCTCTCAGGACAGGAGACAGATGGCTTTTCTTGCTTTTATTTTCAGCCTAGCATTTTTGCACAGATAACTTTCACAACTTTCATCCTGATTTGATGGTCATCTGGGAATTTGGTGCCACCCCTTCTTCCACCCTTGAGAGGTGCCCAACTCCCTCCACATATCTCTGAGATGCCATAAGGTGCACGAAGCCACATGAGGAAGGAGAGCCTGGGCAAGACAGGGGGGCTCCACTGGCCCCGCCTCTGCTTGGCCATGTGACACCACCCACTGCCTCCCACCTGGATAAGGATGGTTCTAGCAACTGGTAATCCCAACAAGGTCTGCACTTTACCAGGCCCCTCACAGATCCTGTTTCCTGAAGAGTGAATTGGACAGAGAGCATCATGGCCCTCATCCTACAGGGGTGGACTCAGGCTTGAGAGCCAACTGGCCCAGCCGAGTTACTGCCAGTGCATGGACAGTGAAGGTCCTGAGCCCATAGCCCAGGCGCTCCCCTCCTTGGCCAGCAGAGCTGCTGTGGGAGACCTTCCTGCTGACCCAGTGACAGTGCTGGTAAGGAGAGCAAGTGATCTGATCATTCACAACCTCCCATTTACCAGGAAGACTATTCACTCCCTAAGTCTTAGCCATGTGTAATTTCTATAAATTCATACTATTTTACCAACATCACTTATAGGAGGCTATTCTAACAAAATAGAAATTTAGAAGCCTGAAGAATGAAAATATTTATTGCAGTGTTATGACAGTAAAAAATATAACCATCCAAATTATATACATAGGAGATTGTTAAATAAATTATAGATTACTAATCACATGGACGATTTCCAAGAATATACAATGCAATGGGAAACTGATCAGCCTGGAGTGTCAGGTAGGAAAGCCTCAGATCTGTATCTGCACATGGAAGGACACAGCTGGGTCCACCAGTGTCCACTTCTTTATCTGGACCCGGAGGAGAACGGTATCTCCCGCGGCCTTCACGTCAGGGTGGCCATAAGACTTGCATTGGACAATGAAGTATGAATAGAGGCAGTGAGTGTCCCTTCCAGGTGAGAGCATTTGAGTCAGCGCTCAGCTCCCCCGTCCTCCTTCCCTGTCACGGTGACTTTAGAAGTACATGTGGAGACGTTGACATCCTCAGACAGTGGAGCCTCCATCGGTGACAGTCCCTGCTGTCTGTGATGACCACGCCCTCCCTGCAGACCACTGAGGACATGTAGCAAGAGCAAGAAACAATCTTTGTTATTTTGGGGGGTTGCTTGTTTTTTTAATCATATCCTAGTCTATCCTGACAGCCATGCCAATGGGAAAGCAATTATGAAAATATATACTTGTATATGAAGAGACAAATAAATGAAGAAAGATATTAATCAGGAAAAACTACTATCTTTGAAAGACAAGACACAAGATGAGTTATATACTCTCTTATATAAATGCCTGCACTTGCCAAATGCTTCACAGTAAGGATGCATGGCTGTGTTAGGAGGAAACATCAATGTCATTAACAAGAACACCTGGGCCCTGGCCGAGGCCGTCCCCGTTCCAGGCTGCATTTTTCTCTCCTTCATCTCAGTCTCCTGGTCCACTTAGCATCTGTCCCGCCCAATTAGCCCTTTATTATAGATCATTTTGTTCTCTAACTGTCTGCCCTGCATAATTTAGCACAGCCATATACTGTCTTATTGCCAAACGTTTAATTTAATGTCTTTTGGCCTCAGTTTCTTCATCTCAAAGCAGAGTAGTGGCTGAAAAGGAGAGCTTTAGAAGCCCCTCAGTGCCAACATTCCTTTGGGGCCAGGAAGAATCAAAGCTAGCACTGGCTTGGCACTTACTGTGTGCCAGGCACTGTGCTAAGTACTTTTCATGCATTAGTTCACTTAGTTATTTCAACAACTCCATGAAGGAGGTCCTATTGTTATCCACTCCTCTCGCCTATTTTACAGATGAAGATGCTGAAGTTCAGAAAGGTTTAGAAACTTGTCCATGGCCACACAGCTGAGAAGTGGTGGAGCTAGACCTTGAACCCAGGCAGTCTGCTCCCAGGTCCCTTCTCTTCCTGCTCCGGTGAGTGTCAAGTCTTTACTATGCCCAGACCCTGTGCCAGGGGCTTGATGCATGAAGATAAGATGGGGTGCTTGCCTGCAAACAGAGTAATAATAACAACAATAATGATGATGATGAAAGTTACAATGCCAGTTAGTATGCATTGAGGGCTCTCTTAGGTCCTGGAGTCCCCACAGCATCCTATGAAGCAGAGACTCCCAGTCTCCATGTTACAGATAAGGATGCGAGGAACAGCGAGGAACAGAACAAAATCTGTTTTGTTCAGAGTCCCACCCCCAAGTATGCCTCGAAAGTGTCGTTTGAACCCAGGAATCTGCCTCCATCTGATGTACCTTCATGAAGTCCTCACAATAACCCTATGTGCTCAGTATTAGCATGCCAATTTACAGAGGGAAAAACCAATGGGGCTCACAAAGGTTAAGCCATTTGCCCAAGACACACATTGAGTGAGTGCTGGAGGCTGAACCTGAACCTGAGTCTATGGGCTCCGGGGCCCATTTTCTTCCCACTGCTCCAATGGCGAGAAGCCTAGAGGGGCCACCTGAATGCTCTTGGGGCAGAGAAATCACCAGCTGTGACACATCAGGATAGCAACAATAACAGAATCCTCGCTGAGCTTGTCACCGGTGTTGCTACACTTAATCCACCCCACAAGGTAGATGCTATTATTATCTTCAACTCACACTGAGGAGACTGAGCTCAGAGAGGTTAAGTAAACTTCCTGAAGTCTCAGCAGGGAAGTGGAAGAGACCAGGGTTAGCCAAAGCCTGTGATCTAACCATTAGGTCACACTATGCCTGGGACTCAGGGGTCATTAACGAAGACTGGGCCTCCTCCACTGGGGTTTGGAATCAGAATCTAAAATCTCGAGGAGAGGCCTGCAAAGATAAAAGGTCTGATGCTGTCCAGAGAGCAGAGAAGAGAGAGAACATGAAAGCTCTGGGTAGGAAATGGAGGGAAAGCCAGGAACCCAAACAGCCTGGGTGGGCTCCCTGCAGGGCCCAGGTGGCACAGGCCAGCACTGCTTGAGAGAGGCTGCATCCTCTGCCTGTGGGAGTGAAACCGCCTTTGCAAAATTAAGACTGAGACAGTGAACGAGATCTCACTTAATCGACTTCACCTTGCTTCTAACCTCCAAGCTGTCCTTGTTCATTCCCAGGCGTAGGCTGAACTAACTCTGGGAGAAACTTAGTTTATAGTTTATAGTTTAAAACAAAGACAATAACAGCCCTTTCCCATGGAGACCCCCTTTTTGCCTGGGGACTACATTGCCTGTGTAGGACTAACCTTAGCCACAAGATTAGAAATTATGGTTTAGGAGTCATGCAGCTGGAAGCTACAAGATTCTGACCTTCCCTAAAGTGTTCCTAAGATCAGTGCTTGAGATATTTTGCAGATCCTGCACTTGATGGATCAGCTGGCACCACCCAGATCAATAAACTAGCTCATCTGATCTTGTGGCCTCCACCCAGGAACTGACTCAGTGCAGAAGGACAGCTTCCACTCCCTGTGATTTCATCCCTGACCAATCAGCACTCCTGGCTCACTGGCTTCCTTCCACCCACCAAGTTATCCTTAAAAACTCCAAATGCTCAGGGGAGACTGATTTGAGTAATAACAAAACTCTGGTCTCCTGCACAGCTGGCTCTGGGTGAACTACTCTTTCTCTATTGCAATTCCCCTGCCTTGATGAATCGGCTCTGTCTATGCAGTGGGCAAGGTAAACTCCTTGGGTGTTTACAGGAGCCTGGGATGAGTCAGTGCATAACTGTGGCAAGTGCTGTCCACCAAGTGGACACCTGTCAGGCACAGCCAGGGTGACCGATGGCCTACTCATTGGGCAAGGCTCTGACTCACCATCAGTACTAAATCCAGCAAAAGTTGATGACCCAGCATAGTCATTCTAATTGCCATGGTCATGACTAAGAATATTGTGTGACAGCGACAAATTCAGAAAGTCTGAAGTGGGCCCCAGAGTGGACCATGGATGGTTTACTGGACATGATTTAAAGGAAAGTATTGGGGAAGTACCTGGAAGCCTTGGGGAGACTGAGGTTGGGGGGACTCAATGTCCACACCAGCAGTGGGTGAGAGTGTGCACTTCACAGGGTCACAGAAGGCTGCATTCACCAAGGGGGACTCAGAGGATGTTGAAACAAATTTGAATAACAAAATGTTATAATATTCAAAGATTCAAAATACAGGATATAAAGATACTAAAATAGCCAAAATCAAAGTGAGTTTCACAAAACAAGAATACAATTGGATGTTAGAAGGGGACGATGTTGGACACTTAGAACATTTGCATCACAGAGTCTTGAAAATAGGCTATGAACATCTTGCACTCAGAGAAACCCAGGCAGTGTGAGGCCAGGGGGACTGAGGGGCTTGAGAAGAGACCAGGATCCAGGCCTGCCTGTCCTTCTGCCCTTCCATCCACCTAACTATCCATCTTACTTGGCCTGGAAAGACGACTCCAAGATCATCCAGACCAGGAGTCTGGTACAGAGGCTCTGGGAGCTGAAGAAGGAAGCATCAGAGCAAGAAGTGAACCAGGCCCATCTGGGTCCACCCACACTGCCTCCATGTCTCTCTGTTACTGCAACAGCCCCGTCGGCACCCTGACCACTGTGCAACATCATCATGTATCTAACCCTGTCTCCCTGATGAAGCTGAGAAAACAGGGACCCTCCCTCCTTGCTTCTATTTCCTTCCCTGGCCCTCAGCGTGGGGCCCACATGTGACCAAGAGGCATAGATGTAAGTGGTTGGAAGGACATCCTCTCTGGGCAGATCAGTTCCCCTGCCAAGCCTTTGCACATATTGTCCCCAGGTGCCAGTGAGGCCCCACTCTCACTGCCTTCAGTCCTGCTCAACATCACCTGCTCAGCCAAGTTTTCTCTGATTCCCTTCAGGAGCTAATCCCCATCCATCATTCTCTCCTCCAGCCTATGCTGGGTTTCCTCACATGTTCATCACCATCCCCTGTAACTGCAGAATCAGCTCAAAGTGATTAACAATTGCTTAAGTTGGGAGGAGCCAAGATGGCCGAATAGGAACAGCTCCGGTCTACAGCTCCCAGCGTGAGCGACGCAGAAGACGGGTGATTTCTGCACTTCCATCTGAGGTACCGGGTTCATCTCACTAGGGAGTGCCAGACAGTGGACGCAGGCCAGTGGGTGCGCGCACCGTGCGCGAGCCGAAGCAGGGCGAGGCATTGCCTCACCTGGGAAGCGCAAGGGGTCAGGGAGTTCCCTTTCCAAGTCAAAGAAAGGGGTGACGGACGCACCTGGAAAATTGGGTCACTCCCACCCGAATATTGCGCTTTTCAGACCGGCTTAAAAAACGGCGCACCACGAGACTATATCCCACACCTGGCTCGGAGGGTCCTACGCCCACGGAATCTCGCTGATTGCTAGCACAGCAGTCTGAGATCAAACTGCAAGGCGGCAGCGAGGCTGGGGGAGGGGCGCCCGCCATTGCCCAGGCTTGCTTAGGTAAACAAAGCAGCCGGGAAGCTCGAACTGGGTGGAGCCCACCACAGCTCAAGGAGGCTTGCCTGCCTCTGTAGGCTCCACCTCTGGGGGCAGGGCACAGACAAACAAAAAGACAGCAGTAACCTCTGCAGACTTAAATGTCCCTGTCTGACAGCTTTGAAGAGAGCAGTGGTTCTCCCAGCACGCAGCTGGAGATCTGAGAACCGGCAGACTGCCTCCTCAAGTGGGTCCCTGACCCCTGACCCCCGAGCAGCCTAACTGGGAGGCACCCCCCAGCAGGGGCACACTGACACCTCACACGGCAGGGTATTCCAACAGACCTGCAGCTGAGGGTCCTGTCTGTTAGAAGGAAAACTAACAAACAGAAAGGACATCCACACCGAAAACCCATCTGTACATCAACATCATCAAAGACCAAAAGTAGATAAAACCACAAAGATGGGGAAAAAACAGAACAGAAAAACTGGAAACTCTAAAACGCAGAGCACCTCTCCTCCTCCAAAGGAACACAGTTCCTCACCAGCAACAAAACAAAGCTGGATGGAGAATGATTTTGACGAGCTGAGAGAAGAAGGCTTCAGACGATCAAATTACTCTGAGCTACGGGAGGACATTCAAACCAAAGGCAAAGAAGTTGAAAACTTTGAAAAAAATTTAGAAGAATGTATAACTAGAATAACCAATACAGAGAAGTGCTTAAAGGAGCTGATGGAGCTGAAAACCAAGGCTCGAGAACTACGTGAAGAATGCAGAAGCCTCAGGAGCCGATGCAATCAACTGGAAGAAAGGGTATCAGCAATGGAAGATGAAATGAATGAAATGAAGCGAGAAGGGAAGTCTAGAGAAAAAAGAATAAAAAGAAATGAGCAAAGCCTCCAAGAAATATGGGACTATGTGAAAAGACCAAATCTACGTCTGATTGGTGTACCTGAAAGTGATGCAGAGAATGGAACCAAGTTGGAAAACACTCTGCAGGATATTATCCAGGAGAACTTCCCCAACCTAGCAAGGCAGGCCAACATTCAGATTCAGAAAATACAGAGAACGCCACAAAGATACTCCTCGAGAAGAGCAACTCCAAGACACATAATTGTCAGATTCACCAAAGTTGAAATGAAGGAAAAAATGTTAAGGGCAGCCAGAGAGAAAGGTCGGGTTACCCTCAAAGGGAAGCCCATCAGACTAACAGTGGATTTCTCGGCAGAAACCCTACAAGCCAGAAGAGAGTGGGGGCCAATATTCAACATTCTTAAAGAAAAGAATTTTCAACCCAGAATTTCATATCCAGCCAAACTAAGCTTCATAAGTGAAGGAGGAATAAAATACTTTACAGACAAGCAAATGCTGAGAGATTTTGTCACCACCAGGCCTGCCCTAAAAGAGCTCCTGAAGAAAGCGCTAAACATGGAAAGGAACAACCGGTACCAGCCACTGCAAAATCATGCCAAAATGTAAAGACCATCGAGACTAGGAAGAAACTGCATCAACTAATGAGCAAAATCACCAGCTAACATCATAATGACAGGATCAAATTCACACATAACAATATTAACTTTAAATGTAAATGGACTAAATTCTCCAATTAAAAGACACAGACTGGCAAGTTGGATAAAGAGTCAAGACCCATCAGTGTGCTGTATTCAGGAAACCCATCTCACGTGCAGAGACACACATAGGCTCAAAATAAAAGGATGGAGGAAGATCTACCAAGCAAATGGAAAACAAAAAAAGGCAGGGGTTGCAATCCTAGTCTCTGATAAAACAGACTTTAAATCAACAAAGATCAAAAGAGACAAAGAAGGCCATTACATAATGGTAAAGGGATCAATTCAACAAGAGGAGCTAACTATCCTAAATATATATGCACCCAATACAGGAGCACCCAGATTCATAAAGCAAGTCCTGAGTGACCTACAAAGAGACTTAGACTCCCACACATTAATAATGGGAGACTTTAACACCCCACTGTCAACATTAGACAGATCAACAAGACAGAAAGTCAAAAAGGATACCCAGGAATTGAACTCAGCTCTGCACCAAGCGGACCTAATAGACATCTACAGAACTCTCCACCCCAAATCAACAGAATATACATTTTTTTCAGCACCACACCACACCTATTCCAAAATTGACCACATAGTTGGAAGTAAAGCTCTCCTCAGCAAATGTAAAAGAACAGAAATTATAACAAACTATCTCTCAGACCACAGTGCAATCAAACTAGAACTCACGATTAAAAATCTCACTCAAAGCCGCTCAACTACATGGAAACTGAACAACCTGCTCCTGAATGACTACTGGGTACATAACGAAATGAAGGCAGAAATAAAGATGTTCTTTGAAACCAACGAGAACAAAGACACAACATACCAGAATCTCTGGGATGCATTCAAAGCAGTGTGTAGAGGGAAATTTATAGCACTAAATGCCCACAAGAGAAAGCAGGAAAGATCCAAAATTGACACCCTAACATCACAATTAAAAGAACTAGAAAAGCAAGAGCAAACACATTCAAAAGCTAGCAGAAGGCAAGAAATAACTAAAATCAGAGCAGAACTGAAGGAAATAGAGACACAAAAAACCCTTCAAAAAATCAATGAATCCAGGAGCTGGTTTTTTGAAAGGATCAACAAAATTGATAGACCGCTAGCAAGACTAATAAAGAAAAAAAGAGAGAAGAATCAAATAGACACAATAAGAAATGATAAAGGGGATATCACCACCAATCCCACAGAAATACAAACTACCATCAGAGAATACTACAAACACCTCTACGCAAATAAACTAGAAAATCTAGAAGAAATGGATACATTCCTCGACACATACACTCTCCCAAGACTAAACCAGGAAGAAGTTGAATCTGAATAGACCAATAACAGGAGCTGAAATTGTGGCAATAATCAGTAGTTTACCAACCAAAAAGAGTCCAGGACCAGATGGATTCACAGCCGAATTCTACCAGAGGTACAAGGAGGAACTGGTACCATTCCTTCTGAAACTATTCCAAGCAATAGAAAAAGAGGGAATCCTCCCTAACTCATTTTATGAGGCCAGCATCATTCTGATACCAAAGCCGGGCAGAGACACAACCAAAAAAAGAGAATTTTAGACCAATATCCTTGATGAACATTGATGCAAAAATCCTCAATAAAATACTGGCAAACCGAATCCAGCAGCACATCAAAAAGCTTATCCACCATGATCAAGTGGGCTTCATCCCTGGGATGCAAGGCTGGTTCAATATACGCAAATCAATAAATGTAATCCAGCATATAAACAGAGCCAAAGACAAAAACCACATGATTATCTCAATAGATGCAGAAAAAGCCTTTGACAAAATTCAACAACCCTTCATGCTAAAAACTCTCAATAAATTAGGTATTGATGGGACGTATTTCAAAATAATAAGAGCTATCTATGACAAACCCACAGCCAATATCATACTGAATGGGCACAAACTGGAAGCATTCCCTTTGAAAACTGGCACAAGACAGGGATGCCCTCTCTCACCACTCCTATTCAACATAGTGTTGGAAGTTCTGGCCAGGGCAATCAGGCAGGAGAAGGAAATAAAGGGTATTCAATTAGGAAAAGAGGAAGTCAAATTGTCCCTGTTTGCAGACGACATGATTGTTTATCTAGAAAACCCCATTGTCTCAGCCCAAAATCTCCTTAAGCTGATAAGCAACTTCAGCAAAGTCTCAGGATACAAAATCAATGTCCAAAAATCACAAGCATTCTTATACACCAACAACAGACAAACAGAGAGCCAAATCATAAGTGAACTCCCATTCACAATTGCTTCAAAGAGAATAAAATACCTGGGAATCCAACTTACAAGGGATGTGAAGGACCTCTTCAAGGAGAACTACAAACCACTGCTCAAGGAAATAAAAGAGGATACAAACAAATGGAAGAACATTCCATGCTCATGGGTAGGAAGAATCAATATCGTGAAAATGGCCATACTGCCCAAGGTCATTTACAGATTCAATGCCATCCCCATCAAGCTACCAATGACTTTCTTCACAGAATTGGAAAAAACTACTTTAAAGTTCATATGGAACCAAAAAAGAGCCCGCATCGCCAAGTCAATCCTAAGCCAAAAGAACAAAGCTGGAGGCATCACACTACCTGACTTCAAACTATACTACAAGGCTACAGTAACCAAAACAGCATGGTACTGGTACCAAAACAGAGATATAGATCAATGGAACAGAACAGAGCCCTCAGAAATAACACCACATACCTACAACTATCTGATCTTTGACAAACCTGAGAAAAACAAGAAATGGGGAAAGGATTCCCTATTTAATAAATGGTGCTGGGAAAACTGGCTAGCCATATGTAGAAAGCTGAAACTGGATCCCTTCCTTACACCTTATACAAAAATCAATTCAAGATGGATTAAAGATTGAAACGTTAGACCTAAAACCATAAAAACCCTAGAAGAAAACCTAGGCATTACCATTCAGGACATAGGCGTGGGCAAGGACTTCATGTCCAAAACACCAAAAGCAATGGCAACAAAAGACAAAATTGACAAATGGGATCTAATTAAACTAAAGAGCTTCTGCACAGCAAAAGAAACTACCATCAGAGTGAACAGGCAACCTACAACATGGGAGAAAATTTTCGCAACCTACTCATCTGACAAAGGGCTAATATCCAGAATCTACAATGAACTCAAACAGATTTACAAGAAAAAAACAAACAACCCCATCAAAAAGTGGGTGAAGGACATGAACAGACACTTCTCAAAAGAAGACATTTATGCAGCCAAAAAACACATGAAAAAATGCTCATCATCACTGGCCATCAGAGAAATGCAAATCAAAACCACTATGAGATATCATCTCACACCAGTTAGAATGGCAATCATTAAAAAGTCAGGAAACAACAGGTGCTGGAGAGGATGTGGAGAAATAGGAACACTTTTACACTGTTGGTGGGACTGTAAACTAGTTCAACCATTGTGGAAGTCAGTGTGGCGATTCCTCAGGGATCTAGAACTAGAAATACCATTTGACCCAGCCATCCCATTACTGGGTATATACCCAAAGGACTATAAATCATGCTGCTATAAAGACACATGCACACGTATGTTTATTGCGGCATTATTCACAATAGCAAAGACTTGGAACCAACCCAAATGTCCAACAATGATAGACTGGATTAAGAAAATGTGGCACATATACACCATGGAATACTATGCAGCCATAAAAAATGATGAGTTCATGTCCTTTGTAGGGACATGGATGAAATTGGAAACCATCATTCTCAGTAAACTATCGCAAGAACAAAAAACCAAACACCGCATATTCTCACTCATAGGTGGGAATTGAACAATGAGATCACATGGACACAGGAAGGGGAATATCACACTCTGTGGACTGTTGTGGGGTGGGGGGAGGGGGGAGGGATAGCATTGGGAGATATACCTAATGCTAGATGACAAGTTAGTGGGTGCAGCGCACCAGCATGGCACATGTATACATATGTAACTAACCTGCACAATGTGCACATGTACCCTAAAACTTAAAGTATAATAAAATAAAAAATAAAAAAATAAAAAAATAAAAAATTGCTTAAGTTGTTACAGGTGACACAGAGCCAAAAGTGCCTGGGCATGCATAATGGGAAAAAGCTTTACCCTAATTGTTACCACCACCAGTCTGGCATCACCTGGGACTAGTTAAAAATGCCATCAAACTTGACCCACCCACCAGACCAGGGAGACAGGTTTGAGTATCACTGCCTATCTCCTTGCCAGTTGACGTGCAATATTTTTTTCTTTTCTCAAAAGCTGGTGCCATAGTATTGGCTTCTGTGTGTGTCATGTAGTGAGCTAATTGTTCAATAACAATATTGGCGACCCAGATGGGACAAAACCTACCCAAAGCACTGTACCCTCTCGATGGGGTGCAGGCCCTCTTCACCAACCCTCAGTAGCTGTGTAGGCATTTGTCTAGAGGCTTGGCTGTGAGGTCCTTTCTTCTCTGTCATGGCACTCCAGGGTCCTTGGTGCTACTTTCACTTTTGAGGAAAGAAACAGCTTTTGGATCAGACATCTTTTGGGTAAGTAGCCTTGTTAATATGAGCTTATGTTTTAAATTGATTTGTTCTCATCATAAAGATTGTGGGCTACAGTCCCATCCTTTTGGTCCAGGATTGTGGATTAGAGTCCCACCCTTGTCAGGTTGTGGGTTAGAGTCCCACCCCAGGAAGATCTTGGTCAGGTTAGAGTTCTGGCTTTGGGTTAGAGATCCAAAGAATAAAGGCAATTCTAAAAGCTCTATCCACTAAGGCACTCAGTTTGGTTTGGTTGTATTTTTGGCATAAGACTGTGCAGCTTTGGAGGTGGCTGAAATGGTTGTTGCTGCAGGGAGCTGCTTCCATATGTTTAAATTGTTAGGGCCTAAAAGCTGCAAGTGCTTTGTTGGCCCTGTTCCCTGATGAGATCTGCCCTGAGCGGCTCTGCCCTGAGCTCATTAGTTCTATTGAAGAAACAGACTAAATAGAAAGCTACCTATATAAATGAAGTTGGTCTCCTTGTAAAATCCTGTGGTGAGTTCCTATGATTCTGTTACTTTGGCATCTATTTTTTGGTCTTTGGTCTTCCTCTAGCACACCCAAACTCCTCCTTTAAGGTGTTTAAACTCTCTCTCTTTCTCCGCTTTACGATGTGGATTGCAACTCTGTTTCCTCTGGGGCTCAGTGAGGGCTGTGCCATGTAGGACAAGTGGAGTTTGACTTATTCCACTTTCAAATGCATAATTTGAATCCAGCTGCCCTTTTAGAATGTTAAGTTTTGCCAGTTTTATGGCTAGAGTTTTAAAATCAAGGCTGTAGGGTCTTTGTGTCTGTCTATACATGTCTCTATATTGTCTATGGGACCAAATTGGCTTGTAAATAAAGGAGTATTCATAAATAAGTACAAATGCTTCTCAGATTCATATGATTTTAGATAAATAAAAATTTAAGATTCTTGACAAAATAGAAATGTCTTAAATTCAGACATTTTTGCCTGAGTCTTCTGGTCAGACAAGTTTATGTTGTCTCTGCTAAATGTTTAAGTTCATAAAACTGTTGCTCATGTAGTACTTTTGATACTTCATGCCTTTATTAGGTCTTCTGATTATTTGGCAACTTGAGTCTACTCTCTATCGAAGAGTCTTTTTGAAATCTTTGACAAAATCTGTGATCCTATTTTGAGCAAGAGTTTTAAACCTTTGACATTTGTAAATTCTAAATTCAATCTTTATAACCTCAAACTAACTCTTTGTATATAAGGGCCCCTGGAAGTCCAGGAGAGACATAGTAGGCTTATTTCGTATGTTGGAATTGTGCAGGAAACATTTGGGTTATATTCGTATGACTTTGTTCTTCTTCATCTGCAATCTCCTGCAATGCCTCTACTATATGCCAGGTGCTATTAAAGGCGATCAGAAAGAGCATAAGACTCCCTCCCCAAAGTTGGAGGCTCAGCTTTGTGCCTCCCTTTACCTACCAATCAGGTAGGAGGGGTCTCCCTTCCACATACCCATCAGGGTACCCAATTTGGCATAGGGAATGCTCTCCCTCACTTCCCCCTTAGCAGGGCAATTCCCACTAAGACAAGTCCCTGTGGGCCTCAATGAACAAGGGGATTGTTATATATGAGCATTCCCCTTTTTCAACTTCAGATTTATACAATTGGAAAAATAATGTGCCTGCCTAATGGGATGATCCCCAAAAGATGAAAAGTTTATTTACATTCACCTTTGCTACTTATAACTCCACTTAGGCTGGCATTCAGGTGTTTACAAACATCCTCCTTACTCTGGAGGAACATAGGATGATACTAGAAAAGGATTGTCAGGATGCCAAGAGGCTTCATTAATTATAACCTAAGAATCCAATCAGAGCCCCAGCAATGCAGGCCAAACCTGGGGCCAAGCCAGGCTGTAACCCCAGTGACCCCAGAGACCAGACAAAAGTTAAACCATTATAAAGAATGTTTAATAACTGGAATGCAGAAGAAGGTCCAAAAACTGAAGAGCCTAAATAAGGTCCAGGAGGTACAACAAGGACCAAAGGAAAATCCCTCTGCCTTTCTTGAGTGGGTTTTTGAAGCCTACAGACAGTATGCTGACATTGAACCAGAACACCTGGAAAACATGAGACTGGTTAATATTACTTTTATCAGTCAGTGTGCTCCTGACAAAGAGTAGAGGGGGAATTAGTGATTCCACTGTCCATTGCTTCACAGGAGTATCCAAGAGAGAGAATACAGTCATGGGTTATTTCTTTCTGTTTCTGGATGAGCCAGTAAAACCCCTTCCTCGCCTCTCTTTTCCACTTATTGCTAGAGACAGAAACTAAAAACATGGCTTCAAGCTGCTAAAAGTGTAAAATAAAACAAGACAGAACCAAACAAAATCAGGTGGGTTGGACAAGCCTTTCTCTAAAGTATCTAATAGCCATGACCAAGTCCAGGAAAAGCAGAAACAGTATGACACAAAACAAGCTGCACTGTTTGCTGTAGCTTTCACCTGTGATCAATCAAGACCCAGTGAGATGCTTGCTGGGGTAAACACAACCACGGTTAAGACCTTCCCCACCAGACCCCACCACTTAGCCAGAAGAGCCATCCATCATTAGGGTCACAACAGTGTAAATATTGTAAACAAGAATATTGCAAGTGGGAATGCCCTAACCTCCCCTGATGGGAGAGGAAGGAACTTCCCACAAATTAATCTCCTAGATACCACAGCTTGCTGATAGCAACCAAAGATGATGGGACCCAGGGGCTCCTATAGACTCTGTTAGCTCTATCAACACTTCGCACAAGGAACCTCTGGTAACAATCACTGTGGGAAAGACTTATATACTTTTTAATTGACACTGGGGCTACATATTCTGTCCTAAACATCAGACAGGGACCCTTCTCCCCAAAGACTATGGCAATTACTGTTATATGTGGCAAAACCTCCCACAAGTCCTTCCTTCAACTGATCAAATGCACCCCTCAGTTCTGACTCCCAAAAACTGTTTGCCTTTGAATGGGATGATCCAGAAATTAATGTAAAACAACAATATTGGACAGTACTTCTACAAGGTTTCAAAAATGCCCCCACCATCTTTGGGGAAGCTTTAGCTAAGGACTTGAGAGAATATTTCTCCAATATATAGATGATATCCTGATTTCCAGTAAAACTAAAGAAACCTCAGATCAAAACACAATTCTGACCCTAAATTTTCTGGCAGACCAGGAATAAAAAGTTCCTAAGAAAAAGGCACAAATTACACAATCAACATTAAAGTATTTGGGGTTTGAGCTATCTAAAGGGCAAAGAACCTTGTTACCAGATTGAAGGGAGGCCCTAGCTAGAGTGGCTTTACCCACTACCAGAAAACAATTATGAGGGTTCTTGGGAATTACTAGGTTCTGTTGTATCTGGATTCCCCACTTTTGACTTATAAGAAGTCCAAAGCCCTTATATCAAGCTCCCAAAGAAAATGATAGTGAGCCATTAAATTGGACTACAGAATGTCATAGGACATTCTGAAACATAAAGGAAAGGCTCCTAACAACCCTGTCCTTTCATCTCCCAAATATAAGAAAGCCATTTGATCTTTTGGTACATGAACAGCAATGTATAAGTCTTTGAGTACTGACACAAAATTTAGATAACACCAAGAGTGCTGGTATAAACTTTTCTAAACAACATACTAACCCAAGGGTAGCCAGTTTGTCTTCAAGCAGTAGCTGTAACCTGTGGTCTCTTACAAGAAGCTGAAAAATCTACTTTGGGCCAGCCTACCACAGAGCACACCCTGCACTATGTACTGCCCCTCTTTGAACAAAAAGCAGGATATTACCTTACATCTGCAAGAGTAAGGAAATATCAGGCTAGTCTACTAGACAACCCAAATATAAATTTTAAGGTAGTGTTCACACTAAACCTAGCCACCATACTTCCAAGTACTGTAGAAGAAACTGTTCGTGATTGTATACAAATAATTGAAGCTTATTCTAGCAGACCTCATTTGACTAATCAGCCTTTGGAAGACCTAAACCTGGAGATGTTTATAGATGGGAGCAACTTCTTGAACTGAAGACTCTAAAAAGCTGAATATGTAATTGTGACTCTCCAGGAAGTCTTAGAAACTGAGGCTCTCCCACCAGCTACATCTGCACATAACTTGCAACCTTGGGACAAAGTAAAAGGTAACTATTTATACTGACTCCAAATATGCTTTTGTGATAGTGCAAGCACATGAAGTCACCTGGAAGGGAGAGGCTTTCTGACTTCAGGGGGAAGAAAGGAAATCATGAAACCAACTTAACCTGGGATAAAGTCTTGCCTATTGCCCTGCTTAGTGTAAGATTAGCCCCCAGAAGCAAGCCCCAATTGAGCCCTTCCTCAAAAGTGAATTTTTTTATAATTCCAAAAATAGTCATATTATAAAAGAATTAGGTACTACAAAATACGTACAGTCTCTGGGTGCAACTTTATCTGTTATACATAAGTATGCTTCTAGCTGTTTAACATTTCCTGCAGATGTTTCTTTACATTGTCTAAGCCCAGGAGACTGAGTACCAATTACAGCCCAAATGAAATGGACTCAATGAAGTTCTTCTGGTGACCCATCCATCCGTAAAGTAGTTAAGCCCTGTGTTCACCATTCACAAGTAAAGATAGTACCTGTTAATAGTCAAGACTCTCCTCACCCCCTTCATAATCTCCACACAGGCTACACTTATCACAAACAACAGGAAACAGGAAGCAGGATGGCTGAGTCATCCAAACACCATATGGCTATGGCCTACAGATGGCATGGCCTACAGATGATTTCTCCAGGCAGGAATACGCTTGTGAACTCCTAACAAAGTAACTCCTAAAGTTACTTTTCAGAAAAAAAAATAGGACTTAAAGAGCTCCTGGATCTCTCGATAATGAAAAGTCATTCCTGTTTATAAAACCAGACTCCACTTGATCAGATGGGGAGGCCAGAAGCAGATGGTAACTGAAGGAGACAGCTTACCCAAGATACCAGACCAGGCCTGTATTAATGCCATCAGGAATAAGATCTATTTTTGAGAGTCTGCTTATGTTAGGAATTATAGTTCTATGTGTGCTGAGATTTCTGTTCATTCTTGTCAAGGTACAGATGGTGCAGAGCTGTCTCGTATTTCGATACCCCCTGTTCATTCCTCAAACCCACACCTGTGCTCCTTGAAAGCGGGAAGTAGCTAGAATGGTCATCACCCCATTTCTCTCAAGAGTGAGGAATGTACAACAAAAAGGGAGGGGGGACTTGGAACAGCAGGATCAGCTGAAACCCATTAACCATTGTCTTGTTACAGGTGATAAAGAGCCAAAAATTGTCTGGGCATGCATAATGGGAAAAAAAGCTTTAATCTGATTGTTAACACCACCAGCCTGGCAGATTGGCTGCATTGGCATCATCTGGGGCTAGTTAGAAATGCCATAAAAGCTTGGCCCACCCCCAGATCGGGGAGACAAACTTGAGCATTGCCTCTTGTCTCCTTGCCAGTTGACTCACAACAAAGCTTTTTTCTTTTCTAAAAAGCCAGTGCCATAGTATTGGCGTCTGTGCTCATCAAGCAGCAAGCCCATTGCTTGGTAACACCTCCATCCATCACTCTCTCCCCCTGCTCATGCTGGGTTTCCTCACATGCTCATCATCCTCCCCCGATCCATCACTAACTTCTCCTGCCCATATTTGGTTTCCTTGGGTGTTCATCATCATCCAGCATCTATCAGTTTTTCTGTCTTTCCTCCTAGTATGCCAGCCCCATGAGGGCGAGAACTTGCTTTTGTTCATGGATGCATCCCCAGTGCCTAGAACAGAGCACACAGTAGGCACTCAGCAATTATTGGGTGACTGATTGAGTGAGTGAATGGACCTCAGTTTCTCCATCTGTAAAATAGAGATTTTGCTCCCCATGGTCTTCAGGGTATCTCCCAAATCCCTCCCACAAGGTCAGATAAGTAGCCCATCCCTCTGAGAAGCCAGGAGGGTCAGAAAGGCTGGGAAGGGCAGTGGTGGGTGAGTCAGGTCGTCATCGGTCCCACAACACCAACAGTCAAGTCCTCCTTAGCAGGTCTGGGCTGCAGGTCGTGTGTCCCACTTAGTGCCCAAGCTCACATTATGGTGCTGGTGAGGAGTCTCAAGTAGTTATTAAACTGTGTGTCTGCAGGTATACAATTTTGGAAGTGGGTTTTGCATATTTTGATAAATGTATAAATATGAAATTTATTATCCATCACTGTCATATGCTTATGTTCTATGTTAAATGTATATAATGTATACTTCCCTAAAGCATGAGAGTTGCCAATTCTTGACCAAGACACAGTAACACTATTGACCACACGGAGTATGTTTATTCCTTAACTTGGAGGAGGGCAGCCAGGATGGTGGGCAAATCTCTCCATGCCACAGGCAGGCCTGGGGCCCTGGAGCTCCAAAAGGGACAGAGAACAGGGTTGGGAGAGTGATCAGCCCAGTCACTGGCCTGGGCCCAGGTGATATCAGCAGGGCAGGAAGGGGGTCACCTGGGCACTTACCTGTGCCAGCTCCACCCAGGGCCCTGCACTGGGTCAGAGCACAGTGGCTGGAATCTGAGCACCCTGGAGCCCCACCTGCCCTCATTCCACCTGGATTCACCTCCCTGAGCCTCGGTTTCCTCTGATGTAAAATGGGGATGAAAACAGCTCCCTCCTTAGGGTGGCTGTGAGGATTAAGTGAGCAAGTGCAAGTACAGGGTGCCCAGCATGCATAGGAAGTACACGAACCTATGAACTGATATTCCTGCTGTTGTCACCCCAAGGGCTGCTACAGAGAGGGCACCTTGGGCCCACTTTACAGATGGGCCTCATCCCTGCAATAGCTGACAGGTGTTAACACCCCCATGAGCCATGCACCTGCATACATGACCCATGTCACCTGCATGACCTTGCACGACCTCCCTATGCAGCAGGTGCCATCATGGTCCCCGCTCCACAAGGGAAAATGTCAAGTACCTCCCAGATCACACAGCCCACAGGGGTGGAGGCATAGAGCAGGGCTTTCTGTCCCCAGGGCCAGGCTTGACCCCCACTCCAGACTCCACACTATCAGGAACACTCATCAGTAAACCCTGACAAGAAGGTGGGGGACAAGTGGGGTTGCCCCTAGTGACCCCACCCCTCCCTCCTTCACTCACAGAACCCTGGGTTTGTTCTGCAGCTACAGGCTCAGGCCTGGGGGCCCTCCAGGCCTGGGGTGAAGCTGAGCCAAGCACCCCATCCCCCTTCTCCAGAGATTGTTTTAGGGGTGAGCACACGACCCAGACCTCACCATTGAGGTATGAGGGGAAATCTGTTGGTGGAGGGAGTGCTCCTGGGAAATATTTTTTCTGCCTCA
Organism: Gorilla gorilla gorilla; assembly: GCF_029281585.2. NCBI lineage: Eukaryota > Metazoa > Chordata > Mammalia > Primates > Hominidae > Gorilla > Gorilla gorilla. The sequence continues at coordinate 210,395,400 of NC_073224.2, forward strand.
CCCTGCAACCTTCTCGACTTGAATGTTGTAGTGTGAGACATGATGTTTGGAGCTATAGCAGCCATCCTGCAACCATGAGGCAACAAGCTAACGACAAAAAGTCAATATAGCCAAGGATGGTAAAGATGGAAGAGAGAAAGTGCCTGGGTCTTTTACATCCCTGAGCATCTGACAAAGCTGGAACCACCTCCCTCCAAACATCTGGGTACAGCAAAGCATTTCATTTTCCAATTGTTTGAGCCACTGTTGAGTTTTTTTTTTATTACTTGCTGCTCAAAATATCTAAACTGCAGGCAGCACAGCAATCTGTATAAAGCACACAGCTATTGTATTTTTCTACCAGTGAGTCTCCCTCACCAATCCTTGAACCTTTAGAGAGCAGAAGTTGTATCTTGCTAATCTCTATACCTGCTCTGCCTCAGGAGCTAAGACAGGGCTTGGTGCGTAGTCAACCCAATTCCATTTGTTGGGTAGCATGAATAAATGATGAGCAAATACACTATTGAATAAAGTGATGGACGAACGTAAGGAAAGTGAAAGTGCTTTGTAAACTGTAAAGTGCTGAGCCCAAACGCAGGCCCCACATCCTCAGCAAGGATGACGATGCTGTCATCCTCCTAGACATCCCTCCTGCTCACACAAACCTCAGGCCTGTAAAATCCCAGCTACCCCTTCGTGCCCCTTCTTCAATTCTTGCTGGCATTGACAATGAGCACCTCCTTCCCTTCCTCAAACAGACATTAAAAGGCAAGGCTTTGTGTGCTATCATTTCCTCCCTAAAAAGTTGTCATGAGAAGCCGAATGGTCATCATTATTCCAGCTGAAATTCTTTGCCGTGTTATTTAAGAGATGGAGGACAGGGCACCAGGAGAGGGGGCAGTCAGGAGAAGTGGGAAAAAACCTTTCAGGGTGAAAAGGCTTTAAAATCTCAGCTCTGGGTCTCACAGGGAGACTGGATTAAAGGATCATTTCAAATGAATTTTGCCATCAGAGTGAAAGATCTGTTCCCCCAAAATGCTTCACTTGTCAGTTGGCTTCATGGGGTTTGGCAGAATTCATTTTGTAAGCAGACAAGATCAAGGAATAAAACAAAACACATCCAGCCATGAGAACTCTGTTAACCACTTGACATAATTGTGTTTCACCCAAAGTTAGGTTTTTGGCAAAACTGAAAAGTCGTTCTCGTTCCACTGGCATCCCACATTTGTGGTGTCTGGGAAAAGTCCTGGTGTGGGGGAGTCAACAGGCAGACAGGGGCTGGGGTGAACGTGGCCGCTGCCTAGGCCCTCCCTCCGTTGCCCCCATCCTTGGAGTTGGTGAGGGAAGCTGAACGGAGACAGCTCTAGGCTGATATCTCTTCCTGGGCAGAGCTCCCCAGGGCCAGCAGCCCATTCCTCCCACCCCCACACCTATCCCTGCACCAGAGGATGGATTTCGGGGCAGACATTGATTCTTCACTCTAGTCCTGGCTGCCTGGACCAACATCCCCTATGACATACACACTTTCAGCATCACTGTGGCAGGGGGTGTGTCAAGTGAGGCCACAGGTCTTGCACCAGCCTCTCCACCATGGCATCTCCAGGCCCTTTCAATGGGTGATTTACAAGCCAGATATATAGAATTGTATTTGCTGCACCAAGATCAATTTAATGCTCCCCAACTAAGATTTTCGTACTTGAACAGCTAGCTCCTTGCCCTCCAAAAGATCTAAATGTTCTCTCTTGTCAATCCCCCAGCAGCTGCAATGTCCAACCTGCCCACCTACCTCCTACCCCCCACCCACCTCCACCCACCATGCCCACATCCTATCCCCCCTTCCCACCTCCTATCCCCTGCCCACCTCCTATCCCCTGCCTACCTCCAACCTCCTATCCACCTCTACCCCACTGCCCACCTCCTAACTCCTGCCCACCTCCTACCTGCTTGTCCACCAACTATCAGCCTGGCTACCTGCTGAGCAACATGCAGAGTGACTGTGTATTCGTTTACTCATTCATGCAGTGATTAATTTTTATGGAACATACTGAGATGAATAAAATAAAACTCTCATGTCCTCTGAAAGTTTATAACCTGTTTCTTACACTAATGCATCCAGTCTGAAGGCCAGAGTGAAGGAATTGGGTTAGACCACATGAAGACCTTCTGGACAGGAATGAGTTGGGCCTTGGGGAAGGGACATCACAGTGCAAATATTTGGGGCACAGATTCTGCAGGCAACAGGCCCGAGACTGAATCTTAGGTTCACAGTTCACAGGCAAGTAACAACCTCACTGAGCTTCAGCTTCCCCATCTGAAAAGCGGCAGTCACAGCATCTGCCCTAGAGGTGCTCATCAGGGTTCAATGAGATACAAAACGGGAAGAGTAGAGCTCAGCGCTTGGCTCAAGGCAAGCACTCGATTCTGAGCAGACTGTACTTTTTTGGAGACACGAGTACTTTTGGGAAACAGCCAGGCAGGTCTGGGTTCAAATCCCAACTCTGCTACTTACTGTCTCATTCAACCTCTCTGAGCCCCAAGTTTCATCTGTGAAATGGGAGAAAATGCAGCCTAACTCGGGATGGGCTTGGGGAGGAAATGGAGAGGGAGGGGAGGGAATCAGACCCTATGTGCCAAGCCCAGCACACCTGCCATACAAAGTAACTGCTGGCTTCTCCCTCCCCCTCCTCCACTCTGGTGTTGGGAAAGAATGGAAGGTGGGGTAGGGAAATCTGCAGAGAACAACCTCCGCCCAGTATTTGCTGCCTTAGTTCCCTGCCAAGGGTTGCCCAGACTCTGGAGGCCCCTGTAGTGATGGGGAGCTCACCACCTCCTGGACTGGGCAGCAAGAATCACAGGGCTGACCAAAGAGGATGAGACCAGGAGCCCTGAGCCACTGCAGCCTCGGCCACGGTGCAACTTCCAGGCCCCAGCCCCTGCAAGGCGCACCCTGAAAGGGGCTCCAGCATCACAGGAGCAGTTTCCTCAAGGACCACTAGCTGCTATGGGAGAGAGAGTCTGTGTGTTAGAAAGCATTAAATAGCAAAATACTATTTACAAAAAGGAAAAGATCCATTTATCAACTCTTTGAACTATCTAAAAATATATATATACTGTAAAGTCAGCTCGCCCTGTAGGTTGATTCAGGAGGCTGGGCAGCTGTTGGCCTCTGGCTGCCTGGGCAGAACCTCGGAGAGCTGTGACCCGGGACACTCGGCAGCCATCCCCAGGCCACACAGCGTGGGTGGGGAACCCCTTCTCCAGGAGCTCCGTCCCTCTTGCTGTATGGCCTTGGAAAGTCAAGCTCCCTCTCTGGGCCCTAAGGAGTGGGTCCAGGGAACAAAGAGTGCAGGTGGGGTCGGGGTGGGGACAGGGTGGATACAGGGGGGTATGAAAAAGACACCAGACAAAAGAGGCAAGAAGAAACCACTCTTGTACCTGGGAAGCTGAGGCAGGGAAAGGCCTCAGTGACTGTCACCCCCAAACCTGGCTCCCCTGGCCCTGGCTGTGCTGGAGCCTTCACCTTCTACCAGGAAACCTCTGGATTGTCCCCACCTTTTCCAACTTCCACCAAGTCCCACACATCTCCACCTGGCCCCAGGGACCACACTCAGGCCCTAAATTCCCCTCCCTTCTTCCCTCTCTCCCTCCCAGGTGCCTTTGCTCACACTGTCCCCAGGCCACGGAGCTAACCTCCTCCACATCTCCCAGAGCTCCCTCCCCTCAACCCCCAGTTGTTGGCGAGAGGGCCGCCTCCTCAGGGTAGCCCTCTCTGCCTTCCTGACAAGGTCAGATTCCAGCCCAGGCTCCCAGAACCCTGGGAACCATGTCTCAGGGTACGGATCCCAGGGGAGGTCCCCAGTTATTTGGTGACCATCTGTGCCCCCACAGGGATGTGAGCTCTGGGCCGGGGCTGTCATCTGTTTGTTCATGGCTGTAGCCGCTAGAATGGTGCCAAGCACATCATAGGAGCTCAATGAACACTGGTAGGAGGAGGGCAGGGAGGGAGGAGTGAAGGGCAGCTAAAGAACGAACACAGTGACATGCGATGAAAGGAGGCAGGGCCTGGGAGACTCAGAGACTTGGGGACACATCTGCAGCCATGAGCCCCTGAGGCCGCATCAGGGACACAGATGACACTCACTCTGTGAAGCCCCAGGTGGAGTCTGAGCAACAGGAGTGACAGGAGGGACACTGTCTCCCTCATGGCTCCCTCTCAAGGCTGCTGTCTGCAGAAGGACCTGACGCTCTGACCACAGCCCTCCCCTGCCCCTCGACCATCCATGGCTCCCAGCATCGGCCTGACAAAGTCCAAACTCAGGTCCACTGTGGTCTTGCCACACCTGCCTTCCCTGCCCCGCCTCCCTCCACTTGTCCCCACAGTCCCCAGGCTTCAGGCCCAGCTATACCACCCCTGGCACCTCCACCCCTACTCTTTATGTTTCCCTGACATTGCCCTGCTGTCCTCTCCTGGAACAGCCCCCACCCCTGCCTACTTGGAACTCAGGACCCATTCCAGGCTTAGCTTGAGCATCACCTCCTCCAGGAGGCTTCCTCTGATTACCCTGGGTGCTGACTTTGCTTGTCCCTTCTCTGTTTCCGCAAACACCACTATGTCCCTCTCCCAGAGCTGGTTCCAGTCTCACCACTAGACCATGAGCTACCCCAGGCAACAGGAGGTTTGGTTCTTCTCTCCCTGATGCCTGGTGCATGGCCTGGACATAGGAGGCCTCACAATGGGCTGGGTGAGAGAATGAATGAATATCACCTGCCTCCATTCACTCAGGACCCACCGTGTACCAGGCACTGTGCTGAGCATGTTACAGGCATCGTTTCATTTAATCCTCCACGTAATCCCTTGTGCTGTGACTATATATGCCCATACTATAGATGGGGAAACTGAGGCCCAGGGAGGTTGAGTCACGCACCCAAGGCCACACAGTGGGTAAGCTGAGGCAGCGACACCCTTCCTGCTCACCTCCTCCAATGCCTCTGTCTCCCCTCCTGACCTGAACTTGAGCTCACAGCCACGTCCGGGGCGTCCCTGCCAATTCATTGCCCACTGGGGACCCCGATAGCTGTTTTGGCTGCAAGTCAGCATCACAAATCTACAGTCTCAGCTCTAGAGCAACAGAAGGACCCACCAGGAGTGTGTGCCCGGGAGGGTATCTGCATCCAGGGAAACCCCTCCCCGTCCCACTTGCGGAACCCCACCCTCCCCATCATCAGCCCCTCCCAGGCCCACGAGGACACTGGCGGTTCCCTCCCCTCGCCCTAGGAACGTGGTTTATCCATCACAGGGTCATGGGCTATGCTGTTAGGATCATGTGTGTATCTCTGATGAGCAGGGGCCAGGGAGCCATTCAGTCCCAGAGGTTCTGGGGAGGGGAGGAAAACCTCAGACAAAAGGAGAAGGAAGTGAAGAGAAAATAAGGATACAGCAGAGAGAGTAATCCACTGCTCAGACATGAAGGAAATAAGTTCAATTACATTTGCTGCATTTCATTTTAATGTACACATCGTATTTAGCTGCCAGCAAGGCTCGGATTACCCAGAGAGAAAGCGCAATGAAAGACAAGAGAATTAAAACAGACAAAAAGTGCCCCGGAAATTGGAATCTCTAAGAGAGAGAAACAAAAGCCAGGTTCCAGAGGCCACTTGGCGCCAAGTCCCTCCCAGCACTGACTCCGGGTGTCCGCAGCCACGCACCCCAGCCCGCGCTGCCCACCAACCCTGCTGCCCTGATCGCCTGGCATCAGGGAGAGACCTGGGCCAGAGACATGAGGCTCAGTTGGCCTCCTGGAGCTGCCCCCTACTTGCCCTGGGGGAAAGCCTGTGCCCCAAACCCTCCCAGGTCAGGAAGTGGTGAAGGGTGGGAGGAAGGCAAACAGGGCAACAGAAACCCCACGGCACGCCCAGGTGCTGTACCCGCAGCAGGGCTCTGGTGAACCTGCGGCAAGGGTGTGGGGTGATCAGGATGGCACTCCTTCCTTCCAGAACCTTCTTACAACACCCCTCCACCCCCGTCCCACCCAGTGCCCTCGGGGAAGGCCCTGGAAATCCCTCTCACAGCAGCACCATTGGCTAGGCTAGGCACCTGGTCTGCCAGAGCAGCATCTCCGGTTCCCAGAGACAGGGTCTCCAACAAGGGGCTCCTGGAGCCTCCAGATCCCTGGCCACTGATTGAGCCCACCCTGGAGGCCAACCCAAAACCACGGAGGGTGCAGCAGGTGGAGCCACTGGGAGGGGACCCACTGCCCAGCACCCAGCAACTGTGTGAGAGAAACACACGCACCCCACACATACACACACAACAGGCCACACCACACAACAGCATATCACACACCACAGCACACAGCACACACACACACCATGCCACACCACAGCACATACACACAACAGGCCCACCATGCCACACCATAGCACACACCACACAGCACACAATATACCACATACCACACACCACACTACACGCACACAACAGACCATACCACTCCACAGCACATCAAACACCACAGCATACCACACACCACACCACACACACACAACAGGCCACACCATGCCACAGCATATCACACAGGACAGCATATCACACGCCACACCACACATACGTAACAGACCACACCATGCCACACCATATCACACACCCACAACATACCACACACCACACCACACACAACACAACACACACCATACACACAGAACACGACTTACCACAGCATATCACATGCCACAGTACACACACCATACCACACAACACACCCCACATCATAGACACACAACACATCATGCCACAGCATATCCCACCCCACACCACACAACATACACCATACACACACAACACACCATACCATATACCATGCACACACAACACACCATACCACAGCATATCACACACCACAGCACATACACCACACACAACATGCCACACCACAGCATACCACACACACAATACAACATACACCACATGGTACACCCATGGTTCAGGCCAGACATCAGATTTCACCTGCTCCACAGGAGTCTCTGCCCCAACCAGCCCAGGTTCAAATTCTGGAGCTCCCTACTGTGTAGCCTCAGACTAATTGTTCTCTGACTCCAGAGTCCTCATTGGAGAAATGGGAAATCTGCTTCAGGATGAAGTGAGATGGCACAGGCAGTGCCTGGCACAGCAAAAGCCCTCAGTAAGAGGTGGTGGTGGTGGTGGTGGTGGTGGTGGTGGTGATGGTTGTGGTGGTGGTGGTGGTGATGGTGGTGGTGATGGTGATGGTGGTGGTAGTGGTGGTGGTGATGGTGGTGGTGATGGTGGTGGTGGTGATGGTGGTGGTGATGGAGGTGGTGGTGATGGTGGTGGTGGTGGTGGTGGTGGTGGTGATGGTGACGGTGATGATGGTGGTGGTGGTGGTGGTGATGGTGGTGGTGATGGTGATGGTGGTGGTAGTGGTGGTGGTGATGGTGGTGGTGATGGTGGTGGTGGTGATGGTGGTGGTGGTGGTGGTGGTGGTGGTGGTGATGGTGGTGGTGATGGTGGTGGTGGTGATGGTGGTGGTGATGGAGGTGGTGGTGATGGTGGTGGTGGTTGTGGTGGTGATGATGGTGGTGGTGGTGGTGATGGTGGTGGTGGTGGTGGTGACGGTGGTGGTGGTGGTGGTGGTGACGGTGGTGGTGGTGGTGATGGTGGTGGTGACGGTGGTGGTGATGGTGGTGGTGGTGATGGTGGTGGTGGTGGTGGTGGTGATGGTGGTGGTGGTGGTGGTGGTGGTGGTGATGATGGTGGTGGTGGTGGTGGTGGTGGTGACGGTGATGGTGGTGGTGGTGGTGGTGATGGTGGTGGTGATGGTGATGGTGGTGGTAGTGGTGGTGGTGATGGTGGTGGTGATGGTGGTGGTGGTGATGGTGGTGGTGGTGGTGGTGGTGGTGGTGGTGGTGATGGTGGTGGTGATGGTGGTGGTGGTGATGGTGGTGGTGATGGAGGTGGTGGTGATGGTGGTGGTGGTTGTGGTGGTGATGATGGTGGTGGTGGTGGTGATGGTGGTGGTGGTGGTGGTGACGGTGGTGGTGGTGGTGGTGGTGGTGGTGACGGTGGTGGTGGTGGTGATGGTGGTGGTGACGGTGGTGGTGATGGTGGTGGTGGTGATGGTGGTGGTGGTGGTGATGATGGTGGTGATGGTGATGGTGGTGGTGGTGGTGGTGGTGGTGATGGTGGTGGTGGTGGTGGTGGTGATGGTGGTGGTGGTGATGGTGGTGGTGGTGGTGGTGATGGTGGTGGTGATGGTGGTGGTGGTGGTGATGGTGATGGTGGTGGTGGTGATGATGGTGGTGATGGTGATGGTGGTGGTGGTGGTGGTGGTGATGGTGGTGGTGGTGGTGGTGGTGATGGTGGTGGTGGTGATGGTGGTGGTGGTGGTGGTGATGGTGGTGGTGGTGATGGTGGTGGTGATGGTGGTGGTGGTGGTGATGATGGTGGTGGTGGTGACGGTGGTGGTGGTGGTGATGGTGGTGGTGACGGTGGTGGTGATGGTGGTGGTGGTGGTGATGATGGTGGTGATGGTGATGGTGGTGGTGATGGTGATGGTGGTGGTGGTGATGATGGTGGTGATGGTGATGGTGGTGGTGGTGGTGGTGGTGGTGATGGTGGTGGTGGTGGTGGTGGTGATGGTGGTGGTGGTGATGGTGGTGGTGGTGGTGGTGATGGTGGTGGTGGTGATGGTGGTGGTGATGGTGGTGGTGGTGGTGATGATGGTGGTGGTGGTGACGGTGGTGGTGGTGGTGATGGTGGTGGTGACGGTGGTGGTGATGGTGGTGGTGGTGATGGTGGTGGTGGTGGTGATGATGGTGGTGATGATGGTGGTGGTGGTGGTGGTGGTGGTGGTGATGGTGGTGGTGGTGGTGGTGGTGGCGGTGGTGGTGGTGGTGTTACAATTCTGCACCAGTTCTTTATCCTTCAAAACACAGCTCTAGCTTGTGCTCTGGGAGGGCTGCTGCCTGCACATTCTAGGGGGCGCCCTTCACGGCATGTCCATGTGTGAGTTGTGCAGTGCACAGCCTGTGCAGCAGTATGCTGAGGCCCTGAATTCTAGAAAGCCTTTCCTGACTGGCCAAGTTTGGTCAGAGGCCTCTCCTCTCTCACCCCCGGTCCACACCAGTCTGTGAGTTCCTTGAGGGTAGAGGCCTTGTCCTGCCCACCCCTGTGTCACCAAGCCCAGCTCAGCCCTTGATCCACAACAGGGCAGACACCAGCAACCATTCCTTCAGCTCATGGGTGGCTGAACAGAGATTTACATCTATGTTTAGGCTCCAAAGCTCTTAACTGAGGTCCAAAGAGGTTAAGTGCCTGAAATAGCTAAACATACCCTATTGACATTTGCAAAGCCAGAGATCTGAGGTGGACAATTAGACACGGCCTAGTGTCAAAATGCACAAATCCCACATCTCATTGCCAAGTCACATGCCTGGCAACACCCATGTCCCCGCCCCTCCCGGCTTAGTACCGACTGAGACTTCGAAGAGACACAGTGAGGGTGTCTGTCTCAAACACCACTGAGTTCCCTGGCACTGCTGGAATCCTAAAGGTCTATTTCGTAGGCCATATCAAAATGTTTCTGATGTTGCCCAAAAGAGCTGCACGGGACACTCATGCTGTGCCAACCATGGGAGGAGAAATGGCCCAAACATGTGACATAAGCAGGTGTGATGAGCTGCACCCCCCAACACACGGGAGGGGCAGCTCCGAGTGCAAGAGAGTCCCTGCCTTCTCCAGACGTCCCCAAAGGGCCATGCAGGGACCAGGACTTGGCGCCCACTCACCTCAGGCATTTGGTTTCCCGTGGTGCTGGCTGGGAGGCAAATGTCCCTGGAAGGGGGCGTCAGGCTCAGTGGCCTTTGGGGGCAGCTGGAGCCTCCATGTGCCAGGCCCTGTGCTGGGCACTGGGGATGCAGAGATGCCAGATGCCTTCCGGGGAGGGGCGTCTATGCTGAGCCCCGAGGATGAGATGTTAGGCAGACGTGGAGGGTGGGGACTGACCATCACTCGCTGCTGTCACCTGCCACGTGCTGGGCTGTGTTCTAAGCATTTACTTGTATTAAATCCTCACAGTAGCCCCCATGAGAGTGAGGCAGACACTATCACTACCCCCAGTTTACAGATGAGGAGACTGAGGCACAGAGAGGTTAGGAAGTGCTCATCATCCGGTCACCCACCAGGCCAGGTTTCAGACCAAGGGGGCCTGGCTCCCGAGTCCTCCCAGGTCCCTGCTGTGCATGAGCAGAGGGAACAGCAGTGGCAAAGTCTCAGAGGCAAGAGTGGGGGCAGGGAAGACTCAGGCAAGGGACATAGCTCAGTCTCACCTGGAGTGACAGCATGGGCAGCTGAGGGCGAGTAAAGCTGGGGAAGGGACCAGCCCCGGGGAGCCTGACCCGCAGTCAGGGTATGACCACCCACACTCACTGCCCCAGGCAGGAGCACAAGGACAAAGCTTTGCCCTCAGGGCACTGGGTGGTGACTCCCGCAGGTCTCACTCCCCAACTTCGGGGCTCTGTCATCACCTCTGGGCCCACAGGCCCTGGCACAGGGCAGGGGCAGCCCTTGTCCATTTGGACTGCACAGGGCATTGCTTTCTCCTGCTCTGCACTCAGCCCCGAACAGGCATGATGGAGCTGCAGACATGGGGGACACTGCCCTCAGTAGCTCTCAGCCCAGCCACGGACACAGGTGAAAGTTCTGAGTGCTGCACCCAACATCACCAGCTCCCACATTCCTGACAAGTGGCTGAATGCACTTGAATCTGAAGGCAGATGTGGCCACGTGACTGGCTCTGGCCGCTGTGCTGTGAGAGGCGGCGGCGTGTGTCACCTCCAGGAGGGGCAAAAAGGGCCAGGGCAGGGTTGATGGCTTCTTCCTGTTGCTGCGTGAAGCCCCGTCCAGGTGAGAGGTGAGAGACTGCAGTGAGCAGAGCCCCGAGCCCCACCCTGAGCCCCCCAGGCAGAGGCAGGAGCCTGCTCCTGCTGAGGGCGCAGGGCCGTTGATCACTGCAGCACAGCCCAGGCCCAGCCCATGCCCTGCACAGAGCCAGGTCACCTGAGAAGGTAAACACCACTGTGAGGAGGGAGGGGGCAGGGAGGCCAACTCCCCAGCCCCCAGTTCCCCAAGGAGGCTAGTCCCTGTGGGACGGATCCCTCAATGCCACCAGTCACAGGTCTATGGTGATCCTGCCAGCATCAGGGCGGCTCCCAGGCCCCACCTCCAGCCTCTGACTGACCCAGACCTGGCGCCAGGTCTGCATTTACTCAGCCGCTCAAGAGGGAACATAGCCAGACACCAACCCTGTGCCAGGCGTGTGCTGGGCCCTGGAAATACCCAGGAACAGGACCCATGAGGCCCCTGCCCACCTGGAGCTCATGGACTAGTGAGAGCAACAGTGATTCCAGTAAACCCCCAAGGAAAGAATTATAGAAGGTGCTGAGAGAAACCAGAGGAATGCCAAGAAGCTGGGGTGAGGGGAGCCAAGTCTGTGGGGCGGTGGGGGGAGAGGTCACATTTAAGCTGATGAAGATCAAAGGGACCGGCCAAGTAGAGGAGAGCAGGAAAGGGCATTGCAGGTGGAGGGAACTGCGTGGGCAAAGGCCCTGTGGTAGCAAAGGGCTCTGGTGTCCATGGGAGAGACAGCAGGGAGGGGAGGGAGGGTGAGGGCTGGGCCACACAGGCCTAGGAGCAACAGTGGGGGGTCTGCACTTGATCCTGGAGGGAAGGAGAAGCCACTGAAGGGTCAGGAGGAAACAGATGTGACCAATCCTTATTTCAGAAGAATCTTTTGGGAGCCCAGGGCTAAGCACAGGGCCTGGCATACGGTTGGTGCTCAATGAATGCTTGCTGACAATGACACTGCAGGAGGGAAGTGAGGACACTCTGTGTAGGGCGACACTGACCGGCCCTGCATGATGCACCTGCACTAACACCCAGCTAGGGAGGGATCCCCTCAAGGACAGTGAGGAGCTGGTGTTTGTGGAGCAGCTGCCACCTGCCTGGCCCTGGGCTCAAGCTTCTTACACGACAGATGAAATGTCCTCAATGATGATCCCAGGAGGAGGGGCACAGATGTCCCCAGTGAGGACCAGGAAGAGGGAGCACAGACGTCCCCAGTGAGAACCAGGAGGAGGGGCACAGACCTCCCCAGCGAGGACCAGGAGGAAGGGCACAGAAGTCCCTAGTGAGAACCAGGAGGAGGGAGTACAGAGGTCCCCAGGAGGACGTCAGGAGGAGGGGGCATAAACGTCCCCAGTGAGGATCAAGAGGAGAGGCACAGACCTCCCCAGTGAGGATCAGAAGGAGGGGACACAGACGTCCCCAGGAGGACCTCAGAAGGAGGGGTTCTTGTATCCCCTGTGAGGCCCCTGGGAGAAGGGTACATTGTCATCGCAGCTAGGGTCCCAGATGGATGGTACACAACATGGCTCCAGTGAGGACCAGGAGAAGGGTACACCACTCTCCCAGTGGGAACTGATGCTGTTTTTACAATGAAAGAGGCTCAAAGTGAAATGCTCTAACCTGATGCTAGTGCACTTGAGACAGGACTCTCATTAAAAAGTGCATCAAGAAATATTTCAATCCAGAAATCAATGGGAGCTCATGGAAAGAATTACTTGCTGAAAAAGGAGGAAGGATAAGTCGATAAAACTGAGTATACGGCAGAGGAGAAAGCTACAACTCACCTCCTGATTGTGTGGTCTGAGACACCAAATTGATAAAACCGTGATGTTGAAATATGAGAAAACATGCAACTTCTTAACAAGAGGAAGAAGCCAGCTATTCTGACAACGAAAGATACTGGGGGAACATCAGAGCCTGCAGCCGGGTCTGGGCATTTTCTAGCCACATGAGTGACTCTGGAAGACCCCACCTCTGTCCCAAAATGAGCACTGGGTTGGACCCTCAACCTGGCCCCACACTTGCTCCTCACAGAGTCAGAGCTCAGTCTCCCCAGCACCTTCTCTGTCCCAGAGGCCAGTCAGCCCTGTCCACCCCTCCACCCTCAGCATGTAATCCACCCCTTCCAGGAAGCCCTGATTACTCCAGGCCCCACGGTCACCCAACTCTGACCTCAGCCCATCTTCTTCACCTAAACAGCAGGTGGGCACAGCAGAACATCCCGAGCCATGTCCTAACGTTTAGGAGTAATGTGGACAGGGACAGAATAATGTTCCTGCAGGTAAGAATTTGGACTCTGGAGTCAGAGAGACCTGTGTTGACATTCCAGTTTGTGTATGACCTTGGCCAAGGGGCTTTACCATCTGAGCCTCAGTTTCCTCATCTTTGAGGTGGACTCACGATTCCCACCTCACAGCAGATTTAATGAAATGCCGAACGTAAAGTGTTGCCACGATGCCTGGCATTTAGGTGGTGCTCAAGAAATGTTGGTCACAATTATCACAGCACTTCACGGTCTACAGGGTCCAGCCACACCTGTCAGGTTGAAATTCCATCCCCCGTAGAAGGGACTATGTCTGGTCTTTCTGCAGCATTTTGGAGTTCGCAGAGCCCAACCTCGGCCTTCATCTTAGGGATCCTCAGAGCAACCCCAAGGAGCAGACCAGAGTGTGCGCCTGGGGCCAGAATCCCTGGGTTCACATCCTGCCTCTACCATGTCCTAGTTACCTTGAGCAAGGAATTTCCCCTGTTTAAGCCTCAGTTTTCCCACCTGTGAAATGGGACCGCCCATAATTCTTTCTTTGCATGGCTGCTGTAGGGTTGCACATAGAAAGCATCTACCTCATGTCATGTCTGGGATCTTCATCATCCTCTCCATTTTACAGATGAGGAAACTGAGGCTCAGAGAGGGAAAGTGGCCTCCTTGAGTCCTTGCAACTGGTGACATTGCTGACCCAGGATTCAGACGCCTGTGCTTTGACCCGCTCTCCACTGCACCGTCCTGGAAGCTGCTTTATCTTCTCAGTTTTATCAGCACAGACGTAGGCAGGAACCAAGAGTCCCTCACTTTTGTCTGCACAGGCTCAGGGCCAGGCCGGCATCTGCTGCCCAGGCAGTGCCCAGGAGAAGGGGGTAGCAAAACTGTCCAAAGATGACTGACCTCACACCCATCATGGCACTGAGCACCTGATCTTCGTTTGCCCCTTTGTCATGACGACGACTCTATTCCCACTTCACAGTGGGGCAAACTGAAGCTGGGAGAGGCTGAGACATGTGTCCAGGATCACACAGATAATGGCCATCAGAGTCGGCTCTAACTTGGATCTGTCTTTGTCCAGGCCCCACATCCCACCCACCCATGCCAAGTGCTGTGCGGCTCCCAACACACATTCATCTCATTGAATCCTGCAGCATCCTTGGAGGGAAATCTCACCCCCCATTGCACAGGCTAGGAAACTGAGGCCAGGTTGGGCATGGAACTCCCTGAGGCCCCACAGCTAGTGAGTGGGAGAATCTCACAGAATTCAAACCCAGGTCCCGTCTGTTCCCAAACCCACAGCCAAGGTGGTTCCCTCCTCCTTGCCTTGTTCTCGAAGCCTGCAGGGAGATCGATGACCCCACCATGGGGAGGGCACTGCAGGAACGGAAGGGCCAGCTGGGGCCTTCAGGAGGGCAGGTGGGGAAGCCAGCCCCCAGGTCTCCAGAGATGGCTCAAGTTGTACAGTTCCCAGGAACTTTGCAGACTTCAACCCTTTGCAAAGCCAGAGGTCTTAGGGCACAGCCAGTCTTCTGAGAGCCCGGGCGGAAGACATCGGGTGAAGCTTACTTCCTGGAGTTCATGCCTCACAGTCCTCCTCCCTGTGGCACTAGGAGAGCTACTTGTCTGCACCAAGTCATATATCTAAGGGCCTAGCGATAAACCCCAAGAAGATGGATTTATCATAAACCCCTCATTATCTTTCCCTCCCCAGGGTCAGAGGTCACATCGATAACTTCCTGCCCACTGCTTTCTCGTACAGATTCACGTCAAGGCTGCAAACCTATTTTAGGAACTGTAAATCCATCCCCACTTCCCTCTAGAAATCAATTGGAAACTTAGTTGTTAAATCCACCCTAACAGAAAAGCTCTTAAACGACAGGCTTTTGCTGGGCCAGGATGGGGCTACCTTCTGAGTCTGGAACACTTCAGACTGGGGTTCTATATAGGGTTGTGGAGAAGAATGGGGATTTTCCAGGGCCAGGCCTGGCCAGGAACACAGAGAGCAGGTGACACTGGAAAAACTTCAGCTGGGCAGCCTCTGTGGTTAGCACCTCCCTCTCCTCCTACTTAGAAGCCTGTTCCCCCTGGGCAGAGATCGTCTCCATCAAAGGGATAAAGATCAGCTCAGAGGCAGCGAGGGTCCCACCATGGCTTCCACTGTGCATCAGGCTGAGGATGAGGACCATGGCCATGCTGCCCAGGCCAACCTTTGGTCCAGGAGACAAGGCTTTCTCACTACATCAAATGTAGAATCATGAACCCAGGATTTCCTTAGGATAAGCTGGCCAACTATCCTTAGGATAATTAGACCAACTAGTGTGATCCCCATAAGCCACTCTTGTTTTTAAAGAAGATAAAACATTTATGTGCAAGTGGAGAATGGATATTCCTGGGTTCACAGAAAGGAGGTGACTATCTCTGCAAGCATTGCAGGGCTCCAGCCTCCTGCCTGCCTTCTTGGTTTCCAGAATAGAAGAGAACAGGCCATGTGCCTTTGGTGAGCGATTGACTGGGATGGGTCAAACTTAGATATGGCACCTAGAATTGGAGATGATCTTTGACCAAGTTTCTGCAACAGCAATATTCTCCACTACAAAAAGTGGCAATTTTAAAACATTATCACAAATTCTTTAAGTTCTCCTCCCATAGAGAGGTGGAGTCTATGCCCTTTCTCCTTGAATGTCTGAGGGTTGTGACTGCTTTGACCAATGGTATATGATAGAAGTTGTATCACTTCCAGGCTAGGTCCCAAAAGCTGCCACGTGAGAAGTCCAACTACCCCTAAGGCTGCCATGCAGTGAGGAAGCCCAAGCTACATGCAAAGGCTACAGGTAGAACTCTGGTTGACATCCTCAGCCAAGTGCAGTCTTCAAACCCATCCCAGCTCAGCTATCAGACACATGACTGAGAAATTATCTGTGTGCTTTCAACACCCAGCTGTTCAGGTCATTCCCAGACATTCAACCCTAGAAAGGCCAGATTTGAATTCCAGCTAAGGCCTCAGCCATTGTGGAAGGGAGATCAAACCATCCCCACTGTGCTTTATCCAAATTCCTGACCTATATACTCTAGTTGTTATTTCATACCACTAATGGGCAGCCAGAATATCAACCAAAGGTCCAAAACGCTATCCAAAGTGCTTTGACTCTGAGCCTCCATCTTGAAATTCTCAGGAAGGTTGTTTCCTTATCTTTGGAAAGATTACCAATCCTGAGTGCTTCCATTACCCTTTGCTGTGTAACAAATCACGCCAAAACTTGGAAACTTAAAAACAACAGCAATGCACTATTTCTCACAATGCTGTGGTTGGCCAAGCACATCCCTGCTGGTCTCACCTGGACTTTCTCCTGTGCTGCATTCCATCTGGCCTGGAAAGCCCAATCAGACCTCCCTCACATGTATAGTGGTTGGCTGTAGGTCAGGAAGCTTCAGCCATCCATGCACCCACTCATCTCCAGCAGGCCAGGCCAGCTTCCTTAAGTGGTAGTCTCAGGGCAGCATTCTAAGAGGGCACAAACAGAGGCTACAAGGCCCCTGAGGCCATCTCCCAGAAGTCATGTAGAATCTCTTCCCCTGAATTCTACAGCAAAAGCAAGCCATGGGCCTGCCCAGATTCAAGGTAAGGGGAAGCAGACTCTGTCTCTTGATAAGACAAGCAACAGAGTCCTGCTTCAAAGGGCATGCATTTCAGGATGGGAGGAACTTGTGGCCGTGCATTAAAATCTACCCCACTAAGGAAGCACCCAGCAAGCCTGTGGGAACAGAGTGTGTGTTCATGCAGAGAGAGGGGTTCAGGGACAAGCCTAAGAACCCCAAGTGGCTTACTCAGCCCCAAGGGGGCAAGCCCAGATTGCCACTGCCTCGTGCAGAAGACAGCAGGCACATGATCTCTGTGCCAGTCTCCATGGCCCCTGCAGCTGCCTGGACAGTCCTGATCCCCAGTGTCAGAGAGCAGGGGTCAGATACTTCCCTCCCTGGTGTTATGTCTATAGTCTGCCTTCTGGTCCCAGCCCCACAGCCTTCTGTGATGGGTGGGCCCTCATACAGGCCAAAGAGGGCTCTGCTGAGCACCTGGTGAGGTGTGAGTGGCAAGTAGGCCTGGAGCAAAGTTGGGCTGTCAAGCTGAATGGATGGCGGAACTGGAATGAAAGTGCCAAAGGCAAGGACATCTGGAGGGTGGGTGCAGCCCAGGGGTAATGCAGGAGGGAGGAGGAGGGAGAAAGATAAAAGCAAAAAGCTGAGCTGGGGGTGGCCTGGGGCTAGGGCATGTTAAGGAAGGGCCGTCTCAGGCTCCGCTGGAAGCTGCAATAGTGGTATGAGGCAGACCCCTCCGCCACAGCCCCACCTGGGGACAAAAGCCCACTGGGAGTTGTCTTAGTCCATTTGGGCCGCTACAATAAAATACCTTAGACTGGGTAATTTATAAATGACAGAAGAGTGTTAGTCACAGTTCTAGAGGCTGGCAAGTCCAAGATCAAGGCGCTGGCAGATTTGATGTCTGCTGAGGGCCCATTCCTCATAGATGGCACCTTCTTGCTGCATCCTCACATGGCAGAAGGGACAAATACACTCCCTCAAGCCTCTTTTATATAAAGGCAATAATCACGTCTACAAAGGCTCACCTCATCACTGCCCGAAGGCCCCATCTCTTAATACTACTGCACTGGAGATTACAGTTCAACAGATGAATTTGGGAGGCCACATGCATTCAGACCACAGCAGGAATCTACCACCAGCAGCATGTGGAGTGGGGGTTCATCTCAGCCTTATTCAACTCTTGGGGGTCTGCAAGCTGGGGGCCTAGGATCAGCCCAGCATTAGTCAGGCACCAAATTTAGACTAAATTAACAGTGGGCATGAGAGGGAACAAGATCAAGGAAGACCTTGGGAGAGCCCCCACTATTGCCATGTGGAAGGGGTTGGGTAGCAGGTGCCTTGAAGAGAAGGGGAACTGGGAAAGTTGCAATTCCCATTGCACAGATGAGAAACCTGAGGCTCATGGAGCAGAGGGAGCTTGCCTGAGGTCACAGAGCTGGGACCTGAACCCAGGCTCATTGTGTCCCGGAGTCTGTGCTCTAACCACCAGGCAGCAGAACCTCAGACTACACTCAGGAGAGCCTGCAGAGATCGGAGGGGACGCAGGGCCCAGGAACCAGGACACCCGGGAAGGCTGGCACTCTGCCCCAGCTTCCCTCAGCCCTCTCAGAAGGCCTGGCTGTGTGAGCACATGTAGCATGTGGGGGCTGAGGCGGGGGCATGTCTGGAGCTTCCACTCCTCACAAGCAAAGCTAGTGCCAGTAAATCACTCCAAATAATGGGACCGTTTGCTCAGGAAATCGAGGAGGCAGTAAACAGTTGCCAAAGTAATTAAACACACACAGTGGACGTGCCAGACTTCCCAATGCTGCCAAGCTGCTCCAGTGGTAGCTTCCCCTCCTCAGGGTGGGAGGAAGCCTGAGCAATCAAGAGTCAGAGAATTCAATCAAAGCCTTGATTTACAGTTGGGGAAGCTGAGACCCAGAGAGGGTGAGAGACCTGCCCAAGGACACACAGCTGGCTAGAGACAGAGGTAGGTCAGGGTTGCTCCAAACACACCTGGCTAAGCACAGGGTCAAGGTCATGAGGGGCAAGGGGCGAAATCTGGCAGGGGATGAAGGAGGAAACCGAGGCTCAGAAAGGGTAGGTAACTTGCCCAACAGTTCACAAGTTAAGTTGTGGAACAAGGAGTTGAGCCCAGGTCTCTCCAACATATTTTAATTATTCTCTGCTGTCTTTTTCACTTTAGCTGTGGGGTCAGGACTTTAAGAAGAAGGATGGTGGTCAGAGAGGAGATTTCTAGAGGCAAGGGAAGGCAATTCCAGGCTGAGGGCAAAGCATAAGCAAAGATAGGGCAGGGGAGGCAGGGGTTGGGGGTACCCTGCCTGGTGCACATATTAGTTAGTCCTCTATGCAGCAGTAAAAGGCCCACTCACCCCAGCTCAGTCAAGGGAGTTTAATGGGTCATGGAACTGAGAGGCCCAGAGTTAAGCCCTGGACATCTTCCATGTGTCCATCCCAATCCACCCCACCCTGCTCCGTGCTCCAGAAGGATGACCCATGTGGACTGCACTACCATCCATCTAGCTCAACTGGTGGGGATCACCCACGGGACACAGGAGGGAGGGAGGAGCGTGAGGCCAAGGCATTTACTGCCTGACTCCCTGAAGGGGCCACCAGGGTCAGTGACCCAGGCTCACAGCTCCAACAGGGCAGCCCTCTCCACCCAGCCCTGTGTCTCCAGGCTCTGATAATTGCTCACTCTCCTCACCCTTTTCAGGCCCCAGGGTAGTAATGGCCCCTTCGTTAGTTGCCCTGAGGTGCTGAACTATCCCTGGGGTGTCCCCTTCACCCTGCCCTCACCTTTTATAAATTGTCCATTTATCAAACTCTCCTCAAATTGCCCAGTTTTGTTTTCTATGGAGATACAGACTCATGAACAACTTCAGGTGTGGCTTGACCTGGCCGCTCAAATGATATCAACTTAGACACAGGCTCTCTCTATCTCCCTGCTCTGCCTTCTGAGATACCAGTCTAATCTTCAGGCTTCCCAGGATAGCACTCCTCCCTCTTCCCATCCCTTTCCACCTCCGCTTCCCCACCCCACCCCCACTTCCCCACTCCACCCCACCCTCATCTCCAATGACCCACATTCTCCTGGTCTCACCTCTTCACATCACACCATTCAGAATGGAAGAGAGTCTCTAGCCATAGCTGAATGTAAAAAAAGAACAATTCGTTTCCCTGAAGTTGGAGCAGACATCTCCACATCTCATTGGTTCCGGTTCAATTACATGTCCAACCCAGCCAGTCACAGCCCAATGGCTATCTGGCTTAGACCACTCAGGGCCCACCCTGGAGCTGTGAGTTGGAGCAGGCCATCCCACCCAAACCACACGACTGAGAATTGTAAAGGAGAATCCAGGAGAGACCGGATGTGCAGGGTAGGGGGTGGGCAGTCAGGAGGCTGTTACAATGGTCCAGGTAGCACCGACAGGCTCTGGCCTAGGGCAGGGTTGGGGACAGTGAGAAGGAAGAGGGTTCAGAGACAGAAGTGTAGACATCCACTCCTGCATCCCAAAGGCCTGGGTAAGAAATTGAATTCCAGAGTTGGCGTCTGGCCCTGCCTAATTCAGGACTTGCCTCCTAGGTCTTCCCAGACAAGGTTGGTGGATAATAGTGGGGAAAGACCGGCAACCACACAGGACAGGGGAAAGGTCTGGACTGAGGAATCTTACGGACCTGGGTTCAAATCCCAGCCCTGTCTCCCACTTCCTGTGCAACCCTACACAAGTTACTGATGTCTCTGAGCCTTGGGTTTCTTATCTGTACAAAGAGGGGTTAAACTTGCTTACAGGGACCAACCACCCACGTCAAATTCTGGGGCAATGTGGGCTGCAGCACAAAGATGAACTCTGAGACTGGAAAGGAGAAGTTTCCCACACTGGCCCTCCATCCCACCCAGCTAACAACAACAACAACAAACAGCACTTAGTTGCGCTATTCAGGTACTGAAAACAGGATGAGCCTCAGCTAGGTATTTTATTGAGCCTTATGTATACATTGACCAGAATATCTATTAAAAGCATCTGGGACCTGATCTGCAGGCGGTGCTTAGAGACAGCCCTACTCTTGGAATCCATAAGCCCAAGGACCCTAATTCCGGATCTGTGGCTGGCTGGAGCCTATGGTAAAGGCAGGTTATTTTCACCTGCAGGCACTTCGTGGGGTTTGGGATTCCCTGCCTCACCTACCCAGCTACCCTGCTACACTCCACTGGGTAAACAGCTAGGCCTGCTGTGGGTGCTTGTGGAGACCACACACCTCATGCAGGCCCCCCAGGTAACACTAGAGCAGATATTTCCATCTCTGGCTGGGTCCACTAAGATGCTGGCTGCAGCATGACGGGCACAACAGTATTCTCTTAGTAAATGGAAACAATGTTCGACGGGAAAGCAACTCTAGCCCCACAAGCGAGTCCCCCTAATGCAAAAAGGATGCAACCATACCTTTAGGGGTCCTGTTACCTCCCCTCAATTACCCACAGGGGTAGTCTTTCACTGCCTGAAATATTGGTCCCGATTCCAGGGAGTTCCTGAGAGTGCTCGGGCTTGGTTTACTGGCAGCGCAGCCAAACTATAAACTGATGGTGTCCACCGGGCAGCTGTCTAGCCGGAACAACTCAGAAAGTCCCACTTCAGGAAGGGTCAATGAGCACAGTGGGCCCAATTGAAAGTCATTGTCCTTGCCTTGGACGGTACTCCTAAGGACCAGACATGTTATATTTTCATCAACTCTGGGACAATGGCCTGTAATCCAGGTATCTGGTCAAGTACATGGGTGATGGCTGACTGGTATATTAAGGACACATTTCTGTGGAGCTGTGAGCTCTGAAAAGCCATGGCAGCAGCCCGTCGGGACATTTATAAATCCGTGTGGATGTCATACTCACAGGCGACTGGGTGGAACAGGTAGCCGACATCACTACTAGGATCCGTCATTGGCATGGGCACAGCAATTCGGCCACCATAACCCAGTGGGCTCAAAACATGGTCTCCATCTGCCTGCCAAGGGGGGGCTGTGGTACCTTCAGTGGCAACTTCCCGTTCCTTACAGGAAGGGAACTCACTTGTTTAGTACTTGTTACAATGTTTACTGCATGCTCTAAAAGTACCAGACCCTTAGCCCCGGATTCCTCAGCTCCAGCAGGACTCACTGTGTGTGCAGCATCCACCAGAGTCCATCCCTTTGCCCCATGGGATTTGGGGCAGGGAATCCATGCAACTGCACTAATGGGCCCGCTGCCTGCTGCACGTAGGTAAGAAACTGCTGTGCTCTGGTCTACTAAGTCAAGTCTGCTTTGGGCATCTGTGGCATGTAGCAGGGTTGCTCCTTGCCATCGTCTGTAAGGTTGGAGTTTTTCCATGACAGCCCCCCCTTCATGGCTGGAGAAGAGACAGGGGAGCTCTCCAAACAGAAGACGGAGCTACAGGAATGGAACTCTCATTGGCCCTCAAAGATTCTTTCTCTGCCTGTCTTTCATCTGTCTCTGCCTCATTCTAGAAAGCAGCCTCTGTTTCTCTCACCACATCCCATGAGGACAAGGAAGGGGGTCCCAAGCAGCAGCTTCTTCCAGCTGTGTGACCCCAAAGCCAAGAGTTTCTCCCATTATCTGCAGTGGAAGTCCCAGGGAGGGCTCTGACTGGCCCATCTCTGAGCCAATCCCTGTGGTCCAGATTGCAAATCTGACTGGCCAAGCCTGGGTCATGTGCCTATCGTGGACTGGCTCCGATGAGAAGAGGTTAAGGAATTGAGAGTTCCCAGAATTACGTGGAGCCACTGAGAAGTTCTCACGAAGGGAAAGAAGGTGCTGTTACTAGAAAAGGGGAGGGGAGATCAAGAAGTAGACATTTTACACACCCACACACACTCACACGCTTAAAGTCTGTTTCACCTGGTTAATTCCTACTCATCCCTTAAGACTCAGCCCAGCCTCCACCTCTGCCAGGAACCCCCTCCCCAGCCACCCTTAGACTCTATCAGAAGCCCCTCTTTTGTTTTACAGTAGCATCCCACATTACCACCATCACAGCCCTGGGCAGCTGGTGCAAGTGTGTCCCTCCCACCGGGCTGCAACTCCCGGCCCTGCCTGGTGCACACGCGCCTGGCATAGAGAAGATTTCAGCACCAGTGGTTTGTTGAACACTTTGTTGCACACCTCCCCTGACCTTTCCTAGGGTTCATTGGTAGTCAGAATCAGTCATCACCAGTGGGACAGGGAAGAGAGAGGGGACCCAACAGTGTGTGTGCAGCTGGGCCCGTAGGTGACCCGAAGGGTAGTTCTGATCATTCTGCCCAAAGGGCTACCTGGCCAGGAGCTCAGTGTCACCAGGAGCTGTCCAAGCTCCTCCCGTCCCTTTGTAATTCCTCTCTCCTGTTCTCCATCCCCAAGCAAGCACTGATCTGTTTCTGTCACTGTAGATTGGTTACATTTTCTAGATTTGAATATATATGGCCACAGCAAGTAAACTATTGAATAAATGGAAGATCCTCTCCCATCTTGCAAACAGCCACCTGGGACCTGTAACCCACGTCTTCCACAACCTCCTATGGCCACAAACAAGATCCACCCTGGCAAACCCTTCCACTCTGCAATTACACTTCTAGTTACCAATACTACAGAAAAACTCTCATGTGAACACAATGAGGCATGCACAGAATGTTTATTGCAATATTTTTATAGAGAGAAAAATGGAAACAACCTAAATTTCTATTAGTACTAGGGGAATGATGAAGAAAGGGAGAAAAGACAGAGGGAGGGAAGGAGAGAGACAGGGAAGGAGGGAGAGAGATGCAAGCAATTGAACACGCCTTCTGAAAAAAAATGAGGTAGCTCTGTATACACTGAAAGATGTTTGTGATTTTAAATGATAAAAAGCCAAATACAAAACAATCCATATAATACAATACCTTTTGTGTTTTTAAAAACATGCAGAGCAAACATACATAGCTAAGCATACATGTATGTACAGAGATGCATATTAAAAGCCTCTGTGGGGCTCACATACCACTCTGATAACAGTGTACTGTGGGGAGGAGATTGAAAGTTGGAAGTGACCGCAAAGGCGGCTAGAGTGGAGGAGTTTCCCTTTATCTGAATTCATGAATATAAAACAATGAGAATGTCTGCATGCAACACTTGTGTCATTAAAAATAATTTTAAATGAATGGGGAAAATGACTGGATACGTTTATTGTAACATTGCTGTCATAGCAGAAAATCCAAAACAACCTAAAAATTCATCTGTAGGGAGCTAACTAAATACATGGTGGTGTCTACGGCAACAGAATTCTAGGCAGCCAGTGAGAGAATGGAGAAGATCCATGTGGGAAGATCAAGTGAAAAGCAACTTGAAAAAAATGCATATTATATGATGCCTTTTTTTTTTTTTTTTTTTGAGCTCGAATCTCTCTCTGCACCCAGGCTGGAGTGCAGTGGTGCTATCTCAGCTCACTGCAATCTCTGCCTCCCGGGTTCAAGCAATTCTCCTGTCTCAGCCTCCCGAGTAGCTGGGACTACAGGCCCACACCACCACGCCTGGCTAATTTTTGCATTTTTAGTAGAGACAGGGTTTCACTATATTGATCAGGCTGGTCTCGAACTCCTAACCTCAGGTGATCCACCTGCCTCGGCCTCCCAAAGTGCTGGGACTACAGGTGTGAGCCACTGCACCAGGCCATGATGCCATTTTGTAAAAGCAAAGAAAGAGAGAAGGAAAGAGAGAAAGGAAGGGAGAAAAGAAGGAAGACAGGAAGGCAGGCAGGCAGGCAGGGAGGGAGGGAGGGAGGGCAGAAAGAAAAAGAAAAAGAAAAAGTAGAATATACATTAAAATGAATGCCATATTATAGAGAGTAGGGCCTTTGGAATTACACAGAATTGGGTTTGAACCTCTGCGGTGACAGTTACTAATGGGGTGGCCTTGGGTGGGTCACTCCATATCTCTGAGCCTCAGTTTGCCCATCTTGAAATGGCAATAATAACAGCATCCACATCATGAGGTTCATGGGGAATCGATTGATCTAATATATCCAAAATGCTTATCACAGGGGATGCAAGAGAGTGAACTCATGATCATTATTTTTGTTCTTATTTCCAGTGTTTCATCTGAGAAGTGGATTTGGAGTGGAGGAGGAATGATACTTTTACTCTTTCTTTAAAAAGCTGTATTGAAGTATAATTGTAATGCAATAAACTGAACACATTTAAGGTATAAAATTGGATAAGTGTTTACATAGGTACACACCTGTGAAACCATCACCACAATCAACATAAAGAAGGCATCCATCACCAATAGCTTCCTCCTGTCCCTTTGTAATTCCTCCCTCCTGTTCTTCATCCCCAAACAAGCACTAATCTGTTTCTGTCACTATAGATTGGTTACAGTTCTAGATTTTAATATATACGAACTCACACAGTATGTGTACTTTTTCATCCAGCTCCTTCCACTCAGTGTAATTATTTGATGATTTAGCCATGTTGATAAATGCATCAAGAGTTCATTCATTTTTATTGCTGAGTAGTATTCCATTGTCAGATTTATATAAATCTTTTGTTAGATGTATTTCTGAGTATTTCACATTTTATGCCATTCTCAATGGGATTTTTTTAATTCAAATTTCTGATTTATTATTGCTATTGAGATTATCTTTTTAAAAATGTGTTATGGTGAACTACATTGATATTTCTTACATATATAGGATATACATATATACATATATAGGATGTACATACATGTATAGGCTATACACACACACATATGTGTGTGTGTATATATATATAACCACATATACATATATATAGATATATATGTGGTTATTCAGGTTATCTGTTTGTTCTTCAATGAGTTTGGATACTCAGTGTCTTTCAAGTGTCTTTCAAGACATTGGGCCATTCCATGGAAGTTATCAAATTTATGTGCATAGAGTTATTCATAGTAATCCCTCATTATAGTTGTAATGTCTGTGGGCTTAATACCGACATTGGTGGATTTGTTCCCTCTTTCTCTCTCTCTCTCTCTACTAATGAGGATGTACCAATTTTATTTCTCTTTTCCAAGAACCAGCTTTTTATTTTATTGATTCTATTAATGATCTGTTTTCAATTTCAGAGATTTGTACCCCAATTTGTATTATTTCTTTCCTTCTGCTTGATTTAGGTTTAATTTGTTCTTCTTTATCTACTTTTTAAAACAAGTTATTGATTTTGAGATCTTCTTTTCTAATACATGCATTCAGTGCTATACATTTCTCTCTAAGGGCCACTTTAGCTGCATCCTACAAATTTTGGTATGTTGTATTTTCATTTTCATTTAGCTCAAGATAATTTTGTATTTTTCTTAAGACTTTCATTTCAATCCATGGTTTATTTAGAAGCATGTTACTTAATTTCCAAATGTTTGGGAATTTTCCAGGTATATTTCTGTTATTAATGTCTAGTTTGATTCCATTAAAGTTAGAAAACATACTTTGTATAATTTCTGTTCTTTTAAATTTTTTAAGGTTTGTTTTGTAACCCCAGGTATGGCCTATCTTGGTGAAAGTTCCATGTGTACTTGAGAAAAACATGAATTCTGCTATTGTTGGGTGAAGTGTTATATAAATATCTATTAGGTTAACCTAGTTGATAATATTGTTCAAATCTTGAACAATTATGGATTCGTTTCAATTGATTGGTTTTCCTCCACATTATGGGTCATATTGTTCTGCTAGTTTGCATGCCAGGTAATTTTTGACTGGGTGCCAGACATTGTGAGCTGTATCTTCCTGGGTGGTAGATATTTTCATGTTCCTATACATGTTCTTGTGCTTTTGTTCTGGGATGCAGTTTTTACATTCACACAGTTTGATCCTTTCAGGTCTTGCTTAAGCCCAAAGTAGTGTTCAATCTTGGAATAACCATTCCCCATTCCTGAGGCAAGACCCTTATATGAATTCTACTCAGTGTCATGTGAGTCAGGAGTCATTCCCATCTGGCTGGCGGGAACAGACACTATTCCCAGCCCTGTGTGAGTATGTGGCACTGTTCTCTGGGTGGTATTTTCCCCCAGCCACAGGAATATTCATCATACGTATGCCCTGGTTAGAACTCAGGTGAATACTTGAAAGGACACTCTGCAGATCTCTCTCTCTGCATCGCTCTCTCCTTTCCAGGACTCTGTCCTGTGAACTCTAAGCACATTGGTCTTCCTAGACTCTCAGGACCGTCTCCTCAACTCAGGGAGTCCACTGTGTTCTGTTTGGATTCCCCCTCCCTGCACAACATACCACTGAAAGCTCTCTCAGAGCAGTAAGCCGGTGACATCACAGGGCTCACATCATTTGTTTTCCATCTCTCAGAGATCACCATTCATCGCCTGTTGTCCAGTATCTTGGGTACTGTTGTTTTATATTTTTTTAATTTTATATATTGTGCTCAATTTGTGGCAGGAAAAATTCAGTCCCTGTAACTCCATCTTGTCCAGAAGTGAAACCCCTCATTTTATTCTTATATACGTTTACATTGTGTGATGTAAAAGTGTATAACTCACTTGTATTACATTTCTAAATTAAAATGTATGTTTACAACGCACTTGTATTACTTTCTAAATTAAAGGAGAAAGATACGCTAATTAAGATTAAGGTGCAGGAAGGTGTATGTTCATTAAAGCGCTATTCACAATAGCAAAGACATGGGATCAACATAAATGCCCATCAGTGGTAGACTGGATAAAGAAAATGTGAGATATATATATATAACATGGAATACTATGCAGCCATAAAAAAACAATGAGATTATGTCCTTTGCAGGAACATGGATGGAGCTGGAGGCCATTATCCTTAGCAAACTAATGCAGGAACAGAAAACCAAATACCACATGTTCTCACTTATAAGTGGGAGCTAAAGGATGAGATCACATGAACACATAGAGGGGAACAACACACACTGGGATCTATTGAAGGGTGGAGAGTGGGAGGAGGAAGAGGATCAGGAAAAGTAACTAAGGGGCACTAGGCTTAATACCTGGGTGACAAAATAATCCGTATAACAAACCCGCATGACTCAAGTTTACCTATATAACAAACCTACACATGTACACCTGAACCTAACATAAAAGTTCAGTTTTAAAATATGTATATTAAGATGCAGGGAGAGGTGAATAACTCCAACCCAGCAGCTGCCTGTGATACATTCTTTCTGCTGGGTTCTACACCCTTGTGCTACCCTGAAGTGAAGGTCCTGGGGCCATGATGCTGGCCCTGCTGGCTACAGCTTCTGGTAGAGTGTGCCAGGCCATCTCCACTCTCATCTCAAGAAAATTGCTTTCAATTCTATGTAGTTATGGGGAAGTGCATATGAGTTGAGCCAGGTCCTCAGAGCATAGCAAGACAGGCCAAGATGCTCACTTCCTGGCAAGGGCTTGGCTGTGTCTGCCCAGTGTTCTCCCATTGTGCACACATGCCCTGTGAGCTCACATAGTTTTGAAATGTCTCCAGCTGTTGGTGGGAGGGGCTCCAGCCACATGAAATTATACAGATAAACCCTTAAGCAAAGAGCACTGAGAACTTGGCTCTCTGACATTTTGCCACCAGCTCCGCCACAGCCCAACAGGTACATTAAATGACTAGAGTCCATAATGAGATACTCTAAGAGCTGAAATAAAAAGAGGGAGAAAAGTGGGAGGACCGCAAAATGGGCTCCTGCTTGAGAGCCACGTGGTTGTGTTGCTGT
This sequence comes from Gorilla gorilla gorilla, assembly GCF_029281585.2. Lineage (NCBI taxonomy): Eukaryota > Metazoa > Chordata > Mammalia > Primates > Hominidae > Gorilla > Gorilla gorilla. The sequence continues at coordinate 210,423,860 of NC_073224.2, forward strand.
CACTTTTGGCAGAAGGAGCAGCAGGCAGTTTCTGGGGGACTCCATTGCATTGTGGCAGAAGAGACAACACTAGCCCCATCAAGAGGATGTCAGTTCCACATGGACCCACAGAAACGCAGACAGCTGCTCTGTTGGCCTTTGACCTGCAGGGCACAGATCAGTTTTGTGAAACAGAAAACATCAGTCCCTTCAGCTGTGTGATGGAGTTGGGGGGCTCCAATGCCATGCATTGAACACCTACTATGTGCCAAGCCAGGGCAGGCCCCAAAGACGCTGCAGCAAACAAGACAGGCGAGGCCTCTCCCCCATGGACAGTCATCATCACCTTCACCATAAGCAATATATTCCTTGGTTGCTATGGCTGCAGTTCTCTGCTAAGTGCTTTACACGCATTTTTTTTCAATTAATTCTCTCAAACGCCCTCTGAAGTAGAATTTTACAGAAAAGGCAACTGAGGCTTACAGGAATTAAGCATGCTCCCCACTAGAGGCAGCATGTTTTATATTTTTTTTAATTTTAAAATTTAGAATACTTTCTAAGAGGCAGCATTAGAGTTTGAACCCAGATCTCCTCTGTCTCCAGAGCCAAACCTGAAGTATTGCAGGGTTCAGCATCTCTCATTCTCTAGAACCGCACTGTGTGGCACTGGGTGAGTTGTTAAACCTTGTACAATTGGCTAAATAACCCCTGCCCTGGGTACATACTTGTGTGATTTCTAACAGCTCATCAACTCAAGACAAGGGTTCCTAATAATTATTTCCCAAAATCCTGTATGTCCCTAAACCTGGCCTTCTCCAGTGTTCAGATTTCTGCCCCCACATCACTGACCTTCCTTCTGACTCCTGACCTAAGCAGCCAGGCATGAAGGCTCTGGAGTCTCCTGCACAGGTCCATAGGTGAGGGGAGGGACCAACTGGGGGCAAGTGGTGATGGCTGGAGAGAGTTCTCTAGGCTTTGTTGGCTGACACCTGCGAGGCAAAGCACTGAGCTAGAATGGTGGGATTGGGGAAGGAAACTGAGTGAGGGAGAGGCTTAACCATCTCCCAGTTTGGGAGCCTTAGGCCTCAGTGTCCTTATCTGTAAAATGCAAATAATAAGTTCAAATAGTTTATTTAGTAGTGGGGAGTGACATGATAATGTGGGAAGAAACATGGTGGAGCCCCATCCACAGCCTCTCCCAGAAAAGATAAAACAACATGAACCATTTGGAATTTTTACAGGCAGATGATAGAAAACCCAATCTGAACTTAAGAAAAATTGAATGTATCAAACGCAGTAACAGAAAGGATTATGAGGAGTTCAGTTTCTGACCTGGCTTCATGTAGGGTGAGCCCATGATCTCCCCACAACTTGGTTTCTCTCTCCCTATCTCTCATTTCCAATTTGTCTTATCTGGCTACATCTTCAGACCTGCTCTCCATTGATAAAGATGAGATGTCTGCCGCAACAATACACCTGCTCCAGAGGTCAAAAAGAGTTTCCCTGGCAGGCTCAGCATAAGTCCTGGAAGTCACTTTGATTTCCTCCCTGTTTTTTATCATTTTCTTTCTTCAGCTTACCTTGAATTTAATTTGCTCTTCTTTTTCTAGTTTCCTAAGGTAGCAGCTACAGTCATTGATTTGAGATATTTCTTCTTTTCTAATATAAATTTTTGGTGCCATAAATTTTCCTCAAAGTACTGCCTTAGGGACATCCCACAAATGTTGACATGCTGTTCTTTCATTTACATTCAGTTCAATATACTTTCTAATTTCCCTTTTGTTTTTCTTTGATCCACAGGTAACTTTACAAATGTGTTTTTTGTTTGTTTGTTTGTTTGTTTGTTTTTGTTTTGAGATGGAGTCTCGCTCTGTCGCCCAGGCTGGAGTGCAGCAGGGAGATCTCAGCTCACTGCAAGCTCCGCCTCCTGGGTTCACGCCATTCTCCTGCCTCAGCCTCCCAAGTAGCTGGGACTACAGGCACATCCACCATGCCCAGCTAGTTTTTTTGTATTTTTAGTAGAGACAGGGTTTCACTGTGTTAGCCAGGATGGTCTCAATCTCTTAACCTCATGATCTGCCCACCTCGGCCTCCCAAAGTGCTGGGATTACAGGTGTGAGCCCCTGTGCCTGGCCTACAAATGTGTTTTTAACTTCCAAACTTGGTGGGGTTTATAGGGAAAGTTCTTATTTTCATTTCTAATTTAATTCTATTATTGCCAGAACATAGTTTGACAACTTAAATCCTTTTAAATTTATTGAGATTATTTTATGGCCAAGAATGAGGTTTGTTTTGATAAATGTTTAATGTGCATTTGAAAATAATGTATATTTTTCTGTTGTTGGAAACAGTGGTCTATGAATATCAATTAGGTGGAGTTGTTTAACAGTGTTATGCAAGTTTTCTGAGCCTTACCAATTTTCTGTTCACTTTTAAAAATCAATTATTGACAGAAGAATATCAAAATCTCTGACTATACTTATGGATTTGTCTATTTCTCCTTACAGTTTTATTAGTTTTGTTGCATGTATTTTGAAACTCTGCAACTGGGGGCATAAAAGTTTAGGATTCTTATGTCTTCTTGATGAATTAATCACTTTATCATTAGGAAATGTCCTTCTTTATCCCTGGTTATGTTGTATGCTCTGAGATCTATTTCTTCTGATGTTAATATGACCACTCCAGCTTTGTTTTGATATTAACATCGCATATCTTTTTCAATCCCTTCTACTTTTAAGCTATTTGTTTCTTTATATTCAAAGTGCATTTTATAGACAACATACAGTTGGATCCTGCCTGTTTATCCAATATGACAATCTCTGCCTTTTAATTCAGGTAATTAGACCATTTATGTTTAATGTAATTATTAGTATAGTTAGATTTAAGTTTCTTGTCATTTGTTTTCTATGCTTCTCAACTGTTCTTTGTTCCCTTTTTTCTTTTTCTGCCATTTTTCAGATTGAGTTTTGTGTGTGCATGTGATTCCATTCTATCTTCTTTATTAACTTATTAGAGCCATCTCCTTGTTTTGTTATATTAGTAGCTGGTTTTATGGTTTATAGTATACATTTTCAAACTATCACAGCCTACCTTCAAGTGACATCATACTACTTCATACTATATCCTACTATTATAATATGACATAGTATCATATAGTATGAGAATTTTACAATGTATACATTCTTTTCTCCCTTCCTGGCCTCTGTGCTATATTTTCTGATATGTTTTACTTCTACATTTGTTATAAATCCCACAATCCATTGTCATTGCTTTTAATTTATAAACAGGTAATTATCTTCTAAAGGTCTTCTAAATAATCAGATAAAAAACCTTTTACTATTTACCCATGTAGTTACTATTTACCCATGTAGTTACTATTTCCTGTGATTTTCATTCTTTGTGTAAATCAATATTTTCATCTGGTATTATTTCCTTCTGCCTGAAGGATTCTCTTTAACATTTCTCATAGTGTAGAATGAATTTGCCAAGAATCTGTTATTCCAGCCTTTTTCACCCAGACACCCAACACCACAATTTCCCGGGAATTATGCCCTCCAAAAAATCAAAGTGAACCAACATTTCCTGTCAACCGTGTGGGGAAACAGTGTATAAATACCACAGAGCCACTAGCCAGACACTCTTTCGTCTAGTATTCAAGGTCCTTCTAGACCTGATCGTGACCATTCCTCAACCCACTTCTCATATGCTTACTATCCCTAGAAAGTCTCTGCCGTTTTCTGCCTCCATCCTTTGGCACACATTGTGTTTTGTTCTTCTAAACATGTCTTTCCCCAGCTCATCCAATGAGCAAACTCCTATTCATCCATCAAAAGCCCAAGTAGAGGCCACAATCTCTGAAAAATACCCCCTACCCTCTCCCAATCCCTGTAGAGTAAATCTTCTTCTTTCTACTGCTTCTGACTATGTAACTTCTTCTTTTTTTTTTTTTTCTTCTTTTTTTGAGACAGAGTCTCGCTCTGTCACCCAGGCTGGAGTGCAGTGGCGCCATCTCGGCTCACTGCAAGCTCCGCCTCCCGGGTTCACGCCGTTCTCCTGCCTCAGCCTCCCGACTAGCTGGGACTACAGGTGCCTGCCACCACACCCAGCTAATTTTTCGTATTTTTAGTAGACACGGGGTTTCACCATGGTCTCAATCTCCTGACCCCATGATCCGCCCGCCTCGGCCTCCCGAAGTGCTGGGATTACAGGCGTAAGCCACCGTGCCTGGCCTATGTAAATTCTTATACAGGAGTCATTATCAACTAGATTGTAATTTATTTATTTGAATAAATATCTCTCCCATGCACAGGTACAGAATGCTGTAAGGAGGCCAGTACAGACCTTGTCCAAGGCTTGAGCCATTAGCTAACACTGAAACACTCTCGCTTCCAACTCTAGTAAATGGGGGGACTGGGGAAGCAGCCAAGCATGTGCCCAATCACTCCCCTGGCTTGAAGTTTATACCCCTTTGAGATGCAGCACTTCCCAAGGGCAGAGACTAGAACCTCATCTTCTTTGTCTCAGTAGTGTCATTGCCAGCAGAGGTTGGCATTTAGCAGGTAGGTGTTCAGGAACCAGGAGGGGAAGTGTATTATGGAGCCAGGAAGGGGAAATTTTCTCTGCTTCTGTGTGAAACTCACCCCTACTCTGGTAATTAGATGATGGACACCTCAGAGAGCATGAGGACCAGACCCCTTGGCAAGGACACTGCCATCCCCATCTCTGCTGGGGCACCACCAATAGGGCACCTCCAGGCACCTCTGGAGGCTCCTTGAGTAGAGATCACTGAAACAGCCAGGGGGAGGAGAGCACAGCCTCCACCTGGTGACTGTAGTTGGTAGGTTGGTTTGTGAACCCACGTGAACCACCCCAGGGACTCCCAGCAAGGTGCTTTGCAAGGGATGGCTGTTCCCTTGAGTACAGGAAGATCTTAAGGCTGTGCAGACCAGCCTTCCTGTGATGACCTGCTGCATTTCCGTGCTAGCTAGCGTGAGATCGCTAGCTACAGCAGACCCCCCGCTGGGTGCACATGTTCCCCTGTGAGCCCCTCCCTAAAGGTCTCTGCAGCCCAGAGTCAGGGTCTAACTCAGAAAGAAAACCTGGCCCATTTTGGTCCCTATCACATCTCCAACTCTGGAGCTATCAGAGTCTGTGATAAGCACAACGGCAGCTGGGTCCAGGGCTGTTTGCACAGAAACATGCCGCACCCCACCTACTCAGATCTGTGCCAGGGACATGAAGAGTTCAGCTCACTTGATCTTTTTCTTCTAAGAAATCAGTGTGTTTTTGCCGGAACCAAGCAGTGTGAAAAGTACAATGTGTGCAGGTGTCAGAGGCATAAAAACCAACTTCGGATTCTGCAGGTTCTATTTGTCTCACCCACGGTCACCTGCTGCCCTTCTCCTCCAGGGTCACCAGGGACTGGCCATTCACAAAGCCCTGTGCTTCAATCCCCAGCACAAACAAAGGAACAGTGTTTTCTTTTATTTTCTTTGTTTTTTCCTCCTCTTTCTCTTCCTATTTCCTTCGTCCTCCCTTGCTGCCTGTAGTCTCTGAGAACAGAAAAACACAATCTCAGAATGGTATTGCCTTCCTCTAATCAGAGCCTAATTCCTTTGTCACAGAGCTCAGAGATGGAGATTTCCAAAGGAGACAGATAAGAAAGATACTGACCGTAATTAACATTTGTCTGCTTTGTGGAAAACAGGAATTATTCCAGGGTGTGGGTTTCTTTTTAAGAAGCTTCAACATGGGAGACACTGGGAGGCCAGCCATGGATTAGCAGATACCCCAGGAGGAACAGCAAGAATTCAGAGGAAAGGAGGGATGCCAAGCTGAGAGATGAGAGGATGAGCCTTGAGGCAGGATTGAGGGGACCTCGTGACAGCGGCAAGAGCCCTGGATTCCCTCTACCAGGACAACAGGATGTTCTGGGCATCAAACGAAAGGAGAGAGGGAAGGTGGTGCCTGGATCAATTCTGCCAAGTTTGCAAAACTGTTCCTAGTTTCAAACCTTTCCTAATCTCCTGTCCATACCCAATTCCATCATGCTGTGTTAGTGAAAATAATCTTCTGAATCCCAGAAAATTAGAAAGTGATGAGGGGGGATACCCAGTGGCCAGAGTGGAGCACACTCGGGAAGAATCAGGAAATAAGGGCGGGGCTGGGCAGACCCAGTAAGAAGCTGTTATAGTCCTCGGGTGAGTGACGGTGGTGGCCTGGAGGGGAGAAGGAGACAGATCTGTTACAAGGCAGCAGGTGGAATCAGCAAGACTTGGTGGCCATGGCCGTGTGGAATGAAACTCATGAGAAATACGTATGTGGCAAGGTCCACATCTAAACATGAACTGGGTTCCAAAGCTGATGTTTCTGAGGCAGAATTGACAGTCCTCAGGGACAGTGCAGACATGGAGAGGGCTGGGAGCAGAAGAGGAAAGAAGATGTCAGAATTTTACATCCCACTCTCCTCCTGTACATTCTGTCCAGGGCCTTTCCGACCCTGATGTGATTCGCCCAGTGTCCTAATGGCCGACCCATCCCTCCCCAGCCACTTGGAAGAAAACTGAACTTGGAGTTCAGCAGAAGGACAGAAATATTTTTAAAAAACCATCAAGAACATAGGCCGGCTGGGTGCAGTGGCTCACACCTGTAATCCCAGCTACACGGAAGACTGAGGCAGCAGAATCGCTTGAACCCAGAAGGCAGAAGTTGCAGTGAGCTGAGATCACGCCACTGCACTCCAGCCTGGGCGAAAAAAGTGAAACTCCATCTCAAAAAATAAAAAAAAAAGAACATAGGCCCAGCTTCCTGCACATGTGACCTGCGCAGCCACGCAGGGCCCTGCCCTCAGAAGACCTTAGGTTTGGTTTAATGCTCTGCTGTTGCTGTCTTGAAATTCTTAATAACTTTATCTCTGAACTTGTGTTTTGTAAGTGAAGTCCAGTGGAGTATACGCAAGTGAGCAGAGGAGATCCACGCTCTATGGGTCTGCTGTTTCTTGCTGCCCCATCTGCATAGAACACTCACAATATCCTGTGAACTGAGAGTTCTAGGTGTGTACGAGGGCAGCGAGACGCAAAGTGAGCACAAGACAGGAGTGTTATGTCTGTGACCAAGTGAGTGGGGATGCTGACAGCCCCTGAAAGACCACCCTTCCTATTTGAAACAGAACGGTCTTCAAATGCAGAAAGAGGCAATGGTGTTCTAAGAAATATAAATGACCGAGAACCTTATCACGTCCTTTCTTACCTGCCTTACTGCCCTGCACTAACCAACTATTTGCACTGCAAATGATGATGGAGAGAAAGGAAAAGACAAGGCAACTCATGGTTTCTTTTCCTTCCAATCTTTCTTTACTCAGTCATGATCCAAAGGTAGAGCTTGTTGGCAGAATGTGCATATCAAGAAGTGAAATAAAAGCACTTAATTTTGTGCTGAATTTCCACTCTTCTGATAAGAATGAAATACCTGCGCATGAATGACCTATGAGATACAAATTGTATCATTTCAGTGATTCTGTTTGTCGTTGAATGCTCCTATAATTTGTATGTAAAACTGGCATTGCATAACAGAAAAATGAATGATAAAGTTCATGCTAATAATCTAAAGTTCTAAATTTTTACTTAGAACATTAAATAGCAAATAAAAAATAACATGGCAAGGGAGAGACTTCGGCAGAAAAGAAAAAACTTTATATTAAAGTATATGTCATGGCATTTCTTGTTCTCCGCTTTTTAAACAAGGGCATCACATATCCGTGTTTCACTGGGCCCTACAAATTATGTAACTGGTCCTGCAGGGAGACGTCAACACACTTCTCCAGGGCAGGCAGGCCGCGTCCATGTTATGTAACTCCTGAGTAGCAAGTTGTGCTAATTAAGCAGGGAACTTCAGGACATGGTGCTGGAGGAAGTTTTAATTACCTCTCCTCTGAAGGTTGGGAGAAGGTGCGGGGGTGGGGGCGGGAATCCTGCAGGAGAGCGGAGCCCAGGCCCCTCAGAGGTGGAGTTGAGGATGGAGGGAAGTACGGAGGGAGGAGGGGAGGCTGAGGTCACCCAGCTCGCGCCCTTGCCTCTACCATCACTGTGCCTGAGCCCTCACACGTGTCGCAAGCCTGGGGGATGTGGACTGTCACTCGTCTGACAGATGAGGACACTAGGGCCTGAGTGGTGAGGAGACTGGTCCAGGCCCCATAGTCAGGGAGGGCAGAGCTATGTGGTCACCACACGGGGACAGAGATGTCATCGCTGCCCTCCAGACCCTCAGTCCGGGGGAGACAGATGGTAGCAGCACCGTGCGATCTGATGGGGGAGACACAGACATCGTGGGAGCCACAGGGGCCCCTAGCCCAACCTGGGGGGTCAGGGAGCTCCCTAAGGAGGTGCTGTCTACATCGGGGCCTGCAGGAGAGCAGGAGCATAGATAGATATAAACATAGACATAAATCCTCCTCCTGACATTTAATGAGTACCCGGGTTGATGGGAGCAGCACATCCGCGGCCCTCACACACAGTGGGTGCTCAGTAAACCTCAATGTCCACCTCTCCTGACAAAGACCTGCAAACTCTATAAGTTGCATCCAATGCAGAATCAACGATGAAAGAAGCTCCTGTATGAATCCTTGATCAGAGCAGCCTTGGGTCCCCAGCCGCACTCTTCAGAGGTCCCAGCAGGACTTGGAGCCCACCTCAGCCTAGGTTTCCTAACATAATTTGTGTGGTTTTTGCACAGACACACTTTACATCCATTATTTAGAATAAGTCTTCCAGGCTGTTCAAATTTCAAATAAAAAATTCTCCCCCAGAGGAATGGCTGCACTCAGCAAAGGTCGCACATAAAACACACCGAACTGGACGGGAAAGGAGGCAAGGACTGGATTAAGCAGCAGTTGCCATTCATTAGGGGAAATTGTAGCATCTCCTTTCAAGGAGCACTTGCTCTGCCAGGGCTGCGAAGCCCAGATGACTGCACTCTCCTCCCCGCCACCTCAGAAATGCGTAATTTAGGAGCTCTGAGAGGCGCTGCTTCTTATGGCAAGTTGTGTTTCCTGAGCACTGCTTCCTTGGGCCCACCAGAGCCCTGCACAGTGAGAAAAGGATCATTACTGCCACTGTAGGGGATGGAGACACGCAGGCTGAGAGGTGCAGGGACTTGCCCAGGATCACACACAGCAGGAAGGGGTGGGCTGGACTTTGAACCCAGGTGTCTCTGACTCTAAGGCTCCTTCTCCTTGCCCCCCATTCTCCTGCTCCCAGGGAACACGGGAAGATTACAGCAGGAAACGTGATCAGAGAAATCAGCCCAATCCAGGCAGACGCTCCCCAGGCTTTAGGTTCAACCCAATCCTCTGCTCATTTACATATATTTGCATGCCAAGGCTCCAGAGACCTCAGTATAGGCAATAAAGTTGATTAATTACCGCAACCGACCAGTGGGCACTTAGCTGCAGGATACACTTCATCAAGGTAAAAAATGGAACAGATTCTGAAAATGATCTGCTTTGTCACCTCCCAGTTCAGTAGAGTTGACCCTAAACCAGGCTCAGTCCCCACCACCATCAACACCTTCTAGTCATAACAGAGAGGCTCAAGGGGAAAGACCTCCCAAGCTCAGTTTTCTGGGAGAACAAATTAGATACAAATATAGATGGCATAGGCCGGGCGCAGTGGCTGACGCCTGTAATCCCAGCACTTTGGGAGGCCGAGGCGGGCGGATCACCTGAGGTCAAGAGTTCGAGACCAGCCTGGCCAGCATGGTGAAACCCCTTTTCTACTAAGAATAGCAAAAAAATTAGCCATGCATGGTGGCAGGCACCTGTAATCCCTCCTACTGGGGAGGCTTGGGCAGGAGAATTGCTTGAACCCAGAAGGTGAAGATTGCAGTGAGCTGAGATCGCACAGCAGCCTAGGCGACAGTGAGACTCTGTCTCAAAAAAGATAGATAGATAGATAGATAGATAGATAGATAGATAGATAGATAGATAGATAGATAGACAGAGAGAGAGAGACAGAGAGAGAGAGATGTCATAGATAGATATAGACACAGACATAGACCTAGACACAGACATAGATATAGATACAAAAAGGACCGTGAGAAGCAGGATGGATAACAACCTCTGTTCTCTGCAAACTGGCCAGAGGCAGAGCCTTCTCCCAGGCCAGAGCCACAAGGAGGTTCAGACAACTCCCCACACCCAGAGGTGAAAGGACTTCCTAGGCAGAGTGAGGAAAGGTGATCTGGCCCAGGTCACACAGACAGCACTAAGAGGTGGCAGGCTCCCCTCAGATGGGCAGCTCTGGACTCCCCCCAAGGGACCACCCATTAATGCCCTGCCCCTGAGTGACCTAGGAGGAGGAAGCTGGGTGGGGACCTGGGGGACTTGAGGCCTAAATGAAGTCACACTGTGTTCTTTAAACTGCCCAGCCCCCTTCACAGGCACAGGAGGGATCCTGGTTTCTCACAGCAGAGGCCAGAGTCATGCACGGGTTGGGGGCTGAGGGAGGGCTGGGCAGTGAGTAAATGCACTGGGGAAGGGGAGCTCAGGGCTGATGGTGAATAAACCCACGCCTGGTGAATGAGGGTGCAGGTCCTGAGTGGGCGGGCGGGGGAATGGGAGAGAAGAATGAATGACCCCCCGGGGAACAGGAGATAGAGTGAAGCCCAGGTGTGAGGGAGCTGGGGCTGCCTCCTTCAGTCTACACTGCTGTCCTGCACAAGAGCCACCAGCATCAACCCTGCCCTGTAGGAGGAGCGTGGGCACAGAGAGGTTAGGCAACATGCCCCACGTCACACAGCTCATGGGGAGAGAGCTGAGATCCCAGCCTCCTGTGTCCCCACAACATGCCTCCGGCTGCTCCCTGACATCTACTCTGGGCTGGTGCCAGGGCCCAGGCTCATCAGGGGACTTGGCCTCATTTATTCCCCAGTTGGCATTTGAAGTGAACTTAATGAGATCCAGCCCTTTATGTCAGAATAAAACCGTGCCAGACCCTTCTAAACTGCCCTAATGTTCCGGTGCTGGGTTTCAGCATCAAATCATTCCATGTGCTCAGGACTGGGGTTTGGCTGGGCACAGACCTCGTCTGTGTGATGATTGTTTCTGGTGTGTTTTCATTGGTTCCACTTTTCTGCCGCTGCCTGGCTGGTGGGGTCCCAGGAGGCTGGGCAGCTACACTCTCTCCCCAGGCTGATACTGGGCACCAAAGGAGGGTGGAGGGTCTCTGCAGGAGGCTACCTGTGCCTGTTATGGCTCCTAGCGCCCTCACCCCACCATCCTGGATGGTGGCATCCAGGGCCCACTGCCCCCAGACCAGGCCTGCACTTTGCCCCCACATCCTGACACTCCGAGTCTTCAAATGCTCCCAGCTCCCAGGGCTTGGCACAGGCTGTTCCCTGTGCCTGGAATGCCTTTCCCAGATCTTCTCCATCTGGAGAATCCTGCTCATCCCCCAGGCCCAAGGATGGAGGGACAGGAGGGAATTAATATATTTTGCCTTGACTGTGCCAAGAGCCGTGCTGGGAGGTGAGTGCCCTCCATGAATCCCAACACAGCCCCGCACCAATCACACAGAGGGGGCTTCATGATCCCATTTCGCAGATGGAGAAACTGAGGCTCTGAGGCATTGAGTGATTTCCCAAAGCTACCTCATGGTCAGCGGCAGGGCTGGGATAACTCTGACCAGCCTTATTTGTCACCTCTGGCCCCAGGCATCCTCACTACCCCTGAGAACAGGATCATTCCTTCTCCCAGAGCACCACTGAGCTTCCTTCCCGGTGGGCGTTCCTACCTGTCCACCCCTGTCCCTGACTGGCCCCTCCTCCAGAAGAGGAGCAGACTGGACACCTCTTGCTTGTTTGGGTGAACTGAATTGAATTGAAGTGAGCCAAGCAGCCCCATCGGTTCCTGCGTCCTGGTGCCCAACTCTGCCCTAGAGGGAGGCAGACACCTCTGGCCAAGGACCAAGCTGTGCTTGGCTGGGTTAAGCCTCTGTGTGGGTGTCCAGATCACCTTACATATTCAGTTCTTCGTGGGAGGAGGAGCCAGAAGCCAGATTGGTAGGTGGGTCACGTGGAGGCAAATTTAGGCTCAGCACCAGCAGCCTGATCTGCCCAAGAATGGAACAGGTGACCCTGTCAGATGGTGACCTCACCGTCTCTACCAGAGTTCAAACCATTACCCAGGACAGTGAAGAGAGGACTTCCCACATGACCAGGGGGAACTGGGCTAAGGTCACGTCCTGTGCTAAGATGCTGATTCCACGATATGTATTTCAGCTCCACACTTCTCCCGATTGCTCTGTGATTCCAGGAGTCTGAGCTGCATGGGTGAGTCTCCAAGTCTTCCCCAGAGATCCTTTCATTCTGAGAGTCTTGAGTCTGTGAGTCCACAAATGATTCTGTGATCCTGGGATTCTAGGATTCTGTGACAGGGAGCAGATGCTCAGATTCTGTGATTCAAAGCTTTTATGAAAGTGTCTTGGAGCTCATGAAAGAAGCTCTGACTCTGAGATCCCATGTGTGACAGCTGCCATGGAGGGGACTGCAAGATCTGAAAATCCTCCACCCGAGTGTGAGAAGGAAGGTTCCAGGACCCTCTCCTCCTGTTTCAGAATCTGCAGGAGGACGTTGAGCCAAAGATCTCTAAGCTCCTCTCAGCATCAAAATGCAGGGTCCTGGTCACTGACTCCAGATTCCCCCCTCCCATGGCTCACCCCAGTCTCCCCCTCCCAGCACCCTCATGTCTGAGTGGGTTAAACGGGCCCTGAAGCCCCAGGTGGCAAAGCTATGAGCTCGGCCCTTGGCAGATGCATCCCGGCTGAACACACGGCTGCTGCCGGGGTTGCTGTTTTCCCAGCATATTAACTATGAGGAGCAAGACAGGACCTTTGCTGAGTGGAGTTTTCTGGTGACTCTCCCTTGGCATGAGCAGCTTGGGGAGCAGGAGCCAGGAGCCCCCTGTCTTTCGTGTCTGTTTATTCTTCTGGTGGACTCGCCCTGCCCCACCGTGGAGGTCTTCTCCCATATTTCCCCATTTAATTGGCTGAATTCTCAGTGGGCTCTGAGCAGCAGCTGTCCTGCCAGGGTTAGTTCAGGCTTCTCTGGGAAGAAATTTGATTTCTGGGAAGGAGAGAAATGAGAGAATAGGCAGGGAGGGGCTGGAACTCTGGAAGAGACAGGATCAGTACTGAGTCCCCCGGGACATCCCAGGGCGGCCCCCTGCCCACCCATCCCAACCTCAGCTGCTCTCCAGCAGGAAGGTTGGGGTCCAGGGATGGCCTGTCGCAGAGAGGAAACCGGAGCCCAGAGCCCAGTAGACTTGGCCGTGGGGAGGGCACAAGCCACTCCCCTCTCACACCCTGAGAGGTGGATCTTGTGGTCTCAGCCTATAGTCAAGGACAGGGCAGCTCTGAGAGGCTGTTCAGCTCCCCAGTGGGCGGCCAAGCTGGACTTACACCCAGCCTGCCTAGCCCCAAGCCAGGCCCTCTCCCACATGGCCAGCTGTCCTGCTCAAGGTTCGAGGAGGACACCCTAGTGGGGACTGCCCACAGGACGCTTTGCGAGGATTGGGGTGGCGAGCTCTCAGTCTCTTCCCTACTGAAAGCCATGGGTCACTTCACCCAGAATAACTTCCCTGAGGAGCCAGGCACAGAGTGGCTCATGCTTATAATCCTGGCACTTTGGGAGGCTGAGGTGGGAGGATTGCTTGAGCCCAGGACTTTGAGGATGCAGTGAGCCATGATCACATCAACGCACTACAAGCTGGTCAACAGAGTGAGACCTTTTCAAAAAAAAAAAAAAAGGAAGAAGAAGAAGGAGAAGGAAGAAGGAAGGAGGAGAAGGAGAAGGAGAATGAGGAAGGAGGAAGGAGGAGAAGGAAGAAGCAGGAGGAGGAGAAGGAGAAGGAAGAAGGAAGAGAAAAGGAGAAGGAGGAAGGAGGAAGCAGGAAGGAGGAGAAGGAGAAGGAAGAAGGAGGAAGAAGGAGAAGGAGGAGAAGGAGGAGGAGGAGAAGGAGAAGGAGGAGGAGGAGAAGAAGAAGAAGAAGTAGAAGAAGAAGAAGAGGAAGAGGAGGAAGAGGAGGAGGAAGAAGAAGAAGAGGAAGAGGAAGAGGAGGAAGAGGAAGAGGAGGAGGAGGAAGAGGAGGAGGAAGAAGAAGAAGAAGAAGAAGAAGAAGAGGAAGAGGAAGAGGAGGAAGAGGAGGAGGAAGAAGAAGAAGAGGAAGAGGAGGAAGAGGAAGAGGAGGAGGAGGAAGAAGAAGAAGAAGAAGAAGAAGAAGAAGAAGAAGAAGAAGAAGAAGAAGAAGAAGAAGAAGAAGAAGAAGAAGAAGAAGAAAAAGAAGAAGAAGAAGTCATCCACCCTAAGGATAACAGTGACACTACTAATAACAATAATAATGATCACACCAATCCCCACTACTCTGACTGGGCCGACCCTGTGCCAAGCTCCTTCCAGCACACAACCCTCTTCATCTCATCAACCCTCACTACAACCCTGTGAGCTGCTATGGCTCACCCCACGTCACAGATGAGGAAACTTAAGTTCACAGAGGTGCAGCAACCTGCCCAAGGCCCCTCAGCCCCAGACAGAGCCAGACTGGCCCCAGGTGTCTAACTCTGGAGCTCAGAGGCCTCCTCTGCATCTCCCACACTGGAGAAGCTTCTCTGATACTTTCAGGCGTTTTGCTGTCCCCACCCTCCACTTATACAATGTTGACTCACACGTCCCTTTAAACTGATTTGAAATGGGGCCCCCGTTTTCCATTTGTCTCACTCTGAGCAACAATATCCACGAAATCAAGGCTTCAATCCACTAATTGCTTGTGGGCTTTTTCCTGATACTATTAAAATACATACATGACTGGGAAACTATGAAATATAAAATGTTTGTGCATGCACAACCCATGCATATCCCAGTGAGTACACCCCACTCCCTGGGCAGCTCCAGTTGCTATTGGAGAAGTGGCAGGATCCAAGAGAAGGCGGCATCCTGGGTGGACATGGCCTGGCCCCTACCAGCCCAGCCCAGCCCAACCCAGCCCAGGGCAAGGCCAGTTCCTCTCCTTCCTGGAGAGGCCCCATCCACACCTGCTGCTCTCAGGTGGGGTCTGGGCAAAGGAAACTCCACGGCAGCTGGAAGGGGCCGGCTGAGCATGGGCTTTGTATGGGAAAGCCCATCAGGGGGATCCAAGGCTGTGATGACCCCAAGGGACCTGAGAATGGGACGCACACTGGGGTACTCACCACGTGCTCCTCCTTCTTCCCAGAGGAAGCCCCAGGCACTGAGGGGCAGGATTCCAGGCTCTGCACCACCCCAGGGAGAGAACCCAAAAGGTGGCTTCTGTTCAGGTGCCAAGGGTCCTACCGCAAACAAAGAGGAAACTGCAAGTGAAAATCTGACAATAAGAAAAGGGAACAGAACCTTCCAGAAAGGCAGCCACATCCAAACGAGCCCTGGCAACAATGGCAGGGTAGGGAACAGGCAGAGAAGCTTCTGGGAAGGAGTAGGGGCTGTGGGGAAGGCATGGGGAGTCCAGACATGGTACCAATCCGGGCAGAGACACCAATCCAAGTCCCCTGAAGAGTACATGGGGGAATGAGAGGTTTTCCACTGGGGAAGAGAAGCATCAGGGGCCTCATGGGGCAGACAGGCCCAGGTTCAAGTCCCAGCCCTTCCCCTTACCACTGCAAGGGCTTGCTCTCTGAGCCTCATTTTCCCGCATCTGGAAGATGGGATCAAATAGTACCTGCGTCCTGAAGCTGTTGTGAAGAACAGCAGTGTTTAGCATGTTCATCTTCAACAGCAAGGGTGCCCAGCCCATACTCTGCACTTTGCACACATCCCCTTATTTCACAGTCTCCCCTAAGCAAGGAGAATTATTCTCGCCATCTCCCAGGGGAGCAAACTGAGCCCCAGAGCTGCAGTCACATGACCACAGCCACAGGCCACACCAGGGACAAGGCCCACTACACCAGGAAGGAGGAAGGAGGAGAAGGAGAAGGAAGAAGGAGGAAGAAGGAGAAGGAGGAGGAGAAGGAGGAAGAGGAGGAGGAGGAAGAGGAAGAGGAGGAGTCCATGGTCTCTCCAAGGTGTCTGTGTTGGGGTTCCTCCAACACCTCTGCTCAGTGTCTCTAGTATCCCCTGCCCCCACCAGGCTGCAGTGATTGGGGCTCGCAAACAATTATATTCTGATTTGAGGACAAAGGACTTAGCCATTTGCAAATAGGAACAAGAGAGGATAAGGCACGGGAAGGTGTCTCCTGGGCGTGGCCCTTCTCAGCCCCCACTTCACTCCCAACACACAGGTCTTGGCTGCTGCCCCCCAAATTACAAAGACTCTACACATACAAAGGCCAGGGAAAGCAGAGGTGACCCTCACACAGACACTCCAGAGTCATATGTGGAGGATGGCCCAGCTGGAGAAAGGGGTGTAGCCTTCTCTGACACCACAGACCCATGGTTTGTCCTATGAGCAAGGTCATTGCCTACCTTGGGAGTTTTTGGGAAAAGGAGGTTAAAGAGTGAGATGCTACTGATATCCCTCAAGTGACAGGTGTAAAACCAATTCTCTCTGACCAGGTCTGAGCCAACCTTAGTGCTGAGGACTGAAGGCTCCTCATTCCTGGAGACTCAGAGTCCCCGACGCCAGACTCTCCCATACCAGCCCCACGTCTGCCATTCCACGCCCAGCCTCTTCAAAACACAGCACCCCAAAGCCGAAGGAGCCTTCACACTCACTCCATCCAGTCTCTGGGGCCCATTTCACAGGTAGGAAAACTGAAGCACAGAAAGTGCCACCAGACAGCAGCAAAGAGAGAGTGAACATAGCAGAAATTTCTGAGACAACAGGCCTGACTTCAAATTCCAGCTCCCACTTCAGTGCCCAAGGCGGGGTCTCCTTTAACGTCTGGAAAATGTTCATCTCCCACCTCTCTGCATCTAGCCCAGGGTCCTGCACACATTTGTTTGCCTTAGTTCCTCTACCTGCAAAATGGTCTGCAAAAATGGATCACAGCAAAGTTTAAATTAGAAAATCCATGTAAAGCCCCTAGCACATAGTAGGTACCCAAGAAGCAATAGGTGAGACCTTTTCAAAAAAAAAAAGGAAGAAAGAAGAGGAAGAGGAGGAAAAAGAAGAAGAAGAGGAAGAATAAGAACAGGAAGAAGAAGAGGAAGGAGGAGGAGGAGGGGAGGAAGAGGAGGAGGATGGGAGGAGGAGGAGGAGGGAGAGGAGGAGGATGGGAGGAGGAGGGGAGGAAGAGGAGGAGGATGGGAGGAGGAGCAGGAGGAGGAGGAAGAGGAGGAGGATGGGAGGAGGAGGGGAGGAAGAGGAGGAGGATGGGAGGAGGAGCAGGAGGAGGAGGAAGAGGAGGAGGATGGGAGGAGGAGCAGGAGGAGGAGGAGGGAGAAGTGTTTAGCATGCAGCTTCGTCTTGAACAGCGAGGGCGCCCGGCCCGTGCTCTGCACTTTGCACACATCCCCTCATTTCACAGTCTCCCCCAAGCGAGGAGAATCATTCTCCCCATCTCCCCAAGAAGCAATAGGTGTTTCTTGGGTACCTACTATGTGTTAGGGGCTTACATTCTGAGAGCTCAATAGAGGACCAAGGCTGTCCTGACCCAAATCCCCAGATACTGCATCTCCGTGGGCAGAGCAGCCCCTGCCTACACCAGCATACCTGCTGCCAACTGAGCTCTGGTGGCTGAGCTTCCGAGCCACAAGTCAGCTCTGAAGAGGAGGCAGGTGCAGCCTCAGTTAGCAGGAAGCCCCTGAGAAGCTCCTGTCTCCTCCCCTATTAATTGCATTGGCATCTGGAACAGATGGGGTGCTGGGACTTTCCCCCCATCTTTCACAGAACTCTGAGCCAGGACATAAGCCATGTAATTAAAAGAAGAGAAATGCAAAATAATCCTCTTAGTGAGACTTAACCATCCTCCCTCCCTTTTAAATCTATTAATGAACTGTAATTGCAAAGACAGACCCTTTATTGAAACCTGGTAATCAATTCACTATGGAGCAAAGAGGTTCCCAAGACCTAAAGATGATAAGAAGTGTATATTAATTAGCTTAGTTCTTTATCTGTATAAAAATCAAGCAAACAAAAATATTGGCTGCAAAGCAATTTGCCATCTGCCAATAGACTCTGGCTGCCCTGGGGAGATGCTGGTTTCGTTTTTCCTGAAATTTGTTTATAACTTTCTGTTAATCAAACCTAGAGCAGAGAGAGATGTGGAAATTATATGGAGACGACGGATTTCATGACGACCTTGAGCAGACATGGGAAGAATTGCGACAAACGAGCAGCGGGAACTTGGGTTGCAAGACCCCACGATGCCAGCCCTGCCTTGCTGGGAGCTTGGCAACAGAGCCCTTTCTGAATCAGCCCCTCACAGAGAGAACGTGATCTACAGGATGGCAGGTGCCCGAGGATGGCTGTTCCAGAAGATTCCATATAGGTCGGTCTCCCTAGAAGCAGAGCCTGAGATGGAGATGTGTGGGAATGTGTAGGATTGTGGAGGGCATACCCTCAGGAGAACGGGAGTGACGGAAGCAGCAGAGGGCAGGCAAGAAGCCAGACCAGGGCATGGGCTCAACGCCAGTTCACCCCCAGCCTGAGCCCACGGGGAGCTCTGGAACATCATCTGTGGCACCACACGGCTCTCCCACCCTGGGCAGTGAGATAGATTTTTTTGAACTCTGTGTCATTAGCTGAAGGTCACCGTGTGGGGAGAGTTTAACCTCTTAGCCTTTGCAAGGTGAGTCTACAGTCAGCGCTCTTGAGCTGAGGTTAATACTCACTGCAGCCAGAGAGAATTGGTGCCCTGGTCAGTCAAGAAGATCTGGGTGGGTACCAGCTGTCACGCCTGTTATGGCTTGGGTTGTGTCCTCCAAATATTTATATGTCGAAAGCCTAATCCCTAGTACCTCAGAATGTGGCCTCATTTGGAGATAGGGCCTTTACAAAGGCAATCAATTTAAAATGAGGTCATCGGGGTGGACCCCAATTCAAAATAACTAGTGTCCTTGTAAAAAGGGGAAACCTGGACGTAGAGACACACATACCAAGAGAATGCCATATGAAGATGAGGGCAGCAATTGGGTAATGCTTCTACAAGCCAAGGGACGCCGAAGATTGCCAGCCATCCCCGAGAAGCTAGGGGAAGACATGGAACGTATTCTTCCTCCCAGCCCTCAGAAGGAACTCACATTGCTGGCACCTTAAACGGGGACTTCTAGGCTCCAGAACTATGAGGGAACACAATACATTCTGTCCTTGAAGCCCCTCGGTTTGTGACACTTCGTTATGGCAGCTTTAGCAAACTAAAAGCCCATCTGTGACTCCAGCCACCACCAACATCTGCTGATTCTGCCCACCCCACCAGAAGGCTCGCCTCTGATAATAGCCTCCTTATTTCCCTGGAGAAACCCTCTCGGTCCTAGGGGGTCCTGCAGAAGTCACCCCACCCCAGATGGAGGGGTAGCCAGAACCCCAGGTCTAGCCAATCACAGCCTTGCTTCCCCAGCCACAGTGACTGGTTCTGGCATGAGCACATGACCCAATCTGAGCCAATCAGGCTGAATTCCGGCCCTGTCCGTGGAATCAGAGACCACAGGGTGTGAGCGTGGAACCATGGGGCCATCTAGAGGAGAGACCCTGTCTGTGTGTGAGGCTGGCATGGTGGAGACCAGAGCCAAGAATGGAGACCTGATGATATCATTTAATTAACCATAAGGCTTTCATTTCCCCCATCATCCTGATTTCTATAAATATATTTCATCCAATGTATAACTAAACTGTTTCAGATCAATTTTGGAACTTATAAATGTAAATACTACAAAAAAATAGGTTGATTCAGACTGCAGTCCAGGGCGACCTTGAATTAGGAAGTGACACTACGTTATTAAACAAAATTATAGCAATCATTTATTAAAGGTGAATTACATACTATAAGTGCCAGGCATTAATGCATTTGTTTTATATGCATTACCTTACACCTCACAACCACAACACTTCCTGTGACGTGGGGCCTATGATTTCCTCATTTTTCAGTTGAAAAAACTTGTGTTACTTTCAACCAGCCATTCCTCTACCCTGATACCAAAAAAGCCAAAGACAGCAAACAAAAAGAAAACTACAGACCAATATCCCTTGTTTCTTTCTTCTGCCTTCCTGTGGGTTATGTGAATAGTTTTTTTAGACTTCAATTTTGACTTATCTATACTGGTTTTGAGTATATCTCTTTGTATAGTGTCTATAGTGGTTACTGTCAGTTACATTACATTAATATATAGATAATTTATCACAGTCTACTAGTGTCATCATTTTGCCAGTTTGAGGGAAGTATAGAAAGCTTGCCTCCCTTTACCCTCCTCGTTAATAATATAAATTTCTTAACTATTTCTTCTATATACATTTAGAACCACATCAGAAAGTGCTATAATTTTTTTCAACCATCAAATACAATTTAGAAAACTTAAGAGGAGAGTAAAAGTTCATTATATTTACCCATACTTTTGCTTACTGTGTTCTTTCTTCTTCCTGGTGTTCTATGATTCCTTCTTTTACTGTTTCTTCTCCATTTAGAGAGTGTTTTAGCCATTCTTTTAGGGTACGTTTCTGTTAGCAACAAATTATCTTAGTTTTTCTTCATCTGAAAATGTCAATTTCCCCTTCATTTATGAAGGGTATTTTCCCTGAATATAGGATTCTAGGTTGACAGTTATTTTCTTTCAGCACTTGAAAAAAATGTTGAGCTACTTCCCTCTAGCCTCCATGGTTTCTGATGAGAAATCCTTTTTTGTTCTAATATTTTTCCCCTACAGAGAGGATGTCATTTCTCCCTCACTGCTTTCAAGATATTTTCTTTGTCTTTATTTTTAAAAATTTTGACTATGATGTGTCTTGGTGTGAATATCTTTTGAGATTATCCTGTTTGGAGTTCACTCGGCTTCTTGAATCCGTAGGTTTGTATCTTTTGCCAAATTTAGGAAGTTTTCAGCCATTATTTCTCTGAGTCTTTTTTCAGCCCCCACCTCCTTTTTTTTCTCTTCCTGGGATTCTGATGACATAAGTGTTAGATCTCTAGTTATAGTCCCATAGGTCCCTGGTGCTCTGTTCTTTTTTTCTCCCAGTATATTTTCTTTCTGTGGTTCAGATTGAGTAATTTATATTGTTCTGTATCCAAGATTACTGACTCTTTCCTCTGTCTCCTCCATTTGACTATTGAACCCATTCGTTAACTTTCGTTTTTTTCATTTTTGTTATTTATGGCACAGGGTATAGTCTTACCTTAGTGAGTGTTCCATGGGCACTTGAAAATAGATGTGTGTTCTTCTGTTTGGGGTAAAGTGTTCTGTATATGTCAATTAGACCCTCTTGATCAGGGATCCCCAACCCCTGGGCTGCAGACCGGTGTCGGTCTGTGGCCTATTAGGAACCAGGCTGCACAGCAGGAGGTGAGCATTAGGTGGGCAGGAATTACTGCCTGAGCCCCACCTCTTGCCAGATCAGCAGCAACATTAGATTCTCCTAGAAATGCAAACTCTATTGTAAACTATGCATGCGAGGGATCTAGGTTGCCTGCTCCTTATGAAAATCTAACTAACACCTGATGAACTGAGATGAAACAGTTTCATCCCCAAACTATTCTCCCCACTACCCCCATGTCCGTGGAAAAATTGTCTTCCACAAAACCAGTCCCTGGTGCCAGAATGGTTAGGAACCACTGCTCTTGATCGTGTTGTTCTGATCTAAAGCTTTACTGAAGATCTATTAGTTGCATCAATTGCTGAGAATAGCATATTGAAATCTCCAGCTACATTTTTTGATTTGTCTGTTACTCTGTTCAGCTTTATCAGTTTTGCTTCATGTATTTTGAGACGCTAGTATTTAATGCATACACACTTAGGATTGTTATGTCTTCTTGGTAAATGAATCCTTTTATCATTAGGTAATGTTCCTCTTTCTCTCTAGCAATTTTCTTTGTTCTGAAGTCTACTTTATCTGATATTAATATAGCCACTCTTTCTTTTCTTATCAACATTTTTATGGTGTATCTCTTTCCATTCTTTTCATTTCAACCTACCTATGTTGTTGTATTTGCAGTGAATTACTTGAACGCAGCATATTGTTGGATTGTATGAGGTTCTGTTGTTGTTATTGTTGCTGTGGGTTTTTTTTTTTTTTTTTTTTTTGCTTGTTTTGATCCACTCTGCCAATCTCTGTCTTTTAATTGATGCATTGAGACAATTTGCATTTAATTGTTGATATGTTAGAGCTTAAGTCTGCTGTTTTATTTTTTGTTTTCTGTTTGTTTTCTTTGTTTCTTATTCCTCTGGATCTCTTTTGGTATCTTCTTGTGGGTTACCTAAACATTTTTTAGGATTCTGTATTGATTTTTTATAGTGTTTTTGAGAATACAAGAATATCACTTTCTATAATTTTCTTAGTGTTTTCTCTGAATATCACAAAATATATACATAACTCATCCTGTTCTACTGGTGTTGATGTTTTAACACTGGGAACAAAGCATAGGCCCCTTACTCCTGTTCAGATCTCTTTACACACTTTATGAGGATAATCATAAACTACTTCCTTTACATCCATTATACACCACATTAGATGGTTTTTAATTTTGGCTTCAACCAGCAAATAGGATTTAAGAAACTCATAAGAAAAAGGATAGTCTACTCTGTTTATCCCCACCCATTCTTAGAGTCTTCATTCTTTCTGAAATTCCTAGCTTTCCTCCATTATCATGTCCTTTATGTTCACAGAACTTCCTTTAGCTATTCTTTAAGGGTATATCTGCTAGCAACAAATTCTCTTAGTTTTTCTTCATCTTTATTTTCCCCTTAATACTTTCACCAGATATAGAATGTGCTATTGACAGTTCTTTTCTCTCTGTACCTGAAAACTGTTGTGCCACTTAATTTGAGCCTCCTTGGTATCAAAAGAGACATCGGCTGTCATTCAAATTGGTGTAACTTAGAAGTAACATGTAGTTTCTTTCTGACTGTGTTTAAGATGTTTCATTGTCTTTAGTTTTCAGGTGTTTAATTATGATGTGACTTGACATGAATTTCTTTATTTTTCAGACAGGGTCTCACTCTGTCACCTGGGCTGGAGTGCAGTGGCACACACACAGCTCACTGTAGCCTCGATCTCCCAGACTCAAGCAATCCTCCCACCTCAGTCTCCCAAAAAGCTGGGACTACAGGCATGGCTGTACATGGGACTACAAGCATGGCTGTACATGGGACTACAAGCTGGTGCCACCATGCTTGGCTAATTTTTGTGTTTTTTTAAAGAGATGGGGTTTCAGCATGTTGTCCAGGCTGGTCTCAAACTCCTGGAGTCAAGCAGTTCACCTGCCTCGGCCTCCAAAAGTGCTGGAATTACAAGCATTAGCCACCACACCGGGCCGACATGAATTTCTTTGGATTTATACTACTTACGGTTTATTCAGCTTCCTGAATCGTTAGGTATATGTCCTTCTCTAAATTGGGGGAGTACTAGCCATTATTTCTTCAAATACTTTTTCAGTCCCACTCTCCTCGCCTTCTGAGACTCCAATAATAAGACTGAGAGCTATTTTGCTGATGTCCACAGGTCTCTGAGACTTTGTTTTTTTATTTTTAGGTCTATTTTCTCTCTGTTCTTCAGGCTGGGTAAATTCTATTGATCTTTCCTCAAGTTCACTGGTTCCATCCTCCATCATCTCCACTGTTGAGCCATTCATTGAGTTTTTTATTTGGTTATTGTATATTTCAGAACCATAATTTCCATCTTGTTCTTTTTTATTACTTCTATTTCTTTGCTGAAATGTTTTATTTTTCACTTGTTTCAAGATCATCCATAATTGCTTATTGAATCATTTTTATGATGGCTGCTTTAGAGTCCTTGTTAGATCATTTTAACATGTGATTCATCTCAATGTTGGCATCTGTTGATTATCTTTTCTCATTCAAGTTGTGATTTTCCTATTCTTGGTATGATAAGTGATTATTTTTCTATTGTATTCTGAGCATTTTGAATATTGTAAGACTCTAGATTCTTTTTTTTTCCCCACAGTTTTAATGAGAGGGCCAGATGGATATGTGTGTTCTGCTCCCCTTGGGCCTGCCTGCAAAGATGGGGTCAGCTCTACTCCCCTGTTGCCTCTGAATGGAGGTGTTAAGCTCAGCTTCCCACCGTGCCCTACTGACACCAGGGGTGGAGGGAGGTGAGGGCTGACTCACATCACTTTATTGCTGCAGGGTAGAAGCACAAACTCAGCTTCCCACTGGGCCCTACTGACACCAGGAGAGGGACGGGAGGGAAGCAGA
Source organism: Gorilla gorilla gorilla (assembly GCF_029281585.2). Classification (NCBI taxonomy): domain Eukaryota; kingdom Metazoa; phylum Chordata; class Mammalia; order Primates; family Hominidae; genus Gorilla; species Gorilla gorilla. The sequence continues at coordinate 210,448,160 of NC_073224.2, forward strand.
GTGCCAACCAGCCCTACCTCCTACCACCTTGTTCTGCTTTATGGATGCCAGATTGGGGTGCAGGCAGTTTCTCTCTGGACACACTGATGATTGCCAGTTGGATGAGGTTGAAGGTGTCAAGTGTAAATAGCCCCACAGTACATTACCCCCTTAAGTCTCACTGCTGCCAGGTGGAAGTGGAGGTTCAGCTCATGGCTGGACCTGCTGACACCACCCTGGCAGGGGAGTCAGAGCATCTATGCTACATGCAGCGGAAGTGGGGATGGATGGAACATCAGCTTCCTGCTCGATCCTGCTCAAATTGCAGGGCAGAAGGAGTGGGAGAAGAGCAGCTTTTCTGTTGGTGTTGGAGTAGGGCAGGATTTGACAAAAATATTTCCTCATTTGGCTTTCCTTTTCCCAGTCCTCTGCGTAGAGCAACAGGTTTTTCTTGGTGCTTTTTAGGTCTGTGTCTGTTGGCCATTCTGGGTTGGGGGCTTATGCAGCACTCTGTCCTAGGATATAAGGGAAGCAACAGGGAAAGGCAGAGAGCTTGCCACCGTGCCATTCCTCACATTCTGAGCATCTAGACAGTCTGCTTTCCTCTGTCCTTCAGCCTTCCTGTGCCCACTGCTGGGTTATGTCCATGGCTTTTTAGTTGTCATGGGGAAGACCTGAAAGGACTAGGGAGACTCTATCTTGGAGGAAATGAAAGCCCCATCCTTTCAATATTTTAATGCTACTCTTAGACAGAAATAGGGATGCCCTCCCTAACCCCCACAATAGGTGAGGGCCCCATTACCTGTTTCCATGGCAACCCATGTGCTTCCTGTGTGGCACAACCAGTTGTTTTTTTCATAGATGTGTGTGTGTGTGTGTGTGTGTGTGTGTGTGTTTCCTGGCTAATATTGGTCCTCATCATCCCTTTTCTTTTTATTTTTTTCTCGTTTTTTCTTTTCATCCTTCTAATCAATGGAATCTAAAGTTCTCATCATTACTCATCAACAGGATCCACAAGGACCCAAGAACAGGGACGTGTCCTGCTCGCTGCTGTATCCTCTGTGCACAGCACAGAGCCTGAAAAGGAAACTGTGAGATGGACTAAAAGCACCAGCGCTGGGAGGCAGGGCTCCTTTAGATCCCAGAGGGCCTACTGAGGTGGTGACATTTAGGCTGATATTAGAAAGACAAAACAACAGAGCCAGGCAAGTGACACTCAGAGCCTCCCTGACAGAGGGGACGTCAAGTGACCAAGACCCACAGTGGAGATGAGTTTGGTGCATTTCCAGAGCAGCAAGGAGGTCAGCAGGTGTAGAGGGAGGCAAGGCAGCAGACCACAAGGGTCAACGTCTGCCAGCGTAGGAGGGCGAGGGGAAGCCAGGAGGGGACATGGCCTGACTTGGGTTTGGGGAAGAGCTTCTGTCTGACGTGATTTGTGTGATCTGCATGGGCTGCAACAGGCACCCAGGGAGGAGGCTGCTGAAATGCTGAGGAGAGATGGGGTGGGGACCCTGAGTCAGGTTAGGGAAGATGTTAAGGGGTAGTTGGATTTGGGAAGTCACCACCTGCAGAGGGTGAGGGGTAATAATGGGGCAGGGTTCCGAAAGCCCCAGGCACACAGTAGTGGCCCCTCCACCCCGCCCAAGTAGAATCTGATTTCTCCCATCTCAGCTCAGGGCTTTCACCCTGCCCCAGGGTCCTCTGCAGAAAACAGGGTCTGCACCAGCTGCTCCAGCTCTGAAGGGGACACTGTCAGCTGGCCTCTTGCAGAAGCAGATGTTCCTACACGTTTTGCCTGTGACTTCTCACCACAGGTTTATTGGGGCCTGTCTCAGCACGCACTGGGGGCCCCTATGGAAGCATCTCCTCCAAAGCCTCACCTGCTAAATCCAGACCATTTCACTTCAAGCCAACCTGCCTACCAGAAATCTGCCATGCATCCAGGGGCTGTATATGGGATCCTGTTCTGAAAGCACAAGGGGAGCCCATTGCTTTTAAGACGTGTTCCAAGTCTAGAATCCCCACCGAGAATCTCACAAAGGCAAGAGTGTTAGCACTGGAACTCTAGGCATCCTCCCCTCCAGCCCCTGCACCTTACAGATGGGGACACTGAGGCTAAAGAGGGCAAAGGCCCTGAGGCCCTGCTGCAATCATTAAGGGGAGTGCTTCGGGGTCAGGTAGATCTTGGATTCACGTTCTAACTCTACCACCTCATTGCTGAGAGCTCAGGTAAGTGACTTTCCCACTCTCAGTTTCCTCATCTATAAAATGTGGACAATAGTAATAGCCAACCCTTAAACTGCGTCTGACATTATTTTAAGCGCTTTATGTATATTCACTCTTTACATTCTCAAAACAGCTCCATGAGATGGATAATATCATTATCTCCATTTTACATGGGAAAGTAAGGCACCCAGAGCTTAGGTAACTTGATGAAGATCACCCAGCCAATAAATGCAGAGACAGATCCAAATCCACCTGGCCTTCAAGTCTTTCTTCCCAGCCCAACCCCACCCTGTCTTCAATATGTCCTTGAAGGTCATCTTATGTTATTTAATATATGTCTGTAAAGGGCTGAGCACAGTCTTGGCACACAGTCAGCACTCAATAAATGTTGACTAAGGTGTCAGGTGCCACCCTGCACTCTAGGGAAACAGAGTGGCCAGATGCAGAGTCAGCTCTCAAGGGGCTTCCGATCCCATGGGAAGGACAGAGGAGTGAATTGTCACTTACAGTGCAGACAGCAGAGCTGGGACTGGAGAAGTTCAGGGAGGCACAGGAGCTCAGGGAGGGGAAGTGGAGGTGGCAGAAGAGGAAACAGCACGTACAAAGGTGAGGCAGGCCCGGGGACCCAGAGAGGAACAGCAGGAGCCACTGTAGGTCCCAGAGGTCTAGGAAGGGACACAGTGAGTGGTGAAGGAGTTTTTCAGGGTCGCTGTAGAGCAGGACAGGGATTAGATGGGGAGAGGGCGGAGCCCGGAGTCAGAGGCTGGTGGGCAGCTGCCAGGGTTAGGGCTGAGCTCACATCCAGGTCCTCACTTCCTTACACTCCATGGGCTTGGGGGGCTTTCATAAGGACAGTAGAGGGCCCCCCTCACCTCCCTCTTATGGCGTGCTCTAGATTGGAAAGAGCAATTCTGTGGGCAGATGCTGGCACCCCCGACCTCCTCCCGCTTCTCCCTACCCCATCCCCTCTCTCCTTGAAGATGTTCCCACACAGTAGCACAGTACATGATGAAGCACCCTCATTCCTGACGGCTCCAGCTGCAGGGGGCTGGGCTGGGGGAGCACTCGGGAGAGACACCGGACAGGGGCGGGGTGGGTGGAGCGGCAGAGCCTGGACAACACCACTGTCTTCATGGCACTCTACTGTGTCCTGAGTTTGGCGCAGCAGGTCAGTATACAGCTTAGCAAGCATTTTTCATTGTGTTTACTCACCCATGGTCCCATTTGATCTTGACAACAACCTGTGGCACTGTATTAGCACTGACCCCATTTTAGGCCATGGATACGGGCACAGAGAGGGAAAATGACTTTCTCAAGGTCAGACAGCTGGGAGATGGCAGAGCTGGGATGATCTTTGTCTCTGCCATGTGATGATACATACAGCAAGAAGGCGGCCATCTGCCAACCAGGAAGAGAGCCTCCTTAGATACGGAGTTAGCTGACACCTTGATTTTGAGGTTCCCGGCCTCCTGAACCGTGAGAAGTAAATGTCTGTAGTTTAAACCCCTCAGTCAATGATATTTGTTATAGCAGCTTGAACTGACCAAGATACACACTCGCCCCACACAATCACACACACTTGCTCACATGCACACACCCCACATGCTCACATCCCACACACCCTTTGTACGCTCAACAAATGTGGGTTGCTTTTCTAAGACCAAGTTTGCATCCCAGCTCTGCCACCTCCCACACACCAATTTCCACTGACCACCTGGGTGTCCTGTGGGCAAGAGTCAGGAGTATAGTAAGGGCTTTCCGGGGGAAAGCAGCACAGCCTCAAGAAGAGAGAAGACCCTTGCTGTGTGACCTTGGGCATCTCCCGTCACCTCTCTGAGCCTTTCTTTCCCTACCTGCAAAATGGGGATCATTCCAAATTAAGATGCACTTTATTCATAGCTAGCTAATTTTCATTATTATTGCTTCCGGGTGGTACCTGGGTCTGAGGACAGCCTGACCTCAGCCTGGAGAAAGGAAGACTGAAAAGGGCTGGGCTAGAGACAGGAATGAGCCCATGTGGCCCAAATCCCGGGACACTGGGGTGACTCCCTGCAACTTGGAAGCTCGAAAGGAACAGCTCAAGAGGAAAGCAAAGGCATTTCTGCTTCCCAGAGCAGAGGCTGTCAGTATGGGATGTCACATGCAGAGACGTGACCAAGGCCAAGACTGGAAATATTTAAATGTGTAAGCATTCAATTATTTACTCTGGGCTTTGTTCCACAGAGGATTTGGAAGAGCATGCAGCAAAAGGCCATTCAATAAAGAGAAAAAATAAACAGAAACACAGACATCAGAACCGAGGAACACAAATCAGAGTGGGCATGGAGACCCAGAGACAACAGGGCTCCAGTTGGCTGCCCAGAGGCAGGAGGGAACTCCACGCATCCTGGTGACCTGGAGGGAAGGGCACAAGGTCAACCCTTCCAGAATTTTCTAAGCCTTTCTGCTATTTTTTTAGCTCAAAGCAAAGGTTGCAGCTTCTGAGTTGTTTCGGCTTCTGAAGGAGCCCTGGTTGTGGGAGCTCCCACATGCAGAGTCAGGGGCGGGGTAGTATTAGGCACCCTCAACCCTTTGCCCCCGGAGATAATTCCAGGTGAGGGAAGGAACCCCAGCCCATCTCTTATCACCTGTGCTGAGTTCCCTGCAGCCTCCTCACACCCTGCAGTAGGTGATTGGGTAATTTTAACACTTCGCATTGTTTCTCTTCCCCAGGCTGAGAGCTCTGTGAAGTAGGAAAGGTTCTGGATTATAGGCTGTGTGGACCCAGTGTCTGACAGCTGCTCAGTCAACACAAGTCAATGGATGGGCAGGAGCCAATGACTTCGGTTCAGTTCAACACACTTTGATTAGACAGCTGCTCTGAGCCACCTGGGATAGAGCAATTCACAGCCTGGGCCTGGAGTCCTGTTTCACTGGAGAGGGCAAGTTCAGGAGAGGGAGGAGGGGGAATGAACTAGTGTTCATAGTGCACCTGCTATGGGCATGCTTACCATTATTTATGTTTCACAGCAGCCCCTGATGGGCAGAATAATAAATAGCCATGTTTTTCAGAGGAGGAAACGCTGGGTTCAGAGGAGTAAAATTCTTTCATTCATTTATCAGCTAACTCAACAAATATTTATAGAGTCTGTACAATGGTCCAGGCACTGTCCTGGGTACAGAGGATCCGGACTGGGAAAACAGGCAGGCATTCTGCTCTTGCATAGCTCGTAGGCTGGAGAGGAAAGCGGCATTAAACAAGAAAGAACACAGATGAATGGATGATTACCAATTGAGGTAAGTGCTGGAAAGGAAAAGAGCAAGAGGCCAGAAGTGAGGACAAAAGAGGGAGGAGATTCATTTGGTGGGTGGAAGGGGGGAATCAAGAAAGGTTCTTCTGAGACTGAAGGCACAAAGAGAAGAGAGAGAAAATGCAGGTATAGACGACTCCGTGTGCAACGGCCCCAAGATGGGGAAACACAAGTGCTGTGTGGCTGGAGCAGAGAGGAGCAGCGAGGTACAGGGGCTGGACCATGTGGGGGCCACCCGAGCCAGAGGAAAGCCTGTGGACTGCATTCAAAGAGCGCCAGGAATCCAGTGAAGGGTTTTAGGCAAGGGAAGAAAAATAGGATCTGAGTTTATCTTTTATAAAAATAACTTCTATATTGTTCAAAGCAGAGCTAGGAGTGACTCAGGTCTGCCAAATCTCCATACATCTGTCCAGCCCACCACATCATGCTATGTCATTCATCCACCCCATCCCCACCCAAACCTCTGCCACCAGCTCCAGCACCCTGGATCCTCTCCTTCTCTCCCTGGGTTGGAGATGTGCTGAGTGACCTGGGGCCAATCTCCTGCCCTTGCTGGCCTCAGTCTTCCACTCTCATCCCCTCAATCTATAGAGTTTCCTGTGAAAGGCCATGCTCTGGAATTCCTGCTGATGGCATGATGTGGGGGGCAAGTGAATGAAGGACCCTGAAACAAACCTAGGCAGGGCCTCAGGAGGGGGCACAGAGGAGGTTCAGGGGTCAGAGTCTTGGGACAGGCATCCAGAGGCCTAGGGCCTCTGCCACTGACCTCCAGAGAGGCCTGGGGCAGCCCATGACTCCCCATGACTCAGCTTCCCCATCTGTGAAATAGGAATCAGCTTGCTGTACACTGTGGGTGACGTAAACCAAAAATAAACCACATCAGTAATCCCAGCACTTTGGGAGGCCGAAGGAGGGGATCACTTGAGCCTAGGAGTTGGAGACCAGCCTGGGCAACATGTCAAAACCTCATCTCTACAAAAAATACAAAAAGTTAGCTGGGCATGCTGACACACACCTGTAGTCCCAGCTACTCAAGAGGCTGAGGCAGGAGGATCACCTGAGCCTGGGAGGTCAAGGCTTCAGTGAGCCATGATTACGCCACTGCATTCCAGCCTGGGTGACAGAATGAGACCCTGTTTCAAAAAATAAAATAAAATAAAATAAAAATTAAGAAGTTTTCTAGGCATAGTGGTGCACACTTGAAGTCCCAGTTACTTGGGATGCTGAGGTGGAAAGACAGCTTGAGCCAGGAGGCTGCAGTGATCTGTGATGATGCCACTGCTCTCCAGCCTGGGTGACAGAGCAAGACTGTGTCTCAAAATAAAAATAAAGTAAAATAAAATTCTAAGCCCCCCAATCTACTAAATGGACCCTCCTCTCAGCCAAGGGGATTTCAAAGAAACCTTAAAAACTAGTTAATGCCATGATGGAACGGGAGGGTCAGACATGCCTCATTATTCCCACCTCCCTTCGGAATTCAGCACAGCTGGCCAGCATTAACATTAAAACAGAGATCTTAAGGCTTACAAAACAGACTCTTTGTAGCAATAAAATATCGAATTCCAAACTGACTCTAGTGTAGCATCACATGACAGATAACAGACACTGAAAGAAATCAAAATATTTTACCCCAAAATATATTTCTTTGACATATTTTTAAATGACCCTGCAATGCTTCTCTTGTGAGGGAAATTTACATTCTGTAGAGAATTCCTTTCCCTTTCCAGGTCTTTTTCTCATCCTGAAGAGATTAGCTTCGAGTCTAACTCCTTTTAAAGGTCTGAATAGAAAACATTTGCCATCTACTGCCTCTAAGGGTGGCCACCTAAGAGACTTCATCTACATAATAAGAACCTTGGTCTCCACAACTCCTTATCTTAAGCCAGACACTCCTTTCTATTGATTCCAGTTCTTTAGATAATAACTCATTCAACCAATTGCCCAATTGCAAATCAGAAAATCTGCGAATCCACCTATGACCTCCCCACCTTTGAGTTGTCCCACCTTTCCAGACTGAACCAATGTATACCTCACATGTATTGATGTCTTAAGTCTCCCTAAAACATAAAACCAAGGTATAACCCAACCACCTTGGGCACATGTTCTCAACACCTTTCGAGACTGTGCTTCAGGCCATGGTCATTCAAATTTGGCTCAGAATAAACCTCTTTAAAAATATTTTACAGAGGTTGACTCTTTTCATTGACAGTGCTTTCTGGTAGCATAGGGCTTCTGACCCAAGTTGTGTTCCAGGAGACCCTGGAGGGGATGGCGTGGCTCCTTTAGTGGATTCCACACCCAGGGGCAGTCAGGGTGGGTGAGGGCAGGCCCGAGGTTTATCCTGGGTGTCCAAGTGGAGTCATCTCCACTCTGCCCACTCTCTGTCCCCACCCAGGTGGAGGTGCAGGCAAAGGGCTGACCTCTCAGGGGCAGAGAGGCCTGCAGGGAGGGAAAGTGGAGGGCTGTCTGCAGGGGTGACAGCAGCCCTAGGTGAGCAGTTACCCTCGAGTGTGTGTGTGGGTCGGGGGGTGTTAAATGTGTGTGTGTGTTTGTGAATGTATGTCTGCATGTGTGTCAGTGTGTTTGAATACATGTGTATGCATGTCTGCACCTGTGTGTGTCTGCATTTGTCAGTGCATATGAGTGTGTGTCAGTGTGTGCTTTTCTGCGTATGAGTGCATGTGAGTGTATATCTACATGTGTGTCTGTTTATGTAAGTATTTATTTCTGTGTATACGTGTGTATATGACTCTGTGTGGAAGCTCTGTGACCCCCCAGGCCCTTTCCCGCACCTCCTCCTCACTCCTACAGTAGGCTTGCAGAAGGTTCCAGAAGGGCCTTGGGTCCTGGTCCTTAATGTCTGAGCCCAGCTAGTCCTTGGGAGATCAGGAAGGTCTTTCTGACCTGTCCAGTCCCCGGTCAGCCCCCACCCCAGCACAGGAAGCACCCAGGCCCCACCCTCCTGGCTGGGCCTTGCCTCAGCCCGGCCTTGGTGGACAGACCTCGGACACGACTGTGCTGTTCTCTCTTTGCACGCTGCTAGGAGAGACCACTATGCCTACTCCTACTACCCGTAAGTAGCTCCACCTGGCCTGGGAGTCCACAGCTCCACCTAGGGGGAGATCTCCCACCCCCGCTCTCTCTGGCTGGGCTTGGGCTCGCTGCACCTGGCCTGGTGTCTGCCCTGTTCTCCATGGCCACCTCAGCCTCTGACTTTCTCTCCTCTGCTCTGTCCTTCCCCTCTGCCTCTTCCTCCTCAAGTCATGGTCATCAGTGCTGGAGCTGACTCTGCTGAGTAGCCCTGGGCAACTCACCTCTCCTCCCTCAGTCTCAATGTCCTTTCCACCACAGGGGCAGTCCCTTATGTCCTTGAACCATTCCCTGTGGTCAGGAGGACGTCCTGCAGAGCACAGTGGCTCAAGCCTGTAATCCCAGCACTTTGCGAGGCCAAGGCAGGTGGATTGCTTGAGCCCAGGAGTTTGAGACCAGCCTGTGTAACATGGCAAAACCCCGTATATACAAAAAAAACAGAAAAATTAGCCAGGCGTGATGGTGCATGCCTGTAGTCCCAGCTACTCAGGAGGCTGAGGTGGGAGGATCACCTGAGCCCAGAAGGTTGAGGCTGTAATGAGCTGTGTTCTGGCCACTGCACTCCAACCTGAGCAACACAGCAAGACCGTCTCAAAAAAAATGAAAAACGAAGGACGTTCTCACAGCCTACCAAATCCACATCCAGGACCATCCTTACACAGGTCCTACTCTAGAGTCCATGCCTGTGTGCACGTGTGTGCTTGCATGCACGAGGGCAGGGCGGACCTGTCCCGACACTGGCAGCTCTGTTCACAACACGGAAGACTCTCAGATCCCCCATGAGCCCCTTCTCCAGCCAGGCAGCCCCAGCTCTGCAGACCCACCACTTCCTGGGCACCTCCTCTGGGCCAAGCCCTGTGCTCAGTTCTGGACCCGGAATCCTCATGACAGCCCTGACAATAGGAGCTCTTATCACTCCCACTTTACTGATGAGGAAACTCAGAGAGGCCAAGGGACTTGTGGGAGGTCACAGAATGTGCCAGAGCTGGGACACATCCCAGGCCCCTGCTGACTCCACAGCCTGCCGATGCTACTCTGTCTTCTGTCTCTGTCTTCTCCTAATCTGCAAGCCTTCCAGAACATTCCTCCCACACCAGTGCTGGTTTTCCCTACTTCGCAGAGCAGGCCCAGATGGAACTGGGCTAGCCCCCAGGGATGGCGGGTCTCTCACCTCCTCCTCCCTGGACTGCTCCTTACCTTGCTGTTTCCCGACATGAGCTTTTCCAGCAACTCAACACCCAGTGACTCACACTGAGCCTCCAGCTCGGCTCCTGCAGGGGCTGTGGACAGGCAGCTCTCCCTCCCTGCTGCTTGTGCAGTTAGTTTTCAAAACCAGATGCAGAACTTTTCAAAGAACCTGTATTAAATTCCATCTGCTTAATCTCGCATTGAGCTCAGCCCGACACCAACAGCATTAGGTGTCCCTCCCAGGTTCCATCTTCTGGGGATCGGGTTGGTTTGTTTCTGTAGCTCTTCTTCCAGGTAGGCCAGGAGTCCTGGGCTGGGAACAGAGCCTGTGGCACACCCCCGGAGAACGCCCTCTAGGCCAGCATCTGCTCACTGACGGGTCCTCTCTTGCCTCCATGTTCAGCCAGCCTGGCCGGCTGTCCTCTGTCCATGGCCCTGTCTGTCCTCCCTACAGCTTTTTGTGTCTGGTCTGTCCCTCCCTCTCTCTCTGTCCCCTTCCCCATCTCTCTCTCTCTCTCCTTGTTATTGTCCTTTTCTCTCTTCTCCTCCCCTCCTCCTTCTCTGTCTGCCCCTGATCCTTTCCCCACTCAAGGTGGTCAAGGTCACAGCCACAGAGGCTGCTCCTCATCTGCCCCTCAAAGGGTGCTTTGGCTCCGCCCTGGGCCACAGTGAGGGCGATGCCCAAAGCCTGGCAGGGACGAAAGGTAAGAGGCCTGGGCCTGGCAAGCCCTCTCCCATCCAGGCTGGGAAGGCTGTGCCCTCCTCAGTGCCCAACAGCAGTGGTCCCAGTGGGGATACAGAGCCAGCTCCTTATCACAGGAAGGACAACCTGGTCCTAGCAGGAGAGGCATCCAGAGGTCATCCTGTCATTCCCTTGCCCCAGGACAGGCTGGCTAAAGTTTGTCTAGGAAGATTCTTTCATTGGCCTCCCTGTCCCCATGGATGGTAAGTGTCCCTGAGCCTGCATAACCTGGAAGTCCTTTCTCAGATCTACCCTGCATCCTGCATGCTCTAGGGCCGAACAGGTGAACAGCTCTCTCCTCTGGAGCCTCCCCTGTGACTGGGCCCCTCGGGCTCATCTCCAGCCTTGACAAGAGTCCCAAGTTGTTTCCCCTGTGCCTGTTTCTTGGCCCCTTGATCATGGAGCTGTCTCCTACCTCTCCACCTCCTTCTCTCACTCCCACTTTCCTCCAAGTTTTTCCAGGATCACAAACTGCTGTCCTCATGCATGAAACTGGGCCTGGAAGCCTGGGCCATGCAGGGCCCTTGCCTAGAAGCCACTCCAGAAGCTCTGTCCCTCCAGTGGAGGGACTGGGGCCTCTCACCTTCTTCCCCTGCTACTTGGTCTTAACTGGGGAGGGGGGCTGGATGGGCTGATTGGGGCTGGCGGGAAGATGGACCCTGGGTAGATTTCTGTTCCATATCCTTTGTAGTTGGCGATGGGCCCAGGCCTGGTGGCTTCTTGGAGAAATGGGCACAGAACTGAAAGGCCCAGGTTGGAGCTCAGCTCCCGCCTACAAGAAACTCCCCACCGACCGGGCTATTGCCAGACCTCGGTCACTAAGAAGGAGGGAGGATGGCTTCACACAGCCCATTCCCACAGCTAGAGAAAATCAACTTGACTGTAGGTCTTTGGAATGGATGACGGGGAAGGGGATGGAGGTGGGGACACACTGTGGCTGGAGCCAGGCCAGCTACCTTCCCAGTTTGGGATGCAGTGGAGGCAGAGGAATTGTCTGCTGTGACACCAAAGTAGGCCTGGAGTGGCTTTCCTTCCCATTTTCTGAGCCCATGGGGCCAGTGAGACCTAGAAGCAGGATCCCAGCCTGAGGTCACTGCTGCTCCATGCCTTGCCCTCAGCAAAGGTCCCCAGGACAGGCACCCTGCCAGCCCCATTTTGGGGACACAGCAGCTCTCTGGGTTTGATGAGTGAAGGATGGAGGCAGAGCCCTTCAGCATCCAGAGATGCTTCCAGGACAGCTGCTGGCTCCAGGCCTCAAGACCCTTGACTTTGGGGCCTCCCCACCCACCTCTGAGCACTGTCCGGCCCCACACAGCACCTATGTCTCCCATCAACCCCCGACCCCCACCCTGCAGGAAGCTGATGAACGAGACCAAGGCCACTGTCAACTACTGTCAGGAGAGGACCCACATGATGAGCACCATGGACCAGAGCTTCACAGACCAGAGCCCCCTGCAGGAGGAGGAGTGGCTGGGCCTGTCCTTCATAGACACTCATGGCTATAGCTCCCAGTGTGACTACCCGGCCCTCCTGTCCCTTCCTTATTGCTTTGGGGCTCCTGACCCAAGCCAAAAGGATCAAGCCCCTCTGGGGCACTCCCCACATTGGGTGAGTTCTGTAACACCATGAATCAAAATTGAAGCATCTATTCTGCCCCTTCTGGGTACTGACACTGTACTAGAAATACAGAGAAGGCACATGGGGTATCTTGTACTGGAGGAGCTTTTAAATCATTGAGGACTTAGACACAGACTCATACTAAGATATGAAAAGAGTGGGGAAATAATTAGCCCTCTTTTGGGCACTGCTGTGGTTCCACCTAACAAATATTAAAAGCAAGACCAAGTATAATCAAACTGTTTCCAGGTAACTTAACTATATGCCAGACAAAGCTCAAGAATATTTATAGGAATACAAAAATATATGGCTTCCCACAAAAATTTGCAATGTCTAACATCCAATCAAAAATTACCAGACATGCAAAGAAGCATAAAAATATGACTAATAATGAAGAGAAAAATAATTCAATTGAAACTGATTCAGCATGCAGAGCATGGTCAAAGCAGGGGTGGCTGGGAAGCTGTGTTCAAGAGACTAGAAGGGAGTCTCAGCATCTTCTATCTCCTTTCACCTCTTACCCCTGACTGGTCCAGAATCCACCTCGCTATGCTTTGAATGCCCCCTCCAAAACTATGTTGACCCTTAATCCCCATTGTAACAGTGTTAAGATGTAGTCTTTGAGAGGTTATTAGGATAAGATAAGCTCATCAGGGTGAAATCCCGATGATGGGACTGGTGGCTTTATAAGAAGAGGAAGAGAGGTCTGAGCAGGCATGATCTAGTCCCCTCACCATGTGATGCCCTGCACCACTTCAAGACTCTGCAGAGGAGACAAACAAGGAGGCCCTTACCAGATGTAGCTCCTTGCCTTGGACTTCCCAGCCTCCAGAACTGTGAGAAATAACTTTATTTTCTTTACGAAACACCAAGTTTGTGTTATTCTGTTATAGCAACAGAAAACTACCTAAGACACACCTCTACCCTTTCTGCATCAAGGTGTAGAGACCCAACTCCTCTGGCCTAAGTCTGAAAGCCATGTTATTTTGACAGTTCCTCAATATGAAAGTTTTTAAAAATGGACTTATCAGACATACTTCACACCCTGATTTGTATTTTAATATAATTTTCCAATAAAAGGAATCTGGGGTCCTTGGAGAAATCTGGCTGATTCTAAGATTAGGTTAGAAAATGTACAAAATGGGCCTGGAGTATCTTGTAGTGCCAGAAAATAAGTACAAAGTGCTTAACACATACACACACAATAATGACAAAGTGTCAAAGGAATACAGGTGCCAACTGAAAAATCTCCCAATGGCAAAAGTCAGAAAAAAATAGCAAAAGCTAAATAAAGCAATATCATATTATAAACCAAAGTATAAAATAAATATCCATGACTTCATACTGATTTAAATAAATTATCTAATAAGTTAATATGGGAGAAGAGACAAACCTCCCATGCAGAATTCCAAATAATTTAGTTAGATGCTCAGCACTCAAATGGGTAGCGCTTAACTCCTTCTTAAGGGTGGCTGCATATAATGACTTCCTTCTAAAGTGTGCAGTATGAGAAAAGAGAGAAAGAGTAACCTTATGGTGGAGAAACCTGATGAACGTGACCTTAGCCAGATGATTAAGGTTAACATCATCAGTGATAAGTCATGTCAATACCACATAGTCTTAATGTGACATAATAAGAATGGTGACTCTGTAGTCTTCCTGCCTAAAAAATATAACCCCAGTATAATTACAAGAAAAAAATCAGACAAACCCCAATTGAGGCTTAACAAGTGATACTGGGACAACTATTCTAACAGAGGCAAAAGAATGAATCCAGACCCCTACCTCACACCATCTACAAAACTAACTCAAAATGGATCTAAGTTTTAAAGGTAAGAGCCAAAACTATAGAATTCTTAGATGAAAACATGAATGTAAATCTTTGTGTCATTGGATTAGGCAATGGATTATTAGGTAAGACATGTAAAACACAAGTGACCAAAGAAAAATAGATAAATTTGACTCCATCACAATTAAAAGCTTTTGTGATTCAAAGGACACTCTCAAGAAAGTGAAAGGACAACCCACAGAATGGGAGAGAATATTTGTAAGTCATATCTGACAAGGGCCTAGTACACAGAATATATAAAGAACCTTACAACTAAACAACAAAAAAAGACAGATTTTTAAATGGACAAAGGATGTGTGTAGACATTTCTCCAAAGAAGATATGCAAGTGGCCAATAAGCACACGAAAAAATGTTCAGCATTATTAGCCACGGGGGAAATGCAAATCAAAAACCACAATAAAATATCACCTCCCATCCACTGGGATTGTTATAATTAAACAATAACAAATATATTAACAAAAAACAAATATTAGATGTGGAGAAATGGAAATCCTTATATATTGCTATAGGAATATAAAATAATTAAAGCCACTTTAGTAAAGTTTGACAGCTCCTCAAAAAGTTAAACATAGAGTTACTACATGACCCAGAAATTCCATTCATACACATATACCCAAGAGAACTGAAAACATATATTCAAACAAAAATTTGTACACAGTGTTCATATTAGTATTATTCATACTAGTCTAAAAGAAAAACCAGCTCAAATGTCTGCCAAGTGATGATTAAATAAACCAAATGTGGTATATCCATACAATTGCAATATTATTCACCCATAAAAATTAACGAAGACCTCACATGCATTAGGATGGCTACTATCATTTTTTAATTTTTTTAAAGAAAATGACAAGTACTACATTGCAGAGAAATTAGAACCTTTATGCACTGTTGGTGGGAATGTAAAATAGTGCAGCTGCTATGAAAAGCAGTATGGTGGTTCTTCAAATAATTAAAAATAGAACTGCCATATGATCCAGGAATTCCATGTATAGGTATATATCTGAAAGAATTGAAGGCAGGGTCTCAAAGAGATATTTGTACATCCATATTCATACCAGCATTATTCACAATAGCCAAGAGGTGGAAGCAACCCAAGTGATCATCAACAGGTAAATGAATAAACAAAATGTGGTATACGTACAGGTATTAGCCTTTTCTCACATTGCTATAAACAACTACTTGAGACTGGGTAATTATAAAGAAAAGAGGTTTGATTGGCTCACAGTTCCACAGGCTGTACAGAAAGCATGGTTGGGGAAACCTCGGGAAACTTACAATCATGGCAGAAGGCGAAGGGGAAGCCAGCACATTCTACATGGCTGGAGCAGGAGGAAGAAAGAGAGTGAAGGGGAAGATGCTACACACTTTTAAGCAACCAGATCTCATGAGAACTCAATCACAAGACAGCACGAGGGGGATGGCGCTAAACGGTTAGAAACTACCCCATGATCCAATCACCTCCCGTCAGGCCCCACCTCCAACACTGGGAATTATAATTCAACATGAGATTTGGGTGGGGACACAGAGCCAAACCATATTAACACATGATAGAATATTATTCAGCCTTAAAAATGAAGGAAATTCTGAGACATGCTACAACATGAAGGAACCCTGAGGACATTATGCTAAATGAAATAAACCAGTCACAAAAAGACAAATACTATATGATTCCACTTATATGAAGTATCTAGAGTAGCCAAATTCATGGAAGCAGAAAGTAGAATGGTGGTTGCCAGGGGCTGGAGGGAGGGGGAAATGGGGAGTTATTTAATAGCTATAGAGTTTCAGTTTTGCAAGATGAAAATGTTCTGGAAACTGGCTGTAAAACAATGTGAATGCACTTAACACTACTGAACCGTATACTTTAAAATGGTTAAGATAATAAATTTTATGTTATATGTATTTTACCATAAATTTTTTTTGAGATGGAGTCTTGCTCTGTTGCCCAGGCTGGAGTGCAGTGCAATCTCGGCTCACTGCAACCTCCACCTCCTGGGTTCAAGCGATTCTCCTGTCTCAGCCACCGTAGTAGCTGAAATTACATGCATGCACCACACCAGCTAATTTTTGTATTTTTATTAGAGGTGGGGTTTCACCACATTGGCCAGGGTGATCTCAAACTCCTGACTTCAGGTGATTTGTCTGCATCGGCCTCCCAAAGTACTAGGATTACAAGCATGAGCCACTGAGCCTGGCCTAATTTTTTTTTAATTTTTTGAGAAGGAGTCTCGCTCTGTCACCAGGCTGGAGTGCAGTGGCATGATCTCAGCTCACTGCAACCTCCGCATCCCAGGTTCAAGCGATTCTCCTGCCTCAGCCTCCCAAGTAGCAGGGACTACAGGCATGTGCCACCACGCCCAGCTAAGTTTTGTATTTTTAGTAGAGACAGGGTTTCACCATGTTGGCCAGGATGGTCTCAATCTCTTGACCTCATCATCAGCCTGCCTCAGCCTCCCAAAGTGCTGGGATTACAGGGGTGAGCAATATTAAAAAAAAAAAAAAAGAATGAAATAAGGATACATACAGTACATCAGCCAGATGAAGACAGCTGAAGACTCGAAGACTACAGCTTCAAGCAGGAATATGAGGTGCACGTTGGCTCCAGTCCAGCAGGACCCCTGCAGGGGTCTTACCTGGCTCCTCCTTTCTGTGGACTCTGACCCTGGTCTGACCTTAACCTGACTCTGATCATCAACCTAATTCACTTTTGACCTTGATCCTGCTCCAATCAACAATCCACTCAGCATTACATTAAGTGAAAGAAGCCAGTCACAAAGGCCATGTATTGTATGATCCTTTTCATATGAACGTCCAGGATAAGCAAATCCACAGAAATAGAAAGTAGACTCATGGTTGCCAGGGTCTAGGGGAGCTGGGGGAGGGAAAGGGGGTGACTGCTAAAGAGTACTGGATTTCTTTCCAGTGTGATAAAGCTGTTCTGGGAATTAGATAGTGGTAACGGTTGCATAACCTTGTGAATATTCTAAAAACCACTGAATAGGCCGGGCACGGTGGCTCACACCTGTAATCCCAGCACTTTGGGAGGCAGAATTGGGTGGATCACCTGAGGTCAGGAGGTCGAGACCAGCCTGGCCAACATGGTGAAACCCCGTCTCCACTAAAAATACAAAAATTAGTGGCACATGGTAGCGCATGCCTGTAATCCTAGCTGCTCGGGAGCGTGAGGCAGGAGAATCCCTTGAACCTGGGAGGCAGGTGTTGCAGTGAGCTGAGATTGTACCATTGCACTACAGCCTGGGTGACAAAGTGAGACTCCATCTCAAAAAAATAAAATAAAATACATAAAAATAAAAACCACTGAATTGTACACTTTAACATGGTGACTTTTACAGTGTGTGAAGTATATCTCAATTTTTTAAAATCCCAACTGAGGAATATTTATGCAAAATATCTGACCAGTAATCCTCAAAACTGTCAAGTTCAATAAAATAAGAAAAGTCTGAGAAACTGACACAGCCAAGAGGAGACAAGACGACTCAGTGTAAATGTGATATCTTCCATGGGATTTTAGAACAGAAAAGAAATATTAGGCTACAACTAAGGAAATCTGAATCAAGTGCAGACTTTAGTTAACAATAAAGTATCCATAAGGTATCCCTACTGGTTCATTATTTGTGACAAATTTACCACACTCGGGTAAGAGGATAATAGAGGAAACCGGGTTTGGGGGAATATGGGGACTGACTCTGTACTATCTTTGCAACTTTTCTGTAAATATAAACCTATCATAAATAAACAGTGTACTTATTTTAAAAGAAATCAAACTGTCATGTCAGGCAAACAGTGGCAGGCTGGTGTGAGGAGCTTGCTGGGAATTTCACAAGCTATTTGAATTCAGTCCCCACTGGCTCCGAAGCACAGTCTGGAAAACCCCCAGATCCCCCAGCCCCATCCATCCTGAGCTCTTGACCCTGGCGGGTGCCAGTGAATTCCATCCAAATGGTTTGCCAAATAAGTGCCGGTTTCTTTCATCAACGCAAATACTCCTTTATCAGGGGAAACACGGGAGCCTGGGGGAGAACAGGGTCCCAGGGTCAGGCGGGGCTTGGCATGAATCCTGAGGCCACCTCTTTCTTGCTGTGTGATCAGAGAAAGGCCATACTCCCAGGCTCAGGGCACCTGGGGCCAAGGGCAGCAGTGTCACTTGTCCTACACTGCCAGCTGCGTTTACAGAGCCTCTTGTATTGTCCTTGGACTTAGCCAGGAAGCTGCCTGGCTTTGGCTCCATCCTCCTGACATTATTCTGACCAGGTGGCACTATTTGCTCATCCTCAGACACTGGGAGCTTACCTTGTGCCACTTTCTGATCCCCCAAGGGCACCAGCCCTTCCTGGAGCCCTCTCCCACCTCCTCCTTCCCCTAGAGGGCTCTCTGCTGAGCTCTCTGCACAGCTTCCATGAAGAGCATGACAAACTCTTTGTCTCCCAATCCCCTCTTTCTGAACTCCTAAGAGTTCTTTGAGCAGGAGAAAATTTTCTGTCTGGAAATAGAAGCTCACGTTTTGTGCGCTGGCTGCAGCTGTCTCCCCAGAATCATCTCCCAGTGCCATCTTCCAAGTCCTGGGCCAAATTCTCAAACTAAAGGAGATTAAAGACAGATCATGCTCTACTCTGCTCAGCTCCAGCTTTCCTCTGTCCGGAATGACAGAGAATATTATTAGTCTTTCCAACTTTATGGTCAATTCTAGTAATAATAATCCCAACACAACAGCTACTATCTGCGGGCATTCACCATGTGTCAACAGTGGACTGGGTACTTTTCATGCATCATCTCGTAAATGCTCTCAGTAATCACGATACCTCTATTGGATAGTAATAACTTTATCCTCACTTAGCATTTAGGAAAACTGAGGCTTATAAAGGGCTAGTAACCTTCCAAGGACACACAGCCAGCAAGTGGCAGAACTGGGATTCGAACTCAAACAGGTCTTTTTTTTTTTTTCTTTTTCTTAGAGATGGGTCTCTCTATATTGCCTAGGCTGGAGTGCAGTGGGCATTCACAGGCACAATCCTAGCTCACTGCAGCCTCCAGCTCCTGGGCTCAAGTGATCCTCCCATCTCAGCCTCCCAAGCAGCTGGAACTACAGGCATGTGCCACCACACCCAGCCCAAACATGTCTTCATCCAGAGTGCTTGCTCTTAAGCACCATGTCATACTCTTTCCCTAAAGATGTTTTGTGAAACAAACAAAAAATGATCTCCATGATGAAAGAAATTTGGGGAACGTCGTCCTTTTCATTCTCTTCATGGATGTTCACCATGGGCATTAGTGTGTTGGAAGGCCTGAGATGTTTTGCGGCGATCAGACCTGTTTAATCTTGTTTAAACCAAAATTTTTCAAATTCATTCTTAAAAATGAACATTTGTTTTTCTTGTTTACTTGTAAATGAACCACTTTGTCATCCTTTTCAGCTAGTGTTCTCTGGAACATGCTTTGGGAAACACTGCATTGCTAAGTCACAATTTTCCCAGCCTCTGCTGGAGCTTCTGGCCATGATAGAGCAGTGGCGGACTTCCCTCCCACCAGGAGCAACCGGAAAACAAGATAGAATATATGGAAAGACTGTTTTCAGATATTGGGCAACCAGAGACTCAGGACTGCGATCCTTGAGAAGAAAGACAAAACAAGGCGAGTCACATGACTACCCACATGCATGTCCCAAGGCAGGTGTGGCTGTTCTTTCAGTCCCAGGACCTGATCTCCAGGACCAGAGTGGGACGTCCTTGAGAATGCTGAGCAGAACAGCCGGGGAGAGTGTGGTCCTAGGGGCTGGGGAGAGGGTGGTTTCCCCAGGTGTGGGGGCCACTGTGCACCTCTTGACAGACTCCCCCAGTGGTTACGGCCCCACACGGGCTGACAGTGGAACTGCCTGTGCAGGAGAAAGGCTCCCATTCAGATGCCTCGGGTTAACCTGCAGAGGGGTTGGCAGCAGCTGCTTATTTCTGATTTGCTTGTCTTTGAATGGGGGTAATTGCTGGGAGTTGCCAGTGTTCCAGGTTGTTCCCTGGAAGAGGGGGAAGAAGAAATGGCTGTCATGGGCTCTGCGGAGCGCTGCCTTCTGCAGGCAGTGCGGTGAAGCCTCGTGGGGTGGAGTGAGGGGATAATGGAATCACAGCCCAGCAGGGCCGCAAGGGTCCTCGTAGGCCACCTAATCTGACTGGCTCATTCTACAGGTGGAACCGAGATTCGGAGGGAGGGGACATGCCCAGGGCCACACAGGGTGGGCCTGGCTAGGCTGCTTGGCTCCAGCCAACAACCCAGCTGTCCTTGGCATTAGCTGTGCCTCCCCACCCCCACAGCCCCTCAGTCTGTCTGGGGCTCCCCAGGCTGGGGCGTGTGTGTCAGGAATCCCTTTGTCTTTCTCTGACTGCAGGAGACCAGCACAGCAGTGGGGTCACTGAGGCCAGCAGCCTCCTGAGGGGCTCCCTGAGGCATCCCTGTGGCCAGAAGGACTCCCCATACCACACGGGGCAGCTGCACCCTGCGGTGCGTGTCGCAGACCTTCTGCAGCACTTCAACCAGATGAAGACGACTGAGGGTTACGGCTTCAAGCAGGAGTATGAGGTGCCCGCCGGCCCCGGGCCAGCAGGACCCCTGTACAAGCCTCGTCTGGCTCCTTCTTTCTGTGGACCCTGACCCTGGTCTGACCTTAACCTGACTCTGATAATCAACCTAATTCATTTTTTACCTTGACCCTGACCCTCAACCTAATCCCACACTGACCAGAACTCTGACCCTGAATCTCATTCCAGTCTCCATTAAGAATATAAACCCTTGTTCTAATCCTTAACTGACCCTGACCTTACCTTCTGGATTTTGACCTTGAACCTTATCCCAACATTTATCTGAATTTTGACCGTTATCATAACCTGATCCTCATTCTGTACTTTCTCTGAATTTTGACCTTCTTCCATCAGTTTCCTCTACCCACATCTTGGTTTTGAACGATGGTCCCTACTCCAGCCTTCACTGTGGCTAAGCCCCTAGCCTGCCCATTTTATTCCTGCCAAGAAGTTGACCACCACTTTTCTTCTTTGCAGAGCTACACTGGAGCCTGGATACTTGACAAAGAAACAAGCTCAGGAACCCACGCCCGCCCGTGAGTGTTGGGGAAGGGCCTGGGGCCCAGTGGAGTGGGTCGGAGGCACTCAGAAGGAGCACAGCAGGGCGTGTGTGTGTGTGTGCAGGCATCTGTGTTTGTGCGTTTGTGTCATGCATGTGTGTGCCTGTGTGAGGGTCACATTTGCATGTATACATGCATATGTACATGTGTGTATCATGTGAGTGTGCATATGCATGTGTCTGTGAGAGGGTGTGTGCATGGTGCATGTGTGCATGTGTGTGGAGGAGGCATGTGTTCTCTGTGTATGTGTTGTGTGTGTATATGTGTGCATTAGGGGAATTCTCAGTGCTCTGAAAGGTGCTATGGGCCCCTGTGTGCCACACAGGAAGACCCTATCTGAGATCACAGCTGGAGGGATCAAGTTATGGTACTAGGAAGGATTTGAATTAGTCTGTTCTCACACTGCTATAAAGATACTGCCCAAGACTAGGTAATTTATAAAGGAAAGAAGTTTAACTGACTCACAGTTCCACATGGCTGGGAAGGCCTCAGGGAATTTACAGTCATGACAGAAAGGGAAGCAAGGACCTTCTTCACATGGTGGCAGGAGAGAGAAGCATGAGCGAAGGAGGAACTTGTCAAACACTTACAAAACCATAAGCTCTCTTGAGAACTCACTATCATGAGAACAGCATGGGGGAAACCGCCCCCATGATCCAATCACCTCCCACCAAGTTCCTCCCTCAATACCTGGGGATTATGGGGATTACAATTCAAGATGAGGTTTGGAAGGAGACACAAAGCCTAACCATATCAGACTTCCAGACAGTAAAGAAGGTGGAACAACAAAGCAGTTAAAAGTATAGGCTTTGAAGTCAGGTATACCGTGGACCACTCCCTGATTTGCCTTGGGAGGCCTTCAGCAATTCACACGACTTCCCCAAGCCTCAGTTTTCATACCTATAAAATAAACATAGTGGCATCTTTCCTCACAATAACCGTGTATACACATAGACATATCATTATCCCATTGTATAGGGAAAACTGGGGCTGAGAGATAGAGTAACACACCTAAGTTTACACAGTTGAGTCAGGAGCTGTGTCCTGAGCTCTGTCCAGGCTATGCAACTTTGCGCAGGGAGAAGGCATTGAACTCCATCCAGTTGTGAAGGGGTCATCAAACAAGATAATCTCTAGGGTCTCAGAGACTGTGATTTGGGGAGAGTGAGGAGTGGTGGGGGGTCAGGAATCAGGCAGGTGGGGTAGAGTTGGACAGAGTGAGTTAATGCCTATGTTGGTTGCTCTTTTGCAGTGTCACCTTGACCAGGGCCTCTCTTTCTAGCCCTTGATTTCTCCATCCATAAAACAAAGCTAAGAGCCCCAGCCAGGCCTCCCTCATGAGGCTGTTAGAGGCTCACCAGCCTCATTTCTCGTGGGCACTGAACTTGGTCACCTGTCACTGGACATGGAGGAGCATTGCCCTGCTGTCCTGGAACCGTGACAAGAGCCACAGCATGGACATCCTGCCACCCAACCACTGCCTGCCCTTCCTCATCTCCACCAACAGGGACCCCAGTAACTGCATCTGTGAGGACTCAGGGACAAAGCAAACCTAGGGACCATCCAACCCCATCTAGACTGAGGGAGCAGGGCTGAGAACACTAGAAGGGTCCCCTGTGTGCCCCTGTGCATCTCCCTTGGAACCAGGCCTGCGGGGAGATTCCTCTCCCCTCGAAGACTCCTCCACTCAGGACATCAAAGCCAGTGCTCCCTCCTCAGTGTGTCCATCTGTACCCTGGGGGCCTGGAGAGAAGGCTTGCTAAAGGTCCTTCCAGTCCTAAAGGTCTGAATTTGTGAGGGTCTCAATCAGGCTCCCTAGCCCTGATGGGAATGGGCTCAACAGGTGGAGAAGCTCTGGAACAGCCCTGCCTTCTGCTGCAGTCCTTGAGGCCCCTGATGCCTGACCCCAGCCAGGAGGGTCCTGTTGGCTCAGAAGCCAGGAGGCCTTGAGTCTCAGATGGCCCTGAACCTGTTGTTGAGTCTTTTGGGGATGGTCAAGTCTGCAAGGGGCCCCAGTGGGCACCCAGGCCTGAGTTTTGGAGTCTGGCTGGGCCTGGCCTTGAGAAGCTACCAATCGTAAGCCTTCAGAAGGTCCTGGATTGGGGAGAGCCCCTTGTTTCTCCACACTGCCCCTTGCAGGATTACAAAGGGTAGGTCAAAGTTTGGTCAGGGCCCAAGTCAGGGTCAAGGGCAGAAGAAGCCAGACATGGATCAAGGTGGTGGGAGCCTGTGCCACCCCCTAGGTCAGGAGGGCAGGGTTTAGAAGAGCTCAGGGGAGGAAGGGGGACATGACACAGGGTAGGGCATGGCAGGTCACCAGGGGAGCTTGGTGGCTGGAGCTCTAATGGGAGAAGGTCGGGTGCCAGCTTGCCTGGCAGGATGAGGTTGGGAGCAGAGAGCAGGGTCAGGGCCTGTCACAGCCTGGAGCTTGGGTTGGGATGTCAGATCCTCTTGGTCATGGAATTGAACGTGGAAGGAACCCAAGAGATTCATTCATTTATTTAAGTATATTTATTGGGCCCCTGCCATTTGCTAGGTCCTGGGGATGCTGAAGTGGACAAGATGTTCAGAAACCTCTGCTTTTCCAGAGCTTACATGGGAAAGGCAATAAACAGATAAGAATGGGGTGGACTATCAGGAGCTGGGCAGCACCATGAAGAGCCAGTGGGCAAGAGAAGTGGTTCAATCGTTAGCCTTCAGAAAGTCCTAGATGGGGGAAGGTCTCCTACCTGCCAGCTGCGAGACCCTGGGCATCAGATGCCCTCTCCAGGCCTCAATTTGTTACTCTGTAAACCAAGGACCATCCTCTTTGGATGAGATGGGGTAGTGATTAAGTGCCTTACATGGTGCCAGGCATGCTGAAACAGCTCAGTTTACAAACACAGGGCAGAGACAGGGGCAGAGAAGACACAGCCCTGCTAGGGATGACCGTCCTGCTGCCCCAGCCCAGCCTATTCCCAGCCCCAGCCTCCTCATGGGGTAGAGAGGGAGGAGGAGCAGGCTGACTGGTAGGAACCCAGCTCACTCCTGGCTCTGTCACAAACATGCTGTGTGACTTTGGGCAAGAGACTTCCTATTTCTGAGTGTCAATTTCTTTCTATGACAGCTGGCTCTATGAGGCACTCATTCTATTTGCACACTGGTAGACACTCTGTCCCTCAGTTTCTCCACTGATTCTTCAGAAGATACCACCTATGCTAATGACCTCAGGAGCCAACATCCTTTCATCTGAATTTAAAGTTTATGAGCCAACAGCCTGGGCAACATGGTGAAACCCCATCTCTACAAAAAAATTAGCTGGGCGTGGTGGCTCGCACCTATAGTCCCAGCTACTTGGGGGATCACTTGAAACTGGGAGGCTGAGGCTGCAGTGAGCCGAGATCATGCCACTGCACTCCAGCCTGGGTGACAAAGTGAGACCCTGTCTCAAAAAAATAAAAGTTGATGAAACAGTACGACCTTCTAGAGATTGATATCATCTCTTCTCACCAGCCAATGATTCTGATGTGCACCTCTGAACAGGGCTCTGGGCATTCTGGGAAAGTGTTTAGAGAAGGAGCAGCAGCGACAGTGCCCCCAAGAAGCCCCAGCCCACCAGGGGAAGGAGAGACCACAGCATCATTAGAGGCTACTCCACGGGGAGGCTTCGAAGGTGGCTTAATACTTAACAGGATACTAATAGGTACTTTGTGAATTAATTAAACAATGTGATCTCACCCATGCTCTTCTCAGGCTGGAGACCCTGCCTTTAGGCAAGGTTTAGCTTATTCATGACTCTCTTGAGGTCTGATTCTCAGATGGCACAAGGATTTGGGCCTCCCAGTTGAACAGGACTCTCACCTACCTTTTTCTAGACTCCATAGCACTATTTACATGGTCTGAAAAACACCAGGATGTGCATGGAAGTGTTTGAGCTTTGGAGTGAGAATGAGATATAAATCCTCAGCTCTGCCACTTACTAGCTCTCTATTCCTTAGCTTTTCTGAGTTTCAGTTTTCTCTTGTGTAAAGTGGTATCAATAATATTCACCGTGCAAACTTGCAAGGACAGAGATTGTGAGCAGGATGCACTTGGGAACAGGTGGCTGTTCCTATCATTGTTGTTGCTGTTGTTATTAAGCTAGCCAGGTTTGGAGCCCCTCCATCCTACAGGAAGAGCCTTGGCTGGGAATGGGATGGCTGGGGATGGGGAGAGCAACCCAGGGACATGTGACGTGAGAGACACATGCAGCTCCGTGGGCTCACACTGAGCTCCCTGTCAGCCCCTCTCAAGGCCTGGCTCCCTCCTCTGTACCTGAGCTGTTGATTTATTTTGCACTGCATGTTTAATTCAGGGTTGCATTTTAAATCCCATCGTGCGAGTCTCAGTCTGGAGCTCTGGCCTCTGGGGATTTTCTATCTTGCCCTGGTCCAAAACACTTGTTTTTCTTCCAAAAGCCTGTCATCTGCAAACCCAAGGAGCCTGCCTCCCCGTGGAGGAGTGAAGCTTGCTGATAGTTGTCAAAAGATGCTCAGTTGGGAGCAGCAGGTGCAAACACCCTAAGGTCGGAATGAGCACGATATGCTCAAGGACAGGGGAGAGGCCTGTGTGTCTGGAGATGAGGGTAGAAGATGAGATGTGAGGAGCTAGTGGGAGATCATTTCAGGTCTACAGGCCATGGCAGAGTTTGAATTTTCTTTTTAGTGTTGACAGAATTCATTGCAGGGTTTTGAGCAGGAGAGTGACATAATCTGATCTGTGTTGTAAAAAGACTTCTGTGGCTGCTGGGTGGAAAAGAGGCTGCTCGTGAAAATGGAAGCAAGAAGACCAGGGAGGAAGGATCGCAGAAATCCAGGAGCACCAGGGTGGGGCCCAAGGAGGGAGGGAGAAGTGGTTGCTCACACGTGGAGTTATTGAAGGATGTAGTACTTGTTCTAAAAACATAGAGGCTCAAGTGGACACAAGAGCTGATCTTCAACTTTGGAAGGGCTGTCAAGTGGACCAGAAGTTGGGCCCATTCTGCAGTCCACAAAAGGTCAGATCTAAGACTAAGGAGTGAGGTAGTAACCTCCTCACCACCGGAGATGCACTGCAGAGGTTAACTCACAGGGTTGTAAGGTGTAGTGGACAGAGTTGAGCTTTTAGAATCAGGCAAATCTAAATTCATAGCCTCCTTTTTCAGCCTATGATATGTGCTGCCTTGGGCCACTTTCTGGACCTCAGTTTCCTCATCTGTAAATTAGAACCAATACCTATCACATTGGACTGTTCAATAGAGTATGTAAAGTATCCAACACTGTACCTGGCACATAAAAGGTGCTCAAAAAGTGGCAGTGATGATGGAGATGATGATGGTGATGATGATGATGATGATGGCAATTATGGTGATGATGATGGTGAAAAGAAGGAAGATGAGGATGGCGCTGGTGATGATGATGAAGACTGATGAGGATGAAGACAAGAGTGATGAGGATGTTAACAATGGCGAAATTATTTTTATGATTGGCAGTGGTTGTTGTGGAAGGAATCCTAGCACCAAACAGAATATAACTAGAAGATCACTAAGCCTCTGTTCAAATGCTAAGATTTAATGAGAAAATGCTCTGTGAGCTGGCTCACTTTATCTATTGACATCATCATCCCCTCTGTTCACTCTGAGAGTGCTATAGACAGTGGATCAGAGTCTGTTGTACCACAAGACTTAGCCTCTGGACAGGGAAGCTCTGACCCAGCTGGTGATTGACACAGTGCATCCCCTGTTCTGTGTAGCCATAGGAACCAAGGAGGCCATGGCCAGCTTGGGGGAGGTTTTATTTTTTCCACCACCATTTCATAGTCTCCCATATGCCATACCTGCTCATCCAGTTATAGTCAGAGATTCATAGGTCAGAAAGAAACTTAGACATCTTTTTATCCAACTAACTCCTCCCATTTAACACATGGGAAACCAAGGCCTAGAAGCAGAGACCACTTGCTCAAGATCACAGGCAAAGTCCAGGTGTCCTGACTTATCATTTCACTCTCTTTCCACTTCAACAAAGTGCATCTACTTGTGCCAGTTATCAATGTACTGCCCCTTAGCTCCAAGCTGAGCTTTCAATGCCTGATCTATAATAGTGGACTGAATTCCTTTTAGCACCTCTCCTGTGCAGTGAACACATTAAGCTTCTTCAGTAGAGGGCTCTGAATGAACATTGCAGGAGGAAAGGGCTTCTCCTGCTGGTTCCAGCGCTTCACAGTCGGTCAACAGTGCGCATCTGAGGACATCCACTGATGCTCTGCCCCAGCCATGCTCTGGGAACACGCAGTCCCTTGCAACCTTGCAGCCGTGCTCTAGCCAGGTGATCACCTTCCTGTGGCCCTCTTGACATGGACACCCATGCCCCACCCACACCAGCACTCAGATTCCATCTGCGTGCCCACCCACATGCCCAGGAACAGGCTACAGCTTGCTACACTAGAGGATTGTTTTCTGCTTGTCCAGTGACTGCAGACCAGCACTGGCCCAGGCAAACCACTGAATGTCTCTGCCATCCAGTAGGCTATAACTCCACCTCTTCAACAAGGTCTGAACTATCCTTGGCAAAGGAACCCCTTTCCAAAGCTGTCCTTCCTTGGGTGCTATATAGAGTTTCCTTTATCTTATAGTTACTCTTTTATCATAGTTTAATAAAGGTTTATAGTACATTTGCCCCCATTTAAATCACTGTGTGGTTTGTGTCTCATGATTAGACCCAAGCTAATACACTATTGGCATCTGTGTTCTAGTAATTAATCCACAGCAACTATCTTGGCTTGATTGTCCTGACAATCAAGCCCACCCCACACACACCATGCTATGTGAGACTGATCCACATTTATAGGTACACAGCCTAATTACATAGGTCAGCTCCATCTAACTAACACTTATTTTATAGAGATGTTTTATTTAGAAGTCAGTTAACCTTGTACCTGTCCTACTCTCCCTTGCACTAAAAGAAGTTGCTATTTTTGTACCTATTTTATTTATTTATTTATTTATTTATTTATTTATTTTGAGACAGAGTGAGACTGTCTCCCAGGCTGGAGTGCAATGGCACAATCTCGGCTCACTGCAACCTCTGCCTCCCACGTTCAAGTGATTCTCCTGCCTCAGCCTCCCGAGTAGCTGGGACTACAGGTGTGTGCCACCACACCCGGCTAATTTTTTGTATTTTTAGTACAGACAGGGTTTCACTGTGTTAGCCAGGATGGTCTTGATCTCCTGACCTCATGATCCACCCTCCTCGGCCTCCCAAAGTGCTGGGATTACAGGCGTGAGCCACCGCGCCCAGCCTGTACCAATTTTATTAAAGTCCCTGTGGATTATCTGGGGTTTTGCTTTTTCTCAGCCATCCTTCAGAATAGCCTAATGTATCTGTTAGGAAATGTATTCATCTGCTAGAAACAGGAATCCAGACAATAAGGTCTTAAGCCAGTTAAAGGTTCACTCTTCCCTCATATGAGTTAAGTCTGGATATAGGAAGCCCAGGACTGCTGTGATAGCTACACACACAAAGCTGTCAAATTCCCAGATTCCTTCTTTGTTTCTGTTCCACCATCCTCAGTGGTGCATGACTTTATCCTAAAGGTTACCTCATGGTTACATGATGGCTACTGGAGTTTCAGCCCACTAGAGCTGCATTCCAGGCAGGAAAAAGGGAGGGAAAGGAAAGGAAAAGGGGACTTCTGTCAGTTGAATAAATTCCCATCAATGAATTTTCCTGGAAGCTGCAACCACCACCTCCACTCACATTTCATTGTCCATCCCCATCTGCAAGGAAAGCTTTGGACACAAAGCCATCCCCAACAGCACTGGCCCCTTATTACTAAAGAAGGGGTGACTAGATTCTGTGCAGACCACCGACAGCCTCTCCTACAACCAGCAACTAGGAGACTTAAATGTGGGCAGAGAGACCCTGACATTGGCGCTCCACCCACAGAACTCCCTCCAATAAGTCCCCTAAGGGTGTGGGTTCTCTTTGTACTTAATCTGCTTTAAAAATAGTTAAACATACTTTAATATTCTGCTTCTTGCAGAATTTTCTTAAAACATAAAAAAAAGAAGAGAAAATCCAAATCCCTCTTAATCTCATCAAGCAGAGATTAATAATTGCTAGTATTTTTTGCTTACTTTCTTCTGGGATTTCTTTTTCTTGGTAGATTTAGAATGTATATCCAGGCCTATATGTTGCTTTTTTCTCTCGCTCTTATTTTATCAGTATTTTCTCAGTGTGAATTACTTTCTTACTGTGTCCTTTCTAATGGCTGCATGACATTCCACCTTATGGTTGTTCCGTAACTGAGGTAGCTAATCCTCAGGTTGTTAGGCATTTTGATGGCTCCCATATAAGTTTGACCATTATAAATTATACTGGGATGGCCGGCCCTACCCATAGATTTTGGTTTCCATCTCTGATTATTCCTTGGGATAGATCTGTGGTCTTCTCAGGTTAACAGGTATGGGTATTTTTAAAGCTTTGCCTATATTTTGCCCAAGTGGCCCTTCCAGGTGGCTGGCCTGGATTCCACTGGCGGTGGGGTCTGAGAGCCTCTTCAAACGGGTTTCTGAGGCCTCCCTCCCACTTTTTCAGCGTCTTCTCTAACTCAGGCCTCCGCCTCCTCCCCCTGGCTCCCTTGGGGAAAACAATGAAAAAGTTTATATTCTGAAATATCTAATCATGTATTTATCTCTAACTACTTGAAAAAGTCAACATAATTACTCTAGTCCCATTAAGTTTAATTTGCAGCAAATTATGCATTTAGCGTGAAGTTGGGGGTGCGTTGCTGGATGAAGTGAGTAGGGTTTGGCTATTTAAAACGGGCGCTGGCGACAGCAGCGCAGGCTGGTTAAGCTGCGGCAGGTCCTTGCAGAGGAGGGGCTCTTCCCAGGAGGGGGCTCCAGCCGAAGCCCCTGTGCGTTCACCTGCGCCATGACCACTTCCCTCGGCTCTCTCCCCTCCTCCACGCCTCCTGGGACCGCTCTCCAGGGTCCTGGGACGGGACCAGCCCCGGGCAAGGCAGCGCGGGAAGCCAGGGGTCCCACACCCAGGAGCGCCCCTCACCGCGAGGGACGGGCTTCGGCGGATAAATGTCCGGCTGCCCTCGAGGGGCAGAGTCAGCACCCCCCGACACGGTCCCTGAGATGGCCCTGGGACCGAGCCGCCGCCCCCGCCTTGTGATTCAGCCTCTTTCCGCCCTGCTATCCCCTCCCCACTGTGCCTCCTGGGATCGCCTCCCCAATCAGCCGCCTGCGCCTTACAGGGACCCCACCCAGACAGCAGGGATCAGCCGCGGCTGGAGTACAGGAAAGGGGGGAAGGGGTCGAGAGACGCCGGGAGGGGGCCGGGGGACTGCGATGGACACAGCGGAGTGGGAGGGGAGAGGTCAGCGCTGAGGCCCAGCTGCCTGTTCCGGCATCTGGTGAATCGTGGTTCCTTCCCTCATTTCCTTACACACTGTTGTTTTTCATCGGTAAGGGTTCTTGGTAATCCTTCTCACAGCTGGGTGGTGGTGGTGGTGGTGGTGGTGGTGGTGGTGGTGGTGGTGGTGGTGGTGGTGGTGGTGGTTGTTGTTGTTGTTGTTGTTGTTGTTTTGAAACAAGGTCTGGCTCTGTCGCCCAGGCTGGAGTGTGGTGGAGTGATACCACAGCCCTTTTTGATCAAAGCAGCATAGCAATGCTCATGCCTTGTATAATCCCCTCCTGCTGAGCACCAGCGGGACCTGGGACTTGATCCTCTGAACAAAATATGGCAAAGGTGATCAGATGTCACTGCCATGACTGGCTTATGAGATATGTATGTGTTATGTGTTATATGTGTGTCACATAACATGTATGCATGCACACATGTAGATCTACATATGTATCTATCTATCTGTATGTAAAAAGACATAGCCATCATGGAAGCACACATGAGACTCTCTCCTTTGTTGGCTACCGGGAAGCTGCTGTTTCACGAGAGCCTGGTTCAGAGGGCCACATGGCAAGCAGCTGCCAACAAACTGAGAGCAGCCGCTGATGGATGGCCAGCAAGAAAACATGGACCTCAGTTATGCGGCTGCAAGGAGGTGAATTCTGCCAACAAACTGAAGGTGCTTGAAAGCAGAACTTCCTCATTCAAGCCTCTGATGAGAATGCAGCCTTCTGAGACCTCAGAGGACCCAGCACCCTATGCCAGACTCCTGACCCATGGAAACTGGGAGATGATAAATGTGTGTTGTTGTAAGACACTTCATTTGTGTTATTTTTTTTTCAGCAATGAAAAACTAATACACCAAGGAAGAACAGTTTTAATGGAAAGGCAGAGGAGAAAGTTTGATCTGGTGGGTTCAGGAGACCCCTATCTCACACCGTGCACAACAATTAACTCAAAATGGATCATAGGCCTAAATAGAAGAGCTAAAACTATAAAGCTTTTATGTGACCTTGGGTTTGGTAAATATTTTACAAATATGACACCAAAAGCATGATTTATTTAAAAAAAACTTCAATTTCATCAAAATTTAAAACTTTTGGGCTCCAAAAGATACCATTAAGAAACTCAAAAATGACCCACAGACTGAGAGACAATGTTTGTAAATCATATATCTCATAAGGGACTTGTACCAGACTATACAAAGAACTCTTACAATTCAATAATAAGAAAACATGTACCCCAATTTAAAATGGGCAAAAGATTTGAATAGACAGTTCACCAAAGAAGATATAGGCCAAAGATATTAAAGAAGATCTTGGTCAAATGGCCAGTAAGCACATGAAAAGATGCTCAACATTCTTAGTCATCGGGGAAACAGAAGTTCAAATCACAATGAGACACTTCTTTGCACCCATTACAATGGCTATAACCAAAACAACAGTCAATAGCGAGCGTTAGCAAGGATGTGAGGATGTGGAGAAACTTAAGACCTCATACATTCCTTGTGGGAATATAAAATGGCACAGCCACTTCGGAAAACAGTTTGGCAAATTCTTAAATTATTAAACATAAACATAAACTTACCCTACAGCCCAGCAATTTTATTCGTAACTATATACTCAAGAGAAATGAAAACATATGTCCACACAAAAACTTGTGTATGAAGGTTGATTAGCAGCATTATTCATAATAGCTCAAAACTGAAAACAACCAAGAGTCCATTGACTGATGAATGAATGTGTAGAATATGGTATATCCATCCAATGGACTGTCGAACAGCCATAAAAATGAACACAGTACTAATACATGCTGCAACATGGATGAAACTTAAAAACACTACGCTAGGTTTTTAGAAAACCAGACAGGAAACCTCGCATATTACATAATTCCAAATACGAAATGACCAGAAAAGGCCAATCTATAGAGACAGAAAGTAGCTTAGTGGCTACCTGGAGATGGGGGTGGAAAGAGGGAGTGACCCCAAATAGGCATAAGACATCTCTTTGGAGGGATTGAAATATTCTAAAACTGACTGTAGTGATGGTTGTCCATTCTGTAAATTTACTAAAAATCACTGAAATGTACTCTTAACGTGGGTGAATTTGATGGCATCTCTCTGTGCTTGATTGCTACTGATAGGGTGTAAGCCTGGAGTTGGGGAACATCTCATCACTGCTCGGGAAAAGCCTGTAGAGAAAGTTGAGCCCAAAGAGGGCAGCAGGATACTCCTGCAGACAAGATTTGGGAACCTGGATCCAGCCAGTCCTGACCTAGTTTTTTAGTTATGTGAGCCAGTGAATTCCTCTTTGTTTTCTTGCCTGTTTTTATCTTAAGCCAGTTTTGGCTTCTTCCGCTTGTAACCCAAAGGTTCCTGACAAATACCATAATTCATAATGATTATCTCTGAAGCAGAAACTTTACAGATGGTGTTTGATTTCATCACCACGAAAACCCTGTGTGTCAGGCACAGTGAACTCCATTTGTCAGGTGGGAAACTGAAATGGAACAGGCGAAGCGACTTCCCAAAGCCCCTTGACTAGTAAGTGCAGAGCCACAATTTGAACCCAGCTGTGTTGGAGCCCACATCCTGTGCTGAGCCCACTGCACGAGGCCGCCTCTCCCAACACAGGGCTTGGCCCAGAGTGGATGAACACCCGGTAACTAGGACTGGCTTGGCTGCCCCAGGACACCCTCAGAGGAGCCAAGAGTGAACCAGATGTGGCTGTGGGTCTGTGTCTCCCTGCGACCTTGCTCCCGCTCCAGGCACTCAGTATTTGTCCTCTCCTGAGTTCATGTGATCCCTCCTGATCAAGAGTGTCCGAGGCCTCTCTTGGTCCCCATAACCCCAGTTCCCCTTCCCCCTAGGCCTCCATCTGGAGCCCAGAGCCTGCTCAGAGGTCTGCCTGATATCACCTGCCAGCCTGGCAGCCAGCCTCTCTGCATGAACAGTGGCCCCCTACCTTGCCCATTCCGCTGCCAGGTGCCAGGCCCACCTGGGCATCTCTCTACCCCCTGCCCTGGGCTGATGTTTCCCTCCCCTGCTTTTAAGGCTCAGCCCTGCATATCCTGCTGTTGTGGTTAATTTTATGTGTCAGTTTGAAGGGTGTTTTTGGATGAGATTAACATTTAAATCCGTGAACTTTGAGTAAGCAGATCACCCTCCATAATATGGTGGGTCTCGTCCAATCAGTTGAAGACCTGAATAGAACAGAAGACAGGCACCCCCGAGCAAGAGGAATCTTCTCCTGTAGCCCACCTTCAGACCTCCATACCACTGGCTTTCCTGGTTTCTCTGCCTGAAAATCCACACTGCAGATTTTAGCCTCACCAACCTCCATAATTGTGTGAGCCTGTTCCTTAGAATAGACCTCTTTTATATCTATACGCACACATCCTGTTTGCTGTGTCCCTCTGGAGAGCCCTGACTATTACACCTTCCCAGACCAAGATCCCAAAGTCCTTGGGGCTGTTCTGATCATCAGCAGGTGGCCTCCCAAAGCCTGCTCTCTGGGAGCTGGAAACCACATCTTTGCTCAGGTCATTCCCTGTCCCGTCCTGCTACCCTTTCTCCCCTCCTCCCAGATAAGGATCCTTATCAGACTTTGCTCTGGGAAGCCCAACCTATGCTAACTGATAATGGGAATGGCCCTGGGAGGCAGACTCTCAGATGGAATTGTAGAAATGGATCTGCCGTCACTGGCTATAGGAGGTTGTGGTAGTCCCTGATGCAAGATAGCAGTGTAATGGTTCAGTCACCCACAGTGAATGGGGAAGGCACATGGGGGCGGGGGCATGTGCTCTGGCTGGTGCAAGTTCTCCAGCACTAGAAAGTACTGGGAGAAGGCAATTATAGGGAAATTGGCATTGGGGTCCATTGTTAAGTGTCACTGACACATTGAGGACTGAAAATTATAGACTCAGATCTCTTAATCAGCAGTTTGAAGCAAAATGTTCATCAGAGAGCCTACTTGGCAGCAGAAGAGAGACATCCATCTCCTATAGCCACAGACCAGACACAGGACCACAGGGTAGCAGTGCCAGAGCTCCGAAGAAGGGAGAATTATCTGCTTGGCGAGTCTCCTGTGCCAAAATCAGGGCTCTATAGGAAATGAATATGACTCTGAAACTTTTTTTCAAGTCCATCTGGATGGGTGGACATGAGAGTCCAGATTCCCCTGGACCCTCTAGACCTGCAGAAGTGGCACACTCCCCCTTGTTAGAAGATAAGAGCCTCCTTGCTAGAAGACTATACAGAGGCCTCAGATTAGGAGGGGGCCTTACAAAATAATGCTTTTTCAACATCTGCCCCGATGCCCCCTTTTCACCACCAGACTCATAACTAGGCTCCAAACTAATCATAAACCAACTGCCAAAGTATCAGGTATTCCCGAGGAAGAGACAGAGTATATATCCAAGCAGCTGCAGGAGCTGGCCATGTGGACCAGTGGGAACCAGGAAAGCAGGTCAGCAGTGGATCTTGGGGTGTGGGATGAAGGTGGATGAATATGAAGCTGGCCTAGGGGATGCACAGACATGGGGGCTGTCCTGTGACCTGGATTGAGCCCCCCAGGAAGGGCCTGCAGATGGGCTTAGAATGCCGCTGGAGTAGCTCTCAGAATCTTGGAAAAAGCCAGGCCCAACATTAAATGAAGTGACAATGCCAGAATCGCTTTGGCCGACTGTGGAGGAAGGGGTCAGGAGGCTCAGAGGCACAGGCATGAGAGAAAAGTTATATTATGCAAACCAGAAAGCTAGTGGGTTCTGTTCCTCAGGGGCCCTGGAAAGTTCTGGTAATAGGGGCACCAGCAACACTGAGAAGCTTAGTGGTGGCTTAGCTCTGTGAGCGAGAGCTGGTGTTAGGAGACTATTCTAGAACAGTGTTCCCTGGCAGCTGTGGGGAAAGATAAGATCCCAACAGCAGACGGCACTTAACCATCAGAAATGAGCAGCATAATTATCATAATGGGCAGCAAGGTCGGAAGTGTAGCCTCATTAAATCTGAAAACTTTTAAGCTTCAAAAAGCACTGGTAAAAGATTGAAAAAGACAAGCCGCAGACTAGAAGAAAATATCTGCAAATCTTATATCTGACAAAGGACTTATTTCGAGAATCTATACAGAACTCTTAAGCTCAATAAAAAGAAAATAATCCAATTTTTTTAATGAGCAAGAGACTTAAATACATATGGGTGACAAATAAGTACATGAAAAGGCACTCGACATCTTTAGTTATTAGAAAAACATGAATGAAAACCGCAGTGAGATACTACCACATGCCTATTAGAATGATTAAAATTAAGAAAAAACCTGACATTATCAAATGATGGGAGGATAAGGAGCAACGGCAACCCCTCTGCATTGCAGGTGGAAGTGGAAAATGGCAAGAGCCCTTTGCAAAACAGTTTGCAAGTTAAACATGCAACCAAGCATATGACCAGCCCATTCCACAACTAGATATTTTCCCAAGAAAAGTGAATATAAAAGTTCATGCAAAGACTTGCACACAAATTTTCGTAGCAGCTTTGTTTGCAATATCAGAAAACTGAAAACAACCTCAATGTCCATGACCAGGGGAATGGATTCGCAAATGACAGTATAGCCATACAATCGATTACTACTTGGCAATAAAAAGGAGCAAACTTTGATACATGCAACAGCTGGGTAAAACTGAGGGTAATTAGGCTGAGTGGGAAACAAACAGGCAAAAGTACATGCCTTATAATTGAGTTATATAAAATTCTAAAAAATGCAAACTAATCTATAGTGACAGAAAGCAGACCAGTGATTGCCTGGAGAAAAAGGGGAAGAAGAAAGGGTGGAAAAAGAGGAAAGGTAGTGTGGCACATTCAGGCAGGTAGCTGCCGATTTGTGGTCCACTGGGACTGTGAGCTCTCTCTTGTGCTAAGCAAAGCACTAGCCTGTCTCAATGTCTTCTCAGACTGTCCTCTCCTGGAGCTAATGTCGGAGGAACCAGGCAGGATTTGCTGATGGCAGGGATAAAAAGACCCTTCCCCCACCCAGGCAGGTCTCTGGGAAAGTTATTCCAGCTGCCAACCCAGGCCATCCTGGGTAATGAATGGCCTCTCTTCAATGTCCGCTGGAAGATGGGTCCCTCTTTAATGTGCTGCAGTGTCATTAAGAGAGAAAACATTAACTCCATGGGGCTCCTGATGGCCTTCAGAAACTGCAAGTTAAACACTAACCAGGAAGGGCTGCTCAAGCCTTAACCCTCCCCTTCCCAGCACAGGCCAAGGCCTCAGCCAGATGGCTCTGCAGATCACTGACCTGGGCCCCCAGGGACCCTGGCTCCTGTATCCAGGCTCTTCTCAGACTGGTGAGCAAGAACAT
Source organism: Gorilla gorilla gorilla (assembly GCF_029281585.2). NCBI lineage: Eukaryota > Metazoa > Chordata > Mammalia > Primates > Hominidae > Gorilla > Gorilla gorilla. Next base: position 210,485,046 of record NC_073224.2, read on the forward strand.
ATGAGGAAAGAGGGATGACAGAGGGCAGAGAAGAATCCTTGAGGCTCTCAGTTCAGGTGTTTGTAGACAGGGGCCCCATCCACTCCACGGCTGGTTACAGAGCCGAGCACTTAGAGGCCGGGTTGGGGCTGGTGACTTTGGGCCACTCCCTTGACCTCTCTGTTTGCCAGGTTCCTGCAGGGTGGGGGCTGGATGGGCTCCATCCCTCCAGGTAGAACACAGTGGTCTTCTCCAAGATGGGTGGCATGTCCTCAAACCCCCAGGTCCCTGCACCAAAGCCCACTCCCTGCTCAGACCACACGTGACCAGGTGGGGAGGCCACATGTGGGGCAGAGGGGAGCAGCTGACCTGGATGAGCTGGCAGAGGGGCAGGAAACCCGGGCACAGAGCGTCCCTGGGTGCCTGGCACTGTGCTGGGGCTGTACACACACAAAATGCCTGTACCAGCCTCATGACCACCCTGTGAGGAGGGGGTGCCATTCCCCCCACTTCATAGCTGACAACATGGAGGCTCTGAGTTCAGAGGGACCTGCCCAGGTTGAACCCAAATCTGCCTCATTCCAAACCCAAACTCTTCCCCATCAGCCTTTGGTAGGGAGTATGAAAGAGGGTGTGGCCTCACCTTGGCCCCTCTCCCTTTTGCACATGCTGTCTCCCCTCCTTGCCTGTCTTCCCCTCTTCTATCCAATTCTTGCCTAGCCTAATGCAAGCCTCCCTGATGTCTGAGAGCCAAACCCCAAGGGTGCTATCCAGTGAGGACTCTGGTTGTCCAATTTCCCAACATGGCTTTAGACTGTGCTGCCATGAGTGCAGACGCAAGCATGAGCTCATTTCATTCTCTCACCAGGTTCATAGGTATTTGCTTGGCGCTGACTTGAAGCCAGGTGCCATGGGTCTGCAGAGAGGATGGGAATAAATATGCACTGAGTCCTTGCGGATGCCCCTCCTGTGCCCAGGGGAGCCCAGGTGTCCTCCCAGGCAGGCTTCTTGCCCCATTTAGCAGACGAGGAAACTGAGGCTCAGAGAGGGAGAGGAAGCTGCTCAGGGTGAACCAGTGGCTGCGATTCAACACCAGGCCAGTCCCAAAATCCACACCTGCCCTTCCCCACATTCCCAGCCCTGGTACCCTTTAAGCTCCCTCTGCTGGGGCAGGACTGGCCCTTTGCCCTGGAGCCTCTTATTGCCCAGTGGGGGCTCAGCAGCCACAGCCATGCAAGGAGGGACGGAACTGGCAGGGCCTTATGTCACCCCTTGGGAGGATAGAGTGAGGCACCCAGGGTGCAAAGTTCTGAGGGGACGCTCACCCACAGGGCCGGGCAGGTGCCGACTCTGCTTAGTGGAAGCTCTCAGCCCTCTATTTACCCTCCAGTCTGTGGCTCCACATGGGGAGTCCAGGCCCCTTGGCTGTATACTTGCCTGTCCCCTTTCTCCAAATTGTCCCCTGGGCCTGTCTGTAGCCACAGGATGTGGATTAACCTGTCTTTAGGCTTCTGGCTCCAGACGCTCTGTCTCCTGCCTTCCTGGGCTGGTCCCTCGCCAGCTCTGTCCTCAGAGAAATATGGATGGACCAGATGGTGGCAGCTGGTTCTGGGCCATGGGAGGGTGCAGGCCCGACCCTGGGGCTGGCGCTGGTTGATAAGTCCCATCTCTTTGAGCTGGTGGTGGCTTTTCCTGCAGATGAGTCTCAGCACAAAGTAGGGTGTGCAAGTGTGTCTGTGTACTTGCGGGAGCAAGGAGTCCCTTTGTTTTCCCAGACGTGGATTTTATCTCTGCGTCCATCCTGGGGCTGCTAGAGTGAGTGTCCACTTTGCTGATAGAGGCTATTAATAAGTGTCACCGTGTGACCCCATTTGGGCTACCCCGCATCAACTTCAAGTTGAAAGAGAAAGTGAAAAGCAGAGAAGAGAAAGAGAAAAGGAGGAAAAGTTAATCCTAAGATGCCATAATCAGAAAGTCCTCCAAAAAACTGAGTCTAAATCTCTTTTATAGATGGGGAAACTGAGGCTCTGAGAAGCTCTCAGCAGGGCCACACAGGGTGAGGATTCAATGAATAGTTGCAGAGCACAGAGAGGGCTGGAAGGAGGAGATGATGACAGTGTATGTAAAGTGCCCAGCACTGGGGCCAAAGCCCAGAGTCCAGGCCTTGGTGCTGAACCCCATGGAGTAAAACTGCTACAGGTCAGGACCAATCCAGGGCTCGGGCAGTGAGCCTGCGAGTAGGGCCAAGTGGCCTCAGCCATGAGGGGTGGGGTCAGCCCTCTGAGGTTGTGTGGGGCAATGTCTGGCAGGGCTCTGACGGCGACCTACTTCCATAGACATAGACCACAGATGTCCAGGATGAGTCAGGGCAGAGGGCCAGGTGCCTCCCCTGGTCTCTCTGAACTCCTTGGCCAGCAACTCTACAATGTTCTTCCAAGCACCCTGGTATTTTGCCAATTCTGGTTTCCTGGAATCATTTCCCCAACCCTATTTATGGTGAAAGGGACTCTGTGATTTAGGTAACAGACAGGGTCTGCAGTTAGAAATGGACCTGAGGGAGGTTTTGTCCAGGAGAGACCCACACCCTGACGCCAGTTCTCTAGGCCTCCCTGGGTCCCAGCCCCACTGCCGTGACCCTGGGGAGGATGCAACCATTGATCCCATGCTCTCCTAGGTGGGGAGTGGGGGGGATGCTCTCCTGCCAATCATGTGATGATTAAGAGTTTGGGTTTCTGAAGCGGACAGACCTGAGTTCAACTGGCTTGTGGTGTGACCCTGGGCAAGTCCCTCTGCCACTCGGAGGACAGAGGTCTCATCTGGGCAGGCCCCACTCTGGGCTCTGCAACACTGGGGCTGTCTCGGAGACCATTCATATATTCAGAGAAAAGAAATCACTCTCCATTTTATTAACCTAATTAGAAGTAATCAAGTCGTGGAGATCTGTGCAGAAAGCTGAGTGATTAGGAAAAATTATCTCCTATGAAGAGTTTAAATTTAAATGTGTTTGGTTCCATCATTGAAAAAACAAATAGAGAAGAGTTGGCTCTCTGTCCCCACCCCTGTGGCCCAGAGTTTCATGAGGTGGGGGCAGCAGCTCAGAGAGAGCGTCCAACCACAAGCAGGACTGGCAGGGGGTACAGCAGACCTGCCGAGACAGGGGCCTACATGCTCTGGAAGGAAAGCACTCTCTCCAGACCACCACCCTCACCCTCAGGGATAGCCACGGCCTCAGCCTCAGACCTCTGGCACACACACAAAGTCACACTCATGCACACCCACACCCTGAAACAAATGTACATGTCTGTCCTTGGGCTCAAAGTATTCTTATATCCTGAACAACAGACTCTCCCCCAAGAGACCCAGAATTCTCAGGAGCCCAAGACGTGTGTGTGCATGCGTGTGCATGCACATGTGGGTGTGGGTTGGGGAGGAGTTGCAGTGACTTCCCTGCTTGCTGTCTCTGTCGGTTTGGCTCAAGTGGAATGGAGTGGGTAGGTGGGACCATCATTGTCAGAAGTCTGGAGAAGCAGACAGAGGGATGCAACTGCGGTAGGGCCATACTGCACCCAAAGGGGTGAAGTCACTCTCAGGTGAGTCCTTGAGCATGCACAGTGTCTTTAAGGGTCCCTGAAATCTCACTCTTTCCTTCTCCTTCACTGAGAAGTAAGCCCTTGGGCTATTTCAGAACATAGCACCTGTTTGCAGAGGGCAGGTCCCAGTCCAGACCATCCATTCCCTGGGGCTGGGTGGAGTCTAGAGACAGTTACTTTCAGCCCTGCTGAGTCAGGCAGAATGGCCCTTCAATCCACACCCTTTCTTAGCTTATCCCCCAACCTGTGTGGGGCCCTTTCTTAAGGCCAAGACAACTGGGAGGGGGAGGAGTGCATGGCAGAGTGGGAAAGGATGGGAGGAGGTGGGTAGGGAGGCCACATTCTTCAGAGGAGCAGGGAGATCATAGGGATCTTCTCTTCTCCCACACCTGCCTTTGTATTTGAAGAGGAATAAATAGGGCACAGTACTCAGACCATAAAATCCAGAAGCCAGAATCCAAAATGATATATGCCAGAATCCAGAATGTATAATCCTGGGCCCCAGAGCTATAGATAATAAAACCTAGAACTACAGAATCTAGAGGTACAGACCTTAGAATCACAAAATGCCAAACCCAGAAATGCAGAACCCAGAGTCACAGAATTCAGAAACAAGGAATCTAGAACAGAGAATAAGACACTGAACCCATAATTACAGAGCCCAGAGCCCAGAATCATGTGCCCTAGGACGCTAGAACCCAGGACGTTTGTGCTCTCTGAAATGTCCTCTCCCTCCTATGATAAAGCCTCCAGAGCGTTTGAGTGGCATGCTATTTCCCACAGGAAGCTCCTGATACCCTCAGATCTTGTAGGGCCCTCCCTTCTCTGCTCAGGTCTCCCCTAGATTCTGTGGTGCTGTTCCTGCCTGTTCCCTCCTTCCACACAGGTCTGACTCCCCTCTGTGCCACATCCTGTCCCTGAATTGGACCTGACCCAGTTCCCTGCTCATGGTGGGCACTCAAGTCATGTTTGTGGAATGGCTTTTGAATCATCTGCCCTGAACCCCATCATGTTCCCAAAGGAGTGCCTGAAGCCCAAGGAAACAGCACATTTTTCCCATGGCCACACAGTATATTTGAGAAGTTCCAAACAAGATTTCAATTCTCCTTCTGCCAAGCCTAGGGCTGCTTCCCTGCCCCAGAATGTCTCTGAAGGACTCAAGTGTTAACATGGAATGCCGCCGTATCTTCTTGACATTGTTGTTAGTTTCACCCTTAAAAGCTTCAAAAGTTTAGGAGAAACTGCTCAGTCTGGGAGTAATGGTGATGATGATAGGGATGACGGTAGGCTTCCTGGAAGAAGTGACATCTGAGCTCACTGGGCATGTGGGAATCTATTCCAGTTAGAGATAGGCAAAGAGGTAGGAGATACATCCTGTGGTCAGTGACTACAAGTGGAAGATAGCCATGGAGAAAAAAAGGTAATGTTAGAGGAGAACTTGCAGTATTTTGTATGCCATCCTAGGATGTTTAGTTCTTACCTAATGTATGTATTATGTCCCTGGATTGCCTATAGCTCCTTGAGGACAGGAACTATGGTTTTCTCCAAAAACCCAAGGATAAACACAGATTTGATTGGGAGAAAAAGCAAAGGGAGATGGGACCTGGCAACAGTATTGCTTGTCCAAGGCTATACTTGTGAGTGAATGTTAAATCAGACCAGGGGGGTGTTGTCAACAGTGTCCTGAACCTCTGAGCAAGGAGTGGGGCGAGAGAGGAAGAAGGTGAGTGGAGGTCAGGAGAGTGGCCAGAAGCCACAGGTTTCTGTGTTGACTAGAGCAGGGGTCCCCAACCCCCAGGCCATAGACTGGTACTGGTCCGTGACCTGTTTGGAACTGGTCTGCACAGCAGGAGGTGAGCAACAGGATGAATGAAGCTTCATCGGTATTTACAGCTGCTCCCCATTGCTCACATTACCACCAGATCTCCACCTCTTGTCAGATCAGCAATGGCATTAGATTCTCATAGAAGCATTAACCTTATTGTGAACTGCACATGCAAGGGGTCTAGGTTGCATGCTCCTTATGAGAATCTAATGCCTGATGATCTGTCCCTGTCCCCCATCACCCCCAGATGGAACCGTCTAGTTGCAGGAAAACAAGCTCAGGGCTCCCACTGATTCTACATTATGGGGAGTTGTATAATTATTTCATTGTATATTACAATGTAATAATAATAGAAATAAAGTGCACAATAAATGTACTGCATTTGAATTATCCCAAAACCATCCCCTACTGCTACCCCACCCCAACCCCACTGCCACCCACCTACCCATCTGTGGAAAAAATTGTCTTCCACAAAACCAGTCCCTGGTGCCAAAAAGATTAGGGACCACTGGGCTAGAGGATCCATATGGGTTTAGCACCATGGACAGCTACCAGAGCTGCTAGATGGCTTTTCTCTTCAGACTCCTGGGATCACTCAGTTCCCTGTCTTCTAAATGGAATTATCTGGATGATAAAGGAAATTTGCTCTTGCAATCATACATTGTGACCAGGAATGAGAAAACTGACTCTGGAACGAGATGATCTGAATTCAAATCCTTGCTCCACTGCTTACTATTTAATAGTTATATAGTCTTGGACAAGTTTCTTAACCTCTCCATGCTGTGGCTGAGTCTTATCTGTCAAATGACTCCTTCATGGCAGTCTTTGTTCATTATGTATTTCCTCAGTCATTGTTATTGAATAATAGCTGTTTTAGTAGTGACATAATAATATATATTTAGCACTTATTGTAGACTGAGCATTGTTGTCCCAATAATTGTCCCAATTATTGACTTAGATTATCTCATTCAATCTCACAACAATTCTGGTGGGTCAGATAGTTATTGCTATTATTCTCCTTTTATGGATAAGGAAATTGAGGTTCAAGAATAACATGCCAAGACCAAGACACTGAACATTAGACAATGAAGGACAGTGATCCCTGAAAGATGGGACACAAAAAGGTGAGACAAGATCCCCCAGCTTACTGTCTTGAGAGAATTTCCAGGCCATGGTGTAGGGAGAAAAAATACAGGAAGCGATGAGTTAAAGAGACAAGGCTGAGAAACTAGGAAGAACAAGACATTTAGAATTCATAAGACAAAGTACCATGAGGAGAGACATAAAAATAGAGAGAAACTGGGCCAGATGTGGTGGCTTACTCTGGAAGGCTGAAGAGGGAGAATTGCTTGAGCCCAGGAGATTGAGTCTGCAGTAAGCCATGATCGTGCCACTGTGCTCCAGCCTGGGCAACAGAGCAAGACCTTGTCTCAAAAAAAAATAGAAAACTGAATGTACACAGAGGGTCTTTCTCAAGAATCCTGCCAAGTACTGACAAGTGCATGCATTTGAGGAAACCATTAAACTCTGGAGAAAGAACCACTCAAAAGAATTGAAGGTAACAGTACCCAGAACTCACACAGGGTTGGAGATAGTGCCTGTTCCCCATTAGCCAGGCTGGAAAATCTCATGGTTCACATGAAATTGAATAAAGTATACAGAAGGGTCTTGCCTAGAGAGTGGAAAGCAAATAGCCCTAGATTAAGCATTATCTTATTTCTACCTAACAACTCTTAAAAGCAAGACCTGAAAGGATCAAATTGCTAACAAGTAAGTTAACTGCACCCAAGAATATACCTCAAGAAATTTTATGGAAATACAAAAATATCCAGCATCCAACAAGGTAGAGTTCACAATGCCTAACATTCAATCAAAAATTAGCAGGTACACAAAGAAAATGTAACCCATAATAAGGAGATGAATGAATCAATCAAAACCAACTCAGAACTGATACAGATGATAAAATTAGCAGACAAAGACTTCAAAGCTTATTATAATTGTATTCCATATATTTAAAAAGTTGAGACATAGAAGCTATAAGCAAGATCAAATAGAACATTAGTAAGTGAAAACTACAATGTATGAGATAAACATACACTAGATGAAGTTGACAGCACTTTAGTAATTTCAAAAGAAAAGATTAATGAACTTGACACCATAATAATAGAAACTATTCAAACTGAAACAGAGAGAAAAAAATGAATTTTTTAAATGAACAGAGCAGCAGCAAACTATGGGACAAATTCAGACTGTATAATTGGAGTCTCTGAAGGAGGCAGGGAAGAAAAAACATTTGAAAAACTAATGGCAGAAAAATTTCCAAATTTGAAGAAAACTATAATCCCACAGATCAAAGGAGCTCAACGAAGCCCAAGCACATAAGAAAAACTACAATTTTTTTGTAGAAATTGACAAATTGATTCTAAAATTCATATGGAAACACAAAGAACCTATAACAGCCAAAAAAAACCCTTAAAGAGGACTATTTCAAGACATTATAAAACTATGGTAATTAAGACAGTGTGGTGTTGGCATAAAAAGAAACAAATCTGTCAGTGGAACAGAATAAAGTGTCCAGAAATAGTTCCTCACATATATGAACAATTGATTTTTGACAAAGGAGCAAAAGCAATTCAGTGGAGAATAGTCTTTTTATCAAGTGGTGCTGGAACATCAGAATATCCATCCATAAAAAAATTAACTTCAATCCCTACCTCATGCCATACATAAAAATTAACTCAAAATGGCTCATGGATCTAAATGAAAACCTAAAATTATGAAACTTTTATAAGAAAACAAAGGAAAAACTTCTGTGATCTTGAATTAGGCAAATATTTTTAGATGCCATATCTAAAGAAAAATTCATTAAAAACTAATTGATAAATTAGATTTCATCAGAATTAAAAACTTCTGCTCTTCAAAAGACACTGATAAGAAAATAAAAAGACAAGCTACTGTGTGTGTGGTGGGCAGGGGGTAGGGGCTGTGGCTGGAGTGGGAGGAGGGCAGGGCAGACCTCAGAGGAAACCATGGAGGTCTTTAACAGGCCACAGAGATACAAAAGCAGTCTGCAGAGGTCTACAGGGGTCAGTATGAGTAAAGGCTGGACAAGAACCATTGTCAAAACAGCAGTTAAAAAAAAAACTAACATCTGGCTAGTTTTGTGCCTGGCTCTGTTCTAAGCATTTTATAAGTATTATGCCATTTAATCCTCACAATGACCCTATGAGGGAGGCACTATTATTACCCCCATTTTATAGATAAGCAAACCAAGGCACAGAACGGTTAGGTTGATTCCTCAGGTCACAATGCTGGTACAGGCTAGGCAGAGACTAAATCCAGCAGCCAGCTCTCAAGTCCACACTTTGCCTAACTTTACCCCTCATGGAGCTGGAATATGTTTCCACATGATCACAGCGATCCTCTGTGGAAGACCTAATATGTGTCACACACTGTACAAGGGCTTTCCTCACATTACTTATCTCAGACAATAGCCAAGTGAAGGAGAGATCACCACTCCCACTTTACAGGTAAGAGCACTCAGGCTCAGGAGACAGAGAGGCTACCAGGATTTGCCAGGACCAGCCAAGGTCTCTGATGGCCCCACTGGGTTCTGGGAGATCTGACTCGAGTCCCCCTCCTCTCGACATGCACCCTACAGGATGCAATAGCAACTTTGAGAATGGACGAGGTTGTCTTGGGGTCCCAACCTGAGAGGCCCAGGTAGCCTGGAGTTCCCTTCAGAGGGAGGGGAGCTGCCTCCTACCCACTCCTCACAAGGATCCAACCCCAGCCCTTGCCCCTGCCCAGTAAGACCCTGGGTCAGCTGCCCTAATGAGACCAGGCTCCCTCCTTCCTTATTAGAAATCAGATAGGCTCAAGAATTTTGCTGATCCCTTAGATCACAATAGAAATTCAGGCCCCAGAGTCCCTTTCCTCTGCCAAGAGCCCTTTCCAAACTCATCAGGAGGGAAGTAGCTCCCCCTCTAACTATCCCTGGACATATGAAGCACCCGTTCCTGGTGTCCTGGCATGCAGTGGCCAGGCCAGTCCTGCTCATGGGCCCCCAGTGCTCTCTCTCCTGAACTGCAGTGAAGACGGAACCTGAGACGGGCAGGCTTCTGCTCTCCCTGAGGACAGACAGACGTATGCAGGCAGGGGGCTTGGAGGAAAGCCTAGGGCAAGGAGTTGGGGGGGACCTGGAAGAAGTGGCCGGGGCAGGGAAAGGGAGACCTCAGATGAGCTGGGGGAGAACTCAACTTTCCTGAGCCCCTACTATGTGTCAAGCTCCCAGGGTCACACAAGCCCGGCCGTGGTGGGGCAGGAATCAGTCCTAGGCCTCCAGCGACACTTAAGTTTAACCTCTTTATCCCGACCACACCGTCTAGGTTTGCTCTTCACTGCATGTGAATCCCCATGGCTCCTTCCACCTTGGTTGTACCCTCACCCTCACCCCAGCATCCACAAAGCCACCATGCAGCTCCCTGGGAAACAGAAGCCTCAGTAAATCCCAGCTTGAAGGAGGAGGGCCTGGCTGATCCCTCCTGAGAGACAGATATTTCCTGGCAGAGTAAATCACCTCGGCCTCTCAGCTGCAGGTGCAGCCAGCCACCCTCCTTCCCCTGAAAGTTTGTAAATCAAACCTTAGACCTTGACTCAGAATCTGCTGGGGTATAAATAACGCCGGAAGCAGGGGGGACATGCAGGGAGAAGAGCAGCTCCCCAAGCCAGGCCCTGGAGGGCTTCTGGGATGGAGGTGAGGGGCACAGGGTGGCCACTGAAAGCCCACTGCTCCCACCTGCCGCTCCAGAGGATTGGGCCAGAGGCTTCCTGGGGTCCCTGCCAGCCCCAGCATTCTGTGTCTCCCTGACCCAGTGTCTGGGAACAGCTGGGGAAAAGGGGCTAGGCTCAGGGGTGGAGGCTGGAAAGGGGGCTTGGAGTCTCCAGCAGCTCTGAACTAAGCCCTGGCTGTGGCGTTTGGTGGAGCAGAGGAGGCTGGTGGTAGCAGAGGACAGGACAGTGTTGGGGAGCCCAGCACAGGCCCCGGGCCAGGGCAGCCAGAAGGAAGCCAGAGGGGCAGAACTCAGCACCCTGGGCTGCGAGTCAGGGCCTGGTCAGTTCTGGGTCTGCTGCAGACTTGCTGTGTGACCTTGAGCAAGACACTTGGTCTCGCTGGGCCTCAGCTGCCTCATCAGCAAAGCAGAGATGATTATTCCTGCCCTTGATGCAGAGCTGTTGGGAGGACCTACTGAGGTCAGGGAGGGAAGAGCCAGTTGGGAAGAGGAGACAGGAGCACAGGGATGGGACTTGGCTGCTGACCTGGTCAGGGCCTGGCCCTGCTCCACAGTCCTCTGCCCCCAGCCTCCTGGTGACTGGCCAGGCCCTGGTGTCCCTGCCCCTGAAAGCCCAGTTTATGGGCAGAGGTGAGGCCTTTATGCAAATGAGGCTGCCCCCCCTCTCTTCTCCCCCTTTTCCCCAAGGCCACCATCACTGGGGCCTCCCAGATGGCTTGAGTTTCCCAGGTGGGGGCTGAGTCTTGTAAAGCATTTGACTTCTCATCTGCAAGCACAGCAGCTCAGCTGTCTCTCCCAGGATCCATGCTGCTCCCCAGCCCTGTCCTGGTCCTTGTCCCCCTTGGAAGAGCAGCCCTCAGCTTCCTCTTTCTGACCAGTTATGTGACTTCAGGTGGGTCCCTTCACCTCTGAGCCTCAGTCTCCTGCATTAGATGGGGATAAGACAGCCTACCTCCTGGATTTGTCCTGTTTATTTACACATTCTTGGAATCCTCCAACAAATATTGAATATTTCCAGGGAGGCTCCTGTGTGCCAGGCCCTGGTCTGGGCACTGGGGACAGGTGCGGAGGTGGGCAGTGGAAACAGGGCCCTGCTCTCATGGGGCTCCCTTGGGCTGGGTGTCAGGTGGCTACAGCAGGGAGCTTGGCTTTGTCGGTGGCCAAGAGCCATACCAGGGCAGAGTGGGTGGGTGACACACCCAAGGTCACACAGCGGTTCAGTGCAGAGCCCAAGCCAGGCTGGCCCCAGAGCAGACACTGCCCACAGCCTGGGAGAGGATGCACAGCCCAGTGAGGTCACCCCCTCCCACAGGGACATGGGGCACCCACATTCAGCACGAGCTCATGGGTGAGGCTGAGCCCACCTGGTTCCTCTTGTCTCCTCAGGCCCAGCCAAGGGCTCTTGGGCCGTATGAGTGAGGTTCACCTGGTCATACACCCTCAGCCTCCCCTTCCTGAACTCTGTCCTCTAGCATTAAAATGCCCAGCAGACTTACCTTGGGACCTGGGAGTAGTTGGAGCTGATCTTGTTATCAGAACCCTCTGGCCACTCACCAGCCACAGCTGGCTGTGCAGGCAGCACCTTCCTCCCCACAGGTGACAACGGGATTTTTAATTATTATAATTATCCCTTGAAATATTGCTTTACTGCCACTGATAAATAAAATGAGATTTGACTCCCTTCACCTCTCTCTCTCTTCAGCTTTAAATCTGAGGATGAGTTTTAAGACATATGAGAAAGAAGAGTTGGTAAGATGAGGCCCTGAGGGGGACTTTATACAGGGAGGAGTCTGAGTTAGTGGGTATGAATGGGGATGCAGAGACACATCTGGGGGTGGGATCTCTCATGCGTGCATAATGTGCATACTGTGCCCCCCAAGAGCGTGTGTCTGTGGGGCGGGTGCTTGTGTGTGCAGTGACTGGGGATGGCAGGGGGCAGGCAGCATCTTGGCTGGGAAGTGGAGTCAGTGACAGATGATAGTGTGATGGGGAGGGTACTCAGGGGGTGGTGACAGGGTGTAGGTAACAGCCAGGGCCCCAGGGGCAGCCAAGCCAATGTGCCTACTTCCCGGCTGTTCATTTCTCCTAAGCCTTTTTCATCTCCTCCTGGCTATAGTGACTGTCCCTCCAGCATAGGACTGTTGTGAGAATTAAATGAGACGGGACAGTGCACCCATGTGAGTGCCCAAGTAGGGATGGTTGTTAATATATTTGGCAATGTGGTGACCACACAGGTGACAGGGCATGACCATGAGTGACAGAGTCAGGTCCTGGGGTCCAGGCAGCAGAGCCCAGGCATTAGGTTTGTCTTGGCCAGGAACCCAGCTGTCCTCTGAAGGGACATCATCCTCCCAACAGGTGGTCTGTGGGCTGTGGTCGGCCAGCCTCTTCTCCCACTCTCAGCGGCCCCCAGGGAGAGTTTTAGACCCCACGGAGGGGACCATCAGGCCCCAGTGCCAGAGTCACATCTGCAGGAGCCTCAGCCTCAAGGGGGACGGGAAAGCACAGTAGTTACTGAGCACCTACTGTGTGCCAGGCACCTGTGCCTGTCCCTGCTCCCATCCGCCCAACATGCTGCCGCTGCCCCACTTTGCAGAAGAGGAAACTGTGGCTCAGAGCAACTAAGTGACTGGTTCATAGTTACATGCTGCTGAGTGGCAGGGCCAGGACATGGACCTGGGTCTGTCAGAGAACAGAGCCTGCTCCCTTCCCAGGGTCCCTCTGCTGATCACTCAGGGCCCTGGGGGGAGCCCTGGAGCCCCGCTCTCCCTCTAAAGGGCAGGGCAGTGGAGAAAGTGCAATTGGAGCAGGCAGCACCTCCCCCATCCAGAGAGCAGATTTCATTGTGGGGCTTTCCAGTGTGATCTTGGTGGGTCACTACCCCCTTAGTCTCAGTGTCCTCACCTGTCATGTGAGTACAGTTGTCCCCATCCTGGGGGCCAACTGGGGTCTACACAGAGACCAGTGCAGTGCTTAAGCACAGGGCACTGAATCCCAATGGCCTGGGCTCAGATCCCGTCTTCAGCACCTTCCGGCTGCATCACCTCGAGTGAATTACTTAACCACACAATTTTCTCATCCCGAAAGCGAGAGAATCATAGTAAAATACTAGGTGTCTCGTACAGACGTCATAAAGATTAGATAAGTTAGGAGACTTAGAGAAGTTACCGCAGGGCCTGGTGCTAGGTAACATTCAATGAATGAGAGCTGCTTTATTATGATGATGAGTAGTTACAAATTTTGAGTATAATAATAACTGACACATAGCAATTTGAAAAATAAGAAAGATACGTTGTTGAGTGTTTCATTCAGGAAAGCTCGGTGAATGTCACTGTCCCCATCACTCCCGCTCGGCCTTGGTGCTGCCCACTAAGTAACCTCCTTTCACAGCCCACATCCAGCCCCAGTGCTCAGACTCTGCCCATCTCCTCTCAAAACCCCACTCAGAATCATGGAAATATGGAGCAGCTTTCAGTCTAACGTGCAGTCCAGCCCTGGCACTGATCACATCCCACCTCCCTAAGGGTTTTGCTCACAGGCTGTTGGGTGAGCAAACAGGGGCTGCCTGTGTCTGCAGCATCGCTGAGCCCGTCAGCCCAGCAGCTGTGCAGCTTCTCGCCCTGGGCCCGTCGCAGTACCCAGTCAGGAGAGGGGTAGCAAGAGAGGGAGAATGGGAGGGGAAGGAGGTGGGACAGGCCAGGCCATGCTGGGAATGAGGTAGCAGCTTGGCTCCAAGAAACCCAGGATGTTTGCCTCAGAATGAAGCATTTAGATTAATGAATTTAGCCCTTGGTCTCCTCCCCATTTTTCAGATTGGGAAACTGAGGCTCTGAGGGCAAGAAACGTCCCCAAGGTTATACTATAAATCAGTGGCAAAGCAGGGACTAGTACTCGGGCCACCTGTCTCTCAAGCCAGGACTTTTTAAACCACTCTGATAAGAGGATTAAAAGACTTGTTTAAGGCAGAACACACTGATCAGTTTGCTGCTGTGTGGAAGACAGGGCTGAGAAGGGAGGCCCCTAATTCCAGGGTGAGGAAGTCGGAATTTATTCTATGGGCAAGAGGGAGCCATGGATGGTTCTTGAGCAGGATAGTGACAGGATCAGAGCTTGCTTTAAAGAGCTGTATCTGGAAGCAGCATGGGGGCATAATTGGAGATGATGAGGCTGGAGACAAGGCAACTGGTGAGGAGGCTGGGATATTGATCCAGGGAAGCAGTGATGAGACATGACCATAATCATCATGTAATACCAGTGACCTTACATTGAACATGGGCTCATGTGCTTCATCTTATGTAATCTTCAAAACTGTCCTATTAATAGTCTCTTTTTTATCAGGAAACTGAAGTTCAGAGAGATGAAGTTACTCACTGAGAGTCATACCTCTATTAAGTGGCAGACTTCAGGTTTGAGCCAAGCACTGCCTGCTCCGCACAGGACTGACAGGTCTGGGACTCCAGCAGTAAGGGTGGGGAGGAGGGATACTTCTCCAGAGATCTGAGAGGACAAACTGACCGGGGAGGGAGGTGACCCAGTTGAATGAGAGTGGCAGAATCAGCCTGGGGAGTTTGAGCTTTGGACTGGAGATTGGGATGGAGCCTGGACTTGGGAAGAAGAGAGTGAGCCCATTGCATAGATGTGTAATATGAGGTGGTGAAAGCAATGAGCGTTTCTCTCCCTACTCTCACTCTCAGGCTCTCCTAATCTGGAAAAAAAAGAAATGGTTTTGATCAATCACTAATAACTCCCAAAATTATGTAGAAGTGTGAGGTTTGTATCAATCAGGTTGGACTAGATTGTGCTGTGGTAACAAACATCCCCCACATCTCAGTGGCTTAAATCCACAAAGGCTTCTTCCTCATTCATGCTACCTGTGCTTATTGGTTGGCTGGGGCCTCCGACCCCCATTATCCTCTCCCCAAGACAGGCTGATAGGTCAGAACGGGGCCTGCCAGTCATTCAGGCCTAGAGGAAAACAGGAGCAAGGGGAATCATGCCTCTTAAGCTCCCATCTGTACATGCTGCTTCCACTCACATTTCATTAAGCAAGTCACATGACCTTATTCAAGTTCGAGTTGGCAGAAAAGTGCAATCCCACCATGTGGCTGGGAGAAGAGGAAAATTTGGTGCATCAACAGCATGGGGGGTATCCTCAGTTGTCCATTCAGGAGGCAGCTCAAACTTAGCAAATCCAAAAGAGAACTTCCTCTCCCTCAAACCTACCTGCCTCAAGCCTTCTCTGTCCCTGCAGATAGCACCTTCACTCACCCAGTTAGTCAAACTGGGAACCTCAGAGTCATCCTCGACTCTCCCCTTTTCCCACCACCCACATCAAATCCATTATTCAGTCCTGTTGATTCAGCCTCCATGATGTATCTGAGTTCCATGGGCTTCTTCTACCTTTGGTTCAGGCTGTTCCTGCCCTGGTCCAGGCTGCCCCAGCTCTCACCTGGACACCTGCAGCAGCTCCAGCCAGGTCCCCTGTTCCTTCTTGCCCCTCCACACTCCATTATCCACAATGTGAGCGTGATGTTTTGAAAATTCACAACTGTGTCACTCTCTCCTGCTTAAAACCCTCCAGGGACTTCAGCTGCTCCCAGAACAAACTTCAGAGTCCTCGTGATGGCCATGGCATTGTGCCTGAGCCATCGACCATCTCCAGCTGGCCCTTACAGCCCCATCTCCTCCCACAGCCCTCATGCACTGCCGCTTGGCCACCCTGACCTTCACAACACTGCTAGATGGTGCCACTGCTATGTCTTCGTATTCTGGCCCTGATCTCAGGATACCCTTCCCTCAGCTCCAGGCAAGTCGGCACCTGCTCATGCACAGACCTAAGCCTAAAGTCACCTCCTCCTAGAAGCCTTCCCAAAAGGACCTCTGCTCCAGCCACTCTTTTCCACATCATCCTGCTTTATTTCCTTCATGGCACTCAACACATTCTGAAATGATCTTGTTCATTCATTCATTGGTGTGTTTATTATCAGTCTCCGCCCTACAAGGATGCAAGATCCGTAGGGGCAGGACCTCGTCCATTTTGTGCCCTGCTGCGTCTCCAGTGTCTTGCATGGTGCCAAGCACAAAGTAGGGAGCTGAGAGACACTTGTTGAATGAATGAATGAATGAATGAATGAATGAATGAATGAATGAGGTGGGCAGAACCCCAGACCTCCTCCCTCCAGTGCTGGGCTCTCCCAGTTCCACAGTCATTGGGAAGGAGGGGTTTTCAGGACGGTCAGTGGCTGCAGGACACAGCAGGGCCTGTCCCCAGGATCCCTGGTCCCCTAGTCCTCCTGACAAGGACTGTCCCCCATATCCAAGGGGTGTGAAGTTAGCATGCACCTCCCCTTCTTTCCAGCTCTCTGCTTACACCTTCCCCTTTCCCTTCCATGTGCCAGGTCTGGACAGAGCCAGCCTGACCACCAGGACCTCAACAGACACCAGCTGCCCAGGCCCTCGAGGAGGTCTGAAGAGCTGAGGTCCAGTGGGAAGCTAGTCCACCACCTTCAAGGAGGCCTCAGGTCGGGGGGACAGTCCTGACTTCGGGAGCCCTCAGTCTGGAGAAGACACACGCCTGCTCTCAGGAGCCTCTAGGGGGTGAAGTCAGACACCTGCCCAAGGAGCCCGCTCTGACTAGGGCGGGGAGGCAGCCTTGCCAGTAGAGAGTCCAGTCTGCTGGGGAGACCTAGACCTCACCAGGGGCAGGAGCCCTTGGGGGAGGCCAGACACTGCCAGGGAGACCCCAGTCCCTGTAGACTCAGAGACCTGCACTTACATTATTCAGACACAGGCACGCAAGGTGGCCCCAACTCCCAGGTGGGCCAGCCCCCTCCCTGAGGCAGAGGGGCAGCTTGGGGAGGTGGGGCTCCCAGATGGTGGACCCTGGGGCTGAACTACCAAGAGCATCCATCTCCGGCCCAGACCGTGTCAATGTGCTCCCTGGACTGGTGGTGGAAGGAGGGAGCCCGGATCCCATCCTCACAGTGCCCACAGCCTCCTGTGGTGTCATGGACAGGTCCCTGTCCACTCTAAGCCCATCTCCTCATCTGTGGCTCTGATGCTGCCTCCAGGCTGGGATCTCTCTGCTCTCTTCACCTCATACCTGCTTCCCCCTGCTTCACCCTATCACCTGTGTTCTTGATCCTATAATTGTAGAAACAGAAACTTGGCTAATTTCTTGGGCCTGCAAATTGCCCAGTGGGGAGACTGGGTGGGCAGCCCCCGCTTCCACTCCATCGCCCACCCTGATGCATCGTCTGACACTTTCAATTTATTTTTCAATTCCTCTACCATCAGAAATGACGATTAGATTTCCAGCATAAATACCGCATTACCAAACTGAATTAATCACGGCAAGGAGGGGCACACACAGGCTCCAGGAGCCTGGGCAGAACATCCCAGCATTAACACTTCCATCCTCACCCAGGCACCCATCAGCAGGACAGAGGCTTCAGGCCTCCCAGAAGACACCACTCAGCCATCATTGGGGTCACCTAATCCCAGACCCCCTTACCCTTTGCAGCCTCCCTCCTGTGGGTGTTCGGAGGAAGAGTCTTGTTCCGAGGAAGAGTCTTGTTCAAGGTCATGTGCCCCATCAGGACAGGGGGCTCATCCACATCCAGAACATAAGATGAGACTACCCAGGGTTTGGCGTTGTCCAGGCCACATATGGGATGGGGCTCCTGTAGGTGTGAGGGTAGGGGCATCCGATGATCACAGGGTCTGGGCCCACAGGGGTCTTGGAGGGACCTGGGGGAAACTTCCCACCCCTGTACCACAACCAAGGTATTGCCCCTCCCTGCCAAGGCCATTCATTGATCAGTCCAACCACAGCTAAAGTTGACCTCAACTGTCCCTGACTACAGGTGTAACTGAGAAGAGAAGAAGGAGGAGGAGAAGGAGGAGGAGGAGAAGGAGAAGGAGGAGGAGAAGGAGGAGAAGGAGGTGGGGGGGGGAGGAGGAGGAGGAGGAGGAGAAGGAGGTGGGGGAGGAGGAGGAGGAGGAGATGAATAGGAGGAGGAGGAAGCCGGGGAGGAGAGCAAGTATGACAACAATACACTTGTATTTAATGCTAACTGCCGGAAGGGGGAGTAAACTTGGAAGCAAGTGGTGTTTTAAGAGCCCCTCCCCTCTCCAGGGGCAGAGCCAATCTTCTCCTGGGCCCAGATTAACAATAACAACAACAATCACTAGCAGGAGCGTCTAACGAGTGTGTTTGGTCCCTCAGGCACACTCTGTCCCACCCAGGGCCTTTGCAGGTACAGTTCCGTCTCCCCAGAGTGCCCTCCTCCCTCCTTTCTGTCTCACTAACGCCTTTGTCTGTCAGAGCCCAGGTCAGATGTCACTTTCCCAGGGAAATCTTTCCTGATCACTCCCTCCCACCTGTGGTAATCCACTCCCATCCCAGCCCCTCTAATTCTGTCTCATAGCACTTGCCCAGATGGGTAGATGTCTACTGTAGTGATTATTTTATTAATGTCTATCCCCTGCTGGACTCCGACCTCCAGGAGTGTGGTGGTCATGTCTGTTTCACTGCCCATGGGAACACAGCACCCAGCACAGTGCCTGGAACAGAGGAGGTGCTCAGTAAGTGCTGGTGGCCTAAGTAGGGCAGAAGATGAGGCAAATAGATAAAGAAGTCCTTAGAGAGAGTGAGTCTTCCAAAAAGCACTGACCCTGGCCCCAGCCCCAGCAGCAGGGCAAGCCCCGATTCCCAGCTCCTGCTGGCACTGCCTCCCCATCCCCATGCACACATATCTGCCACTGCTAAGTGACTGGCTGCCTGGCTCAGAAGGAGTTAACAGCCCAAGTTGCAGCCCAAGACCTCTGCAGGACCTACCTGGTTGACTGAGCCCTGTAAGGGTAAGCAGGGCTGGGGACCATCTCAGGGACCCTCTCAGGAGGCCTGTGCACTCTGGGGAGAGTCAAAAGGACACCCTTCCCCTCCCGCATCCCCGTGCTCTGATTCAAAGCACCGCCACATCCCTCACCTCTCTTCTTGAAAGCAGCCCTGGAGCAGGCTGCTGTCTCCCACATGAAGAAGAGGCCCCGGGAGGAGAGGGCTCAAGGCCACACAGCTGTTGGTGGTGGAGCTAGACTGAGCTCTGTCAGGTGGTTGAACACAGCTTCGGCTTCCACAGTCCGTGAGTGTTTTCCACCCTCCCTGCAACCCTTGCAGGAGCTCCACCTCAACGCCAGTCTGCCTCTCAGACTGCGGCTCAGGCCCAGACCCAGCTTCCCTGCTCCCCATCCTTCAAAGTGGCTGAGGATGACAGAAGATACCCCAGGACATCTGTCATCCCAGCAAAACCTTTAGAAAGGAGAAATGAACTCACATCTCAGTTCTCTCTATTCTGGGACTTTTTATTAATTCATTCACCCACCCACCTGTCTATCCCTCCACCCACCCATCATTGGCTGAGTAGCTACTGTGGCCCAGGCACTGGCTGAGGCCCTGGGACACCACAGTGGACAGAAGAGGCCCCATCCCTCCCCTCGGGGAGCCCACATGGTAATGGGGAGAGATGACAGACACATAAAGGACTGACCAGCTGTGTGGCATGTGGGTGGCGATGAGGTCAGGGACACAGGACAGGTGAAGGGGCGGTGCATGATGGGAGGGAGTGGGACAGTGACATGTGAGATGCAGTCAGGAGGAGCGTGCAGATGAGGACGTCTGAGCTGAGACCTGAAGTAGGGGAGCCAGGCTGTCCAGGGGCCGGGGTTGGTGTCATTACTCCCAGTGCCATCTTCCACTCTCCCAAACATCCCAGTCGGAGGATGAATTCTGTGGTCACCATGGATAACGGGGTCAAATGAGCTCATGAGCACAAAATCTTAACTCAGGGCCTGGCATACAGTAGGTGCTCAGTATGTGAGAGCTGCTATTATCATTATTATTTTTTATCCTTATTATTTCACATGATGATGATGATCCTGAATGGACACATATTCCCACTCACCTCCTGCTTCCAAGTCTCAGAAACTTCACCGTGGAGTGTGCAGGGTGAGCACCACCTCCACTAATGGAGCTGCCCCACCTGGGCTGTTGAGAGGGACACAGCACCCTGAGCCCCCACTGGGGGTGGGGAGGGAGAAGGTGCCAGACGAGGGGGTGTGGGCCAATCCCTCCCCCTCCTCTCATCCTTGCAGACTCGAAGGCGCAGCTGACAGATCATCGCGTCAGGAGTCTGGGGAAGGTCTCATTAATTATGATTATTGACACCTTCGCAGATGCTGGCCATGTGACACCCACTCTGGTGACAAAGGATTCCGGTAATTCTGTTTGAACTGCACTTTCCAGGCAATATGGTTTTCATTTGGGCCACTGGGAAAACGGTTTATCTTCGAAGACACTGTCTGGGGTGGGCTGGCGGGCGCTTGGCCCCACCCACACTCCCTCCTGGAGGGTCTTGATGGTGCCAGAGCTAAGAGATGGCTGGGAACCAGGTCTGTCTCACCCAGAGCTCAGGGAGCATCTACTGAGGACCTAGTTCTCCCAGAACTCAGGGCAATTCACCTTGGCAACTCACCTCTGGCCTGTTTTTCTCAGCGTCTGTGATGTCACATAACTGGGTGAGGGACTTCATCAGCTTGCAATCCCACACACTCCCCATTCCTCCGGCCCCCTGTGCCCATCACACATGGATCTTGGTGTCTTTTGTCCCTGATGTGACCCAAGCTCCTGCAACAGTGCCAGGCACACAGTAGGGGGCTTTAAAATGAGCCTGTTCTTAATGATAGCATCCACTGCTTCCTCGGTACCAGCATGAGCCTTCCACGGCTCTCATCTAACCTTCACACCAGTCCTGTGGGTGCTAATGAGGTAAAAGTCCTCGCTGGTGTCCATTAGTCCTAGCTGTGCGCCAGCAATGTTCTGAGCGCTTCAAATGGCTTGCCCTGCTTGACCCTCACGGAGCTCGTGAGGCGGGCACCATCATTAACTCCCATTTCACAAATGACTCATGCCTCTTGACAAGGACCACAGGGCCGCAGAGTGGCAGAGCCGAGCCAGAACCCGGCAGCACCCCCTGGACACTCTAGAGTCTGCCTCAGCCCCACTGCACTGAGTTTCCATCTGGATTTTATACATGGAAACTGAGGCTCAGATGGGGCATACTGGTTTTCTTTCACTGTGAGGCAAACCTCTCCAAAACTTGGCAGCTTAGAACAGCCACCATTGTATTTTGCTTACAATTTTCTGGGTCAGGAATTTGGCACCTGGAGCACAGCTGTGTCTGCTGTGCAGTGATCAGTCTCAGCCAGGTGGCTTGCAGGGCTGTGGGTGGCTGCAGTGTCTGGGCTGGGGCCGTATGTCTGGGCCTCAGTTCTGGATGTTGGCTGGCTCCTTGGCTCTTCTCCCCATCACTCTGCCAGGCTATAATGTCCAAGATGCCTTCCCCACTCACCCGGTGGCTCCTGGGCCACATCCACCCACTTGGATGTCTGACCCTGGGCTGGGCTCCCCCAGAGGGAGCATTCCAAGGGACAAGAAAGGGAAGCCACCAGTTTTGTAAGGCTGTAAGCACCACATGCCCCAGATGGAGGAGGGGCTTGTTAGCAGGCCAACTCCCAGGACCTCGCTATTCCCAGAAACCAGAACCTCTGGAGGGGGCCACTTCCCTGGGTGAGTCTGACCTGCTCAATATCTGGGCACCACTGTTAGTTCCCTCCTCTCCCAAACCTTGCCTGTCTGTGCCAGGCCAGGGCTGACCTCCACCTCCACTGCACCTGCAATGGCCACACTGCAGCCCTGAGCCACTGCCACCACCGGTCTATGGGGAAGTCCAGCGAGGCTCCCAGCAGAATGGATGTGTCAGGCTCTGCGCTGGGCTCCTGGCCTGTCACTGCCTGTCCCTCCCCCACCCCAGGGACCCTGAGGCCACAGTGAGCACAGACTCTGGAGAGGTCCTGGTTGAGGGGAGCCTGCTGAATTTCTTACACCAGCTGCCCAGGAAGGCTGAGGCACTGGCCTTAGAGCCCCCAGCCTCAGGCCTTGAGCTTCGAGGTTCTGCAGTGGCAGGAAGAGAGCCAGAAGCCCTCCCACTGTTTGTAACTCTCTGACCCCAACAGGGATTCACCGCCCCATCCACAGCCCCTCACTCCATTCTCACCAGGCTCCAATCCAGCCACAGGACCAGCTGACCTGGGGGAGCCCCGGTCACTCAGGCCCAGGCAGGTGACTCCATTTTTCTTTCATTACAGTTGCCTGGACCTCACCTTTGGGCCCCAAGTCCTGTTTGTGATTCAGCGGGAGACAGAAAATTAACTCCCAATATTTACTTTATAACCTTCCACTCCTAGGAGACTGGAGTCTGATGGAAAGTTCTGGAACCCCTGAGTTCAAGGAACCTGAATAACAATCATGTTTATTGAAAGCTGACTGTGCCAGGCATACACTTCACCTGCGTCACCTCATTTCACCCTCGAAGCAGTCACACAGGGTATGTTACTCTCCCCCCATGTTGTCAGTTAGGAAACTGAGGCAGGGAGAGGTTTGGCTCTTGGCCTGCAAGGCAGGTGGTGGGCTCTGAGCCCTCCACCCTGCGGCACTGACCTGGGGCACCTCACGCTCTGCCAAGGCCCTGCAGCCCCCTCGGGGCTCCTTGGCAGTGATCACGGCCGAGACTGCACCAAGAGCAAACCTAGAAGAGAAATCAGTCCAGCAGCCCATGCGGCCGTGTCTGCCACGTGGGTCCTGGCTCTGTGAGGCTCAGGGGGGTCGTCCCAGGTGGAGCCACCAAATCAGCCCCGCGTGTCCTGTTTTGAGCCCTGTGTCTTAAACTAAAGAGAGAGTTGTGACTGCTCTTTGCTCTATAAATTCCAGAGTGGCCTTTGGCCAAAAGCAATACAATTCTGCCTTAGAAAAGTTAAAAGGACTTTGAAATTATGAGTCTCAAGCCCTGGCCTGATCCATGGATGAGAATGAGATGACTGAGGCGGCAGAAAGGAAAAGAAAGAGAAACACTTAACAGCAATTTCCCTTCCCGCTCACCTCCTTCAGGTTTCCATTAACCTTGCGCCACCCAGAGCCCTGACCTGAGAGGCAGACAAGGGGGAGGCTGGGCGGGGGCCGGGGAGGGTGCACAGCTCAGGGCACACACAAGGCCGCCTAACCCTTGCTGACCCCCTGCTGCCTCCAACCCTGGGTGCTGCAGCCTGGAGTGCAGGAGCTGAAGTGGCTGCCAACCCTGCCAAAGTCATAGTGGTTCTCAATATTTTGGGGTTCACAGCACCCTGGAATTTTTGGCAACACACTGGAAGGCATTCAAAGATTCAACATGGACTGGGCACGGTGGCTCACACCTGTAATCCCAGCACTTTGGGAGGCCAAAGCAGGTGGATCACCTGAAGTCAGGAGTTCAAGACCAGGCTGGCCAACATGGCAAAACCCCATCTCTACTTAAAAAAAAATTAGCTAGGCATGGTGGTGCGCTTGTAGTCCCAGGTACTCAGGTGGCTAAGCAGGAGAATCACTTGAACCTGGGAGGTGGTGGTTGCAGTGAGCTGAGATAATGAGTGAGACTCCGTCTCAAAAAAAAAAAAAAAAAAAGATTCAATATGACACAAAACACTCCAGCCACAACGACACAGCCACGGTGATGGCAGGATTGTGTTCACAGCACCACAGCATTTGCGGTGTCCACAGGTCCTCACTATTTCCTTGCCCTCTTCTCTCTGGGAGTCTCCCCACCACCCCCCATCCCCACTCCCACCCCCACCCCACCCCGTGCCCTCTTCTATATACTCATTGTTCCGTGAACGAGTCTTTTATAAAAAGTGGCCCCCAAATGCTGAAGGAGCTGAGAAACCACAGAAGGAGACAGTCAAATCCTTGTCAGACAAATCCGGTTTGTCAGTAAAGAGTGTTTTATTAGCAAATTTACAGACAGAAGCATGGTCTTGAACAGCCACTAGACAGGCAGACCGCCACACTGTTACCCCCAACACCCAAAGTTTATATATGACTAGACAGCAGACCTCCACACTCTTACCCCCAAGACCCAAAGCTTGTAAACCGTAGGGAAAGGCTAAGTGTTCTAGCAAGACAATCAAAGGCAGCCCACCAGAATAGGCCAGAGCACTACGTGCAGCATAGCCTATGATTTGTGCAATGACATCAAGATAGGCATGCTCTTGCCCCGGGGATAGAGAAAAAAAAAAAAAAAAAAAGGAATCAGGAGACATTCACAGTCCTGGGGCTAATCAGAAATCAACATGGCGGATTCACATCCAAGATAAAGTCACTTCTGTCTCCATACTCAGATACAGAAGTTTCTAGCTGAGGCTCAAAGTTTAGACGGGGCCTCCTACCTCATTCTTATATGAGTTTGTTTTTTTGTTTGTTTGTTTTGAGACAGAGTCTTGCTCTATCACCCAGGCTGGAGTACAGTGGTGCTATCTCGGCTTACTGCAACTTCCGCCTCCTGGGTTCAAGTGATTCGCCTGCCTCAGCCTCCAGAGTAGCTGGGATTACAGGCGCCCGCGACCACACTTGGCTAATTTTTGTATTTTTAGTAGAGACGGGGTTTCACCATGTTGGCCAGGCTGGTCTCAAACTCCTGACCTCAGGTGATCCACCCACCTCAGCCTCCCAAAGTGCTGAGATTACAGGTGTGAGCCACTGTGCCTGGCCCCTATATGAGTTTTCAGATAGGTTCATCTCTGGCTGACCACAAAGAGAAAGGAAGTTCAGGAAGAGGAGACCCCAGGGCTGAGCGTGCAGCCTCTGGCCTAACTTAACCATTCAGTGCTTTTTTGGACAAGGTGGGAAAGAAGAATAGGGTCTGGCCTTTATCTGCCCTCTATGTGGCAGTGCAGAGAGTGGAAGAGAAGGCTCTGTGGGGCCCTGGCCTTGCAGCACAGTGGCCCTGCCCTTCCATTACCTGGGCCCAATTAGCACACGGACCCCGATGAATCAGATTAGCAGCTCTATGGTGGGGTGGGCATGACTGGAAAGGAGGGGGCACATCACTGCCCCCTGTTGGACATAGACCTTAGCGATGCTGTCCGCGTCCCATCTGCATCCCTCAACACTCCCCACCCTGGACCAAACCACTGGAATATACAGACAAGTGCCTGTGACTCCATCTGAGGGCTTCCCTGAGCCTGCGTGCTGGGCAGATAGTCTTCAGCCAAGGGTGGGTGAGGACTTGGAGGACATGCACCCTAGGGCCCCACTCCACAGGTGGGTGGCTCGGAGGCAAGCTCTACAACTCTTAGAGTTCCCAGTGGATTCATCCCCCGTTGCCCCCAGGAGTACCTGTTCTGTCATGTGCTCTGAGTGATGACTCTGAACCTTTCTCACTGTGTGTTGGGTGGGTCTCTCACTTTCTGACTTCAGTTTCCTCCTTGGTAAGGATGCCCACCTGGCTGCTTGCTGGGGAGAGTTGTGGAAACAAATGCCAAGTGCCTAGTACAGCACCTGGGTATGGTGTGTGCACCTTCCAGGAGTGTGTGCTAGTGGGCACCAGCTTTTTGCCTCCCCAGTAACCGTGTCCTCTTATTTCAGCAACAGCGCTTGATTTGGGGGAGATCCTCCCTTTCCACATTCAGTCTGTGGTTCTGAGTGGGGCTTCACCCCAGGCCCCAGCTAGTCAGGGTATTACACTAAATTGGCTCAAGGATGATCACATGGCCCATAAGAGCCAACGGAGTGCAACAAAACACTGGTTGGGAATGCTGGGACTGAGGCACAAGCTCTTTGTCTCTGAAATTGAACCTCGGGAGACAGACAGGCTGCCGCGGCCATTTGCCACCACACTGTGTCTGAGGATGAAGCCAATGGGGCAGAACCACAGCAGACTCTGGGACAGAGTAAAAGTGAGACCAGGTGACATTTTTTGAGCTCTTGATCAAGCCATTCCTGAAGTCCTACTCTGATTTTTCTGTCACCTATGCTAATGCCTCCCACCTTTGTGCTGAAGCCAGTCTGATGTGGATTTTCTTCTCAACATCTGCAGCTGAAAGCATTGACACAAACGTTGTTGTGTTGCTGTCGTTATTATTATTATCATCATTATGTACCTTCAGGCCTCAGCTTCCCCATCTGTCCAGTAAAAGGATTGAACCTTATGGCATCAAGAATCCAGCTCTGACATACTAGGATTCTAAGCACCCTGAGACCCTGGCAAGGCTTGGGGCTCTCAGAGTCAGGCAGGAATTTTTCTTGCCGATTCCCCAGGTTCCCCAGGGATGCTGAGACAGCAAACAGTGGGAGGAATATTGACAATGATGAGTCAATCATAGCTCTCACTTACTTGTCTGCTGGGAGATTTAGTTCACGAAAAATTGTGCCAGGGGAGGGAAGAAGAGCTTCTTGCTGCGCCGGGGATTGCTCAAGATCAGGAGGCCCTTGTGGTGAGAGTGATGCCCACGGGTTCACAATAATTTATCTTGGTTTTGTAAAATGCATCCTTATCCACTTAAACATCCCATGGCCCCAGGGAGGAAACAGGACCCAGGAGGAAAGGGCAGCCCAGAGAAATTAAGTGGCTCACCTGAGGTCACACAGCCATTACAGGGCTAACCTAGGGCTTGAACCCATCTCCACATGCTCGATCTCCAATGTCCCCAGACAGCCCTGTACCCCTGACTCAAGTGTGGTCAGGTGTGGTGGCTGAGCTGATGTTGGACACTTCTGGATGACCACACATGGCTGTCTGGGTGGAATCTTCCTGCTGTCAGCTGTCACTATGTGACCTCCCAGGAGGGGAGGGGAGGGGAAGGGCAGGGGAGTGGCCGTTGCATGCAGCAGCAAGGTAGCATTGTGGCCACAGAGACCCTAGCTGCAACATTCAGGGCTGTGGGTCCTGGGGCCAGTGACCTAACCTCACCTGTAAGGCAGACACTAACAAGAATTCCTATCTTACAGCCTGAGGTGCTACAGAGCTGTTCGGGGGTGCCAGGCACACAGCGAGTGCTATGTGAGGGTGTCTGAGTAACCTATTTGCAGACAGGACACACTCCAGGATAGACAAGTACCTCAAGGGTCTCAGCTGTCTTCTAAACCTTGGCCCTGACTCAGGCCCCTGGAGGATCTCAGATTATCTGCATCATCCACATGGAAAGCAGCCTTCTTTCCTCTTGGCATTTGTATCTGAACTCACCTTGCCCTTCAGTTCTGAGCTCCTTTCTCAGCAGGCCTCATCATTTCAGTCCTCCCAAGCCAGCCTTTCAGCCCGCCTCTTTCAGGCAGCCCTCCCTGATTTGCCCCCCAGCCTGCATCCCCGCCTTCAGCTTCTCTCCAGTGCTCATGAGCACTGCAGCCAGGCCCCTAGTCCTGCCTCTACTAGTAACCCCCAACCCCTGTTTGGATCCAGTGAAGTTGCTGCTTCTCCCAGGACCTCAATTTCTTCCTCCAACAAGTGGGCGTGACCATCCTGCCGGAGCAGCTCACGGGATTGTGATGCAGATCAAACAAGTACATGGTTGAATGGGAAAACGTGAGAGCCACGTGGAGGCTGTGGCTGCTTCAACCCTGTGTGGCTGAGGGTTCTGGCCCTTGTGTCCCGGGGGCAGGCGTGCTTCATGGTCAGGAGCTGTGACACCTTGGGCAAGTCACATGGCCTCTAGGAGATGCAGTCCTCACCTGTGCAATAGAGAAAGCCACATTATCTGCCTCTCATGGGACTCTGGGGATTAGATGGGAGGAAACAGATCAAACACACTTGAGGCGGTGGACTAGAGAGATGGTGAGACAGGGAAGGGCATGGGGTAGAGCAGCGTGCGCAAAGCTGAGAAGGAGGATTTGAGGATTCTGGATGTAACCAAAGCGGCAGGAAGAGCAGCAGTGCCAGAGGGAAGCTGAAGTCAGGTTTGCAGAGCCCTGAATGCTAGGTTAAGGCACCGGAAGATGGAGCGTGGAATGTGGGGCCTGGGGGCTTCCTGCCACGTTTAGTCCTATCCCTCCCTCTAGAGCAGGGGAGGCAAAGCTGAAGTCAAGAGAATTTGCAAATACCAAAGATTTTCATGCAACTTGCCATCTAGCACCCCTGTGTCTGTGCAAACATCACTTGGCTATTGAGGTGCTGATCCTGTGAGGCTGGGTGAAAATTAGGCATTGTGTTTCTTGGGTTCCCCCAACCCGTGCTTCCCAGTGCAAGGCAGCCCCAGTTTCCACCCACAAATGCCTGGGGTGGAAAAGAGACCAGGACCCCAGGCTGCCTGCAAGCAGAAAGGAAGACATCAGGGTGTGTTAAAACATCCCCACCTCGACAACCACCTCCTGCCTGGGCTCCAGGTTCCCCTCCCACCTCCCACCTCCTTCTTCCACTAGGCAACCAGGGCAAAATTTTAAAAATAAGTTAGATCATGTCCCTCCCTGGCTTAAAACCCTCCAGTGGCTTCCCAATGCCCTTGGAACAAAATCCAAACTTCTGTCCACGTCCCTGTATGACTAGCTTCCTGTAGGGCTCTCCTCCACGCCCTATCTTTGACCCCCTCCCCCAGCCACCCCGCCCTGCGCACTCTCTGGTTCGCCTCTCTGGAATGCAGTTCCCCCACTCTCTGCCCAGTGGACTTCCTCAAATCAAAATTCTCAGCTGAAACATGGGGTCGGCCCCCATGTGCTCTGCATCCTTCCCCCAGTTCTGCACCTCCCCGGCTGGAGCAGCACCCTGGGAGGACAGGGACACTGCCTGAATATTCAGCTCTGAATATCCAGTGCCCGCAACACAGCCTAGTAGGTGTTGGATAAATATTTAGCCTGTGAGTGAAGGAATGAATTAACTAACTGATGCACTAGAGCAATCATATTTTACAGAGAGGGACTTACCGGAGATCTCAGGACTGGGACTGGGACTCAGACGTTCCTCTTACCACACACTGCTCCTAATTTCACTGTGAAAGCTGAGGGTAGGGTGGTGGGGAATGTCTGGGAAGAGAGGAGAGGAGGAGCCAAAGCAGAAAGACTAGATCCATTTTTTTTTTTTTTTTTTTTTTGAGACAGAGTCTCACTCTGTTGCCCAGGCTGGAGTGCAGTGGCATGATCTCGGCTCACTGCAACCTCCTACTCCTGGGTTCAAGCAATTCTCCTGCCTCAGCCTCCCGAGCAGCTGGGATTACAGGTGCACACAACCATGCCCAGCTAATTTTTGTATTTTAGTAGAGACAAGATTTAACCATGTTGGCCAGGCTCATCTCGAACTCCTGACCTCAAGTGATCCACCCGCCTCGCCCTCCCAAAGTGCTGGGATTACAGGCGTGAGCCACCATGCCTGGCCAACACCAAATCTATTTATCCCTCCCTAAGTGATAGCCCCGTCAGCCCAGGCTTCTCTGGTGTAAGAGGCGAGGCGAGGGCTGCCAGACAGACAGGGAGGGGGCATGCTAGGGAGCTGGGTTGCTACAGCCAAGCCCGCAGGCTCTGGAGCCAGACTGAACTGGGTTCCAATTCCCCTTCCAGTTACAAGCTGTGCAACCTTGGGCAAGTGACTCAGTCTCTCTGTTGGGCTGAGGGGTAGAGGAACCTGGAGAAGTTTCAGCAGGTAGGAACTGGGTGATATAACTGAGTTTGCAGGGGAAGGGATTGGAAGGAGCCAGGTTGGGTGTGAGAAACCCAGTTGCCATCTGCAGCAATAGTCCAGACCCTAGTAGGCTCTTACAGAGAGGGTCTGCAGGAGCATCAGCTGAGCCAGAGTCTGTTGGTCCCATCCCTCCTCATCCCAAGCCAGGATGGCAAAGGCGGAGGTGGATGCTGCATGAGTCAGGCAGCACTGCAAACTGCCCTCGCCATCCTCCCCACAAAATCAAACATGTGCTGCTCACATAGGAGTTTCCATCTGGCTGCCTCCTCCCTGTAGCCCCCTGATATCTTCTTGTATTTTGTGCAAAGATCTCTCCCAAAACTCCATTTTGTCAAAACACCAGCTTGGTTCCATTGTGCAAAACACAATCTAACCAAAATAATAAACGAGAACTAAATTTGATGTTATAAAAATGACAAATGTGTACAGTAAAACATTCAAGCAATAGTAAATAAATATCACCTCCCAAAAAATGTTTTCTATTTGGTGAATCTCGTCCCAGGCACTTCTCTGTGTCCCTACATAGAATAGGAGACACAGATAGACAAGGAAAAATGAAATTATATTATATATGCTATCTTTAATAAAAGAATATTAGGTATAATTTTACTTAATTTACCAGGAGAATTGGAAATTGGGGTAAAACTGAAATAAATATTAACTTCAGATAAATGTTGCTTCACAAGAATTTTTTTTTCCTGAAAATACTTTTACAATAAAGGAGAAAAACTTGTAAAATATTAAGATACTGTGGTCATGCTTTTTAAAAAATAACTTTATGTTTTGATTTTAAACTGATTGTATTGACCCCTTGGTAATGAAAGTTAGGAAGTTAGCACGCTTATATTGTTTCTTATAACATTATTATTACCTTGTCAGGGTTTATAACATTCCATGATGTTTGGGAGGCACAAACAAATCTCATGGCAATTTAGGGTGGGTTCTTTTTTTTTTTCTTTTTTTTTGAGACAGGGCCTCACTCTGTCACCCGGGCTGGAGTGCCGTGACACAATCACAGCTCGCTGTAGCCTCGAACTCCTGGACTCAAGCAATCCTCAGCTTCCCAAGTAGCTAGGACTACAGGCACACACCGCCACACCTGGCTGATTTTTTTAATTTTTATTTTTTGTAAAGATGGGGTTTCACTATGTTGCCTAGGCTGATCTTGAACTCCTGGCTACAAGCGATCCTCCCGCCTCAGCCTCCCAAAGTGCTGGGATTACAGGTGTGTGAGCCACCGCACCTGGCAGGATTCTGCATTTAAGTAGGACTAATTTTCAGCCCAAAACATTCCCTTCTTGCTTCCTTTCTTCCTTCTTTCCATCCTTCTTTCTTTCTTCCTCTTTAATTTTTAAGTATATCTTTACCTTTCCTTTGTTCTTTCTTAATTTCACATTTTTGTTAATAGATTTTTTTTTTTCTGGGAAAACTCATGAATGTTGTATTTCATGAGCTCCTCATACTTCGAAATGTCTCCAACGCCTTTTACTTGAAAGACATACTGGTTGGATGTAAAACTTGGGGGCTGCCTTTTCTTTCCCTTGGAACTCTATAGGCATCATTCCACTGCCTTCCAGCGTTGGGAAGGAGATGTTTCTATCAACCTAATTTCCCCGCTGCGTTGTGATTTGACTTCTCTACCTTGATGACCAAATGTAGTAACTTTATTTTTGAAGCTCAATTATTTTATGCAGATTTGTCTTGGAACTGATAGTTCTTCAGCAATATTTCCTGGAAGATTGTATATACTTTGGGCCTGCAGATTCATGTCTTTATTTCAAGATTTTCATTTTTAGTGTATCTTTGAGTATTTTTATACCTCTTGTCCCGCAGAAAGTGTATTCATTGGATAATGTTTGCCTGTCTTTTATGCCTCTCATCTCTCTAATCTTTCACCGAAACGAAACAAAGTTATTTTCTATTTAATGCTGTGTGACTTCCTATAGCTTATCCACAATATTCCCTACTATAGTGTAATCATCCTCACTTTATTTGTAAGGGCTTCTAATGTGGTTTTTATCTCTTTTGTTCCCCACCTCTCTCACTATCTCTCTCTATATCTGTGCCTATAAATATATCCATAAATTTAGATATAGAGATAGATAGATTTAATTTTATGCCTAAGAACAGCCAGCTTGATTTACATCTCATGCTGTTATTTTATAATCGCTTTTTTCAATCCTCATATTTCTCAAGTCTTTTTAAAGAGACATCGTGTCATCTGAGACTGATTGAGACTCTGAAGAACAATTGTTTTCCCCTGTTTCTTTGGGCAATTCCTCTTGCGGGATATTTTCTTCATCTGCCTTTGTTTACATTCAGTTCCGTCTCTCTTTTTGCAGCAGCTAGGCATAGTTCCTGTGTTGGTTTCTTTTTAACTCACTCTGGATAGGACCAGCTCTTTGTGGGAGGATAGCGTGGGAAGGGGCGGGCAGGATGGCCTCAGGCAGTCTGCAGCTCCCATTTGGGCTCCTGGTCTGAGACTGTCTCTCACCACATCAGTTGTTTCCTCTGCCGTGGGAGCAGAGTTCTGTGTTTGACATCCCAGCAGTCAGGGTGGCCCCAGCCAGGCCGCTAGGGTTCTGTGTCTGGGTCTCAGTGCTTTAAGCCAAGGACTCTTGGATGAAGTTTTTGGGTCTGGGATGTGGCTTTCCTATCTACAGCATACTAGGGGGTCCACATGGATTGTCAGTTTCCTCTGTGTTCTGGTCTAGATTTCGCAGTATTTGGAAGAAAGGCTCCAGGGTTTGTGGTTTGGAGCTGTGGTGATTTCTGGTCTCAATAAAAATTAAGGAAACATATTTCCCCTATAATCAGATTTTTGTTTTATTGTCTTTGGTTGATTTCGAGAGACGAGTGGAGTTTAAATGTTCGACGCCATCATTTTCACCTGGAAATTAAATGCTTTCTCATCCACGTCTCTTTTAATCCTAACACCAACCCTGGTAAGTGAGCAAGACAGTGTCACCCTGGGCTGGATGACAGCAGGGCTGACAACTGGAAGACCCAGGGCCTGAGCATGGAGAAAAACTGCATGGTTGCCTTAGATAAGAGCAGGTGTCCTCACAGGCACCCTGCCCCGCCGCAGGGAAAAATCCTGATACATCAGCTAAAATTCTCTCATGCTTTGGGTTTGGGTATATTTGAGACTTGTGTGGCAAGTACATAGTACTCACACTGTTGCCTCTGTGGGCACCAGGCAATGGCAGACATCGCTAATCAATCACAGTACTCTTAGTTATCCCCCTGCATCTTTTCAAGACTACATTACAGGAAAACATTACCAACTAACTGACATTGGCAATTGAAATGCAACCTATGTGCCACTCCAGTATCAGAGATTCTTTAGCGACATCGAGCATTGACAGAGGAGTCAGAAAGACCTGGGTTGAATTTTAGTTCTGTGATTACCAGAATGATTCAGGCAAGTCTTTTTTTCTCTAAGCCTCAACTTTACTATTTGTAAAATGGGAATCATGTCATCACATAAAGTTATTAGAGGGAATACATGAGACAATGCATGAGTCATGACTACATAAAAACTACTTCAAAACCTAGGGGCTTGAAACAATAAACCTGGGCTGGGCGCAGTGGCTCACACCTGTAACCCCAGCACTTTGGGAGGCTGAGGCGGGTGGATCACCTGAGGTCAGGAGTCCGAGATCAGCCTGGCCAACATGGCGAAACACCGTCTCTACTAAAAATATAAAAATTAGCTGGGTGTGGTAGCACATGCCTGTAGTTCCAGCTACTCTGGAGGCTGAGGAAGGAGAATCACTTGAACCCAAGAAACAGAGGTTGCAGTGAGCTGAGATCACATCACTGCACTCCAGACTCCAGCCTGGGCGACAGAGGGAAACTGTGTCTCAAAACAAAACAAAATGAAACAAAACAAAACAAAACAATAAGCCTTATTTAGCTCATGAGTCTACAGCACAGCAGGAGGTTTCTTTGCTCTGGACAGACTCATCTCAGCTGGACTTGCTCTTCTGTCTGTGGTCAGCGGGCAGGTCAGCTTGAGCTGGCAGTCTCAGATGGCCTTACTCAAATGGATGGGTGGTTAGTTGGCTTTCATCTGGGGCAATGGGGGTGATTAGGCCCTTGGGTCTCTCGTCCTCTAGCAGGCTCTCCCAGGCTTGTTTCCACGGCAGCAGTAGAATTCCAAGAGACTGGGTGGAAGAATGCAAGGCCTCTTGGAGTCCAGGCTCTGAAATGACACTCCGTCATTTCCATCCCATTCTATTGCACAAAGCAAGTCACAGGCTGACCCAGGTACAAGGGGTGGAGAAAGAGACTCTGCCACGAGATGGGAGGTGCTGCAAAGTCACATTGTGAAGGGTTTGATTAGTCCAGTTTGTGTTACTATAACAGAATACCTGAGAATGAGTAATTTATAAAGAAAAATGTTTTATTTGGCTCATGATTCTGGTGGCTGAAAAGTCCAAGATTGGGCAGCTGCATCTGGTGAGGGCCTTGGGCTGCTTCAACTCATGGTGGATACTGGAAAAGGACCTGGCATGTTCAAAGAGATCAGATGGCAAGAGAGGAAGCAAGGGAGAGACTGATGAAGCCAGACTCTTTTTAACACTGCCACATTACGGATCAAATTTCAACATGAGTTTTAGCGAGGACAAACTACATTCAAACTATAGCATTCCACCCCTGCCCCCCTACCAAAACTTATGTCTTTGTCACATGCAAAATATAATCATTCCTGATCCCAATAGTCCCAAAAGTCTTAACTTGTCCTGGAATCAATTTAAAAGCTCAAAGTCTCTTGCCTGAGACTCAAGGCAAGCTCCTTCCCATTTATGAGCCTGTAAGATCAAAAATAAGTTATTCACTTCCAAGATATAATGGTGGTACAGGCATTGGGTAAACATTTCCATTCCAAAAAAGAAAAATTGGCCAAAAGAAAGGGGCAAAAGGCCTCACACAAGTCTGAAACCCGGCAGGGCAGATATTAAATCTTAAAGTGCCAAAATAATCTCTCTTGACTCCAGATCCTGCATCCTGGGCACATTTGTGTGAGCGGTGGGCTCCCAAAGCCTCTACAGCCACACTTCTATGGCTTTCCTGGGTGCAGCCTATGTGGCTGCTCTCATGGGTTGGAGCTGAGTGCCTGTGGCTTTTCCAGGCTCGGGGTGCAAGCTGCCAGTGGCTCTAACATCCTGGAGTCTGGAGGGTAGTGGCCCTGGTCCCACAGCTCCATAGTCAGAGCCTGGGTGGGGATTCCATGTGAGGGCTCTAACCTCACATTTCCCCATGGCACTGCCTGAGTAGAGGCTTTCAGTAGAGGCTCTCTGCAGGATCTCTGACCTGTAGCAGGTTTCTGCCCCCAGGTCGATACATCCCCTGAAATCCAGGTGGAAGCTGCCATGCCTCCATCACCCTTGCATTCTGCATGCCTGCAAAATTAGTACCACGTGGATGCAGATACCACCAAGGCTTACCACTTAGGATCTCCAGAACTGTGACGTAAGTTGCACCTGGGGCTTCTTGAGCCATGGCTGCTCCAGCCAGAGAAGCCAGGATATGGGGCAGCACAGGGTAGCAGTGCTCTGGGCCCGTCCCCAGAAATCAGTTTGTCCAAGCCTCTGGGCTGGTGATGGAAGGCATGGCTTTGAAGATCTTTCAAATGCCTTTGGGGCCCTTTTCCCATTGTTCTGGCTGTTAGCACCTGGCTCCCTTTTAACCTTGCTTATCTATTTAGCAAAGGGTCTCTTGGCTACACCCTTGGATTCCTCCTGAAAATGCTTTCATTCTTTACCACATGGCGGGGCTGCAAAGTTTCCAAATCTTTTCACCCTGCTTCCCTTTTCCCTGGCAGTTCACCATAAGCAGGTAGACATAACCACACAGCTGCCTGAATGCTTTGCTGCTGAGAAATTTCTTCTGCCAAATATTCATCATTCTTAAATATGTCCTTCCAAGGCCCTAGGGCAGGACACAATGCATCCAAGTTCTTTGTTACAGTGTAATAAGGACGGCCTTTACTCCAATTTCCAATAAGATATTCCTCATTCCCATCTGAAATTTCATCAGTATGGCCTTTACTGTCCATATTTTTAATCAACATTTTGGCCACAACCACTTAACCAATGTTTAAGAAGTTCCGGCTCATCTTCTAAGCCTCTGCCAACATCACTCTTAATGCTCCATTCCCAGCAATACAGTCTTTTTCTAGCCTATTCTTCTTCCAACCTCTACTCATTACGCAGTTCCAAAGCTGCTTCCACATTTTCAAGTCCTGCACAGCAACACCTGGTACCAATAGTCCATTTTGTATTGCCATAACAGAATACCTGAGGCTGTGTAATTTATAAAGAAAAGAAGTTCATTTGGCTCACAATTCCGGCGGCTGAAAATTCCAAGACTGAACAACCGCATCTGGTCAGGGCCTCCTTTCTGCTTCTACTCATGGCAGAAAGTGGAAGGGAAGCCAGCATGAGTAAAGAAGTCACATGGCAGGCCAGGCGAGGTGGCTCACACCTATAATCCCAGCACTTTGAGAGACCAAGGTGGATGGATCACCTGAGGTCAGGAGTTCCAGACCAGCCTGACCAATGTGCTGAAACACCATCTCTACTAAAAATACAAAATTAGCCGGGTGTGGTGGCACACACCTGTAATCCCAGCTACTTGAGAGGCTGAGGCAGGAGGATTGCTTGAACCCGGGAGATGGAGGTTGCAGTGAGCCAAGATCGCACCACTACACTCCAACCTGGGTGACAGAGCAAGATTCCACCTCAAAAATAAATAAATAAATGAAATCGTATGGCAAAGAGGAAGCAAGACAGAGAAACTGAGGAAGCCAGATTCTTTTTAACAGCTCGCTCCCAAAAGAGGGAGAACTCACTCACCCAGGTGGGTGAGAATCTCTTCATAAGGAATGTACCCCCATAACCCAAATACCTCCTGCTAGGCCCCACCTCCCAACACTGCCAAACTGGGGATCAATTTTTTTTTTTTTTTTTTTGAGACCAAGTCTCACTCTGTTGCCCAGGCTGGAGCACAGTGGCGCGATCTCGGCTCACTGAAAGCTCCGCCTCCCGGGTTCACACCATTCTTCTGCCTCAGCCTCCCAAGTAGCTGGGACTACAGGCGCCCACCACCAGGCCTGGCTAATTTTTTTGTATTTTTAGTAGAGATGGGGTTTCACCGTGTTGGCCAAGATGGTCTCGATCTCCTGACCTCGTGATCTGCCCGCCTCAGCCTCCCAAAGTGCTGGGATTACAGGCGTGAGCCACCGCACCCGGCTTGGGGATCAAATTTTAACATGAGTTTTGAGAGTGGGAAAAAAACCACATCCAAATCACAGCAGGTGGAGAATTGTAGCCACTTTTGCAGTGAGTCTAACATAGTATTTCACACTAATGGCCATGATTGAAACTCAATAGTAGGTTTTAGAAAAATTTTTAAATCCCAAATTGTCTAGTTTTTCTCTTGGTTGATGGAGTTCTCTTGGTTGATGAAGCCTGAGTATGCAAATAGGCTTCATCTTGTGAGTTAACTCCAGGTTAAGATTGTGAGATCCACGCTTAACGGGAATGGTGCCGAAGCCAATTGACACTGTCTGCCCTAGGTATGCAATGCGAGGAGGCAATAAGTGCATTGCTGGGGAAGGAGTGGACAATGAGGTCAGAGCTTAGAAGAGCCAGGTTCTGCTCCCTCACACACTCCCCGCTGTTTCTGGTGGACCACAGAGGTATAGGGGAAGAAGGATCTTACATTTTCTTACAACCTGATGACAGTCTAGTGGCCCACATTTTTTCACCAAAACTGGTGGGGATTAGGATTAACAGGTGCATTGTGAAGGTCAGTGAACATAGCATGAGAAGGCCTATATTCTAGTCCTAGGTCCCCATGGACCAGCTGTGTGACCTTAGACAAGTCTCTTACTTCCTGGGAATAGGGGGGTGGAAGGAAAGAGGTGATGGAAGAGGAATGCCATCCAACCTTGAAGTGAGGTTAGTCCACATGAACTCTGAGGTACACAATGAATTAATTTTTCGAAGAGAGGCTGCCACCAACTCATATCACCTGACACACCCCATCCCAACTTTCTCTTACCCCTCCCAGTTTCCTAAGCAAATCCTAGAAGGTCACTGTCCCCATAAAATCAATGGGCCTGGACTTGCCTCCTAGTTTAATGCAAATCCAAGCCTGCCTTATTGTGCTGGAGTTTCTGTTCATTTCAACTTTCTTGGTGACACAATCCATCCTCATTTCCAGTTGAGTTTCTAATCCCTGCAATTTCCATGGTGCTAGTAATTACAGGGAAAAGTCTGAAGCACAGAAATTCTGCATCCTGCCTATGAGATTACACACTTTAGTGGCGTTTATTAAATTTATTTTGCAGTTACTGAGGAGATGAAACTCACTGTACAACTCCAGAGGGCAAAGCAAGGACTGGTTCATAGAATCCACCAGGAAGCAGCTTGGAATTCAAAGGGAAGAAGCATTTTCTGACAGTCAGAGCTGCTCAGCATGGAGTGAGCCATCCCAAGAGACTGGGGTGAGGCTGGCAGGGCCCAGGCCTGGGGTGGTCAATGTGTGGGCCAATGAAGTGCAAGGGCTTTGGGTCAAACCTGGGTTCATTTCCTCACTGCCCACTTTCCTGGGGATTCAGGCAAGTGAGCTCACTTTTGTAAGCCTTGGTTCCCCCTTGAGTAAGATGGTGACAGCTGTGCTGGCCCACCTCACACCCAACCATGCAGGAGCCTGAACCCTGATGAGAGGGGTCAATGCACCTCTGATGGGTGGTTCCTCCCTGTCTGGTCCTGAGGTCTGCGGGGTCGAGGGGGGGGCCACATTCCCCCAGGGGTAAGCACCGTCCTCCAGCATCAGCCTTATGGGTGATAAAGAGGGTTCATTTCTATTCAACATGCCCTTGACCCTGTCAATTGGACTGAGGAAGGGAAACCAGTGCCTTTTATGAGCCCCCAAACCTCAATGTTATTGCCACAAGGGCTGAAAGCTCAGCCAACATCTCACCTATGTTCAGAGGAGAGAAGTCCAAGCCCATGGAAAGACATGAGGAGAAGGATGGACAGGCTGCACCAATCCCTGCTGTTGGCCTGGGGGCCAGGCATGCACCCAGAGAGGGTGGCATTGGCAGACTGAGCAACCACACAACTGGGTATGTGAGTTTGAGGACCAGGATCAGCAGAGGAGAAGGGTTGAGGGGCAAATGTGAAGCTGAAGGGGTGGGATGGGGGCCTGGATATAATAAGGGCACAACTTTACCATCACGGAGACCTGAATGAAGTCGTGGCCTCCCCCTTCCTAGCCATGCAGCCATCAGTACATCATTTAGCCTTCCTAAACTCCACTTTCCTTGACTGGAAAATAGAGAAAACAGGGCTTAGGGAGTAGTAAATAAGGTGGCACATGCAAATCCCAGAGCCCAACACACAGCAGCAGCTCCATAAACGTTGGCTGCTACTTTTATTCATTACTGAGTGGACATCAGTAGTCACCTACCATGGCAATTTGACAGAGTCCTCTCTGACCTCTTGACCTAGTTCAGGTCCTCTTGTCCTGTATGTTTATAGAGCTGTCTTCTGCCTCTTTTCTAAGGCTCATTACCTTGCTCTATGTCTACCTCCACCTCCAGGACATCTGCTCCAACACTGCAGGGAGCAGGAGGCCCTTCTTCTCCACCGTCTTGCCCCAGTTCCCAGCACAGTGTCTGGCACATAGCATGTGCTCAATAAAGATTGCTGAATGAATTTTGCTGCCATACAGTGTTAAGGGCCATGACAGGGATATGCACAGAGGGCTGTGGGGTCCCAGTGGAGGTGGGAGGCAGAGTGTGAAGTGTAAGAGTCATAGAGGGGTCTATGAGCTGAATTGTGTCACCCACAAAATGTATGTATTGAAGTCCTAACTCCCAGTACCTCATAATGTAACTGTATTTGAAGATAAGTTCCTTAAAGAGGTAATTAAGTTAAAAGGAGGTCTTTAGGGTAACCAGGAAACTCTTCCTTATAAGAAGAAGAAATTTAAACAGACACACACAGCACAGAGGAAACGCCAGATGAGGACGCTGCAAGAAGGCAGCCGTCTGCAAGTCAAGGAGAAAGACCTCAGAAGACACCAAATCTGCTGACACCTTGATTGTGGACTTCCAGCTTCCAGAACTATGAGAAAATAAGTTTCTATGTATAAGCTGCCCAGCCTGTGGTATTTTGTTATGGAAGCCCAAGCTGTTTAATACAAAGGGCTTCCTGGGAGAGATGGCTCTGAGCTGAATCTTCAAAATGAGACAGAGAGAAGAGAGTCCAGGCAGAGGTAATAGCAAGACCATGTGTGTCAGAAACCAGCTAGGCAGCCTGAACTGGAGGCTCAAGTCAGGGAGTGACAAGAGAAGAGATCAGAGATCAGCAGAAGCCCCATGGTAAACAGCCTCAAATTCCAGGCCTGAAAGACTTTAGCCTGAGATTCTTGAGCTATTTTTTTCCTGAACCTAATCACTTGATGTGTTTTAACTCATTGAATCCTACAAGAATCCTGGGGATGTTCATTATCATCTCCATTAACAGTTGTGGAAACTGAGGCAGAGGGAATTTAGGGAAATTACCAAAAACCACACAGCGTAAGTGACAGAGAAGGGAGTCGAACCAGGGTGCTGAGGGTCTGAAACCCATGTTCCTAGCTACTACACTGTTCTTCAGCAAGGGAGGGATAAAGTCAGATTTTATTTTAGAAAGAGTCCTCTCATGACAGCTGTCTTGGTCCATTTTGTGTGGCTATAACAGAATACCTGAGAGTGGGTCAATTTATAAAGAAGAAAATCTTTATTCAGCTCATGATTCTAGTGGCTGGAAAGTCCAAGAACATGGCACTGGCATCTGCTCAGCTTCTAGTGGGGGACAAGTGCTATGTCAAGACGTGGTGGAGAAACAGAAAGGCATGTGCAAAGAAAAAGCAAACATGAGAAGGAATCTCACTTTATAACAACCTCCTCTCACCGTAACTAATTCAGTCCTGTGATGGTGAGAACTCACTCCCACAAGACAGCATTAATCTATTCATGGAGGATCTGCTCTTATGACACAAGCACCTCCCATTAGGGCCCACCTTCCAACACCACCACAATGCAATCAAATTTCAGCATGAGTTTCAGAGGGGACAAACCTTATTCAAACCACAACACCAGTCCAGAAAGTCGATTTGGAACATAAAACTTCAGCCTGGTGATAGGTGATAGGTGATAGGTTTAGAAGCAAGTGACTAGAGTCCAGTGAAGAATGATGCGGTAGCCTCGACCACATCTACCAGGTCATGCTTACCTGCACCACATTAGTGTGGCAACCTCTCTTGATTCAAATAGCAATGTGTCAAATTCCTGTGTTGACTTTAGATCAAAACTACTGAGGAAAGTAGTGTAGGAAGCCCCCAGGCAAGTGATTAGGGGCCGATACTTCCCAGAGGACAAATGTGCGTCTCAGGAGTGCTGTTGATGAAGACTCAGATTTAGGGCAAATGCTAGAAAAGGCCTATGTCACAAGGAAGTGACATCAGGAGACAGAGCAGCAGGAGCAGGAGGAGTAGAGACCCTCAGAAGCAAGGACCCATGGAACCTGAAGACCATGGGACCAGGCAAGAAAGAAGAGAACAGAAACCACCATCCCTGTGACACTTCAATGGAGGAGTTTTCACTGGTTGCCTAGAGAGGAAACTTTGAAAATTTGTATACAAACTTCATTCCATCATTCATGTATATTTATTTAGCAGCTTCTACATGCTTTGTTATGTATTGGTGCCTCAGTGGTGGACAAAACAGACAAGGTCCCTGTCCACATGGAAATTACATTCTCACAGCACCCTGTATCAGTCAGGATTATTAATGTTGGCCACTGCTGTAAACAAACCCCCAAACCTCAATGGCTTAACACAATAAACATTTATTTCTTCTTTGTCTTGTAGCTATGCTGTCTGGAACAGGCAGTCCCCTGGGTCACCACCTCTTTATGGGAAGAGAGGGATGGTGGAGTCACATTAGCTCTTGGCCACCTCATCCTGGAAATGACACACTGATATGTTTTGAATGTCTTGTTGCTTCCAAATTTTATGTTGAAATGTGACCGCCAATGTTGAAAGTGGGTCCAGTGGGAGGTGTTTGGGTCATAGGAGTGGATCCTTCATGAACCGCTTGCTGCTGCCCTTACAGTAATGAGTGAGTTCTCATTCTATGAGTTCACCCATTCTATGGTTGTTTAAAAGAGGCTGGCATCTCCTCCCTCTCTTTCTCACTCCCTCTC
The DNA here is from genome assembly GCF_029281585.2 of Gorilla gorilla gorilla. NCBI lineage: Eukaryota > Metazoa > Chordata > Mammalia > Primates > Hominidae > Gorilla > Gorilla gorilla. The sequence continues at coordinate 210,527,028 of NC_073224.2, forward strand.
TCACCATGTGACATGTGGGCTCCCCTTCGCCTTCTGCCATAATTGTGAAGCCCTCACTAGAAGTAGATGTCAGCACTGTACTTGATATACAGCCTGCAGAACTGTGAGCCAAATAAACCTCTTTTCTTTATAAGTTTCCCAGCCTTGGGTATTCCTTTATAGCAATGCAAATGAACTAACACACACATATTGCTTCTGCTCACAGTCCATTGGTCAGAACTAGTCACACGGTATGAATATAAGTGCAAAACAGACTGGGAACTGCAGGGCAGCATGTGGACTATTTGGCAAATAATGTCTTGGCCAAAGGTTCCATTGAATATCTTTCAAAGTTGTATTTAATTAGTCTGCAATTTCCTGTATGGTGAATTGTCAACTGCCCTGTTCTCACAGGTTGATTCCACCTTTCTCAAGAAGCCATTCAGTCAATGCCTACAGCTCTGGGTCCAAGAACTCTTACAGGTCACACAACATGAGGCCAAATGGAGAGGGATAGTCCCTCAGGGCCACAGTCAGGATTCTGGAGCCCAGAAAGGGTCCAGCCAGAAAGACAACCCCTTAAAGAATTTCACCTCAAAAGAATTAACTATTGCCCTGGGTGATAGATAATTTGAACACCACCTTTCCCCTGGATGTGACAGGAACAGAAAAGAGAAGCAAGGTTGGGGTGAGAGCCAGCATCTCCAAGCAGAACCTCATTAGTGGGAAGAAGCGGGTGTTAGCTTTGAGTGAGGTGTTGGATGAGTGACTGAGTGGCCAGGCTTGGAGCCTGCATTAAATGTGACAGCAAGCAAACGAGGAGACATGGCCAGCCCATCACATCTCCTCACCTGAGGGGTGTTAACATCTCTGAGTGACCAGGGCCACCTTCCCAGGAGGCTTCAGCAACCAGGAAACTGAAGGGCACAAAGTCATGGGCCTGGACAGGACCCCAGAGCAGTTTCCACAACTTAAAAATGGCCCATGCTCCTGCAAAGCTCTCACATTCATTACCTGTCTTAATTACCCCAGGGACCTGTGTGTGTGTTGGAGAAGAGGAGAGAACATTCTTGTTAACCCCAAGTGTCAGGAGAGAAAACTGAGCTACAGGGAGTGTACTGCCTGGTCTAAGGTCACACAGCTGGTGCATGGAGCAGTGAGTGTGGTCTCTGCTAGCTTCCACATTGCCATCCCTCTCCAGGAACAGAGGAGAAATGACAAGTGGACTGAAGTCAGTGAGTGTCAGCAAGCCCTGCTCTGTCCTTAGCAGATATTGTTCTGCTATGTGATTAAAGGGTAGCCTTACCAGCCCCCTGTAACTGCATCAGTCAGAACACGCTGGCTCTGCCACATAACAAACAGCCCCAAATCAACAAATGTCTGTTACTCAGGCTTCCTGTCCATTGAAGCTCAGATGAGGCTCTGTCCATGTGGTCCTCACTCAGGGACTTGGCCGATGAGTGGCCACTGTCTGGTACCTTGCCAGTCACTGTGGCAGATGAATGAGAACTCTGAGGGGTCTCAGTCACAACAATATCCAGCTCGGAACTGGCAGGCATCACTTTCACTCACAACAAATAGGCCAGAATTATTTGTTCCACTTCTCTCCCCACAACCACAGGGACCGGGAAGTCGATCCTGCCTTGTGCCAGGAAGAAGTGTGAGCTGGAGCAGTGGGCAAGTGATGCTAAAGGCCTCCCCATCCAGCTTTCCAGCACAGGTGATGGAGAGGATGATGGCACCTTTGGGCAAGTCCCAGAACCATGGAGGAGAAGCACAGTTGAAGGGATAGAGAGAGATAATGCCCCGTATTGAAAAATTGCTGCCTGTGGGCCCTACATATGCATACGTAACATGCAGCCAAGTATCCATGCAGAATTTTACGTATACATAAGTAATGTGCATATATACAAAGCATACCCACATTGTCTAATTTAAACATCACAAGAAATTTATGGGGCAGGTGGTCCCCCATTTTACAAATTGATTTGCACACAAATAGTTATGGATCATCTATTGTGTGCCAAGCTGTGCCCTAGATGCCAGGGAAATAGCAATGAGCAAAACTAACGAAATCCTTGTCCTTATTGAGCTTACACTTTAGTTAGTGCAGGGTGTGGATAAAAACCAGATCAACAAACGCATATATGACACAATCCTGGAGCAGGACATGTGCTGGGACAGGAATGAGGCAGAGGGAATGAGGGAGCCATGGGAGGCTGCAGGGTGCAGAGGGAGGGCAGCCCCTGAGGAGGAAGCATCTGAGTAGAATTAATGGATGAGTCATGTGGGTCTGAGGTGGACAAGCATCCCAGGCAGAGGGAAGAGTATGTGCCAAGTCCCTCGGGTGGGAATGTGTGGAGCCTGGCCCAGGATGGCCAGGAGGCCTGTGAGGCTGGAGCAGAGTGAGGAGGACATAGTTAGACAGGAGATCAGAGAGATGGGGATCAGATCAGGCCAAGGCCTTGGAAAGGCCTCAGGAGCGGCCTTAGATCTCATCTGCAGTGAGGTGACCCGGAAGGGTGAGGTGACCCGGAAGGGTGAATAAGGAGTGAGGTGAACAAGTGATTTCCACCCTCTGTGCCTCAGTTTCCTCATCCTCTGGGGTGACATTGCACCTGCTTCATGTGATGTTCAGTTGAGGAAGAGCATGGGAAACACTCAGCACAGGGGCCAGCACACCAAATGCTCAGTGCAGGATGGCTGCTGGGTTCGAGTCCCCGTGACGTTTGTTTCACGATTGCACCCAAGTGGCTCTCTAGCTATTCCTGACCATGTCTTCCATCCTCCATCTTTCAGAATGACTCTCTTAGATGCCCAGGCAGGATCTAATACCACTGAGTGCCATGTAAATGTCACTATTTTGAGGTTGATACAGATAAGCCTGAGGCCCGAGACTCTTAAACACAGCAGCAGCACAGACACTTCAGGAGACTGGCGCCATGCCATCTGCTAATGCCTATCTCCCAGGCTGGTGGCCTGGGGTGGCCAGGCTGTTCTGAACAATGACACACACCTGTTAACAAGAGGTCTGGAGAGAAAGTGTGCGCAGAGAAGCCTGAGCAACCTGCCAAAGTGGAGTGCAAGTGAGGACCCAAGAAAACAAGGGCTGGTCTAGGCAAAGCAGCAGCCGTCAGGGCATGTTCACCAGGACTCACTGGAACGGCCAGGGCAAAAATGTCCATATTGGCTAGTAGTGGTTGCCACCCTGAGCCCCAGATGCTCCTATACTGCCCCAGCCCCTCTCCTGGTGCCCTCCCCAGCCCCTCACAGTCCAGCACCCAGAGAATTTATTTCCCACCCTGCTCTGGCAGCCTCCCTTCTGACTGGTTAGTGCATTTGATCTACTGCTTGATAAAAATGTTAAATCTCATGCCTACTAAAAAGGCTATTTTTGTCGACTTGACACCCACTTCTCCTTTCTCTGGAGTTATGGCTCCTCCATTTGGGGAACGTCACCCCCTCCTAGGTCCTTGTGGTTTGAGTTCCAAGAGGTGGGCTGAAGGCCTCAGCCTGGCCAATTAGAGCATCCTATTCCTCTGGCCTTAGTACTTAGCTTAGGCATGGGCACATGACTTAGCACTAACCAGTGAAATTCTATTCTAAGACTTTTGGAATTACTGGGCTAGTGAAGCTCTACCTTCTCCTACAATTTCTAGAGGCCACCAGGAAGAGCAGGCCTGCCTGATAGACAAGTGAGGAGAAAAGCAGAGACAAGTTACAGAGAGAGGTGGCTTCCTGAAGACCTCATTTGAGCACCTGGATTCAGCCATACCTGAAATTCCTCTGGACTTTTTACTTAATAAGCCTATAGTTCTGCTTCTGCATTTCTTTCCCTTATAATAAAAAGGGTCCTAATTGATACAGTTATTATCCCCATAAATTATGGTTTCCATGAAGTAACATATCAATCGTCACATACCTGATCACACACAGGCACGTAAGCTCAAATTCTGCTGTCTCTAATGGTGACGGTCTTTAAGGAAAACTCTAAGAGCTAATAGGGCTCAAGGAAGCCATATAACAGACCCTGCCCAAGGTGCAATTTGTATAGTCTGAAATGACTCACTGAGGCAATCTAATTTGAGAGGTCCAAATTGCAGGCAATCTCCACAGTTTCCTGGAATCCTCATTGCTCACCTCCCAGGGCCAGTCTGTCCCCAGACCATGACACTCCTGTTATCAGGCTTGGCAGGACACAAGCTGTTGCTGCAACTGCCTGGCCAAACAGGCAACAACATATGAAAGGTAATTTTCCTCCCTCTCACTTCCTGGGGAGCAGCCCCTCAGCTGCCATCAGAGCTGTTTGGTGGAGAGCGGGGATTCTCTGGGAAGCCTGCAGCTCAAATGAACCTTGACAGGTAATCCTTCTCCAAAGCAGCAGGTGAGTCGTGATTAGTGCTGCCAGCTGGAGAAGAAGTGGCCTGGGGAAGAAGTCTCCACCAACTCCCTAGTTAGGACTCTGACCTGGAAATTGTTCAAACTAGTGCAGATGTGGGGAGGCCTCCAGGTACTAGGAGATCCTCCTGTGATGACAGCCAGGAGCCAGGATCCACCACCAAAAGGCCCTTGTAGATTGATCTTTGCACATGGATTGAGGGTAAAAGGTCAAGGAGAAGCAGAGGCCATGATCCCTAATGATCCTATCATCTGTCTCTCCTTCTACATGATCCGGAAATGTCTCATTGAAGACATTGAAGGTGGGAAATATCTCATTCACTGTGGCTCCTCAAGGCCTACACAGTGCTGGCAACTAGGAGAGGCATGTTACGTGGTTTTTGATGATTGAATAAATGAAAAAAAAATTGAGAAGCCCTCACTTCACAGGTGGGGAAACAGAGGTCAACAGAAAACTCAGTTCATTTGTAGTCTGGATTTTGCAACAGCCACCACCAGCTGTAAAGAAAGTGTGTAGGGTGACCATATGATCCACTTTGCCCAGGACAGTCTAGTTTATGCCTACTATTATCCTAGTGTAGGCATTAATTGTACTCCTTTTGCTCTCAAAAGTGGCCTCATTTGGACAATTTTTCCAGGATACCAGGGGGTTTGGGGTGGGCAGGAGTGGTCTCTGGAGTGGAAGGGGAAGCTCCACTAACTGGTCAGCAGAAAATACCTAAAGCTCACCTTCTTCCATTTGGTCCTCACAACAACCCTCGTCTTAGGTGCTTTTTCCCACTCCCTGGACTTTCAGGTGTTAATGGATGCTCCATGACAAAGACATGCCACGGCAAAGTACATTTTGGAAAGACTGGATTAAACAACAATTAACTGGCAAACTGGTTTCCTTGCTACAGACTTTCTCAATGCCTTAAAATGTTAGTACGAGCAACAAGAATAAAGAAAAGATACTCCCCTGATACCACAACTCCAGAAAGAAGGAGTTCACTGGGGAATAAATCTTCATACTATTTCCCTTTCTTTTATTTTCTTACCCAGACAAGTAGTTTACCCGCCTCAGAAAGTAATTGAGTTAGCTGGGGAGAGGGGAGCCCACACACAAGCATCTAAAGAGTAGAAGCTCAAAATAGATGGTTTTTTGCTCAGTCAAGCAAGGCGGGGTTTTTGGCTCAGAGCTTAGTGTGAGGTGTATGGAGGTGGGGAGGGAAGTACAGTCACAAGAAGGAGATGGAAAAATTTAGCAGGAAAAGAAAACCAGGGTAAGAGTGATCAGGAGACCCAGCCCTAGGGAATTTGTAGACCCCATAGAGAGTCCCCTGGAGATTGCACAGTGCCTGAGATGGGGCTCAAGCCAGTTTATAAGACATGAAAAGAGACAGTGACACCAGGAATCCAGAGGACTTGGGACACCCCAGCTGGAGACATCTGAGGCCTTGGTGTTCTGTGATTTGGTTGTGCGTCTGCAGTGTTACAATGGTAGGCTGGGATTTTGTTCCCAACTCTTCATTCCCTTCCTGCCTCTCCCATATGCCCTTGCAGAGCACTGGAACAGGCAGGGTACGGTTGCCTGTCCCTGATCTTGGACTTGCTTTCCTCAGTGTAACACTGATAGAAGTGGCAGTTACGGCTCCAAACTGAGGCCTTAAGAAGTAAGGGGGCCATTGGGAGTCAAGAGTGTTGGAGAAAAGCACAGGGAAGGGGGAGCTTGAGAAAACCATCCAATAAAGTTGTGCATGAAGACTGGATCCACCCGCAAGTTATGCACGTATGGAAATGACCCAAAACAGCTCACTAAGTAAAGGCTCTGAGAACTGAACTAGAATGTAGTGTGTCCTGGGAGACACACACAGGGAATATCCCAATAGTACTGAAAAGTCTTTAAAAACTAAACTGAAGTTGAAACCACAGCCCACTAAAGTAGATCAGTCCTTGTGCCCTGGGCCTTATAAGGCTGACAGTATGCTTTAAAAAAATGCCAAAGTGCCCTATCCAACCAACAACATATACAACATATATACAGCTTCAGGAAAAAGTCCTCCCCTACAAAAGTAAATTCAAAAAATTGGAAAAAGCAACTGTTCCACCAGATGAACAGATATGTGTATTAATGTAAGGATACGGGAAACATGAAAAAGCACTCTGATTCATAACGCAAATATTCCTAGATCTAAAGCGAGAGATACACTCCAATACAATCACAGTGGGGGACTTCAATATCCCACGCTCAGCATTAGACAGACCATTGAAACAAAAAAATCAACAGAGAATCATTGGATTTATACTGGACTTCAGACCAAATAGACCTAACAGATATTTACAGAACATTTGATCCAACTACAGAATATCGAAATCAATATAAATAGGAACTTCGGAAACTATACAAATACATGGAAATTAAACAACATGCTCCATTGGGTCAATGAAGAAATTAAGATGGAAATCAAAAAAAATCTTGAAACAAATGGAAATGGGAACACAACATGCCAAAACCTGTGGGATTCAGCAAAAGCAGTACTAAGAGAGACTGCTGCCTGTTCATAGCAGGCAACACCAACATCAAAAAAGTAGAAATATTTCAAATATTTCAAACAACCTAACAATGCTCCTCAAGGAACTAGAAAAGCAAGAAAAAATCAAACCCAAAATTAGCAGAAGGAAATGAATAATAAAGATCAGAGTAGAGCTAAATAAAATAGAGACTAAGAAACAATACAAAGGATCAGCAAAACAAAAAACTGGTTATTCAAAAAGATAAACAAAATTGATAAACCACTAGCTAGACTAATCAAGAAAAGAACCAATAAACAAAATCAAGAATGAAAAAGGAGACATTGCAACTGATACCATGAAATTCAAAAGACCACCAGAGACTATTACAAAAAAACTACACATTGGCAAACTGGAACCTAGAGGAAATAAATAAATTCATGGAATATATAACCTACCAGGATTAAACCCAGAAGAAATAGAAAACCTGAAGAGACCAATTATGAGTAGTGAGGTTGAATCAGTAATAAAAGCCTCTCAACAAAGAAATGCCCATGATTAGACTAATTTGAAGTCAAATTGTACCAAACATATAAAGCAGAACAAATACCAATCCTCTTGAAACTATTACAAAAAAGTTGAATTGGCAATAACTCTTCCTAACTCATTCTACAAGGCCAGCGTTACCCTGATACCAAAACCAGACAAGAACACAACAAAAGGAAATGACAGGCCAATATCTTTGGTGAACATAGAAACAAACTCCTCAATAAAATACCAGCAAGTCAAATCCAACAGCACATCAAAAAGATAATAGAACATGATCAAGTGGGATTTATCCCAGGAATGCAAGGATTATTCAACATACACAAATCAATAAACATAATATATCACATCAACAGAATGAAGGACAAAAATCATATGATCATCTCAATAGATGCAGAAAAAGCATTTGATGAAATTTAACATCTCTTCATATAAAAACTCTCAACAAACTATGAACAGAGTATCATATTGAAAGGGGAAAAGCTGAAAGCCTTTCCTCTGGGATCTGGAACAAGAAAAGGATGCCTGCTTTCGCCATTCCTATTCAACATAATACTGGAAGTCCTAGCCAGAGCAATCAGGCAAGAGAAAGAAATAAAAGGCATCCAAGTTGGAAAGGAAGAAGTCAAATTGTTCCCTTTTACTGATAATATGATCTTATGTTGAGAAAAACCTAAACTCCACTAAAACACATCCTACATTTGATCAATAAATTCAGTAAAGCTGTAGGATACAAAATCAACATACAAAAATCAGTAGTGTTTCTATATACCAATGATGAACTAGATAGGAGAGAAATCTAGAATGCAATCCCATTTACAATATCTACCAAAAAAATAAAATACCTAGAAATAAACTTTACCAAAGAGGTAAAAGATTTCTACAAGGAAAACTACAAAACACTGATGCAAGAAATTAAAGAAGACACAAACAAAGGGAAAGATATCTCATGCTTAGGAATCAGAAGAATTAATATCATTAAAAAGGCCACACAGGCCAGGTGTGGTGGCTCATGCCTATAATCCCAGCACTTTGGGAGGCTGCGGCAGGCAGATCATGATGTCAGGAGATTGAGACCATCCTGGCCAACATGGTGAAACCCCATCTCTACTAAAAATACAAAAATTAGCCGGGTGTGGTGGCACATGCCTGTAATCCCAGCTACTCGGGAGGCTGAGGCAGGAGAATCACTTGAACCAGGGAGTGAGAAGTTGCAGTGAGCCAAGATCATGCCACTGCACTCCAGCCTGGCAACAGAGCGAGACTCCATCTAAAAAAAAAAAAAAAAAAAAAAGTCCTACTTTTCAAAGCAATCTACAGATTCAATGCAATCCCTATCAAAATATCAATGTCATTTTTCACAGAATTAGAAGAAATAATCTTGAAATTCAAATGGAACCAAAAAAAAGAGACCACTAGCCAAAGCAATCCTGAGCAAAAGGGGAAAAATCTGGAGCTACCACACTACCTGACTTCAAAACACACTACAAGGCTATAGTAACCAAAACAGCATGGTATTGGTATGAAAATAGACACACAGACCAATGGAACAAAATAGTTCAGAAATAAATCCACATATTTGCAGGCAACTGATTTTTAATAAAGGTGCCAAGAACATACACTGGGGAAAGGACGCCCTCTTTAATAAATGTTACAGGGAAATTGGATATCCATATGCAAAAGAATGAGACTGGATTCCCTATCTCTCCCCATAGACAAAAGTCAACTTAAGATAGATTAAAGACTTAAATGTAAGACCCGAAGCTATTCAACTGCTAGAAAAGAAAACATGTGGAAAACACTTCAAGACATTGTTCTAGTCAAAGATTTCTTATTAAGACCTCAAAAGCACAGACAACTATAACAAAAATAAACAAATGAGACTATATTAAACTAAAAAGCTTCTTCACAGCAAAGAAAACAATTGACAGACTGAAGAGATAACCCGTTGAAGAAAATATTTGCAAATTATTCACCCAACAAAAGACTAATATCTAGAATTTACAAAGAACTCGAACAACTCAACAATAAAAAAAAGCAAATAATTCCATTAAAAAGTGGGTGAAGGACATGAGCAGATATTTCTCAAAATAAGACATACAAATGGCCAACGTGTATATTTAAAAATGCTCAACATCACTAGTCATCAGGGAAATGCAAATCAAAACCACAATGAGATATAATCTTATCCCAGTTAGAATGGCAACTACCAAAAGACAAAAAAATAACAGATGTTGATGAGGATGTGGAGAAAAGGGAACTCTTATACAGCGTTGGTGGAAGTGTAAATTAGTACAACCACTATGGAAAACAACATGGATATTTATCAAAAAGCTAAAAATAGAACTACTACATAATCCAGCAATCCCACTACTGGATATTTATCCAAAGGGAAGGAAATCTGTATGTCAAAGGAATACCTGCACTTGCGTGTTTATGGCAGCATTATTCACAGTAGCAAAGATATGGACTCAACCTAAGTGTCCATTGACAGACAGTTGAATAAAGAAAATGTGGTGTAGATAACAGAATGGAATACTAGTCAACCATAAAAAAGAATGAAATCCTATCATTTGCAGCAACATGGATGGAACTGGAGGTCATTATGTTAAGTGAAATAAGCCAGGCACAGAAAGGCAGATACCACATGTTCTCACTCATATGTGGGAGCTAAAAAAGTTGTTCTCATGGAGATAGAGAGTAGAATGATAGATACGAGAACGGAAAGTGTGTGTGGGTGGGAGGGGGCGATAACGAGAGGTTGATTGGTGAGTACAAACATATAATTATAGAAGAAATAATCCCCAACATTCAAAAGCAGAATAGGGTGGCTACAGTTAGCAACAACGTATTGTATATTTCAAAGGAGCTGGAAGAAAGGATTTGAAATGTTACCAACACATAGAAATGATAAATACTCAAGATAGTGGATACAGCAAATACCCTGACTTGATCATTACACATTCTGTGCATGTAACAAATACTCACATGTATACTATAAAAATGTAAAATATTTTGTATCAATCAATATAAATAAATAAATAAATGTGCTGAGTGAAAGAAGCTAGACTCATAACACTCCATACTATATGATTCCACTTGTATGACATTCCGGAAAAGGCAAAACTATAGGCATAGAGAACAGATCAGTGATTGACAAGGCTTAGCAGCAGGCAAACAGTGTAACCAGAAAGTGGCAGCATGGGAAACCTGGGGGGTGATAGAACCGTTCTGTGTCCTGATTCTACTGGCAGTTACAGGAATGCATGCATGTGTTAAAACTCATAGACCAGCAGGTAGGGAGCTAGAGGACGAGGAGCATTAGGACAAACAGTTAATGCATGCAGGGCTTAAAACCTAGATTACGGGCTGACAGGTGTAGCAAACCACCATGGCACATGTATACCTATGTAAAAAACCTGCACATTCTGCACTTGTATCCTGGAACTTAAAGTAAAATTTAAAAAAAAAAAAAAAAAAAAAACCTCATAGACATGCACGCCAAAAAAGGTGGATTTTGTATGTAAATTTAAAATGTTTTTAAAGACAAAATAATGTTTGAAAAGGAGTCATTGAATGTTCCTCTTCACCCCTCTGGTGCTCCTGTCATTCGTTGTGGACGAAAAGCTGCTGATTCAAGGAGAGAACTGAGGACAGACCTAGAACCTCCTGTACCCTGGAGCAAAGCTGCTTCACCCGCCCTGGGGAACCAACCATGAGCAAGAAAAATACACGTTGGCTATTGAATCCATTGGATTTTGAGAAGGCTAATTATGGAGCAAAAAACTAATAAAGTTATGCAAACTGACTTGACCATAGAATCATCTTCTGGAAAACACCTGTTAGCATCTCTCAGAATGCAGCATTCCTTGGAACCTGCTGTTCTGGGCAGCTTATTCTCCCAGAGAAGTGGTAGCTGACTCCAGGCCAGAATCGGTTCTCCTTGTGTGCAGTCCAGGAATCTTTTCTCCATGAGCCCAGTGCGTGGAGGCTGGCTGCTTCCCTCAACTCCCAGGCCAAGTCCTGGGCCTTGGTGGCCTTGGTGATGCTGACCAAAGGTGGGCAGTTAGGGGCTCTATTCTCTAGGAATTCAGGGATCAGAACTGGGAGGTAGGGGAGGGGAGAAAGGCTGGCTCCTCAGGCCCTTCCTTGGCCATCTTTTTGCTGTGTGACCTTGGATAGGTCTCTATCAACCTCTCTGAGCCTCGGTCTCACCAGCTCTGAAACTGGGAAAATTGTGTATGGTGAGAACAGAGTGAGATGAGGCAGGTGGGTGTGAAGGCTCCTCTGGCTGGGGTTCAGGAAAGCTTCATGGAGGAAGCTGAATCTAAGCCAGGCCCCGAAGCACACTGGGCAGGGAATAAAAACTTCTTCGTACTATGGGCAGAGGGGCCCAGCAGGCAGGAAAAGCGTTTCTCTTGAGCTCGGCAGGGAGGGGCTAGGAGCAGCCAGGAAATCAATGAAGATATCAACATGGCCCAGTGTGGGTCCAGCACTTGTCATGTGTAGGCCGTGACCTCATCCGCTGCTCACAGCAGCCCCCTGAAGCAAGGGTCACACGTGGGGAAACTGAGGCTCAGATAAAGGAAGTCCAGGTTTGAAATCTGAACTCAGGTCTGATTGTCTGTAAGTCACAGCCCTTTGATAAGAAGTCTAAGGATCTTTCCATTCTTACAGATATTGTCAATTGGCAGCCTTGAGCAGAATACTGCTCCCAAGATGAAATTCGTTTGACGCCCACCATGTAATAAACACCTAGAAATTTCAAAAAATCAAGATCTCCAATTTCTCTCTTGAAAATCAGGAAACTGGGGCCCTGCATTCTAACAGTCCCACGTGGCAACAATTACCAAGAGCCAAGCTCATCTTCAAGAGCATCTCAGGCTTCGGAGCCAAATGCCTGGGTGACCTTGGGCAAGTGACAACCCCTGGGCCCCAGTGGCGTCATCTGTATGATGGGTATATCACCAGCTCCTACCACACAGGGGTGTCCTGAGCAATAAATGGGTTTAACACAGGGGAGGTCCTTAGAGTGAGGCAGCTCACAGCAAGAGCGTCCCTGCACTCCCTCCTGTCCTCCTCCGATGGGACCTGCCCTCTCCCACTGGCCGCGGTCCCCTCCTCTGCGTGTTATCCGCACTGCCTTCACCCCTCACTCATTTAGAAGACCTGCCCACCCCCACCCGCCAGCCACTAGTTTGTGACCCCTGCACTTCCAGGGCTACTTCCCAGCCCAACAGGAGAAAGATTTTGGCAAGACGCATCTATGAGTCAGAAGTATCCAGGCCAGAATGTTCCCAACGTGAGTTCCAACCTAGATTCTGCCTTCAGTCTGTGTGTCAGAGACTGCCCGCCTGCATCTGGGGTGTTCTCACCAACCCATACGCGCCTGTTCACAGGTGGCAGGGAGGCCCCCAGGGTCCTGGGATCAGGAGAAGGGTCTCAAAGGAGCAGAGGCCCTGGGAGTACCCACCTACATCCTGGGGTGATATCACCGTGACCGTAAGGACAGGCATGACATCTCCTACCTCCTGGCACCCAGGGCATCTCGAAGCCCCCTGCTGCTCCCCCTGTGTTGTGTCCAGGTCGCCTCTGAGCTCTCACCAGGAGCTCCAGGCCAGGGGAGGAAAAGGAGCCCCTGCTTCACTATCCAGAAAAACATCTGTCTGTCACCACCAACAGGATGGTGTGAACAGTCCGCTAGCTCCCATAGACTGTCACTGGAGCCAAGCAGGGGGCCTGGGTGAACTTGGAGAGAGAGAGAGAGATTGATTTTCAGATTATGTCCCAATCCATAGCTGTCAAGGAAGAAAAAAGACCTAAACAATCGTGAAATTAAATCAAATGAGTTTCTGGATGCTGAGTAGTTTCTCCCCCCTCCATGGATGCCTTCCGCCTGTCCCTAGGGAAGGGACGATGAACGAGCTTACTGTATGTTTGTTCACTCACTGGTCACTTTGATCATCCGTGCATCTCTGCAGTCAGCAGAGATTCACTGTGGTCATACTGTGTGCCCAGCTCTGCGCTTGGTGCTAAGAATCTAAGAATGAACAGAACAAACGCCAGCCCTTCCTCTGGGATCCACCAACCGGCAGGAATGAGCAGTTACCACTCAGGATAAAGTGCTGTGCTGGGGGAAGCACAGGGCCCTGTAGGAATAGTCCAAAAGGACGGGAGAAGACAGGAGGACTTCCTGGAGGAGGCTGAGCTCAGCACTTTGAAGACCAGTGAGCCTGGCCAAGTCTGGGCCAGCTAATGGAGGCCTCGAGGAGCAAGTTGTCAGGACTTTGGACTTTGTTCTGAGGGCAATGGAGAATCACTGGATGGCTTTAGTCGGTAGAGTGACATGATTAGATTTGTGTCAAATCTTCACTGTAGCTGCTGTGGGGAGAATGGTTTGGTGGAGAGCAGCACAGGACGTGGAGAGGACAGACTGGAGCATCTGCATCCTTCAGGTGAGAGGTGATGGCAGCCTGAATTCAGGTATGTAAAATTCCCAGCACAAAGATGTACACACCGCCCAGAGGCGATCAGCACATGGCAGTGAACAGCCACTGCATGTGAAAAGCACTCCCTCTGTCCCTTCCTTTCTTCCCTCAAAAGCCCCCTAGGTACGGCCCCTCCTGGCCACCCCTCTTAAAGCTGCAGTGGCTCCCCCAGCTCCTCCAATCCCCCTTATCTTGCTCTTATCCCCTTCAAACATGCAATATAGTTTACTTGTTTATTGTGTGTACATAATAAACACAAGACAGAGGAATGTAAACTCCAGGTCAGTGAAGACATTGTTGTGATTATTTGTCCTCTGGTGCATCCCTAGCACCTAAAATGGTGCCTGCACATAGTAGGTGCTCAATAAATATTTACTGAATGAATGACCATTGGCTCGTGGTCACTATCATCATCATCACCCACCAGAAATGTGAGGTCCTCTTCGGACCTGTGCTGGAGCTCAGGGAGTGGGTGTCACCTTCCTTATTGCCACTGGGGATCAGTGGTAGAAGGTGTTTGCAGCTCCAGGTGGGAGGGGACAGCCAAGTAGGCGGTTTTAGGACCAGGGACACAATTGGGTGGAGGAGAATGAGTGTCAAAGGAATGCACCCAAGGGAGAGGAAGGGGAGTGTGTGGCCAAGCTGAGAACAGCTGCATAGCTGATGGAGCTGGGGGGTTCAGGGAGGTACTAGGTCTAAGTAATGCCCAGAGTAAGAAAGAGGCTGAAGAGCAGGGCCTGGAGCCAGGCCAGGTCACGGATGGGGCCGCGTTAGCCCGCAGGAAACATTCTGCTCCCCTGCTGGGTCTTCAACCCGCCCTGTGCCAGGATATGGGGTGAAGGGCTGCCGTCAACCTGCACAGGAGACTCAGGCTCTAGCCTTCTCCCAACCTCCTCCCCTTCCTGACATCTCCCTCACCTGGCACTGGTCTGGGCATGAGAGTGGGCCAGGGGCACTGAGCACATCACCCTCTTCAGACTTCCAGACTGTCCAGGCCAGCCAGGCCTTCGGGAAACCCTTGTGTGCCCACCATGGTACCTGTGAGGAAATTGAGGCCCAGAAAGGGCAAGGGGAGGCCCAGAAAGGGCAAGGGAAACCCCAGGCCACACAATAGTTTGTTTTTCTCCCTCTGCCTTTCCTGCCTCTGAAGAGTGGATGAGCCTGGACAGGAGGTCAGGAGGCCTAGACTCTCATCCTGCCCTGTGTCCCTGCCCCTGTGCCATTGGGCAAGTCATTATGCCAGCCTCAATTTCCCCATCTGTAAACTGAGTCCAAGAGGACTCATCTTGCTTCCTGTGCACCCGTACAAAGCCACATCCTCCAGCTTCTGCTTGCACTGTTTTGAACTGAACAGAACGTACCTCCTATTTCTCCTTTGCTGGAGGGGAGGGTAACTCAGATTTACTGAGAGACTCCTACACACCAGGCTCTTTAACCTACATTCCCTTACTTCTTATGACAGTCTCAGGAAGATTCCCCATTTTACAGATAGAGAAACTGAGGCTTGGAGATATGAAGAAACCTACCCAGCAACACAAACCCGGTGGGTGGCAGAATGTGGATTTAAACCCAGCTCCACATGAGATCAGCCCTACTGTTCATTCTGCACCCACAGCCTCAGTGTCCTCCAACCCTAACTCCATCCTTACCCTGCAGGAGTCTAACCCCTCCTGTCAGGCTCAGCCTGGCCCTGCTTGGCAGGCTGACTCGGCCCCTGGCTGTGCTGATCACTCCCTCCCTCTGACTGAGTCCCCAAGGTGTGCAGTGTCTTTGCAAACAGAGCTCAGGACTCTGCAATCTGGGATCTGTTTGCTTAGAACTCCCCCATCCCCTTTGAACAGTGCTGCCAAGGAACCTTCTATTTTGAAAACACTAGGGCAGGAGGGACTTCTCACCAGCCTGGGAAGCGGCTCTGGAGCTCCTGCTTCTGCCCGGGGCTAGATTCTCAGGAGTCCTACCAGCCCCAGATGCTTCATTCTGCCCTCCTGCCCAGGGTATCCACTCACGTGGTGGTCCTGATTTCCAGAAGGAGGGGAAGGAGCCCTGGTTCAGGAGTTTGAATCCTGGCTCCAGCACACAATGCAAATGGTAGCCTTGGGCAAGTCAGGTTACTTCCCTGGTCTCTCTTTCCTGATCTGTAACATGGGGATTACCCGGCAGGGTTGGTGACAGGATCCAAGGAGAGATGGCGAGGAATGTTTCTGGTTCTTTATTCATTCAAATTCATTGAGCATCTATTCTGAGCCAGGCACGATTCCAGGCCCTGGGGACACGAATCTGGGGACACAACCCTGAGCAAAATGAGCCTTGTGGATCTCAGAGTAGAGGGAGACAGACAACGCCATGCAGTGCCGGGGGCTGTGACGTGGGGATGTGTGCGCTATGAAGGCGCACGAAGGAGGGTTGAACAAAAGAGTGATGCCGAGGCGTGGCATTATAGATAAGGTCACCAGGGCTTCCCTGAGGAGATGACAGCTGAGCGAAGACCTGGTGGGTGCTCAGATGCTGTGAGTTGCCTCCTCTCCCCACCCCCATTTGTCCTGCAAATGACCAATGCCATCTGGACAACCTGCCCAGTGCATCCCAGCCAGGGCTCAAGGGAGGACACAGTCCCTGTAATCCAGCAGGCCCAGGGTCAAATCCTGGCTCCCTTTCTACTTGCTGTGCCTTCTTGGAGGAGTCACCTCCCCTCTTTGGGCCTCAGTTTCCTCCTCTGTCAGTGGAGGTCATGGTCCTCACCTCCAAAGATTCCTGGGAGAATTTATGAGAACCTGTGCCCAGCACACCAATGGTAGTGAGCATGGCGGGCCCGGGATGAAGCAGCCCTCCCAGGGAGTGCATTTGCAGGGAAATTTGCCCAAGGAGCACCCACTTGGCCGCTCAGAACCTCCTATGGTTGTTTCGCTCTGCCCAGGGGACACGTCTGTAGAGAACCCAGCTCTGCCACTCACAGGCTCAGATGGGTGACTCTCTGTCCTTAATGTTCAGTCTCCCCTTTGAGGAATAGGGCCCAGAGCACCACGCTGGTCCCCACAGATGCCCAGGCTACCCACAGTTCCCTCCACAGTGGTGCCTTCTCTACAGCCCTAAGGCACAGCCAGTCCTCCTGGGAGATGCTGGGCCTGGAGCCTCCAAGGTAAGAGCTGCTATGCCAGGTATTGGCCACAGGTAAGCCTAGGTGAGCGCTGGAGGCAGCAGTCGGTAAAGAGACCTGATGAAGGAGGTTTTGATGAAGAGGAGAGTCTAGAGGACAGAATCTCCCCTAACGTAGCAACAGCCAACAGCTCCACAGGCCTGGTGAGGGCAGCAGCCTTTGGGGCTGAGCTGGGAAGCACGTCCCCACTGCCTGACTTCTCCAAAGCTGCCCCTGGCACAGAGCCCACCCACCGGGTGCCAGGGCTCTCTCTCTCCTGGTCTTTTCTCAAAATGGAAATCCCCCACTGTTACCATTCTCATTACACCAGCCACACCCACTTGACATAAAACCAAACTCTCAACGCTGTCAGAGGGGTCCTGGAGGAAGGGATGAACACTCAGGACCTGCCTCCCCAGCTTGTGCACCCGGAAATGGAGCAGCTCAGGGACTGCTGCCTGGGTTCAAATCCTGGCGCCACCAATTACTGTCACGCATTCTTCAGCCCATAGTTTGCTTATCTATAAAATGATACGATAATAATAGTACCTATGTTACAGGGTTGTTGCGAGGATTAAATGAATTAATATGCTTAGAATATCCAAGAAATATTGATTATAAGTGGTGAAAATAATTTTGTCTCTACAGAACAGAATAAAGAAAAGAAAGTAAAATTCTCTCACTACCGACTAGAGATGGCTACTGTTTCACCCACATTTGGGGCCATATCCTGCCTGTCTTTTTCTGTGCATATCAATATACCTATTATCTCCTTTTTTAACAAAAATAAGGGACCATGCTATATATATTGTTTTGAACCCTGTATTTTCCATATCACAATATATAGATTTACACATATCTTTGTTTATTCTTCTGCAATTCTAACTGAAGACCTGCTGTGTGCTGTACCCTCCACTAGGTGAGAGCAGAACAGAGAGTGGGGCAGGTGTCAGCTCTGCCCTCAGGTGTTCATGGTCCTGTCTGTTGGGCCTTTGTTGTCTAAACTGTTAAGTGTTTATAAAGCACACTGGGAGGAAATCCATGTGTGACCACCTTAATTTGTGCCTTTTTCTTTTTTTTTTTTTTTTTTTTTTGAGACAGAGTCTTGCTGTGTTGCCCAGGCTGGAGTGCAGAGGCACGATCTCGGCTCACTGCAACCTCTGCCTCCCAGAGTCATGCCATTCTCCTGCCTCAGCCTCCTGAGTAGCTGGGACTACAGGCGCCCGCCACCACACCCAGCTAATTTTTTTTAATTTTTTTTTAGTAGATACGTGTTAGCCAGGATGGTCTCGATCTCCTGACCTCGTGATCCGCCCGCCTCGGCCTCCCAAAATGCTGGGATTACAGGTGTGAGCCACCACGCCTGGCCCTAATTAGTGCACTTCTTAATTTGTTCCCATGGGATAAACCTATCAAGGGGGCTGAGTTTCTGGCCACGGAGTGCACGTGTTTTTAAGGTTCTTAATTCGTGAGGTCAAATCACTCTCCAAAGGCTGTGCTGATTTCTCCTCCCAACCACCAGATTGGGTTTTAAAGGACAATTCCAGCTTCAGGCTCACAGGAGGAAGCCAAAGAGAGCTGGACCCAGAGGAGCCACCATGCTGAGTAGATCATAATAGCACTAGCACGTGCTTCCCGGAGTTCTTATGTCATAATCTTTCCCTATTCCCTCTTGATTTGTAAAAAAAAAAAAAAAAAAAAAAAAAAATACTGGAAGTGTTAAGTTTTTATGTTTTTTCACCTGCCATCTACTTTGCAGTAAGTCTGTAAAGACTAAGAGGATGCTGTTTATCGAAAGATTCCAGCGTGCAGCAGGTGTGCAGTCTATAGGAGCGCTGCAGCCAGACAGCTGGATTCAGATCCTGGCTCTGCTGCTCCCTGGCTGTGTGGCCCTGGGGAAGCTATTTAACCACCTGGGCCTGAATTTCCTCAGCTGTAGAATAGGGATGAGGCTGATACACCTATGTAAAGCATCTGAGACAGGGCCTGGTATACAGTGCGTGTGACATGTGCTCACTGTCATTGATGATGGTGCGGCACTCAGCAGACACCAGGTTCCCAACCTCCTACTTGCGGCCAGTGCCTAGGATGCAAAACTCAATTCCTGCCCACATTGAATAATGTGGATCAAACACTTATGACAAAAGGAGAAGGGGGAAAGGACTTAGAGTTGTATGTGCAGGATGACCCCAATTAAAAATCGTACTTACACGGGTATGTGCACACTCACGCACACACATTGGCAGCAGGTGGCTGCCCCTGCATTGCTCAGGAGCTTAATCAACTGTGCCTGGATAAATATCTCCCTGCTGCTGCCTATTTGCGTGGAGTTGCCTGGGCAAGAAGCCACTTGATCATAAGTCAGTGCACCTGCCCCTGTGACTCATGGCAGGTGGCAGGTGAAGCTTCCATCTTTCCATCTGTTCTCTCCAACCATTGCATCTGATATGGATGGCAGGTCGAGACCAGCCTCACAGGCTTCTCTGGTCCCTAGTTTCAGTTGCACTTCTTGGTCGCTGTTAATTCTTTGTGGTGCCCCATGCCCCACACCAGTGAATTTTGAGAAGGCCTCACTGCTTTCAAGTCAGATCATCCAAATGAAGCCTCCAAATTTGATGAAAACCTACAGAGCCACTTTCACCTGCTGGGATCACCGACAAACAGGAACTTGATTTATAGTCATATGCATAGAAGAAAACTTAAAATATATTCACAATGGCCATAATATAAACAATGGTCATCTCTAAAGAGTAGGATTTCGGGCAACTGATACTTTCCTCTTTATGCATTACTTTCAGAATCATCTCAAAGCAAACAGTACGAGCTAAAAGGCTGCTCTGTGGTTTGTGTTTTCCTCCGCTGAGTCACATGCTCTCCCCCTGACCGACCGCCCCAGCCCCACCCCAGCCAGGTAACTGCGAACAGGTGTGCCTTCCTCACTGTGGAGATGTCAGGACTGGTCAGTATTGAGATTGTTGCCCAGGTCAGGAATTTTCCAGAAAGGCAGATGTTACCGGCATCTTCACAGCCTGTCAGCCCCTTTGCACATAAATTTTGCACATAAACTCCACTTTTTCTGTCCAGAGAACTCTGGTTGGGGTCCAGGAGTCACTGCAGCCACAGACCATGATGACTGTGACCGGCCACCCTCTGGTGACCACCATGGGCCTGGCTCTTTACGTGGCCTTTGGCAGACATCTCATTGCATCTACCCCAGTCCTGTGCAGTGGCCATTGCCAGTCCCATTTGACAGAAGAAGTCAAATATCAGACAGGTGGAGTTACAGAACTGAGGTTATGCAGCTGGGACATGGCAGAGTCAGGATGCCAACCAGTGGGCCCCAAGGCCTGATATAAGCCTCAGAACACCCCAATAACCTTCATCATTCTCCCCCCACAAGCCTTCTTAAATAAATTCATTGCCTAAGGTAAAACATAGCTTCAAGACAAGAGCTCTGGCTTCCCCCAGGCATCCCCCAGGCTCTCCTGTGCTGGAATCCTGGAGCTGCCCAGGGTTAGACCTCAGGGGCCCTGCTCCAAAGCCTGGCCCCTCCCTCCTCTCCAGGTGACCACTCAGACTCGGCCTTTGCAGGCAGACAGCCCAGAATCCGGCCCACCAAGGCTCCTCCCGGCTTATGTGAAAGAGGGGTATAGAGAGGGTAAGGACACTGTGCTCCTGGCTGTGCCAATGACTCCAGGGGCCAAAGAGGCAGGGCTGGGATGGGGACATCTCTGAGGACAGCTGGTCAGTCAGTAAGCCTAGACTGCCTTTCCAGCCAAGGCATCTCTAAGCTGTTCCCTCTTTGCCCTTCCAAAGACAACCTTGGGGAAACTGAGGCATTTTGGGATGACCCTCGGTCACCTCTTTTGTAACAAACCCAGAGAGCAGAGCTGGGGTCCTGGCACTTCTAGTGAACTCTGTCCCTCCCTCCTCCATGACCGAGTGAGCAGAAAATGTGGGAGGAGGCAGATCACTGGGCTTGCTGGTCCTCAGGGCCCAGGGCCAGGGTCAGGCTTGGGTGGGGTGAAGTAGAGGGAAGGGACAGAGTTTATGCCTTTAGGTTATTGTAGGACACACGTGGAAAATGAGGCTAATTGCAGCTCATCAGACACCACTCAACTTTAAGAAAATCTAAGGCTGCTGTTTCTGTTCAGCTGTGGTTTCTATCCCAGCAGTGCCTGGGCGGTTATTTCAGCTCCTCATCCTGCTCTCACTGAGTTGGGAAAAGGGAGGGAGAAAGATACCTTTCTGATTCAATCTTAGCATCAGCAAAACTCTGGAATGAGAGTTACCTGTGGGTGTTGGACATCCCTGGAGGTTTTGGAAACTAGAACAGATAAAATACATAATAAATTATATTTTATGGAGGGACAGGGATTTGTGTTCCCTGGGCTCTCATATCTGCTGCCTTATTAAATCTCATCATAACCAATGTAGGGTAGGGATTATGATATCCATCTTATGGATGAGGAAACTGAGGCTCAAAGGGCACGTGACATGGTCAGTGGCGTCAGCTACAACAGCACTGGCATCCAGCCTCCAGTCAGAGTGACTCTGGTGCCTGCCCTGTTACCCAAGGACATCTGACAATAACGCCTGCACAAAATGTGGCTTTGTAATGACAAGCTTTGCAACAGCCCTACAATGTAGAGCTCCTAGCCCCACTCTTCAGATGAGGAAATGTGTCACAGAAAAGTAAAGTGACTGCATAAAGACACATAGCTAGTGAGTTGGCCAGGCACAGTAGCTCATGCCTGTAATCCCAGCACTTTGGGAGGCCAAGGCAGCCAGATCATGAGGTCAGGAGATCAAGACCATCCTGGTTAAAATGGTGAAACCCCATCTCTACTAAATATACAAAAAATTAGCCGGGCGTGGTGGCGGGCGTCTGTAGTCCCAGCTACTCAGGAGGCCGAGGCAGGAGAATGGCGTAAACCTGGGCAGCGGAGCTTGCAGTGAGTGGAGATCCTGCCACTGCACTCCAGCCTGGGCGACAGAGCGAGACTCCATCTCAAAAAAAAAAAAAAAAAAGACACATAGCTAGTGAGTAACAGCAGAGCTGGGACTCAAACTCTCCATTCATCCATCATCACCTCCTGCAAGGTGGGCAGAGTGGGGACCAAGATCCACACTGCACAGATAGGAAAACTGAGACAAGGCAATGCAGGTAACCCATCTAAGTCAGTACTGCAGGTTGTTTGCAGCAAGGCTTATTCTAGAGCCCAGAGCTTCAGCTTTGTAGCTGGAAATGCATGAGATGAAAACATAATCTATTTTATTGCACCCTTGGTCCTTGGTTCTCTGTCTTTAGTTTGCTGAAAAATCACCTGCTGTGGGGTGAAGGGGATCAAAATGCAGGCTCCCAGGCTCCACCCAGAGATTCTGACTTAGTATGCAGTGGGGGCAAGGAATTTGTATTTTAAACAGAAAATACCCTCGTCAACCTAGGTAATTCTGGCAGACCATTCTTGAAGAAACTGGCTTAGGGTGGTCCAGGCCCCATATGAAGTCCCTATGGGCATTTTATAGCCCAGTATTTGAGATCAAAGATTCTGGATCCATCTGGTCTGGGTTCCAGGACCAGCTCCTCCACTCACACCTTTGGATCCAGGGGGAGTTACCTAACAGCTCTGTGCCCAGTGTACCTATCTAAAACTGAGAAGAATAATAGTGCCTCCTTCATAATGTCCCTTGAGGAATATTGAGTTGATTAAACAGAGCACCTAGAACAAAGCCTGCTTAAAGTGTGGCTCTACAAGGACAATCTCTGC
Organism: Gorilla gorilla gorilla; assembly: GCF_029281585.2. Taxonomy (NCBI): domain Eukaryota; kingdom Metazoa; phylum Chordata; class Mammalia; order Primates; family Hominidae; genus Gorilla; species Gorilla gorilla. The sequence goes on from NC_073224.2 coordinate 210,549,833, forward strand.
AACAGCCCTACAATGTGAAGCTCCTAGCCCCTACTCTACAGATGGAAAAACATGCCACAGACAGGTAAAGTAACTTGTATAAGGACACACAGCTAGTGAGTGACAGAGTTGGAACTCGAACTCTCCACCAGCCATCTGAAACTCAGTAGTCCTAACCAGTAGGCTGCCCTGCCCCAACAGCACAAGCTCCCTGGCCCTGCCCTTTGCACCTACACCTGCAGGGTAGTGCCACACAGCAGGGAGTCAGGAGAGGCCACCTCAGGCACTGGGCGTAGATTTGCCACAAAATCCTGGAAATCTGCAGTGTGATTCTCCAACTGGTGCTGGCCAGAGGCTCCAAACAGCATCCTTTTTGGCCACAGACGCTTTGAGTGTTGTTGGAACTGTTATCTCATAAGGCCAAAGGGGTAAAACAGTTTGCACTGCAGCCTAGAATTGCTACAGAGACTTCCCTTCCTATATTTTCCACTTAGAATTGGCGATTGACCCTGTTGTTGGATCAAAGTTGCACATTCGAATGTGGTATATGTTGCCTCCAAGATCCAAAAGGCCTAGGAAGCATTGTGCCTCTTTTTTCGTGACAGGTAATGTAAGGTGCAGGGACTTGTCTTTCTGCCAGAAGGAGATATCTCAACATACTTCAGACCATTAAAGCCCCAGAAACTTCACTGAGGTAGCCGACTGCTGCATTTTGGTAGGATTTACTTCTTATCCTTAGTTATCCTTCTCATCAGATCAAATCAGCATAACGTCATCAATGTAGTAGACCAAGGTAGTGATGTTTTGTGGAATGTCAAAACAGCCAAGATCTCAGCAGACTATGCAATGAGAGATAGCAGGAGACTTGTCAGCCCCCCTTAGGGAGGAATTCTCCCCTTAGTCCTTAGGCAAGATTCTGACAGTGCACTATTGGTCTTGCCAGGTTAAAAAAAAAAAAAGAAACACTTCTAGTGATTCTTACAAAATTGGTATAGAGAAAAGGCATTAAGCAGGTCAGCAGTTGCATTCCAACTGCCAGAGGCCATACAGATTTGCTTCAGCAAAAAGAATATATCTAGAAAAGTAGCTGCAGTTGGAGTAACCACCTGATTAAGTTTACAACCTTCCACAGTCATTCTCTAAGACCCATCTAACTTCTGAGCAAGTCAATTGGATTAATAATGCCTCTATTGAGAAGCATCCCTGCTTCTTTCCAGTTTGCAGTGGCATTAATCTTCACAGTCCCTCCTCCCCCCAGGGAAGTATTATCACTTCAAGTTTACTATCTTTCTAAGGAGGGAAAGTTCCAGGGCCATCTACCTAGCCCTTCCTACCATAGTATCATCACCCCATGGGTCAGAGAGCCTAAGTGGGAATTCCACCAGCTTCTCTGTATGTCTATTCCAATTGGGCTTTCAGAAACAAAGGAAACAACTGACTTGACCTTTTGTGAGATGAATTTGAAATAAGACTCCATCCATCTGCTGGCCATTGTAATCCACATTTTGATTCATGGACCACAGTGATATGTTGGGTCCTCAGGATTTGTCATCAATTCATAGCCAGTATCCAGTAATCCCTAAAAGCTCTGGGTATTTCCTTTTCTCCAATGGGCAGTGTATTAGTGCTCAAGGGACCCTAACCCCACATTTCCCCTCCACACTGCCTGCAGCAGGCTTTTGCCTGGACATCCAGGCTTTTCCATACCTCCTCTGAAATTTAGGCAGAGGCTCCCAAGCCTCAACTCTTGCACTCTACACACATACAGGCTTAATACCACTTGGAAGCCACCAAGGCTTATGGCTTACAACCTCTGAAGCAGCAACCCAAGCTGTACCTGGGCTCCCTTGAGCCACAGCTGGAGCTGGAGTGACTGGAATGCAGGGAGTAGTATCCTGAGGCTGTGCAGGGCAGTGGGAGCCCTGGGCCTAGCCCATTAAACCATTCTGTCTTCCTAGGCCTCTGGGACTGTGATAGGAGGGGCTGCCTCAAAGGTCTCTGAAATGCCTTCAAGGCCCTTTCTCCATTGTCTTGGCTATTAGCAATTGGCTCCTCTTTACCTACGCAAATTTCTGTAGCCTGCTTGAACTCCTCCCCTGAAAATGGGTTTTTCTTTTCTACCACATAGCCAGGCTGCAAATTTTCCAAACTTTTACACTCTGCTTCCCTTTTAAATATAAGTTCCAGTTTCAGGTCATTTCTTTGATCAATCATGTGAGCATAGGTTGTTAGAAGCAGCCAGGCTGGGGGGGCAGTTCCAAGATGGCCGAATAGGAACAGCTCCAGTCTACAGCTTCCAGCGTGAGCAACGCAGAAGACAGGTGATTTCTGCATTTCCAACTGAGGTACTGGGTTCATCTCACTGGGCTTGTCAGACAGTGGGTGCAGGACAGTGTCAGACAGTGAGTGCAACCCACCGAGTGTGAGCCGAAGCAAGGTGAGGCATCGCCTCACCCAGGAAGCGCAAGGGGTCAGGGAATTCCCTTTCATAGCCAAGCAAAGTTGTGACAGATGGCACCTGGAAATTCGAGTCACTCCCTCCCTAATACTGCACTTTTCCAATGGTCTTAGCAAATGGCACACCAGGAGATTATATCCCACGCATGGCTAGGAGGGTCCCATGCCCACGGAGCCTCGCTCATTGCTAGCACAGCAGTCTGAGATCGAACTGCAAGGTGGCAGTGAGGCTCGGGGAGGAGCACCCGCCATTGCTGAGGCTTGAGTAGGTAAACAAAGTGGCCGGGAAGCTCAAACTAGGTGGAGCCCACTGGAGCTCAAGGAGGCCTGCCTGCCTCTGTAGACTCCACCTCTGGGGGTGGGGCATAGCCAAACAAAAGGCAGCAGAAACCTCTGCAGACTTAAATGTCCCTGTCTGACAGCTTTGAAGAGAGTAGTGGTTCTCCCAGCATGGAGTTTGAGATCTGAGAACGGACAGAATTTCATATCCAGCCAAGCTAAGCTTCAAAAGTGAAGGAGAAATAAAATACTTTACAGACAGGCAAATGCTGAGAGAGTTTGTCACACCAGGCCTGCCCTACAAGAGCTCCTGAAGGAAGCACTAAACATGGAAAGGAACAACTGCTACCAGCCACTGCAAAAACATGCCAAATTGTAAAGACCATCGATGCTAGGAAGAAACTGAATCAACTAACGAGCAAAATAACCAGCTAACATCATAATGACAGGATCAAATTCACACATAACAGTATTGACCTTAAATGGAAATGGGCTAAATGTTCCAAGTAAAAGACACAGACTGGCAGATTGGATAAAGAGTCAAGACCCATCAATGTGCTGTATTCAGGAAACCCATCTCACTTGCAGAGACACACATAGGCTCAAAATAAAGGGATGAAGGAAGATCTACCAAGCAAATGGAAAACAAAAAATGCAGGGGTTGCAATCCTAGTCTCTGATAAAACTGACTTTAAACCAACAAAGATCAAAAGAGACAAAGAAGGCCATTACATAATGGTAAAGGGATCAATTCAACAAGAAGAGCTAACTATCCTAAATATATATGCACCCAATACAGGAGCACCCAGATTCATAAAGCAAGTCCTTAGAGACATACAAAGAGACTTAGACTCCCACACAATAATAATGGGAGACTTTAACTCCCCACTGTCAACATTAGACAGATCAATGAGACAGTTAACAAGGATATCCAGGAATTGAATTCAGCTCTGCACCAAGCAGACCTAATAGACATCTACAGAACTCTCCACCCCAAATCAACAGAATATGCATTGTTCCCAGCATCACACCGCACCTATTCCAAAATTGACCACATAATTGGAAGTAAAGCACTCCTCAGCAAATGTAAAAGAACAGAAATTATAACAAACTGTCTCTCAGACCACAGTGCAATCAAACTAGAACTCAGGATTAAGAAACTCACTCAAAACCGCTCAACTACATGGAAACTGAACAACCTGCTCCTGAATGACTACTGGGTACATAACGAAATGAAGGCAGAAATAAAGACGTTCTTTGAAACCAACAAGAACAAAGACACAACATACCAGAATCTCTGGGATACATTTAAAGTAGTGTGTAGAGGGAAATTTATAGCACTAAATGCCCACAAGAGAAAGCAGGAAAGATCTAAAATTGACACCCTAATTTCACAATTAAAAGAATTAGAGAAGCAAGAGCAAACACATTCAAAAGCTAGCAGAAGGCAAGAAATAACTAAGATCAGAGCAGAACTGAAGGAGATAGAGACACAAAAAACCCTTCAAAAAAAACAATAAATCCAGGAGCTGGTTTTTTGAAAATATCAACAAAATTGACAGACCACTAGCAAGACTAATAAAGAAGAAAAGAGAGAAGAATCAAATAGGCGCAATAAAAAATGACAAAGGGGATATCACCACAATCCCACAGAAATACAAACTACCATCAGAGAATACTATAAACACATCTATGCAAATAAACTAGAAAATCTAGAAAAAACAGATAAATTCCTCAACACATACACCCTCCCAAGACTAAACCAGGAAGAAGTTGAATCTCTTAATGACCAATAACAGGCTCTGAAATTGAGGCAATAATAGCTTACCAACCAAAAAGTCCAGGACCAGATGGATTCACAGCCGAATTCTACCAGAGGTACAAGGAGGAGCTGGTACCTTTCCTTCTGAAACTATTCCAATCAACAGAAAAAGAGGGAATCTTCCCTAACTCATTTTATGAGGCCAGCATCATCCTGATACCAAAGCCTTGCAGAGACACAACAAAAAAAGATAATTTTAGACCAATATCCCTGATGAACATCCATGCAAAAATCCTCAATAAAATACTGGCAAACCGAATCCAGCAGCACATCAAAATGCTTATCCACCATGATCAAGTGGGCTTCATCCCTGGGATGCAAGGCTGGTTCAACATACAAAAATCAATAAACGTAATCCAGCATATAATCAGAACCAAAGACAAAAACCACATGATTATCTCAACAGATGCAGAAAAGGCCTTTGACAAAATTCAACAGCGCTTCATGCTAAAAACTGTCAATAAATTAGGTGTTGATGGGACTTATCTAAAAATAACAAGAGCTATTTATGACAAACCCACAGCCAATATCATACTGAATGGGCAAAAACTGGAAGCATTCCCTTTGAAAACCAGCACAAGACAGGGATACCCTCTCTCACCACTCCTATTCAACATAGTGTTAGAAGTTCTGGCCAGGGCAATCAGGCAGGAGAAAGAAATAAAGGGTATTCAATTAGGAAAAGAGGAAGTCAAATTGTCCCTGTTTGCAGATGACATGACTGTATATCTAGAAAACCCCATCATCTCAGCCCAAAATCTCCTTAAGCTGATAAGCAACTTCAGCAAAGTCTCAGGATACAAAATCAATGGGCAAAAATCACAAGCATTCTTATACACCAATAACAGACAAACAGAGAGCCAAAGCATGAGTGAACTCCCATTCACAATTGCTTCAAAGAGAACAAAATATCTAGGAATCCAACATGCAAGGGATGTGAAAGACCTCTTCAAGGAGAACTACAAGCCACTGCTCAGTGAAATAAAAGAGGACACAAACAAATGGAAGAACATTCCATGCTCACGGACAGGAAGAATTAATATCATGAAAATGGCCATACTGCCCAAGGTAATTTATAGATTCAATGCCATCCCCATCAAGCTACCAATGACTTTCTTCACAGAATTGGAAAAAACTACTTTAAAGTTCATATGGAACCAAAAAAGAGCCCGCATTGCCACGTCAATCCTAAGCCAAAAGAACATACCTGACTTCACGCTACCTGACTTCAAACTATACTACAAGGCTACAGTAACCAAAACAGCATGGTACTGGTACCAAAACAGAGATATAGACCAATGGAACAGAACAGAGCCCTCAGAAATAATACCACACATCTACAACTATCTGATCTTTGACAAACCTGACAAAAACAAGAAATGGGGAAAGGATTCCCTATTTAATAAATAGTGCTGGGAAAACTGGCTAGCCACATGTAGAAAGCTGAAAGTGGATCCCTTCCTTACACCTTATACAAAAATTAATTCAAGATGGATTAAAGACTTAAATGTTAGATCTAAAACCATAAAAACCCTAGAAGAAAACCTAGGCAATACCATTCAGGACATAGGCATGGGCAAGGACTTCATGTCTAAAACACCAAAAGCAATGGCAACAAAAGCCAAAATTGACAAATGGGATCTAATAAAACTAAAGAGCTTCTGCACAGCTAAAGAAACTACCATCAGAGTGAACAGGCAACCTACAGAATGGGAGAAAATTTTTGCAATCTACTCATCTGACAAAGGGCTAATATCCAGAATCTACAAAGAACTCAAACAAATTTACAAGAAAAAAACAAACAACCCCATCAGAAATTGGGCAAAGGATATGAACAGACACTTCTCAAAAGAAGACATTTATGCAGCCAACAGACACATGAAAAAATGTTCATCATCACTGGCCATCAGAGAAATGCAAATCAAAACCACAATGAGATATCATGTCACACCAGTTAGAATGGTGATCATTAAAAAGTCAGGAAACAACAGGTGCTGGAGAGGATGTGGAGAAATAGGCACACTTTTACACTGTTGGTGGGACTGTAAACTAGTTCAACCATTGTGGAAGACAGTGTGGTGATTCCTCAGGGATCTAGAACTAGAAATATCATTTGACCCAGCCATCCCATTACTGGGTATATACCCAAAGGATTATAAATCATGCTGCTATAAAGATACGTGCACATGTATGTTTACTGCAGCACTATCACAATAGCAAAGACTTGGAACCAACCCAAATGTCCAAAAATGATAGACTGGATTAAGAAAATGTGGCACATATACACCATGGAATACTATGCAGCCATAAAAAAGGATGAGTTCATGTCTTTTGTAGGGACATGGATGAAGCTGGAAACCATCATTCTCAGCAAACTATCGCAAGGACAAAAAATCAAACACTGCATGTTCTCACTCATAGGTGGGAATTGAACAATGGGAACACTTGGACACAGGAAGGGGAACATCACACACCGGGGCCTGTTGTGGGGTTAGGGGGAGGGGGGGAGGGATAGCATTAGGAGATATACCTGATGTTAAATGACAAGTTAATGGGTGCAGCACACCAACATGGCACATGTATACATATGTAACAAACCTGCACATTGTGCACATGTAGCCTAGAACTTAAAGTATAATAAACATATATATAAAAGAAGCAGCCAGGCCACATCTTGAATGTTTTATGGCTTGGAAATTTCTTCCACCAGATACCCTAAATAACCGCTCTCAAGTTCAAAGTTCCACAGATCCCTAGAGCAGGGGCACAATACGGCCAAGTTCATTGCTAAAGCATAGCAAAAGTGACCGTCACTCCAGTTCCCAGTAAGTTCCTCATCTCCATCTGAGACCTCTTAAGCCTGGACTTTGTTGTCCATATCACTATCAGCATTTTGGTCACAACAATTTAACAAGTCTCTAGGAAGTTCCACATTTTCCCTCATCTTTCTATCTTCTTCTGAGCCCTCTAAATTCTTAGAACCTCTGCCTGTTATCCAGTTCCAAAGCCGCTTCCACATTTTCAGGTATCCTTATAGCAATATCCCACTCCTGGTACCAATTCTCACAAAAAATTATATAAAGAAATACCTGAGACTTGGTAATTTATAAAGAAAAGTTAATTAACTTTTTAATTCAATTAAACTTCTTTTCCTTATAAATTACCCAGTTTGCAGGCTGTACAGGAAGTCTGGCAGCATCAGCTTCTGGGGAGGCTTCAGGAAACTTATAATCATGGTGGAAGGCAAAGGGGAAGCTGGTACATCTTGCATGGCTGGAGCAAAAGGAAGAGAGAGGAGGGAGGCGATACATACTTTTAAACAACCAGATCTCATGATAACTCACTCACTCACTATCACAAGAACAGCACCTAAGGGATGGTGCTAGCCCATTCATGAAAACTTTGACCCCATGATCCAATCACCTCCCACCAGGCCCCACCTCCAACACAGGCGATTACAATTTGACATGAGATTTGGTGAGGACACAGATCCAAACTATATCAGACTGTATCTCCAAGCCAGGGGTTGACAAACTAATCTAACCCACAGTTTATTTTTGCATGGCTCATGAGCTAAGAATGGTTTTTTATCATTTTAAAGTTTAGTTAAAAATTATAAATACCATCGTTGCTAGTCTATATCCCAGCACCAGTCTTAGTACCAATTCTATGTCAGTTAGGATCTAGTCAGAAGGCAGGATCACACAGTAATTTTATCAGGAAAAGCCTGATATAAAGAATTATTGCCTAGAGCTGGGAGCAGTGGCTCAAGCTTGTAATCCCAGCTACTCGGGAAGCTGAGGTGGGAGAATTGCCTAGCCCAGGAGTTCAAAGCTGCAGTGAGCCATGATTGCACCACTGCACTCCAGCCTTGGCAACAGAATGTGACGCCCCTCTAAAAAAAAAAGACAGAGAAGAATAATTGCCTAATGATGGCATCAATTACTAAGGAGTAAAGAGAATGCTAGGCAGACATAGCCAATATGTGGAGTTGAGGCAGAGTACTCAAGGGATAAACAAATTTGAAAGAACTCCCACTCCCGTGCTATGATTCAGACCTCACTGGAGAGGGTGTGGCTGTAGCCACTGAATGGTAAGGAAGTTTCTGAGATTCCACAAGCTGAGGTTGGCAAGCAGGAAACCCACTGTGGTGCCAAACAGGCTTGCCAGCAATCTGCTCTCTGGGGTGCTACCGTACCTTGTGGGGAAATCCACCTCCTCTGCAAGATGGAAATAACAACAGTACCCACAGGGTGGTTGTGAGGGCTGTATGATTCTATGTATGTGAAAGACTAAGAACACGTGATGTTTTTCTAAGTGTATTAAAATGTAGTTAAGCCGTCGATGAATGTTAGCTATGCTATCACTATTATTATTATTATTACTAGAATAATCATCATCATCATTATCACCAACATCACCATTATTACTGCCATCTCCATGGAAAGAAAAGAGAACTTTCGAGAAGTGGTCTGCCTAATGCCACTCCCGGGACCCAGCACGCTGGAACCCAGGCCCCAGCCTATCTGGTGTCAGAGACCATGCTCTTTCCACTCATACCAAGCAAGAAGCCTCTACTTCAGTCTCTGTATTCAGTAAATAGGGAAGCTGAGGTTCCGAGACTATAAGGGATGCACCTGGAGCCACACAGTGGGAGAATTCGTTCCAGGCCACCCCCGCAGCCTTCTCTGGAAGGAAGCTTGAAGGCAACAGTAATCCTGGTCACCTGTGCGAATGTGAACCCCCTTGACTAATGTCACCAGCAGCTCCTGTCCTTTGCTTTCTATCTCCTTGTCCCCCGCCTCGTCTCACGTTGATTTAACCTGCAGTTTTATGGTCAATCATCTCATAGTAAATCCGTTTTAATCTCCCATCGGGTCACCCAAGCTGTCTTTTTATTAGGAAATAAATAATGCAGCACTTTATGCCACACTGAGGGTTAGCCCTGGGAGCCTGGCAGTGGGAGGAGAGGCTGCACAAGCCTGGAGGAGCCTCGAGACCCCAGAGACAGAGAGAGGTACAAGAATAATTACAAGACCACAGGCGTGTGGGCATGGTTTGTGCAAGACACGAAAGCTGTAATAAAATCGGCTTTGTCTCCAAAGCTCTAGGTGAGATTTTAAATGAAAGGGATCAGCTCGGGGATGCTGGCTGTGCTTAGAGATAAGAGCTCTTAACCTAAGACCCTGCCTGTTGCTTACTTGCCAAGCCACCTGAGCCAGCCTGGCCCTCTCTCAGCCTCAGCATCCTCATCTGACTGACAGGAGTCATTCACCCACCCTGATAATGAGGTCCAGGTCACAAGCTCCACCCAGAGAACCCTGGGTTGATGGCTTCTAAGTAGCCCCAGAGGTCAGCCCTGCCTCTCTCAGAGACCCCTAGGTTAAGGAGCCCTGGGGGTCAGCCCTGCCCCTCTCAGTTTCATCTCTCCTGACTCTCTAAGGAGAAAGGGCACTAGACAGGGAGTCAGGAAACCTGGGGCCTCAGCCTAGCCTGGACAATGATTTGCTGTATAACCTTGGGCAAGGATCTTCCACTCTTGGGGCCTCATCTGTAAAATGGGGGACATGCTGGACACTAATGTTCTTTTCAATGTTCCAGTTTCTGGGGCCTGCCCAGGTTGACTCACTCAATGGAGGGAAGGTGTGGGGGCTGAAGGGAGCCTCTCTGGCCAGCTGCCCCTGCTGCTGCCCGTCTATGTCCCTCCACCTCATTTCCTTATCCCTGGGGGCCCCACCTGGCCCTGTCTTCATGCCTGCTCCCCAGTTGCCAATGGAAGCATTTCAGTGCATCTCAGTTGGATGCAGAGAACTGAGTCTCTGCCTCCAGATGGCGATGTCCTCTCCTGCTCCAAGCCCTAAACTTAGACGCATTAAACATGAAAATCAGAAGCTCTAGCTACTTCCCCGACCCGTCATCCTGCAAACTGTGCCTGGAAACGTGGTGCCAAATAAGAACAATAACAACAACGCTGCGACTCACCGAACGCTGACCATCGAGGCACCGGGCACTGCCTTCAGGATTCACACGAATTCATCCATTTACTGCTCACAACAAGCCTACCAGAAAGCGATGATTATCCCCATTTTACAGAGGCAGAAACTGAGTCACAAAGAAGGTCAGAGGGCTAACAATAGCCAAGCATGGACAGGACTAGACACTCTGACTCTTGAATCCTGATCATGACCCATAAGACCGGCCTTATTAGCTCCGATTTCCTGGACTTTGTCCCAGAAGACCCCAGAGGCAAGCTCAAAGGGACGCTGGCTCCATAGGAGGGCAAGGACTGGCCCCCATCAGCCCCTTCCCTGAGGGCCCCAGAGCCTCCCAGGGATACTTTCCCTACAGAGAGTGAAGCACACTCAGCCCGGACTCCAGGAGTCCCCAGTACTGCCCAGAAAGGAGAGGCGGGGGTTGGGCTCACCCCCGGGTGTGCAGGCAGAATTGCATTGGGTGGGGCTGGACCCAGGGCAGCCTGAAGACCCCATGACCCTGAGAAGAAAGTCACGGAGCCTGAATGCTCTTAGTGAAGGGAGCACCGGGGCTTTCTGGGTAAGAAAAAGTTCTGGAGTCTGGTCACCCTCCTGGAGGCTGGAGACAGCTCTGGCTGAGCCCAAGGAAGTCATATATCAACACCTCATCTTGCCCCTCAGAGAGTCACCCCAGTACTGGCCACCACCACATTCAGGAAGTGACCACTGGCAAGGACCAGCTTCCTTATTTGTGCCTGGCTGGTCCCCTAGGACCTTCCCAACATACTTCACAGATTATTATTGTCTTAAAGACCAAAAAAAAAAAAAAAACCAGAGCTGATTTCAGAGCTGTCATGGGACAGTGGGGAAGAGGAAGGGCTAGAGGTCAGGGCAGAGGTCTGGGTGACTTAGTAATGGAATGAACTTGTGGCCTCCAGCAATTCACTTCCCACCTTGGCCTTGGTTTTCTTGGTTGTAAATGGGAGCAATGACCTGACCTTACCGGGCTCAGAGAATTCAATGTGATCACGTTGATGGAGCTTTGACACTTAAAACTGTGCGATCACCTCTTTGCTTTTGATGGAACATCTTTTCGTGACCTGGGAGGGAGGGAGGCACCAGCCAGTGAGAAGGAACAAGAAAACACTTAAAGTAAAACATGCAGCATGCCTTAGCTTTGAAAATCCAAACCTTCCTCGCAGGTTCAGGTCCAGGCCAGGACGCTCCCGCTGAGTTCTGGCTCTGCCCCTGCTCCCCACACTCAGGGGCTCCTGCTCGGCTTCTGTGTCTGGGCCAGAGCAAAATAGACACCTGGAGCCCGGCCAGCCCCTGGGTTGCTGCCCAGAGAAGGGCCAGGCACCCAGGCAGTGGGAAGGGGCTAGGAGAGGGGCCAGAAGCCACTGGGGAAGAGTGTGTGTGTGTGTGTGTGTGTGTGTGTGTGTGTGTGTGTGTGTGTGTGTGTGTGAGAGAGAGAGAGAGAGAGAGAGAGAGAAAGAAAGAAAGGGAGAGAGAGAATGGGTAGGTACGGAAAGAGAGCGACAGAGAAACACACACAAGAGATTGGCCTGGCCTGTCCACCCTTCCGCCTGTCCTTGTCCTCTCCCACTTCCATGTGGCCTTGGGTGACCTCAGAACCTTGGTTTCCTTGGCTGGGGAACAGCATGATGCCCGTCTCACAGGGAAGGTGGGAGGCTAGAGATGAGGGGTGTCAAGGGTCTGCTCGGTGCCCAGCCTAAGAGGGCAATTTAGCCTTCCTGCCTCTGTCCACCTGGAAACTTCCCTGACCCTCATCCACCAGCAGAGCTGAGGCCTGTGGTGGGCTCCAAACCAGCCTGCCTCGATCCCCTCCTGGCCCCACTGCCTTTTCGCTGGGGCCCTGGGCTGTGGCTTGGCCCCTGTGACCCGGTGGCTCCTCTGTACCTGGGGTGACCACAGCCCTGTCCCACGCTCGGTGAGTCCCCGCACAGGGGTGCTCAATACAGGGTTCCCACGGGTCCCCATGCTCAGGGATGGGGGGTGGCACCAGCCATGAGGCTGTGCCCAGAGATTCCCAAGGGAGCATCCAGAGGAACCAGGTCCACCGGGCACCTCTGTCGCCTCGTCCAGGAAACCAGGACTGCTGTCAGGTGTTCACTGCTTGGTAAACATTTTGATGTTTCATTCATGAAACCTGCCTTTTCTGAGGTCTCCTGCAGTACAGACTGGAGTGAAGAATTTAATGAGAGCTGGGCCTGTGGTCCCTGAACAGCTCCAAGCACATGGCTCCCAGGAGGCCATGTCTGCAGTCAGAGCAGGAGTCCCCATCCCCATCCCACAGGTCACAGAGCAGGAGGGATGTACTGCACAGGGAGGTGAAGTGGAGTCATCTCAATATACACAAACACACACAGTCGATGGATGGGGATGACAGTTCAGGCTTTTCTTTTTGCTTTTTTTTTTTTTTTTTTTTTGAGATGGAGTCTGGCTCTGTCGTCCAGGCTGGAGTGCAGTGGTGCAATCTCAGCTCACTGCAACCTCTGTCTCCCAGGTTCAAGCGATTCTCCTGTCTCAGCCTCCTGAGTAGCTGGGACTACAGATGCACACCACCACACCCAGCCAATTTTTAGTAGAAATGGGGTTTCACCATATTGGCCAGGCTGGTCTCGAACTCCTGACCTCGATGATCCACCTTCCTCATCCTCCCAAAGTGCCGGGATTATAGGCGTGAGCAACAGCGCCCAGCCTCAGTTCAGGCTTTTCGAAGAACATAGTAGGTGCACAACAAAGATTAAGGAAGGAAGGGAGGAAGGGAGAAGGAGGGGAGGAGGGAAGGGAGGGAGGAAGGGAGGAAGGAAGTGGGGAGGGGGGAGGGAGAAGAAAAAAGGGACATTCCATTCACAGATATGTCTTGGTTTCCAGAATGACCCTGTGGATTGTGGGGGTGGCTGCTGTTATCTCTACTTCTAGATGTGGAAGCAAAGGCTCAGAGAGATTAAGTGACCTGCCCAAGGACACACAGCATCAACAGGTACTCCTGACTGCTAGGCAGCACTGAGTCTGCCTCTCCTTTGACAGACAGTGGAGCTCACACTCAGGGAAGGGAAGTGATGAGCCCAAAGGCACGAGCCAGTGTGATGCCAGAGTTGCCAGGACTTGCACCCAGCACTTCTATGACCCAGGACAGGCTCAGCTCCTGCACCCAAGCTGCCTCTTTCCTCTAGGCCACTCTGTACCCCCTTCCTGCTTCTCCTCCCACCCCAAAGCCTGCAACAGCCTCTGTCCCAGCCCTACCCTGTCCACAGTCTTGGGAGACCAGATGTCTGGCACTTTCCAGGCAAATGGAGATATGAGGTGCCTCCAGCCCTTTATAGTCCCCAATAAGATGTTCTCCTTCTATGTCCTGTCCCCATCGAAGGCCAGGGGAACAAGGACACTCAACAAATATTCCACATCATCCCAGAAGTGGGCCACACAACCCCCTGATGCCAGGACTCCAGACTGACAAGTGCAGTACTGAAATACCTCTTAGGCCACTGACACCAGACCTTACTGCCAGGCCTCTGCTTACATACCTCCTGTGATGGGGAGCTTACTCCCTGCAAGTCACCCACCATATTGAGAGAGCCCTGTTAGAAAGCCTTTCCTTAGCCTTCAGCTGAAATCTGCCTCTGTGACATTTTTTCTGTCCTAAATACAATTCCCAGGGCTACACAGGATCACTTTGTCCTTTCTCCCTTTGCGCTAAGGCAGCTCTTTAAGTATTTGAAAGAATGATGCTTGTCACTTACTCATTCATGAAATGTTTACTTGAAGGCAACATCGCAGTTTTTTTCATTCCTCCATCCATTCACCCACCCATCCATTCATTCATTCATTCATTCATTCATTCATTCATCTGACTGAGTGCCAGGCCCTGGGCTGCCTTCTGTGCATACAGCTGTCAACAAGCCACAGTCTCCACCTGCAAAATGCCCCCAGCAGGGTGGGGGAGACCACGAATAAACCCACAATCGCACAAAATATTTAAGTGCTATGATGGGGGGTGCAAATAGCTGGGGGAGCCCGGAGAAGGCCACAGGGGTAGGGAGGCATGAAGGGCAGAGGAGGCAAGGAATGTCTTAGGGTCGGAAGTTGGAGAGAGACTCCTCCACATCCTGGGAACTGAAAACGGGAGGGAGCAGCCTGAAGCTGGGCAGGGGGATGGGGTGGAAGGATGGCTGAAATCAGACTATGCAGGGCCCTGGAGGCCATCCTTCCCACATGACCCTGCAGCTCTGTACCCCACCTGGATCTCCTCTGCATCCTGGACAGCCCAGGAGGCCAGGGCCCTACATGACCTTGGTGTTCAGAGGTAGATGTGAGACCCAAGGGACCTCAGAGCCAGGAGCAAAGTAGAGAAAAGGCTGCAAGGGGCTCAGGAGTCTAGGCCAGGGCTGGGGGGCCAGGCCAAGGCAGGAGGACAAAGGGACCTATGTTGAGCCCTGTAGGAGTTCCAGGTCCTGTGCCAGGTTCCCCCATGTGCAGCATCCAATCTGGTCCTCACTACAGTCCTACAGGACACAGCTCATTAATCCACCTGACAGGTGAGCTGAGGGAGGCTCCCTCACATTTCATCTCCTGTCATTCCCACAGCAATCCTGTAGGGAGGAGGTCATTCGTTCTCTTCGGGGCTTGGAGGCTTTTCCTAGCTCACACAGGACTCCAGCCCAAGCTTAGCCTATGTTCAGGACTCCACTGGAATGGTGGTCAGGGAGGCTGGACTGTAGTGACTGGATAGTCTAGTTCAAGGAAAGGCCCTTGCCTTGGGCTCAGGCTCTGGGGCTGCTCAGCTCTGCCCAGGGCTCGCTTCCTAAAGACCAGGATCACTGGGGCTAAGGGCTCAGGTCTGGGTCAAACAGACCCAGGTTTAAGTCCTGCCACAGTACTCACTGGCTGCTCCCCCACCAGGCCATGGACTCCAGGGATCAGAGGGACAGTAGCTGGGGGCCTAGAGGGGTGGATAGGAGGGTGGTCTCTGCTGTCAGATGCAGAGTCCAAGTCTTGGTCCCGACACTGAGCAGCCATGCCCTGGGAATGCCACATAAGCTCTTGAGCCTCAGTGTCCACATCTGTAACATGGGGTGATAACAGCCCCTGTCATCAGCTGCTTGTGAGGGGTCAGTAACCATGGGGTGGGTGTAGCAGAGCATTCAGCACTGTAAGTGCCCCACCAATGGCAGACCAGATACTTATCTCCACCTTTTGGTTCCCGGGCAGCCCTGAGAATGTCGTCAGTGGAAGGAGCCCTTGGGTGACGAATGAATCCCTCCCTGCCATATGATCCTCCCTGAGCCTTTGATTCCTTATCTATAAGACAGGGCTGGTGACATCCATGTCACAGGGCTGCGCTGAGGATAAAGCTGAGACCCTGAAAGCCCCGCCCCAGTGACTAGCAGCAGACAGGGCCCGGGGATACGGTCCCCTACTTTCCCACCGAGCTTGCCCCTGTCACCACTGCGACGGGCTTCCTTTCCCTGAGTCTCTGTGGGGAGCCTGGGACGCTTCTCCTCTATGCAAGGTTGAAAGGCATTTGGTGCACTGGACGGCTGGTAATCCCATGAGCAGGCATTTGTCACGTGCAGGTGATGAGCAAAGCCATTTACACCGCTATTATCCCACTGAGTCTCCCCACAGCCCCAACAAGGCAGGGACATGATGCCCCCACTTTGCAGGTGAGCAGGTCAGAGGTGCACAGTGACTAGCCCGAGGCCCCACGGGTGGCAAACAGTGAGGTCCAATTGGAACCCAGCCACCAGCCCCATCGACAGCCCACTCTCTCAGCCACCCACCCTCCCTGCAGAAATAACAGTGATGAATGACCAGAGGTGACAGTCCCAGAAGGAAGGCTGAGAGAACAGAGTCCTCTGCTTCCTCTCCAGGAGACCCAGTTCCTCAGCAGGAAGGGGGCTCCACATCTGGCTGCTGCCCCCTGATTGACTGTCCAGGACAGATCTGCCCAGGACACCATCTCCCACTGTTTGATCTTTTGAGCTGAGCAAGCCCCAGGACAGAAGGTGAGCTTGGCGTTTGCTAAGATTCCTGCAAGACGGGGGTCAGGGAGAGGCCAGCCAGGTTGGAGGAGGGGCGGGGTAGGGAGTCAGCATGAGAGGTGGAGGATGCTTATCCAGTCCCCTCCTGCACTGGCTGCCCCTTGCTCTTGGCAACTCAACGTCCCTGTTCTTCTCCCGCCTCACACTGTTACATCTGCACTCAGGAACAGATCTGCTTGCACTGTGAATATGGACGGACAGGAGATGATCACTGTTTGGGGGCCACAGAGGGTTCCCTCACCTGATGGGAAGGAACTGGTAGAAACAAAGAGTACAAGCTTTGGGCTATATTTTGGGATCGAGTCACCTAACCTTTCTGGGATCAGTTTTCTCATCTATGAAATGGGGTAATGGAGCATGCCTTGGAAGGAAGTGTGATAATAACACATGTAGAATTCTCATTGCTGGGCAAGCCTACAGCAAGACCCAGTAAGTCCCAGCTGCTACTGTTATTGTTAAAATAATAACCATCTGGTCCAAGCTCCCTAATTGTACAGAGAAGAAAACTGAGGCCCAGAGACAGCAGGCCTCAAAACTGTGAGCAGGGGAGCCTGAAGGAGATCCTAGGTCTCCTGAGCCTGCAACCCCAATCTTGGTGGGTCTCAGCCCCACTGGGACCTTCCCGGAGTCCTCGGAGAAGCCTGATAATCCCCACTTTCAAGAGGTCATTTTCTATGAGAGGAAACCCTCATAGTCTCTGGTATCCGATCCAGAGTCTGCTGGTCCCCTAAAGGGGTTCCTGTAATGGGTAGGGGTCTGGGAGACAGCCTGGAGACCCAGAGCCCAGCAGTGGCTTTGCAGAGACCTAGATACCCATTCAGCACATGCTGCCTGCTGGGAACGACGCCAGACAGTAAGCCTGGCAATACTGTGCTCAGATCCAGCCCTGCTGCTGACATGCTGTGGGCCTGGGCAAGTTCTTTACCTCTCTGAGCCTCAGTTTTCTCATATGTGAAATGGAAATACAATATCTACTGTATGGAGGGCTATGAGGAATAAACGCAATAATTTATATGGGGTGCCTGGCACACAGTAGGAGCTCTAGTGCTCTTCCCCTCAGCCCTGACTAGCCTGATGACCTGGATGACCCCTGAGGGATGATCCTCTGAGGGAACTGGCCTCAAGGCTTCCACCCTCCTCCCTGGCACAGCAGCTCAGGGTCCAGCAGGCCACATTTTCTCTGTGCACTCCTTACAGATCAACAGTGGCTTGCTCTAAGGGCCAGGCCAGGCGGCAGTGGGTGGGGGTGGGTGCAATAGTCATTCAGAGGAGACGGGGGGGTGGGTAAGAGTCACCAGGAAGAAAGAGACTCTACCCCTCGCTGATCGAAGATGGTGGTGAGGAGGTGGATGGCAATATTATGGTGAGGAAGATTATATCAGGTAGCTACTGTGTGTCAGTCATTTAAGTACGTTTCACACGTTAATGCATTTACTCTTCCCAGCAACTCTAAAAAGTTGGTATCAATATCATCCCCATTTTGTAGGTGAGAAAACTGAGGCACAGAAAGCTTCAGCAACCTGCCCAAGGTCACAGAGTTGGTAAGTGACAATGTTAGAATTCAGATCGATGGGTCCAGAGTCTACATTTCTAGCCACAAAACTATGACAGTGAAGTAATGGACACAAATGACGACAGCAGCCAACCGTTATCAACTGTTGACAGAGTGCCTGGCTGTTTAAGCACTTCACATTACCTCATTTAATTTTCACTGCATTCCTATGAAGAAGGCAATACTTCCCCCCCTTTTACAGATGGGAAACTGAGACTCAGAGAGTGAAGTGATACGATCTCGCTCTGTCCCCACCCTAATCTCATCTTGAATTGTAGTTCCCATAATCCCCACGTGTCGTGGGAGGGACCCGCTGGGAGGTAATAGAATCATGGGGGCTGTTACCCTGATGCTGTTCTCAGGATAGTGAGTGAGTTCTCACAAGATCTGATGGTTTTATAAGGAGCTTTTCCCCTTTGCTCGGCACTTCTCCTTCCTGCCGCCATGTGAAAAAGACGTGTTTGCTACCCCTTCTGCCAGGATCGTAAGTTTCCTGAGGCCTTCTCAGCCCTATGGAACTGTGAGTCAATTAAACCTCTTTCCTTTATAAATTACCCAATCTCAGGCAATTCTTTATAGTACCATGAGAATGCTCTAATACGTGGAGTAACCGGCCCAAAGGCTCAGTGATGGAACTGGGATTTGAACATAGCTCTGTCCAAAGCCTGTGTTTTTAATGTCTTTAGAAGGCACAGGATGGAGTGAGGAGCCCTTCCCTGTCTGCTCCTCAGTCACTGTGTGACCTTGGGCAAGCTGCTCACCCTCTGATCCCTGCCAGCCCTCAGAGTCCATTCCACTCCTTCCAATTGCCATGTCTTCTCCCTTTGCAGATGCCTTCTGGAGCCTCCTCCCTCCTGTACACCCACCTATAGCCCACATGCCCCTTGAACCCATCCATCCAAACCAACTCCCCAGACACTCCACCCCACCCCTAGCCCAGGAAACCACGCACCCCAAAGTCACCACTTGTGGGTCCTCAAGTCTTCTGAGGTGTCCAGCCGCCCTTCTGGTAATCAGAGCAGACATCATGATATCATCTCAGGTCTACCTTTTTGTCTTGTTCTCCCCACCTTCAGTCCTATAGGAACAATTACTGAGCCAATTCTTCCCTCTAACAGAACACAGATCAGAAGCATAGGCTCTGGAGAAGAGCAGACTTAGTCTTGGGAATCTCAACTCTACCACTCGCTGTGTGATCTTGGACAAGTTTCTTTACCTCTCTGAGCCTTAACAATATGCCTGCAAATTGTGGATAACAATAGTACCTACCTTACAGAGTGGCTGTAAGACTTAAATATGATCATGTATAAAGTGCCTGAGTGGTAGAAATTCTCAGTCAATGATAGCTGTTAGTATTATTATTCTCTGCCACTCCTCCACACTTCAGCAGCCCCCACTCTAGTTCAGGCTTCCATCTCATCTCTGTCCTTGCTTAATGAAATGACCTCCTGCTCCTCCCCAGACCCCCTGCTGAGATGTTTCCCTCCCCATTCTTATCCTTTTTGCACACTTCTAGCCACTGACCCCAACCGTTCTCAGCTCCAAGACTTTCTTCCCCAGCATCTGCCAGGGTCTCTCACTAAAAGGACTTAGCATGGAATTCAAGGGTCTTCCCCTTTCCTCCATCAACCACAACCTGCCCTTGCAGCTATGGCTCCCATAACTTCCTTTCCAAAGGGTGACCAGTGCTCCAGGCAATCCAAGCTCCCCCATGGCCCCAGGATCCCTGGCGGAGGTTTACCTCTATCAACCCTTTGCTCAGACTGTTTCCTAGGCTGAGAATATCCTTGCACTTATCTCCACATCTCCATGTCCCAGCTAAACTTGCAGACCTAGCTTGAGTGCCTCCTCCTGCAGGAAGTCTGCTCTGATTTCCCACCTTACTTTTGGCCCTGCTGCATTCTCACTGGGTAAGAGTTCTCCCTCTGTTTCCTCGTCCTGACTTCCAGAACAGTTCTCTGGACTTTCCTTGTCTATAGCACTTACCACAGTCTATTCAAATGTTCGGTGTACATACATAGTATATCCTCTGCTTTGAAAGTATGGTAAGTTAAAGATGGAATTCTTTGCTATTCCTTCAGTCAAGAAGTGGGCACTAGGTCCCTTCCCGCTGCATGTGAGCTGGCCTGTGACTGCTTTCACCAACTGAGTATGGTAGAGGTGACATTATTCCAGGTCTAAGTCTAGACTTCAAGGGGTCTGGCAGCTTCTGCCTTGCTGTTGTTAACTTAAAAATTACACTGGACTTAAAAATCACACAATTTAGGGTGGGCATGATGGCTCATGCTTGTAATCCCAGTGCTTTGGGAGGCCAGTGAGGGAGGATTGCTTGAGGCCAGGAGTTTGAGACTAGCCTGGGCAACATAGCGAGACCCCATCTCTACAAAAAAATTTAAAATTAGCCAGGCATGGTGTTGTGTGCCTGTACTCCCAGCTACTCAGGAGGCTGAGGGGAGGATTCCTTGAGCTGAGGCATTCAAGGTTGCAGTGAGCCATGATCGTGCCACTGCACTCCAGGCTGGGCAACAGAGCAAGACCCTGTCTCTAAATTTAAAAAAAAATCACACAGTTTATAAATTGGACAGGAGACTTTGTTTCTTATAAATGATTACAGCCTGCAAGGTGGCCATTTCACAAGCTAGGAAGCATCGCCTCCTACCAAAGGCATTACCAGGCCTTTCAAAGGAGGGCAGGATAAGACAGAAATTTAAGCTGAATAGGTTAGCCAAACATACATATTCAACAGTTTATAGGAGCAGCTATGAATATTCATGAAGGTAGTCACGAAGGCATTTAAATGTGCAGTCTCTGTAAACTGACCATGGTAGGTAGTCTTCTTATCAGGAGAAAGTTACGGAAATCAGTCCCTTGTCCAATCAAAGCTGTAGTTATGGCTTGTGGAACTGGGAGTCAGTTAGTCAGTGTCTGGTGGTTGGTGAGCTGTAACTGCTCTAACATTGCTTATCTCAAGGTCAGTGCTTGTTTGGCTGATAGAGAAAAAAGAAAACCTGTGGCAATTAGAACATGGATTATTCTTGAAGTGTAGGGTTGTGTGACTCAACCCTTGCCTGGCATGGCGTTAGGTCCTGTTTATAATTGGTATCTTACTGCCACAAAGAATCCGTTCTGTCAGCCTTATGATCTCTATTTTAACATTAACGCTGGGGCTGGGCGTGATGGTTCACGCCTGTAATCCCAACACTTTGGGAGGCCGAGACGGGCAGATCACGAGGTCAGGAGATCGAGACCATCCTGGCTAACACGGTGAAACCCCGTCTCTACTAAAAATACAAAAAAAAGTAGCTCAGCATGGTGGCGGGCACCTGGAGTCCCAGCTACTCGGGAAGCTGAGGCAGGAGAATGGTGTGAACCTGGGAGGCGGAGCTGGCAGGGAGCTGAGATGGCACCACTGCACTCCAGCCTAGGTGACAGAGCAAGACTCCATCTCAAAAAAAAAAAAAAAAATTAATGCTGGTCAGTTGTTATGTCTGAACTGTAAAAGGAAGCCAGTGTAACTAGGCACGTTGGACTTCCTACCCTGTCAAGGCTGGGAACTCCATTTTTAAGGTTTTTCTGGGGTCCCTGGGCCAAGAGGGGGTCCCTTTAGTTGATTGTGGGCTTGGGATTTTATTTTTAGTTTACAGTCTCTTGCAGCCCTGTGCCTCCATGTAAGAGCTCTGTCTATCATGATGCTATCATCTGGTGAGGAAGCTAAAGGCATGCAGAAGGTTCTGGAGGAGATGCCATCTGAAGAAAGAGCCAAGAAGCACCAAAATGCCAAACAGTTAAGATGTCATCTTGGAAGGGACCCTCCAGCCCCAATATTGCTCCTGGCTGACACCAAGTGGCCCAGCTGAGCCCTTCTCAAATTCCTGACCCACAACATGATGAACAAAATAAAATGGTTGTTTTAAGCCACTGAATTTTACAGTAGTTTGTTATGCAGCAATAAATAACTACAACAGAATTATCTTCCCCACCCTATTTACTCAAGCAGGGGTCAGCTCCTTCCCAGCCTTTGGGTTCTTGGCTCCAAATCACCTCCTCCAGGAAGCCCACCTTGACCTCCAGGTGAGGTCAGACCCTGGATCCTATGTGCTCATCACACCTCATACGCTTCATTACCACGTGTGGTCATCTGCATGTCTTGCAGGTACTTGAATTGTCTCTGTCTCCCCCACTAGACTGAACCCTCTGCTGCATTGCCACCCTTGGCACAAACGAGGGCTCAGTGAGTAATTGCTACGTGAGTGAGCACGTCTGTCCCAGCCCTAGGCACTGGGCAGGGGCAGAAAGGCAACCCCAGCTAGGCATCTACAGCACAAGCTCTGATTCCCTCCGAACTACAGGTTGGAGTCCAGGGCCTTGGTCACTCTGCCAGCCCTGGCAGGCCTTGTCTCCAGCTTTCTACCTCTGAGGAGCCCCTGTGGTGGCCCCCCCTGGAGAGAGGGACTGGGAATACCTGGGGTGTGGGAAAGGGGGTCTGGGCTAAAGAGGGAGGCACTAGCATCAACTTCCTGCTGCCCCCATGACCCCAACCCACTGTCTGATGTTCCCGCAGCCTGTCCTCTGCACCTGTCTCCAGGACACCTCCTTGGCTCCTTCCTTGACCTCCAGCAATTCCTCCATCCAGCATCCTCCTGTGGGCCTTTGTCCACTTGGGGGTAAGCTTTTGAACCCTGGCTCATCCATCTCTTCATTGCACTCCCTTCATCATGCATTAGGCTTCCAGTTCTATAGCAATGAACTCATTTAATCTTTACAACAGCTCCATCTTACTAATGAGGAAACTGAGGTCAGACAGGTTAGGTGACTTGCCCAAGGTCACACAGGAAGTGGAAGAAGCAGGCTCCAGGCTCCCGCTCTGTTTCTCTGGCTCAGAGTCCAGTGTTTTTCCCGCTGCCCCGGATGAGATGACTCAGGGCCCCCCCTTGGATTTGCAACATGTTCCTTCCTTCCTGATGCCATGTTCCTTCCTTCCTGATGCCCAGCTGAGAGCTGCCTGCCTGCCCGAAAGCTGATTCCCCCTTCCTTGGAACTCAAGGCCCTCCCATCTGAGTCTCCCAGATTTCCATGTTGGTACCAGCAGCAAATATGGGGTGGGAGGAGCAAGCGAGTAACAGAGGGAGAGAGATTCCATCGATTCATTGAGAAACAGAGAAGAGACATCAAGAAAGCCTTTAGCACACAAAGACACCAAGTGCACCCTCCACACACACTCACAAGGAAAGAAAGAGAGAAACACACACAGTGCGAGGTGGGGGCATGGAGATGATGAGATCATACATATGAAGAGGTAGGAGAGGGGGAAAGGAAGAGAAAAAACAGATTCACACTAGGAAGTAAAAACACAGAATAAGAAATGCCTAGCGGGAGATAAAGATAGAAAAATCAGATACACGAATATACAAAGGCAGTTACAGACAAATCCACGAAGAGAGAGCCGTTGTGAGAGGATATAAATGAGAAAGAGGCACAATCTCAGAAAGAGAGGGGGACGCTCACAGGACACGCTCTCAGGCAGAGGCGGAGGGAGACAAGAGAGAGAAACATGTCACAACAGACGCAAGCAGAGGAATGGAGGAACGAGCTGGGGAAGATGGAAAAGGCCACAGTGAGACTGAAGAGGTGGGGGAGAGAATAATAAGCACAGAGAAAGAGCGATGGGGAGAGGCAGCGGAGAAGCCACAGATGCCGGAGCATCAGGGCTGGGAGTTCGCACCTTCCCCTCCCCACCTCCCGCTCCGCTCCACTCCACCACCTCCTGCCTCTGCTCACAGCAGCCTGAAGTGTAAGCCCTGAGTGGAGAAGTTAATTCTCCCAAGTCCAGCCGCCAAGACGCACTCTGCATTCCACCCGCATGCCCTTAGCGACACAGAGGCGGAGGGGGATGCATCCGCACCTAGCACAGGTCTTAGCTTTGGAACTGCTGAAAGGAGAGAGACCTGCCCAGCATTTGATCAAGCCCACGCCCAGAGCCGCATGGTTATACCTGCTAATTTCTGAGCCACAGGCAGCTGGAGGTGGGTACAACCCACCAGCCCCTCAACAAGCACCCATAGGGTGCCCACCAGGGACAAGATGCAGCCCCTGCACTAGGGACCCCCCAAGTGGGAGGCAGAGAGTCCTAGGTCCAAATGTCCCTTATTGGTCCCTACCTGTGATGACTCACCTGATCTCCCTAAGCCTCCACATCCACCTCTGTGAAATGGTATCATCATGTCCACCTCACAGGTTGCTGGGAAAAATCAAAAGTGGATCCTGGTGAAGCACATTACACAAAATCTGGCATATAGTAGGTGTTCAATAAACATTGGCTTTCTCTAATTGGGAAAGCCTGGGAAATAGAGATAACAGCAGAAAATGAAGGATAGCCACAAGACTATTCAGTCCTTCTAGTTGAGTCACGGGAGACTTTGATGGCTTTTGAACCAGGCCTTAGAATGTAGGGAATATTTAAAAGTGAGAGATGGAGATGGGAAAGGGGGGAGCTCTCTTGGCAGACAAATTGGCATGCACAAAGGCGGGGAGGTAGGGATGGTCTCCAGAGTAGAGACCTGCCTGGTTTAGTTAGAGTGGAAGATGTGTGGACATGGGAGGGATCATCTAGTACAATATTCACATTTCATGGATGGAGAAACTGAGGCCTAGAAATGTTAAGTGACTTGTTCAAACCCAGACATCTAGCAAGTGTCTGATCCATCTCTTGAATCCAGAACTCAGTGACTCAGGGATTCTCCCCTTTGCCAAGCTGGAAGTCAGCCCCTTGCAGGCGAAAGCGGAGACCCAGACTGAAGGCATCTTGGGTCTTCAGAAGTTTGGTGTTTTTCTAACAGCTGAAGTCCCAGAAACTAAGCCTCAGGCGGGAACATAGGTGGCAGATCCTGACTGCAAATGTCAATGTCTGCCAAGCCTAAGCTTTGACTGTAGATGCCACTGAGGTAGGGCAAGGAAACCCCATCAGGCCTGGGGGTTCAAAGGTGGGGCTCCACTTCTGAGTAGGAAATCCTTCAGTAGACATGTGTGAGGTCCTGGAAAATGTCCCATGAGCCTCTGGGAGTTTTCTGGCCTCGGGTAAGAGTTGGGGTTATTAATCCATGATTTATGAATGAGAGGGTACAATTCAGGGAGGTCAAAACCCCTGAAATTTAATCAAATTTAATATTACAAATATATATAATTCCTAATTATATAACTCTAATTATATTCCCATATACCTTCTAAGGAGGGTAGGTGCTCATAAATGAGGCCCTTCATTCTTCCGGCCACTTGGACACACACTCGAGGAGTCGGAGCAGAGAGCTGGAGCTCCCAAAGGCCACCAATGAAGGAGAGCAGGGACAAAGAGCAGTGATGGGGGAGAATACCACCATTATTATAAATCAGGTCACAGAGTGTGAATTGGCAGTGACATGAGTCAATAATCCTAGATCTGGGCCAGGTGCAGTGGCTTATGCCTGTAATTCCAGCACATTGGGAGGCCAAGGTGGGAGGATTGCTTGAGTCCAGGAATTTGAGACCAGTCTGGACAACATGGTGAGACCCCATCTCTACAAAAATGTTAAAAAAAAAAAAAAAAAAAAAAAAAAAAAAACGAGCCAGGTGTAGTGTCGTGCACCTGTGGCCCCAGTTACTCAGGAAGCTGAGGTGGTAAGATTGCTTGAGCCCGGGAGGTCGAGGTTGCAGAGAACCATGATCATGCCACTGCACTCCAGCCTGGGTGATAGGGCAAGACCCCATCTAAAAAATAATAATAATAATTCCTAGAGCTGAGGTAGGAAAAGAAACCCCAAGAAGGCAGCCTAAATTTTTTTTTTTTTTTTTGAGATGGAGTCTCATTCTTGTTGCCCAGGCTAGAGTGCAATGGCGCAATCTCAACTCACTGCAAATTCCACCTCCCAGGCTCAAGCGATTCTCCTGCCTCACCCTTTCTAGTAGCTGGGATTACAGGCGCGAGCGACCATGCCCAGCTGAAGGTAGCCTACATTTTATGATTATACGGAAGTGCACATTTTCCTAGGGAGAAGGTCCATAGTTTTCACCAGATTCTCAGAGAGATCAGTATTAATCAGGGTAGGCTAGTGTTATGCTATAGTAACAAACAGCCCCAAATCTCACTGGCTAGGAGTTTATCTCTATTTCTTTATCTCTCACAAACTGCACTGAAAATCAGGTGATTCTCCAACGCTGCTGTCTTCCATGTGTTAACCCAGTTATCCGGGTTGCTTTGATCTTATGTCCCAACCGTGTCAACATGCTGCCTCCATGATCTCTAACAAAGAATAAGGGAAAGCTGGAAGATCCTGCAGGGGCTTTTCACTGCTTCAGCTCAGAAGTTTCACATGTCAAGTCTACTCAACCGTTAGTCAGAACTAGTCATAATGTCTGCCTAACTGCAAGGGAAGCTGGAAAGTATAGGCTGCCATGTACCCAGGAAGGAGAGGAGAGCTGGATATTGATGAACACTGGATATGACTGGGACCTCCTCTCCTTAAAAAAATAAGTTAGGAACACTAAGATTAGAGTAGTGAGTCCTAAAGTCTGAATCATAGACTACCTTAATCTACATTATTCTGAAAGCTTTGGGGAAAGGCACACTCCCAGGCCACCAGCTTGGAGAGTTATATTCTGTGGTCCAGGAATCTGTGTTTTTGACAAGTCTCACAGACAAGGGTGCAGAACAAGTTTGCCAACCCGTAGAGTAGAAGGTCCTCTGGTCACAGGGCTAGGAGTTGCCTCAGAGAGCATCCTGGGTTGGAATCTTTTAAAAAAACTTCCAGGCTTCTGGTTCCAAAATGGTGGTGTCGTAGCAAGCTGGCTTCACTCCCCCTCCATAGAAAACCAGAAACAACTAGACAGCACTGAGATGATCGCCAGCAATATCCCAGAATTCACATATAAAGAGGAGACAGTTCCAAGGGCCACGAGAAGCAAAAAAACTCTGAGTAGATGCTAAGAGAATTGGACTTCCATATCCATAACACCCCTCTCCCAAACTGCCCAGCACCAAGTGCATGGAAAATTTCCCCAAGACTCACATTTTCTACACCAGAAAAAGTGAGATTGAAGTAAACAACCAACTTCCCCACCATCTTTGGTTTCCTGGCAGAAGATGTGTCCCTGCCTCAATCCATGAGAAGTCTCAGGAATGCCTGAAGGGAGAAATATCCCTGCAAACAGTCAGAGACAAAGAGGGGAGGCAGGACTACCATCCCCAATTCTGGAAACTCTGCTCAGTAACTCGGCCAAAGGAAACGCCAAATCAGAGTGGCCATTAAGCAGCACCATGCTGTAGGAGGTTCATTCCACAGGTTCCCAGGGCATGAACCCCTAGCCAGGCTTCCTGCACTACTCGGGTATTCCCCTTTGGGACCTTTCCCCAGTCAGTAAACGCAGCGCTCTAGTTGCTTATTTAGAACCAAGGCAAGCATGTGCTTAAGGCGCCATCTAGTGTCAAAAAGAGGCAGCAACAGAATGGGGAAAAAACAAAGAAAATCAACAGGTAAATTACAAACTCTCTGAGCAAGAGTATATAATAAAAACCAAAACAAGCCAGCCAGAAAAGACTACAAAAAATAACTAATCCTTCAACGAAAAGACATAGACATGTATCCGCAATAAACAAAAGCAAAACAGGGAACCATGACCTATTCAAACACACAAAGCAAGGAACCAGTAACTGACCCTAATAAGACAGTGATATGTGAACGCTCTGACCAAGAATTCAAAATTGCAGTTTTTTAAAAACTCAGTGATCTCCAAGATAACACAGAAAAGCAATTCCAAAATTTATCACAGGAATTTAACAAAAAGATTGAAATTTTTAAAAAATCAAACAGAAACCTTGGAACTGAGAAATACATGTGCTCAACTGAAAAATTCATTAGACATTCTCAACAGCAGAATGGATTAAGGAGAGGAAAAAAAATCAGTTAGCTTGAAGACATTCTGTTTAAAAATAATCCACAGTCAGAAGGGAAAAAAAGAATGAAAAGGAATGAAGATCATCTACAAGACATGGAAAATTACCTCAAAAGACCAAATCTAAAAATTATTGGTGTTCAAGGGAGGGAGTTGAGCAAGAGCAAGAAGTATAAAGCTTATTCAAAGAAACAATAACAGAAAACTTTCCATA
This sequence comes from Gorilla gorilla gorilla, assembly GCF_029281585.2. Classification (NCBI taxonomy): domain Eukaryota; kingdom Metazoa; phylum Chordata; class Mammalia; order Primates; family Hominidae; genus Gorilla; species Gorilla gorilla. The sequence continues at coordinate 210,578,097 of NC_073224.2, forward strand.
ACTTGAGAAATATATAAATATCCAGCTCCAGGAAAGTCAGAGAACACTACGTAGATTCAACCCAAATATGACTACCTCAAGACATATTAATCAGATTCTCAAAGGTCAAGGACAAAGAGAGGGTCCTAAAAGCAGCAAGAGAAAAGAAGCAAATAACATATAAAGGAGCTCCAATTTGTCTGACAACAGACTTCTCAATGGAAACCATACAGGCCAGGAGGGAATGGGGTGACATTTTCAAAGTTCTGAAAGAAAAAAAAAAAAATAAACTGCCATCCAAGAATACAGTATCCAGCAAAGTTATCTTTCAAATATGAAGGAGAGATAAAGATTATTCCAGACAAACAAAAGCTGAAGGAATTCACCACCACCAGACCCATTTTACAAGAAATGCTAACAGGAGTTCTTCAATCTGAAAGAAATAAAAATAACATTCAAATAGAAAACACTTGAAATATAAAACCCCCTGGTAAAATTAACTCCACAGAAACCCAAAATACTCTAATCCTGTAATTGTGGTGGAAATGAATTGTGAAATCCACTCCTAACTCTACTGTGAATCCCAAAAGATAAATCTATCAAAAATAATAATAGCTACAGCAACCTGTTGAGATATTCACAATATAAAAGTATGTAAATTTGGACAACATAACATCAAAATTCGGGGTGGAGTTGAAATGTAGAGGTTTTTTCCCATTTGTTCTTTTTTTCTGTCCTTTCCTTTGTGATCTAAGATAAGTTGTCATCTCTTCAAAATAATTTGTCATATCTATTAGATGTTTTTATAAGCCTCATGGTAACCACAAAGCAAAAAATAAATTAAAACATACTACCAAAGAAATAATTTCATCACAATGTGAGTCAACAAGAAAGAAAAAGATATATAAAACAACCAAAAAAAAACAAGCAACAAGATGGCAGCAGTAAGTCCTTACTTATCAATAATACTGAATGTAAATGAATTCAATTCTCTAATTAAAAGGCATATGGTGGCTAAATGGATAAAGAAAAAAGACCTAAGTTTGTGCTGCCTTAAAAAACATCCACTTCAGACTGGGCACAGTGGCTCATGCCTGTAATCCCAGCACTTTGGGAGGCCAAGGTGGGTGGACCACCTGAGGTCAGGAGTTTGAGATCAGCCTGGCCAACATGGTGAAACTCCGTTTCCACTAAAAATACAAAAAATTAGCCAGGCATGGTGGCACACACTTGTAATCCCACCTACTCGGGAGACTGAGGCAAGAGAATTGCTTGAACCAGGGAGGTGAAGGTTGCAGTGAGCCGAGATCACACCACTGCACTCCAGCCTGGGTGACAGAGTGAGACTCTCTCTCAGAAAAAAATAAATTAAAAAATCGACGTCACCTGTAAGGACACACATAGCCTGAAAATGAAAGGGTGGAAAAAGATATTCCATCCCACTGGAAACCAAAAAAGAGCAGGAGTAACTATGTTATATTGCATAAAATAGACTACAAATCAAAGACTGTAAAAAGAGGCAAAGGGCCAGGTACGGTGGCTCACGCCTGTAATCCCAGCACTTTGGGAGCCTGAGGCGGGTGGATCATGAGGTCAAGAGTTCATGACCAGCCTGGCCAAGATGGTGAAACTCCGTCTCTACTAAAAATACAAAAATTAGCTGAGTGTGGTGGCAGGCACCTGTAATCCCAGCTACTCAGGAGGCTGAGGCAGGAGAATTGCTTGAACTGGGGAGGCAGAGGTTGCAGGTTGCAGTAAGCAGAGATCACATCACTGCACTCCAAGAGCGAGACTCTGTCAAAAAAAAAAAAAAAAGAAAAAAAAGGAGAAGAAGGTTACTATAAAATGGTAAAGGGGTCAATTCAGCAAGATGATATAACAATTATAATTATCTATGCACCCTATCCTAGAGCTCCCAAGTATATAAATTAAACATTGATAGTTCTAAAGAGAGAGACAGACTGCAATATAATAATAGTGGGAGACTTCAACACCCCACCCCCAGTAAAGACAGATCATCCAGACAGAAAATCAACAAAGAAATATTGGAGTTACACACTAGACCAAAAAGACCTTACTGACCTTTACAGAACATCTCACCCAATTGCTGCAGAATACATATTCTTTCCATCATCACATGGAACATTTTCCAGAATAGATTATATCTTAGGCCACAAAACAAATCTCAACAAATTTTTAAAAATTAAAATCATATCAAGTATCATTTCTGACCACAGTGGAATAAAACTAGATATCAATAACAAGAAGAATCTTGGAAAAGACACAAACACATGAAAATTAAACAACATGCTCTTGAACAACTGGTGGGTCAATGAAGAAATTAGGAAGAAAAATTTTAAACTTCTTGAAATAAATGAAAATGGAAATATAACATACCAAAATCTGTGGGATACAGCAAAAGCAGCACTAAGAGAGAAGTTTACAGCAATAAACACTTATATTTAAAAAGTAGAAATAAACAACTTGTGATGGTTAATACTGAGTGTCAACTTGATTGGATTGAAGGATACCAAGTACTGATCCTGGGTGTGTCTGTGAGGGTATTGCCAAAGGAGATTCACATTTGAGTCAGTGGGATGGGAAAGGCAGACCCACCCTTAATCTGGGTGGGCACAATCTAATCAGCTGCCAGTGTGGCTAGAATATAAGCAGGCAGAAAAATGTGAAAAGAGGGACTGGCCTAGCCTCCCAGCCTACATCTTTCTCCCATGCTGATGCTTCCTGCCCTCAAACATCAGACTCCAAGTTCTTCAGTTTTGGAACTTGGACTGGCTCTCCTTGCTCCTCAGCCTGCAGACAGCCTATTATGGGACTTTGTGATCCTGTGAGTTAATGCTTAATAAACTCCCCTTTATATATATATCTATTCTATTAGTTCTATCCCTCTGGAGAACCTTGACTAATACACAAACCTAATGATGCATGTCAAGGAACTAGAAAAGCAAGAACAAACCAAACCCGAAATTAGTAGAAGGAAAGAAACAATAAAGATAAAGCAGGAATAAATGAAATTGAAACTAAAAAAACAATACAGAAGATCAATGAAACAAACAGTTTGGGTTTTTTAAAAAAGATAAAAAAATAGGCAAAGCTTTAGCTAGAATAACTAAGAAAAAAGATAGAAGACCCCAATAAATAAAATCAGAACTGTAAAAGGAAGCATAACAACTGATACCACAGAAATACAAAGAATCATTTGTAACAGTACGAAGACTGCTACAAACAACTATATGTCAATAAATTGGAAAACCTAAAAGAAACAGATAAATTCCAGGACATGTACACCCTACCAATGAAGAAATGGAGAACCTAAACAAACCAATAATGAGTAACAAAATCAAAGCCATAAGTCTCCCATCCAAGAAAAGCCCCGAGCTTGATGATTTCACTGCTTGCTGAATTCTATCAAACATTTAAAGGAGAACTCACACCAACTCTACTCAAACTCTTCAAAAAATTTGAAGAGGAGGGAATACTTCCAAACTCATTTGACACGTCCAGCATTACCCTGATACCAAAACCAGACAGACACAACAAGAAAAGAAAATGAGAGGCCAATATCACAGATGAATAGAGATATAAAAATTCTCAACAAAGTACTAGCAAGCTGAATTCAACAACATATTAAAAAGATCATTCACCATGATCAAGTGGGATACATCCCAGGGATGCAAGGATGGTTTGACATACACAAATCAATAAATGTAATACATCACATCAACAGAAACAAGAACAAAAACCATATGATCATTTAATAGATGCCAAAAAAGCATTTGATAGAATTCAACACCTCTTTGTGATGAAAACTGTCAACAAAATGGGTATAACAGGAACATACCTCAAAATAATAAGGGCCATATGTCACAAACCCACAGCTAACTCATACTGAATGGGAGAAACTGACAGCATTTCCACAAAGATCTGGAACAAGATGCCCACTTTCACCACTTTTATTCAACATAACACTGAAAGTCCTGGCCAGAGCAATTAGGGAAAAGAAATAAAGGCCATCCATAAGCCACTGAAAACCACCTATGGGGGGAAAAAAAGAAAAAGAAATAAAGGGCATTCAAATTGGAAAGGAAGAAGTCAAATTCACCTTGTTCACAGACGGCATGGCTTATACTTAGAAAAACCTAATGACTCCCCCTAAAAAACTGTTAGAACTGATAAATTCAGTAAAGCTGCAGGATACAAAATGGACATACAAAAATCAGTAGGATTTATATATGCTAACAGTGAACAACCTGAAAAAGAAATCAAGAAAGTAACTCCAATTACAATAGCTACAAAGAATATAAGATAACCTAGGAATCAATGTAACCAAAGAAGTGAAGGGTCTATACAAGAAAAAGTATAAGACACGGATGAAAGAAACTGAAGAGGACACCAAAAAATGGAAAGATATTCCATGATCATGGATTAGAAAAATTAATATTGTTAAAAATGACAAAACTACCTAAAGCAATTTGCAGATTCAATGCAATCCGTATCAAAATACCAAGGACATTCTTCACAGAAATAAAAAAAATCCTAAAATTTGTATGGAACCACAAAAGACCCTGAATAGCCAAAGCAATCTTAAGCAAAAATACCAAAGCTGGAGACATCACACTACCTGACTTCAAAATACACTGCAAAGCTATTGTAACAAAATCAGCATGGTACTGGCATAAAAACAGGCACATAGACCAACAGAACAAAATTAAGGAGCCAGATATAAACCCACACACTTATAGCTGACTCATTTTCATCAAAGGTGCCAAGAACATTCAGTGGGGAAAGGAGTCTTTTCAATAAAACGGGATAACCACATGCAGAAGGATGAAGCTATACCCCTATTTCTCACCATTCCCAAAAATCAAATCAAAATGGATTAAAGACTTAAATCTAAGACCTGGAACTATGAAACTACCAGAAGAAAACAGTGTGAAAACACTCCAGGACATTGGTCTGAGCAAAGAATTTTTGTGTAAGATCTCAAAAACACAGGCAACCAAAGCAAAAATAGACAAATGGATTACATCAAGCTAAAAAGCTTCTGCACAGCAAAGAAAACAATCAACAAAATGAAGAGATAACCCACAGAATGAGAGAAAATACGTGCAAACTATTCATTTGGCAAGGGATTAATAACAGAATATATAAGGAGCTCAAATAACTCAATAGCTAAACAAATAAATAATCTGATTTTAATTTTAAAAGAATCAGATTCTTCTTTTTGTCTTAAAAGAAGACATACCCGGGAGCTTGCAGTGAGCCGAGATCATACCACTGCACTCCACTCCAACATGGGCGACAGAGCGAGACTCAATCTCCAAAAAAAAAAAAAAAAGAAGACATACAAATGGCCAGTAGGTCTATGAAAAAATGCTCAACATCACTAATCTTTAGAGAAATGCAAATCAAAACCACAATGAGATATCACCTCACACCTGATCAAATGACTGTTATCAAAAAGACAGGCTTGAGACCAGCCTGGCCAACATGGTGAAACCCTGTTTCTACTAAAAATACAAAAATTAGCTGGGCATGGGGGCACATGCCTGTAATCCCAGCTACTCAGGAGGCTGAGGCAAGAGAATTGCCTGAACCCGGGAGACAGAGGTTGCAGTGAGCTGAGATCGCGCCACTGCACTCCAGCCTGGGCAACACAGCGAGATTCTGTCTCAAAAAAAAATAAAGCCAGGGAATAATGTACGCTGGTGAGATGTGGAGGAAGGGGAACCCTCACACACTGTTGGTGGGAACGTAAATTAGTACATGCACTGTGAGAAATTGTTTTTTCCTCAAAAAACTAAAAATAGAACTACCATGTGATCCAGAAATTCTGCTACTGGGTATATGCAAAAGAAAGGAAATTAACATAATGAAGAGAATAAGCACACCCACGTTTACTGCAGCACTATTTGCAATAGCCAAAATATGAAATCAACCTACATGCCCATCCGTGGGTGAATTAATTTTTTAATATATTTTATTATTATTATACTTTAAGTTTTAGGGTACATGTGCACAATGTGCAGGTTACATATGTATACATGTGCCATGCTAGTGTGCTGCACCCATTAACTCGTCATTTAGCATTAGGTATATCTCCTAATGCTATCCCTCCCCACTCCCCCCACCCCGCAACAGTCCCCAGAGTGTGATGTTCCCCTTCCTGTGTCCATGTGTTCTCATTGTTCAGTTCCCACCTATGAGTGAGAACATGTGGTGAATTAATTTTTTTTAAAAAGTGGTATACATATACAAATGGAATAGTATTCAGCCATAAAAAAAGAATGAAATCCTGTCATTTGCAGTAACATGGACAGAACTGGATGTCATTATATTAAGTGAAATAAGCCAAGCACAGAAAGGCAAATATCACATGTTCCCACTCATATGTGGGAGCTAACAAGGTGCATCTTATAAAAATAGAGAATAGATTGGTGGTTACCAGAGGGTGAGAAGGAGAGGGGAACGAAGAAATGTTGATTAATGGGTACAAATACACAGTTTGATAGAAGACCTGGTGTTTGGTAGATCAGCAGGGTGACTATAGTTTATGATAATCTATTGTATATTTCCAAATAGCTAAAAGAGCATAATTCAGACATTTTGAGCAGAGAAAAAGGCAAAGGAAGAGGCAAATGTCTAACCCTGAATGTTCCAAACTGCATCCCCAGGAGATCTGATTACCTGGTATTTTCCAGGGCAGTGGGGCTTTAAGACGCAGGATACTCAAAGTACATCAAACAGCCCCATTATGGCCAATTCCCTCTTTGCTGCTGTTGTTTAATTTCTCCTGGAGAATAAGATTGGAAAGGCAGTGCTAATTTAATTTGCCAGAATGAGTAAAGATAAGACAGTAACAGAGGGTGATGAAGCACTGGGAACACGTAATTCACATCCCCAAAATCCAGTCTCCTTCCATCACAACTGCTTTCCCCATGCTGGAGCTAATTAAGCCAGAATGATGGCAGTTAATTATTTTCCTCTGTGGCTGGGGAAGGCTGGCTTCCCCGGCCAGGCAGTGGGCATGAGGGGGTTTGTAAAACGGCAAATCAGATTAAAAGAAGGAACAGGGGCTTGTGGATCCCCTAGGGGCTCACAGATCTCCCTTATGGCGGAGGGAGGTGGCACTTAGATAACATGTTCATTAGCTAAAGGTTCGCCAATCAATCCTGGTCTCTGGAGTCCAGTACTCCTGGAAGATGCATATGGGTGTATGTGAAAGTGGGTTCATCATTAAGCCCAACACTAGGCAGTCTTGCCAGGCTGGGTCCAGAACACAGAACGGCGTTCACAGGGACGGCATCACTATGACCTAGGCAGGCATCCATGTGTGCAAAAAGGCTTTTCATCCATGCACACAGGGTTGTTGCTCATCAGAGAGAAAAAAGAGTAGCTTCATGGTGCATACTGGGGTCCTCATTGCTAGAAGAGCACATGGGTATGCTTGGACACTGGTTCAGCCCCATACACATGAGTATGATATAATTAGAAGCACCTGTATTCAGACAGCCCTGAGGGTCCCTGCCCCACTGCTAACTCATTGCATGACCCTGGTGAAACTGCTTCTGTAAGCCTCAGTGACTTTGTAGAGTAGGGATAGTCATAGCACCCGCTTTACAGAGTTTTGATGAGGACTAAGAGAAAGTGCCTGAAAGAGCCCAGCTCAGCACCCAGCCCATGGGAAGGGCTCTAATCATGAATTATGATCCATGTTATAGTATCATGATGATCACATGGCTTCCCCTTTCTGAGTGCACGTGGAGGGTGGGCCCTCTGGGCTGGTTCATGCACTTCATGGAGAGTTGTATTTATGGCCATAGGGGAGACCTTCCTGTCACATCCGAAATGCTCTTTTGTGATCCTCCTTTGTGACTCGGATAAGAAGGTGGAGAGCCAGCCGCTCCTTCAGGGCCAGGAAATTTGGACTTTATGGAAAGCTGGCAGTCTGCTTTGCTGAAATTGAAGGCAATTTGCAGCAACACAAAAGGGTGCATTAGAGAGGGAGGGCTGGGAGCCTCTGCAATGGGGAGGCTGGAGGCTGGAAAAGAAGGGGATGAAACTGGCCCGGAGAAGAGCAGTTTAAAATGCAAACAAAGCACGAACACATCTGCCAAGGACTGGGGTTTCCATTCACATGGAATGAAGGACCCACGATGCAGGTGCCTTGTCTGGCTGATGGAGCAGGGGAAGGAAATCCCCACAGGGGCCAAGCCTCAGTGGGCTGGGCTTTCATTTCCTTTTTCATGGAGTCCAAAATGAGAACAGCTGGTGTTGGGGCCTGGGATTGGACTCAGATAGGGACTGGGATTTTTTCTTAACTGAGGGAAAAAGTAGAGTCACAGTCAAAGATGAAGGGGGTTTGGAGCTGGAAAGGCATCAGCTCTAGAGTAGATGCTGGCTGTGAGCAGGAGTTTCAGGGAGTAGGTAAGACTGAGGACAGCAGGTGATTCCCAGCAAAAAGCTCAGGACTGTGAAAGGGGAGGATGGGACGTGGCTCCAGGTTTGTGAGGAGCCTAGCAACTTAAAGGAACAGGAGCCTGGATGGCAGTACCCCCACCCCAACCCCAGCTCACCGTGGGTTTCTGGGACCCCTTGGGAGCCCAGGAAGTCCCAGATGGAAGAAATGTAATAAAACTCCACTACTCCAGTTTGGAGAATCATAGAGTATTGGAGATGAGAAAAGTCTTAGAAATGACCCAACCCATAACCATACACAGGAAATTCCAAAGGCTAGAGATGGGCAGTGACCTGACCAAAGTCTCTGCAATAGTTTAGATTTCTTTCAGCAAATATTCACTGGCCTCCCTCTTGAGGCAGAGTATATTTCTCTGCCCTACTGGTGTAGAAGAGCTTGGCTATGTGACTTGTTTGGGCCAAGAGAATGTGAGTGGAGGTGACAGTTGCCAATTCTGAACCAGGTCCTAAAGAAGCATCTGCTCACTCTCTTGGCCTGGTGCCATTTTTGATGAGAAGAACACGACCTCGGGAGCCACGACCCACAGAAGATAAGCGACACATGGGGCAGACCAAAGCCCGGCCCAGCCTAGAGCCAGCCCCTACCCCAACTTGAACCTGGAATGGAGCTGCCCTGGTCAATCCCCACACCTGAGAGCAGGAAAAATAAATGCCTACTGCAGTCAGCTACTGTCCTGGAGGTGGTGTTAAACAGCATTACAATAGCAATAGCTGACAGGCAGCCACATAGCAAGTCAGGGACTAAGCTGGACACACCCCAAGCAGCCCAAGAAGAATAAAGGACTCATTCTCTCCCACCACCTCTGTCCCCTGAACAGGCCATCGTGCCTCTGGATAACATGATAGCCCAGGTCCAACTCTTAAGAAGCGGTATGTGGCCACTGCAGTGGAGTGCGCTGTCTCTGCGAGCACCTGTTAAAGTTCACACTGCCTGGAAGGGGTGAACCAGCCTCTCTCCCATTAGCCCAGCAGCAGGGACTCCTCTCAGACCAGGCAGAGATGCTGCAGTAATGGTAGGTGAGCCCAGCAGGAGGCCTGGAAGCAGAGCAAGCCCAGGAGGGGGCTGGACAGCAGCACCAGGGTGAGGGGTGGGAGGCTGAGTGCTGGCAGGCACAGGAAGGAGAGAGGGGCAGGGTGCTCGGGAAACGCTGTGTCCCGGGGGCCACTCTCTGCAGGGAAGAGCCCCTGGGTATGGAGTGAGTGGAGGGAATTTGACCCTCCTCCAAGCACAGGGCTCCGTGGCCCCGGGTGGCCAGTGACCTCACTGCTCTGAGCCAGGGATGGAGATAAGAATGTCCCCTCCAAGGACTGCAGTGTGGAGTGAGATAACCTTTAACAGGTAACATGCTCAGCCCAGCGCCTGATAGATGGGCTCCCTCCCCAAACCCCGGTCAGGACACCCCAGGGGTCAGGATTGTGGGATCCCCAGTCACACATCTGGGACTCGTGTCCTGCTTCACTGCCTCTGGCTGTGTGACCCGGGGCAGGTTCCCCTCTTTCCCTGAGCCTCAGTTTCTTCTTCTGCAAAATGGGGATAATAATAGCACCTCCCTCCGAGTTATGGTGAGGACACTGGGAGATAATCCTCATAAAGTGCCTTGCACAGGACCTGGCACAGAAAACTCGCTCCATCGAAGGCAATAGGTGTCGCCCCAAGCTGGGGGGTCTGAAGGGGACTTTAGACAGTGACATCTGGACCCACAGAAGGGGTTGTTATTCCCACAGCTCATTTGCTGTGGCTGCCCCTTCCAGGATTCACGGGTCCACAGCTATTCTTCTCCAGCCCCCAAACACCTCTGTCTCCCTCCCCATCCAGCTTTGACAGGGCAGGTCTGGCTCTATGTGAAAATGGATTTTTCTGTTCACATGAAAATCTCATGGAAAACAATATCTTCTTCTTCTCTTTTTTTTTTTTTTTTGAGACAGAGTCTCACTCTGTCACAATATCTTCTTTATAAACAAACACTCTGTCCCCATGTGTGGGAGGATTATTAACAACAACTACCTGAGAAAACGTGGCTCCTCCTTTCAAGCCACATTATGTTCAAAGCAGTGTCCACTCCACCAACTGTTACCTGTTTCCTTTCTCTTCTTCTGAATGAGAGCAGCCTGTGTTCATTGCTATGGACTCCATTGTGTGCCCCCAAAAATTCCTACGTTGCAGCCGTAACCCTCAATGCGATGGTATTTGGAGATGAGGCTTTGGAAGGTAATTAGATTTAGATGAGGTTATGAGGGTGGGGCCTCATGATGGGGTTAGTGCCCTTATAAGAAGAGACTCCAGGGAGCTTGTGTGTGCTCTCCTTCTCTCTCTTGCACGCCCTCTTTCTCAGTCTCTGCCATGTGAGGACATAGCAAGAAGGCGGCCATCTGCAAGCCAGGAAGAGAGCCCTCACTAGAACCCAACCCTGCTGGCACCCCAATCTGGGATTTGCAGCCTCCAGAGCTGTGAGAAAATTAGTTTCTGTTGCTTCAGCCCTCCAGTCCATGGTACTTTGTTCTAGCAGCCCAAGCTGACTGACATTCCTTCTTGTAAAAGATCTGCTAGGGGAGATGAATCCAGGAAAATCACGAACTCCTGAAAAGATGACGCTTGGAAAAAGTATTCATTGTGGTGTGGAATAGGGTTGAGTGTGAGTCGGTAAATCCAGGCAAGGGCACAGGGCCATCATGGTGGAGGTTGAATTGTTTTCCTGGAGTTCTGTCTGCAATTAATTACCTGCTCCTGACTGGTGTTCATGGCTTCGTGAGTGAAATGGTTGAAGTCTGGCTGGGTCCGTCAAGCCCCATAAGGCAGGCAGGTAAAACCCTACCTGTATCTTACCTGTCCAACTCTCTGGAGCCCAGTCCCCTTCTCTATCCGACTCTACCCTTGGGCCTCCATGCCCTAACTCGGGTCCTATCTCTGGTCCACGGTCTTGGCATGGGGTCTGTGAGTCTTACTCTTGCTGGTGGCTTGGTCCAGCCTCTTGGGTTTATCCCACTGCAAAGCCAGGCAGACAGCCTGGCAAGTGGATCGGGGCTGATTTCACACCATCCTCAGACCTGGCCAAGATGGATCCTTGCCCTGGGTCCCAGAATTTGAGGACTGTTCCTCAAATTCTGCTCTGCTCCTCCTCTGGCCATGCCTCTCCTCATAAGATGAGGAATCTGTGTGGCCAAAAGGACATGACCTTTGGAAACTAACCCCCAATTTAGACAATAGTTTGGGTACCTGAGACTGCAGCACTCCCTGCCCAGATATCCCAAAGCCAACTTCCCAAGCCCAAGTGGGCCTTGTCACTGGGTCCATCCTCCTGAGGGTGGCGTGTGCTGCGGGTGGGCACCCAGGCCTGGGTGGGGGTGGGGGTGTGAAAAGAGTTTGAATGCATGCGCTGGTGTCCACATGCATGGGAGGCCCTTGAGTTGTGGGAGGGACCTGAGGTAAGAAGAGAAGGTGGCGGACCAAGGAGGGGCTGAGTCCGGTTCTCCCTGCATCTCCACATCTAGGGTGGGAACTCAGGGGCCTGAGAACTTTAAACTCAAAACTGGCCTCCTACGTTGTTATAAAATTGCATTTGTTAAAGGAGGAGGGTAGGACATCTTTTATTCACCAGTTTGTTGGTTTGGTTTATCATTTTAAATATTTGGAAATGTGGGCATCCATTTGTGCTCCTGCCCTGGGCCCTCCAAATGTCAGGGACAGCCAGAGCATCCACTGCACAGACAATGTGCTTGCCTGGGGGTCAGAGCCACAGGCAACATCAGGCACCTCCCCGTTACATGATTAGGAGTGGGAGAGTCAAGGTGGCCTTTCCAGTCTGGTCTGACTGAGAGACAGAGAGTGAGGTGGAGTCCTCACTCGCACAGCACTCCCCCTGCGGTACCTGCCAAGGTACCTCTCCTGCCCATGGGGAGGCATTTGATGGCACCGTGTGAGAGGGGCGCGCTCTGCCTAAGTGAGAGTTGACTAATGTGCTCCAGAGAGAGCAGGGCCCTTTAAGGAGGTGTGGCTGGAGAAGGTGGCAAACATCCTTCCTGCTTCCAGGTGAGGGCACCTCCAACCTCTTTGTCTGAAGAGACCAGTCCTCTTCAGAGTCAGCAGAACATCAGGAGCATGCGCCAAGAGCAGACTCAGAGGCTGTGGTGGGGGAGCTTGGTCAGCCTGGAGAGGTCTTTGTCACTTCTGCCCCCATCCTCAGGAGTTTTAATACCCAGCACAGGACTAGGCACAGAGAGAGCCCTTGAGGCATGTAGTTGGTGAAGGGATAACACAGCTGCGGGGCCAGGGTAGGGAGATCCCCAGGACCCTTCATCCTGACCCCTCCTCGTCCTTCAGGCTCTGCCTTCAGCAACTGGGGCCTTCTCTCAGTCTCCCAGAATGCACCAGGCTCCCGCCCACCACAGGCCTTTACACATGCCCTTCTCTGCCTGGATTCCTCTCCTGGTCCCTGTGGCTCTTCTTACCTCCTTGGGGCAAGTCAAGTCTCTGTATTATTGGGCCTCTTTCAAAGCATCAGAGCTCCCTCTTGCCTGACACTCGCTCCAATTGTGATGAATTAATGATATGGGCAGTGATTTCTTCAGCACATCCCTCCTCCACTGGCTGCAAATTCACCAGTGAGTCTGTGCCACAGATTCGGCTGCAGCCGAGGTCCTGGGGGAGATTCGAGAAACAAGATGGTGCCCAGTAACTGAGGGGCGAGGAGGAGAGCCATTAGGATAAGAGTCTTGGTGAGGCTGATGGCCCTCCTCCCAGTCCCTCTCTCCTCTGATAAGAAGCAACACTGGCACACCTGAGACTGTTCTCCAGTGGCCTGAGGCCTGCAGAGTTGGTAGTATCTAGGAAGCGTTGGTGGAGTGATGGCTTTTTACTCATCCCATCCCCTTGAGGTCTGACATCTTAAAATTCATAGAATCACAGCATCTCAGGGCTGCAGGGACTTTCCTAGGCACTTGTTGATAACCTGCTGTGGCAGGAATTGATTTATTATCCTGTGCATATTTCAACCATTTACACATGCACACATACACAAGAATGTTATCTTTCCCCACTCAGCTTCTCCCCTTCCCCTGCCTTCTAAATGAGAATATTATCTTTGCAAGATGGTTTCTGATGTGTGTGCGCATGTGTGCACATGATGCCAAGTCAGGAGAATGGGCTATGGAGAGGGGAAGAAAGGAGGAACCAGAAAGAATAAGCTGATCTTTCCATATAATGAAGATGAGAGGAGGTGACAGAAATAGGAGACAGCGAGAACAGCTCTGCAAGCTTGCCTGGGGAGCTGCTGGAGCTTCAGCTCATGAAAGGGTCTGCAGTTCTTGATGGTAAGTAATGGGGCCTTCAGAGAAGACAGAGAGGGAGAGAGAGAGAGAAAGAAAGAGAGGAAAGAAAGAAAGAAGAGAAAGAAAGAAAGAAAAAGAAGGAAGGAAGGAAAGAAGACAAAAGAAAGAAGGGATGGAGGAAGGGAAAGAGGGAAGGAGGGAAAGAGGGAAGGAAGGAAGGAAGGAAGGAAACAAGGAGGGAGGGAGGGAAGGAAAGGAGCCTCTCCAAGGGCGTGGCTTTGCACAGCTCCCCCAGCCAATGAGAGTCAAGCGCATGGACTCAGTTGAGACCTGTCTTCAGCCCCTCAAACTCTTGTTACTTGTGCTCTATCTATAGCTGACTCCCAGCCCTGCCCTGGGGCCCTGGAGCACTAGGCTAAGGGCGGCCCAGATCTGTGCATCCAGACTCAACAGGCCCCTCAGACTCCATCTGCCTGCCCCTGAGCCCGTCACCCACGCAGCCTCCTCAGGTTTCGCCCCTTGGACAGTTCTTAGTCAACTCAACAGCTGGGGTCAGTGACAAGAGTAGCTATTTTGAGGAATAAGAATAAGTTGATCTTTCCATGTAACAAAGATGGGAGGAGGCAAAGAAAATAGGAGCTCGAGAGAGAGCAGCTCTGAAAACATGTCTCGGGGTACTGTCCTGCCCATTGGCCACATTAAAGCCACATTTTCCTAAAGCGCCCACCAGACCAACTCACTGCCCTGTTTACGGCCCACCAAATCTGGAGCCACTAATGCCACCCATGCTCCCCCACCTCCCACCACCACTATGATTGTCCTGTTGTTCTCACCGTTGAGGAAACTAACCTTGGGGCTGTCCAGGTGTGACCTACACTTGTAAGCCACCCACCAGCCCTGCCATTGAGCACAAGATGAGGCTGCAAACAGTGGCTTGTCTGACCACTCATCATCTGCTCACTCCCAGCCACACCCCTGCATGTCTCTGTCATCTGTCTGTGGCCTGGGCTTTCTTCTGGGAATCAGGCCTCATGTTTTCCTGTAGAATATCCACTGGGCGCAGCCATCACTCACTCTCTGGGAGCCCAGCACAGGACTCTGTGTCTCAATCTGTGCCCAAGTCAGGAAGACCGTGTCCACCAGTTCAGGGGCCACACTCAATAGCTCTGGGAGGAGAAGGAGGGTTCTGGCTGGCCGGCAGCACCACCTGCCAGATACCTGGGTTTCCACCACAAGCACAGTGGGTCTTACGGGAGCCTCTTCAGGCAGGCGTATTCTCTGTGAAAGGAAATATGTCATGTTTCTTCTGTTCTCCAGTTTTCTTCCCAATCATCTGGGAATGCTGAGCCCTGGATCCCCAGGCCTCTGTCACTGGGGGTCAGGTGCTGACATCATGTGACCTGGAGCCCCTTCCTTGACCACTCTGGACCCCAACCTTGCATCTGTCCTTGGGACAAAAATATGAGACTGAAAAGACAAGGCAAAAAACAGCCACCTCCAAGGGTGAAGGAGAGGAGTGGAGGAGAGGAGGCCTGTAAGCGCTTAGCCCAGCGCCTGGCAGACAGGAGGAGCTCCATACAGGTTGGCTGCTGTTATTGTCACTATCACGGCAGCAGCAGCGGCGTGAAGTAGTGAAGGGTTCAGCCTCCAGAGTCAGCCTGGCTGGTTGAAATCTAGGCTCTACCACTTCCCAGTGTGTCATTTGGGCAAGCTACTTAATCTTGCTGTGCCTCAGCTTCTGCATCTGTAAAATGGGGATGGTGACGGTGCCCTCACCACAGCGTTGTTGATTAAATGAGTTAATATGTGTAAAGCACTTGGCACAGGTCTGGGCACACAGCCCCTCCTCTGCTCACCTCCAGCCGGGCCCTCCCTACCCTATTAAGAGCAGCTGTTTGGGGGCCTGTCAGCCTCACCCAACCCCAAGCTCCTCAAGGGCCATCTGTGTCTCTATTAGGGTGATGAACACATCCCACTTTTTCCTAGTACTGTCCTGGTCTTATCACCGAATGCCCTGCATCCCAGGAAACCTCTCAGTCCTGGACAAACCAGGAGGGTTGGTCACCATAGTCTCCATCTTTGCACCCTCCAGGTTTGTCCATTTGAGCCCAGCTCTGTGTCGCCTCCTCACAGAAGCTAGCCCTGACCCACCACCCAAACAGGCATGTCTCCCCTCCTGGTCTGTCTGCCACCCGTCCCGTGGGTTCGTCTCCACGGCCACTATCAGGTGTCTTGTCCAGTGATGTTTCCACTTGTTTCCTATCCTCCTTCTCCACCTTGGGAAGGGAAGTTCTCTGAGACCAGGAGTCCCGTTCCCCCTTTTCCACAGGATCCCCACAGGATAAGTCCTGGTATGCAGTCAGTGCTCAATACATACTTGTTGGATGAATAAATATCCATTTCCTCAGCACTATGTCCAAGGGAGGGGAGGCAGCACTGAGCAGGACAAATTCAGCACCCTGGGCCAAGCCCAGTGGCTTACACCTATAATCCTAGAACTTTGGGAGGTCAGGGTGGGAGGATCACTTGAACCCAGGAGTTCGAGACTAACCTGGGCAACATGGCAAGAACTTGTCTCTACAAAACAGAAAAACTTTTTAAAAATTCAACACCCTGGTACTGGGGACAACAGGTCATGGAGCAGAACAAGCATGAGGGAATCAGTTATTTTACCCAGGAGGAAGCTGAGGCTCAGGGAGGGTCATGGGCCTGCCCAAGTCACAAAGGATTTGGTGATAAGGTTGCTGAGCTGGAAGCCCACTGTCCTGACCCCTGGCCGGCCTCTTTGGCCTCTGGTCTTTCTCTGCATCCTGGACCACCTCAGCCTCTATCAAACTGATCCTTTTTCCCTCTTCTCCAGCAATACCTCATTCACCTTCCACCCCGGTGGCTGAGACCATTTCTCAATGTCCAGCCAAAGGAGTAAAAATTATTGGATGTGACTTAAGTAATAAAACAATCACTGCTGAACCATCCAGGTGCTGGAGAGCGGGGAGCAGCAGGCGTGGCTGCAGACATGTGCATCCACCTCGCTGCCTTGCTCAGGATGAGAGCTCAGAGGGGCTGGGTTGGGGCTCTGGGCCTGCCCTGAATCTGCACTTCCCCAGCTGAGTGAGCCTGGGTCCGCCTTCACCTTTGAGAGCCTCCACTGCGAAAAGTGGAACCCCACTGTGCACCCCACAGGGGTGGTAGTGAGGCCTGAAGACACCATGCAGCCCCAGCCCTGGGTGCAAACCAGCCTCCTCCCGGAGGCCCTGGCGCTCCAAACCCCGACTGGCAAGGAGTGCTGTGGGTGCAGTGATGTTGGTCCTGCCCCCTTCACAGATGGGATGCTCACTACCTAGCCATGCAAACCCACATCTCAGTGGCTCTGTATGGATGGGAACAAATCAACACACCCCACCAACCACCACCACCACCACCACCAATTCTCCTGGCCCCAGAACAGGCCCTCTGAGTCCCTACCCTGCACACAGGGAGGACAGGGCACCAAGCAGAGACTCAGGTTCAAGTCCTGGCCCGCATCTCCAGGGAGCTGCTTCCCCCTCAGGGCACACCTGACTCATCTGTACAATGGGGTCGTTGTCCTTACCTCTCGAGCTTGTTGAAGGGATTCTGATGCCCAAGCTCCCCATAAACCCCCAACACTCTGCCACCCCAGGTTTTGGGGTTTGCTATTGATCTTGTTACTTTTTCCCCACCATGTCTGCTGCAGTTTCTCCCGGACCTTGGGAGCTCTTCCTCAGGGAGCTGGTCCCTGCTCTCATGATCCTCTCTCTCTGGACCCTGTGTTCTCCTAAACAAGGTTTAGTCCCCATTTTTCAACCCAAAGTTCATTCTTTTCTACTCGTTTTTCAGTCTGGAACAGCATTTATACTAGAGATCATCTGGTACAATTCCCTTATTGTCAGGTGGGGAAATAGAATCCCAGGAGGTCTCTCAGGGACTCAGAGCTGGGATTAGGCAGGGGATTCCAATGCCAAGGCCAGGGCTCTCTCTCTACCTTCCAGGTGGCCACCCTTTTGATAGCGCTCCTCTGAGACCCACCCATATGGGGTCTCTACACACAACTATGCCCCAGATCAGGGCAGGGCAGATGTGGAGCAGGGCCTGGGGACACAGCCTTGCCCATTGGAGAGAGGTAGAGGGGAGCAGGGGTTACACAAGCATAGATTCCTCAACCTGTGAAGTGGACACAATAAGATCTGTCTCTCAAAGGTACTGGAACAGAGAGGATTGCTTGAAATTATCCCAGTCAAGGGACACTGCCTGGTTGAATGTGAAAAATTCAAGAATGGGGTTGAGAGGAACAGGACATGATGTTTTCGAGGAAACTGATGAATAAATTGCAAGTCATTCAGAGGTATTTGAAGCTTACCTGCCTTCACTGAATTGATCTCCAAATCTTTCCCTCCCTCTAGCAGAGAGTGGAGTGAGGAATAAACAGCAACTTCCTCACACACACACACACACACAGAAGAGAGAGAGAGAGACACCAGCCTCAGTGCAGACATCCCCTATGAGGGTGGTAGGGCTAGAACAGGGAGCCAAAGCCAACTTTCCTTCTGGGATCAGCCACAATCCTAATACTAACAGCTACTGTTTGTTGAGTACCTACTTTGCACCAGACACCATGGTAAGTATTTTACTGCATCGTCTTTTTTTTAATTGTTTTTATTTTTAATTGTTTGTGGGCACATAGTAGGTATATATTTAATATATTTATGGGGTACATGAGATAGTTTGGTACAGGCATGCAATGTGTAAAAATCACATCCTGGAAAATTGGTTATCCATCCCCTCAAGCATTTATCCTTTGTGTTACAAACAATCCATATACACACTTTTAATTATTTTTAAATGTACAATTAAATTATTATTGACGATAGTCCCCCTGTTGTGCTATCAAATACTAGGTCTTATTCATTCTTTCTATTGCTTTTTTGTACCCATGAACCATCCCTACCTCTCCCCCGCAGCCTCATTGCCCTTCCCAGCCTCTGGTGACCATCTGTCTATTCTCTATCTCCATGAGTTCAATTGTTTGGATTTTTAAATACCACAAGTAAGTGAGAACATACATGCATCATCTTATTTCCATCTCTCAAGAAGACAGTGAGGTGAGCATTATAAATAGCTTCATGTTACAGAATTACAAGAGGGTCAGATAGTGGCAGAGAGAAGGCTCTAGACCGACACTGGGTTTGATTTCCACCTCTCACAGTTGGCCATTGTGAGAACTTAAGCAAGTTATTTAGCCTCTCAAAGCCTCAGTTTTCTCATCTGTAAAATGAGGAGTGACAACTTTGCTGGGCTCTTTTGAGGAGTCTGCGAGCAAGCGGGTCAGTGTCTGGCATGTAGTAATGATTCACAAGTGGTGGTCATGGTCATTCATATTGTCATTATTGTTCAAATATTGCTTCTACATCATTCCTTTCCCCTGTGCCATCCCAGTTGCCCATGCTGGGGAGAACTGCAGAGATGAAACCAACCAAAAATAGAACACTGAGATGTCTCATGAACTTTAAGTGACTACAGAGAATTAACACTTCCCTGCTGGGAGGCAACACACACACACACTTTTCTTCCAGCAAGGAGAAGGGAGGTGGGGACTCCCTGGACATTCTATAGTTCCTGGACATTCTGTAGTTCCTAATGATTGCAGGCCCAAGCTCCTGGCATGTCTGGACATGGGACCCTCTTTGCTGGCACTAGGAGGAGTGTGAATGAAACCAGTGGGCAGGGAGGTTTCACTCTGCCTGAGGGGCCTGCCCAGCTATGGCCACCTCCTCTTCAGCTCCAAGCCTCCACTCCTGCTTTAAGACAATCTGTTCTCCACCTGACAGCTGCAGCATTGTCCCAGTACCCAGCACAGAGCCTGGCACAGAGTGGACATTCAGAAAACATTTATTGAATGAATTAACAAATTCTAAGATTCTATAATTCTAGGTGTCTACAATTCTATGACTGTGATTTGAGAATCTTAAACTACTATTATTTTAACCAGTGCCAAAGGGGGCCAGGCAGGGAACACGTATCAGTGAAATGAGCCAGACATAAGAGCAAATACACACTGTGCAAACAGGGCAGGCTGGGAGGGACTCCGCTCCCCATCATGGCTGTGGCCCATTCTGAGCCTAGAGTGGGTAGATCATCCGATTTTTCAGGACATGGCAGATATATGGTTTTTTATTTTTATTTTTCTGTCTTTTTTTTGGTAGAATGTCCTCATTTTTGCTCACTTTTAAAGAGTGGCGGCCGGGTGTGGTAGTTCACACCTATAATCTCAGCACTTTGGGAGGCTGAGGCGGGCGGATCATGAGATCAGGAGATCGAGACCATCCTGGATAACGTGGTGAAACCCCGTCTCTACTAAAAATACAAAAAAATAGCGGGGCATGGTGGCAGGCACCTGTAGTCCCAGCTACTCGGGAGGCTGAGGCAGGAAAATGGCGTGAACCCAGGAGGCGGAGTTTGCAGTGAGGCGAGATGGAGCCACTGCACTCCAGCCTGGGTGACAAAGCAAGATTCCGTCTCAAAAAAAAAAAAAAAAAAAGAGTGGCATGTTTTGAAAAATATAATAATGAGATAATGAAGGAAATTGAGTGCTGGGTTTATGGAAATTCTCTGGTCTATCTTTAACTTTTCTGCAAATCTAAACCTACTCTAAAATTTAAAATTTTACTAAACAACAACAAAAAAACACCATGAGGGCCTGCCAAAGGAAATGGATCTGTGAGCCGAATCAGCCCCATGGACAGCTGTTTGCAAACTCTGTTCTCATCAGCGGTAAACACTAGGTGCACAGCCAGTGCCCATGTCCTTGAGCAGCTCAAACACTCCCACTTCCCAGTCAGGCTGGGGAAGGTGGGGCCACCCCTGGAGACTGGGGCTAGTGGGGACACAGGGCAGAAGCTGAGGAGAGCAGGCTTGGCTGGGCTGGGGGTGGAGGTAGTTCCAGGCGGACACATTGAGAGGCCCGTCAGACGTCCAAGTGGAGAAATGTGGCAGGAGCTGACGGAGTCAAAGCCCAGGTGAGCAGTGAGTCAAAGCCCAGGTGAGCAGTGTCAATTTGGGGGCGGCGAGTGTGTAGATGGTATTGCTATGGGACTGGGTGGTCTCATCTGGGGGAGAATGTCGATGGAGAGGAGGAGAAGGTGGAGGACTGAGCCCTGGGCTCTCCCATTTTGAGAGCAGGAACAAGAGAAGGACCCAGCTAAGAGACTAAGAAGGGCCAGCCCGAGAGGTCGGAGGAAGACCCAGAGAGTGCACGCCCTGGACACAGTGTGGTGAGTGGGGGGACGTACTAGACTTTGACACCTAATGGCCCTGTTTTTTATCAGATTCAGTACGAATTCTGAGATTCCATTATTTTAGCAGTCTCTGACTCCGGCAGTTTAAGGGAACTCCTTCAGACCTCGGGCTTGAGTCCGACAGAGTCTGAATCCTGATTCTGCCCCTTTCTAGCTGTGCGTCCCTCTTTAGGCCTCAGTTTCCTGATCTGTAAGATGGCGATAATAACTCCTACCTTCGTCTCACCTCACAGGCCCCAGAAGATACCTGGTCCATCCTAAGACAGGACACACAGGGGCTCCCATTGGCCGGCGCCCCAGATTGGCATAGTCGGGCCCGCCTCTAGCACCGCCCACGGCCCCGCCCACCCTCGCCCTGCGCACCTGCCCAGGATTCCCGGCACCTCAGCTCTGCTGCTTCGATTCTCCTTTCCAGGTCTTGCTTCCCTTCTGGAGTTTGACTCTGACCCTTGATTGAGGCTGGTTTTAGGCAGAACTTTTATTGCAAGGGGCAGAACACACATAGCTAAGGAAAGCTAGAATGTTCCTGGAAAATTCGCAGCGTGGAACCATGGCTTCAGGGATGGGTGGAGGCAGAGGCTCGAACCGTGTCGCCAGGCCCTGGCTCCCTCCTTCCTTCTCTTAGCTCTGCTTCCCTCTGTGTTGATACCTTTCTCAGGCAGTCTTCTCCTCACTGCAGGGAAGGTGGCCTCCAACAACTCCAGGCTCAGATGGTGTTTACAGGTTGTGATTCTAGAGAAAGTGGGGCTGCCTCTCTCCAAGTGTCCACATGTCAGACCAGAGGACCCTGTTAATAGAAGGGAAGGTTCCTAGACAAACGCCTGAGGTCCTCTAGATGAGCTGATGTGCTTTTTGCCTTTGCGCCTGATGATCCTAGGAGAACAAGGGTCTCCCTGAGGTGACTGGGGGGAGGGGGGCCAAGCTTAAAGCTGAGAATGAGTTCCATGGAGTAAGCAAAAGTAGGGTGGGGCTGGATCCAAGGGCTCAGAAGACTGAATTCGTGGAAAATTTGGGAAAGCAGAAATCTGCTCACAGGGCTCTCTGTGGAAGTAGGAAGAGAAGGGAATGCTGGAGGGAGTGGAGGTCTGGACTCAACCCCCACCACGGTCCCCACAGTCCTTGGAAGAGGTAATGTCCTAGGTGTTCTTTTGAGCTCTGGGCCTCAGCTAGACTGCCCCCTTCAGCTGCTGGCAGAATGGACACACAATAGGAAGGCGGGTGCCTTATATAACCCAGGACTGAAGAGGAAAATATTTATCACACAAGCAAATCACAGGAGGAACCAATCAGCAGAAACCGCCAGTCAGATGGATCAATCCGATGAATTCGTTTATTCAACCAATCACGTGTTGAGCAGCTGCAGTGAGCTCCTATTAGGAGACAGGTGGGCTCGGTGGTGCCTGCTGGTTCCCAACAGCCTTGGGCCTCCAGGCGGCTTCCACCTCCCCCACCAGGGAGCAGGTCTCACCAAACAAGCAAAGGATAAATGGCCTCCTATGGGTGGAAGCCGTTCATCCTTTCCAGGCATGAGGGAGTGTGGGGGACTCCCGCCTGACATTTCAGTGGTGCATTGATACACTCCAGGCCCCTGATGATGTCAAAATGTTATGATCTTGCTGGGAGAAGTGATGAATGGAGCACAGTGGAATTAAATATAGTCCTGAAACAGGATGTGGGCTCCAGAGGGTGTCGTCATGGTGACAGCATCCCTGCTGACTTCACTCACCAAAGGGGATACAGGCACTTGGGGGAAAAGGCACCTGTCAGGCCCTCCTGGGGACACTGCCCCAGAATCTCTGTCTCATCAAGAGACTGAGGATGTTCAACTTTGTTTACTCATTCACTCACTCATTCCATCTATTTACCTAGCACCTATTTTGTGCTAGACATCATGAACATCACAGGATGTGTCCCGTCTGGAGAGAGCAAATAGTCTAGGAGAGAAATGAGACATAAATAAATATAATTTAAAATGTGGGTGCTTATTGTGAAGTGAGAGAATAAAACAATGGTGAGGGAGAACAAAAAGAGGGATTGATCTGGGGAGTCCAGGGAAGGCCCCACTGAGGAAACATTTGAACTTAGACCAGGAGGGTCAGAATGAGTCAGTCAGGTAAATAGGAGAAGAGATTTTCTAGTGGCCAGAGCAGTCTATGCAAAGGGCCTGAGGTAAGAAGGAGCCTGGGGCATCCTGGGAACAGAGACCCCAGTGAGGTTGCAGCAAGGCTGGAAACACCATCAGGACTGGGTCAGGCGGGACCACGAGGGCTGTGCCAAGGTCTAGCAGCTTAACAAGGGCAGTAATGGGCCATGGGAGCGGTTGAAGCTGGGTTGTGATGCCACTGGGATCCTGTGTTTAAAGATCCTCTGTCAGCAGTGTGCAGAGTGGGCTGGAGGAGGGGGCAGGAAGGGAGAAGAGTATTCCAGGAAGAGGAAGCAGCTCACAGGCAGGTCAGGCAGAAGGCGTGGGCGGACATGTTCCAGCAACTGCAGGAGCAGGTAGCTGGGAGCCGTGAGGGAGGGGAAGGCAACGGTGGGGATTTGGACGGGGATTTGGACGGGGATTTGGACAGGGCCATGCAGGCTTCATAGCTGCTGGTTCAGAGTACGACTATTAAATGGGGAAAGATGACATGATCCATTTTTTAAGTTCCCTTTAAACTCAGCCTTACTTTGTCCAAAAGCCACCAGTGATCACAGTGCAAGGAGGCTCAGCTTCTATAGGATGGGGGAAGGGATCCAACAGAAAACGGTCCCAGCACTAACCTTTCTACCTGTGTGGCCTCGAGTGGGCTCCCGAACCTCTCTGAGCCTCAGCTCTCTCCTCAAGAAATGAGGCTGAGGCTCCCTACTCCATAGGCTTTAGAGCGGGCCTGAGGAGCTCAGGTGTGTGGTGTGGGGGTCAGTGCTATCGTCCACGTCATTATGAGTCCATTTACCTTGTAGACAAGGAGCCACCACAACATTCCAGGAAGCAGAAGGGTCAGGAGTTGTCCCTTTTATTTTCCAGATGAGAAAACTGAGGTCCAGGGAGGGGGAGTGGCTCTCCCAAGGGTGGCAGGTGGTGGGCAGTGCCCAGGAGATCATGAGGTGTAGGATGGTGGGGTGGTTAGAGCTGGCCCTCTCTGGAGCCCCATGGACACACATTCCAAATCTCATCCCTGCCACTCACCAGCTGGTGCCTGGATCGGTGGCCTGACCTCTCTGGAACTCAAGTCACCTCACCATTTTTTATTTTTTATTTTCATTTTTTTTTGAAACGGAGTCTCCCTCTGTCACCCAGGCTGGAGTGCAGTAGCATGTTCTTGGCTCACTGCAACTTCTACCTCTACCTTCAAGCAATCCCCCTGCCTCAGCTTCCCAAGTAGCTGGAACTACAGCTGTGTGCCACTACACCCAGCTAATTTTTGTATTTTTGGTAGAGACGGGGTTTCACCATGTTGGCCAGGCTGGTCTCGAACCCCTGACCTCAAGTGATCTGCCCGTCTCAGCCTCCCAAAGTGCTGGGCTTACAGGCGTGAGCCACCACACCCGGCCAGTCACCTCATCTTTAAAATGGGCTTTATGCCCTCCTGTTCCGTGAGGTGAGGAGGGACAAGATGGTGCTAGTGAGGGGATGCACTACTCCTGGCACCTTCTCTTCGATGCTCGTTCAATGGTAATTGTGGTGACAGGACCTGGGACTTCCCCCAGCCTGGCAGAGGGTTCACAGTGGCCGAGGCTGCACCCATGTTTGTTGGGGTGGAACCTGCTTAATAAGCTGGCATTAAGGAAGCATATCAGGAGAAGGCAGGAGGACAATGCCTGGGTAGAAATCACTCTCCGCATTCAGGAAGCAGCTGCCCTGAGCCCCTCACACTTGGGCTCCTCTTCTCCCCTTGGCTCTTGGTGGGATCCACTGTCACTTCTGCACAGGGATAACAATAACAATAACGATAATCCCAATCCTCAAATCTGTCCTCTCAGCAGAGCTTTGCCTGCACCAGCTGTCGCTGCGTCCCCACCTCCCCCAAGAGAGGGCTGCTAAAGGCAGAGTCTTTGGGCAGGACGTCCAACACCAACACACTGTGTGACTCTGGACAGGTCCTTTCCCATTCTGGCACTCAATTTCCCCTTCTGCACAATACAGGTGTTGAACTACATACTCCTAGGGGTAGGAAGAGTCCGTCCATTTGAGCCATTAAGTTCTGTAAAGATGTTCTGGGAACGTGCATGCATCTGCCCCCTCAACTCCCACTCCCCCCTGACCTCATCCCCTCCCCTTTCCCTAGCACAAAGCTCTGCCCACAGTGACCTTCTGCTATTCCCCAGGGCCTTTGCACAGGCTGTTTCTCCTGCCCAGGAGTATGCTTCCCTCAGCTGTAAGCAGGGTTTGACCTTCAGTTCATTCCCATCCCTGCTCAGATGTCCCCTAAAGTGTCACCAACCCCCATCTATCACTCTTTGACTCCCTAAATTGCTTTTGTCCCCTCAAAATACTCGTGTTGAAGTCATAACCTCTAGTACCTCAGAATGTGACTGTATTTAGAGATAGGGCCTCTAGAAAGTGATTAAGTCAAAAATGAGGACCTAAGAGATTAGGACACACAGATATCAAAGTGGACACAAAGGAAAGACCACTTGAGGACATAGCACAAAGGTGGCTAGCCAAGGAGAGAGACTCCAAAGAAACTAACCCCGCAAGCACCTTGATCTTGGACTTCCAGCCTCCAGAACTATGAGAAAATACATTTCTGTTGTTTAAGCCACTTAGTCTGTAGTGTTGTTATGGCAGCCCTAGCAAACTAATATGTCCCCACTACATAGCACTGATCAGCCCCTGGCATTTGTCATATATTCATTTGTTGTTTGTCCCCTCCCTACACCATACACTAGAATGTGAGCTCCACAAAGGCAGGGACTTGGCTTATTCTGTATCCCCAGACCACAGAACAGCACCTGGAACATAGTACGTCCCCAGTAAATGAAGAAAGTGGAGCCAGACATCCCTGATTTCAAGTTCTAGCCCTTTCACTCCTTCATGGTGTGACCTTGGACTGCCCCTTAACCTCTCTGAGCACACTGTGTCTCATCTGTAAAATGCACCTAATGATCATACCAAACTCAGAAAGGCTTGTGAAGCCATAGCAGACAAATGCAGGCAAACTGCTTAGCACAGTGCCTGGTGTGCAGCATATTCTCCAAAATAAAAGATATAATTGTTGCTGTTATTGCAACAGTAGCAAGTTCGACCCTTCATTTAACCCTCTACAGACACACATTGACACCTCTTCTGCTGTCTGATGCTGGAGACAGAAAAATCACTCTGGCTTCTGACCTAGGTATGCTCACAGTTTAGTGGAGGAGACAGACGAGGGGACATGTGCCAAGACAGAAATAGGCCAAGCAGGGAGGGCTTCAAGAAGGGTATATTGGAGCTGGATCTTGAGGCATGAGTAACAGCTCACCAGATCAACAGAGAGGGGAGGGCATCTAGACAGGGAGAAGGGCAGGTGCAAAAGTAGGGACACATGCTTTATGGCTTGTGTCTGGCTGATGTCTGTGCCTCTGCATGGGCTGTGAGCTGAGGGCACTGGGAGCCTGGGAAGGGTTTCCAGCTGGGAGGGACCCAGCCAGCTTTGTGCTGCTGACGGGCATTCTGGGTTAGACTGGAGGGGACAAGCTTGAGGGCAGAGAGCATGCATAGCGTGTGGAGCTGGGGCATGAGGTGGGCTTGACTGGAGGACCAAGGAGGGCACAAATGGTCAGGATGTGCCTCAGGTCAGCTGGAGAGAAGCAGTCAAGACAATGGGCTTGATGTGGAAATGCCTGAGCTGCAGAACAAGGCTTCTTCAAACTCCCAACTAACATTGGGGCCTCCCCACCTAGGCAGAGATAGACTGGCAGGCAAGCTTGGGGGCTGGGGGGTCAGAGAGCTGAGAAGATCAACCAGGGCATCACCCACACAACTCACAGGGATCAGGAGGAACATTCTGTCAACCAGAACCAGGGCAGGAAAGCTGACAAGACTAGAGAAGTTTCCTCCCACCAGACAGCCAAAGGGAAACACATTTGTTTTCAGGAGACAACGTGATTGTTTTTTGCACTGAAAAGGCAGGAATAGAAAATTCCACTTTCCAAGACAGTCATCTCCTCCCCCAAGCATTAAAGGGAGCTTCTGTATCCAGCTTATTGGTGCTTGAAATTCTACCACTGGAGCTCCATTTCTATGGCTTGAGGCTTTGCCATTTGTTAAAATGCAAACAACTTCAAAGAAGTCATGTCTTCAACAGAAACTTACTTTCATTAATTCAACAAATATTGAGTTTTTTCTTTAAACCAGGCAGTACCCAGAGTCTGAGAACAGAAAAATTAATTAAGTCCTATCCAGATCCAAACCTTCAAGGAACTGGCAAGCTCTGTGCCGATAGCAGGTAGAAAGTAGGGGCAGGGATGCAATAAGGAAAGCTGACCATAATGGTGTTGGAAATGATGGTGGGAGCGAGGTGCTGTGGGAATCCCCGGCAGAGATTATTCATTTCAAAATTGCAAAAGGTGAAGCTTGACCTGGGATCTAAAAGATAAGGAGGGTAAAGATTAGGGGCTGAGAATCCCGGATGGAGGGCACAGCAAGGGCAAATGAATGGAGTCATGAGCCAGTATGGATGAGGGGGACTCCATTCCACTAAGCAGAGGGCTTGGCCATAAGGCAGGACACGAAGACAGGGCTGGAGCAGCGGGGGGATTTCTGATTGACTGGATCATATTCATGATCTCAGGCAATGGCGATGGCGACTATCTCAGGGCTTTGTTTGCCTCCCCAGCCTCCATGTCAGCACTTCCCACCAAATCGACAGGCCCTCCCTCAGGGAACTACCCTGTCCTCTCAACACGTGCCCTGAACGACCCACCCTCAGCTCCAGGGCCGGATTCTGATTGGCCTAAGCCGTGGGGCTAGCCTATCTTGCTGGATAAAGTGATTGGTTCAGGAAGTGGCACATGACCCAGTTCAGACCAATGAAAGGCGAGGACATGTTCGCTGGGGTTTCTGGGAAAGAGGAGCTGTCCCTCTCTTCAGAGGGACGTCCCGGAAGCGACTGGCTCTTTTCTTCTGGTCGCTGCAGAGTGAGGGTGTGACGGGCCAGCAAGGACGGCAACAGTCGAGGAGAAAGGAGAGAATGCCAGAGAGATGGAGCCCAAACCTGAACCCAGGATCAAAGGGCAACTGGGTAGCACTCGCTCTGGAGTTCTCGGTCGGCTGCGCCGCTGACTTGCCAAGTTTGCCTAAGCCCGTTTGTTGGTGTTTGCAGGTCCTAACTGATGCGGTGCCATTTTTCAAGTACAGAATTGGATAAGCGTTGGAGACAGGGAGCAGCCAGCAGGTGCAAGCACTTCTGTGGATCCAGTCCCTTTCCTTCTGATTCTGTCTCCGTGTACACTTCTTATCACAAATCAGGGTCTTGCCCTGGAAAACATCTCCCGACCCCTCTTGCTGGCCTGGCACCTGCACAGTAAGTCCTGGTCGCGCAGCCCGAGTGTCAGGAACCCTGGGCTCTGTCCCAACCCTGTCTGCTGTCTGGCTGTGGGACCTGGGCTGATTTATGCCCACTCTCTGGGCTAAATTTGTGATTCATCCACCAGCCCATAGACTGTGAACTCCCCGAGGAAAAGGGCGATGTCCAACCCATCCATGTGGCCCCCAAGCCCAGGACAGGCCTGGCATACAGCAGGTGTCCATGGAGCTGTTGACCAGTGTGGGAGTGGCACCTTCCTGCTCTAACCTCCCAGGATCAGGGCCATTCATGATGCTGACAGGGACAGCTGCAATTCCTTCTGTCCACCCCAACAGCCTCCTGGAGGCCCCGGCCCGATGCTAGAGCAGCAGGAAATCTCACCGGAAGAGATTTCACACGGAGGCTTTGAGGCAGAGGCCTCAGTTCGCACACAGCCTCTATCTCTGTTGAAGGTTCACTGAGCCACAATTAGACTATAGGGTGAGGAAAATCCCCCAAAGCCTCAACCCTTTCTTTACTCTCCAGCTGCAGCTGACCTGGGCAAGATTTGAAACTCCTTAGTTCATTGGTGTCTGTGGCAGGGGTGAGGGAGGAAGAGCAATGACGAGGAGCCCATGTTATAAGACAAGAATCAAAAAGAGAAACAAGGCTGGGCACGGTGGCTCACGCCTGTAGTCCCAGCACTTTGGGAGGCTGAGGTGGGTGGATCACTTGAGGTCAGGAGTTTGAGACCAGCCTGGCCAACATGGCAAAACCCTGTCTCTATTAAAAATACAAAAATTAGTCAGACATGGTGGTGCGCACTTGTAGTCCCAGCTACTCTGGAGGCTAAGGCAGGCGAATCACTTGAACCTAGGAGGCAAAAGTTGCAGTGAGCCGAGATCTTGCCACTGCACTCCAGCCTGGAAGACAGAGGGAGACCCTGTCAAAAAAAGAAAGAAAGAGAGAGAGAGAGAGAAGAAGGAAGGAAGGAAGGAAAGAAGGAAGGAGAGAGAGGAAGGAAGGAAGGAAGGGAAGAGAGAGAGAAAAGGAAAAAGAAAAAAGAAAGAGAAAGGAGAGAGAGAAAAAAAGGAAGGAAGGAGAGAGAAAGAAAAAAGAAAAAGAAAGAGAGAGGAAAAAGAAAAGAAATGCGCCGGGCAAGGTGGCTCATGCCTGTAATCCCAGCACTTTGGGAGGCCAAGGCAGGCGGATCATGAGGTCAAGGGTTCGAGACCAGCCTGGCCAACATGGTGAAACCACATCTCTACTAAAAATACAAAAATTAGCTAGACGTGGTGGCAGGTGCCTGTAATCCCAGCTACTCAGGAGGCTGAGGCAGGAGAATCGTTTGAACCTGGGAGGCAGAGGTTGCAGTGAGCCGAGATTGCGCCACTGTACTACAGCCTGGGTGACAGGGCGAGACTCTGTCTCAAAAAAAGAAAAGAAACAAATCCATGGTGTTCGGCTAATGTTTATTCCTTAACAACAGCAGAGCCACTCCTCTGCCCTATTGGGTGGCGTGGGCTGAACCTCAGATTGTTCAGAGGATGAGGACCTGTGTGTCTGTATTCACAGGCAGGAGCAGAGAAGGCAGGGGTGGAAAGACCCACTTTCTCCCATGGGGAGAGGGTTCAGTCTAAAGAGAACTGGAGGTGGGTCAGGGGCTCAAAGCGACCCTGTTGTTATGTGTAGGGAGTTTGGGAGGGGAGAGTAAATCTTGTGTGACATGTGAGGGTGGGCAGGGATGAAAATGGAGGAGGAAAATGAGGAAGTGGTGGATGATGATTGGGAAAAGTTAGGAGCCAGAACACAAAATGTTGAATTCCAAGTTAAGGATCTTGGCCTTCACTCCGTGGGCAGTGTACCTCACACCACACACCCCAGAAGAATTTTGGCAGTGTGCCCAGAGATACATGAAGCCATAAGATGGGTATAGGACATCCTCCCTCTGTGTGGAAAATGCCCATTATTTTATATTTTATATTAAAACAATCATGGATATATCACAGAGGGCAAAATATGCATGGCTTTGAAATATTAGATTGGAGAATTCAAAGAACCTATGAGCCTGTGGCTGGAGTAGACGAAGCCCTGTCTGGATGCAGACCTCTCAGTAACCTGGGTGTCCCCATGTCCTAATGCTATTAGCAGGAAGCTCCCAGTTTCTCCTTCCCAAACTTATCAAAATGGAACCTCAGCCTCCTCCATTACTGGGAGGGAAGAAATTGGGGGCGGGGATAGGGGGCTGTCCATGATGCTAAAACTGGATTAACCCATTTCCACAGATGAGCTCTGACCTTAAAGTTTCTATTCTGTCTTCACCTTCTGGAAGCTAGATGAAGGAGGGTGGCTCGGGGAGACCCCAGGAAGCTGAGTACTCCAAGGGCTAAGGAAGTAATAATCCTCAGGGCAAGGTAGGGCTGGAGAGTAGAGAGAGGACCTAGAGGAACAAGATTAGGACAATTATCATGTGTAGCATTTACAGGTCCTAGGAAAAATATTTTCTTGAGTTTGGAGACTATCTCTGCTTCCTAAGAACCATTCAATGTTCTTGAAGTGAGCCCTGAAAATGGTACCTTAGGAAAATAGTCGCTAGGACCTCCTCTTTGTGTGTGTGGGTGTGTATCTGTGTGTGTAGTTGCTTCTGTATGCATGTGTATGGCTTACTATGCATGTAATAGACTCTGTGTGTGATAATGCATAGCTCATATTAAAACAACTGGCATCTCATAATTCAATTCCTCAGAAGGAAAAATCTAGGACAAATATTTAGCTGGTATTTTATCCCAATTCAAAAATGTGTACATCCTGAGTTGTCTCATCTCCACCCACAGCCCTGTAGTCACAACCACCCAGGTAGCATCTGCTAAGAAGAGAAAGCTCCAGTCTCCAAGTGCAGGGATGGGGGTGCCTATCTTGGTGGGGGCTGAGGGGAAAGCCTGCAAGGATTTCACAGTTCCAGGGAGATGGAAAGCCTGCAGCTCAGCACAGCCAACCTGGGCTTGCAGACATGGTCTCTAGCCAAACTTCTTGTCTGGCCCATCATGACTAAAGGGAAGGGGCCCACACCCCAAGTGTCTATACCCATCCGTCTAGGGCTGCTCTGTTCCCCAGGCCTTACAGGCCTGAACATCCAGCGTTCAGACATGGTGTTAGCCAACTCAGAGCTTTGGCTGCAGACAGAGCTGGGTTGGAGTCCAAGCTCCACTACTCACCCATTGTGGGACTGAGGGCATGTTGTTTCAACTGCTGCACCTCATTTGCTGTCGACCCCAGTGAGTGCCCCAGTGTGGCTGCCACACAGTCAGTGCTCCCTCACTGTGGATTGCCCTCTCTGTCTCCCTAACAGGAGACATGACAGTCATTTGCTCATGGGTTCTCCATGTACATTTCTTCCTGAGTGATCTATTGACATGAAATTGGCCTTCAGCTTTTTTTTTTTTTTTTTTTTTTTTTTTTTTGAGACAGAGTCTCGCTCTATCCCCCAGACTGGAGTCCAATGGTGTGATCTTGGTTCACTGCAACCTCTGCTTCCCAGGTTCAAGTGATTCTCCTGCCTCAGGCTCCTGAGTAGCTGGAATTACAGGTGCCCACCACCACGCCTGGCTAATTTTTGTATTTTTAGTAGAGATGGGGTTTCACCATGTTGGCCAGGCTGGTCTTGAACTCCTGATCTCAGGTGATCCACCCACGTCGGCCTCCCAAAGTGCTGGGATTACAGGTGTGAGCCACTGCGCCCGGCCTCAGCTTCTTATATATTTATCAGTTTAGCCACCATTAATACATAAACTGTTGTCCTCACAGTAAAATTTGTTAACTGCATTCCTTTGCATGTGTGATTTGGGCTTCTGTGCCTCTTCAGACTTCTCTCAACTTGGACAAATCCATCTGCTCCTCTGCATGAACAAGCCGTCTTATCTTCCAGTGGGATGGGTTTTCCAGACTCTCCCAGAACACACACATTTGTAGATTTACAGCTCCTTTTCCCACTTCTGCTGCCACTCTAGCTACTGCATATTGAGGACTTGCTCCTGGCCAGGCATAGTACTGAATGCTTTGCCAAGATTATCTCTAAGAAATGGGCACCGTTCTTATCCCCATTTTACAGATGTGAAAACTGAAGTTTAGAACAGTGGAACGATTAGCCCAAAGTCCCCCAAATACTGAGCGGTGGAGCCAGCCTTTGATTTTAGATTTTTCTGATTCTAGAGCCCACAATTTCTGCTTGCATTTTGTACCATAGAATGGAAACAGTCCTCCTCCAAATGTTCTGCTGTCTCCTTCTCTTTGTCTTTCTTTTCCTCCTCATCCTCTCCCACCTCCTCCTTTTCTTCTCACCCTCCTCTTCTTCCTCCCCATTCCTCTGTAAGCCTCTTCTTTGTCTCTTTCCCTTCCCCAGATATCTGCCCCCAACCCAGCACTGCCAAACCTTTGTAGCCAGGATGTTTAAGAGCTGAGATTCCATGTCACCTGCTGGGACAGAAAGGGGAATATGGCTTCAGAGACACCCCTACATTATGGGAGGAAGGATGGCCAAGGCCTCCAGACTTACAACCCACCCTGAGGCCCCTCCCCTAGCTCGGAGCTGTGTGCCTGGAAAAAGACAAGTTGGTTTCTCCTTCACTTCTAGCAGCTCAGGGAAGGACCATCCCTGTCCTCAGCATCCCATCACTGCAGGTGTGTGGGTGACGATAACACTGTTCCCAGGTTTACTTTCACACAATGTGCCAAGGAGTTTCTCCTGGACCTCACGTGATCCTCACATCATCCTGGGAAGTGGAGCATTATGCCCCTTGAATGGGGAAACTCAAGTCACACAGGAAGGTAGGGGCAGAACCAGCATCAGATCCCAGAGTCTCTCATTCCCAGGTCAGCATCTGTAACAAAAGGGCAGGCCCAACCTGTGAGTTGGTCACGATGTCGGATGTTTTAGTTTTTATTTCAGCACGAGTCTCACCTGCCAGCTCCTCAGAGCCGTGGGAGAGGGTGGGGCCAGAGCTGTCTGGATTCAGCTCAGGGCCCCAGGTCTGCCACTGGCTCAATGTGTGTGACCTTGGGCAAGCGCTCCTTTGCCTCAGTTTGCCACAGGCCTGTTTTCTCATCTGTAAAATGGTCTTTTATGGGACCAGGGCGCTGAGTTTGACTCCCCGGCGATCTGTGCTCGGAGCATCCTGTTCCCCAGGGGCTTCGGGGCTGGACGTAGCCTGTACAGCCGCTTGGCTCCACAGCAGCTGCTTCACTTCCTCAGCAAGGATTGTAATTCCTCCTGCTGGAAACTGGGTCCATGCGTTTGGCTCAAATACATTGATTTGTCAAAATTACCATTTCCTGGGGCTGCTCACATCAGAAGCAGCAGGTGGTTCTTCCGTGTGCTTCAGAAAGCGCCCCAGAGTCCAGCTGGGACAAATCCATCCCTCCAAAGCGACATCTGCTGGAAGGCAGCACTGAATTATGTTGCATTATAACAGCATTCACTCGGTTCCTGTGACCTTTCTTTAGCCAGAGCCAGAATCTCCTGCCGAGGGGCCCGCTCCCCTCTCTGGGGACTTTTCCTGGCCTGCACCAGGCAGACTGCATCATAGCAGGTAGGACGGGGGTCCACGACAGGGTGAAGGGTTCTGGGCCAGGCAGGGGTGGGCAGAGATAGGCCCCCTTGGCGGAGAGGAGAAGGCGGGGTTGAGAGGACCACATCCATGGGACAGTTCTCTCCGTGGGGCTGGTCACCCACCATGGGTGGCCCTGGAGACTCCTGTCCCCTTCATCTATTCCCTTTCTGACTCACTCAGTAAACATTTCTTGGCCACTGATGTGCCGGGGTGACATGCCAGGTTAAGGGGACACAGAGGTAGGGAAGAGCTTGCTTTTATCTCAGGGACTCACAGTCTGGAACAAGAGACAGAAACTCTGTGTCAAGAAACAATAACAGGCATCAGGGAACAGGAGGAGGGAGCAGTTAACCCCCTCCAGGGTTAGGGGGACAGGGGTGTGTCTCAGGGTGGCTGCCCCAAAGGGTGCTCTTTTTGAAGTACATGGATGAACCACCTGTTGCTTCCAATGTGAGCAACCCCAGGAAATGGTCATTTCAACAGCTTGCCCTGAGTCAAGGGCCCCAGTGCTGATAGTTTCTCTGAGAGGGGATCCCTCTCAGATAATGGAGCGACTAAGTGGGGAAAAGAGAAAAGTCAGTGAAGCGTGAACTAAGCACTAAGCAGTGGGTTACAGCGACGGCAGCTTCGGGGCTCAATCCTGCTGGGGAGCCTCTGAGGCCTGCGTGGAAGACGCCCCAGAGTCCACTCTCATGACTCAAGGGGTAGTGGGCACTGTTCACCACCTCTCGAGGCATTAACTCCTCCTGTCCCCTGTACTCCTAGCTGACACCTGCCACACAAACAAGCAAGTTCTCCAGGTGCCAGAGAAAGAGAGAAAGAGATACAGGCATTTGAGGGGGGAAGCTGTCAGCATGCTCAGAACTGTCTGTAACTGCAGAACTCAGAGTGCCAAGGGGAGGGGGACACCAACCACATCTGTTACAGCATCTTAGGAAAGCTGACATCTGAGCTGGGTTTGAAGGTGAGTAGGAGGTTTGCAGCTGGAGCAAGCAGGGTGAGTGGCTCATCTGGGCAGTACAAACAGTATGTGGATGGGAGGGGAAGAAATGAAAGTGGCTCGAGGGGCCAGAAGATTTCAAGAAAGGAATTTATTTTAAAATTAAGTATGGGGGAGATTGAGCAGGCTTTATGCAGGGAAGTCAGGGGTGCTGACAAATGTCGGGGGAAGTGGGGACAGAGAGAGAGAACGCTATAGGGGCAATGTCCCGCAAAGGCAGAAAGGAATCAGTCCGAAAGGTGGAAACGGACTGGCCCTCAACCAGAGGAGAGAGTCTGTCCTGAGATAGTTAAGAGTCCTCTTCCCAAGCGGGCTGAGAACAGGTTCAGGAGAGAAGGGAGTATTTGAGAAAGTCAGGTCACTACTGGGAGTGAAAGAGTTGATGGTGGGACTAGGGGAGAACTTAAGAAAGGTGGAGGATCTGAATAGTCCTTGAAGGGAAGGGCGGTCGGAGCAGATGACAGGGAGGTGGCAGAAACGACGGGCGATGCTGGAGCCCGCTGACGTTGGCAATCACCCCTTGGCGATGTTGCCAGTACTCACTAAGTGCAGTTTTCTCAGCAGCTTCTCAGCAGCTCAGAACAGGAGTTGAGAAAGCAGATGGCTGCCTTGGCGAGTGGCTGGGGGTTGGTAAGGCAGGGAGGCAAGAGGAGAATGTCAGCCACCTGCAGGCACAGAATTCCTCGGGGAAGGTTTCACTGGCTTTCCATTGCCTTCCTACCCTTGGACCTGGGAGAAGAATGGGGAAGGGCTGAAAAGACCAGGGCTGGGGGTTTCAGTGCCTAGGCTCTCATCCAAGCTCTGCTGCTCACTTTCTGTGTGGCCCTGGGCAAGCCACCTCCCCCTTGTAAGACCTCTCTTTCTATACCTATTAATTCAGGACTTCTCATCCTCAGCACTACTGACATTGCAGGCCAGATAGTTTCTTGTTGGGGGGTCAAGGGGGCGGGGCTGTCCCACGTATTGTAGGAT
Organism: Gorilla gorilla gorilla; assembly: GCF_029281585.2. Classification (NCBI taxonomy): domain Eukaryota; kingdom Metazoa; phylum Chordata; class Mammalia; order Primates; family Hominidae; genus Gorilla; species Gorilla gorilla. Next base: position 210,614,200 of record NC_073224.2, read on the forward strand.
ATTTAGCAGCATCGCTGGCCTCTACCCACTAGATGTCAGTAGCAAAACCACATTGTGATAACCAAATGGCCCCTGGGAAGCAAAATTGCCCTCAGTTAAGAAGCACTGTATTAATCAGAATAACAATAATACAACTGGAATAATAATGTAAGTGGAATAATAATGACAAGATCTATCCAGCCAAGCCATAAGAAGAAGGGTTGTCATGAGGATCACAGAACATCATGGAAATTGAGGTGGGGAGAAAGCCTTTGCAGGTCATTAGAGCAGCTTGGATGGAAGTAGGCATCTGACACTTCTCCTCACTTTCCCCGCCTGTAAAGGACATAGGTTAGAAGCTGAGCTGGGCCTAGAACCCAGGCATCCTGATTCCCAGCTCCAGCTTTGGCCTTTCTGCAAGGCATGCTGGGAAGATGCCACATCCTCATCTTCGCCATGTTCACACAGAAACTGGGACTTTCCAAGACGGATCTGAAAGAGGCAGAGGTGAAGAGAAAGGCCAAGAGGAGAGCAAGGGGGAGGCCAAATCTTCATCTCAAATCTGATTGAGATGGAGGCAACAAGGAGGCCAGATGCCAGGGTGGAGAGTATGTGAATAGAGACCATTCAGAAGACAGAGACCACACCAGTAACCTAAACATGGAAAATGTAATGTAAAGAACTGTTCATGAGGCTGGGCACGGTGGCTCACACCTGTAATCCCAGCACTTTGGGAGGCCGAGGTGGGTGGATCACCTGAGGTCAGGAGCTCAAGACCAGCCTGACCAATATGGTGAAACCCCATCTCTACTAAAAATACAAAACTTAGCTGGGCATGGTGGTGTGTGCCTGTGGTCCCAGCTACTGGGGAGGCTGAGACAGGAGAATTGCTTGAACCTGAGAGGCAGAGGTTACAGTAAGCCAAGATCACGCCACTGCACTCCAGCCTGGGCAACAGAGAGAGACTCCATCTCAAAAAACAAAACAAAACAAACAAAAAAAAAAACAAAGAAATGCCATCCATCTCTATAGCCTTTCAATACCCCTCCACTGCCCTCTGTTGACAGAGATTAACACTGCACCACTCTGCAAACAAATGTTTATAGGGTCCAGCTCCAGTAACACAAAGCAGGACACAGAAGGGTGGACTTGAGAAACAATTGGTGGAACCATCACAGTCCTTGCCTTTGACGAATCAGCTTCCATATATATCTACTACACACTTTTAAACTTCCATTCACAACAAGGCAACTGTGTGTTTCCACCTAAGGAGATGCAGTTATCCCTCGTACACATAAGGAAGTTCCCACCTTTGCCTCAAAATAAGGAGACACGTAGTTCCAACATCATTCACCCCTTGCTGGCTATATGAACTACTCCTCAAAATCAGCACAGTCACACTGAATATTCTGTTTCCTAAAGGCCATATGGTAAAGTTAACCTCCAATAACTGGTATATAAATAACAATGGGGAGAACACATGAACACAAAGAAGGGAACAACAGACACCCAGGCCTGCTTGAGGGTGGAGGCTGGGAGGAGGGTAAGGATCAAAAAACTACCTATTGGGTACCATGCTTATTACCTGGGTGACAAAATAATCTGTATACCAAATCCCTGCGACACATAATTTACCCATGTAACAAACCTGCACATGTATCCCCTGAACCTGAAATAATAGTTGGAAAGAAAAATAGGCCAGGCACAGTGTCTCACGCCTGTAATCCCAGCACTTTGGGAGGCCAAGGCGGGTGGATCACGAGGTCAGGAGATCGAGACCATCCTGGCTAACACAGTGAAACCCCGTCTCTACTAAAAATACAAAAAATTAGCCCAGCGTGGTGGCACACACCTGTAGTCCCAGCTACTTGGGAGGCTGAGGCAGGAGAATCGCTTGAACCCAGGAGGCAGCAGTTGCAGTGAGCCGAGATCACACCACTGCACTCCAGCCTGGACGACAGAGCAAGACTCTGTCTCAAAAAAAAAAAAGAAAAAGAAAAAGAATAATACCAAGGGGAAGAAGCAGAAGGAAACAATTAACATAGTCATAAATGTACACACATAACAATAAATGAGAAAATATGCAAAGCTACTCTAGTCCTTATTTATGTAACTGACCACAAGGCCATAATTTATATCTATGATTTCCTTCTTCCACTACCCATTCCGAATCTTCCCTACCCTCAACCAGAACCTCAGCTAGTTGGGGTTTTTTTTACCAGGAAGAGTAAGTCAAAACTTCATTCTTGAATGATATGAGCCCTCAATTATCCTGCCTTTTTTGGATTGATGAAGTTCTCCATTAACCTTTACAGTTGGGCTTGGAAGTACTAAGAGGCACACCCGCAGAATCCCCTGAGTTCCAGACATAGCCCTCCTGTCCCCATCGTGTAGAAGCAATCCAATTTTTCCATGGAAACCAGGATCAATCATTCCATCCAAAAGAGTAACCCTTTTATCGGCCTGTTTGATAGGTGACGTAAGAACCCCAAATGGCTAGAGGCAGTCTCATCCTTCCATTCATTGGAACCAATGTTGTGTCCTCTAGGATTCCCCCCATCCTTGCCTTAGGAACAAAGATATCCAAGCCAGCAGAGTTCAAATTTGCAAAGACAAGAAGCAAACACTCTCCAAGTGGGTGATTAAGAATAATAATGAGAGGAGCCTGTACCAGTTGTCATTTATTGCTTCTGAGTTCCAAATCCACCCCTCATGGCCTGCTTGTGAAACTAGAACATTTTCTCTTGCAAGTTGGCATGGTGTTGATTTTGTCAATAGATGGCACTGGCAGGATGTTGGACACTCTGATTCCAGAGTACTTGGCTTCTTCTTGCATTCGGTGGTGTGCAGGACACTCAGTAGAGCACACCACTGGTGATAGCAGCAGCCCTCCCATATCTGGCTTCTCAAAGGCAGGATCTATAGAAGCCCCAGCTCACTTCCACTCATCTTCCCAAAAATGGCTTCCTATCCTCCCACCCCAAATACTCTGAGAAACTTCTTGGCAGCCAGTGCTCCAGCTGGCTTCCCAGCAAGTTCAACAGAAACCCTCACAGGCAGCTTCTGAATTTCATCAGCATCTCAGCAGGCATGCCCACTAACCTTGGCCCACTGTGGGGAAAAGCAAGAGAGATCAGATTGTTACTGTGTCTGTGTAGAAAGAAGTAGACATAGGAGACTCCATTTTGTTCTGTACTAAGACAAATTCTTCTGCCTTGAGATTCTGTTAATCTATGACCTTACCCCCAACCCCGTGCTCTCTGAAACATGTGCTGTGTCAAACTCAGGGTTAAATGGATTAAGGGCCGTACAAGATGTGCTTTGTTAAACAGATGCTTGAAGGCAGCATGCCCCTTAAGAGTCATCACCACTCCCTAATCTCAAGTACCCAGGGACACAAACACTGCAGAAGGCTGCAGGGACCTCTGCCTAGGAAAGCCAGGTATTGTCCAAGGTATCTCCCCATGTGATAGTCTGAAATATGGCCTCGTGGGAAGGGAAAGACCTGACCGTCCCCCAGCCCGACACCCGTAAAGCGTCTGTGCTGAGGAGGATTAGTATAAGAGGAAGGCATGCCTCTTACAGTTGAGACAAGAGGAAGGCATCTGTCTCCTGCCCGTCCCTGGGCAATGGAATGTCTCGGTATAAAACCCGATTGTACGTTCCATCTACTGAGATAGGGAAAAACCGCCTTAGGTCTGGAGGTGGGACATGCGGGCGGCAATACTGCTTTGTAAAGCATTGAGATGTTTATGTGTATGCATATCTAAAAGCACAGCACTTGATTCTTTACCTTGTCTATGATGCAAAGACCTTTGTTCATGTCTTTGTCTGCTGACCCTCTCCCCACTATTGTCTTGTGACCCTGACACATCCCTCTCTCAGAGAAACACCCACGAATGATCAATAAATAGTAAGGGAACTCAGAGGCTGGCGGGATCCTCCATATGCTGAACGCTGGTTCCCCGGGTCCCCTTATTTCTTTCTCTATACTTTGTCTCTGTTTCTTTTTCTTTTCCAAGTCTCTCGTCCCACCTAACGAGAAACACCCACAGGTGTGGAGGGGCAACCCACCCCTTCAGCCCACCATGAGACCATCTCTGGGCTGACAATCCAGTGAAATTTTCTGCCATCCAATAGGCTGCAACTACACCCTCCTCAAGGGTCTGAATCCCAGATGTGGAGAGGATCCTCTCTTCCTTCTAAGTTTTGGGCCTTGTACATTCTCCTTCACTTTAGTGGTATTCTTTAGAGTTCTCTTTTATTCCCCCTTAATCTCATGTTTTCTGTGTCTTGATTGAAAATTTACTGACATAGAACCACTCCCACTTCCACCCCTGATTAATGGACCCAGGTATTCTAACAACGAGGAAGGTAGCACTATACAATGGTGTCTGATTCAAAGCATATATTGCATCCTTTCAGGGAATGTCTCCCAAGTGGTGCCATACCTGAGCCTTCAGTAAGCCATTCCATCTTTTAATTAGACCGTTCACTTCCAGGTGATGAGTGATGTGGTAAGACCAGTTAATTCCATGGGAATCAGCCCAGTTTTACATTTCCTTTGTTGTGAAATGAATTCCTTGGGAAGAGGCAATTCTGTGTACTATACCATGATAGTGGGTGAGACATTCTATGAGTACATAGATGGTGGCAGGGACAAAAGAATCACAGGCAGGGACATCAAACATATCTTCAGATAATGATTCTATTTCAATAAGGAACAATCTATGCCCCCTACATGATGGGAGACGTACAATGAAATCAAGATGAAACCTGGTACATGACCAGTCTATCCAGCGAATGGTGGCATACTGTGGGCTCATGTTGGTCTCTTCCGTCAGAAGATTGAGCACCCAGCAGTGGCAGTATCCAAAGAAGTCCTTAGGAAAGGGATGTTCATGTTTTTAAGCCCAGGCATATCTTCCATCCCTGCCACTACAGCCACTTTACTCATGGGCCCATTGGACAAGCATAGGGACAGAGGAATAAAGAGGTTGACTGATCATCACAAAGCATGTTATATTGCTCACCTACTTATTGAAAGCCTCCTCTGCAGTGGATGCCCTTTAGCAAACATTCACATGGGACACAAATCTTCACAGTCTATGCCCATTCTGAGAAGCCCATCCACATGACTCTTCTGCAGAATTCCCCCTCATCAATCTTCCAATCCTGTTTCTTCCAAGTCTCTGACCAACCAGCCAAACCATACCATTAACAACTGCTCATAAACCAGTGTAGAGCCATACTCTGGCCATCTCTTATTCCAGAATGGACAACCAAATATACTGCTTATAAGATTTTCCCTCACCACTGTATTTCAAGGTCACCCTAATGGGGCTGTGATATCTCAGTCTTCTGTTTTGGTTGGTATATCGGACAGCACCATCTGTAAACCAGGCTTGAGTTTTCATTGTTCAGCAACTGGTCATAAGGAGCTCCCCACAAGGCCATAAGCATGATTTGAGGGAGACAAGGCAATGAGGCAGAAGTTGATGAGAAGGGAGTTTGAACTACTAATTCATACAACTTACTCATACCTTCCAGGCTTGCCAAGTGAGGTCTCTTTAATATCATTCTCATTTGATGATAGATTGCTGCCACACAAAGCTAACCTTATAACTAGTTGCATCAATAGAATCTCAATTAGGAATCTTAGGCTGCATGGTCACTTGATGTCCCAGTTAGGCACCCAGTCTCTACCACAGTCCAATAGCAAGCTAGAAGCTGTTTCTCAGGGGGGAAGAAAGTAGTGTCTGAATAAACAGGAATAGATTTACTTTAGAATCCTAAAAGTTTGCATTGTGATTCCCCTTTAGGGGCTTAGCTGTGATTCCATACAGCATCCCTACCTGCTATGGACAATTTGAGAATCACTGGATCTACTGGATCATCCAAGTGGTAGAGAAAATTTTTCTGAAGCCTTAATTTGCTGCAGAACCTCCTTGACTCAAGACTGGAAGCCTTATGGAGATTTTTGCTCATAAGTCAAAGTTACACACACAAATGTGACATATGTTGCCTCTAAAATCCAAAATGCCTACCAAGTGCTGTGCCTCTTTTTTAGCAGTATGTAATGTGCAGCAACTTGACTTTCACCTTGGAGAGACATATCAACATGTTCCAGACCACTGAACCTCAGAAACTACCGAGACAGCAGACCTCTGAAATTTTGTGGGATTTATTTCCCACCCTGACATTCACATATGTTGTACTTGCTACTGCCTGTTCATCAGGCATAATCAGCTCATCATCAATGTAGTACACCAGTGCAATGCTTTGTAGAATGTCAAAATGATCATATTATCTGTAGACTATATAATAGGAGAAAGCAAGAGAAATTGACTTGGTTCTGAGGCAAGACTGCGAATGTGTACCGTTGGCCCTTCCAGGTAAAAGCAAACTGTTTTTGATAGTCCTCACTAATCGGTACAGAGAAAAATGCAGTAGATGGGTGAACAGCTACATACCAAAGTGGTATACTGAGTTGCTCCAGTAAAGATGCTCTATCTGGGGCAGCAGCTGCAATTGGAGTTACCACCTAATGAAATATACAATAATATAGTCATTCTCCAAAACCCTTCCAACCTCTGCATAGGTCAAATAGGCAAGTTAAATGGGGATGGGATAGGAATCACCACCCCTGCATATTTCAAGGCTTCATGAATCTCTGAAATTTCCCCGCGGATATGGAAGTGCTTCCAATTTGCTATCAGGGCAAAGAGAGGAAGTTCCAGAAACTTCTATTTAGGCCCTTTCTTCCATGATGGATCTCATTCCATAAGACAAAGACCCAAAATGGGGTCTCTTCCAGTGAGAGTATGCCAATTTCACTTATACATTCAGAAACTGGGGGAATGTCCAACTGAACACATTTGGGCTAAATATCTATCACCTGATGATCTAAGTCAAGACTTTGAATGGTGGACCACAGTGGCATTTTGCATCCCCAGGAATTATCATAAATTCAGAGTCAATGTCTAGTAATCCCCCAAAGGACTGGGTACTTTCTTTCCCCAAATGCAGTCATTCTAGTAAGTGGCCACAGGTCCCCTTGGAGAAGGCTTGGAGGAAGTTTTTTTTTTTTAATTCTTTTTATTTCAAATGTTTTGGGGGCACAAGTCATTTTTGGTTACATGGATAAATTCCTTAGTGGTGATTTCTGAGATTTTAGTGCACCCATCACCCAAGTAGTGTACACACACCCAATATGTAGTCTTTTGTCCCTCGCACCACCCAAGCCTTCCCCACTGAGTCCCCAAAGTCCATTATATCATTCTTACACCTTTGTATCCTCATAGCTTAGCTCCCACTTATAAGTGAGAACATACAATATTTGGTTTTCCATTCCTGAGTTACTTCACTTAGAATAAGGCAGGCATGGAGGAAGACTTATGGTATATACTTATAGCACTACTGCAAGAATCTTCTTCAAAGGGTCTGGCATCCTCCTAAATCAAGATGCTCTGATCTGTGAATTGCTTTAGGTCTAGAAACTGGATGAGAAGCCGTAACTCCAACAGTCATTCAAGTCGGGTTTTGGGCACCAGTGCTAGAGTTGTGTTTGTTCATTTGTTTTTCTGTGATACAGATCAAGCAGTGCTTTAGTAGGCTATCTGTCTATTTCCTTTCTAGGGACAAAGTGGTCAATTAGTCACCACCAAAGATCCCTATGGGCCAAGGCATTCTAATTACAGGCACATCCCTGCTGCCCTTTATGGTGCATCATCCATATTGTCTTTGGTTATTAAGCAATTCCACTTAGCCTCTGCAGCTCCAGGATGCTATCGTCCCCATGAAATCAAGAAGTTCACAGGAATGATAGCATAATCTATGGTAATAACTGGACTATGAAGGTGAACATCCACAGAGTTTCTTAAGGATGAAGGTTCTCCTCTCAATAATACATTTCTCAGTGCCTTAGTTAAGAAGGTGTCTTCTGAGAATTTTCATGGAACATAGTTTGCAGGGGTGGTTGTGCAGGTCACACATGATAAATTCACTCCAACATCCTATCTCCTTAAGCCTTTGGACTCCCTCTTCCACATTATGCCATGGAACCTCTGGCATTTCAATTTCATTAAATGTAAGCCACCTTCAAGTCCAAGTTTCAGTCAACCAACTGAGTAAACTGTTAGAGCCAACTTCAGTTGCACAACTTAACACATTAAATACCAAATCCACATCCATGAATTCAGAATTATTACCTTCCACCCTTAGAATCAGCTCCCATAAATATTCCCTGAATTATGTAAAATCTTGCCATTAGCAAAATCTTGCCTTTCTTCTGTTGTGTTGCCTCGTTCTGCATCACAGTGAGTACCTGTCCCCTTGGAGCATGCTGAGATTTGACCCTTGTTATGGATCTAGTGGTAACAAAGGGTGCTTGTGGCATCTCCTGAGGATAATGGTCATGCTATCTCAAGGCATCTGCCCCATATGAGGTTATCTCCGCATTTTCAAACAAAGGAAAACTAACCTCCTCAGATACAAGAGGGGAAGATATTTCCATTGGCAAGGGAGGCTCAGAGGGCCTCAGGGAATCAGGATTCTCCATTTTATCTGAGTCCAACCAGATGTCCCTATTCCAAGTTTCAAGATCACATTCTTCCCTGATTTATACCCATACTTTCACATGAAAAACTTGTGATGCTATAAATTTAACTGACATTTAAATTCTGCCACCCACACAATTAAATTTTATGTTTGGTTTTGAGCAATATCAGCCCTGTGGCTACATGAAATATGAGATTCTTTTACGGATGACATGGAAGCTCTGTGGTCCTCAAACTATGATTTGAGCTGAGAATTAAATAACCTCGACTTGTCTTTTTTTTTTTCTAGTAAGTGCTCCAGTGCATGCAAGATTCATCCCACACCACAGTCCTTGCAGGCATCATTACTGGTGTAATCATGGTCAGGTGCAGGAGTCATCTGAGTTCCCAAGACACTTGCTCCAGTTGGCATTGCACCAAAATCCATTACAGGTGATAGCAACATTATGGTGCCATTATGCTGTAGATTACAAGCATCCCATTCCCACTGGCAAGGAACTCAGCATTGTGCTCCAGCCCAAAGGCACAATGAAACCTATCAAAATCTCATCTTTGCGGGTCTGTCACCTGGGACCATTCCTGCTCTCAATTCCTTATCAATTAGGATCCAGTCAGGAGACAGAGCTCACACCCATAATCTGAACATGGAAATTTTAATATAAAGAATTATTATCTAACAAAGGATAGTTAATTACTAAAAAGGGTAAAAGAACACTCTATGAGACCCAGAAGCAGCAAGTGCAAAAAAGTAGCTACTGTTTCTAGGCTGAGGGAAAGTGAATAATGAAGGAACTAGGGCCTCAGGAGAAGGTCTTCCCCCTGACACAGACCTCCTCTATGAGGGAGTGATGACCATGAGAACATGCAGCCTCCAGTGGCTAAGAAACCTGCCAGGGAAAGTAAGCTGGCTCAGTCTGTGGACATGGCCGTCTTTGTGGGAACCTGATCCCACATGGGTTCAGGCTGGTGTCAAGTGTGAGTAGGGCTGGTCTATAGAATCGATGTCCAGGTGGAGAGAGTGAAGCCTGACGGTTCTTTCCTGTTATACAGAAAAGACGTTTGGAGCTGGTCCACACAGGCCACTGAGATGATAGCACTGGGCCTTGGCTCCTGTGCTGGAAACAAAAAGATGGAAGGAGGACCAGAACCTGGAAGGGAAGTGCCTTCCCGCTGCAGAGGGACCTTACAGTGTCCCTCTAGCGCCCTCTCCTGACAAAGCCTAACATTGCTCTAGCTGGCACAAGAGAACTGTTCACAGGGTCCAGCTCCAGTATTACAAAGCAGGGCAACGACGGATGTATTTGGAGCTCAGAGACAATAAATTAAGAACTGTCATGGGGGAGAGAGGCAGACATGGAAGGGAGCAAAGGGTTGACTGGGGAAGAGGCTAGAAGGGGAAGAGTTGCTATGCCTTTTGTAGGGAAAGGAGCATGCATGGGCTGGAGCCCTGGGGAGCAATCCCAGCCCTCTTCAAAGAGAGAATGCAGTCACAGAATAAACACAGCTCAAGAAAGCCACATTGTTCCACTTTCAAACGAATAGAAAATAAAATTCCTGGACAGGTTCCCTCTTCCCACTTCTGGGAGTAAGTAGGGAGTGGGTTGAGATACATTTCATTTTTCTTCAAAAGGCTTTCTCAGCTCCTGCTGACTCAGGCCACCTCCACCCTCTGCAGATTCAAGACATTCAATTGTCCAGTCACTGGCTTTTGCTGCAAGCCTACTAGATGCCCAGCCCTGAGCCCTGTTTGACTGTGGGCCTCAGCTAAGCCTGTTTGTGGCTGTGGCTGAGCCTAGCTTGAGTGAGTGTTGAGAAGGCAGACTGGTTCACGGACAAGAGAAACTTCCAGCAGTTAATGTGGTTCAGGTTTAGATCTGCCAGTATTTCTCCAATGATTGTAAGAGCAATGGTTTGGAGTCAAGTGACATGGCTTTTAATTCTGTCTTGGCTCTTTTCTAGCTGTGTAGCCTTAAGCAATTCACCTCAGCTCTCTGAGCCTGTTTCCTCATATATCAAATTGTTTTGGTAACATCTGTCTCTCAGGATTTCTGGGAAGATTAGGGACAATGTCCACATTAGGTATAATGCAAGGACCTGCCAAAGTAGGTACAGAGGTCCATCAGTCCAAAGCTCAGACTACACCCAAGATTTCATCAGGCTCAGAAAGCAGATGCTTAGGCCAGTGGCCTGGGCACTAATGAGCAATGCCAGCCCCATTGTCTCTGAGGGATGTTGAGCCCATTGCTCTTCAAACAGGGATGCATCAAGAGATTAAACACAGCCCAAGACAGCCACATTATTCACTTTGAAATGAGCAGAAAATGACATTTCTGGTCAGGGCCCCTCTTCCCATCCCAGGGAGAGAGTAGGAGGTGAGCTTAGACGAGTTTCCTTTTTCTTGAAAGGCGTTCTCAGCTCCTGCGCTCCCGCTGACTCAGGCCACCCTCACGGTGAGAATGCAGCAGACTAGGATGATCAGGCAGTGTTTCAAGCCGGCCCTGGGCCTGGAGAGGCTGTTGATGGTGAGGCACAGTGGAGATGAGCCCGGCTAGAGCAGGGTTGGGAGAGCAGCCTGGCTGAGGGTTGAGAGCAGCCTCAAGCAGCTGGTGTGGTGCAGGCATAGACTGGCTGTTGTTTGCATGAGCACCGGCTTTGGAGTCAATCCCAAGTTCTAGTCCAGAGACTGAATCTTTTCTAGCTGTGACATTGAGAGCTCTGCCCTCATTTCTCTGAGCTTCAGCTTTCTTGCCTGCTAAATGGGCTTGGTGATACCCACCTCTCAGGATGCTGGGGAGATTAGGAACAATGTCTGTATTAGGGACAATGAACAGCAGTCACTATTGTGATCACCAGGACCAGCCAGGGTGGGGGTACAGGCCCATCAGACTAAAGTCAGTGTAAAGCCACCAGCCTCAGACACCAGATGCTTAGGCCAATGGCCTGGACCCCACTGAGCAATGTCAGCCCCATTGTCTGAGGGATGTTGAACCTGATGCTGTCCTACTTAGAATGAGCTCCTAGAAAGCACCTAGTTCTGCCTCCTCATGGACAAATCAGGAGACTGAGCCCCAGATGTTTGCTCAATGCCACACAGCATGGTGGTAGCTGAGCCAGCATTGGAACCCAGCCTCATGACTTCAAGCCATGTGGTCATCCAAGGACTAAAAATGATGTGCTTAAGAGTATAGGCTTTGGAGCCAGACAGACCTGAGCTCCAGTCCCAGCTCTGCAACTTTCATTCATTCAACAAATACTCGTTGAGCTCTTGTCATGTGCCAGGCACCATGCCCAGTCCAACGGACACAGGAGGACAAGACCTACATGGCCCTGGCCTCTCGCTGCTCAGTCTGGTGAGAAGAAATACCCAGTGAATGAACAAGCTCATCACCCACTGTGAGAAAGCAGCAAGGCACAGACACAGGATGGGCCCTGAAAGACACAGGGACAGTGGGTGCTGGAGGGCCACTCAGGGCATTCAGGGAGGGCATCTCAGGAAGGGGACATCTGATCTGGGAACTGGACACCAGGCAGGAGCCAGGTATGCAGGACTGGAGAAGGGTGTCCATGCAAAGAGCTCAGAATGATGGGGGAAGAAGAGCCTGGAGTGCACAGGAGCGTGTAGGAGGGACGTGGACAGACAGGGTAGAGCCAGGACAGGTGAGCCTCAGAGGTCATGGTCAGGAGCACAGTGCTCATGCACACAGCAGCAGGAGGCACTGGAGGGTTTGAGCAGGTGAGTGATGGGATCTGGCCTGTTTTTTCAAACGATCACACTGGTTGCTGTTGTTTGTGTGACCTTGTTGGCTCTCTGACCTGGGGCAAGTTGCTTAAGCTCTCTAAGCCTCAGTCTCCTCATCTGTAAAATGGCGACGATCACAGTACCTACCTCACAGGTGGAACTGGAGACTGACATATGACAGTCTACAGAGAGCACTGAGCAATGTGCATTTCGGTGCCGAATAAAGCTTTGCTTTCTTACATCCCCACGTCCAAAGCCCTCATCCTCTACCTGCTGGCCATTCATTGCCTGACTTGAACCTGTTGATCCTGCCTATGCAATGACTCCATTATTTCTGCACTGCCCTTAGCCATGGGGATGTTGAGGCCAAAGCTCATTAAGCTCCTGTCCATCAGAGGTCACCGGGTGGCGGGGGGGGGGGGGGGCGGTCCATGGAGCCCAGGGAGAGAGATTGGCCAGGCCCCGCTCCCAGTGAGGGCCTTGCAAGTGGCCTTGGCATCCATCAATGTCACGGCTCCATCTCCTGGGTGCCTGGGATATATAATGCATCCCAATCAGGGGCTGAGAGAGGTTGTGTGAAGTAATCATTGCTTTCGTTGACTCCTACAGCCAGATTTATTATGGTATAAAGAAACAACTTAGCTTCTGGCAGTAACAGGCAGCTGGCCTAGCTGCACTTGTAGAAATCTTATTTGCTGGGGCCTGGGTGGGTGGAGGTTTCTACCCACACCTGCTCAGCCAGAGGCCCTGGACAGAACCCGGCTGGACCATTCATCTTCCTGTGCTCCTGGCCACCTTGTCTGAGAGGCCGCAACCTCTGACACATTTCACAGCATTTGAAAAGCAGTGCTTAGGCCACAAATTCCCCATCTGGTGTTACACCGAGGGGATCCTCAGGCTTTTGAGCCAGGGAGGCCACAGAGCAGAGCAGTTAAAGGCCCAGGTGTTGGAGTCAGCCTAAACATGGGTTCAAGTCCCTGCTCTGCCATATATTGGCCAGGTGACCTTGGGTGAGTAAACTCACTTCCCTGAGCCTCCATGTCTTGTCTCTAAAATGGAGGGGTAGGAATCCCCCCTTTAAAGAGCTGCTGTGGCCGGGCGCGGTGGCTCACGCCTGTAATCCCAGCACTTTGGGAGGCCGAGGCGGGTGGATCACGAGGTCAGGAGATTGAGACCATCCTGGCTAACACGGTGAAACCCCGTCTCTACTAAAAATACTAAAAATTAGCCGGGCGTGGTGGCGGGCGCCTGTAGTCCCAGCTACTCGGGAGGCTGAGGCAGGAGAATGGCGTGAACCCAGTAGGCGGAGCTTGCAGTGAGCCGAGATCGCGCCACTGCACTCCAGCCTGGGCGACAGAGCGAGACTCCGTCTCAAAAAAAAAAAAAAAAGAGCTGCTGTATGGAGTAAGGAAGAGCCAAAGGGTGTAGGACACATAACACAGGAATAGGCACTAGATGTAAGGTGATCGTCACCATTTTCATTATCCAGGGGCTTCAGTATTATGGCGTGAGATGCCCTTTATTGAGGGTCAATTATGTCACCAGGGACTATGCTGGTTCCTTTTAAATAATTTGTCCCTAGACCTCACAACCAATCCTGCAGGTAGGTCCTGTTATGTTTATTGCAGGGTTGTTAGGGGATTGTGCAAGGTCACCCGACTGTGGGTTGTGGAGCTGGGGACGGGACTATGGGTTCTGGAGCTGGTGCTCCTCCTAATACAGAGCCCACCTCCCCAGCTTCTCTGAGAGGCCACACAAGGCCCCTGGTCAGTCGGGCAGGCAAGTCCAACCTCTCCTTCCTTCCCTCCCTCGTGCCAACATTTCCAGGGCACTAGCTCCATGACAAGCCCCTTACTGGGCAATGGACACAAGATGGCACAGAAATACTCCCCGCCCTTGAGGAGCCAGCACCGAACAGAGCAAAGGGCCGAGCCGCATCCAGACTGCAAAGGGCCAAGCCGCATCCAGACTGCAAAGGGCCAAGCCGCATCCAGACTGCTCCGCACGCATGTGTATCAGTTAGCAAAAGCTAACTGTGTATGTAACAAGTGATTTCAACAGACTGTCTTCAAAAAAAAAACCATTTATCATCTCTCCCAGTTCTAAGGGTTGGTTGGGCAGTGTCTTCTAAGCTTAGCCATGTGGCTACACTTACCTGACAGGTCAGCTAGACTGGAAGGTCCAAGACAGCCTCACTCACAGCCTGGGAGTTGCTACTGACTGTTCATGGCAGGCGCTGATTCTCCTCTGTGTGCCCTCAAATCATCTGGTAGGTGAGACAGGTTCCCTTGTATAGCAGAGTTCCAGAAGAGCAAAAGCAAAAACTGCAAGGCCTCATGAGACCTGGGATCCAGAACTCACACGCCGTCACTTCTGCCCATGCTATTGGCCAAAGCAAGTCATATTCCATTGCTTGGCCAGTACCCGTGACACACATTTGTGATGCATCGCGTAAGGTTCAGAGGTCAGCTCAGAATGAGGATGAGGGGGTCAGTCTGTGCCCTATCCAAGTGTGATCCTAACTGGCCAATTAATTTTTAACTCAGATTAAAGTATGCTGAATTGTGAGGTCATTAGAATGGGTTGTATCCTCTGACCAATGGAGAAACTGAGGCACAGAGGGTCAGCCAGTGTGCAAATAGAATGAGTACATCATAGAGTCAGCCTTCATATGAAGAAACTGAGGCCCAGAAACAGGAATTGTCTTGTCCAAGGTCAGGCAGCAAGCCTGTGACAGAGCCAGGAGTGACCCAGGTCCCTACCAGCCAGCCTACTCCTCCTCCCTCTCTACCCCATGGAGGCGGCTGGGGCTGGGAATGGGCTGGGCTGGGGCAATGGGACGGTCATCCCCAGCAGGGCTGTGTCTCCTCTGCCCCCGTCTCTGCCATGTTTGTAAAGTAAGCCCTTTCAACACGCTTGGCACTACATAAGGCACTTAATCATTACCTCATCTGATCCAAACAGGACTGTCTCCACTTTACAGATGATAAAGTAGGCCCCAGAGAGGGCACTAACTCGCCCAGGGTCTCGCAGCTGCTGGGCCCATCTGCCTGACACCAAAGCCTGAGCCTCCCATGCTGCCCCAGAAAGAGCTGAACCTGATCCAGCGCCCCCAGTGGAGTGAGAGGCAGCTCTGTGGCCCTCAGGGATCTCGAGTTGATATACCCTACCTGAGGAACTGCTTCAGAGGCCTGGATGGGGACAGCAATGGCCAGGGTCCCTTGGAACCAACTCTGAAAGTGGAAGGACCCTGAGTGATGTCCTGGTCCACACTCCCACCATTTTACGAATGGAAAAACCAGGACCAGATCAGAACCCAGGCTTCTCCAGGGCCCTCCCACTGCACTGGAGGCTGGGGGCAGGTGAGCAGGCCCCGTCAGGCTGGTGAGACACACACAGGGCTGCTCTGTGGCATTCAGAGAGCACGTTTATTTACAAAGCGCTTTACAAACATCAGCTTATGCCTCCCCACAGCCCCCTGCGAGGTAGGTCAGTAGTCATAGCTACAGTTTACAGATGGGGAAATTGAGGCACGGAATGGGGGTGTGGCCTGCCCCATTCTAAAGAGACCTTCCCACCCACCCAACCAAAAATAACAAAAGAAACGAAAAAGCACTGGTCCTACCTCTTCCTCTGAACTCCAAAGGGTATGACCAGCCCTGCTCTAACACTGCCCCTCCCCACAATGGGCAGCCTGACCAGGAGCCACAGGGGCCTCAACCCCAGGGGCTGTTGTTCAGCCTTGCAGATTGTCACTGGCCCAAGCTGAGCAGGACAGGCCAGTGAGGCCTGAAGATTAAAGGAAGAGGGGGGCGAGGTGACTTCATTCTGCAACAGTGGGTCAGGCAGGGAAGGAGCCCCCCATGGGGCACAGCAGTAATAGGCAGATCCTGGTTCAGGGAAGCTCAGAGCACATATCAGGGAAGCAGAAGTGGGGAGGGATAGTGAGCAAAATATCCCAGGGGCTGCAGGGGGCAGTGGGGAGGAGGGCGCTGCAGTTCCCCTGGGGAGGACAGTCAGTGTGCCCCACTGGCTATTCAGAATAGAGTCCTGCTTCCCCAGGACCTTCAGGGGCTGGGCCAGATGGAATCCTAAATGCCAAGTCCCAGTACATCCTCTACCCACATGCAGAGGGGGCAGGCTGAGTGGGAACCTTGGCCTGGGATGCTCTCTGCAGGGCCTCACTCATCCCTGCCAAAAGCCAGGATGGTGCCAAGGGGCTTGGCCTGAGTCCCCCAGAGCCAGCCGTCCTGAGCCTTTGTCACTCGGCCAGGCAGCGCCAGGCCTCTCAGCACAGGCCTGCAGGACCCTATGGAGGTGGGGCTGGGCTGCAGACTTGCTAAGCTCCTCCTTGGCCCACCACCTGCCCATGGGACAAGCGAAAGGCCCTGTCCACAGTGGAAGGGGGAGCAAGATAGCCCAGCATCCACTCCAGTGCTTGCCCCATGGGAGTGTGTTTGGGCAGAGCAGGAGGCACTGATCTTCCTCGCCAGTCCAGGATGGTGGGTCTGGCCCTGAGTGTGCAGTGGGTGCCCCAGGCCAGGGCCCCGCTATCTTGACTCCAGCCCCTCCAAGTACTCCAGGGCCACATCGTAGCAAAAGTGGTACTGATCCTGGGGAGAGGAAGAGAGGGAGGGAATCATGAGCCTGACTCCGACTCCAGTATTGTGGGGGGAGGGGGACGGGGAGTGAGAGGGCAAGCACGAGCCCGAGCCCAGGCCCGCCCTCGGGGAGAAGGGAGAAATGGGGGCAATGTTTTAGGACCACAGGGCTAGAACCAAGGCCCAATGGTGGGGCCCAGATATGGGAGAGTGGGTGCTAAGGAACCTGGCCTGGCATGGACCAGGAAGGTGGAAGTGGCTGGGCACGGGACACAGCCCCTCACCATGGTCTCCACCATGTTGGGTTTGTAGTTCCGGAGGGTTTTGGCAGCAAAGAAAACGTCCACCAAGTTGTGGCAGCGGATCATCTCCAGGACTGTGGCGCAGGCGCAGAAGGTGCCGCTGCGTCCTCCCCCGTTTCTGAATGAGAGATGCAAAAGCTGAGGGGCGGGGCCTTGGAACCTGAAGGTAAGAAAGGGGCCAGGGAACCACGAGGGAAGGGCAGAGAGCCTAGAGGAGAGGGAGGAGCTAGGGAATCTAGAAGGGTGGGGCAGAGAGCCCAGAGGTGAGGGGCGGAGTTAGAGAACACAGAAAGGAGGGGCCCGAGAGCCTAGAGGAGAGGGGCGGAGCTAGGGAACCCAGAAGGAAGAGGCCAAAGAGCCCAGAGATGAGGGGCAGAGCTAGGAAACCCAGAAAGGAGGGGCCAAAGAGTCCAGAGGTGAGGGGCGGGGCTAGGAAACTAAGGAGGGCCAAAGAGCCCAAGGTGAGGGGCAGAACTAGGGAACTCAGAAGGGCGGGGCAGAGGACCCAGAGGTAAGGGGCGGGGCTAGGGAACCCAGAGGGAGGAGCAGGACCAGGTTAAGAAGGATCAGAGGCTAGGACATCTCAGAAGACATATTCTCAAGGCGAAACAGACTGCGGATTCTGAGAGAAAGGAGGCCAGACACACTCCAAGAGAAACACCCGGAGAGACAAACACAGTGACAAAGAAGGGCGGGGGAGCAGCAAGCGCGTACCCAGAGAGCAAGGTGGAACAGGAATGCTGAGAAGACTGGTCATCACCTGGCAACGTGGGCACACAGGCACAAACGTACCCAAACCCCAAGTCAAACCCACAGCCTCCCAGAGCTCCATCCCCTCCGTGCCTCTCCCTCCTTCCCTGTGACTCCACGTGTGGGGTGCCTCCTGGGGAATGGCAGACTGATGCGGCCCTCACTCCCCTTCTCAGGGGTCTTTCCCACCAGAACCAAAACCCCTGGGGGCCAGACCCGGACTGACTCAGCTCCCCACCAGCTTCCAGTAGGCCCAGCCTGCCACTCGAAAGGCTCAGTAAGTGCTGAAAGCATGAAAAAGTGGGGAGCAAAGGAGTGACTGCACCCAGACATGAGTGAATACATGAACTTATGAATGGGGCATACAGATGGATGGATGGATGGATGGATGGATAAAGTCACATGTGTGCAGGCATGAACAAAGACTGGAATTCTGTTGGCATAAAAGTGTGCCACAATCTCATGGGGTAAAAAATTCTGACCAAGGACTCTAATTAAATTGGCAAAGTCAGACATCACACAGAGGATACTGGGCAGTTGTTCAGGGCTGAGTCTATAGCCTGGAAACTCACTGGATTCCTCCAGGGCCAGCCTTGGCTGGTTGGGCAGCATCCAGGCCACAGCCATCTAAGAGCCCAGGGATTTCGGTGCCAGCTTTGCAGTCCAGCCAAAGCTGGCACCCTTTCAGACTGGACCTCTGCCCCTGGCTCCCCAACCCCTCCACCCGCCCTCCCACAGGGCAGGTACTCACAGGCAGTGCACGATGGTGCGCCCATCCCCACTCTCAGCCTGCCACTTGTCCACCTCAGCCAGCAGGTGCAAGAAGGCCTTCTTGGAGTCAGGTGTGTCCCGGTATGCAGACCAGCGCAGGAACTGGAAGTGCCGCACCAGCAGGTGCCCCTCCTGCAACTGGGGACAGGGGCAGCCAGCCAGGGGGGACATGAGCACCAGGGTCCCAGGGGCCCCTGATGACACAGAGGGTCATTAAAAGCTGCCCCAGCCACCACCCAGGGTCCTTCCATGGGGCTCCTCAGACCACTCACCCGAGAGATGTTCTGCACCCGGAAGACTCGAGCCACTAAGTCTTCATCAGCTGTGCCCGACATAAACTCCACCTCCATGAGGCCATATTGCTGCCGGCCTGGCTCTGGCCAGTACTGCAGGCAGGGCTGGGCATGAGCACGGAGAGGGGAGAGCTGAGTAGAGCCTGGCTGGGGCCCACCCCACAGCCATGCCCACCCCAAGAGCTCCACACTTGCCCTGTGGCTCCCACGCACCCTGGCCCACCCACTCACTCCAGACTCACCTTCAGCAGCCCCCCAGTCACCACCAATTGCCCACAGGCTGCAAGGCCCACCTGCCCCAATGCGTTCTGCACTGACACGTTCAGATCAGCCAAGATGAACCCTTCGCAAACTGCACTGATGCCTACTGCTGTGCAGCTAGAAAGCTACACCTTAACCGGTTCACACGCTCCTACATGAGGCTGCCTGCTTCCAGGAATAGGCCTGGATCACTCCCACCCACCCCAGAACCTCCCCCCAGCCTTCTCTCTCACTGCCTCTGCCCTTCAGCACCAGCTCACAGAGGTGGGGTGTCCCTGATGCTGCAACACAGTTCAGTAGCCCCACTTCTGCCCCAGGACCCCTCCATGGAGTCAGGGTCCTAAATACAACCCCCTCCCAGACTCCAGACTGTGGAGGGACAGAGGAGGTACAGCCCTATGACCTCACACACACAAACACACGTACAAATACACACACACATCCTCCAGGCTAAGTATCCTGAGCCTCAGTTTCTAGTCTCAGCTCTGCCTGAAGCCCAGGAAAGGCTCTTCCTTTCTCTTGGCCTCAGTTTCTCCATCTGTAAAATGACTCCCATACTCTCCCAAAAAGACACCGTGCTCATCAATCCCCTCTGACCACAGCCCAGGACAGGAGGACACCACCTTCCTCATTTTGCCTCAGGTCCTGGCAACCCTGTGCGTTCAGAACCCTACACAGGCTGCTCCCTCTCCACGGGTCACTCTTCCTCCACCTCCTCACCTAGTTAATTCTGCCCTTCCCACACATCTCAGCTCAGACACTACCTCCTCCAGGAAGCCATCGCCGATACATGATCCCCCGGACTTCTCTGTCCCTGTGCCAGCTCTTTGATAGCTCTTTTCCCTCTGTGCTGTCACTATCAGTTTTTCTACCTGTTTCCTCCTGGACCATGAGATCTGGGAGGGGCTGTGTCTCTTCTCCCTCTGTCTCCTCCCTGCCCAGTGCAGGGAGCTGTTCATGGGCAAAGTTGGTTGAGCAGATGAGCAAATCAGTGCCCAGTGAACTCCATCTCTGTGAGCCTCCCTCTGGGCCTCTCCCCTCTACCCTAGCAAGGATGGTTCCTGCTGCACCAGGGCTGAGGCCCATTATCCTGTAGTCCTGGGTCATTTTCACAAAGTGCCTGATTCATAAAGAGCCCAGTTAATGAAATCTTCTCAAGGAGGCCATTAAGAAGCTGTTGTACTCATTTTACAGCAAATCTTCCTAGCCCCCTGGGCCCAGCAGAAAGCTGGGGTGGGAAGGGGTCCAGAGACCTAAAGCACATAGTCAGGCAGGGCTGGAAGGCTGGGTATCTGTACTTCTTGGGAGCTCCAAAGGGAAACGGGGGAGTCAGAGGGGCTGCCCCCAGGCTGAGGTCACTGAACCAGTGTCTGGGCCAATCTCAGATGCAACTGTCACCCTCATCATCTTTGTCCCTGCCACATACCACATACTGTGCAGCAGACACAGCAGTGCCACATATCCTATGCACACCTGACCTGGTCCTCACAATAACCCCACAAGAACAGGTCCTATGATGGCCCCCATTTTACAGAGAAGGAAAGTGAAACTCAAAAGAGGTCAATCAACTTACCCTAGATCAAACAGTCAGAAAGTAGGAGGCTTGAATTGTACTCTACCTCGGAGGCCCCCGTGATGGGTGCTTTAGTGGAGTGACTAAAAGAGCAGAAGCTCTGGAATGAGGCAGCTGAGGCTGGGGAGCGCAGCTCTGCCCCTCCCCAGCCATGTGGCCCTGGAGAAGGCACTGAACCTCTTTGGGTCTTAATTTTCTCACTGAAGCCTTCCCTCCAAGGTCATTATAGATTCTAAATAAGACCATGAGTGCAAAGCAGTCCCTGGCTTAGCAGGGGCCAATAAAGAGCAACTGTGGCCAGAGGCAGTGGCTCATGCCTATAATCCCAGTTCTTTCGGAGACCAAGGTGGGAGGATCACTTGAGGCCAGGTGTTCGAGACCAGCCCGGGCAACACAGTGAGACCTTGTCTCTACTAAAAAAAATAAAAAATCAGCCAGCTGTGGTGATGCAGCCTGTAGTCTCAGCTACTCAATAGGCTGAGGTGGAAGGATGGCTTGGGCCCAGGAGGTCGAGGCTGCACAACTTAGTGAGCTGTGATCGCGCCACTGCACTCCAGCCTGGGCAAAAGAGTGAGACCTTGCCTCAAAAAAAAGAAAAGAAAAAGAGCAACTAGGGATCTCCCATCTGACACCCTTGTTTTACAGATGAAGAAACTGAGGCTCTGGGAAGGTGTATGATTCATCACACAATAAATAGATGGCAGAGCTGGGACCCAACTTTTGGCGTTGGGGACCATGCCCCTGAATACACAGAGGACCTGGGCAGCAGGCGGCCCATCGGCCTGGCCAGTGGAGGCCTCACCCAGGCGGAGTTGGACTGGTTCAGCTGGTTGAGCATGACGATGGAGGTGCACCCGTAATCGTAGACCAGCCGCCAGAAGTCAGGCGTGGTGCTCTGCAGCGGGTGCAGGGTCACGATGAAGGCCGCACTCCGTGTGTAGCTCTGCAGGGAAACCAGAACTCAGCAGGGCCCTGTTCCCGGCCCCTGACCTGGGCTGAGCCTCTGCCCCAGGCTGTCTTCCCGCACTGCCCACCCTGAGTTGGACGGTTGTGCCCCACAGGACCAGGCTGCCTCCAGTGGGCCATTTCTGATGTTGGTCGGCACACTGAGGCCTGGGTTGACAGGGTGGGCCCAGGCCTCTGGGGACCAAGCCCATGACCCCCCAGAACTAAACAGCAAAAGTTTCCAAAGGTATGGCGAGGGGAGCTTGGGCATGAGGCTGAGCTCAAGGCAGAGGCTGGCCGAGCTTACTCCCTGCCTCCGCGCTTCGGCATCTGCTATTTTGGCTGCCTAGGCCAAATTTCCCAAATGTCTATATGGCTGTCTCCCTCACTTCTTTCTGGTCTTTACTTATCACCTCCTCAAAGAAGCCCTCCCCTACCAACTCATCAAAAATAGCCCCCCACACACCCCAAATCCACATTAACACTGCCTGGCTGTTTTTGTAGAAATTTCCAGTTGATGACATTTCATTGTATATTTCCTGACTATCCCACTCCACCTGCTAAAAGCAAGGTTCAGGAGAGCAGAGCTTCTAGGGTATGGTCTCCACCCAGAACCCTGTAGGGGCTCAATAAATATTTTGAATAAATCTCTAGGTCCCTTCCAACTCCATAAATGAAGGGTCTGGGGCCCCAGGCTCTCCAGGCAGTGACAGGCCCCGACGCTGCTCACTGCTCCCTCGTCCTGCCAGGGGGGCTGGCACCCAGCCTTCTCCCATCAAAGATCTAGCTCCCAGGCTCCCCTGGTGACCTGCCCTGCCCCACCCTGTGCCATGTCCCCCCTCCCTTCCCCGAGCTCTTCTCCTGACCCCCAGTCTTCCTCCTGACCTAGGGGCTGGCACAGGCTCCCATGACCCTGGTCTTTGTCTGGCTTCTTCTGGCTTTGACCCTGACTTGGGCCCTAACCAAATATTGATCTGCCCTTTGTAATCCTGCAAGGTGCAGTGCAGAGAAACAAGGAGCCCCCCTGGTCCCCCAGCGATCTCTCTCCAGGACTCTCTGAAGGCTCATGATTAACAACTCCTCAAGGCCAGGCCCAGCCAGATTCCAAAACTCAGGCCTGGGTGCCCAACAGGGCTCCTTGCAGACTTGACCACCACAAAGACTCCAGCTGGCCCCTCACTGATGAGTTCAGGGCCTGTCTGAGAAATGGGGCCTCCTGGCTCCAAGCCAATAGGACCTGCATGGCTGGGGTCAGACGTCAGAGGCATCAAGGACCTCAGGAGGGGACAGGGCTGTCTCAGAACTTCTCCACGTGATAACCCACCCATCAGGGCCAGGGAGCCCCAGCTCAGGACCCTCAGACAGTCTCCTTTCCAGGCCCCCAGTGTGCAGATAGGCACACCAAGGCCAAGGAGGGGGCTGGGCGGGAGGGCACAGCTTCCTGTTTAGTTCAAAGATCTTCCCGGTACTACATGCCACCCCTCCAGGACCCCTGACCCCTCAGCAGGCCAGATGTCCCCAGGCGAGCATGTGGGCACACACATTCCATCCACCAAGCTGAGTGACAGTGACTGATGGGCCCCTCACATCTCTCTCATCAGTGGCTAGGGCAGCTCTTCCCCTCCCCTTCAGCT
The DNA here is from genome assembly GCF_029281585.2 of Gorilla gorilla gorilla. Classification (NCBI taxonomy): domain Eukaryota; kingdom Metazoa; phylum Chordata; class Mammalia; order Primates; family Hominidae; genus Gorilla; species Gorilla gorilla. The sequence goes on from NC_073224.2 coordinate 210,637,606, forward strand.
GACACCCGGAAGCCCCCTGGGTGGTTACCCTCTTTAAAGAAACCCCGCTGTCCCCCGCACTGTCCTGCCAAGGAGTTCCTGGCCAGGCATCAGGCCGCAAAAAGCCCATCTCCCTCTTACCCGCTGTGGGAGAACCTTCCCCATCGGCATCCCTCATTTCCGCGTGGAGAGACGCAGCAGTGACACACCTGGCCCTGGCCCATCCTTCACTCACTCCTCCCATAAGCGAGGCTGCTTGGCTCCACTCCTTCCTCTTTTTCCAGGCCAGCCTACCCTTGGAAAGTGTGCACTCAATTGCTCCTGCTCCCTGCCAGTAAAGGCCAGTCCCTGACGAGGAGGGGTGGCCTGTGGTTGCACGGCTATATCGGGGAGGGGTGAAGGAGCGGCCCACCAATTGGCCACACATCTCAAACTCCATCTCCAGTTTTATCTATAACATATGATCTCCACCCGTGTGTCTCCTGTGTCTATATCTGAACTGGTTCCAGTGTGGCAGAGGAATAGGGATAATAATCCTAGACCCTTCCCGCCTCAGACAGCAGCATCTTGGAGCCATTTAGCAGGGGCCTAAAATGCCAGCACCCATCTCCTGCGCTGCTTGCAACCCTCAGTAAAGGAGGCAGAGCCCCTGAGCTTGGAGCAGGGAAAGGACTTCTAAAAGGCTCCTGAGCCCTCAGAGGGCCCATGCCCACCCAGGGAAGAATGGGGCCAGATATCACTGTCCCAGGCCTGGTCCTGGAGCAGACTCCAGCTCATTCTCCCCAGGACAAGCTCCCCTGCCTCCAGACATCAGGTCTCGAGTTCCATCCCCAAACCCTCGAGGTCTCCCCAGCCAAAGTCCCCTGAATCACTCATCCTACCCCAGGCTCTGCTGGGCCTAATCTTGGAGACAGCCCTGCCTGAACTCCACAACCAGACCCCACTGAGGCAGAGTGTGGGGGGCACTGGCTTGAATGCCCTGAATGGAAGCTCCCTAGGAGTAGGAGGGTCACACACAGGCCTGTTCCCCAGAATGGGGAGGGGTCCCCCCAACAGAGCCTTCAGCTTTGTTCCCGTGGCCCCTGGACCTTCCCTGATGCTGCTGGGAAGGGGAGCCCCAGAGCCCACTCCACCCCAAGCTCTCACGTCAGTCAGGGCTGCATTAATGTAGTTGTTGGGGTCCCCATCAGTGGAGATGAGGAAGGGCAGGCAGCGGTCGGGCGGCAGGACGTCCATGCTGCGGTTCTTGTCGCGGTTCCGGGGCAACAGGGCGATGCTGCACTCCTCCACGTCCAGCGGCGGAGTGACCGAGTTCAGCGTCTACAGGGAGCGGGGGTGGGGACAGAGAGTTACGTCCAGGGCTTGCTGGGCCTCCTCACATCCCCATGAAGGAGGCTGGACTGAGTTACTCATCCCATTTTATGGATGGAGAAACTGAGGTCCAGAGAGAAGGGTACAGGGCAGGGAGCCAGACGCCCTGTCTCTAGGCCACTGTAGGGCCTGGACAGAGCTCTAGAGACCAGAGTCTACCTCCTTGCCACCCACATAACCTCAGACAAGCTACTGCATCTCTCAGCCTCAGTTTCCTCGACTGTGAAATAGGGAAGTAATATGCCTACTTCATGGGGCTGCTGGGAGGCCAAAGTGAGATCATGACAAGCACTGGGCTGAGCTCAGCACACACGGGCACAGTGAGGATCTTTACTAGCTGACCAGTGCCTTCACTGAGGCAACCCCTGAAACCCCACGCCCTCCACGAAGCGGACTCCAGGCACATGGAGAGGGGGTCACGTTCCTTGGTCATGGCCCTGTCTGAACAGAATGAAGTCCTAAGCACCGGGCACTGAATCACACCTGGATCTCCGGGGCATCTCCTCTGCCCGCGTGCCTTCACACCTCATGCATCCAGAGCCAGGGGCTCTCAGTTTCTTTCTCTTGTTCTTGGAGATCCCTCACAGGGAACCACAGTCTATCATGATCCCCAAAGCCTGACACCCTCCTCCGGGAACCCTGCACCTCCTGTGAGAAGTGCCAGGTCCCCAGCACATGCCATCCTGCTGAGCCACTGCAGGAACCCTGGAGTGGAGGGGACTTCTGAGGTCTCTGCCCACCCAATGATCACTCTCAGGCTTCTCTGGAGAACCAGCCTTTTCCCATCTCAGCCATGTGATATGGTGAGGCTGGTCCTGCCCCCAAGAGCCAGGCCTTGGGCATGTGACCAGAGCCAGGGGCAATCAGTGAGCTCCACCTCTCCAACCTGTGACTGCTCCAGGGATGGGAACATGGAAGTCTGATCTAGGACTGTTGGGGGGATGCTGGGAGCAGCAAGCACCTTTTTCCTAAGTCACCAGACAATAGAGATGATGGGAGCCCAGCACTGCTGGTGACCAGGTGCAGGTCTGAGAATGAAGCCAAAAATAGGAGAGCAGAACCAAGGCAGACAGAAACCACCTGTTGGCATCATCATCTGAGCCCCTGGATCCAGCTACAACTGAAGCTGCACGATCCTCAGACTTTTCAGTTACAAAAGCTGGATTTTTATCACTCACAACCAAAAGAATCCCAATGAATACAAACACCCCAAGGGACATATTAACTACTTCTCTTCTCTGGGTAACAAAACTGAGGCTCAGAGAGGTAAAGGGAATTGTTCAAGGATACTCACAGCTCTTAACTAGGTAAGCCAGGATTTGAACCTGGGTTTATCTGACTTCAAAGCCTGGGCTCTTAACTGCTTTGATGCACCCCATCTTCCGCTGTCCCAAAGTCCTTCCTGGTAGCTCAGCTCTGTCCCTCCAGCTGTGGCCTCAGGCTGGTCCCTGCTTCTTGGCCCTCAATGACTCCTGCAGTATTAAGGACGCCTCAACACACACACAGACACACACACACACACACACCCATACACACGCACTCATCCCCCACCTGGAACTCTTCCCGCAGCTGGGAGGAATTACTCTGAGGATCAATGCGGATCATCTCCTTGTAGGTGGCCTTGAACTCACTGACAGGGATGGTGGTCTCCCCACACAGGCAGGCCTCCAGGATTGCATCATGAATGAAGATGTACTGCTCCTGGAACAGGAGATGAGAATGAGGCTGAGGAGGGGCCTAGAAGCTGGAGATCTGTGGTGATGGGGCTTAAGCAAGCTCAAGGTTGAAGCAGGGTGTCCTGAGGTGGAGGCCAACCATGTTACTACAGGCTGGACCAAGCCTACCTGAAACAACCTCCATGGACATGCCCCTTTATCTCCTATTTCATCCCTACCCCCTATAACAACTCTGTGAGTGCTCTGAGAGGTGGGGGACAGCTCACGGTCACACATCCACTGAGGATGCAATCCCAGGTACGTCAGCTACAGGACTGGTTGTCTGACCCCACCCAACAGAACACAGGGGAGCAGTCCAGGATGACCCTATGCGGTTGGCGGCCCAAGGTCAGGGATGATCTGAGGGAAGCAAGAGCCTCAGGACACCCTTTGGGCATGCCCTGCCGGCTCCAGGATCCTTCACGAGAAATTCCAGTCCTAGAAGTAATGGTGGGGACAGGGCCAGGTCCCCGCACCTCAGTCTGGATCATGTTGACGCGCCGGGAGCAGAGAGTCTTCACACAGTTGTAAATGTCCACGACGCCCTCACACTCTGCCATGTCCAGCATCACATCCAGGACGATATAGCAACCTGTGCGGCCGGTGCCCGCGCTGGAGAGAGAGCGGCCCCGGACCAGGTCAGAGCTTTGGGGAGGAAGCCCGGGACTAAGGAGAAGAAGAGAGGAGGGCACTGGCCATGTCTACACCATACAGGGGACATGGACACAGAGATGATTGCCCCTCCCCGAGTAAGGAGCCAGGACGCAGGCTGCTGGATGGAAGAGCTCTAGTGAAATGTGCTAGAGGACAGAGATGGGATGGGCCTCAGGGAAGGAGAGGAGAGAGGGTGGGGAGAATGCAAAGGTGACACTGGCTCAACCTAGCAACTTAGATTAGGAGAGAACAGGAATGATGATCCTCCGAGCTAATTCAAGAATGTTCTTTCCTCCTGAAAACCACCAAATCTCCTACACATCCTTGAAAAGCCCACACATTCATACCCATTCACATAGCCACTGGAGCATCCCTGACCCTTCCAGGATGATGTCATTCTTTTGAGTTCCCAAAGCAACGTGGGCAGGTTTTTATTAAAACACTCTTCGTGGCCAGGCATGGTGGCTCAGGCCTGTAATCCCAGCACTCTGGGAGGCCGAAGTGGGTGGATCACTTGAGGTCAGGAGTTCAAGACCAGCCTGGCCAACATAGTAAAACCCTGTCTCTACCAAAAAATACAAAAAATAGCCGGGTGTGGTGGCACGTGCCTGTAATTCCAGCTACTCAGGAGGCTGAGGCAGAACAATCGCTTGAACCCGGGAGATGGAGGTTGCAGTGAACCAAGACCACACCACTGCACTCCAGCCTGGATGACAGAACAAGATCCTGTCTCAAAAAAAAAAAATTAATTAATTCAATAAAACACTCTTCCTGCTACATGGTCATTGTTTATGTGGCTGTCTCCCTAACTTGACTGGGGGCACATCAAGATCCTTGTCCTCACGCAAGGTTGTGCAGAGTTGAGGGGGAAGGAGAGTGGACAAAGATGACAGCAAGATTTCAGGTTTGAAAACAGTGGCATCCACGTGCTAGCGAGGACATATAGCAACTGAATACCCCATATACCCCTGGTGGGGCTTAACTTAGCACAACCCCCTTGTAAAACTGCTCAGCAATATCTCCTAAAGCTGAACGTTCACACAGATAACAGTTCTACTCCTACGTACATACCACACAGAAAGAAATACATTTCTTGGCCAAAAGACATACGATCAAATGTCCTTAGCAGCACTACTCATAATAGCTTAAGACTGGAAACAACCCAAATGCCTATCATGGCAGAACGGACAAACACACTGTCATTTATTCACTTGATGGAAGATGATCCACTGTGGACGAGCCTCACAAACCTAAGGCTGAGGGAAAGAAGACAAACAGCAAAGAGCACATGCTGTATGATTCCATTTATGACAAGTCCAAAAACATATGCAACTAACTGTGCTTTAGAAGTCAGAATAGTGATTTCTCTGGGACTGGGGATGGGGGAATTCAGGCCAGAAACGGGCTCAAGGGGGCTTCTGCGAACTGTTCATGTTCTGCTCCTTTCTTAACTTTAAAAAAAAAAATTTTTTTAGAGGCAGAGTCTCGCTCTGTTGCCCAGGCTGGAGTACAGTGGTGCAATTACAGTTTACTGTAACCTGGAACTCCCATACTCAAACAAACTTCCCACCTCAGCCTCACAGGTAGCTGGGACTACAGGCTTGTGCCACCACAACCCACTAATTTTTTTATTTTTGTAGCAATGAGGTCTCACTATGTTGCCCAGGCTGGTCTCGAACTTTGGGCCTCAAATGATCCTCCCACCTTGGCTTCCCAAAGTGCTGAGATTACAGGCATGAGCCCCTGTGCCCAGCCAATGTTCTGTTTCTTAATCTCCGTAGAGCTGGTTTTTTCACAAGTGTGCTCAGTTTATGAAAATTCATATTTTTAAACATATTTCTGCACTTTGCTTTAAGTGTATTATATATCAATAAAGTTTTGTTTTTAAAAGATGGCATCTTAAAGAGGCCTAAAGAAATCAAAGAGAAGCTGGTTTAGGAGGCAGGGCAGGGAGGACGACTCTACCATGCGGCATTTGGGGAGCTGATAAGAACACAGTAGAGGAAGCGCAATGAGACACAGAGGCCATGGACAAAGCCACAAAGGTTGGGGGTTACGCTCTCCAGGGGGAGACACAGGGCAGGCCAGGACAGCGTACTGGGTCCCCATTTAAGAAGCAAGAGAAAGATGTGGAGCCAGGGAGAAAGCAGAGAGAGGAGGGGCAGCTGGGGTCACGGGAGCCAGTCAGGGTCTGCAGAAGGTGTGAAAGCCAAGGGGTGGGCAAGGCCCACTGGGTTTGGTGGAGAGAAGTGAAGTCCTTCCCACCCCCAGGCCAGGCCTAGCACGCAGCAGGTGTGCAACAAAAAGCTGCTTACTGAAAGCAGGCAGAACTCAATCATGCCTGGCGCCTCACCGGCCCGGAGGCCCCTCCCTATCTCCAGTGCCTCCTCAGCACCTGGGTCAAGGGGCTTCACAGGTCTTGGGGGGCACATGAAGATGCCAACCTCAGAGCCAAAGGCCAAAGGGGACAGGGCCTTTGGGGGTCATTCCCTCCTGCACTCCGTCTCTAAGCAGGAGAACCCAGGCCTGGTCCCCACTACAGATCCTGAACCAACCTGACCCCAAGCCCAACTTCCCAGGGAGAAGGGCCCCTTTTCTCCTTGGGATTCCCGGTGCCCCCACCTGCAGTGGATGACAATGGGCCCGGCATCAGGTGGGGTGGAGGCCTTCACGCGCCGGATGAAAGCCAGCAGCCCCGTGGCGTGGTAGGGGACGCCATGCTCTGGCCACGCTGTGAAGTGGAACTGGCGGACCTCGTGCCGGGCAGAGTAGCCTCTCTGGGGAGACAATGGGAATAATAATCAGAGTCCCTGGCAGCATCTGTCACCATTAGACACCTGCTGTGTGCCAGGCACTGCGGTAAGCATCTCATTGTATAATCTCAACTAATCCCAATGATCAATTTACTGATGAAGTAGGTATTAATGTCCCATTGTACAAACAAGAAAACTAAGGCTCAAAGAGGAGAAACCACTTTCCCAAGGTTAGAGAAACCAACAACATGCAGGATTTGGACAATGGTCTGCCTGATGCCTAAACCTGGGCTATGAAATACTCACCTCTGCCACCAGGTTGTTGTGTAAACATATATCATTTTGACTCCCAGGGTCTTAATTTAAAGGAAAAAAAACTATCTTTCCTCTGAGGACTTTACAGAGCAGATCAAATGGGATCGTGGACAGGACTCGCCAGCCAGCCACTGACTATGTGGCCTCTCCTGCCTGGCATAAGCCCTCTGAGCCTCACTTTCTGTATCTGGGCTAATCCCACAGAGCTTTCCAGGACTGAAACAATATTTATAACAGGCTCAGCACAGAGTAGGAGCCAACACCTGGCAGATACTGTCACCCCCTTCATTGTCTCAGCTTCCTCCTATGGGCACCAACAAAGGCAGTGACCTTCCTGCCCTTCTAGAGTGCTCCCAGCCAACAGTGACCAAGTAGCTTCCTTGCTGGGATGGGCAGTGGTGCGCTCCTCACCCTCCTGCTCCCAGGGCTGGGGGAAGTGGGAGTGGGCTCTGATCCCTGCTCAGGCACCCTCTGCAGGGAACAGGCGGTGGGGAGACTCACCCGCTCCAGGGCAAAAGTGCGCACGACATACTCAGCCAGGGTCTCTGTCTTCACCAGCGTAATCTTGATGTCCCCGTAGGTGTCTGAGTCCTCCGGCCAATACCGTGAGCATTTCACCTGGAGGCCCCACAGGACGGGACTCAGTGGGCTCTTCGCTGCCCCCTTGGCCTGCCATGCGCCCCAGCTCGCCCCACAGCCCGGCTTACCCTGCCCACCTCGACCAGCTTGGTGATCATGACGATGCTGGAACAGTGCTCCTGCCACACCATACGCCAGAAGTCGTAGACCATCTCAGGTTTCGGCCCTGGGGATGCAGGCAGAGGGTGCCTGTCCCTGAGACAAGGTCTCCACCCCAGGTCAGCACATCCAGCACCATCCAGCACCACACCCCAGGCCAGGAGGCCTCCTGAGCCCCAATGGGGGCTTCATGCTGCCCACAACACCCAGCTTGCGGCTGGCGCAGGCCTGTAGGGCCCTGAGGTTGGGTAGCATCAGGAGAGGGCCTGGCTAAAGAGCCCGCTCATCCTGAATGGGACCCTGGAGGAGGACCAGATGGTTGGGCAATGGCATGAGTGTCCAGGAGGGACAGACAGATGGACAGTCGTGGAAAGGGATGCAAACAGAAGAACCCAGGCAGCCACCAGACCAAGAGGCCCAACCCACACCCATGAGGCCTGAGCCCAGCTGGCCCTTTTACAGACACCACTTTGGAGACAGGCAGGTAGACCAGGAGCAACAGATGGACTGAGCACATCAGGGAGACACAAACACAAAGAGGGGACAAACGCAGTTGGCCAGATTCCAAGAGATCCAGCAGAATAGGGAGCAGATGAACAAGCAGGGAGCCAGAATATGGCGACGGTGGGGAGACATTCAGGAATCAAGCGGATCAGCAGGGGAGGCAGAAAGGCAAGCTGAGGGCATTCCAGCACGCTGGGAGGCACATGGGAAGGCGCATGTGGGCAGAGGTGCCAGGTACCTTGAGTGGCTATGAAGTGGTTTGACCTGTGGTAACCCTGGAACAGGAGGAGAGAGCACGGTTAGACCCCAGGGAGTAGCCCCTCACTCCCTCACACCTCCTCTACCCTCCCCTCCCAGCAGCAGAACCCCTTCCCCACCAGGGAACTGCTCCCTCGCATCCCTAGGACCTCCTAAGCAGGATGACTTTGCATCCCCCCCGGTCCCCGAGGAAGTGGAGAAGTACAGCTGGGACACCAGAGTCGTGGGCTTAATCCAACCTGGGCTGTGCAACCCCAGGGAGGACATGACTCCTTTATGTGCCTAGAGGGACCCCCCACCCATAAAGTGGAGAGAGGCATCTGCTTTCAGCCAGGCTGTTGTTCGGAGACAGAGTCCCCAATGGCCCTGCCCTGTTCCCAGGGTTCCAGAAGCTCTAATCAACCCAGATCCCACACGTGGGATAACCAGAGCTTGTCAGTTATCTTAGCCCCCACACTTGGGATAACCAGAATGGACAGTACCCCTCCCCCTTACTCCTCAGTCACTCAGAGCATGCGGGGCCTAGATGAGGGCTTCAGGATGGAAGTATATGGGCACAGACATTACTCATGGCCCTTGGATAAAATGTTAAAATCTTTAAGATCAATAATAATGACCCTGTTATGGTCACGTACTGTGCTAAGCACTTTACCTGTACCACCTCCCACGAGAGAGAGGCCAAGAGCTACTTCATTCTCCATCCCCAGAGCCCCCAAGCTGAGGAGAGAAACCTGCCCTCTGACAAGCCACCCCAGGGCCACAGCCACCCATGAGGTCCTGCCACAAGGCCATCTTTCTGAGCAAAAGAATTCACCAGATACCAAGGGCATCAATGCGGGCAATGAGGAAAGGGGAATTAGTACTGCAAGGCTGGCGCTGAGAAAACTAGCCCAGCCCCCTACCTCAAGTTTACACCCTCAACACAGCTCCCAGCAACTCCTCCGGTCTCATGAACTTCCCAGGCCTGAGGAGCCCAGGGGCCAGACTGCCAAGGTTCAAATCCCAGCTCTACCTCTCACTAGCTGTGTGCCTTTGAGCAAAAACTCCTTCATTTCTCTATGCCTCCATTTTCATGTCTATAAAATGGAATAATTACAGCATTTACCTCTGAGGGCTGTTGTGAGGAGCAAATAAAGTAGTATGTTAAATGTCTGCCACTGTGTCTAGCACAAAGTCAGTACTTATTCAGTAATAGCCATTATTATTACTACTACTATTTTAAAGCTGAAGCAGTATCCTTGAAGATACAAATGAATCAAGTGTATCAAATGGAAGTCAAGAATTGCTGGGGCAGAAGGCAATTGACTATGGGGTGAAGAATCTGAGTCTTGGAGTTGAATGGACCTGGGTCCCTGCCACAGCTATGCCGAGCAGTAGCTGTGTAACTCTGAGCGCTGAGAAGGTGCTTCTCAGTCTTTCTTGAGACATAAATCTCCCGGGGGATCTTGTTAAAAGGCAGATTCAGATTCAAAGGTCTGAGGTGGGGCCCGGGATTATGCATCACCAGCTCCCAGGTGGTGTCCATATTGCTGGCCTCAAAACATCCTGAGTAGCCAGGCTCTTGGCCTCTCTAAGCCTTTGTTCTCCTCTGCAATATGAGGATAATAGCAAGACAAACACTCAGAGATTCTGCTGGATACCTGCTCACTGTTCCCACGAAAATGACCAAAACATAGTCAAAGTGACTAATGACGAAAAGCCTCCCAGTGACTCTCAGCCCTCAGCACTGGAACTTCTCCACGTCTAGCCCAATTCCCTCCTGCTGTTGCTCCATGCCACTGTCTCCACTGCAGCCTCGACCTCCAGTGCTCAAGCAATCCTCCCACCTCAACCTCCCAAGTAGGTGGGACTACAGGCACAGGCCACTACATCCAACTAATTTTTGTTTGTTGGTTTGTTTGTAGAAACGGGGTCTCACTATGTTACCCAGGCTGGTCTAACTCCTGGGCTCAAGCAATCCTCCTGCCTCAGCCTCCCAAAGTACTGAGATTACAGGTGTGAGCCACTGCACCCAGCCAAGAAATATATTTTTTAAAAGAAAAAGGAGACAAAATGGAAAAAGCACCCACAAAATAGCAAATAATCACCAGTCATTAAATATTATGAAAACGGTATATATGTATTAAAAATCCCCAGCCTAGGCAACATACTGAGACCCCATCTCTCTCTCTCTCTTTTTTTTTTTTTTTTTTTTTTTTTTGAGACAGGGACTGGCTCTGTTGCTCAGTCTGGAGTGCAATGGCACGATCTCAGCTCACTGCAACTTCTGCCTCCCAGGCTTAAGCAACCCTCCCACTTCAGCCTCCCCAGTAGCTGGGACTACAGGCATGAGCCACCACGCCCAGCTAATTTTTGTATTTTTTGTAGAGACAATCTCACTATGTTGCCCACGCTGGTCTCGAACTCCTGGACTCAAGCAATCTGCCTGCCTTGGCCTCCCAAAGTGCTGAGAAGACCCCATCTCTTAAAAAAAAAAAAAAAAAAAAGGAAAAAATTAGCCGGGCATAGCAGCACACGCCTGTAGTCCCAGCTACTCAGGAGGCTGAGGTAGAAGGATTGCTTGTGCATAGGACTTCAAGGCTGCAGTGAGCCATGATCACACCCCTACACTCCAGAGCAAGAACCTGTCTCAAAAAAAAAGAAAAAAGAAATCAAATCAGAGAATAGCTAGATGAATTAGGGTAGTTTTTTTAATTTTAAAAGGCTAAAAAATGGGCCAGGTGTGGTGGCTCATGCCTGTAATCCCAGCACTTTGGGAGGCCAAGGCAGGTGGATCACCTAAGGTCAGGAGTTTGAGACCAGCCTAACATGGTGAAACCCCATCTCTACTAAAAATACAAAAATTAGCTGGGCATGGTGGTGCATGCCTGTAATTCCAGCTACCTGGGAGGCTGAGACACGAGAATCACTTGAACCCAGGAGGCAGAGGTTGCAGTGAGCCGAGATCGTGCCACTGCGCTCCAGCCTGGGCAACAAGAGCGAAACTCCACCTCAAAAAAAAAAAAAAAAGCATAATGTTTAAAAACAGACTATCCAAACTGCTTCCACCAAAAAACATTCAAATTAAGGCTAAATTGAGGGTAAAATGGTCAGGGTTGAGTTTCAGACAAACTGATCATGAAGGTATTTGAACACTAGGGAAAGTAGTTTTAGGAGGCTGACCTGGGGCTGTCCAAGATCTTGACCCTTAAGCAGCAGAAACAGGGCCCTCCAGGGCAGCTTCCCCTGCACCCTCCAAAGGGTCCTGTAGAAGGTGCAGCTAGGGAGGACTCTTTGGGAATGGCGGAGCCAGGGAAGGAAGGTGACAGACTGTGGTGACCAGTGCAGAATGGGTAGGGGAAGCACCCCCAACACTGCTGCCCCTGCTCAAGGCAGTGGAGGATGGGAGGGAACTGCTTACAATAGGAACACTCTCGAATCTTCAGCCCCGGGCGGCCCCTGGCCAGGCTGCTGAAATGGACGGTTGGTGCTGGGCACATAAGTAGAAAGGAAGGACAGAGACAGAGAGACAGACAGCCAGAGACCATGAGAGAGTCTGAGATACAGCCAGTCAGACAGACAGGAGGAAGAGGAGGAGGAGGAGAAGGGGAGAGAGATACTTACTTCTCGGTTTATCCGAATCTTAATGATTCCAGTGAGGAAACAGTACAAAGCAAAAGAGACAGATATTAGGCCAGGGGCAGATGGAGGTGGACGGAGCACAGGAGTGGCCAGAATGGGCGATGTGAGCAGGTCAGGCAGAGCGGAGACGGGCAGGCCGGGCCGGGCTGAGCCACAGAGTGGGGAGTGGCATGTCCCTGCCAGGGCCCAAGAGAAGCCAACTGGGACCTTGGCAAGACCAAGGAGAGGCCCGCTGTCACCAAAGCTGCCCAAGTCTGCCAGGCTGGGCCTGGCCCTGACTCCAACCAAGGGACAGGATGAGTGGGGGAGGCAGCAAGGGATTCTGGGAAACATGGCATGGCACATCTGGCCCCAGGAGGAGGAGAAGAAGAGGGAGAGGAGAGGCCACCTCCAGAGGCCCTGACTACCTCGGCTCCCAGACCTGTGCCTTGCTCTGCCTGGCCCCCCAGGCCTTTGCTTAGGCAGCTCCCCACCCGGGACACTCTTCCCTCTCCTCTCCAGCCACCCAGAGGCAGCTCAAGCCCTGCTTCCTCCACAAAGCCCACCACACCAGCCCTGGCTCTGCCACTAGCCTGCTGTGTAACACTCAAGCTGTGTGATCTCTCTCCTGGCCTGCACTTGCTCATCTAATCTGAAGTTATTTTGATCCGTAAACATGTCTATCTGTCTCACCCACTCAAATGGATATGTTCAAGGAAAGCAGAGGCCATGACTGTCTTGTTCACATCTGTATCCCTGGTGCCCAGCACAATGCATGGCACAAAGGAAGTGCTCAAAATATATTTCATACGTGATTAAATGATGCTCTCCCAAACTTGGTTTGCTGTAGGGATTAGGGGCCCTGTCCCGCCTCGCCCCTCTTCCACACCTAGGAAGTAGACTCATCACCTCTCTTTGACACCCAAGCCCAGGCCTCCTGGCTGCCTGCTCTGTCTCTGGCCCCTCCCTCCAATCCATCCAAGTCCTGCTGCTGCAGCAGGGGGCAGGACAGCCTCACAGCAGCAAAGGCTTTAGAGACACAGACAGGCTGAGATTTGAGTCCTTTCTTTACCACTCACTAGCTGTGCAACCTGGGACAAGTCGCTCCACGTCTCTGAGCCCCGGTTTCCTCACCTGTAAAGTGAGGTCATGGTGCTAACTGCCTCAAAGGGTGGGTGGAGGGATTACAGAAAAGGAGATCTTGGGTGTAAAGTGCTTAGCACAGTGCTTGGCACTCAGTACGTGCTGGATAAATGTGCGTTATTATTCTTAAAGGACCACTCTGATCATGGTCAAAACACTTTAACAACTCCCTGGTGCCCCTAGGAAAAAGCCCCGACTCCTGAGCCCGCCATTTGAGGTCTTCACAATCCAGCCCCTGCCTACCTCTTCAGCCTCGTGGTGCACGATGAGAATCTCATTCTCCATGCCTCCCGCCTTCCTCACCTCTTGGCCTAGCTGTCTGCCTCTTCCCTTTGCTTTGCTTCTCTAAAGCACCTCATCTCTCAGGCCAACTCCAGCCTACAGAAAGCCTTCCAGAAGCTGCTGCCCACTGTCCTCCCTCCTCTGAGCTCCCTGGCACTGGCTGCAGAGATAGGGGCACTCCGAACTCAGCCATTTGAACCCCCATTTATCCGGACAGGTTTCTGCCCTGCCTGGATAGTAAGCCTGGAGCAGGCAGGGCCAGGTCTGCAGAAATGACAGGGCAAGGCACTCACATCTATGTAGTTGGCATTAATGTAGTCGGCATTGGGGTCTCCCAGCATCGGGTGTAGTTTCACTCGGTGCCGATCATCTGTAAACACAGAGCAGGTGGGCAGGGGCTGAACTGGGGAGCCCAGAGCTAGGCAGTCAAGGAGGGATTCCTGGAGGCTAGGGGATAGGGCACAGGCAGGGCAGCCAGGGAACCTAGAGTCTTAGGGCTTACCAGTAGTCTCTGGGCACCATGGGAGGCAGAACACGCCAGGGGGTAGAGCCTGGGCTATGGAGTCAAGGAGGCCTAAAGAGTGTATGCTGCTCAGGCAATTACTGGCTCTGAGACCTTAAGCCGGAATCTTAATCTCCCAAGCCTCAGTTTCCTTATTTGTAAAACAGGGATTATAGTATTTCCCGCTTCACAGGGAAATTGAAGGGAATAAATGAAACAAGCACAGGGCGTGACGTGTGGTAGGCCCTCAATAAAAGGTGGCCAATGCTACTATCATCTCTGAGGCTGCCCCAGCTCACCCTGGCTGTGCTCCCCCTCCTGATACCCTCCCACCCACTGCCCTGGACCCCAGGCCCTTCCCCAGGACTCACAGGCAGGCATTGGCTCCTGCCGGCTGCCCTTGACCTTGTCTTTCTTCTTTGTGGCGTCCCAGCCTTCAAAGAAGCTCTACCAGAAAGAAAAGTGGTGGTCAGTGGGAGAGAGGGACCCTCACTGATAGGGCCCCTTCCCCTCAGTGGGGATGATGTAGGCAGGATGGGGGTGGGACGATAAAGGCCAGATTCAAGCTGAACTTGGGCCTGAGATAAAGTCACTGTGTCACTGTGGGTCCTTTTATCAGCCAGGGACCAGGGTCAAAACCAAGGCATGTGGGGGGAAGGGAAATGAGAAAAGAGGAAAAGAGGGTCAGGGTTCAAAGACATTTTGGAATAAGGGTCAGGCTTAGAATAACAGTTAGAAAGAAGGTAATGGTGAGGTCAGATTTAGATTAGGATAAGGGCGATGTCAGAGTCCAGACAGAGGTGGGATGAGATCCAGAGTTCAAATGGAGCTTAGGAATGACAGTCAGGATCAATGTCAGGCTGGGATTAGGTCAAGGTCAGTGTTGGTGGGCAGATTCAGTTTAGGGACAGAATAAGGATCCCGATCACAGTCCACATAGAGATGGAGACAAGATTCAAGGTCAGATTTCAAATCAGGGTTAGCATGAGAGTGAAAAACCAAATCAGTCTAAAATTAGGATGAGGGTCAGAGTCGAGGTCAAAAAGGTTGAGTTGGGAACTGTCAGAGCAGGGGTCCAACCAGGACTAGGCTGAGGGTTGCCAGGGTCAGAGTCCACAGAGAGTAAGAGCCAGGTGAGGCCTCTGCAGGGATCCTGCTGGCCCGGGGCCGGCGTGCACCTCATACTCCTGCTTGAAGCCGTAACCCTCGGCCGTCTTCATCTGGTTGATGTGCTGCAGAAGGTCTGCGACACGCACCGCAGGGTGCAGCTGCCCCGTGTGGTATGGGGAGCCCTTCCGGCCACAGGGACGCCTCGGGGAGCCCCCCAGGAGGCTGCTGGCCTCAGTGACCCCACTGCTGCGCTGGTCTCCTGCAGTCAGAGAAAGACAAAAGGGTTCTTGACACACATGCCCCAGCCTCGGGGGTCCTGGAGAGACTGGGGTCTATGGGGGTGGGGAGGCACAGCCAATGCCAAGGATAGCTGGGTTGTTGGCTGGAGCCAAGCAGCCTAGCCAGGCCCACCCTGTGTGGTCCTGGACACATTCCCTCCCTCCAAATCTCGGTTCCACCTGTAGAATGAGCAGGTCAGATCAGGTGGCCTCCGAGGGCCCTTGCAGCCCTGCCTGGCTAGATTTCATTATCCCCTCACTCTATCCAGCGAGGCTTCACCATGCTACCTGCAGAAGGCAGCGCTCTGCAGAGCCCATGACAGCCGCTTCTTCCTCCCCCTCTTCCAGAGAACAACCTGGAACACTGGCAACTCCCAGCAATTACCCCCATTCAAAGACAAGCAAATCAGAAATTAGCAGCTGCTGCCAACCCCTCTGCAGATTAACACCAGGCACCCGAATAGGCGCCTTTCTCCTGCGCAGGCAGTTGCCTTTCTCCCGCGCAGGCAGTTCCACCGTCAGCCTGTGCGGGGCCGCAGCCAGTGGGGGAGTGGGTGGAGAGGTCCACAGCTCCTCACGCACCCTGGGAAACCATCCTCCCCCCAGCCCCCAGGACCACCCCGTCCCCGGCGGCTCTGCTCAGCATTCCCAAGGACGTCCCACTCTGGTCTTGGAGATCAGGTCCTGGGACTGAGAAAATAGCCACACCCGCCTTGGGACACGCACGCCCACTCACTCACTTAATACTTATGCATCGCTTAACAACAGGGATGCATTCCGAAAAATGCATTGTTAGGTGATTTGGTCTTTGTGCGAACACCACAGAGTGTATTTACACAAACTCAGATGGTAGAGCCTACTCCATGGACCTGGGCTGCACGGCATAGCCTATTGCTCCTACGCTACAAACCTGTACTGAATACTGTAGGCAATTATAACACAATGGTAAGTATTTATGTATCTCCACATAGAAAATGCACAGTAAAAATACGCTATAAAAATAATAAATGGGCCGGGTGTGGTGGCTCAAACCTGTAATCCCAGAAATTTGGGAGGCCGAGGCGGGTGAATCATGAGGTCAGGAGTTCGAGACCAACCTGGACAACATGGTGAAACCCTGTCTCTACTAAAAATACAAAAAATTAGCTGGGTATGATGGCACGAGCCTGTAACCCCAGCTACTTGGGAGGCTGAGGCAGGAGAATCACTTGAACCTGGGAGGCAGAGGTTGCAGTGAGCCGAGATCGCGCCACTGCCCTCCAGCCCAGGTGACAGTGCAAGACTCTGTCTCAAAAAAAAGAAAAAAAAAAAACCATAATAAATGATACACCTGTATAAGGCATTTACCATGAATGAAGCTGCAGGACTGGAAGCTGTCCTGGGTGAGTCACTGAGTGACTGGTAAGTGAATATGAAGGCCTAGGACATTCCTGTACGCTACTGTGAGCTTTATAAACACTGTATGCTTAGGCTACAATACACTTATTTAAAAATAGTTTTCCTTCTTCAATAATAAATTAATCTTAGCTTACTGAAATGTTTTAATTTGAATTTTTTGACTTTTGTAATGACATGCACATAGTACAGCTATACAAAAATATTTTCTATCTTTATTCTATACACTTTTTTCTATTTAAAATTTCTTTTCGTTTTTTAAATTTTTTTTGTTAAAAACTAAGACACACACACACACACACACACACACACATACACATTAGCCTAGGCCTGCACAGGGTCAGGATCATCAGTATCACTGTCTTCCACCTCCATATCTTGTCCCACTGGGAGGTCTTTAGGGGCAATAACACACATGTAGCCGACATCACCTATGAAAACGTTGCCTTCTAAGACTTGGAACCAACCCAAATGTCCATCAGTGATAGACTGGATTAAGAAAATGTGGCACATACACACTATGGAATACTATGCAGCCATAAAAAAGGATGAGTTCATGTCCTTTGTAGGGACATGGATGAAGCTGGAAACCATCATTCTGAGCAAACTATTGCAAGGACAGAAAACCAAACACTACATGTTCTCACTCAGGTGGGAATTGAACAATGAGAACACTTGGACACAGGGCGGGGAACATCACACACCAGGGCCTGTCGTGGGATGAGGGGAGGGGGGAAGGATAGCATTAGGAGATACACCTAATATAAATGAGGAGTTAATGGGTGTAGCACACCAACATGGCACATGTATACATATGTAACAAACCTGCACATTGTGCACATGTACTCTAGAACTTAAAGTATAATAAAAAAAAAAAAAAGAAAGAAAATGGTGTCTTCTTCTGGGACACTTCCTGAAGGACCTGCCAGAGGCTGTTTTACAGTTAACTTTTTTAAAAATAAGTACACTCTAAAATAATGATTAATAGTATATTAAATACATAAACCAGTAACACGGTCATCATTAACTATTATCTACTGCACATAATTGTATGTGCTAGACTTTTTTACAACTGACAATGCAGTAGGTTTATTCCAGCTTCACCACAAACAAGTGAATAATGCATTGCACGATGACATTATGATGGCTACAATGTCACTAGGTCATAGGAGTTTTTCAACTCCGTTATAATCTTATAGGACCACCATGGTATACGTGGTCCATTGTTGACCAAAACTTCATTATGTGGTGCATGACTGTACGCATGTCCCTCCTCCTGCTCTGGGTGAGGCTATGAGGGGCTTATTCAACTCCAGCCCTCCCCACATTTTCAAGCCAATCTCTGCCCAGATCTAAGCTGGCAGGATCCAGTGGGGCACTGTCAGTGGGGCCTAGACAACCTGCCCCCACTCCCTGTGCCTTCACATATGCTGTCCTTCTCCCTCCAAAACTCCTCCTCCCCCTACTTTTCTTGCCTGATGAACTCATACTCATCCTTCAACTCTCAACTGAAATGACCCTCCTGGCAAGAACCCTCTCCGGTGCCTGGCCTAGAATTCCTACTCAGCAACTAACTGGCAGAATGAATGCAGGATCACCAGGAGACCCCCTGATGAGCTCAACTTCCTCAAACTCCAACCAGGTCAGGGAGGCTGCCCCATTGTGCTTGGGTTCCACCTTCCTGTGCCATGGTTTGAAGATAACTTCACCTCATTTGTTTCTCTGCTCTCAGGAACCACGGTCTTCAGCTGCCTATAGTTCAATGTCTGAAAGCACTTGATTCCTATATTTTAGCTGGATTTCTGGTTGCTTATAGCTGGATGACAAATCAAGTACCAGTTATGCCATTGTGGTGGGATGCCCAAACCCTTAATTTTACAGATGGGGAAACTGAGGTCCAAAGAGAAAAGACTGGCCTAATATGGTGGTTGCCAAAGTGTTTCAGAAAATTGTAGGTATGCAAGATGATTAAGTGGTGTCCCATTAAAAAGAAGAGCAAGAGGAGGAAGAGGAATTCTGTGTTTTAAAGGAGTCTGTGAAATTCTGGTTTAAACAAAAACAAACAGGTTTCTTCCCTGCAAGACCTC
This sequence comes from Gorilla gorilla gorilla, assembly GCF_029281585.2. Classification (NCBI taxonomy): domain Eukaryota; kingdom Metazoa; phylum Chordata; class Mammalia; order Primates; family Hominidae; genus Gorilla; species Gorilla gorilla. The sequence continues at coordinate 210,656,290 of NC_073224.2, forward strand.
TCAGGGCTTTCGGCATGTTTGTTTGCATTTTAAATCTTCAAGAGAGGAGTGGAAACAGCAATGTTTCATAAACATCTTTTGCCACGGAGGGCTTTTCTTGTCTGTTTCATGAAACATCCTCAGGAGAACACAGTGCAATGTAGACACTGAGAGATGGGCTCTGGAAAGACTTCAGATCAATTCCCAGCTCTGTATGTGACCGTGGGGATGTTACCTACTCTCTCCAAACTTCCATTCTCACATGTCAAGTGAAGGTAAAAATTGTTATAGTCCAATATGATGATGTAAATATTAAATATAATAATGTATATAAAGCACCCAGCCCAGTGCCTGGCACACAGCGAGCACCTGCAAGGGCAACTGTTGACATTACTAGTCATTTCCAGGAAAGGAAGGAAGCCCCTGAGTGCCAGAAAGCCATGGCAGCTGGCTGACAAGAGTCTTGGTCCTTCTCTGCTGTAAGATCTTGGGTCTGGGACCTAAAAGGCAGCTTGAAAAGATGATTCCAAGGAGTGTCCGTAACGCACCACCAGGCAAGTGCAACGGTTTCAAGAAGAGGGACTTCTGTTGGCTCAAAGAACTCAGAGAAGAAACTGGCGAGATGGAGAAGCCCTCATGCTCTTTGTGGAAAGTGGGCCGACAGCTCCACAGAGAGCTCTCCTGGCAGAGAAAGGAGCAAATGAGGGTGGCAGAGAATCAAAGAGTTTATCCCAGAGATCCTGAAAGGCTGGCAGCCCTGGCACAGCCCCACAAGGAGGCATGCAATCAGTGCACAGTGGCTGAGGACAAGCAAAAAGTCCCGCCTGGAAAGCCAGAGCCACATCTGGGCAGCTGACAGCTGAGCCTAAGAATAACACAAGATGTTCTACAAATAAGACCATCAGGAAAGGAAGGGATGATGATGTTCCCAAAAGGACCCTCCAATTCCTGGGCCCAGAGAGGACAGGTCCCTACTCTCCTTGCCTATGAGTTCCCCTGTGGGACTTGAGACACACTTCCTACCCCACCCCATCCCCTACCCCTAAGGACCAGTTTGCCCATAGGCCCACCTTCAAAGTCTCCACTTTGGGACTCTCCCAGGCTCTTCCTAGCACCATCGTGACTGTGGAACATCTTCTGTGAGTAACCACTGGACAGCTGATGCTTTATGGGGAGGGCTGAGGCCCAGAAAAAAGAACACTAGGTTTGGAGTCAGAGAGACCTGAATTCAAATTCTGGCTCAAGTTCCTTGACCTCTCTGGGTCTCAGTTTCCTCTTCTGGAAATGAAAATCCTCAGCCCTCCCTCAGTGATGGCACTTTCCCTGATTCCCATCACCCTCAGATGAGGAGAGGCCCCCAGTTATTCAATTTGGTAGCACCCCAAACTTTTCCTCCACTGTTTGCAATTAGCAAGTAAGTTTCTTTCCTACAGAAGCACAGCCTGTAATAAGAGCTAGCCATATCTAACATATTGAGTGCCCAGCACAATTCTTAAGTCATTTATTCCCTAGAATATCCGTATGGCAGGGGCACTATCATTGTTCCTCTTGTGCAAACGAGAAAACTGAGGCCCAGAAGAGTTAAGCTACTTGCTCATTAAATGGAAGCACTAGGATTCAAACCCAGGCTTGAATCCACCTGACTCTGAGACCCTGCTGTCCCCACTGCTCTCTCTGCTTCCCTGATTAAGGGGCATTGATGGGCATGAAAAAACCTGGCACTTATTTGACAAACAATTTGGCCAACACCGACTGGCACCCACAGGAGTCAATAGCTCCAGACGGACAAGGCCCAGGAGGATCTGAGGGTTTTTGCAGGCAGGATTTCAGAAACAACAGGGCTCATTCCAACACCTTGGGAAGGTTCCAGCTGGCTTTTTCACACCAGCCCCGCCACCAGTTACCCACAGTGATAAGTCCTTCATTTAAAATTTGCATAGAAGGATCCACCAAAATCAACATGGCTTTCCATTCTAAACCACAAAAACCTGGCCTCCACTATTTGGAAAAGAAGAAAGTGGAAGGCAGACCAGCAAGTGGAGGGCAGAGAAGAATAAAGAGAGAGAAGGTGCTGAGGCACAGCTCAGCTCATCTCCTGGACACGTTTTGTTTTTTTTTTTTTTGTCTTTTTTTTTGAGACAGAGTCTTGCTCTGTCTGCCAGGCTGGAGTGCAGTGCAGTGGAGTGATCTCGGCTCACTGCAACCTCTGCCTCCCAGGTTCAAGCAATTCTTGTGCCTCAGCCTCCCAAGTAGCTGGGATTACAGGCGCCTGCCACCATCCCCGGCTAATTTTTGTATTTTTAGTAGAGACGGGGTTTCACCACGTTAGCCAGGCTGGTCTTGAACTCCTAACCTCAAGCGATCTGCCTGCCTCTGCCTCCTCAAGTGCTGGGATTACAGGTGTGAGCTACTGCGCCTAGCACCTTTTGAGTTTCCAACCATCACCTCTGCCCAAGCTCAGTGCCCCCTCCTCCTCACCATCAGTCAACCATACCCATCTCACCAAAATGCTGACCACTCCTGCCCAAGGGCATATTTTCTCAAAACTAACAGCACTGATCGTCCCCACTATCCACATAGCAATTAGCCTGGTCCCGACTTCCCTGGGTCAGTCCTGACTCCCCAACTCATCAGTGAATCCCAGGAGCAGAGCCCGTGTTTCCTGCCTCTCTCTGTCTCTCAACAAGACTCAGCAGTTAGGCATGAGCCCACACCACCCTGATATCCCACTCTCTCTAGCACCCACTGGAGGATTTAGTGCAGTCACACCTCTCCCTGTCTCCTCCCATGCCTATCACCACACATTTGCACATACGGTGCCTCCTCTACACATGCCCTTTCCTTCCCATCTCTGCGGTCTGAATCCTACCCATCCCTCAAGGTGCAGCATGATGCAGTAGAAACAAATTTGCAACTCAGAAAGACTTGCATTTAAGTCCTGACTCTGCCACTTTCTGGCTGTTTAACCTGGACAAGTGACTTCCCCTCTCCAAGCCTCTGTTTCCTGATTTGTAAGCTGAAGGGTTAATAACAGCTACTAAGCAGGCAGGTGCGGTGGCTCACACCTGTAATCCCAGCACTTTGGGAGGCCAAGACGGGTGGATCACTTGAGGTCAGGAGTTCGAGACCAGCCTGGCCAACATAGTGAAACCCCGTCTCTACAAAAAATACAAAAATTAGCCAGGCGTGATGGCAGGTGCCTGTAATCCCAGCTACTAGGGAGGCTGAGGCAGGAGAATCACTTGAACCCGGGAGGCAGAGGGTTGCAGTGAGCCAGGATTGCACCACTGCACTCCAGCCTGGGCGACAGAGTGAGACCCCGTTTCAAAAAAAAGAAAACAGCTACTAAGCAGGGTAAAATGGTATAAAATGGTGAAAATTTAATGAGAGAGATTACAAGGAGAATATGATTAATAAGTGCATAACACTGAGTTTAAAAACATAAATAAAATGGCCAAATACCTAGACAAATATAACTTATCAAAAATATAACTTTCTATTTTTAAAAAAATAGAAAGCCTGAATAGTTGTTTAGTCCTTTAAATATATCAAATTAGAAGTTTAAAATCTGGCCAGACACGGTGGCTCACACCTGTAATCCCAGCACTTTGAGAGGCAAAGACAGGTAAATCGCTTGGGCCCAGGGGTTCAAGACCAACCTGGACAACATGACAAAACCCTGTCTCTACAAAAAATACAAAAAAAAAAAAAGTAGCAAGGCATGACAGTGGGCACCTGTACTCCCAGCTGTTCAGGAGGCTGAGGTAGGAGGATCACTTGAGCCCAGGAGGTCAAGGTTGCAGTGAACCATGATCACACCACTATAGTCCAGCCTGGGCAACAGAGTGAAACCCTATCTCAAAAAGAAAAAAAAAAAAAAAAGAAAAGAAAGGAAACATCATAATCATCATGACCAAGTTGAATTTATCCCAGGAATTTAAGGTAATTTTTTAAAAATCTAAAAATGTCACTCATCCCATTAGCAGACAAAAGGGGAAAAAATAATTATCACAATAATTGCAGAAAAAAGTATTTGGTAAGTTTAATGTCCACTTAAAACCTCTCAGCAAACTAAAAACTAAAAGGAATTTGGTTAGCCTGATAAAAACATTTCTACCAAAACCCCAAAGCAATCTTCATTCTGTGTTTAAATGTTAGAAACATTCCTGTTAAAGTCAGGAAAAGAAGACAAGGATTCCAGCTACAACCAGTCTATTCAACACAGTACCGGAGGTCCCAGCCAAAAAAACATGGGGAAAAAGAATAAGAAGTGGGAAAGAAGAAACAACTATTTCTTCTGCAAAGGATATTCACAGATCCTTTAACTGCTCAGAAAGCCTGAAACATTCTACAGACAAATGAGAATAAGAAAGCATATCGAGAAGTATGAATATAAGGCTGGGCACAGTGGCTCATGCCTGTAATCTCAGCACTTCGAGAGGCCAAGGTGGGTGGATCACCTGAGGTCAGGAGTGCGAGACTAGCCTGGTCAACATGGTGAAACCCCATCTCTACTAAAAAAAAATACAAAAATTAGCTGGGCGTGGTGGCGCACGTCTGTAATCCCAGCTACTTGGGAGGCTGAGGCAGGAGAATCACTTGAACCAGGGAGGCAGAGGTTGGAGTGAGCTGAGATTGCGCCACTGCACTCCAGCCTGGGTGACAGAGTGAGACTCCGTCTCACAAAAAAAAAAAAGAGGTATGAATGTAAGATCAATATGCAATCAAAAATAAACTGCATTTCTCTATATAAGAAATGGAAATGTAATATTTGAAAAGTGTATCATTTGCAATAGAAGTCAAAAATAAAGAACCTAGGGACATCTATCTAAAAAAAGATGTACAAGATTTTATGGAGAGAATTATTGAAAGACATTCAAGACCTACATAAATGGGGCAATATACATCACTTTCATGGGTGGAAAGACAATTTCATAAGATGGCGATTCTTCCAAATTGATCTATAAATTCAATACAAAACCATCCAACAAAGTTTTTCAAGAAACTTAAAGAGATGACTCTAAAATTTATAACAAAGAGAATTAGCCGAGCGTGATGGCTCATGCCTGTAATCCCAACACTTTGGGAGGCTGAGGCGGGCAGATCACTGGAGCCCAGGAGTTTGAGACCAGCCTGGAGTAACATAGTGAAACCCCATCTCTACCAAAAAAAAAAAAAAAAAATGCAAAGATTAGCCAGGCATGGTGGTGCGCCCCTGTAGTCCCAGCTCCTCGGGAGGCTGAGGTGGGAGATCGCTTGAGCCCGGAAGACGAAGGTTGCAGTGAGCCCAGATTGTGCCACTGCACTCCAGCCTGGGTGACAGAGCTAGATCCTATCACATTAAGAAAGAGAGAGAGAACGAAAACAAAAATAGCCAAGACATCCTTGATGAAGCACAAAGTTGGCACAGCTTCATGTTTCAGATATCAAGACTTAAATAGCCTCGATAATTAGACCGTGTGGTTAGGAATCAACCAAACCGACCAATGAAAGAAACAGGGAACTGAAAAATGATCTGCGTATCTGTAGAAATGTGGTGTGCGAGAAAGATGGCACTGCAAATCAGCAGGGAAAGCGTGAACTATAATAAATGATGCTGGGACAGTGGCTTATCACCATGGAAAAAATAAAATCCTTAATTTATACCACCACACACAAAAATCAATTCCAGATGGATAAAGATTTAAATATAAAATGTAAAATGTTATAAGTTCTAGAAAAAAAGCAAAAAATACTTTATAACTTTGGATAGGGAAAACTTCTTTAAAAAACACAAAAAGTAGAAATCACAAAGAAAAACACTGATGAATTTAAATACGCGAAAATAAAAATCTTCTGTTCATCCAAAGACACTATAAATAACCTAGGAAGATAAGCCACAAATTGGGAGGAGATATTTGCAATTCACAAGTGACAAATGATTATTATCCTAAATATATAAAGAACTCCTAAAAACCACTAAGAAAGCAACAGAAAACCCAATAGAAAATTAGGTGAAAGACATGAACAGGCATTTCACGGAAAAAGAGACCTGAATGGCCATTGATGACTTGAAAATACGTTCAACCTCATTAGTCATCAGTGAAATGCAAATTAAGACTACAGAGAATTACCATTTTATACAAACTAATGTGGCAGAAGTGAAAAAGGCTGGCAAATTTTGATCTTGATGTAGAGCAACAGAAAGTCTTACACACTGCTGCTAGGAAAGAAAACAGGCACAGTTGCTTTGGAAAGCAACTTGGCACTCTTATTAAGCTGAAGATGCACGTACTCCATAATCCAGCAATTCTATTTCTAGAACCTTGTGTGCAGGTGCATCTAGACATCCACATCAGAATATTCACAGCAGTCTCATTTGTGATAACAAGAAAACTAAAAACCAATCGAATGCCCATGGATGGCAGAATGGAGAAGTCAACTGTGATACAGCCATACAATGGGAAACTACGCATCAGAGAAAGTAAATGAACTGCAGGAAAACATCCACATGGGTAAATTTAAATATGATGTGGAGTTAAGAAGTAGTGTGTGATTTCATTTTTATAAAGGATGAAAATGAGCAAAACTATACAATGCGTTGTTTGGGGATATATGTACACATGGTAAAACTACCCCCAAAAGTCCGGGCGCGGTGGCTCACGCCTGTAATCCCAGCACTTTGGGAGGCCGAGGCAGGTGGATCACGAGGTCAGGAGATCGAGACCATCCTGGCTAACATGGTGAAATCCCATCTCTATTAAAAATACAAATAATTAGCTGGGCGCAGTGGCGGGCGCCTGTAGTCCCAGCTACTAGGGAGACTGAGGCAGAAGAATGGCATGAATGCGGGAGGCGGAGCTTGCAGTGAGCGGAGATTGCGCCACTGCACTCCAGCCTGGGTGACAGAGGGAGACTCCGTCTCAAAAAAAAAAACGAAAAACTACCCCCGAAAAAGGTAGGAAAATTATAAACACAAATTTCAAGGGAGGCTGGGCACAGTGACTCACGCCAGTAATCCCAACACTTTGGGAGGCTGAGGCGGACAGATCAATTGAGGTCAGGAGTTCGAGACCAGCGTGGCTAACATGGTGAAACCCTGTCTCTACTAAAAATACAAAAACTGGCCAGGTGCGGTGACTCATGCCTGTAATCCCAAGACTCTGGGAGGCCAATGTGGGTGGATCTCCTAAGGTCAGGAGTTCAAGACCAGCCTGGCCAACATGGTGAAACCCCATCTCTACTAAAAATACAAAAATTATCTGGGTGTGGTGGCGCACACCTGTAATCCCAGCTACTCAGGAGGCTGAGCCAGGAGAATTGCTCCAACCCTGGAGGCAGAGGTTACAGTGAGCCAAGATCACGCCACTGCACTCCAGCCTGGGCAACAGAGTGAGACTCCGTCTCAAAAAAACAAAAAAATTAGCCGGGTATGGTGGCAGGTGCCTGTAATCCCAGCTACTTGGGAGGTTAAGGCAGGAAAATCGTTTGAACCTGGGAGGCAGAGGTTACAGTGAGCCAAGATCATGCCACTGCACTCCAGCCTGGGTGATAGAGTGAGATTCCATCTCAAAAAAAAAAAAAACACACACAACAATTTCAAGGGAATATTTACATCTAAGAAAGAGGTAGGGGATATAGCCAGGGAGGTGTACCAAGATGATGTTCTAATTCACCAATGAGGTTCATTGCTGTTTGTTGTATTGTTATGATTTTATGACTTTCATAAACATTACGTATTCTCTTCTGTACAAATCAACACTAAACAGAATAAAAAGATGTGGGATGAAGCAAGTTATGACACAGACCTAGTACATAACGGCTGACTCACTATATTCTGTGAATACAAGCACAGCCCTAAGTGATTTTGCACACATTATCTCATTTAGTCTTCACATTGGCCCTACTAGCAGAGGCAATCTGCATTCCCATTTTATACACAAGGAAACAGACATCCAGAGGGCTTAAGTGACTTGGCCCAGGTCACACAGCTAAGAAAGGGAGAGGTAAGCCCAGGTCTGACTCTATATCGGTCTCTCTCAGCCACTGTATCCCCACCTCTCACATAACAGGTACTCAGTAAGGGGTGAGGCCACTCTGATCCCTCTGATCCTACAGCAGCACCTCCTCCTTGACGATTGTCACAATGGACCTTGCATTCCTCTTTTACTAGCAGAATTCCTTGCAAGCTCCTCTAGTACACAATGCAAAAACGCCACCTGTGCTGGCTCTGTATCCAGAAGGTATCCAGCAGGAGCACCATAGATGCTTCACTTTTGGTTGCAGGTGTTACAGAACTCACCTGATGTGGGGACCCTATTGTCTCAGGTCGGGAGCCCCAGAGCCATGAAGAAGGGGTAGGAGGGCCGGGCACTCACCCCGGGTGCTGTAGCCATGGGTGTCCATGAAGGACAGGCCCAGCCGCTCGTCCTCCTGCAGGGTGCTCTGGTCTGTGAAGCTGCGGTCCACGGCGCTCATCATGTGTGTCTTCTCCTGGCGGTAGTTGACGGTGGCCTTGGTCATGTTCACCGGCTTCCTGGAGAGGGGGGTTGAGGGGAGACACAGGCATTGTGTGGGGCTGGACAGCACCCAGAGGTGGCTGGGGAGGCCCTGGAGTAAGGGGACCTCAAGGCCAGGAGCCAGCAGCTGTCCTAGAAGCATCTCTGGATGCTGAGGGCTCTGCCCCCATCCTTCACTCACTAGACCCAGAGCTGCTTCTTCCCTGAAAAGGGCTTGGCAGAGCCCATCCTAGGGACCTTTGCTAAGGGAAAGGGGTGGAGCAGCAGTGGCTTCAGGCTGGGATCTCACTCCTAAGTTTCACTGGCCCCCTGGGCTTAGGAAATGGGAAAGAAAGTCACTCCAGGGCTAATTTGGTGTCACAGCAGACAGCCCCCCTCACCCCCACTGCACCCCAAACTAGGAAAATGGCTGGCCCAGCTCCAGGCCCAGCATGTCCCCACCTCTCTCCTCCCCGTGTTAAACAGGGACAGCTCTCCAGACTCCTCTTTCTCCTTCAGGAAGGAGGGACTACACCCCTCCTTCCCCGCAGAGAGTCTAGCTTGTGCTCAGCCAGAGCTCGGGGGCTTCCCCCACGCACAGAATGAACTCCACCCTTGGCTTCTCCCTACTCCCAGTAGCACCTAGGATGGTCCCAGCATAGACCACCACAGACTTGTAAAGAGACCCACAGAAGGTCCAGATTCCCACCACTGCCCACCAGTCCGTCCTGCTGCTCAGAGCAGCAGGGAAGAGAAAGAGAGACCTCCTCTCCCTCCAGGCCCAGCTTCACGGATGAGGATGGCAGTTTGTGACTTCGAAGGAACTTGGAGGAAAGTGGGAGGGAGAAAAGGAGGTGGGGAGATAGGGCCATGGACAGAGGACAGCCAGCCAGCCTGGCTGAACATGGAGCCCAGAGAGGACCCATCACTGAGCAGATGCTGGCCTAGAGGGCGGTCTCCAGGGGTGTGCCACAGGCTTTGTTCCCAGCCCAGGATTCCTGGCCTACCTGGAAGAAGAGCTACAGAAACAAACCAACCTGATCCCCAAAAGATGGAACCCGGGAGGGACACCTAACGCTGTTGGCATCCAGCTGAGCTCAATGTGAGATTAAGCAGATGGAATTTAATACAGATTCTTTGAGAAGTTCTGCATCTGGTTTTGAAAACTAACTGCGCAAGCAGCAAGGAGAGCTGCCTGTCCACAGCCCCTGCAGGAGCCAAGCTGGGGGCCCAGCGCGAGTCGCTAGGTGTTGAGTTGTTGGAAAAGCTCATGTCAGGAAACACTAAGGTAAGGAGCTGTCCAGGGAGGAGGAGGTGAGAGACCCACTGTCCTCAGGGCTGGCCTGGCGCCCTCTGGGCCTGCACTTCGAGGGAGGGAAAACCAGCACAGGGGCAGGAGGAATGTTCCGGAAGGCTTGCAGAGTAGAAGACAGAGACAGAAGACAGAGTAGCATCGGCAGGCTGTGGAGTCAGCAGGGGCCTGGGTTGTATCCCAGCTCCAGCGCATTTTGCGACCTCCCACAACTCCCTTGGTCTCTCTGAGCCTCAGTTTCCTCATCAGTAAAGTGGGAGTGATAAAAGCTCCTATTTCTCAGAGCTGTTGTGAGGACTCTGTCAAGAACTGAGCACAGGGCTTGGCCCAGAGGAGGCTCCCAGGAAATGGTGGGTCTGCAGAGCTGGGGCTGCCTGGCTGGAGAAGGGACTTGTAGGGGCCTGAGAGTTGCCTGTGCTGTGGGAGAAGCTGCCAGTCTCAGAACAGGTAGGCCCCACCCACATGCACACAAGCACACACATGCACATGGACGTGGGCTCCACAGCGTGTCCTGAACGTGGATTTGGTTGGAGGTCAGGACACCCTTCTAACCACGAGGAACAGTAGACATAAGGGGCTGCTCTGGTGGTGAAGGGGACATTGAGGCTCAGGGACTTGCTGGGGGTGACTCAGCAGGGCCAGCTCTGAACCCATGCCTCTTAGGGGCAGAACCAGCACTCATGACCACGACTTGAGGAGGAAGATGCAGAGGGGAAGGACAGAGCAGAGGAAAGAAAGTCAGAGGCCGAGGCGACCAGGGAGAACCGCGTGGACACCAGGCCAGGCTGGGTGCAGTGAGACTAAGCCCAACCAGAGAAGGCGGGGGCAGGGGATCTCCCCCTAGGCAGGGCCGGGGACTCCCAGGCAAGGTAGAGCTACTTACGGGTAGTAGGAGTAGGCATAGTGGTCTCTCCTGGCAGCGTGCAAAGAGAGAACAGCACAGTTGTGTCCGAGGTCCGTCCACCAAGGCCGGGCTGAGGCAATGCCCAGGCAGCAGGGTGGGGCCTGGGTACCTCTCGGGCTGGGGAGGGGGCTGGCCAGGGACTTAACAGGTCAGGAGGACCTCCCTGGTCAGGCTCAGATATTAATGACCAGGACCCAAGGCCCTTCTGAAACCTTCCCCAAGCCTACTGCAGGAGTGAGGAGGAGGTGGGAAAAGGACCTAGGGGGCCACAGAGCTTTCACACACAGTCATACACATATGCACACTCACACAGACACACATGTAGATATATGCTCACATACACACTCATACATGGAGAAACACATATCAACACACACAAATGCAGACACACAGGTGCAGATATGCATACACATGTATTCAGACACACTTGACACACACTCACTTAGACATATATTCACAAACACACACACACACACATTAGACATCCCCTGACACACACAGACTCATACTCTCTAGGCTAACTGTGCTTACCAGGGCTGTTCTCATCCCCCACCCTCCCACCCTGCACGGCCCTCTGCCCATAAGGGGTCAGCCCTTTGCCTGCACCTCCACCTGGGTGGGGACAGAAAGGGGGCAGGATGGAGAGGACTCCAGATGTATGCCCAGGACACAACTAGGGCCCACCCTTACCTACCCTGCCTGCCCCTGGGTGTGGGATCCACTAAAGGAGCCAGGTCATCCCCTCTGGGAGCACCTGGGGCACAGCTTCCATCAAGAGCCCTACCTTACCGCAAAGCACCCACAGTGTAAAGCAGGTTGGATTCCCATTTCACAGGCGGGGAAGCTGAGTCAGGGAGCATGGGCTGCCTGGGCCTCTCTGGGGGTCAGTGGCAGAGTCCAGAGCAAACACCTGCCCCAGGACCCTGGTCCTGGAACTTCCTCTGTGCTCCCCTCCCAGGCTCTCCGGAGGCCTCCATTCACTTGCCCCCACATCACCCTGTCAGCAGGGACCCCAAAGAATGGCCTTCCACAGGAAATCCTGCAGATGAAGGGGAGGAGAGCGGAAGACGGACCAGCAAAGGCAGGAGCTTGGCCCCAGGTCACAGAGCACATCTCCTCCATCCCAGGGAGAGAGGGGAGAGTCCAGGGCGCTGGGGCTGTTGCAGAGGCTCCACGAGGGAGGACACGGCTGAAGAAATGGCATTCTTCTGGCCTCAGTTGACACATTGTGCCTTCAAAAGGGCCTTCCCGGACCACTCTCCCACGAGTGCCAGCTACATGATGTCTCTTGTATTCTCTTTGCCCCCAACACCCAGCACCCTGTTCTTTTCACAATTTGCAATTATCTCTTCCATTTGTGCTATTTCTAATTTCATGCCAGGCTCTCCACTGGCTACAAAGTACAGGAGGACAGAATCCTTGTCTTTTTGTCTCCCTCGGTTTCCCCAGGGTCCCACACATTGTAATCCCACAATAAATATTTTGTTGAATGGAGTAATCAATAAATGAGGAAAAATAAATAAAAGAACTTCACCTCCATGTGCTTCCACTTTCTTCTTTAAAAAGTGAGGTTAAGCCTGGGCATGGTGGCTCAGGTAGGCCTATAATCCCTGCACTTTGGGAGGCCGAGGCGGGTGGATCACCTGAGGTCGGGAGTTCGAGACCAGCCTGGCCAACATGATGATACCCTGTCTCTACTAAAAATACAAAAAATTAGCCGAGTGTGGTGGTGGACACCTGTAATCCCAGCTACTCAGGAGGCTGAGGCAGGAGAATCACTTGAACCCAGGAGGCAGAGGTTGCAGTGAGCCAAGACTGCATCACTGCACTCCAGCCTGGACAACAAGAGCAAAACTCTGTCTCAAAAAATACATACATACCCATCCTGGCTAACAAGGTGAAACCCCGTCTCTACTAAAAATAAAAAAAAGATTAGCTGGGCGTGGTGGTGGGCGCCTGTAGTCCCAGCTACTCAGAAGGCTGAGGCAGGAGAATGGCGTGAACCTGGGAGGCAGAGCTTGCAGTGAGCTGAGATCGCACCACCGCACTCTAGCCTGGATGACAGAGCTTGAGTCCATTTAAAAAAAAAAAAAAAAAAAAAAACAAACACATACATACACAGTGAGGTTAATAATAATCTCCCACAGGGACTGCTGTGAGGCCCCAGCACCGGGAAGCAACCAGCAGTGCCCACAAACCACTCCTCCCTACACCTCAGAGTGGGGAGACCCGACTCCCCTGGGCTAGACTGTGGAGATATAGACAAGACAGGGCTTTCTCTGCCCTTCATGGAGCTCTTAACCCAGGAGGGGAGGCAAGCATTGAGCAAAACACTGCAAGTAAGTAAATGACAAAGTGCAGGGAGAAGAAAGTGCTGCCACGGAGAAGGGTGGGGTATGGGGACTTCTGGAAGCACAGCCAGGGGATCTGACCTGGCCTGGGGTCACCAGCCTCCCTTCCAGGCCCTGGAATTCCCCTACAGCAGATGCATCCAGTCTGATCGTCCACAGAGGCAGGGCAGGATGGAGAATCTGAAATCTTCTTCCAGCTGGCCTCTATTACCCATAATCCCCCTGGGACTCCCTCCTGGGGGCGTGGTAACTGCCCTCCTCAGCAACTTCCTACTCTTGTTAGTTATGTTGGCACCCCACGTTGATCTGAACACCCCCATCCCTGCCAGGGCTGCTGCATCCCATGATACCCACAATGCAGACTACAAAAGCCCTGAGGAGCACGGAAGGCCCTGAAGGCCAGGCTCAGATCCAGGGGCATGCAGTGGGTACTACACAGTGAGACTGAATGGCTTTCAGAGGAAGTAAGGAGGTCCAGAGTGATGGGGGATGACGGGTTCCTGGAAGCATCTGGGATAACTTGGGTTTATGGAGTAGCAAATACATAATGGAAGGTTTCCCAGTGAGGCCCTGACAACATTTCTGATCCACCCTGTCCTGGGCCCAGTGCTCTCTCTGCAGTGCTCTCTTTGACACCCCCGACTCTGCCAATCCTCTTCTCCTTGAGGGTAGATTTCTAGGACCTCAAATACCACCTGAAACTGAAATCTGCCCCCTCCATTATAGCCCTCTCCAGCCCCAGCCCTACTTAAAGTCACTTCTCAGGCCCCCTGCTGGGGGAAAGTCAGGGGCTTGCCATTCTGGGGGCACTGCCTGTGCACCAGACTCAGTGAGGCCTTCACATTTGTAGGCGAGCCTGAGTTGAAGTCAGGCCCTACTGCTCATCAGCCAAGTGGCCTGGGCAAGGTGCTTTCATTACAGTTTCTTCATCCAGAAAAAAGGGAGTCAGTCAAGATCCAAGAAGGAAATGTTCTCTGATGCATCCTGAGTGCAGAACAGTGCCTGGTACACAGTAGATGTCCAATAACTAATGTACTCATGGATGATGTGTGTGAAGCTCCTGGCACATAGTAATCCCTCATTAAATGATACTTTAAAATAGTCTCTCTTAAAGCTGTGCAGGAACAACGAGGGGAAAAATCAGAGTGTATCGCCCTGGCTGGGCCATCCCCCCCCATCTCCTCCACTCTGCTGCACACTCCACCCCTAGACTCTCTCTCTCTTGCTGGTGTCTGGCCTCAGGCAAGGTGGCCCCAGCCAGCTCTCTCTCTCATCTTCCTGGATCCTATTATCTGCTCTTGGCAGCCCAGAGACACAGCCAACTCATCCATGTATGCCCAGCCTGGCAGCAGTAGGGGCTATAGAAGCCAGAGCCCAGGTGGGGAAGGGTGGAGCTGGCTCTGCCTCTGGCTCTCCGGGTAGCCTTGGGCAGCCCTGCGTGCCCTCTAGGCCTCAACATCCCCATCCCTCATTTAAGGTGCTTGGACCACAGTGTCCCACGGCTGCCTGGTGGGGAACATGGTGGGGCAGAGCTGGCAAACAGAAAGGTCCCAGAAGCCCCCACCCAGCTTCCGACCAGCACTGCTGCTCAGCCTTCATCTGCTCCATTTACTAGGCTCCCAGGGAAGGGTTTTCCGGTGTTTTGAAGGCAGGTTCTGTTTCTTTAAAAAGATTTGAAAACCACTAGACTAGATGGCCTTGAACTACCTGGCAGCTGTTACGTTCTGGGGCTCTGAGCCTCTACAATTCTAAAGCCTAAGATTCCTAGAGTCCTAAATCCTACATTTCTGAAACTGCAAGATTCTAGGTTCTGGATTCTACAACGTCCTGGGATTTATGCTGCCCTCTGCAAATCCGCTAGGAAACACATTTCATGCAAACACAGGCTGGACCTTTGAGACACGAGGGATAGTAGGGGCGGCAGGGGGAGGGGTTTATCAGTCACAGGCCCAGGAGGGCTCCTCAAGGATCCACAGGAACAGGGTCCAGGGCAAGTTGAGCCTGAGAGAAGGTGGATCCCGGGAAGAGCCATGGCTCAGGGCCCTTGGTTTAAAGAGGAGTGAGCTCCATCCTCTGCTCAGGTCAACTGCACAATCCCATAAGCAGGGCAGACACCTTGGCTGAAGGTCTGCAGGAGGGTAGGGGTTCAAAGCCAGGTCACCTCTATGCCCTCCCTATTGAAACAGTCCCAGCAGGCATAGCTCCTTGGCACCAGGCACTGAGCGCCCCTCCCTGGATGGCAGCACCTGGCACCAGCCAGAACTGTACTCCAGCCATGCCACTCCAGGGCAGCCCCATCTGCCCAGTCTCTGGCTTCCCACCACCCAGCTCAGATCCATCTGTAGAGGAGATGCCCAGGCTGGCAGCCCTCCACACACCTGCAGGACAGCTGCCCTACCAGCTCTTAGCCACTAT
Source organism: Gorilla gorilla gorilla (assembly GCF_029281585.2). Taxonomy (NCBI): domain Eukaryota; kingdom Metazoa; phylum Chordata; class Mammalia; order Primates; family Hominidae; genus Gorilla; species Gorilla gorilla. The sequence continues at coordinate 210,671,728 of NC_073224.2, forward strand.
TCCTCTGTGCCACCAGGCCTCTAAGGGGTAGAAGCCACTGGTGGGACAGGGCACTGGCCTCACTCACCCTTTGCGGATGATGACAATGATGGCACCCAGGAGAAGGATGAGGACAGCAAGCCCCCCTGCACAGATGCCCAGGATAAGCCCCATCTCCTCCGATCTCTGGGACACCTCCAGGGGCCGCTTGCTTTCCTTGCAGGCAGCTGGGGAGAACAAAGCAGAACAAGGGATCAGAGGAAAGACAGGGACCATCGAGCCCCTCCTGTAGGTGGCTGTGACCAAGGAACAAACTGGGCTGCACAAACCGCCCCACATCCTCAATATGTGTCCTGCCTTTTGAGCAAATCTACCTCCTCACCATCCCTGATACCTTCTGCACTTCCACGCCACAGTCCTCACTGATATGGCTCCTTTGCCAGGAATAGCTTCCCTCGCTTCCCACTTTCTCAGATCCTCCCAGCTCTCAGTGGATTGGGGAGAGCAGACACCTGGGCTTCAGCCCCACCCTCTTGCCCTCCTGGGAGGTAACAGGGATTAGGAATTGTGTACCTAGGGCATGGTTAGTCCATCTCAGGATAGGAAACCAACCACATTCCCTGTCTGGAAGCAGGAAAGATACCTACAGCACAGGGCCCATGCTGACCTCACCTTCTCCCCCACCACAGGAAAGCCGGACAGATACGTAACCCAGAACCAGCACCCAGTACCCATCACCCCCAATGCCCAACTATAATGGCTCCTCTCCACAAGTCTGCTCCAGGCCCCTGCTGTCAGCCTGGGAGAAGGCGCCCTTGAGGTAGGGCACATGGAAACCCAGCAGAGAAGCCCCTCCTGGCCCCAGGACTGCCCAACCACCCTCCTCTACTCCCACAGCCCTAGGTCCTCAGTATCCACCTCCCCAGCGCTGGGCAGGTGAGAAGCCTGCCGCTGAAAGGCTGCAGGAACTCAGCGGACTTACCTTTCCTGGCAATGCGGATGCAATTCAGCCGGGTCTCCTGGAGGCACAGATGGGGGTCTCAGCGTTGCTGAAGCCCCGACCTCTCCCTCCCCAGGGTGGGAACCTCAGACAGCGTTTCTTGGGCCTGTTCAGGGCTTTGTCTGGTGCTGATGGCATCAAGGGACACCCCACCCGAAGGCAGGCCTGGGGGGACCCTTGAGAGCGGGGCCTAGAGGGGAGGCACCTGCAGTGCCTTAGGAAAGGGGGATGAGATCGGAGGCAAAAGAGAAACAAACGTCATGGGGAAATGGGCGGGGCCTCGGACATCGGGGCGAGGCCTAGGGCCAGAGGTCCAGCTAGGAAGTCAGAAACCAGGCAAGAAACCAGGCAAGAAGCAGAGGAGGGAGGAGCCTGGAGGATAAGGTGGGGCTTCAGGGAGGAGGCGGGTCCTAGGCCTTAACACAGGAACGCTGGAATCTGAGATGGACTCCTCTGGGAAGAGAAGCATCTAAGATAGAAGGCAGGGCCTCAGGAAGGGGCAGAGACTAGACTGGGGACCTGGATAGAAAGGAGGAGCCTGGGAAAGAAGGCTCAGGAAGGGGGTAGTGCTCTGTGGGAAGGAGCCTGGGGTCAGGAGGGCTGGCTATGGGAGGGGTGGGACCATGGGGGAGGGGCTATGGGAGGAGGGACTATGGGACGGACTCTGGGAGGTGGGGCTGTGGGAGGCGGGGCCGTGAGGGTGGCTCTATGGGAGGTAAGGCTCTTGGAGGTGGGGCAATGGGAGGTGGGCAAAAGGAGGCAGGGCTATGGGAGGGGCAAGGTTATGGGGGAGGAGCTGTGGGGCCAGGGCTATGGGAGGTGGGGCTACAGGAGGTAGGGCTATGGGGGTGGGCTGTGGGAGGAGGAGCTATGGGAGGTGGGGCTATGGGAGGTGGGGCTATGGGAAGTGCCGGGCCTGGAGTCTGCGCTGGGCCCGCTCCAAGGTATCTCCTGTCTGCCATCCCCCACACCCAACCACGCCCACCATGACCCTGGCCGGTCCCTCACCCCCTTCAGGTGGCTTGCTGCCTGGAAGTAGATGAGATAGGCCTTCCTAGGCTCAAGTGGTGGGTTCCAGAAGCCTCGGTAGGTCTGGTTGTCACCCACGGTAAAGGGCATGGCCTCAGGTAGACTGCTGGCCGCCAGTTCGGCCCCGAAGTAGTGCACCAGGCCTCGGGCCAGCGCCGCCTCGAAGGTCAGTGGCACTGGGAAGCAGTCCTGTCCACCTGGCTCCCGCCGCAGCCTCCGCGCCCGCTCCTCCTCCACAATCACCTGGTACACACTGGACAGGGAGGAGAGCGTACAGGGGATCACAGGCGGCCAGAGGACTGGGAGAGCCAGCTGGCAGTTAAAGGCATGGGCTTTGTGGTCAAGCCCTCCTGGGGACTAACTTCCACACACTGCTCCTTACTAGCTGGGCAAGTCCCCCAACCTCCCTGGGCCTCGGTTTCTTCCTCCATAAAATGGGAGTAATTGCAAGACTGTTCAGAAGATAGATGGGAAGAACAGGCAAGTTAAGCAAGCAGCCAGCACCTGCAGCGGTTGTTCCTGTTACTAATCCAGGCTAAGAGGATCGTGGACCCTGCTCAATATAACCAAGCCATAAGGCCCCAGCCTGCTTCCTCCATGAGTCCTCCTGTGTGTGTGACACAAGACCTGGGAAACCAAAGCTACTGAAAGCTCCCTTCTGGGACTCAGTAAATGACAGGGTTAGCCAGATTCATTCACTCATTCATTCAGAAAGAGATGACTGAGCTCAGACTATGAGCCCTGTGCTATACACTAGGCATCTGGGCTTCCTAAAACTGACCTCTAGTGAGAGACAGTCATTTAGCAAACAAGGACACCCAACACTATGTCTCTAGCACCCTCCCAATGCCAAGGCAGCCTCTGATCAGCAAATCGGAGCCCTGCTGTCTCAGGATCCTGACTGCCCACTCTGGTTCGTGCTCCCTGGTCCCAGCTGTGTTTCTATTTTATCTCTTTACTAAATAGGTTTCTGCTATGAGCTCCTCCAAATCCTCTGCAGAACAAAGTGGAGAGTAAATAAGTGAATCCTGACAAATTTAAATATTTCCAGTTACAGTCTCGGTCACGTCTTGGCGTGTGACATCCCATACTGACAGCCTCTCCTTGGGGAAGCAGAAATGCCTTTCCCTTGCCCACCAGATGTTTCTTTGGAGCATCCAAGTTGTGGGGAATCATCCCAGAGTGTTGGACACCAGCCCATGGCTTGTCACTAGCCCATTATAAACACCAGTCCAAGCCCCTTTCAGCCTCCATTACCCCAGGCTAAGGTCAGGCCTCTCCTAGCCCTAAATCCCACCAGGAGGTAATCATTAACATTAGCCATGAACAAAGTGCATCTTAATCTAGAATAATCCCCATTGTGCAGATAAAGAAACGGAGGCTCAGGAAGGTAACGGGACATGCCCAGGGTCATGCAGCCATCTTGCCGCTCCCCTCCCACCAAGCCTGCCCCCACCTAGCCTTGCAATCATCATCCTGAGGGACCCTGACCAGTGCTGCTCACAGGATCCCTCAAGAGGACAAGAAAGAAAGGGTTCCCAACCCATCCCAGACTCAGCGGCATAAGGGCCCTGAGGCTCTAGCAACAGGCAAAAGGCCCTGCAGACCCCGTGACTTTTTCCTGGGTTTTCCCTGAGGGTCTGGGAATCAGCCCAGGGCACGATTTGCAGTGGCAAATACAGGGAAGACAAAGCAGAAGAGGAGAGGATACAGTGGGGAGTGAGGAGGTGAGGGACTGCCATGGTCACCCAGGCAGCCCACTCTCTTCCTGGGGAACTGACTAGGACCCTCACACCCCCCCCCCGCCCCCACCTAAAGGCTGTCACCCTCTCCCAGAGCATGTACCTTCGTGGAAGGAAGGGGTGGACCAGAAGGGCAGGGAGGCTCTATAACTTCTAGAAAAGGTACAGGCACAGCAGATAGACCTGGCTTCCAAATCCCAGCTCCACCACTTACTAGCTGTGTGGCCTTGAGGGCAAGTGATTCAGGCTCTCTGAGTCAGTTTCCCGATATGTAAAATGAAGGTAATAATACCCATGCCACAGGGCTGCCATGAGGATAAATGGCTTCATGCAGATAAAGCCCCTAGCATGGGGTCTGGCTAACAGTACGTGCACACAGTTGCACAAACACCCTCACACTCTCACACACATGCACACTTATGTCTCCCATACACACCTCTCACACACACACCACACATCCCATGTCTTTATCACAAAGACACACCCAGGTTCACATCCCACGTACACGCACACACACACACAAACACACACACACACACACACACACACACACAGTCTTGTCTCCAGCACTCTCTCCCCAGCAGAGGCAGCCACCACGGCACCAGCAAGCCCAGCTTCCTCTGGGGAGAGGAGGTGGAGAAGCCAAGCTCCTAGCCATTCCAGAGAGATGGCCCTATCTGGCTGGCTGCCCCAGCCTTCTAGAAAGCCCATCTCTGTGCTTCCAGGAAAAGGCTGGGATGATATAAGGCCCCCAGAGTTTCACTTCTCCAAGGTGTCTGAGGAAAGGCCCCCTGGACAGGCCTGGACAGTCCCCTCTCCAGGCTGGACCTATCCAGGGTCCTCCTGACAGTCACCATCTGAGACCCATGGCCTCAGAGGGGAGGGACTGCAGGCTTCTCGCCTGCCAAGCATCACAGAACAATCTCCTCCAGACACTCCGAGCCCTGCGTGGGAGACTGAGGGAGGAAAAGGGTGAGCTGGCCTGGGATGGGGCTCTGGGTCAGAGGAGGGGCCTCTTTCCTAAGGCCCTGGACTCCCACCCCTCCGTCCCCGCTTTCCCACCTGATGGGCGCACCGCGGCCCTGTGCCGGCCTCAGCAGCACGGTGATGGTGTTCTCAGACTCGCCCAGGGGTGACGGCATGTCCGCATAATCAAAGCTGGGAGCTGGAGAAGGGGACAGGGTCACAAGCTGGAGCTTGGCCACTGGACCAGGAAGACCAGGCTTCCAGCCTCCTTGACCACAGTCCTCAGATCTCCCCTACTTCAGCCTTAGCCTCTTTGTTCCTGCTGACATGACCTGAGCTACCCTGGCCCCTGACCTCAGGCACCAGCCCCAACCTCAATCTTCTGATTCCACTGACCAGTCTCCTGACTCCTCTGACTTCATCCTCCCTGAGCCTGACTTTAACTCCTAAATGGCATATTTATCTCAGCAGGGGCCCTCTGTAACTACCCCCAGGATGCCCCCCATTTCCCTTCTGCCCATGGAACCCTGGGATTCTGGGCCACCTCCGAAGAGGCTGGGCCGGGTCAGGTGGGGCTCACCAGAGATGTTAGTGGTTATCTCAGTGAGTGCCGCCTGGCCAAAGCCTTTGCCTGTGCGGGCCCGCACAGAGAATAGGTAGGTGGTGCCTGGGTGCAGGTTGGAGAAGACATGGTAGGTCTCATTGCGGAGCTTGGAGATGGTACGTCGTGGGCCTGGCACGTTCACTGCCGGGTCTGATGACTCGATGCTCTGGTAGCTGATCTGGGGGCAGGATTGGCAGGCAGGTGGGCACTGGATGGTCAGAGCATCCCTGACCAGCAGCCTCCACCCACCATGTTCCAGGGAAGTGAGAGATAAGGCTAAGCAAAGGAGACTATGGATGCCATCAAGCCAGGCTTCTAGTCATCTTCGCCTCTCCCTCCTGCCTTCAGGACCCTCCTCTAGAATGCACAGGGCACAGACCTGGCCATAGTTGAAGAAACTATGACAATCACATCTGTCCTCCCATGCACCTCCTACTGTAGCAGCAGAGAGAAAGAGGGCCACCTCTCACCTTCCACCAGGGTCCCCCACTGTAATAGGGTCCCAAACCCACCTCATACTGGGTGATGAGACCATTGGGCTCCTGGGGCTCCTCCCACTTGAGGAAGATCATGTCCTCCAGTGGAGTGAAGGTCAGGGACTCGGCTGCAATCCCACTGGGCACTGCAAGGGAAAGGCAGCAGGGGCCAGGGGAAAGTGGGCTTTGGTGCCAGACACCTGGGTTTAAATTCCAGCCTTGCCGCTTCCTACCTGGTTCTCATGGACTATTCAGCCTCTCTGCACCTTACTTAACTCAGCTGTGAAGTGGGAATGATATAACCCCTCTCAAGCCAGGACTCAAATGATGTTATGTACATAAAGCCCCCAGGCAAACATCAGCAATTGCATATGGTTCAACCTATTACTAAGTACTCAAAATGGATAGCTGGCATTTTCATTACTGTGTAGGTTGCATTCAGGAGAGAAATACGTTTGAAGGCTCCAATTTTGTTCCAGTTGGGTAGTTTTCAGAAAATATGCACATGGGCCAGAGAAATGAAAACAGCAATTGCATTGCGGTATTGGGATTATGGGTGGAGATATTTTCTTGTCTAAAAATTTCTAATTACATAAATGACATGTTCAATGTAGAAAATCAAAATGAGCTTAAAGAAAATTAATGGCATCTACAATTGTATCACCCAGAGATACTGTTAACATTTTAGCATTAACACTTGCAGGCATGGCTTTGTTTTGTTTTCCTTGTGTAAATGTATACTGTTAATGGCAGGCACAGGAGTGTCATTTAGGAAGAGAATGATCTTTGCTTGGGAAAATACCTTCATAAACCACTATGGGGAAGCTGAAGTCCTAAGGCAAAGAAAAGCAGAAAGGAAGGAAGGAGCTGAATTTTGCATCTAGGCCAATGCTGTGCAGAACAGAAAACTGTGCACGTGCGGCAGCAAGACAAAGCCATAAACCAAGGAGCTTAGGGGTAACTGGAATCTGTAGGAACCCAGGGAAAGGCTTTGGACCTGTGATAGCATTCGAGTGTAGCTCTTAAGAATGACAACTGGCTGGGCACGGTGGCTCACGCATGTAATCCCAGCACCTTTGGGAGGCCGAGGCAGGCGGATCACTTGAGGTCAGGAGTTCGAGACCAGCCTGGCCAACATGGTGAAACCCCCATCTCTACCAAAAATACAAAAAATTAGCCGGGCGTAGTGGTAGGTGCCTATAATCCCAGTTACTCAACAGGCTGAGGTGGGAGAATCGCTGGAACCAGGAAGGCAGAGGTTGCAGTGAGTTGAGATTGCACCACTGCTCTCCAGCCTGGGCAACAGAACAAGACTCCATCTCAAAAAAAAAAAAAAAAAAAAAAAAAGAATGACAACTGTGAAGCCAGATGGTCAGGTTAGAAAGCCAGGCTTTCTGTGACTTCTTCTGTAAAATGGGAATAGAAATAGTAACCTACCACATAGGGTTGTCATGGGTATTAAATGCACTAATATATTAAAACCATTCAGAATGGTGCTTGACATGTACTAAGGGCTAAATACTAGTTTGACATATGGAGAACACTGCATTCAACAGCAACAGAATAAATGTTCTTTTTAAATACACTGGAACGTTTACCAAAATTTAACAGTATGTTGGGCCATAAAGTAAAGATCAAATTTCACAAGATAAAATTTAGAGTATATACTCTGACTACAGTGGAATTAACCTAGAAATCAATAATAAAAAGACAATTAGAAAAGTCCCAATTGCTGGCCAGGTGCAGTGGCTCATGCCTATAATCTCCGCACTTTGCAGGGCCAAGGTGGGCAGATCACCTGAGGTCAGGAGTTCGAGACCAGCCTGGCCAACATGATGAAACCCTGTCTCTACTAAAAATACAAAAATTAGCCAGGCGTGGTGGCGGGCACCTGAAATCCCAGCTACTCAGGAGGCTGAGGCACGAGAATCACTTGAACCCAGAAGGCGGAGTTTGCAGTGAGCCGAGATTGCGCCACTGCACTCCAGCCTGGGTGACAGAGTGAAACTGTGTCTCCAAAACAAACAAAAAAGAAAAGTCCCAATTGCTTAGAAATTAAGCAACATAATTCTAAGTAACTCTTAAGTCAAAGAAGAAATTATAACAGAAATAACAGTTCAATTGTATAGACAACAAATTGAACTGAATGATAATGAAGATAGGAAATATCAAAACTTGTGGGACACAGCTAAAGCAGGACTTAGAGGAAAATGTGTAGCTTTAAACACGTATATTAGAAATGAAGAAGGGCTCAGTATTAATGATCTAAGAAACTTCTATCTCAAAAGGCAAACAGAACAGCAAATCAACTCCAAAGAAAGTATAACAAAGGAAATAAAAAACAGAAAATAAAATCAAGTAAGCCAACAGTTGGTTCTTTGGAAAGATTAATTTATACAGTCTTCACAAGGGTAAACAAGAAAAAAGAAAACAGAAATTACCAATATCAGAAATGAAAAAGATGATATCACCATAGAGCCTACGGACATTAAATAAATATAATAAAAGAATATTGGCAAATGAAGTGGCTCATGCCTGTAATCCCAGCACTTTTGGAGGCCAAGGTGGGTGGATCACTTGAGCCCAGGAGTTCGAGACCAGCCTGGGCAACATGGCAAAACCCCGTCTCTACAAAAAATACAAAAAAATTAGCCAGGCATGGCAGTGCACGTCTATAGTCCCAGCTACTTGGGAGGCTGAGGTAGAGGGATCATTTGAGCCTGGGAGGTCGAGGCTGCAGTGAGCCATAATCATGACACTGCACTCCCACCTGGACGAAAGTGTGAGTCCCTGCCTCAAAAATAAATAAACTCGCTTGGCGTGGTGGTGCATGCCTGTAGTCCCAGCTCAGGAGGCTGAGGTGGGAGGATCGCTTGAGCCTGGGAGGAGGAGGCTGCAGCAAACTGAGATGGTGCCACTGTACTCCAGCCTGGGCAACAGAGCAAGACTCTGTCTCTAAATAAATAAAAAAAATTATAAACAACTTTATCTCAAGAAATTTGACAATTTAGGTGTAATGAACAAATTCCTTAAAAAATACAGTCCATCTAAACTGATACAAGAATAAAAAAATCTGAATATCCCAATATCTATTTTAAAAACTAAAATTTACTAAAAACCTTGCCACAAAGAAAACTCTATGCCCAAATGGCTTCACTGCTGAATTCTTTCAAACACTTAAGGAAAGAAATTAGACCAATCTAACCCAAAGTCTTCCAGAGAAAAAATAGGAGCTATCACTACTTTGGTGTTATACAGTTGGTTTAATCCTAAGCCAAAAAAAAAAAAAAAAATACCCTCAGTAAATTTCAGTCTCAGACATGGCGTATCTGTGGGAGGTACACAGGGCCCCGGGAATTGGGACTGACTCTTACCATCCTCATCCGTCTGGAAAGTGACCTCCTTGCCCTCTTTGCGCCCCTCAGGGTTAGTGAGGACAAGCCTCACGTGAACGTTCCGATAGGGCAGCAGGTTCTTGATGGTGTAGCGACTGACACCTTGCTCTGTCTTCACACACTCTCGGATGGTCTGGTTGTGGCTGCTGCCCAGGGTGTAGTGATAGCACAGCGACACAGTATAGGTGTGGCAACGCGTCACGTTGTAGCCCAGTGGTTCCCACTGCAGGGTCAGCTGGCGGGCCTGGATCTCAGCAAAAGCCAGGCCTTTGGGGGCCCTCATGGGCTCTGGAGAACGCAGGAAGCAGAGAGAAGTTAGAAGAAATGGGAAGAGAAGAGGAAGAAGAACAGGGAGAGAAAGCATCAGTCAGCTGCCTGAAATCATCCCTCCATTGCCCCCAAGAGTTCAGGGGACCCCTAGAACATCAAACAGGGAGTAAAAGTATGTGCTTTGGAGTCAGGCGGACTACATTTGAATCCTGGCTCTGCCACTTGCAGCTGGCAACTGCTGGCTGAATCACTTCACCCCTCTGATCCTTAGATTCCTCGACTACAAAATGAAAAGATAATAGGCCCTGCCTCATAGGATCATTGTAAGGTTTAAGGAAATACACACAAAGGATGCATGACAATGGCTAATATACAATAAGCCCTCAAAAATATTAGTGTTTTTTTTTTTTTTGACAGAGGCTCACTCTGTCACCCAGGATGGAGTGCAATGGCATGATCTAGGCTCACTGCAACCTCTGCCTCCCAGGTTCACGCAATCCTTCCGCCTCAGACTCCCAAGTAGCTGGGATTACAGGCGTACACCACCACGCCTGGCTAATTTTTGTATTTTTGGTAGAGACAGCGTTTCACATGTTGGCCAGGCTGGTCTTGAACTCCTGACCTCAAGTGATCCACCCACCTCAGCCTCCCAAAGTGCTTGGGTTACAGGTGTGAGCCACCGCACCCGGCCAATAATTTATTTTTAATAGCACAGTTCACCTCCTAATTCAAGATCACCCTGGACTACAACAGGCCAGTCTGAATCAAACTGTTGATATATTTTTCTTAAGGTATTAATTCCAAACTTGTTCTGAAACGATGTATAGTAATACATATAATATAATAACATACAGAAATCAGGGTAATGAGGGAAATGAGAGCCAAATAGTTAAATAAAGCCAGAGAATGACAGGGAAACAGAAACAGAAATACATGACATTAGGTCCTATGTGGAGGTCTAAAGATAAGGTTCAAATTCAGTGGTGGGTTCCCTGGCTGTCAAAGCAAAAAGGGAAACACAATCTATTATATAATGATAATGATAATAAAGGTAGTTAACATGTATTGGGGGTTTTGGATAGGCTGGGCATTGTTCTCGAGTCTTTAAAATGCTTTATCTCGACCAGGCGTGGTGGCTCATGCCTATAATCCCAGCACTTTGGGAGGCCAAGGCAGGTGGATCACAAGGTCAGGAGTTCAAGCCCAGCCTGGCCAATATGGTGAAGCCCCGTCTCTACTAAAAAAAGAAAAATACAAAAAAATTAGCTGGGCGTGGTGGCGCAAGCCTGTGGTCCCAGCTGCTTGGGAGGCTGAGGCAGAGGAGTCTCTTGAACCTGGGAGGCAGAGGTTGCGGTGAGCTGAGATTGTGCCATTGCACTCTAGCCTGGGCAACAGAGCAAGACTCCGTCTCAAAAAAAACAAAAAATGCTTTATCTCATTTAATCCTTGTAATCTAGTGAGACAAGTGCTATTATTAGCCCTATCATACAGATATGAAAACAATGGCACAGAGAAATTCAGTAACTTGCCCACAGTCACAGAGATGGTAAGTGGTGAAGCTGGGATCGAAACCTGGTCAGGCTGGCTCCGAAATCCATGCTCTTAACCACCACTCCCCACCTCCCCAATAGGAATTCACTGATGCCTCAGGAGAGAGCGAGCTACCCCAGCAGAAGGGAGGTGCATGTTATGTTTTACGGTTTCTTGATGACTCTATGGACCAGAATGTTATCCCCATCTTATAAATAAAGAAACTGGACTGGGCACAGTGGCTCATGCCTGTAATCCCAACACTTTGGGAGGCCAAGGCAGGAGGATCGCTGGAGCCCAGGAGTTTGAGACCAGCCTGGGCAACACAACAAGACACAATCTCTACAAAAAATAAAAAGTTGGCCAGTCGTGGTGGCTCGCACCTTTAATCCCAGCACTTTGGAAAGCCAAGGCAGGTGGATCACCTGAGGTCAGGAGTTTGAGACCAGCCTGGCCAACATGGAGAAGACCCATCTCTACTAAAAACGCAAAAATAAGCCGGGCATGGTGGCACATGCCTGTGGTCCCAGCTACTCAGGGAGCTGAAGCAGGAGTATTGCTTAAACCTGGGAGGTTGAGGCTGCAGTGAGCCATGATCGCACCACTGCACTCCAGCCTGGGTGGCACAGTGAGACGCTGTCTCGAAAAAAAAAAAAAGAAAAGAAAAGTCAAGGCTTCTGAAGCAAAGGCAAGATGGAGCCCAGGACTCAGCCCTTAGTCCTGCATCTGCATTGACCAGCTGTGTGATCTTGGGCAAATCTCTGGGCCTCAATTTCTGGATCAGTAAAATGAGGGAAGACACCAAGATTGCATCAAATGATCCTTTTCTCTCTTACACTCCGATTCCATGAAGTATAGTTTCATTACTCTCAAGTTCTGTGAGCGCCTGCAAAGTGTCCCCAGCTAGAGGGACCTCAGCATCCCTTAATGAACAGGTGAGAAAGCACCGCTATACAACCTCTTAAGAAGATTAAGTACAACCCCTAGGAGCATTTTTTTTTCTTTTTTTTTTTTTGAGACAAGGTCTTGCTCTGTCATCCAAGCTGGAGTGCAGTGGCAGGATCACGGCTCACTGCAGCCTTGATCTCCCCGGCTCAAGTGATCCTCCTGCCTCAGTCCCCCAAGTAGCTGGCACTACAGGTGCGTACCACCAAGCCCAGCTAATTTTTGTATTTTTTGTAGAGATAGGGTCTTGCTGTGTTGCCCAGGCTCATTTCAAACTCCTGGGCTCAACTGATCCTCCTGCCTCTACCTCCCAAAGTACTGGGATTACAGGCTTGAGCCACCGCACCCAGCCCCTAGTGGCATTTTTTATGTGATTAATTTGTTCAGAATTCCCCTTATGGAGAAGATGCAAAGGAAAGCATTCGCCCAGGCTTCTCCTATCTTGGGAGTTCACCAGTAACACAGTTTTCAACACTGGCCCCAAGTACAGCACAATACAAGTTTCTGTTTCCACCCAGAAGGTTTCCTTTCTTCCCTGGAACGCAGGCAAGCAGCATGTCTCCAGTTATACATGGAGCCATCAAAGAGAGATTTCAGCACTCACTAGGAACAAAGCCTGCCTCCTGACTGGCTCCCTTCTCCCCACAAGCAGGGACCACCCAAATCCCATCCCATATGGACACTGAGGGGCTGGCTGCTACTGCTCCCTGTATCCTGGGTACTGTGGGCTGCAAGCCCATTCACCACACTTAGGTTTTCTCTCCCATTCCTGGCCCGTAGAGATTTTTCTAATTTTTTTTAACATAGTTTTGTTTTAAGCCATCATTCTTCTATGTTTGCGCCAGAGGAGGCAGATCTGGGGTGTGCTCACTTGCCATCTTTCCCAGAGGTCCTCGCGTTATTCTCCAACTCTCTGGCTGTGGTCCTGGCTGCCCTGTGTGCACTGTCCTGGGAGTCTACAAGAGCCGAGGTACCACTGCTTTATTTGCACTACTGGGAGTGGCTCTGTTCCCTGCAGCTCAGCTCACACCATCCCCACCCCCTGGAATGCAGCCCTGCATTCCTTTCCAGCCTCTAGGGCTTGGCAGAAGCATTCTGCTTCCTAGCCCTCCTGCAGCATTTACAGAAGGGCAGGAGAAGTTCCATGTAAATGGGGGACGTATGCTGGGTAAAGACCACGGCAAACAGGACAGTAGTGTCCCATCCAAAAGGGGCAGCTACTGCTCACCTCTAGATGACTGCTGCCAGGCAGGACTACAGGTTCAGAGTTGCCAGATCCTCCCATTTTTCAAGAGGAGCCAGAAATTCCAATTTTTATGTGAAATCTCCAGATTTTTAAATACTGGCAACCTACTCAAGCTTCTTAAAATCACCTTACAGGGCCCAAGATAGCAACTTTGGAGGATGAAACTCCCAACTTCAGACTTAGGCATTTCATTCTTTGACAACTGTGCCACCTCCCATCCACCCAGGTAGACTGAGAGCTCTTTGAAAAGAAGGTCCACTTCTCTTTTTTCTTCCTGCCTACCCTGATCATATCTGGACAGATCCAGGGAGCTCAAATAGTTTGTTGACTACAGACTGATATGTTGATTGAGGGGTGTGAATCCATGAGTTTCTCCACGTTTCTAAAAACCATCTGGCACCCAGACACACTCTCTTCAACTGTCAACACACACTGACAAAACAGAACTTGGGGACCTCAAAGCCCCATCCCTCTAAATTACACAGGGCTACAGGTCACTCCGAGATCAGAGGTCAAAATGCACATTAAAACAATGAGGATAACATTTAACAGCTGTTGAATTAGGCCACCATGTGTTGACTGTAGTAAGGCTAAACAAGATGCAATAACCCTGAAATGTTCAACTTTTTCTCATGGGAGGAGCTTTGGACTGGGATCTGCTACACCCAAGTTCACATCCTATCTCCACCCCTCATTAGTTCTGTTTTTTCTTTGTTTTTTTTTGAGACACAGTCTCACTGTCACCCAGGCTGGAGTGCAGTGGTGCTATCATTGGCTCACTGCAGTCTCAATCCTCCCACCTCACCTTCCTGAGTAGCTGGGACCACAGGCACGTGCCACCATGCACCTGGTTAATTTGTTTTGTATTTTTTGTAGAGACGGGGTTTCACCATGTTGCCCCAGGCTGGTCTCAATCTCCTGAGCTGAAGTGATCCACCTGCCTCAGCCTCCCAAAGTTCTGGGATTACAGGCATGAGCCACTGCACCCGGCCATAGTTCTGTGGCTTCAGGCAAGTTACTTAACCCCCTTTGAATGTTGATGTCAGGTTCCTCCACTAAAAAATGGAGATTATGGCTGGGTGCAGTAGCTCACACCTGTAATCTCAGCATTTTGGGAAGCCAAGGCAGGATCACTCAGGGGTTCGAGACCAGCATGGGCAACATAGTAGTGAGACCTCATCTCTACAAAAATATAAAAATTAGCCAGGCATGGTGGTGCGCGCCTGTACTCCCAGCTACTTGGGAGGCTGAGGTGGGTGGATAGCTTGAGCCCGGGAGGTAGAGGAAGCGGTGAGCCAAGATCATGCCACTGCACTCCAGCCTGGGTGACAGAGTGAGACTCTGTCAAAAAAAGAAACAAAAACAAACAAATGGAGATTATGATGCCTACTTTAAAGAGCAAATGTGAGAGTTACATGAGATAATATGAGTCAAATTGCCCAGCCTACAGTCATTACCAGCCTACAGTCATTACCAGTCTATAGTAATTAATAAACATGTGTGCATTAACATGAGATGCCAGTAGCAGTATAAATTAGCACAACCATTTTTTAAAGCAATATATTTAAAAGCCCTTTCTTCAACCACTCCTGACTCTTTATCCTAAAGAAATAACTCAGGGTTGAGGGGAGAAGGGAAGAACTACAAGCGCTAGGTTTCTCAATATAGTATTATTTATCATTATAGAAGTCTGGAGGCAAACAGTCCAGCCAAATGGGGACATTCAATGGACTTCTAGAGTCAGTAAACATCATTATAAACAACATAACACACATAACAACACCAAGCAAATGAAGCCGCATACGAAATGCTTTCTACATCCCAATGCAAGGGTGTAAAAATGTCTACTGCAGGCATATGGGCAGAGATGTGAAGAAGTCAGAAAAATTAAAACAGCTGTTGGGCTAGGATGATGAGCTTCGGAGTGCTTATTTTTAAAAATACCTTCGCCTGATGCTATATTATTGTTTTTACAGTAAATAATATAGTGCGAGGGGAGTTTCATGGGGATGGAGGAGATGACAACACAGCTGGCCAACAGCAAAAACAACTGCCAGCCAACGCGCCTAAGCAGGGAGGGGCCACGATGTCAACAAAGAGAAGCGTGTAATTCAGAAGGGCAGGGGGAGGTGTTTGCACCCTGTCTGCCAGGCCCCTGCCCCAGCTTCCGTCCTGGCCAGCCTATGAAAACTGTTTCACAGTGCCCAGCACAAAGTGGGCATTCAGCCCATGATGGTGGCAGCAGCTGCTGCTGCTGCTGCTGCTGCTGCTGTTAAAAACACTGGATTAGGCTGGATGCACTGGCTCCTGTCTGTAATCCCAGCACTTTGGGAGGCTGAAACAGGAGGATCCCTTGAAGCCAGGAGTTTAAGATCAGCCTGAGCAACACAGTGAGACCCTGTCTCTACAAAAAAAAAAAAAAAAAAAAAAAATATATATATATATATGTATGTATGTATGTATGTATATAAATTAGCTGGGCATGGTGGTGCAAGCCTGTAGCCCCAGCTGCTTAGGAGGCTGAAGCAAGAGGATCACTTGAGCCCAGGAGTTCAAGGCTGCACGCAGTGAGCTATGATCGTGCCACTGCACTCCAGCCCAGGTGACAGGGTGAGACCCTGTCTCTAAAAACAAAATAAAACAAAAAACTAAAACAAAACACTGGATGAGAAATCAAGAGATTCAAATTTTGATTCTAGTTCTGCCATGGACTCACTGTGTAGATTTGTACAAGTGGCTAAATCTCTAAATCTGAGTTTATTCATCTGTAAAATGGGAATAATCAACAGCCGTCATCATGAAACCTGGGTTCTTGACCCACTGTCTGATCACAGCCAAGTCTCTTCCCCTCTCTGGGTTTCAGCTTCCCCATCTGTACACTAAGGGGAGTGCAATAGAGATCCTCTGTGGAACCCTGTGCTATGATTCCTTTTATCCTAAGTGGCAAACCAGAACTGCCTTTGAAAGATTAAAAACACCATCATTTACTGGGTGCTTACTGTGTGTTAAGCGCTATACTTCACATGCATTGAATGCATTTCCCTGCAATTGTCTGCATTTGACCCAAAACACTGGAGGCTCCAAGGTTCAGGCTTTCCAACTCCTCTTTCTTCCATCTACATTTATTCCCTAAAAATCTAAGGACTAAATCGGGGATTCTCAACCTCAGCACTATGAACATTTTAGACTAGATAATTCTTTCTTATGTGGCTGTCTGTGCATTGTAGGATGTTTAGCAGCTTCCCTGGCCTCTATCCCTTTAGATGCCAGTAACACCCCATTGCCGCCACCCAGTTGTGACAACCGTTATGTCCTCAGTCACTGTCAAATGTCTCCTAGGAGACAAAATTGCCCCTAGTTGAGAACCATTAGCGTAAAAGATCTCATCCAACCTCAGGGCTTTAGATGCCATCTATACTATCTCCACACTGATGACTTTCAAATTTCTATCTGCAGCCCGAACCTCTTACCTGAACTCCACACTCATGTATCCATCTGCTGATGAATATCTCCACTTGAATGTCTAATAGGGATCTCAAAGTCAACATTTCCAACACAGAACTCCTGATCTATGACACCCACGTCAAATCAGCTGCCACCACAGTCCGCTCCAGGAAACGACAGCTCCATCGTTCCTGCTGCTCTAGCAAAACACCTTGGAGCCATCCTTGACTTCTATTTCCCTTTCTCTCATCCCATATTCAATCCATCAGCAAATGCAGTTAGCTCTGCCTTTAAAATAAACCCAGAATCTGACCACTTCTCCCCACCACCACCACTTCCACTCGGCTCCCAGCCATCACCACCTCTTAAGCAGATCATTGCAGTAGCCTCCTCCCTGGTCTCTGTGGCACCTTTGCCCTCCTGGAGAACGTTCTCCACGAAAGGGCCAGAGTGATCCTTTTAAACAAAAGTAGATGATGCTCACTCCTGCTCTCTAAACTCTTCAGTGGCTCCCCAGCTCTCTCTGTGTACAACGGCTCTAAGTCCCACATCTGCAGCTCTACTTCAGCCTCTTCTCCTGCCATCTCCCACTCAGTCACTAACACAGTGACACTGGTCTCCTGGATGCCCCTTGCATGTGCCAAGCATTCTCCAGCCTCCAGGCCTTTGTGCTGGCTGCTCAGTCGGGCTGGTGCTTGCTTCCCCCAGCAAGCCCCCAGCTCTCTGCACGGCTTAGTCCCTCACCTCTTTCAGATCTCTGCTCAAATGTCACCTTCCCTTGAGACTTTTAAAAATAACAACCCTCCAGGCCCCACTACCTGCTTTTCTTCTTCACGGCACTTACCACCATCTGACAGGCCATAAAGTCTTCCCTCGGTATATGCCAGGGATTGGTTCTAGGACCCCTACATATAACCGAATTCACACATATTCAAGTCCCATAGTTGGCCCTTCATATATACAGGCCCTAGAAACACTGGAGTTTTTTGTATTGCTGGTTTGTTTGTCTCTAGATAAGATCTTGATCTGTCATCCAGGCTGGAGTGCAGTGTGAAATCTTAGCTCACTGCAGCCTTGATCTCCTGGGCTCCAGCAATCCTCCTGCCTCAGCCTCCTGAATAGCTGTGACTACAGGCACATGCCACCACATTCAGCTAATTATTGTTGCTGTTGTGTTGTAGAGACAGGGTTTTACTATGTTGTCCAGGCTGGTCTCAAACTCCTTGCCTCAAGCATTCCTCCCATCTCAGCCTCCCAAAGCAATGGGATAAAAAGTATAAACCACCATGCCCAGCCCGCAAATACCATATTTTTGATGCACGTGTGAGTGAAAAAAAAATCTATGTAAGTGGACCTGCCCAATTCAAACCTGTGATGTTCAAAGGTCAACTGTATACTTCACTTGTTTACTCATCTATTATCTATCTCCTCTTGCCAAAATGTGAGTTCCATGAAGAACTCACATGTTGGTGGCCTTTGTCTGTCCTGGTTATAGTCATATATCCCTAACAACCACAATAGCACCTCGCACGTAATAGGCACTCAATAAGCATTTGTTGAATAAATCTTCAAACTAACCCTATATGGTAAATGTTATTATTCCCATTTTGTAAAACAGGGGGACTGAAGCTCAGAAAGGTTAAGTAACCTGACCCAGACCCCTTCACTAGAAAGCAATTCCCACTAGAACATTCTGACCCACCACTCAAGGGTCTCCCAAAGTGTGACATTAAACCAGATTTTAGACCTACCACCCAAGGAGTTCCCAAAGTGTGGCTTTAAACTGGATTTTAGATAATTCACAGATTGGCTTTTTAAAACACTTACAAATATTGATTAGCAACAAATAACATTGACCTAAACCTCACACTTTACCCAAAATAGATCATGAACTTAAATGTAAGATGTAAAACTATAACACTTTTAGAAAAAAAACAGGAGGCCAGGCGCGGTGGCTCATGCCTGTAATCCCAGCACTTTGGGAGGCCGGATCACCTAAGGTCAGGAGTTCAAGACCAGCCTGACCAACCACCTCTACTAAAAATACAAAATTAGCCAGGCATGGTGGTATATGCCTGTAATCCCAGCTACTCAGGAGGCTGAAGCAGGAGAATCACTTGAACCCGGGAGACAGAGATTGTGGTAAGCTGAGATCATGCCATTGCACTCCAGCCTGGGCAACAAGAGTGAAACTCCGTATCAAAAAAAAAAAAAAAAAAAAAAACCCAGGAGAAAATCTTTGGGAGACAGGGATAGGCAAGGAGTTCTTAGACTTGATACCAAAACCACAATTCATAAAAGGGAAATTTTATAAATTGAACCTCATCAAAATTGAAAATAGTTCTGTGAAAGTCCATATAAAGAGGGTGAAAGGACAAGCTACCGGGAGGAAATATTTACAAACTCCACATTTAACAAAGGACTGGTACCTAGAATGTACAAAAAACTCTCAATACTTAACAACAACAACAACAAAAAGAAGAATCCAATTAGAAAATGTTCAAAGACATGAACAGACGATGCACCAAAGAGGATATACAGATGGCAAACAGCACATGAAAAGATGTTTGTCCTGGCACCGTGGCTCATGTTTGTAATCCCAGCATTTTGGGAGGCTGAGGCAGGCAGAACACTTGAGGTCAGGAGTTCAAGACCAGCCTGGCCAACATGCTGAAACCCCATCTGTCCTAAAAATACAAAAATTAGCCAGGCGTGGTGGTGTGTGCCTGTAATCCCAGCTACTTGGGAGGCTGAGGCACAAGAATTGCTTGTACCTGGGAGGTGGAGGTTGCAGTGAGCTGAGATCATGCTGCTGCACTCCAGCCTGGGCAACAGAGTGAGATTCCATCTCAAAAAAAAAGAGGAAAAGAAAAGATGTTCGACATCACTAGACGCTGAAGAAATGCAAATTAAGACCATGATGGGATATCACTACATACTTCTCAGGAAGTCCGAAATAAAAAATAGTGACAACACTAAATGCTGGCAAGGATGCAGAAAACTGGATCACTCATACGTTGTTGGTGAGAGTATAAAACAACACAGCCACTCTGGCAGTTTCTGATAAAACTAAACATGCAATCACCATATGACTCATTGATTGTACTCTTGAGCATTTATCCCAGAAAAATGAAAAGTTATGTTCATGCAAAAACCTCTGTATGAATGCTCACAGAAGCTTTACTTGTAATAATGAAAAAGTGGAACCAGCCCAGATGTCATTCAACAGGTGAATGGTTAAACAAACTGGCATTTCCACAGCATGGAATAAAAAGGAATAAAAAGTAATAAACTACTGATATACACAACTTGGATGAAGGAAACTATGCTGAATGAAAGAAACCAATTCCAGTGCCAAGATAATTCAATAAGAATAGACTTTTCAACAAATGGTAATGAAGATCTACATACAAAAAGAACGAAGTTGGCCATGCATGCCTATAATCCTAGCACTTTGGGAGGCTGAGCCAGGTGGATCACCTGACATCAGGAGTTTGAGACCAGCCCAGCCAACATGGTGAAACCCTGTCTCTACCAAAAATATAAAAATTAGCTGGGCATGGTGGCACGTGCCTGTAATCCCAGCTACTCAGGAGGCTGAGGCAAGAGAATCGCTTGAACCTGGGAGGCGGAGGTTGCAGTGAGCTGAGATTGCGCCATTGCACTCCAGCCTGGGCGACAAGGGTGAAACTCTGTCTCAAAAAAAAAAAAAAGAATGAGGTTGGATCCCTACCTCACACCACATTTGAAAAATTAACTCAAAGTGGATCAAAGACCTGAATGTAATAGCTGAAACTATAAAACTATTAGAAAAAAACACAGGAGTAAATCTTCATGACTGTGGATTAGGCAATGGTTTCTTAGGGATGACATCAAAAGCACAAACAACAAAAGAAAAAAATAGATAAATTGAAAACTTTCGTGCTTCAAAAAAAAACTATCAAGAAAAAGAAAATATAATCCACAGAATGGGAGAAAGTATTTGCAAACATAAACATCTGAAAAGCATCTAGTGTCCAGAATATATAAATAACTCCTTTATTTTTTTGAGACAGAATCTCAGTCTGTCACCCAGGCTGGAGTGCAGTGGCACCATCTCAGCTCACTGCAACCTCCACCTCCCGGGTTCAAGCGATTCTTGTGCCTCAGCCTCCTGAGTAGCTGAGACAACAGCCCACCACCACACCTGGCTAATTTTTGTATTTTTAGTAGAGGCTGGGTTTCATCATGTTGGCTAGGCTGGTCTCGAACTCCTGGCCTCAAGTGATCTGCCCTCCTCGGCCCCCCAAAGTGCTGGGATTACAGGTGTGAGCCACCACCATGCCCGGCCTACTCAGAATATATAAATAATCTTACAACTCAATAATAAAAAGACAAATAACCCAACTTAAAAATTGGTCATTTTTAACACTCTGAAGACATTTCTACAAAGAAGAAGATATAGAAATGGTCAATAAGCACATGAAAAAATGCTCGATATCATTAGCCATCAGGGTAATGCAAATCAAAATCACAATGAGATACCATTTCATATATACTAGAGTGCTTATAAGAAGACAGATAATAACAAGTGGTGACAAGGATGCAGAGAAACTAGAACCCTTATAGACAAGTAGTGGAAATTTAAAGTGGTACAGCTGCTTTGGAAAACAGTCCAGCAGTTCCTCAATGAACACAGAGATATCTTATGATATATATGGTACATAAGAAAAATGAAAACATATATCAATATAAAAACCTGTACACAAATATAGCAATACTGTTCATAATAGCTGAAAAGTGTAAACAACCCCAATTTCCATCAACTGATGAATGACAAATAAAATGTGATATATTTGTATAATGGAATATTATTAAGCAATAAAAAAGAATGGAGTATTGATACATGCTACAATGAGGATAAACCTTGAAAACATCACGTTAAATGGAAGAAGGGTCAGGTGCAGTGGCTCACACCTGTAATCCCAGCACTTTGGCAGGCTAAGGCAGGCAGATCACCTCATGTCAGGAATTCGAGACCAGCCTGGCCAACATGGCCAAACCCCATCTCTACTAAAAATATGAAAATTAGCCAGGCGTGGTGGCGGGCGCCTGTAGTCTCAGCTACTCAGGAGGCTGAGGCAGGAGAATCCCTTGATCCCAGGAGATGGAGGTTGCAGTGAGCCGAGATCACGCCACTGCACTCCAGCCTGGCGACAGAGTGAAACTCCGTCTTAATAATAAATAAATAAATAATAAAATAAATGGAAGAAGCCAGTCACAAAGGATTATATATTATATGGTTCCACTTATGTGAAATGTCCACAGAGAGGCAAATCCGTAGGGACAGAAAGGAAATTAGTGGTTGCCTAGGGCTAGAGGTGTGCGAGTGAAATGGGGATGACTGCTAAAGAGTACAAAATTTCCTTCTGAGGTGATGAAAATGTTCCAAAATTGATTGTGTTAATGGTTGTGTAACTCTGTCAATACAGTAGTCCCCCCATATCCGCAGGGGACACATTCCAAGACCCCTAGTGGATGCCTTAAACCACAGAGAGTTCCGAACCCTAGATAAACTATGTTTTTCCTATACATACACACCTATGATAAAGCTTAATTTCTACATTAGGCACAGTAAGAGGCTCACAGCAATAACTAATAATAAAATAGAACAATTACAACACCACACTATAATAAAAGTTATACAAATGTGGTCTGTCTCTCTCTCTCAAAATATCTTATTGTATTGTACTCACCTTTTCAAGCCTCAAGTTGACCACAGGTAACTAAAACCATAGAAGGAGAAACCTCAGATACACAGGGACTACTGTATACTAAAAACCACTGAACTGTACATTTTAAGGATTGAATTGTATGAGATGTGGATTATATTGCAATAAAGCTGTTATCCAAAAAAAGCCAATTCTAGAGGTTATATACTCTGATTTCATTCATATAATATTTTTGAAACAACAAAATTTTAGAAATGAAGGACAGATTAGTGACTACCAAAAGTTGGGGAGTAGAGGAAGAAAGGGAGGTGAATGTGGTTATAAAAGAGTCCTTAACGGGACTGAACTATTCAGTATTTTGACTGTAGTGGTGAATACACAAACCTACACAGGTGATAAATTGTGCAGAACTACATACACATATACACACACACAAACAAGTACAAGCAAAACCAGAAAAGTCTGAATAAGATCTGTGGTTTGTATCAATGTGAATATCTTGATTGTGATATTATACTATAGCTTTGCAACATGTTACCACTGCAGAAAATAGGGTGACTTGCACAGAGAATCTTTCTGTATTTTTTTTACAACTGCATGTGACTCTACATTTATCTTAGTAAGTCCATTAAAAAAACACACCAAGCCAGGCACGGTGGCTCACGCCTATAATCTTAGCACTTTGGAAGGCCGAGGCGGGTGGATCACCTGAGGTCAGGAGTTTGAGACCAGCCTGGCCAACGTGGTGAAACTCTGTCTCCAGTAAAAATACAAAAATTAGCCGGGCATGGTGGCGCATGCCTGTAATCCCAGCTACTCGGGAGGCTGAGGCGGGAGAATCGCTTGAACCCCGGAGGCGGAGGTTGCAGTGAACCAAGATCGTGCCACTGTGCTCCAGCCTGGGTGACAGAGCAAAACTCTGTCTCAAAAGGAAAAATAATAACAACAACAATACTAAAGTCACAAAAAGAAAAACCTGTTGTGTTCTCAATTTCTCTTCTGATTAAACAAAAAAGACCCTCATCTGGCACAGGTGTACCATCCTCCAACAGCTGCTTTGCCCTTTTTAACAAGGAAGAGCAGACCTCAGCTCAATGCCCAGACAAGAGAAACCAGCTAGAATGTATAATATACTTGCATTTGATGGTATTTAGTTGCTTATTTTATCTAGATGTAGAATTAAGAACACAGATTCTGGAGCCAGCCAGTCAACAGTTCCAATCCCATCTCTGCCACTTACTAGCTGTGTGCTCTTGGGCCAGTCACTTAACATCTCTGTACCTCAGTCACATCTGTAAAATGGGTACAAGAGCACTTACATCGTGGTGGTGTTGTAAGTTTTAAATCTATAAATATGGGTTTGTGTGTGTGTCTACACACAGATATGTTTAAGTGCCTGACACAAAGTAAAGTATTAGCTATCATTATCTTTACCATAACAAGGGTTGAGGAAAAATCACAATGTTTTAGAAAGGTTTACAAGCACAGGCCACGCTACCTCTTGAATGCGCCCCTCCATAGCCCTGGGCCCACCAGGGACTGAGGCCAGGGGTAGCGGCTGCACCCACCTGCGCATTTGGTGCGGCTGATGAGGGGTGGCCCAGGGCGGCCAGTGCCACCGTCTCCGGGACGCGTGAGCAGCACGCTGATCTCATACTCTGTGTCGGGGTCGAGGTGCCACAGCTTGTAGGTCTGCAGGCTGACGGCGTGCACCTCAGCCCAGGGCCCGCGCGCCATGCGGTACTCAATCTCCTTGCGCACGATCGGCCCGTCGCCAGTGATGGAGTTGGTGTTGAGCTGGATGATGAGGTAGGTGGGGCCAGCACGCAGCAGCTGTGGGGGCGCGATGGGAGTTGGGGGCTCTGCGAGGAGATGGGGGAGAGGCGAGGCGGACCGATGCTGCTGTGAGACCCCAGCACCCAACTCTGAGTTCCACCACACCCAAATCCCTCTCCGTCCTCCCAGGGCCTCTCACGCTGCTACCAAGCCCTCAACCAGACCCGCTCTCCTACCCCCACTAAATCCCGGGCCCTAAGGGGCACCTGGCTCCAAAGGCTGACCCCGCCCTCGCCCATCAGCCCACAACCCCTCTCTCAGGCCCCTCCTAATCCCCCAAATCTTCGCCTCCTGGAGCGGACCGCAGGCCAGCTAGGATCAACACAGAAGTCACACAGCCAGAACCCCACCCCTCTTTAGGCGCTCACCTTGACCCTGTCCGTCCCCCTCGACGCCAGCCCCCACCCCTAGATCAGATCTCATCCCGGCTGGGCCACTGCCATTTCCACAGGCCGATCTTCAGATAGCACCCCAGCGACACCCTGCCGGCCCCACCCCCCTACGGCCACGCCCCCGGGCAGAGCCCGCCCCCGCCGCCGGCCCCGCCCCTCGAGGGTGAGCTCCCGGCGCTCCCCGGCGTCCACCAGCTGACCCTTGACGATGAGCTCCGCGAAGTTGGAGACGCCCGCGCCGCGCGGGGCCTGGGACACACAGCGGTACAGGTCCTGCTCGGCGCGGCTCACGGCAGCCAGCGGGAAAGTGGCCAGGAAGCGCCGGTGGCTGATGTGCCGCACGCCCGCCGCCGGCACCAGCGCCCCGCTCTGCCGCTGCAGGGACGAGTGAGGGGGTCAGGGGCGCCTCGGAGCGAGGGGTCCCGGTCTCGCTCTGACCCGGGCCCCATTTAGCCGTCCCTACTACACTGCGCGGACATAGGTTCCTGGAGCCGCGCTCTAACCTGGGGGAATGGGGGACCCAAGAAAGCGCAGAGCAGAGCTAGGGGAGGGCCGGGACGCTGTGCGCGGTGCTGGAATATGAAGCAGGGACTCAGCAACCTGCGGGGAGTCAGGGCCAGAAGCTGCCACCAACGCCCTCCCACCCCGCCCCCAGCCAAGATCACCGCTCCCGCTCACCTGCAAGAGGAAGCGTTCGGCCTCGGCCGCTCTGCCCGCGGCCATGCACTGGAACGACGCGTTCTGGCCCGCGTTGACCTCCACGTCGCCCAGGCGGGAGAAGTGTGGGGCCTTTGCTGCGGGGTTAGAGCTGCATCGTGAGCTGGGCCTGCGCCCCCTGCAGGCAGGAGCCGCGGCCGCCCGCACCCCTTACCCCTGCGCCCCCAGTGGGCTGGGACTCACCGCAGGGGTAGCTGAGAAGCAGGATGTCATCTAGGCCCATGTAGCCCCTGCGGTCTGGGGAGATGAGGGCCTCAAACAGCACCTGGGGGAGGCGGGAGGGCCCCTGTCATACTGATATTCCTCCAGCCTTGCCTGGGGAGGTGCCCACTTTCAGCTCGGCCTCAGCCTCCTCTGCCTCAACTAGCAGAGGTCAGCCCTGCTCAAACTGACCCTCCCTCCCAAGCCAGCTAGTTGGGGGTGGGGTCCCAGCGCCCATAGTGAACAAGGTGGAGGCCAGTTTCCATCCAAATCCTGGACAGTTACCCTCAAGCAGCCAGACAGAGTTTCCAGGTCAGCACTGTTCCAGCTCACCCTTGACCTGGGCCAGAGGCTATTCCTAGGAACAATGACCTCAGATGCTGAACCCAGACTGGCCCCAGACTAACCCCTGGCCTTGACCACAGGTTGCCTCTGATACTGAATGCAGACACATTCTAACTTCAGCCACTCATCTACTCCAACCTCAATTTGACATCCATCTGCCCCACCTCCAGGCACAGGCTGACCGCTGACTGAACCCAGCCCACCTGATATTCATTGGGCCAGAAAGTGCTGACAGCCAGCTCAGCCTGGTGCCACTGACGGCCGTGGGATCCAGTCATATTCCACACAGCACTGCCCAGGGGGCCCCCATTAACGCGCACGTAGACGCCCAGAGTGCCCGGGCTGTGCCCGTCCCGGCTGTACAGGAAGTAGCTGAACTGCACACAGTGGGTATCATTCTCGCTCAGGCTCTGGAAGATGACATGGGCTCGCTGGCCTGGGGCATGCTGGGAAGTGTTGACCATCAGGTAGGAGCCTGGAAAGAGAGGAGGAAGAGGCAGGAGATGAGGAGACCTCAGGGGAGGGCCAGGGCCAGGGGAGCACTGAGGAGGACTCCAGGCATCGGGACCCACCAGGAGTCAGGGATTCTGAGTTCTGGCCCCAGCTCCACCTCCCTGGGTGAGTCCCTAGCATCTGTTTCCCATAGAAGACCTGGAGCAGTAAAAAACACACAACCCTGACTTTGTCAAAACCATTTAAAGGCTGGGCGCGGTGGCTCATGCCTATAATCCCAACACTTTGGGAGGCTGAGGTGGGTGGATCACCTGAAGTCAGCAGTTGGAGACCAGCCTGACCAATATGGTAAAACCCTGTCTCTACTAAAAAAACAAAAATTAGCAGGGTGTGGTAGCATGTGCCTGTAGTCCCAGCTACTCGGGAGGCTGAAACAGGAGAATTGCTTGAACCTGGGAGGCAGAGGTTGCAGTGAGCCAAGATCACGCCACTGCACTCCAGCCTGGGTGACAGAGCAAGACTCGGTCTCAAAAAAAAAAAAAAAAAAAAATTATGGCTCCTTACAATCTACAGGTCACAATGCCCATGCCCAGCCTAACCACAGCTTTCCCCATGTTCTGAGCCATCCCTGGAGGCAGGGGCTAGGTCATTCATCCCTGGAGTCAAGAGCTTGGCACACAACAGGCCCTCAAAGGCCACCCCTTCCAAAGCCCTCCCTCTGCCTCCCACCCTGGCCTTCTCTCCTGCCCCCTGGGTCATTACTAAAGTGCCTGTATGTCTCCCACCAGGCTGTGAGGCCTCAGGACGCAAGCTGAATGAATATGTAGAACAGAGATTGAATGAAAGGATTCCAATTTCCCTTCCAGCCCCCATCCCTGAGTCTAAATTCCTGGGATACAAATCCCCTTGACTTCCAACCTGGAGAAAGGCAGCCTGTCCCTTCCCCAGAGACCCAGGCTGGGTACTGGTGGAGTAGAAGTGGACTAGGCTGGCTCAGGACCTGGCGGGGGGATTTGGGCTTCCCAAAGGGCACCCGAAACCACCCAGCGCTGCCTCCTCCCGGGCTTGGCTGCCAGCCAACACAAGCTCACTCAGATCCCCGCTCCAGGAGGGCTCCCCAGGGACTCTGCTGGAGGCGATCTCATTCATCTCTGTAAGCTAGAATGGGCTCCTGGATCAGTCCCAGCAGGGCAGTAGTAAACTAAAGTCCCCATCCCCACCCAGGAAGGGGCACTTCCCAACCCCCAACACACTCCCTCTTGGCCCACTCATGCTACTTCTCTCTCCTCTCCCTGCGAGCAGCTGTGTGCATCTTTCTCCCTCTTCCAATCTGACACTTTGTTCTTTCCTCCTCCTCCTGCTCCCTCTGCCTCCCCCTCGGCTCACTGCATCCCTCCCCTTCTCTTTCATTTACTCCCTTTGTCCCTGTCGCTCTTCCTTCTCTTCTCTCCATCTCTGAGTGTGAATCTCCCTCCTTTCTTCTCCCTCCACCACCAGCTCCCATTCCTAGAATGTGAGAACCAGGAGGACAAAGACTGTCCATCTGGCTCACCACCACATCCTCAAGACCTAGCACAAGGCTCACACTAATTGCTAAATTCCCCTCTCCCCTTTCTCACTGGGTATGTCTCTGCTTGCACGTGACAAGAGAGGCAGTGTGCACTCAGGGTGGTCAGGACTATAAGAGGTGAATTCCAATCAGCTGCCTTGTACCTGACTGCCAACCATGTATCAGACTGAGGCTGGGCCCTGGGAATATGGAGAGGCCCACACGAGGTCCCTGCCATGGTGGGTACCTTTACAGATTATTTTCAGAGAAGGCAAACTGTGATACCCACTAACACCTGCAGAGGCAGAGATAAGTGCCCCAGGAAGGGCACAGTGTGAGCAAATGCACAGAAGGGGAGGCGGGGCAAGCCATGAGAGTCTGCAGGAGGCACCTGTGCCAGGTCATGAAGGTCTTCTCTCCTAGTGGCTTCAAGTCCTGGCCCCACCACTGAGAATCTTTGCTGCCCCTCCCTGACAACAGATGCAATCTCAGCCATGATGTGAGCTAGGCAGTAAACACCCTGGGCACTAGTGTGATGGGGCAAAGGGAGGGGGCTTCAGGCTGTGGAATTTCGGAATTCACTCGGAAAGCCCATTTGATACCCACACTATCTATGTCCTCTGACACAGCCCTTATCAGTAATAAAGTTGACAATTTGGCCTTTATTTGTCTCATTCTTTTTTAATTCCCAGTTGATTCTGCATCCAGTGAAGAGCAGTACTAGTAATCAGGGCCCCCAAAGACCCTCAACCATAGCAATTAAATAACTGACCCCTGCATGCCGCCCCTGTGCTCTGTACTTTATATGCATCATCTCATGACCCTCTGAAATGGAGTCCTGTTTGCCTCATTTTACAGTGAAGACAATGGAGGCTCAGAGACGTTAAGTGACACTGCTGGTAAAGTGACTGGAGACAGGGTTTGAGCCCAGGTCTTCATGACTCTGGAATGAGTGTTCTAGGGGCCATGATGAAAGCAGGAAGTCAGTACTAGAATCCATATTATTAGTCTCCTGACTCCCAGTCCAGAGCTCAGGATGATAAAGGTGCCCCATCTTGAAATAGGAACAGAGCAAAGTAGAAGTCGAGAAGAATCTGGGACTTCCAGGAGGAAGAGGGCAGAGGAAGGAAGGTTTTACACACATCTAGTCCCAGTGTTACTGCTCTTTCAGCATCTTCAAGTCCTGGAGAGACCAGGATTCAGGGGCTCTTGGGGAGAAAAGAATCTCTGAAGAGAGCCTCTCAAAGATGGAGGATTTAGGAAGAACTGAGAGTGGGAGTGGTTTGGATCCTGAGCTAGGCAGCAAGGGGAGTAATTGGAAGTGAGTTTTAGCTCACAGCCATGAGGGCCTGCACTCATTTTATACACGAAACTAGCTGACATGCACAATTAGACAGTGTCCAGAGAAAGCCACATTCAGTGTCACGTATGTCATTAAAGACACAAATGTAGATGGGGCCCAGATAGGTTAAGTAATGTGCCCAAGGTCACACAGCAGGTGGGTAGAAGTGCCTCTGGAAGGAGAAGAAGGGGTAATGGCAATGGAGAGTAGACTTACCGTGGGGCAGGTCTGCAGGTGCCCGGGTGCCAGGGTGGATTCGCACTTGCTCCCACTGGAAGTCATCGTACTGGGCCTGGCTGTACTCGCAGGGCACTGCTGGGTCACTTGCCTCCTCGAACGTACAGCCAGCTGTGAGAGCAGGGCCTGGTTAGCCCAGGCTAAGGCAGGGCTGCTGGCCAGGAGGGCTGCTGGCCAGGAGGGCTCCTGGAGGGTAGCCCCACTCTCCCTTCTACCCAGGCCCACCTGCCCTCCTCCCTCTCTTCAGGCCCTTCCCCACACTGCTCCCTCCCTCTAGCGAAATTCTCCCTCCTCCACCCTCTCCCTCTACCAAGGTCCCCTCCCAATACCAAGATGTCCCTACACTGCCAACTCCCCCAGTACTTCCCAGGACCCCCCAACCACCACTGGCTCAGTCATCCATCAAAGACCCTCCTCAAAAACTAGTTATCAGGATTGCTATATTATTGGAACTTCACAACAACCCATAAGATCAGGAATAGAATCATCTCCACTTTGTGGATAAGGAAACTGAAACCCCAAAAGGCTAAGTGACTTCATTTGGGTCACACAGGTCACTGGTGATGGAGGTGGGGTTTGAACTGAGATCTCCGGATTGTTACTCAGTGTTCTGTCACCTGCCCCTCTATCTTCCCATAGAGGACAGACAGTGGGCCCTGGGCCTGGCAGGACCATGCATGCCATAATCCAGCCCAATGAGATCTCCTTTAAAAACAACAGTTGCCGCCAATCCACTCAAGCCGGGCACGATGCTAAATGGCGTAAGTACAGAGCCTCGTTCAGGCCACGCATTCTGAGTCAGGCACCACCATTTTTCCTACTTGACAGATGTTGATGGGATTCAGTCATTGCCCAAAGTCGGCCAAATTAGGTCTCTGCCTGCAGGAATGTGACATGCGAAAGCACAGTCATGTGTGGACTAGGCACATGTATGACTAGATGAAGCAACTTCCCATGATTTGCAACCAGTACTAACAGTTTAAATGAGAAAGAGGGGAGGAAGTGAGGATTGAAATACATGTGAGTCCTTTGGTTGGTAATGAGGTCCATATATCTTAGTGAGTTCATCAAAGGCCTGAGCTGGTTGCCTGATAAACCTGAGAACACTATTGGTTCAGAAAGGAATTGCAAGCTTCTCCCTGGCACTCACTCCCAAACCTTAGTGTTTGGAGCCCCATCAGGACCCTGAGGCATCAGAAACCCAGGAAAATGCCCAGGTAAGTGGCGAGGAAGCAAGCGCAAACCATGCCAGACCCTGTCCTGGGTGCCTGCCAGCCACTGGTACTCCTCCCGATTTGACAGATGACGTGACTGAGGTTCTGAGGAGTGAAGGGATTTGTCCACAGCACCACGTGGTGGATCAATGAGTGGGCTTCGGCATCACAGACTTGGGATCGAATCTTGACTGCAATTTGCCAAACCTTGTGACCAGAGGCAGGTGGCTTCTCTTTCTGAGCCTCTGTTTCCCTATCTACACATAGGCTTGTTGAGGATTTGATGTAGTGGCCCACTTAGCACAACGTCTAGCATACTTAAGCACTCAGGAAATAGCAGCTCTTATATGTACCATGCAAGTCTACTAGGGAACAGAGGTGGGATTTGAATCCATGTGGGTCAGATGATGAAGTCCAAGCTTCCCACCAAAAGAGGTTTCGATACCAGAAGGAGCAGACCTGAGCTGCTTCCCAATCTCAAGAAGAAGAGGGAGAGGTATAGATAGTTGTGATATTTACATATATTTGGTTAGTGCAAAAGTAATTGCAGTTTTTGCCATTTTTTTAAAGTAATGGCAAAAACAGCAATTACTTTTGCACAACCTAATACATATTTATTTATATATATAAAACCCTTTGTACAGTCTTATGTTATAATGTTGGACACTTTAGGCCTCAGAAACAGGCCTCAGGAAACAAAATTTCTCTCTGACCTACTCCTGTCCTCCTTTCACCTGTCCAAGGCAGGGCTCTAATCTAATCATGGGTCATTCCAGAGAGGGTCCTGCCCCATACCCTAGAGGAAGGAATGCCACGGAAAGGCCAAGTAAAGTCTAAGCAGACAGGCCTTGCTGGGTTTAGATCAGGTGCTTTATGTGCAATCACATTTGTCCATCATGCTTATGTAAGGAAACCTCCATAAATACCCAAAAGGACAGGGTTCGGAGAGCTTCCAGACAGCTGAACACATGCAGCTTCTTGGAGGGTGGTGGGTCCAGAAAGGGCAAGGAAGCTCCGTGTCCCTTCTCCCATACCTCACCCTATGCATCTCTTCATCTGTATCCTTTGCAATATCCTTTATAATTAACAAGTTAATGTGTTTCCCTGAGTTCTGTGAGCTGCTCCAGCAAATTAATCAAACTCAAAGAAGGGGTCGTGGGAACCCCAACCTGCAGCTGGTCGGCCAGAAGTTCTGGAGGCCCAGACTTGCGACTGGTGTCTGGAGGAGGAGGCAGTCATGGGGACTGAGCCCTCAACCCATGGGATCTGACTCTTGTGCTAGAACTGAATTGGAGGACACCCACCTGGTGTCTGCTACAGAATTAATTGCTTGCTTGGTGGTGGGGAGAAGCCCCCACACATTTGGTCACAGAGGCCTCCTGTGTTGATGACTGCTGCTGTGGTGGTGTGAGGGCAGAGGAAAAACACCATTTGAGAGAGCTTTTCCCAAACAACAGCACCTGGGGAGTGAGTGCTATGTCACAGGCACAGTGCTAGGCATCTTCACACGCAGCAAGCGACTTCACTTTTAGGAGGCTCTACTGTTTCATCTGCAGCTGCAACTCCTCTAGGCGGTGATGCGGATGATGTGAAGTAGCACATGAAAAACATACCCAGGCCAGGCGCGGTGGCTCATACCTGTAATCCCAACACTTTGGGAGGCCGAGGCGGGCAGATCGCCTGAGGTCAGGAGTTCAAGACCAGCCTGGCCAACATGACGAAACCCCATCTCTACTAAAAATAAAAAAATTAGCTGGGTGTGGTGGCGCATGCCTATAGTCCCAGCTACTTGGGAGGCAGAAATAGGAGAATCACTTGAACCCAGCAGGCAGAGGTTGCAGTGAGCTGAGATGGTACCCCTGCACTCCAGCCAGGGTAACAGAGTGTGACTCTGTCTCAAAAAAAAAAAAAAAGAAAGAAAGAAAAAAGAAAAACACACCCAGAAGAGCCAGGCACAAAGGGGCTCCTCACTGCTGGGGGCTCCCAGTCTTCTCCTGAAATGGTGAGATGTGGGTGTGAGGATGGCACCAAGCAGTTGGGATGAAGTAACAGAAGACTCTTTCCAGAGCTGAGGCAGGACCTTGGCTGAGCTCTTTGGCTCTTTGTTTGAAAATCCCTGGTCAGCATCATACCCTATTGCCTGTAGGAGGTGGGTATTAACCCCATCTGTACCTGGAGGGCCTCAGCTTCCCCTGTAGAAAAAGACCCACAGTGCAGCAGAGAGAAAGAACATGGCAAGTACAGAGAGAGAGCATGGTGGTCAGGGAGGGCTTCCTGGAGGAGGAGGCCAGCTGACTTCAGCTTGAGCTGGGCCTGCCCTAAGGCTCTTAGCCAAGGCCTCCTTGAGGTAGAGGGGTTGCCAGAAAGGGAAGCCCAGGATCTAAAGCCCTGGATGGGGTTCAGGCCTTTCCTGTTCCTTCACAAGTAACAAAGCCGCTGCCCTGATGTCTCACTCACCACCCTGGGGAGAGCCTGGGAGTGCCAGCCCCTTGGCTTCCTCTTGTTCATCCTGAGCCAGGCCACACGAACAGCCAGGACTCCCAGACTGACTAACCTGGTCAGAGTGACACCCAGACCACCTGACCTCAGTCACAGGAGCCCCCAGATAGACTGACACCAGTCCTATGATCCCCAGCCAGACTGACCCAAGTTGGTGACCCCCAAATAGGCCGACCTCAGCCAGCCTGGCTCCCAGCTGACTGTCCCTGTTGAAAGTGGCCTCTGCCTCATACAGATGACCCCCAGACTATCTCACTTCGGCCAGAATAACCATCAGACTGACTGACCCCAGACCTGCCCACCCCAGCCACAGTGACCCCTGACCTCTGCCAAATGACCCCTACAACTGACCCTGGCCAGGGTGACCTCCAGGGAGTCACTCTGGATGGGCTGACTGACTGACCCCATCCAGAGTGATTCCTTTTTTTTTTTTTTTTTTTGAGATAGAGTCTCATTCTGTTGCCCAGGCTGAAGTGCAGTAGCATGATCTCGCTTACTGCAACCTCCAGCTCCCAGGTTCAAGCTATTCTAGTGCCTCAGCCTGCAAAGTAGCTGGAATTATAGGCACGTGCCACCATACCCAGCTTGTTTTTGTATTTTTAATAGAGACGGGGATGTCGCCATGCTGGCCAGGCTGGTCTCAAACTCCTGGCCTCAAGTGGTGCCCCCACCTTGGCCTCCCAAAGTGCTGGGATTACAGGCATGAGCCACTGTACCCAGCCTCAGAGTGATCCCTTAACCAGATTCACTCCCTCTCCCTGACCCATGTCCGTCTCTAGACCTGCGTCTCTGGGCCAGGCCCAGTTCTAGCTCCAGCCCATAGTGGGTAACATCTCTGGGAACAGGCTCCTAAGGAGAGCCCCACCCTCACCCCTTCCCCGGGTCCCCTGAGATGGGAATGGTCAGCTAGGAGCCAAAAACCCCAAAGCCAAGTCCCAGCTCTGCTAGAGACTCAACTCCTGCTGGAGGCCACTAAATCTGACTTTGAGTTCAGAGCAAGAATGGTAGCAAGGAATCCTTCTTGACTCCATCGACACAGACATGGGCACAGACATGCACATATACATATCAATACCTCTACAAAGGGCTGTGAATTACCACCATGACCACCTGAGCCAGTGAATCCTCATAGCAACTCAGAAGGTAGGTAGTATTATTTTTGTCTTATTGTTAGTTTATTAGGTACTATTATTATTCCTAATTTACAGATTAAAACAGGCTCAGAGAGATACAGCTGCTTACTCAAGGCCATACAGCTACAATGTGCAGAAGCTCAGACTTAAACCGCCTATCTTTATTCCAGGAGACTGGGCACAAACAAAACAAAGCCTGCCCTTCTGCTGGCCATAAGTGTTAATTCAGCTTCATTCACAGGGGATTTTTCCCTGCCAGTACAAAGCAGGTCCCAGGCTGGCACTATTAGAGGTACAAGGATGATGAAGACTCTGCCCTGCCCTCAGGGACCTCCTAGTCCCAGTGAGGGTGAGGAAGAGGGAATGAGGGAATGAGGGAATAAGGGAAGAGTCAAGGCCACAAGAGGGGGTCCAGGGGAGGGGGCCAGGTAGAGGGGAAAGGCCTCCTGGAAGAGGCGGCATCTAAGCAGGGCCAAGAAGGATAGGTAGAGATGGGTGGAAGGCATTTGTGGCAAAGGACCCAGGGGAGCAAAGCAAGGTGGCCAATAAACACAGTTTGTCCAGGGCACAGAAAGGAGCCCAGGTTGGCTAAAGCCATGGGAGCTATGACTGGAGGGAGGGGAGGTTGAGGCCAAATCATGGAGGACCCTGAATGCCAGGGTGAGGAGCTGGGCCTCATTTTGAATTGAGAAGCCACAGTAGGTGTTTGAGTAGGAAAGTGCCTGGATTCAGATGAGATAAATGATATATCCTATAAGCCATGAGTAAAGCAGGTGGTGTCTCCAGAGAGCACAGCAGGATCCAGAGGGAGCTTGGGACCAAGCCACCAAGGGGTCCAGAGTCAGATGTCAGAAACTGGTGAGGACAGGGGCCTCAAGTCCCCTTCCAGAATGTAAACGGCACACCCTCCAATCACACTCAGAGAGGTGCACAGCACACAACACACATATGCCCCGAGCCCCGCGCTCAGTGTTCACACACACTCCCTTTCTGCAGCCTGGGCCAAGCCTGGGGATGCAGCCTCAGACTGGGAACAGGGAGAATGCCTGCCCTTGGGCACCCCATCTCTACAGAGGCCTCCCTGAGAGGGTGAATTGAATCAACCCAAGACCCCCAAGGGCTCCCCCAGCCTCAGTTCAAACTGGCCCAGCTACATTCCTCAGCTAATCTCCCCAATCTGGCAGGCGGTTGCCTGAGCAACCGTCAGCCACAATTTGGGAAAGCAGGGGGATGGTTTAGCCACATCCGGCTGGGCTCAGGATGGGGTGATGTAAGGGGCAGAGCTGCCTCTGGAGGAGTGTGGGAGGGGTCTCCCTGGTGGGAGGGGCTCCACACCTCCACATGCATGTGTCCACATGCAGGTGTGCGTGTGAGTGTGTGCAGGTGTGCGTGTATGTGTGTGCACACGTGCACTCATGGCTCTAAGATGACAGGACAGCCTGGTACTGAGTTTCAAGTATTCAAATGGGAGGCGGGAGACCGGGATCTTTTTCCCGCTGAGCCTCTAAGTCCCTTTGTGACTTTGGGCAGGTGACTTGCCCTCTCTGAATCCTTACCTCCTCACCTGTAAAATGAGAGTGGGGACCGCTAAGGTCGGATGACAGGTTGCAGTTGCGTGAGTGTGCACGTGAGCAAGAGTCATCTTGGGGCAGAGGTGCATGAGGGTGGGCATGGGTGTCGGAAAGGGGAGGTCTCCCGGGCAGGCGCTGTGAAGCCGTGGGTGTATAGACGTGCGTTTACAAGCAAAGGTACAGGGCATATTTAGTGGTGAGCCTGCACCTAAGGGGGAGGTGGGTGTGTGCAGTAAGGTAGATGGGAGTTGTGCATACGTGTATGTGTCAGTGTGAACACAAGCACTGTGCACCAGACTTTCCTCACACCAGACAGGGAACAGCACTCCATGCCCAATGCGGCTGCAGCTGCAACCAGTATTTTCTGAAGACACCTGGCAAACAGAGCCTGTTTGCAATGAGACTTTTCTGCCCTTTGGTTTGTCAATAGAACGTCCAATTCCCAAGAGTGGTCCCAGGAGAAGCAAAACTTTTCCCAACAGGTTGCACATTTAGGGGCTGGGATTTCACCCAAGCCCAGGTACATGCCCAGTTGTGGGTGGGGGAATTCAAATACAACCCCAACAACAACACTGGACTATTTCATCATCCAAGGCTGTACCCCTATTCTCAGCAGCCCAACCCAAGCCTGGAACCAACACTGGCCTCACCCCTGACTTTCTTGCCTAACCCAGCCCCATCCTGGGTTCTCCACCCCAACTACAGCTGCATCTCAGGCCTGTCTAATCCCTACCTCCTCCCTGCCTGAGGTCAAGGACCATGTCTCATGCATTTGAACCCCATCCCAAGCCCTGTGTATAGCCAACAGTGCCTGGACTTATTGACCCCATGATCACAGCTAGTCTGACCCTCACCAACCACACCCAGCTCTAGGACCATCACTCCAGCCCAGAGGCCTGGCCCAGCCCACCTTGCTACTCTCCTTGTCCAAGTCAACTCATCTAGACCTAGGCCGAGGCTCCCAGAGCTGCCCGAAGAGCCCTGATGAACTGATGGGTCATTAATTGTAGTCAGGGCTGGGAGCAGTATGCCCATTTTCTAATCACCCAGGAGTCACCCTAGCTGCAACCAGAAAGATCGCCCAGGGCTGGGCCACAGGGAAAGTTGAGCTAGCACCACCCACAGAACCAACACACAGCCTGACAATGCCAACATCTTGCAATCTCCACTGAGAATGGAAGGAAACCAAGTACAGCAGGGGATCTTATGCCAGGCCCACTCCCCATCTCCCTAATCAATATGTGCTGCAAATCCCAGAGTTAGCAGTAGAGCTGCCACACTGGCAGTATGAGGGGAAGGCACAAGCCAGGGCTGGATGCCAGACAGAGGAAAAGGGCCGAAGGGAGGACTATGTTGTGCAGTGGTGCAGTGGGCAAAGAGTTCACAGATCTGCCCCGCAGACACCCTGCGACATACGAAGACAGAGTACAGAGTAGAGGGGCATGGGGCTGTGCACAAACCCGAGCAGTGTGACAATCTGTACTTCATAAAGGTCCATGGAGAGACGTCTCTGCTGTGCCACAGTGCAGTGTGTGGAGGGTGCAGTGCAGCAGCTTTGCAGTGTAGAGACAGAATACCGTTACACAATGCAGGGAGCAGAGCCCACAGTGTGCACAGACCTCATTACAGACATCTGGTACAGCATGGCAGAACTGGCCAGGGCCATGATGCACCATGGAAGTGCCACATCCATCATGGGCATGACCCAGAGCGGCACAAGGCACACTGTGCCACTGCAGTGCATTTAGTGGTACACTGGGCTGGCACCCAGTGCTACGTGATAGGTGTATGGAGGAATGCCAAGATGGTAAGTTTAAGCCTTACTAGTTCAAGCTTCATGCATTCTCAGGGGAAGGGTGTGTGCCCTGCATAGACATGCAGCACAGGCACACAGAACAACAGAGAGATACGGGGATGGGAAAGGGGCAGTGAGTGAAGAAGAAACTGCTGGGTGCAGCAACCCAGCCTAGAATATAAGCCCAATAAATACAGTCCTGAGGAACAGAGTAGGTGCAGACTCGAGGCATGGGTAGGAAGTGGCACAAAATGGAGTACAATTAAGATGCTGTGTGGAGCTGGGCGCAGTAGCTCACGCCCGTAATCCCAGCACTTTGAGAGGCCGAGGCAGGTGGATCATTTGAGGTCAGAGGTTTGAGACCAGCCTGGCCAACATGGTGAAACCTCGTCTCTAGTAAAAATACAAAAATTAGCTGGGTTTGGTGGCACATGCCTGTAATCCCAGCTATTCGGGAGGCGGAGGCAGGAGAATCACTTGAACCCAGGGGGCGGAGGTGGCAGTGAGCCCAGATCGCTCCATTGCACTCCAGCCTGGCCAACAGAGTGAGACTCCATCTTAAAAAAAAAAAAATAGATGCTGTGTGGAACCAGTGGATTCAACGCAAGGGCTCTGGGTCCCGCAATCCAGTAGAGTGCACACAACCCAACAGTGAACAGGTTCGTTGCAGGGTAGAGGCCCTGGGCAGTAATCCTGTGCAGTGCACGAATGCAATGTCAGATACTGTGCAGGGGTGCTGCCTTTGCAAACCTAAGCCAGTCCTGAAGCCCAAGAAAGTGGTCCCAAGCTGTACTATAGATATAGACTCCCTGAGTCGTGTGCAACGTGGGGCAGTGAGGACACTCAATGCAAAGATGTTGTTCACGGAGGGCTGACAACAAAAACCTCGAAAAGGACACCAGCCTACAGATACCATGGTGGTAGGAGAGTGAAAGGCCAGGACACCATAGGGGCAGCGTTTCAGCAGCAGTGGTGCAGTGCAAGGCCTGGGCCATGAGGCACATATCCAGTGCAGCAAAGCAGTGCACATGCACACAAGTGCTATGTGGGGCAAAGTGCACTGTTGGTACAATGCAACTGTGGAATGCAGAGGGGCCATGCCCAGAAACTCAGGAAAAGTTCACAGTCCTGATGCAATACTGACGTCCATGCAATAGTGCAGTGCAGTACAGAGATGCTGTGTGATGCCAAGATGCAATGTTGTGGTAGCATGCCATCTGTTGGCACGGTGCAGTGCTGCAATGCGAGGAGCTATGCCCAAACCCCAAAAGAGTCCACGTGCCCAATGCAATGTAGACTGCCTAGTGAGGCACTGGGGTGCAGAATATAAATGCTCTATGACACAAACATGCAATGTGGCCACAGAAAACCATGTGTTGATCTCAGACAGTGGTGCAGTGTGAGCGGCTCCGCCCAGAAACCCAGGAGAATTCACCTTCCCAATGCAACACTGACATCCAGCAGAGTGACACAGTATACAAGAGAGCAGCAAAGACACACACATGGCAGGATCATGGCAGGATGGAGGCACGGTCCAATGGGACAATGCAGAGGCAGAGCATGCAGAAACTCAGGAGAACGCACACCCTCGATGCAATGCAGCAATCCCAGTGAAGTAGAGGGCTGAGACACAGGGCTGTGCGAGGAGGCTGGACCCAGGAATCCCAGACAGCGCACATCCAGAGCAGTCCAGAGCCTGGCACGCTGCAACAGTGTTGCTGGGAGGGTCATGATGCCTCCCCGTGATGCACTGGAGGAGAGGGGAGCTCAGAGTCCTGGAAAACCCTCTACCTACAGCTCTGCCCGGCCATGCTGGCTCACCCCACAAGTTGGAGGCCAAAATCTCATCTGGCTTGTCTCCCTCCCTCCAACATCTTCCACCCCAGTGACTCTCCAAGGGCAAAGGATGAAGCCACTGCCACCCACAGGATAGGCCATCTAGAATCGAGCACATTGTCCAGGTATTACAACTGAGCAGAGCCCCAGCATGCTGGCAGGAAAACAATGAATTCAAATTCTGCTGGTAAAGCTCTCGGACAATTAAAGTACAGCCCCTGGCCCCCAGCCCAGGGCAGGACAGAGGAGAGATGGAGAGAAAGACCTATTATTGGATTAGGCCCTGGGACAGGGTGGGCAGGAAGTAGGATGAACAAGAGGTTAGGATGTCAGAGAAGAGCCAGACTCAATCAACCTGGCTAGGCACTCCCCAACCACCACCCCCATCCCCACTACTATTACTCCCTCCCAGGCCTGGACTTCATCAGAAACCAAGAACAAACTTTTCTGGGCACACAGGATGACCACACGCATGCACATACACACATCGTAACAGTGAACACTTACACAGTGCTTACTATGTGCAGGACCTGTTCTAACCTACATAATCATAACCATAAAACATATCCTCATGACAAACGCATGCAGTGTGTTCTATTATTATCCCCATTCCACAAATGAGAACACTAAAGGCCCAGAGAGGTCAGTAACTTACGAAAGTATCACACAGCTAGAAGTGGTGGGCTTAGGATTAGAACCCAGATGGTCTGGGCCCTGAACCCATGCTCTTAACCACCACGCGCTAGACAAACACATATTGACAGGGATGCCCAGCCACAAGTCCACATGCACGCTCCTGTAAACACACATACATACACATTCTAAGCAATGTATTTCCCACTCTCAGCTGAGACTCACCTGTCCTATCCACTAGGTTTCTGATACCTCCCAGTTGTCACCTCTTATCTCCACCTCTTACCTCCACCTCTTATCACCCACATCTCCTTGTTCTTTCTATCCTCTACCTGTCCCCCAACTCTCAGTTGTTCCCCCAAT
Organism: Gorilla gorilla gorilla; assembly: GCF_029281585.2. NCBI lineage: Eukaryota > Metazoa > Chordata > Mammalia > Primates > Hominidae > Gorilla > Gorilla gorilla. The sequence continues at coordinate 210,712,181 of NC_073224.2, forward strand.
ACTGCCTGTCCCTTCACTGTCAGCTGTCCCATCCCCCAGGTATATCTTTCCCACCAGCTATCTTCTATCTGCCAGTGGTCCCCCAGGCCTCAGCTGTCACCCACCATAGTGGACATCTGACAGTGTGCTGTGGTTTTCCGTCTCCTTTTTCCACTAGTCTGGGAGCCCCCGAGGGCTGAGCTGTCACCCCATCCCTAGCTTTAATCTTGCCCTGTCAAATATCCTCAGCATCTCCCCTTCCTAACAGCCCCATCTCAATCTTTCTCCCCAGCTTCTGCCCTCAAACTCCCAAGCCTCAGCGGCCCTCCAAGCCCCCTTTCTCCTTGTCCCTTCTGAGTCATCACAAGGTCCTGTGGTTTGCATCCTGGGAATCTGCCCAAGACCTCCTGTGTCATCTGGAAGCAGCATCTTCTGAGCTGTCCCCCTCAGGGGTCCTCCCACAGTCATTCTGCAGGCAATGGCAGCCCCCAACCCAGAGCCAGAGAAGGAGGCATAGCCAGCCCACCCATGACTGTGCTGCAGAGCCCCAGCTCCTGCATTCACCCCTCCAAGCCTTCCCTGTGCACCCAGAGGCATCGAGATGCAGCCACTTAGTGGGCATCTGCCACGTATAGGCCTTGGGGACCACAGATGACAAAGACACAGCTCAGCCCCTGGGGGCTCCCAGCCTAGTGGAAAAAGGAGACGGAAAACCGCAGCACATTGTCAGACGTCCACTATGGGAGAAATTTGACCAACTGCACCGGGAGAGGGCTGGGAAGGCTTCGCTGCATCAGTGACAATGGAGTTGAACTGCGAAGGCTGAACAAGTAGGTAGATCCCCCACCCCCACCACGAGGTGAGAAGTAGGGAGGGGCACAGTGTGTGCAAAGGTAGAGAGGTGTGAACTGGCATGGCAGGCTCCTGGATCAGCAATTTGCCTGGTGATTTGGAGCAGACAGCGGATAGGCAGGAGTGGGGTCAGGGAAGAAAGGCATCATGTGAAGCTGCTTCAGAAAGAAAGGGCTGGTCATGCAGGGCCTCATCTGCTATGCTAGGGTTTGGATTTTGTCCCCTGAGTTCTGGGGAGCCTTCAGCTTGGGACAAAGGAGTGGCAGCATCCTATGTCTGCCTTAGAAGCTTATTCCAGCCACAGGGTGGTGGAAGCATTAGAAACCAAAAGCCTGGGCCGGGCCCGGTGGCTCATGCCTGTAATCCCAGTACTTTGGGAGGCCGAGTCAGGCAGGTCACCAGGTCAGGAGATGGAGACCATCCTGGCTAACACAGTGAAACCCCGTCTTTACTAAAAATACAAAAAATTAGCCGAGCGTGGTGGCACGCGCCTGTAGTCCCAGCTACTTGGGAGGCTGAGGCTGAAGAATTGCTTGAACCCAGGAGGCAGAGGTTGCAGTGAGCCAAGATGGTGCCCCTGCACTCCAGCCTGGGTGACAGAGTGAGACTTCATCTCAAAAAAAAAAAAAGAAACCGAGAGCGTGATGGCAGGCAGAGTAGAGGCCAAGAAGGCTACCAGGCTACTGCAACAGTCCAGGCAAGATCTAATAAGGCTGCAGAGGAGGGGCCTGGATTGAACAAAACCTTTTGTCAAGAGCCACTGAGTCATGGTCCATCCAGACCAATTCCCCTCCCAGAGAGGCCCAGGCCTCACTGAAGGTGCTGCAGGCCGCCTCATGCCTCTAGACCAGTGCTGTCTGCAGAACTTTCTCAGAGGATGGAAATGTTCTCTGCCTGCATTAACCAGTACAATGAGAGCCACTAGCAACATGTGACTCTTGAGGACTTGAAATCTGACTAGTGCAACTGAGGGATTGAATTTTTATTTTAATTAATTTAAATGTAATACCCATACATGACTCAGGAGCCACTGTATTGGAGAATGCAGGTAGAGGACAATTTCCATCACCACAGAAGGTTCTATTAGATAACACAGCTCTAGGCTGACCGTTGAAAAACAGAACTATCGGGGCCCCTTCCAAGGCTTCTGGCTTTGGAGTCTGAAGAGCGATCAGGAGGCAAGTCCCAGGAAAGGGGCTACCAGAGGTTGAGCTGGGTACAGCCACCAGGACATTCCCACCCAACACGTCCACGCCCCTTGTGGACACATCCTGGATACATGGACACCACCATAGGTCACAAGGGCACCTCCACATCTAAACATACAAATAGACACATGAGGCCAGGCACAGTGGCTCACACCTGTAATCCCAACACTTTGGGAGGCCGAAGCAGGTGGATCACCTGAGGTCAGGAGTTCGAGACCAGCCTGGCCAACATGGTGAAACCCCATCTCTACTAAAAATACAAAAATTAGCCAGGCATGGTGGCGGGTGCCTGTAATCCCAGCTATTTGGGAGGCTGAGGCAGGAGAATCGCTTGAACCCGGGAGGCAAAGGTTGCAGTGAGCCGAGATCACGCCATTGCACTCCAGCCTGGATGACAAAGCGAGACTCCATCTGAAAAAAAAAGAAGAAAAGGCCGTGCGCTGTGGTTCACGCCTGTAATCTCAGCACTTTGGAAGGCCAAGGCAGGCAGATCACAATGTCAGGAGTTCAAGACCAGCCTGACCAACATGGTGAAACCCAGTCTCTACTAAAAATACAAAAATTAGCCAGGCATGGTGGCGTGCGCCTGTAATCCCAGCTACTTAGGAGGCTGAGGCAGGAGAATCACTTGAACCCGGGAGGCGGAGGTTGCAATGAGCCAATATCGCGCCACTGCACTCCAGCCTGGGCGACAGAGTGAGACTCCATCTCAAAAAAAAAAAAAAGAAGAAGAAAAAAGAAATAGACACATGGCACCCCACACCCAGACTCACTAACAACTGGATACTTCAATGACTGGGTCCCTGTTGTTTCATACACAGACACCCCCACCCTCAGATACTCGGACACTTGGGGACCCCTACAACCAGACACTCAGGCACCTGGCCAGCCCCATACCTGGACACAACACAGAGACACTCCCCACTTATAAATACCCACTAACCTGAGGACTCCCAGACACATGGATACACCCACCTCCAGACCCAGGGATGCTGGGATAGCCTCTGTCTGCACACCCTGATCCTCCCACATGCCGGTACTGGATTGTCCACACCTAGATAGCGAGACACCACCCATCCAAATAGCTCTGCACCCAACTCCAGGAATGTGATACTTGGATAGCCAGACACCCTTAGCACCAGGCTCCCCAGGGGTCAAAGCAGCTGGTTACCTCCCTACTCCAAACTCAGATCCTGCCACACCACACGATAACCAGATGGCTAGACACCCTAACAGGTCACATGTGTCCATGCTCCTAGTTACAATCCCTACACACCCCCCACTCTGACTGCCCAGATGCTAGAGTCACATCTGCACACACCTCAGCCAGCCTCCCCAACCCCATCTGCCAGGGCCACCACGGGATGCAGTTCTCCTCCCTTCCCTCCGGTGCACAAACGGTGAGAACAGAGGCTGTGACCCCACCCACCCACCCTAAGATCTAGGACTGAGGACTAAGGGAGGGTCTTCCAGGAAGCTTCCCTCCCTCTCCTAACACAGGGCCCTGCGGGCTCCCTCCCTCCTCCCCAGCCACTCACACAGACCGTTGAGACTCAACGTCTCACCAACTGCCAGGCCCCATCACAAAAGGCTGAGACTGGGGGCTGGAAGGGCCCTGCCAGCTGCTAGGGGTGGGGCCAGAGCCTGGGGGAGGGGCTGGCAGGCAGGAGGCCCGTTCCCTTCAGTCTCTTGCCAGGGACTTAACCTCCCCAACTCAAAGCTCCCAGATGACACTCTCAACATGGCCTTTTCACAACATAACACCATCCCCCACCCTCCAGGAATTTTCCAGATTCCTGGAGGGAAACCTGGTTCTTCAATCTCTACCTTCAGTGGAATCAGTGCGCCCCCATCTGGCATCTCCACCTCTGAACTTGGCCCCCTTAAACTTTATTCTTTCAGGCCATATATATTTATTCAGACCCGGTGGGCCAGGCCTTGTACCTGGCACTAAGATTCAGAAGTAAACTAAAAACCCAGTCTCTGTCCTCAGCTCTCAGTCTGGTAAGGGAGACAGCACTAATAAACTGTAATTACAATAATTACAACGCTATGTAAAAATCCAATTGACCCCCACCCCCGACTTCCTAGGCTAGGATAGGGCATCACCGAGGAAGGCTTCAGGGAGTGGATGATGCTTAGAGCTGAGAGCCGATCAAGCTGCAGGAGTTCACCAGCGAAAAGCTGGAGTTAGAAAGTTCTGCAGAGAAAGCACGGCTTGCCCAAAGGCCCAGAGAGGAGACAGCAGGCTGTGGGCATTTGGGTCTTTGGTAAGAAGGTCAGGCTGGCCAGATCATAGGATGCAAGGGGCAGTGACACAAAACAAGATGGAGCTGGACAGGCGGGCAGGAGCTAGAGCCAGCAACAGGGCCAAGGGATAAGGACTTCACCCCAAAGGCAATGGGGAGCCTTCAAAGGGTTTTAAACCCTTTGAGTTAAAATGTATTTTACAAAGATCCCCGGCACCATGAGGGAAAGAGGGAAGGAGGAGGCTGGAGCCTTCCTGCAGGTGAAAGATAGCTGAGGATGGACAGGAGACAGATGAAAGAGTCTCTGAGAGGGCAGACAGGACGTTCCAGGATGCAGGAGGGCAACTAGGAAGAGAAAAGGGGGAGGGGGAGGAAGGAGGAGCACAAGGTACCCCCTGCAACTCTGGCTAACCCAGTCCTGCATGGAAAGGCCACCCCATATGCCCAGCTTAGCTGATGAAAATCATGGAAGGATGGTGGCCTGTCTCCATCAAGCACGATGCTTGCCCTAGGTTTTTTCTGACACCAGAGCTGGGCAGCAGGCTGTCCAGGAGCTCAGCGTCCCCACCCCAGCCACTGTCACTGCTTCCTGCTAAGTCCCCTCCCCTAGCCCCAGGGAAAAGGGAGGGATGCCCAGACAAGCCTTTATTGCCCAACCTGAAACCACTGGGCAGCCGCTCCCTCATTCCTGCCGTCCACAACTCCTGCGACCAAAAGGACAAAATAGCAAGAACACAGCAGAATAAATAACTACCAGGTTTGCAAGGCTGAGAAGGCATCACACACCGCCCCTACCAGGAAGCTCCGGAGCCATTCAGGGAGCTGGGCTGACTCTGTCCAGACTGGGGACAAGGGGTATCACACCTATTCTACTTGGGCTTCTGAGTTCATCTCTAAGAATAACAAAGGGGGCCAGGAACTTTACAAGTGAGGTGATTTGCCAGAGGTCACATGAACAGCAAGTAGCAGAGGCAGAATTTGACACCGAATCCCCCAGCTTTAAATCACAGCCTCTGTCTGGGGCTTTGCAACAACTCTCAAATCCATTTTTTGTTCCCTGGCACTCACAGACAGAGCCTTACTTTACAAGGTACTTGGTATCTACCAAAAGTGCCATACACCATTATCATGATGGCTATGAGGCAGAAGAGGAAACTGAGGCATGAAGAATGGGAGTAACCTGCTCTAGGCCTCACTCCCAAACTTCAGTTCCTGACAGTCCTCCTGCTGGCAGGGCTTGGGGCTTGTGAGTGTTCTTGAAATCAAAGCGATGGTGGTAGGAGCGGGGATGGGGCGCATACAGAACCCCGCGGGTTTGATTTCACGGTGGGAGAGGGAGGCAAAGTTGCTGCAGGACATGGGGGAGAAGTTGGGGAGGATGGGGTGGGAGGTCGCCTTGGGAGTCCTTTCGGGAACGGGGAGGTCAAAGCTAAAGCTGTGCCCTATGGCCCCGGAGCTGCAGGGCGAGGCCCAAGCGCTGGCCAGTGGCCGGCGCGAACGCTGGAGCCACGGGAGTTCCGGCCCGAGACACCGGAGCCGGCAGCAGGGTCGCGAACGCGATGCCTGGGAGGTCAGTTGTCTGCGGCTGGCGACCGTGAGGAAGCGGCTCCGCTCCGGCACGTGTCTCGGCTCGGATCCCGCCCCGGGCGTCTCCCGGCTACCCGGAGCCCGCGGAGCAGCCCCGCCAGTGGCGAGGGCGGGGGAGGTCACCCGGAGCAGGACCCCGAAACTCCGCGGGAAGGGGCCGCGGTCTAGGATCCCAGGCCTAAGGGTGGGATGTGGAACACGCGCACGCACACACACCCGACACACCGTCCACACTCCGACCAGCACACGGACACACAAACACAGGCTCCGTATACATACATTCAGCTGCGCGAACACACACACGTGCACGCACACCAAAGACACCAGACTCCGAAACACACCCGGAGAACGCGACCACACAGCAGACAAGCGCGGAGCCACACGCTCACACTCAAGCACACACCTGGCGGTCCCGGCCGGCCGGGAGGCCGCACAAAGTTGCAGGCTCCACCAAGGGAGTGTCCCGGGAGGCCCGGGCGTCCCCCGCGCGTCCTGCGCGCCAAGGGAGGGGGCGCCGTCCCCCGGCAGCGAGCCAGGCCCTGCCCGCGCCCCGACGTCGCAGCCCAGCCCAGGGACAGCCGCGGCCCGGCCACCGCAGGAGGGCCCGCCGGTCCGGCCCTCCCCTCCCCGCCCGCCGGCCCCTCGCTGGGGCCCGCTGGCCCGGGGGCCCCGCAGCCCGGCGCCGCCTCGGATCAGCCGCCCGCCAGCGCCGCGCGGAACTTGGGAAACAACAAACAGTCCGACATGCCCGAGGCGGCGGCCGCGGGGCCCGGTCCTCCCCTGAGCCTCCGGCCCTGCCCGACCCGGGCAGCCAAGGGGGCGCCGCCGCGGCAACTTGTTCCGGCCCAGCGCGCCACACACGCGCACACGCACACGCGCGCACACACGTCCTGCCACCGCCCCCTCGGGCGGCCCCGGGCCCAGGGCACACTCGCAGCCGCGGCCCAGGCGCGCTCCACACTCGCAACATTCCTGGACGCGCAGCCAGCACACACGGACACATTCGCACACACTCACATCCGTTCCAGACTCGCTCCCACACACGCATTCCCGGCACACTTGGCATTCACTCGGACCCACGCGGCCCCCGGCGGCACACATCACATACCCCAGACACTCCCCACACGTACACAGCGCACGGACACACACGTTCCGGACCCGTTCCCACGCCTTCACACATGTACACGGATCTCAAAAGCACACACGCCACACACGCGTTCCCGGATCCACACTCAGGCGGGATCCAGTGAGCACCCCCGGCCACAGGCATAACACAAACACACAGCCCATTCTCAGACACAAAACAAACAGCACTCCCGGCCAGGCATACAAAATGCAAACAAATGCAACACATTAGCAGATACAACTCCCGCAACACAACCAAACTCAGATGCACACACAACCCACTTGGCCACACAAACACTACACACTGGCAGACCCACAAGACACTCAGCGCACACCCAATGCCTCGATGCACACAACATTCACCCCCAACATACTCGCAGACACACATCACCTTTTCTTGCGCACAGAACTCACGGACACACAACATTCGCAGTCACGCAACACCCCGGGCACACAATCGCCCATCCTACGCTCAGACACACACAGGGAGCACGCTCGTAACGCCCGGTCACTCAACACTCACACTTTCTTCCGAGCTACGCCACGGGCCCCGAGGCTCGGCGGGGCAGGCTCGGTCCGGCCGCCGCGCGCTTACCTGCCGGAGTCTCGGTCTCCGGCGCGCAGAGCTGGAAGGTGAGTACCAGCACAAGCGCCTGGGCACGGGCCATGGTTGGAGCGTCGCCGCCCGTCCCGGGGCCCGGCGCGGGGGACGCCGCCGCCGGAGCCCGAGCCCAGCCCGAGGCGAGCCGGAGCCCGAGCCGGAGCGGAGCGGCGCGGCGCGGAGCGGGACTGGCGCCGAGTCCAGAGCGGGAGCCGGAGCAAGCGGGGCGCTGACGTCAGGCCTGGCCGCTGGTTCGGCGGTCTCGCGGCGCTCCCTGCTGGCCACGGCGGGTGCTGCAGCGGGTCCGGCCGCCCGCTAGCCCTGGCGCGCCCCTCCCCCGCTCCCTCATTCTCCCCGCCATGAGGCCCTGCGGCTGGGTCTGGACGCCCACGGACGTCTCCACGGACCGGACACCAACACTGCCAGGCGAGCACGCTCATGGCCCACGCCTAGCTCCCGTACAGCGCTCTCAGGGACGGTGACCCAGGGACACCCGGCCTCTGTCCCATCCGATGCCTGAATCCCTTGTACCTTGGCGCCTTCAAATGCGTGTTCTACATACCTCCAGGAACAGGGCGCTCATCACCTGGCCAAGAGCGGTTGTTGGGGCTTTGGAAACGCCGGCTTTTAGAAAGTTTTTCATTTCATGACGTGCAAGTCTACCTCCCTCACTAGCCCTCACTGGTCCTACTCTACCTTCTGGCTACACAGGTTAAATGTATTTGGGCCTCTACCCAGAACGAGCCCTCGCACTATGATCTGCAAACTCGTTGCTCATTACTAGGTAAGACCAGGTACCTTCTATGTGTTTTACCCACATGGACTCATTTAATCATCATATATTAGGTATGCAACAATTATACTGCATAAACACTGTTATGCAACAGTATTTGACAGCACCGAGATTTGAATCAAAGTTGTTTGGTTTGAATTGAATAGGGGCTGAGACCTTCCTCCCATCTCGACACCTATTCATTCAACAAATATTTATTGGGGTCTATTCATTTATTCAACAATTACTATAGGCCAGGGTAGAGATATAAAACAGACAAAAATTCCCTACTCTCACGGACCTTACATTCCAGTGGGAAGACAAGAACAGTAAACAACCAAAAAAACAAAAACAAAAAAGCAAACCCTCTGGTGTACGTCCCTTATCACTGTCTCATACACCAGGAAATTTGGGGGTGGTAGGGGGACAGGGAAGGGAAGGGGAATTGTTGCAATTTCAAACAGAGTGCGGGCTATATGATGAGTTCATTATCTGTCTCCACCTCTAGAAATGAGCTCCCTTGGGAAAAGACTCATCTTGTATTTCCGTGCCCAGTATATGGCATCTTTTTATTATTTTATTTTATTTTATTTTATTTCGAGATGGAGTTTCACTCTTGTTGCCCAGGCTGGAGTGCAATGGCGCAGTCTTGGCTCATTGCAACCTCTGCCTCCCGGGCTCCAACAATTCTCCTGGCTCAGCCTCCCAAGTAACTGGGATTACAGGTGCCCACCACCACGCCCGGCTAATTTTCGTATTTTTAGTAGAGACAGGGTTTCACCATGTTGGCCAGGCTGGTCTGGAACTCCTGACCTCAGGTGATCCACCTGCCTCAGTCTCCCAAAGTGCAGGGATTACAGGCGTGAGCCACCACGCCCAGCCTCTGGCATGTAATTGATGCTCAATAAATACTGACTGGATGGAATGAATGAAAGGGAAATGGTCCTAGCCTTCATGAATCTTACATTCTAGTAGGAGAGCCCAACAGCAAACATGTACATAAATATATCATTACCATCTAAGATATGCAAGCTAAAGGAAATGAGGGAGTATAATGATAAGGAAGATAGGGAAGGGGCATCTCCTTTAGATAAGTGGTCCAAGAGGGCTTTGCTATAGAAGTGACATGATGACATTTGAACTGAGACCTGAAGTATGAGAAGAAGCCAACCTCATGCAAATCAGTGGAGAGGAACATTGCAGTCAGAGGGGACAGCCTGTGCAAAGGCAGGAGCTGGTGGGTACAAGCAGCTGCAAGGAAGCCGGGCAGCTGGCATGGAGTGAGTCGGGGGCAGAAGGGAGCCAGGTGCAGCTAGACAAGTCAGCAGGGTCTGTAGGTCAGGCAAGAAACTATGAGCAAGGAAGGGGCTTGAGGTTCAACCCTAAGAGTAATTAATGGGAGGCCACTGAAGTGGAGTAATTAAGCAGAGGAGTAATAAGGAGTAATAAGTTCTGATCTCTGGTTTTTTTTTTTTTGTTTTTGTTTTTGTTTGTTTGTTTTTTGTTTTTTACAGCTCCAGCTATAAAGACTGCTGAAGCAGGGAAAGCCATGGGCAGATGGGTCTGACTGCTGGGCAGTGACACTGAACAGAGCGTAGGAGTTCAAGGTATATGTAGGCCCTCCCTGTGCCCTGCCCCTCTCCTAGCTGGCTTCATGCTGAGATGGACACACCTTGAAGCTGCCCTGGGGCTGGAGGAGGTATCGCTGGGTTGAGAGTTCCTGGGCTCTTGGTCTCCTCTCTTGTGAGAGCTGATGAGCTCCACACTGAGTTAGGAAAGGGACCAAAAGACACAGCAGGCAAGAATTAGACACAGATAATTAAATAGGGAGAGGGAGGCAGAAGCAAGAAGAAACCAAGGGGAAACCTTAGGGAAGAAACTAAGATACAGAGACGCTGGAGCAGAGAGGAGCCAGAGAGGCCCACCTAGAAAAGGAAACTCAAGGAGAGAAAACCAGTGAACAGAAGAAACAACCAAGGGTGCTGTTTGCAGAGGCTCTTGAGGGAGCCTCAAAATAGGAGTTTTACCAGTGATCCCATTTTACAGGTGTGGAAACTGAGGTTCAGAGAGCATATGACACTTGCCCAAGGTGACACAGCTAGTAAATAGACGGCGGGCCCTAGATTTGAACCCAGATCTGACTGATTCCACATCCCTTTGCCCTTTGTGCAGGGGAAGATGGCAGAGACTATAATGGAGGGAGAAAGAGAACACAAGCAACAGGTAGACAGATGAGAAGAGGACTTTCTGCTTTACTTTTAAAAGACCACAAACTTCAGCCGGGCACAGTGGTTCACACCTGTAATCCCAGCGTTTTGGGAGGCAGAGGCGAGGTCAGGAGTTTGAGACCAGCCTGACTAACATGGTGAAACCCTGTCTCTACTAAAAAAAAAAAAAAAAAAAAAAATACGAAAATTAGCCAGACGTAGTTGCGGGCACCTGTAATCCCAGCTACTCAGGAGGCTGAGGCAGGAGAATTGCTTGAACCTGGGAGGCGGAGGTTGCAGTGAGCCAAGATCGCGCCATTGCACTCCAGCCTGGGCAACGAGCAAAACTCCATCTCAAAAAAAAAAAAAAAAAGACCACAAACTTCTATAATCCTTGAGAGAAGAAGGAAGAAGGAAATTCCTGGCCTGGAGTGACCAGCCCAAATCTAGGGAAAAGGAGATGGCACCACAGACAGTTCTAGGCCATGAGGAAATTCAATTACCTGCAACTCATGGAATATTTATGACACCTACCCTGTGCCAGGCTCATATCGGGTGCTGGTGTTACGGAGATAAACCAAACATGGCTCCACTCTTGCCTGGAGGGGAATAAATAAGAGACGATGTACTAAAGGCCATAACACAGCTCCAGAGAAAACACAAAGGCAGCAGCAGATGACCTAGGGAGTTGTGAAACATCAAAGAAATGACATCTGAACCTGGAGTTTCCGAGGCAGGGAACAGCATTTCAGGCAGAAGGAGTGGCCTGAATAAAGGCACAAGACACACTGGGGAAGACGGGTATCAGATGCAGCTGGATCACAGGCTATGCACGGTCCAACAGAAGATGAAGCTGGAAATGCAGCGTGGAAGTCAGAGTGAAAAGAATCTTGAATGCAAGTCCGGGAAATTGGACTTGAACCCCTCAGTCAGTAGTTCTCAAACTATGCCCCTGCAAGAACCCAGATGGCCTAGACTAAAAGTGAGGGCTATTGGGATGCACAGGAGGCTAAAGTCCAGCCCCAAGGAGGAGGACTTGCTGGATGATTCTTCAGGCTTCCTGACTGGGCTCCCCAGAAATTCAGAGGAGCCAATTTGGTGAAGAAGAGAATGTCGACATCTCAATGTCACCTAGGGAGTCTTACAACAGAAGGTTACGTTGTACTTCCCAGTTCAAGTAAGCCTATGTGTCACTGGGGAAAAGGGTAAGCAGGACTGGTCATCGTGTGTGTGCTGGCACATAAATGTGGGGCCAAGCCTTTCCCCCACCATGGGACACCAACTTTCTCTAATAATAAAAACAAGTACAGACATTTAGTGAGCACATACTATGAGCCAGACCCTAGTCTGAGGGTTTTATGTGTGATATTTCTCATTTAATCACAATAACCCCCTGATAATATTTATAAAATGCTTCCATGTGCCAAGCATTGTACTAAATGCTTCAAGTGGATAATATCTCACTTGACCCTCACAACAATCTTGAAACAGATAACGAGTATTCCTTCCATTTTAAGAGTAAGAAAGTGAAGACACAGAGAGGCCTGGTGACTTGTCTGAAATCAAATGGCTGGAAAATGGCAGAGCTAGGACATAAAGCCAGGTTTGTCCAAATCTAGCTCACAGGACTTTGCTGTGCTCTCTTCCTCAGAGGAAAGGCTTGGAGATGGCAAGCTTCAAGTCAATAAAATCCAGAGAAAGGAACTCTTCCTTATCCTTCAAAGCCCTGGCTCAGTATCTTAAAACCTGTTTCCTGGGACACCTGCATCAGAATATTCTTGGGAGCTTGTAAGGATGTAGATTCCTGGAACCCCCATCCGCAAGATTCTAATTCAGTAGGTCTAAGATGGGACCTCGGATTATTTTTATGCACACAGAAGATTTTGAATCACAGGGCTGGCTCTAACAGCACCTCCTCCAAGAGCCCCCACCCCATCCCACCCCATCCCAGAGCACCTCTCTTTAGACTACAGCATTGCACTCTGGCACGAGCCACAGCTCGATCTGGGGTTTTAGTAATGTTCATGTCTTCCCTACGCCAAAAATAAGACTAGATCCTTCATAGGGCTACACCTTTTTACAGGCATTTCCAGTGTTCCACTTAATCCCTTTCTACACTGTGAGCATTTTGAGAGAGGCCCCTTCTCCTTGAGATTCCTGTCTTAGATCTGAACAGAGTTTTTTACAATGCGTTCTCCCACCCACAATAGCATTCCTCTATTATTTCATCCAATCCTCACAACAATCTGGAAGGAGGCATATTATCCCCATTGTACCGATGAGAAAAATTCAGAGTTTCACCTGCCCAAGGTGGCCAAGCTAGGAAGTGGCAGGGCTAGGATTTGAACCTAAGTTTTCTAACTCCAAGCCCCATACTCCTGCCTCCACAGCAGCTTTCGTGTACTCTCCTCAGTGTAGGGAAGTAAGCTTTGCCTCCCTATGCCGTTACATGGTAGTGGAGATTAAATGAGATAATACCTTAAAGAGCCTGGCTCGGTGAGCACTCAATATATTATGTGAAGGGTAAACTGAGGCCAGGGAGAGTAAATATTTCCTCCAAATCAAACACCAAACTGCAGGCTGTAGACACGACTTTGGACTAGCCCCAGACTCTCCTTGTTGAGACAACAGCTTTGGCGGCCTCGCAAGCTCCGCACCCCCGGGTCCCTCCGGGGCCCACACGCAGTCTAGCCAGGCGCCACCACTTGGGCAGCGAAGGAAGGAAACGCCCTTCAAAGGGAGCAAGGGGGAGTGGTCACCCGGCGGGGCAGGGGCGGGGCGCAGGCGCGCGGTCGCTGGAAGATGACGTAGCCGGGGGCGTCAGGCTCTGTGTTGGTTGGAGCGAGCATGTGGGTCTGCAGTACCCTGTGGCGGGTGCGAACCCCCGCCTGGCAGTGGCGGGGGCTGCTCCCAGCTTCTGGCTGTCGCGGACCTGCCGCCTCCTCCTACTCCGCATCCGCCGAGCCTGCCCGGGTCCGGGCGCTTGTCTATGGGCACCACGGGGATCCAGCCAAGGTCGTCGAGTAAGAGACGGCGCCGAAACCGGGGAAGGGGACTGGGGTTTCTGGAGGGCTTTAACACGAGCTGCGGACTGGGAAGAGAGGGACGGGGGCAGAGAATAGCAAACCGAAGCCGAAGCCCAGGGCGCTTTGGGTAGCTCAGAAAGACCGTACTTGAAGGTAGCTGAAGACCCGAGAGGCAATTATCAGGGTATTAATGGCTGATGTTTATTGATCGAATATTGTGTCAGGCAATCCCTTGTTTAAATGAATGCTCTCATTTAATTGTCACAACAATGTTTTGGGGTAGCTATTGATTTATCCCCATTTTGCAGATGAAAACTGAGGCAGAAGAGGTAAAATCACTCGTCCAAGGTCACACAGCCAGTAAGTGACAGGGTCAGAATTTCAACCTATGTCTGACTGACCTGCGTGAGTTCTTACTATTATTATTATTTTTTGGAAGAAGTTTTCAGAGTACTTTTACATCCATTTGGATCTTCATTTGTCAGTAAAGAGTAGGTCATAGATCATTGTTTCCAGAGGGCAAGGGACTTGCCCAGAGTGATACTGCTAATAAGTGATTGGAACGGGAGACTGGAATCCATGGCTTCTGATTCCAAACTCATGTTTCTCTCCACTGCACCGTATATGCATCTTGGCTTGGTTAAAAAGAGCTGCTTTGGTGCCATACAGACCCAAGTATCTATATTTGGTGAAATACAGGCGCAACCTCTTAGTAGCTGTTTGGTCTTAGAGAAGTCATTCAACTTCTCGTTACTTTTATGACTTTGTCCTCCTCCTAAAATTCTGTTGGATCTTAATTCATGCTTTTTGCATGTGGTTGATAAAAACAGTATGTCAGTTGCCAACCATTGTAAATCTGCACATAAATAGCCATTCAGAAGGGCTATCGGGGCCACTGAAGTGGAGCTAAAGCAAAAGCACAGGTCTGGGAATCAAAATACATGGGGTCAAATCCTTGTCCTAGCTTTGCATTTGGCAAGTTACTGAGGTTCTCTGAGCCTCGGTTTCATCATCTTAAAAAATGGAGACAGTACAGACAAAGTTCATAGTGGTAATCACCTAAGATCTATGTAGTGCTCTCCACCAAAAAACACCTGCATACTCTTGTGCAGTACCTTCTTTTTAACTCTTTGATTCCCAGCAAATAGTTTGATTATTTTCCAAAGGATAGGCAAATGTGGTATTACTTTAATGGTTAAAATTCAGGCTAGAGCTGGGCACGGTGGGTCACACCTGTAATCCCAGCACTTAGGGAGACTGAGGCGGGTGGATCACCTGAGGTCACGAGTTCTAGACCAGCCTGGCCAATGTGGCGAAACCCCATCTCTACTAAAAATACAAAAAAATTAGCCGGGCTTGGTGGTGGGCACCTGTAATCCCTGCTACTCAGGAGGCTGAGGCAGGAGAACCGCTTGAACCCAGGAGGCGGAGGTTGCAGTGAGCCGAGATTGCGCCACTGCACTCCAGCCTGGGCAACAGAGCGAGACTCCATCTCAAAAAAAAAAAAAATCAAGCTAGATGTTTTGACAGGTGGTGAGGATAAGCCTCAGATAAATTCAAGGTCATGCAATCAGCCTAGCCACATCCAGCATTACAGAAACGAAAAGAATGTCAAGAAGACACATCAGTCAGTAAACTCCAAATTGTATGTTGATCGTAGGTAATAAAGCATTGTGTCAGGGAAGACATCTCACTAAGGACTGCGTTGTAAGGAACTGGTACAGCTCTGATGAACACTCCTCCATTTCCAGGAATGTACCCCAAATGAGAACCATGTAGTGTCTCTCCCACGGCCTTGTAGTTTGTGTCTGCAGCAGGACCTGCCACAAAACAGGTGCTCCTAAAATGTTAGTTCAGTCTAAATCTAAATTTCCGAAAAAAGTGAACCTTTTATTAAGTTCTGCTGTGGTGATGAGGAAGGCCTGGGAAAGTTCAGCTGAATGCAGTTGCCTCCTAATTGATTCCCTCCTCTTGGAGAGCTAGAGAAGCTGGAACAGACCGGTCTGTTTGCAGATGCCACTTAGGAAAAAAAAAAAGACAGCTTCTATTATGTCCTTCTGTGGAACTTCAGTAATTTCCCTCTAGTTCAAAACATGATACTTCCAACCGGGCGCGATGGCTCATGCCTGTAATCCCTGCACTTTGGGAGGCTAACATGGGCAGATCATGGCGAAACCCTGTCTCTACTAAAAATACAAAAATTAGCTGGGCATGGGAGTGCAAGCCTGTAGTCCCAGCTACTCAGGAGGCTGAGGCAGGAGAATTGCCTGAACTGGGAGGCAGAGGTTGCAGTGAGCCGAGATCGCGCCATTGAACTTTAGCCTGGGTAACAGAGCAAGACTTCCTCTCAAAAAAAAAAAAAGATACTTCCACAAAGCATTATATTCAACTTTGGCTTCACAGCACAGTCACCATTTGTAGTGCTTTTATTTTTTGTATTTGCCCACATAAAATATCAGACAGCTTTTATTTTATATATATATATTTATTTATTTATTTATTTTGAGATGAGGTCATGCCATGTTGCCCAGGCTGGTCTTGAACTCCTGGGCTCAAGGGATCCTCCCACCTCAGCCTCCTGAGTAGCAGGGATTGCAGGTGTGTACCACCACACCCAGCTTGACCTGTAGTGCTTTTAGAAACTACCGTATGTATTCCTAGGCCCCACTCCTGAGGTACTTAGTAGGTCTAGGATGGCTTGGAGCATCTATTTTTTTCAAAGCTCTCCAGGTGACTCTGCTGCCCAGGCCAGGCTTGAGAACCACTGCCCTGTGGATATAGATTGTCAGAGAAGCAGTAATTCTCCCCATGCTCCAGAAGGGCAACTTTACTTTCTGACCCAGATTCAGGCGGCTTTACTTGTTCTCGTATGGACCGAAGCCAGAGACTGGGATTCTCTTTGTAGTCATGTCTTACAAGGTTTAGGGTAACCACACTGTCACAGAAAGAATCAGGTGTCCTTTACACATCCTGGTAACTGGGTGTCTGGGTCAGGTTACACCAGGTAGGGGTCATGGGACTACCTAGAGTCTGAACAGAGCATTCTCAGAACTAGTGTGGTTTGCGATGCTTGCACTGTGGGCCACACCTCTGCAAGCAGGAGGGAAGGAATGAGGAACAGCCTTCTCAGGTCTGAATCCTCAAAAGGAGGCCTCCAGGTTTCTCCTGTTCTCACGTCCCTGTTTTCATTCCTGTTGGCCTCCAAACATTGCAGCTGTTCTCTCCTAAGCCATTTTCCCCTGTTACTTAGTTTCTTTCCCTTTCTTCCAAAATGGGATTCCCTAAATAAGTATTTGGGCCTTTTTTATTTAAAAGATTAAACTGTAGATCTAAGTAAAGTAAGACTGTGCAGAAGAATGACAAACATTTGAGAAATTTCAGAGTTCTCCATAGCCACTGTCCCTTGTGCAGAGTTCTAGATTCCCTATCAGATAGTTCCCAGAAACCCAGGGGCCAGGCATGGTGGCTCATGCCTGTAATCCCAGCACTTTGGGAGGCCGAGGTGGGCGGATCACTGGAGGTCAGGTGCTCGAGACCAGCCTGGCCACATGTCGAAACCCCGTCTCTACTAAAAATACAAAAATTAGCCGGGCGCAGTGGTGCATGCCTGTAATCCTAGCTACTCAGGAGACCGAGGCAGGAGAATCACTTGAACCCAGGAGGCAGAGGTTGCAGTGAGCTGAGATTGCACCACACCACTGCACTCCAGCCTCAGCGACAGAGTGAGGCTGTGTCTCAAAAAAAAAAAAAGATAGTTCCCAGAAACGCTTAGTTCTTCTCTTGCCTTCTTTTTTTCCTGAAAGTCCCCTCAGAACTTTGCCATTCTCTGGATCTTCTGGTGAAAACAGCTTTCATTTATTGTATACCTGCTGTATAGCAAGCATTGGACTAAATCCTCCCTGTATATTACGGGGTTTTAAAATCACAACAATCCAGTTTGGTTATTATTACTTCCACTTTACAGATAAGGAAATTGAAGCTCAAGTAGATTGAAAGGCACTTATCCGAGATCATACAGTTAGGATGCCCCTTCTTTATTAAAAGTCCTTGATATAGACATAGGCCTGAGGAAACAGCAGCAGTCACCTCAAATGATTTCTTCAGATAAACTTTTTAAAATATTTTAAATAAAAAATATAGATGGGGTTTCACCATGTTGCCCAAGATGATCTCAAACACCTCAGCTCAAGCGATCCTTCTGCCTCAACCTCCCAAAGTCTCAAATGATTTTTGAGAATGAGATGGACTATAAAATTGGGGAAAAGGTCAGAAGAGAAGGTGAAATTGTAGGTCATTCAGGTAACCCCAAATTTCTACGCTATAGAAAGGGCAGCCCCAATCCTGGGAAAGTTTAGAAATACCATTCTCTGTCTCCTCCCCTTTTCAGGATCCCGAGGCTTTTGTAAAACAGCATCCTGATCATCTTGGCTTTCTCACCTGCCTGCTGCTAGTACAACAATGAAACTAAGCTGGAAACCCATGGACATATACCCGTTCTGTCTTTTTTTTTTTTTTTTTTTTGAGATAGAGCCTGGCTCTGTCCCCCAGGCTGGAGTGTAGTGGTGCGATCTTGGCTCACTGCAACCTCCACCTCCCAGGTTCAATTGATTCTCCTGCCTCAGCCTCCTGAGTAGCTGGGATTACAGGCGCGTGCCACCACACCCAGCTAATTTTTGTATTTTTAGTGGAGACGGGGTTTCGCCATGTTGGCCAGGCTGGTCTTGAACTCTTGACCTCAGGTGATCCACCTGCCTCAGCCTCCCAAATTGCTGGGATCACAGGCATGAGCCACGGCACCCGGCCTACTCATTCTGTCTTAAGCCAGATGGACTTTGGAGGAGCAGGTGGTGGGGCCCCAGGCTGTCCATTCTCACTATAGGGCACTGTTTACTCTCAGGAATTTCTTCTTTTTACAGTTAATATAAAGCAAAACTGCAGGTGACTTGATTTTTAAACCCACATTTTAGTACTTTGGGGAAAAAAATAGCATTTTGGGTTTGGTGCTCTGTTTAGAGCTCTTTATTTTGGTCATGAATGGAGTGGGAACAGAAGGCATTGATATAGTAAGTTGGCCAGCATGTATTCTTTGAGAGTTTACTGAGTGCAAGGCACTGAGGGTACAGAGTTGAATCTGTTGTGGTCGTTGCCCTCAGAGCCTCACAGCCTAATCCAGGAGAAAGGCCGCCATAGTCCAGTGGGGTAAATGCTGTGATGGGATATGTTCAGAGTGCTGTGGACACCCAGAAGGGGGGTACCTAACCCCCTCGGGTTAGTCAGAGTGTTCTCTGAAGAGACAGGGTGTAAACTGAGTGCTCCAGAGATCCGGTGAGCAGTGAGTGTATGAGGAGAGAAACTGGAGAAATGTCCCAAGCAGAGGAACCTGCATGTGCAAAGACCCCAAGGGAAGAGAAAACATGGTGTGTGTGATCAGTCCGTATTTGTTGACTGCCTACTGTGCACTCATATGTAATCCTGTGAGAAAGGTGTCTGCTGAAACCAGCTCAGAGGGGACTACCCTTAGATCACAGGGCTCAAGCTTAAGCGGATTCCACATCCTATAACTCGTACATTACCTTCCATCTGGCCTTCAGACTAGGCTGTGGAGTTTAGGGCCAAGCCCTGCTACCCTGGTTTTCTCATTGTTGCCTCTGAAGGTGAAAGCTGCAGGCACACCCCCCAGGAATCACACAAAAGACTGGGGTTTTCCCTCCGTCCAGAGAGTCCGGGAGGAAAGCTGCCCCTCGGCGCCACTCCAAGTTGTCTCTTGCCCTCTCCTAGCAGCTCTCTGGGATGAACTGGCCTTTCCCACCCTGGGTGAGGTGGGAGGGGTCCTCATTTTAGAGAAGGAAAAGCAAAGATGACACAAGGTGAACCCGTGACTTGGGACATTTCTTGCCTGTGTTCCAGTCCCACCTCTGCCACTAATTATGGCAGTGAGGAAATCACGTTAGTCTCCAATTATCTTCAATTACTCCTTGATAAAATGAAGAGAGTGACCAAGGTCAGCAGTGGTAAATATGGGTATGTGTGCTGTCCCCATGCAGACCTTCACAGTCCCTTTCTATAGACCTCAAAACCTACACACCTGTTTATCACATTCTCCCCAGACAACACTCTTCCTGCCAAGACAAGATGGGCCCTCAACATCCTTCTCAGCATAACACTGCAGCCGTGGAAATTATCATGAGATGTGAATCCTCTTTGCTCCAACAGTTGTCTGGCTGTGACAATTCTATGAAAGTAATGCAGGCAATGACTGCCTGCTCACCAATGGTTGTTCCAGCAGCCTCCAGGGAGCAATGATTTGGTTTGAAATCTGGGATCCTGGGCACAAGATGTTACCAAGGACCCCCTCTTGGCCCTTGGTTCGTTACACAATCAATAGCCCTCCCAGCCTCCAGCCAGACAGGAGCTGCATGGTTGTGTTTTTACCTGTCAAAGAGATCCAAGCAGCTTGCAGGTAGGGACTGTGCCCCCGAGAGTTGGTCCTCAGCAAGCTGAGTGACAGACTGCAACTCCCTTGTAGTGGAGTTTCCCTGGTGTCAGCAGATGTAGAATATCATGGGGCCTGCAGACTTTCTGGTCCTCTTAGTTTAGGGAAAGTAGGGGATTGAGAAGGTTTCTTTGCCAACTGGGTAGAAACTTCTAGAAGTTGCCCTAAGTCTCTGATTCCTTCAGTTGAAAACAATTGTGCTAAAGAGCCAAAAAATGAGTCCTGAATGGTGGGAGTCCTGGAAGCCGTAAGAGGCGCAGGGAGGGTGTGGTTGTGTCCAGCACACCAAACCACGTGGAACAAAGGAGCTTTGCTCAGGGAAAGGAGCTCTCCCCGAGAGCCCAGGACTCCCTTAGTTCCCTGGGAGCCAGGCTCTTACAAGCTGCGAGCTGAGGAACTTCATTCCTTCACAATTGCCTAGTTGTGCCCTGCTTATTAATTATTAGTCAAATCCCAGAACAATGTACCTAGCACACCAGGCATTTCACTGAATCACAGAAGGCAGTTTGGTGACCAGGGGACCACAGACAGACTGGGGAGGACCACATGAGGGTCAGTTACATTCACCTGGTGCCCTGTGATGACACAAACATTCCTGGTTCTGTACTAAGTCGGTGCCCTGTGATGACACAAACGTTCTTGGTTCTGTACTACGTAGACGAGAAAGTCTCTGGCCAGTGACAATTTCTCCCTACCTCTTCTTCCTGCTCAAAATGATATTGACCGTTTGATGTGATTGAGTAAAAGATGAAAGATAAGTACAAATGATTGCTAATTAAATGTGGAACGCAGGAAAGATATCTCAGCAGAGCTAGCTAATGCCCACCTTACACAGCAAGTATAACTGTGCCAGTCCCCAGGGTACTGGCCTCTTTTCCCCCCTCTCAAAAGGCTCTTTCTTCTGCCTGCTTTTGTCTCCCTTGTACTTCATATGGCATCACAGGTGTACAGCCTTGGCCTCAAAGGAGCCATTGTGACCTTATCCAGGCTGGGATCTGTTGATTGAGGACAGTGGCATCCCCTCGAGTTGCATGGCACCATTACACTCACGGAGGATGTGAACGGTATGGGGGAAGCAATTTGAGATCTAGCCAGGCTGGGTTGGGTGCCTCATTTGTACTCCGAAACATAGCCACTGTTTCCTTTGGTGAGTTTTTTTGTTTTTGTTTTTGTTTTTTTTAAAGAACAGGGAAGAAATTGCTATCATTACACTAGAGGTTTAACTCTTGGAATTCAGACTTGGTCCCTGTTTTCCCTCCTGTCTCAGCAGAATGGTATCCTTGACGACGTGGTTAGCACTGTCTGCGGGAACAGCAGTGTATGTGGTATTGATGGCATTCCCTGGGGCAGGCCAAGGCTGGCCTCCCTGGTGAGAGGCAGCTGGACCCCCCCACCCCCAGGCTTGCAGCAAATGTGGGGCCAGCCCCCGCCACCATCCACCTGTGTTTGCAGCTTCAACTTAACTTCCCATCTCCTAAACCCTCACCCCTGCTTGGCCCTCTTCACTCTCCTTCCCTCCCACTTCGGTGAATCTCAAATGGCAGAGCTGCTGGGCTTCCCAGAAGACAAAGAAGAGAACGAGGGGCCCAGAGCATCGTTTCTCAAACTGCTGTTTGGGGCAGGCTGTGCTGTGAAAATACTGTAATGTTCCCAGCCCGCATTAAATCTGGAAAGCTCTGGATGACACAGGCCACATGGGTTTCTTTATTCCGGGACTTCTCAGAGCCTTTATGACTAACGTGTAGTCAGAATCTTAGAAAAGGGGCTTAGTGGGCAGCATTTCCCAAACGAATTGGATCCCAGGAAATACCTAACAGCCAGGTGCAGTGGCTCACACCTGTAATCCCAGCATTTTGGGAGGCCCAGACAGGTGGATCATGAGGTCAGGAGTTTGAGACCAGCCTGACCAACATGATAAAACCCTGTCTCTACTAAAAATACAAAAAAAAAAAAATTAGCCGGGCGTGGTGGCACGCACCTGTAATCCCAGCTACTCAGGAGGCTGAGGCAGGAGAATTCCTTGAACGCGGGAGGCGGAGCTTGCAGTGAGCCAAGATTGCGCCACAGCACTCCAGCCTGGGTGACAAAGCGAGACTCTGTCTCAAAAAAAAGAAAATAAATACCTAACAGTATCTCCAAGAAAAATTCAGCACACACAGCGTAGTGAATGCTGGTGTAGGGTTCAACAGCCTGCATTTTGGAGTCTAGCTTAAGATCAAGACTCTTGAGCAAATTATTTCTCTGAGCCTCAGTTTCCTTTCCATTAAATTTAGGTGATACCACCCTCCACATAGGCATTTTGAGGACTGAACGGCAGTCAGTCCTCATGTATATAAAATGTTAAGCATACTTGGAGCTCAGTAAGCCATCGACATAAGTTGTCATTTCATTGTTCAGTGAAATCACCCAGAATAAGTTTTTCGACTCTCCTAGACTCCACCCACCCAGCCAACTCACAGTTCTATATGTCTAGCTCTGAGCACTCTCTGCTCTGTATCCATACTGCAGGTCACCTGTGTCCCCTCTCCAAATCTACTCTTCCTTCCTCCCTAGCTCAGCATTCAGTTGTCCAAGCCAAAGGCCTGGGAGCCATCAAAGACTTCTCTTCCCTCCCGCCACATGGAACTGACCACCAAGTGACATTAGTGTCACTTATTTAAGAGATTTTACATTATTGAATCCTCTCCATTCTCCTGGCTCTTATGCAGATTACACCTGTTGCCTGGTCTACTCCTGGGTCAGATTCTTTGTCATTCCCTCTGGCAGGAAAACCTTTTGTCTTTTCTCCATCCGCCCTGTAAATGCCTATTTATCCTTCAAACTATGGTATCCTTTCTTCCAAAGACCCTTTTCTAATCTTCTGTCTTCTTCCTCCCACCAGGCTAGACACTGTCAGCCAACCTCAGCACCACAAGCCTCCCTCTATTATAGGCCTTCTCCCAGTGTTTCCATGGATGGGTTCCCAGTCCATCAAGGCCCTGAGAAGGGGATTTTTTTTTTTTCCCTGAGACAGGGTCTCCTGTTGCCCAGGCTAGAGTGCAGTGGTCATTCACAGGTGTGATGATGGTACACAATAGCCTTGAACTCCTGAGCACAAGCAACTCTCCTTCCTCAGCCTCTCAAGTAGCTGGGACTACAGGTGCGTGCTACCATGCCCATCTTTATTCATCATGAAACCTCTTGGCACAGTATCTGGTACTTCGACTGTCCATAAATATTTGTTGAATTACGTTTACTTGAATTTTCCAAAACGTTGCTGTCTCCCTTTCAGTGACTCAATGATTCTTTTCAGAGGTATAACCAGGGAATTGTTTCAGGGGTTTCCTTGGATATTCCTACAACTGATAACAGCTGTCATTTCTTCAGCATCTACTGTGTAGATACTACCATAAATGCTTTACATACATTAACTCATTTAATCCCATGAATTGAGTTCTCGTGTTATGCCATTTTACGGAGGAATATTCTGAGGTTTATCTAGCTGATAAATGACCAAGGTAGGATTCAAACCCAGGGCTGCCTGCTTCACTCCAGATCTGTGCTCTACCCATCATCTATGAACTGAGATCTACCTGTATTCTCATCTTGACCACAGTCATCTAGATTTTTAAGAAGTGCAGTCTCACTGCACGTGAGATGTGTATGCCTAGACTGAATGCTCTTAAGGATAATCTCCATCTTTATTTGAGCCCATCTTGCAGGAGTATTTTCCTAAACAGCCTAAAACGAGGAAGAGCAAGTTCAAATAGCTAAGTCCCTTTCGTTTGGGCCCTGCGCCTGATTTCCTAAATGACTGGCACTTTTTTTTCTTTTGAGACGGAGTCCCACTTTGTTGCCCAGGTTGGAGTACAGTGGCATGATCTCCACTTGTTGCAACCTCCACCTCCCAGGTTCAAGCAGTTCTCCTGCCTCAGCCTCCCAAATAGCTGGAACTACAGGAGCACACCACCACGCCTGGCTAATTTTTGTTTTTTTGTTTTTTTTTTTTTTAAGTAGAGACGGGGTTTCGCCATGTTGATCAGGCTGGTCTCCAACTCCTGACCTCAATTGATCCACCCACTTCGGCCTCCCAAAGTGCCAGGATTACAGGCGTGAGCCACCACGCCCGGCCATGATTGGCACTTATGCCACATTTTCTCACTAGTGAGAAAAGTTCGATCCCAGACATTTGCTCAACAGTGAGTTAAGACTAAAAGTTCTCTGCCCTCTGGGAGCTCAGTCTAACAAGGAGATAGCACATATACACACATTCCGACTACAAAACTAGGTGATAAGTAAAAAGAGCTCTGAACTCAGAGTCTGAAAGACCTGAATCCAAGTTTAAATTTGTATCTGCAGTTCCAAAATCCCAAAAGCACTGGAAACTGACAGGTTTTTTCTATAACTCATTTGAAGGAAACCTGATCTAACATGAGGTTTTTATGTGGTCTTTATTCATCCCACTTAGCCTGAGTATTCCTACATTTTGCTGCAGAAACATTCATGTATCTGATCACAGGGTGCTGCTACAACAGCCCCCATTGGGTATGTAGATAATACATGGCCCCAAGAGTTTTGGAAAAGGGATTGTGAACCTATGTCTTGTCCTGATCAATTGACAAAAAATGTATGAAATGGCTTCACAAACTAAACATTAGTAAACTCATATGAGATAGTCTTAAATAGCATGATGTATAATTCTGTACAATGGGAACACCGAGCAAGTGATTTTTTTTTTTTTTTTCTGGACTAGGAAGAGGGTTGAAAGATGTCTTAAGGGAAGTAAACTTTGAACTGGGCCTTGAAGGGTGAGTTGAATTCCTCACTTCATAGAGAAGCTGTGGAAGAAAACATTCTGGGCTATAGGAAGAACGTATAGAAAATGTGCAGAAAAAATGTCTTTAAACAGCTTGAGCACATGAATTTTGTCAGCTTACAGAAAAACTCTGATGATCTGTGAAAATACGGGAGAGAAGCACTGTGGATGATATAAAGGGGCAGCTAGTCCGAAATCGATTTGCTCTGGGCAGGATTTTTCTTTTGAATGCAGACTTAATACACACATTGAGAGTGAAACATCACTATCTGGGCTGATGCCTCCTTGCTTAGTGCCCACCTGTTAGCGCTCCCTCCATCTCCCCATAAGGCAATGGCAGCCGGTCCAGCCTGTGCTCATTTCACTGCCCTCTGCTTGGTGTGGGGTCAGCCCCTTACCTGCTGGCTTCTCTAGATCACACTGCCAGGTTCAAATCAGGTCAGCCACTTCCTACTTTGTAGTGGCCATGAGCAAGTTGTTTACCTCTTAGAGCCTTTGTTCCTCAGCTGTAAAAGCAGAACAATAGTGTGAGAGCTATTGTAATAGGAAGGCTGGCAGGTAAAGCACTTAGCAGTGTGCCTGACTGGTAAGCACTGAATAAACAGTAGTTATTACTATTACAAGGACTCCCCGTCCTCCAGCTATGTGTAAATACATACATTCCTTAATTAAGTAGCTGGGACTACAGGCACACACCACCACACCTGGCTAATTTTTGTATTTTTAGAAGAGATGGGGTTTCACTAGGTTGACCAGGCTGGTCTCGACCTCCTGACCTTGTGATCCATCCACCTAAGCCTCCCAAAGTGCTGGGATTACAGGCGTGAGCCACCGCGCCCAGCTATTATAAAACATTTCTTCAAAATCACACTTTTACCACAAGATCAAGCCTCCAGTATAATTAAAAGGTCAGATTTCTGCAGGAAGTAGGTGGAATTACATCAGCTTAGTTGGGTGATACTGTTGCCTAATGCTAAAAACCTCTTGTTGGCAGTTATGTGTGTCTTGGGTAAGTAAAAATGAATTACTACTTAATAAATGTATTTGGGCAGAGGGAAGCATTGCAAACATGAAATCTAAGGGGTGTGGAGAAAGAAAGAAAGCAGTCACTGGTGATTAAAAAGTCACAGGCCCCATGGGTCCAGTACACTGACCAGTAGTATCTGATTGGCAGAGCTCCTTTTTTAAAAAGCTTTTTTGAAATAACAAAAGTAACACATGCATATTGCCACTTGGCCTCCCTCAAAAGCCTTCTTGCAGGTTTTGCCCATTAAGCAAAGTTTCACTGGGATAAAGATGTTGCCACCATGGTGTCCAAGACCCACCATGAGCAGAGGGACTTACCACTTAACATGGAAGAGGCTTCCAGAGGGGATCAGGTCCAAACCACCACTGCAACTCTGTTTTACAAATGGAGAAACAGAAGCCTAGAGCAGAGAAGAAACTTGCCAATGGTGACCCAGGCATCCTGCAGTGGAGCTTTATACCCAGGACCTTCAGCCCTCCACCCAGGGTCCTTTCTGCCAGACAAGAATCTTCCTCCAGAAGGGACATCACTCAGAGTGAATCACAGCCATCCAGGGAGTTCTTTGTGAACTACATAGGCCATCTCCCCATTACGCCCACACTCTGCAACTAACAGAAATATCTCCTCTCCTCTGTATATGTTAGGACCAAGAATAAAATCAAACAGGTGGAGGACATGTCAGCTAGCCTGGGATTTCCCAGATACCCCGGTTGGTAAGAACTACTTAGGGTGCCCCCATCTGGAGATTCTGGCTTAGTAGATCAGAGGTGGGCCTGATAATTTATATCCATGAGCATACCAGGTAATTCTGATAACTAAGCGAGTTTTGGGAAACACAGGGCTCATCTAGGCCAGCAGAGGTTTCCTGTCCCAGAGTGGGCAGTGGGGTTGAAAGGCCGGGCGCAGTGGCTCACACCTGTAATCCCAGCACTTTAGGAGGCCGAGGCAGGCAGATCACGAGGTCAGGAGTTCAAGACCAGCCTGGCCAACACAGTGAAACCCCATCTCTACTAAAAAAAAAAAAAAAAAAAAAAAAAAAAAAAAAAATTAGCCGGGCGTGGTGGCAGGCACCTCTAGTCCCAGCTACTTGGGAGGCTGAGGCAGGAGAATCGCTTGAACCTGGGAGGCGGAGCTTGTAGTGAGCCGAGATTGCGCCACTGCACTCCAGCCTGGGCGACACAGTGAGACTCTGTCTAAAAAAAAAAAAAAACACTGTGGGTTTTCCACTTGCAGTTAATGAGAGTCAACCTCTATCCTATGTTGATTTCTTTTTTTTTTTTTTTTTTTTTTTTTTGAGACAAAGTCTTGCTTTGTCACCCAGGCTGAATGGCACAATCTCAGCTCACTACAACCTCTGCCTCCCACGTTGAAGCAATTCTTCTGCCTCAGCCACCCGAGTAGCTGGGATTACAGGCGCCGACCACCACGCCCAGCTAATTTTTGTATTTTAGTAGAGACAGGTTTTCACCATGTTGGCCAGGCTGGTCTTGAACTCCTGACCTCAGGTGATCCGCCTGTCTCGGCCTTCCAAAGTGCTGGGATTACAGGTGTGAGCCACCACGCCCAGCCTCCTGTGTTGATTTCTTATGGTACCTCTCTTTTATAACAGAACCGTAATTCCTGGGTACACATGGCAGCTCAGAAATGTTGCCTGACCTACTTTGGGGAGATGATTTGAGCGAAACACCCATTCTAGCCTGGATGACATGAACATCTCCGTTTGGCTTTGTGCTTAGACTCAAGAACCTGGAGCTAGCTGCTGTGGGAGGATCAGATGTCCGTGTGAAGATGCTGGCGGCCCCTATCAATCCATCTGACATAAATATGATCCAAGGTAACCTTGGTTTCTGTGGCTTATGTTAATTGGCTTTTTTGTTCAGCTGCCACCTCATTTTCATTCCTCCTCAGGTGTGGGTGTGAAATGCCTGTGATTAGCAGCAGCTGTTCTCCAGATGAGCCGTCTGCAGGCTGTGTCAGCCCTGTCTGGCCTCCCTTTTCTGGAATGTGAGGCTTTTTGAGAAGATTGCAGTGGGGAGTAAACTAAGCATTGTGAAGTGCCTGCGACATGCTGGTTTCATTTCATATGTTACCTGATTTTCATGATAACCATGAACACTAAAGAATATTGTCCCCCTGTACAGACAAGCAAGCTAAGGCTCAGAGGTTGGTTAGGCAGACAGTCCAAAGCAGAGCCCAGATCAGGCCTAGGATGGCGTGGACTCAAGTCCATGCTCTTTCACTGCCCAAACATCACTGGTTGACCCTTTAATGCTCTTCTCCCTCAGGAAACTACGGACTCCTTCCCGAACTGCCTGCTGTTGGAGGGAACGAAGGTGTTGCACAGGTGGTAGCGGTGGGCAGCAATGTGACCGGGCTGAAGCCAGGAGACTGGGTGATTCCAGCAAATGCTGGTTTAGGTGAGTTTCTGCAGGTGTCAGCTGCCTATTCGTTCTTCCAGATCCTATTTCACCCACTCTGTCAACATCCACTGATTGGCCCAGTGTACCTGGGTAATGCAGGGTTTATTTTTTTTATTTATTTATTTATTTTGAGACGGAGTTTTGCTCTTATTGCCCAGGCTGGAGTGCAATGGCGCAATCTCGGCTCACCAAAACCTCCGCCTCCCCAGTTCAAGCAATTCTCCTGCCTCAGCCTCCCAAGTAGCTGGGATTACAGGCGCCTACCACCACGCCGGCTAATTTTTGTATTGTTAGTAGAGATGGGGTTTCACCACGTTGGCCAGGCTGGGTCTCAAACTCCTGACCTCAGGGATCCGCCTGCCTCGGCCTCCCAAAATGCTGGGACTACAGGCGTGAGCCACCACGCTTGGCCTTGTTTTGTTTTTTTTTGAGACAGAGTCTCACTTTGTCACCTATGCTGGAGTGTAGTGATGCGATCTCGGCTTACTGCAGCCTCCCAGGTTCAAGCGATTCTCCTGCCTCAGCCTCCTGAGTAGCTGGGATTACAGGTGCACACCATCACGCCCGACAAATTTTTGTATTTTTAGTAAAGAGGGGGTTTTATCATGTTGACCAGGCTGGTCTCAAACTCCTAACCTCAGGTGACCCCACCACTCAGCCTCCCAAAGTGCTGGGATTACAGGCATGAGCCACTGTGCCGAGTCTGAATTTTGTTTATACATGGAGATGAGCCAAAATTCACTTCATGTGGAGGATGTAAAATTAGGAAAGACAAAGGTGAGATTGGGAAATGGTGGAAAATCCATTGTAGCCTCAGCAGAGGGTTTGCATATGGGAGAGGATTGCACGAGTGAGAAAGAAGGCCAGAAAGGCAGGTTCAATCACGTGAGCCCAGGAGTTCCAGGCTACAGTGAGCTATGATCGCACCATTGCATTCCAGCCTGGGCAACAGAGTGAGACCCTGTCTCTATTTTTTTTTTAAAAAGGTAGCTTGGGTCCACATGGGGTAAGGCCCTGACCAAGCCAAGCTAATGAGTAGGATTTTCTTTGATGTATTATAAGGAGTCATAGGTGAGTTTTGTTTTTAGCATTTAACAGTTTTCAAGGCACATCTGTTATAGATCCTCACAGCAGCTACAAGAGGGAAGCAGGGCAGGTATTATCCATCCACTGGACATAAATTGAAGCTTGAGAAGTAAAGCCCTGGCCCAAACTCAAACAGCAAAATGAGAGTGCCCACTGGATTCTTTCTCCTGGGTTCCCATTACACACCAGTGTTATGATCTTCTGGGTTGTAACTTACAGCGACCCAGCTCAAACTTGCTTTAAAAAAAGAATTTGGGGCCGGGCGTGGTGGCTCACGCCTGTAATCCCAGCACTTTGGGAGGCCGAGGTGGGTGGATCACCTGAGATCAGGAGTTCAAGACTAGCCTGGCCAACATGGTGAAACCCTGTCTCTAATAAAAATAAAAAAATTAGCCGGGTGTGGTGGCATGCGTCTGTAGTCACAGCTACCTGAGAGACTAAGGCAGGAGAATCTCTTGAACTCAGTAGGTGGAGGCTGCAGTGAGCCGAGATCACGCCACTGCACTCCAGCCTGGGAAACAGAACGAGACTCCATCTCCAAAAAAAAAAATAAGGCCAGGCGCAGTGGCTCATGCCTGTAATCCCAGAACTTCAGGAGGCCGGGGCAGGCAGATCACCTGAGGTCAGGAGTTCGAGACCAGCCTGGCCAACATGGTAAAACCCCGTCTCTTCTAAAAATAAAAAATTAGCCAGGCATGGTGGCATGCACTTGTAGTCCCAGCTACTCAGGAAGTTGAGGCAGAAGAATCACTTGATCCCAGGAGGCGGAGGTTACAGTGAGCCGAGATTGTGCCACTGCACTCCAACCTGGGCGACAGAGTAAGACTCCATCTCAAAAAAAAAAAAAAAAAAAAAAAAAAACATTAGTTGATTTGTGGAACTAGGAAGTGTAACAGAGTAAAAGCTTCGGGTTCAGCTAGATCCAGGAACCCCAGTACTTATCAGAGTTGTGTCTGTCACTTGTTGTTAGATGAGATCTCCCCACATATTGATATAATCAAACCAACAAATATTTATTGGCCACTCTCTTTGTGCCAGGCACTGCTCTAAGCACTTCATGTATATTAACTCAATTGTTCCCACAACATGAGATGGATACTTCATCATTCCCACTTTGCAGGTGATATAACAGTAAATGCAGCAGAAAACTGTAAACTGTTAAGCAGTTTGTCCAAGGTCACCCAGCCAAAAGTGATGGAGTTAGAATTCAGATCCACTCTGATACATACCTCTCATAGATGGCCACCAGCAGCCTGAGGTTCATATCACCCTAAAAACAAACAAATGAGCATATCCTCCACAATCATGTCCAGCACAACCATATCCATCCCCCAGAAGGGCCCTGAATGGGCCTTGCCCATCCCTGAACCAGTCCCCTGGGGCGGAGTAGGGCCACTCCAGTTGCTCTGATTGAGTCTCTCACCCTCCTCTGTGGTACAGGTGGGGCCTTGTGGTTGACAGCCCCAGAGATTAGGAAGGAGCACTTGTAGAGAGAAAAAGATACTAGGCAGGAAAAAAAAAACAGTAATAGGAGTCTACTACAAGCTCTTTGCTTCTCTGAGATCAGGAAGGCTGCCAAGAATGGCTCCACCGTCTCCTACACCCACCTGGCGGTGAAGGATCTCAGCCATTTGAGCAAATTGGGAGCTGCAAGGATTCACTGGATCCTGATGCCAGTGCTTCAGGCCAGCCCCCGTGCTGAGTGAAGGTCCTATCAAGGTGAGTAGACAGTTCCTGCCCTCAGAGTGCTCTTGGCTGGCAGTGGGAGGCCCAGGAATGGAAAAACAACACTTAATACAATACAGTATTACAAGTGCTATAATCACAGGATTGACACCAAGACAAGAGTCCTCTATCTTGGAAAGCATTAAGAAAGGCTTCCCAGAGAAGTGATGCTTGAACTCAGTCTGGAAGAGCTGCTGGAAGTGCAGCCAGTGGGCTAGATGAGGAGGGGCTTCCCAGGCACAGAGTGCAGCATGTGTGAACGTAAGTGATGAGAGAAGGCACAGCACTGGTGGGGAACTGCAGGTAGCTCGGGGTGGCTGGCTCATGGGTGCGAGTGGGAGAGAAGTGAGATGGAGCTGGAAAGGTGGGCTGGGGCTGGGCCCCAGCGGGCCTGCATCCACAGTGCGAGGGGTACCAACAGAGAGTTAAGTAGAGGAATGATTTGATAGGATTTGTGCAATGCAGAGAATGGTCTGGAAACCATTGGTCTGGAAAGGCAGAGGGTGGAGGCAGAAAGCCAGTGAGGAGGTGGGCAAACAAGTCAGGCTTCAGATGATGAAGTGTGAGGGTCTGAATAAGACAGTGCCGTAGGGCTGGAGAAGAGGGCATGGAGTCAAGAGCTAAAGTAACAGGACTTGGCAATACTTTCAGTTTGGAGAAGAGAACAATAAAGGATGTCTGCCAGGTGTATGGGTAATTGTACATGTGGTAGTGGGGGTACCCAGAACAGGGATTCTTCCCTGGAGAAAAGGTGATTCTTTTGTTTTTTGTTTTGTTTTTCTTTTGAGACAGAGTCTCGCTCTGTTGCCCAGGCTGGTGCAATCTTGGCTCACTGCAACCTGCAACCTTCACCTCATGGGTTCAAGCAATTCTCCTGCCTCAGCCTCCCGAGTAGCTGGGACTACAGGCGCCCACCACCACACCTGGCTAATTTTTGTACTTTTAGTAGAGATGGGGTTTCGTCTTGTTGGCCAGGCTGGTCTTGAACTCCTGACCTCAGGTGATCTGCCCGCCTCGGCCTCCCAAAATGTTGGGATTACAGGCATTGAGCCACTGCGCCTGGCCAACAGGTGAGTCTTTTAAGCAAGGTGCCAGCCAGAGAGGATGAGGATTTTATAATTGTGAGGACTGCAGTTAACTCAGTGTATTCAGTAAACATTTTGTGAGCATCTGCAGCATGCTGGGCTTGAGGACACAGCAGTGAACAGACATGGTCTTTCTTCTCGTGAAGACTGCCATTTAGTAAGAGTGGCAACTATTAAACACCTAAGTTCTTAGCTGGCCACAGCTCGGTCATTTTTCATGGTTCTGAGCTGCCCGGCTGTTGCTAAGCCCATAGACAGCCTTTTCCCACGTGCAGCCAATCCCAGGGGAGACTAGACCAGATGGTGTGGATAGATCTTTGCCAACTGACTTTCTCCTTGGGAAATATGCAAAACCTTCCTGAGGAAGCACAGAGCCGTAGAAAGTGCACTGGCTTTGGAATCGGGCAAGTTCTCTTTCCAGCTCCACTGTATGACCTAATTTAAGTCACAGCTACTTTGAGCCTCAGTTTTTTCATCTCGAAAATGGGACTAATAGTCACTGCCTAGCATGTCTCAGCAGTACTCAACTGAGAATATATGCAATGATCTTTGCAAATGCCAAATTTCTGTATGCATTAGATCAGGAGTTGGCAAACTTTTATCTTAAAGGGCCAAATAGTAAATATTTTAGGCTTCATAGGCTGTATCATCTTTGTGACTACCCAACCCTACTATCGTAAACAGCCACAGGCAATATATAAACAATTGAGTGAACATGGCTGTGTTCTAATAAAACTTTATTTACAGGACCAGGCATGGTGGCTCATGCCTGTAATCCCAGCATGGGAGGCCGAGGCGGGCAGATCTCTTGAGTCCAAGAGTTCAAGAATGGCCTGGGCAACTTGGTGAAAGTCCATCTCTACAAAAAATTAGCTAAGTGTGGCAGCGTACACCTGTAGTCCCAGCCACTGGGGAGGCTGACATGGAAGGATAGCTCGAGACCAGGAAGCAGAAGTTGCAGTAAGCCACACTCCAACCTGGGCAACAGAGTAAGACTCTTGTCTCAAAACAAAAAAAAAAACAAAAAACACTTTATTTACAAAAACAAGTGGTGAGGCAGATTTAGCCCACAGGCCACAGTTTGCTGACCCCCAAGTTCAACAATGGAGATGGTTAAGGGTCAGTTGCATATGAGTGAGGAATTGGGAATCCTCAGAGCTAAAGTCTGGGAATTAGCATCATTAAAGGAAAACAATGTGTGTTATACACCCACTGTGTACTAGGCATAGTGATAGTCTCTGTACAAATGTCTTTAGTTTAATCTTCACACTATGACATAAGTGTTACTCTCTGCATTTCACAGGTTAGGGAAATGGAAACTCAAAAAAGGTGAAGTGATCATTCAAAGTCACACACTAGTGAGTGGTAGAGCCAGGGTTTTTAAGCAGGTCTCTCCAACTTCAAGCATAAGAGTTCTACTTGAAACCCTGAAAGCCCTTGTCTCTGGCCACGGGTGCTGCCTCCCTCCCACCCAGAGTCTTTTGAGAAGAGGATTAGGGACTGCTAAGCCCCAGAAATCCATATCAAGGGTTGGATTTCCATTGTCATGCCGTAAGGGGAATTAGAAAATGCCCTGGATTTCATACATAGAAAGCCCTGCACTAAGCATTTGGTGCACGGTAGAGTACAGTAAGTGTTAGCTGAGATGAATGGGAACGATGATTTGAAGGCCAGTCTGGGGGAAGCCCACAGGATGCTGGGGCACTTCCTGGATTCCAGAGGAATCCTCACCTTTTCAGTCTCTTATTTTCTCAGCCATAGACCTACTCTAGGATTGACACAGCCTTCTATAAAGTGTTCCTGGGCTGGGTACAGTGACTCATGCCTATAATCCCAGCACTTTGGGAGGCCAAGATGGGCGGATCACGAGGTCAGGAGATCGAGACCATCCTGGCTAACACAGTGAAACCCCATCTCTACTAAAAAATACAAACAAATTAGCCGGGTGTGGTGGCGGGCGCCTGTAGTCCCAGCTACTTGGGAGGCTGAGGCAGGAGAATGGCGTGAGCCTTGGAGGCAGAGCTTGCAGTGAGCTGAGATCGCGCCACTGCACTCCAGCCTGAGCGACAAAGCAAGACTCCATCTCAAAAAAAAAAAAAAAAAAAGTGTTCCTGCCTCCTGTCCCCGGTTCTTGGTCCCTAAAGCCCACATTGACATCCCCGTTTCCTATAGCACAGTTAGTGATTACCCAGACTGCCCCCTGCTTCCCACAGCTGACCCACATAGGACCAGGACACCATTAGAATCCCAGCAACTGGATAGTGAGCAGGCACTCCCAAGAGCTTTGGAAGCATAGGCCAAGGGCCCCGAGCTGCCACAGTGACCAGACGCTGAGCCAACAAGGCTCCAAGCAATTTCCCTAAGGTGACACAGTGAGGACACTGTGGAACCAAGGCTGGAGTCTCTCTAACTCCAAAGCCTACCCTCTTCACCCCTTCTTCATACAAGATCCTGCCTGTGTGAGTGCAGACCCCTCACGCAGTCCTCACCAAATCCTATTGATTCTGTCTTTAAAATAGAACTCGAATCCATCTTCTGTTCCTCATCCCCACTGCCAGAGTCCCAGTCTAGGCAGCCATTATCTCATACCTCGACCCCTGCAAAGACCTCTGGCTTCCACGCTGCCCCTCCCCACTCCACAGTCTTCACCCAGGAATAAAGTGATCTTAAAGCATACATCAGATCATCTCAGTCTCCTCTTAAAGCTTGTTACAGGCTTCCCACTCACTCATTCACTAAAACAAGATCAGCTCTCCATACCACAGTGCTGAGGTCATGTTCTCATACCACAGGTTGTGACCCATTCGAGAAATCAATCTAGTGAGTTGCAAATAGCACTGTTTAAAATTAAAGTTGAGCAGAAAAGAATGAAAAACAGCAGAGTATCTCACACATGGTAAGGGTAAGTATTCTGTGAAACACAGGCTTGTGTTACATGTATATTCATGTATGTATATGTACGAATTCACAGTGGAACTCATGGTTACTGTGGGTCAGAATTCTGAAAGTCTAATATCACCTGCCTGGCCCCTGCTGCATCAGCCAGGCCAGCCATGTCTCAAGCCACTCTTCCCATCACTCTCCACCCTGCGGTGCAGCATCATCCCATCCCAGTCCTTTGTCCTGCTACAGCATCTCTGCATCTGCTGCGTGCCCTACCTAAGATGTTCTTTGTGTGCTCTGAGACGGTAGCACCTCTATCCTTTCACTCAGCCTGTCACCTCCTCAGAGAAGTATCCTTGACTCCCATCTAAAGTAATTCTCTTGATGTTCCTGTCTCTTTATAATTTATCATTATCATATCTGCTTTTTTTCACCTGTTCGACTCCACTAGAATGAAACTAAGGAAACTGTCTGTATTGTTCAAGTGCCTGGGTGCAAGATAAATATCTGTAGATGGAAGGAAGGCAGCCCAGATACCCAGGTTCCAGCTCCAACTCTGCCTAGATAAGCCAGGGGGCTCTGGTCAAGTCACTTCCTCATTTCCTCCCCTGTTGCATGAGGGGTTCAAAGTCGATGCTCGATAAGGGCCTTCTCAGTACTGACATTCTAGAATTCTTTTGTCTGGAACTGGAATGTGGGCTGGGAGTTGATGCTCATTTCTTTCAAGCTTATAGAATTTTTCATTTCCTTATCTCATTTGATTTCTATAGTA
This sequence comes from Gorilla gorilla gorilla, assembly GCF_029281585.2. NCBI lineage: Eukaryota > Metazoa > Chordata > Mammalia > Primates > Hominidae > Gorilla > Gorilla gorilla. The sequence goes on from NC_073224.2 coordinate 210,748,073, forward strand.
GCTCCTGGAGGAGGCGAGTCAGGCTGTTCTTGCCTGTGCTATTTACACATTAGAGTAACTAAAACTCAGTGACAGGAATTTTCTCAAACTAGCAGAATAGCAAAACCAGGTTTGGCATCTGTGCTCTTGACTTCTACTTTTATGCTTTGTTGCCTAAAACTACCTGAGTCAGGCCGGGCGCAGTGGCTCACGCCTGTAATCCCAGCACTCTGGGAGGCCGAGGCGGGCGGATCAGCTGTGGTCAGGAGTTCGAGACCAGCCTGGCCAACATGGTGAAACCCATCTCTACTAAAAATACAAAAATTAGCCGGGCGTGGTGGCAGGTGCCTGTAATCCCAGCTATTCGGGAGGCTGAGGCAGGAGAATCGCTTGAACCCAGGAGGCAGAGGTTGCAGTGAGCCGAGATCATGCCATTGCACTCCAGCCTGGGAGACAAGAGCAGGACTTCATCTTAAAAAAAAAAAAAAAGCACGTGAGTCAACCTGCTCTGGATGAGAAGAATGAGGACTGTGTAGGAAAAAGGGGGCTTTCTCAGCTTCTCCTGCCCTGGTGGTAATGTTACTACTGTCTTACCCTTAGATTGCAGCAGTTTGAGGTCATTAACTACCTGCACGGTGACATTAACTAAATCTAATGGTAACTCAGAGAAGCAGCCTCTCTGAATCGCCCTTACAATGGTATTTGGCATATTTTGTTTTGGTTTGTTTTTTGTTCTTTGGGTTTTTTTGAGACAGGTTCTTGCTGTGTCACCGAGGCTGGAGTGCAGTCACACAATCATAGCTCACTGTGTCCTTAAATTACTGGGCTCAAGCAATCTTCCCACTTCAGCCTCATGAAAAGCCGGGACTGCAGGGCATTATGCCCAGCTAATTTTTTTTTTTTTTTTCTGTAGAGACAAGGTCTCACTATGTTGCCCAGGCTAGTCTTGAGCTCCTGGCCTCAAGCAGTCCTCCCACCTTGCCTCCCAAAGTGCTGAGATTATAGGCATGAGCCACCACACCCCATTTTTACTACATGTTTAAGATAAGAATGACTATCTATTTTGGGCCAGGCACAGTGGCTCATGTGTGTAATCCCAGCACTTTGGGAAGCCGATGCAGGCGAATCACCTGAGACTGGGAGTTCAAGACCAGCCTGACCAACAAGGCAAAACCCTGTCTCTACTAAAAATAAATAAATTAGCCATGTATGGTAGTGCATGCCTGTAATCCCAGCTACTCAGGGGGCTGCAGCATGAGAATCACGAACCCAGGAGGCGGAAGTTGCAGTGAGCCAAGATCGCGCCATTGCACTCCAGCCTGGGCTACAGAGCAAGACTCTGTCTCCAAAAAAAAATTAAAAAGAATAACAATCTATTGTGCATAATTATCATGAGGACTCAGACATTCAGAGGAACGTCCAGATTTTCTTCTTTTTCTAAACATCCTGGATGCTATCCTGGATGCTTCCAGTGGATGCTACCCACTATCCTGGATGCTTATTGGCCAAGGAGGGTGAGCTGGGGTTGAATGTGCACAGGGCTCCTTCCTTATTATCCTGGCTTCATCCTCTGACTCAGGAACCTGGCGGACCGAGGCTGTGTTCAGCGAGGAAGCACTGATCCAAGTTCCGAGTGATATCCCTCTTCAGAGCGCTGCCACCCTGGGTGTCAATCCCTGCACAGCCTACAGGATGTTGATGGACTTCGAGCAACTGCAGCCAGGTAGGAACCCACAGGTTGGGGGAGCAGGCCAGGGTCTCACAACTAGGGTGCCACTCACATCCTGACCCCAAGGCCAGGAGAACTTGCAAGGTGGAGGTTTTGAGGGGGTGATGGACCTCTCACCTGGGTGAATGTTGTTGCTTTCACTTAGAAAGATGTTAGCTTGGTTCCTAGGAAACATGCTGAAACCTCATGAGGAGTACACTCTCGAAAACTGCTGCAGGGTTACATTCTCTAGAGCTTGGGATTGAATTCTGTCATTCAGCAAAAATGTGTTGAGCTGGGCTAAGCTCTGGGATACAAAGGCAGACAAGATAGACACAGTCCCTGTGTTTTCAATAAAATGCTGAACTTAGTGTTAATAATTCCACTCAGCGTTTACATAGCACTTTCCAGTTCACAGAAGTGCGTTGACAGGCATTATCCCCGTTGAGTGCATGAAATCTTCAAAGCATTGCGGTGAGGTTGGTACCATCATTGGTTAAGAGCTCAAGCTCTGGGCAGATAACCTGGGTCTGACCCCAGGCTTCACCTTTCCCTGACTGTGAATTTGCCTCTCGAATCATCAGATTTTTCTTCTGTAAAATGGAGAATAAAGAACGTGGAGGGTGAAACACTACAGCATAATACTTCACGCAGTGCTGGGCATACAGTGCAGAGACTGTCCGCTGCTTTTATTCTTCTTCCCTTTCATAAATGGGAAAACTGAGGTCCAGAAAGGTAAACTATTTGCATGAGATCAGCCAGGGAGTAAATGACAGAGCCAAGTGTTTTTATTTGGGTTTCTCTGAAAGCAGAGCCTAAGACCAGCACTGGGTGCAGAGAGTTTGTTTGGGAAGAAGAAATGAAGGGGAGTGGGGAGAGTGAGACAGAGATGGAGGCAAAGCCCATGAAGCCTGGTTACTGCTGCGGGCAACTACTGCTCCGGCTGTTTTTTTTGAGACAGTCGTGCTCTGTCGCCCCGGCTGGAGTGCAGTGGCACGGGCTCACTGCAACCTCCACCTCTCAGGTTCAAGGGATTCTCCTGCCTCAGCCTCCCAGGTAGCTGAGACTACAGGCACCTGCCACCATGCCTGGCTAATTTTTGTATTTTTAGTAGAAATGGGGTTTCACCATATTGGCCAGGCTGGTCTCTAACTCCTGACCTTGTGATCCGCCCACCTCAGCCTCCCAAAGTGCTGGGATTACAGGCGCGAGCCACCCACCCCCAACCGGCCTGCTCAGTCTTGCTGGGGCCCTCTGAAGACTCTCAGAACCCACTGCAGAATTAACCCTTAAGGCCAGGCATGGTGGCTCATGCCTGTAATCCCAGCACTTTGGGAGGCTGAGGCTGGCAGATCACTTGAGGTCAGAGGTTTGAGACCAGCCTGGCCAACATGGTGAAAACCCGTCTCTACTAAAAATACAAAAATTAGCCGGGCGTGGTGGCAGCGCCTGTGACCCCAGCTACTCAGGAGGCTGAGGCAGGAGAATCACTTGAACCCGGGAGGCGGAAGTTGCAGTGAGCCAAGATTGCACCACTGCACTCCAGCCTGGGCAACAGAGCAAGACACCATCTCAAAAACAAAACAAAACAAAAACTAACCCTTGAATGATGAGAGGCTGGGCCAGTTTTCCACTAATTCTCACACCCCATTGTTTAAGGGTCGCCCTAAGGGCATTAACCTCCTGGGCTGCCTCTGCACACCATGCACATCCGTGAGCCGCAGTGGCTGTAGAACTCACCCAAGCCACCTCTCATGCCAGCGAGGAAGCTGAGGCCCACAGTTGTTGGAGTGTGATGAAACATGGTGCCCAGCCACTATCCAAGGCCTGGCTGAAAGCCGATGCCAGTTCCCACAAGAGAAATATAGGTTTCTCGCAACTATGGCAGATGGTTCCTGGGAGCCTTTGGTGGAGAAAGCCAGTGGCTGTGACCAGGGACCTTTGCTGGAGTCCTAGTGCAGCAGACACTTTGCTTGCGTCCCATGCCCTAAAGCCACCTCCCATTTAGGCTGCAGCTGTGGTAACAGATCTAGGCATTTCGACGCTGCCCACCCTAAGTACCCACTGCGCACCTCTCCACTTTCCTGCCTCAAGGCTGATATGGCCTGAACTAGATCACTGTTGAATAAACTTAGGATCTTGACACATGGTAAGAATTACATTTTACATTGTGATCAGTTTATACAAATAGGAATATATATATAATGGAAACCAAAGTTTCGTGAAATACCCTTACTATGTGTGACATACTCTGTTATTTTTTATTCTCTTCTCAACTTTAACTTTAAAAAAAAAGGTGCTTGCAACCAACTAGATTGATTCATAATCCACTGGTGGGTGACAACCTGTACGTTGACCCCTGGTGAAGACGAGTGGGCATTCTTCTTCCAGGAAGTCCTCTATCTCTAGTTTCAGCCCGTTGTGTGACAGATCCCTGCTGCCTCTCAAAAACCAGATAGCATTTCAAAGTCAACAAAGCACTTTCCTGGACACGATGCATTTGACTCTAATTGGGGGCACTTTTTTTTTTTTTTTTTTTAAATAGAGGGAGTCTCGCTCTGTCACCCAGGCTGGAGTACAGTGGCGCGATCTCAGCTCACTGCAACCTCCACCTCCCGGGTTCAAGCGATTCTCCTGCCTCAGCCTCCCTAGTAGCTGGGATTATATTTTAAGGGAAGGAAACTGAAGTTCACAGAGGTCATGACTTGCCCTGTCTGTTTAGTTACAATCGTTGGTGAAACTGAGACTCATGCCCAGATCCGTCTCATTCCAGAGCCCACATTTTTCCCAGCATGCCACACTGCCTTCCCCAATGGCCAGGTCCAAAGCTAAACCTGGGCTTTGCCACAGAACTGTAGGACCCTGTTTCAGGGGCTGCCAGTTTTTCCAGCGCAGCTGTAATCCCATTTCAAGGCAGTGCGCCTTTATTAAACACTGCAGAGGGGAATAGGGCATGACCCTTCCCTCTCAAGAAGCTGCAAGCTGTTGATAGAAATGGACCTATATACAATGAAGTGTAAGACGGGGCAGACCGTGGTATGTGCATTAATACAGAGGCCCACAGAGCACTGTGGGAGCACACAGAGGGAACAATCCAGGAAGGCTTCATGAAGGCTGCACTTGAGCTGCGCTTCAAAGGATCTACAGGATTTCAATAGGAAGGAAGAGAGAAGGAGGGAAACATTGCAAACCAAGGAAATAACCTAAGCAAAGACTTGAGGACATAAAAGTTGGGAGGATGATGAAGGCTATAAAATCGTTTACATAGCAGGGCAGGGTCTAAATTATATCCAGTGTAGATGCTGAGTTGCCAAGTCCTGGGAGGCATCGTGAGTGTTGTGGAAGTTTAGGAGGCATTAGGAGAACAGTGAGAAACAGTGAAAGGTCTGAGAAGACTCAGCAACCAGGTCCTGGGTCCCTGTTGAGCCTGAGGACTCCCTTGCCTACAGAAGGATCCCCGGCTGGGAGCCTTTGACCTATTGCAGATCTATACAGGGCTTGATTTGGTTCTCTTCCTGGCTCCACAGGGGATTCTGTCATCCAGAATGCATCCAACAGTGGAGTGGGGCAAGCGGTCATCCAGATCGCCACAGCCCTGGGCCTAAGAACCATCAATGTGGTCCGAGACAGGTGCGTGGGGGAGGAGGCTTCATCCCAGACCATGACTTGGGTCTTTCCCACCTCCCATCCCTGCGGTGCCCAGTTGTCCACCAGAGGGCGCCCTTGCATAAGCATAAACTGGCTTTAGGCATCGCCAACAGTTGGCGGCTGAAACAGATGAGTCAGCCCTAAGAAATGAAGTCCAGCTGGCTTTTGGCGATAGGATGAGTGAATCTGACATGTAAAGAGAGGGCAGGAAGGAGGTGGAGACTGCCCTTACTGAACAGCTAAGACTTTCTGAGACTCTTGGCTTGTGATAACCTCATGTTTTCAAAACCCCAGTTGATATTTGGGAATGATTTGAGCTGTATTATTCTTTCTGTGAACTGTCTAACCCAAGGCCCCTTTACCCTTGCTTTTGTGTGGTACTTGGAAGTGCACTAAATACAGACATGAAGGAGACAGGGGCAGGTTTGTCATCTGTCTTTTACAGATGAGGAAACTGAAGTTTCAGGGAGCAGCTTGCCCTGGAAGACACAGCAAGTCAGTAATAGACTCGGTTTCCTCACTTACTCTCTTTCCATCATATCGTCCAGTTTCTCTAGGCCTCACTGTCCATGAATGTGGCTGTGGCTGTCATGGAAGCCCACTCTTAGTATAATCGACACCAGCTTCAGTTCCTCAGTTGTACTAGCAAAAATAATTCCATTTGCCTTAACCAAAGAGACCCAGAGCCACTCCTGGTCTAGACTGTGTATGTCCAACACTCTGAAGAACCACTTGAAAAGAGGGGGGAAGTGGAGTTTGTCCTTTCAGTAGAAGAAATCAGGAAGTTAAGGGACTTCTCCCTGGGCACAGATGGCTTCTAACACTATTGAGCTGTCAGGGCCTGTGAAAACCACCCAGTCTCACTCTGTTGCCAGTGAGGAGACAGCCAAGAGCTATTGAAGCTGGATGAAATTAGGTGGCTGGTCCCTGCTCAAGCCTGGCTTAAACCTAATCCCAGCTTCCTGCAAAAAGAAGCACGGGTTCTCCCAGCTGTGGCAGAGAGGTCCTGGGGGACTTTGGTGGAAAAAGCTGGTAGATGTGACCAGGGACCTATGTTTGGTTTCCAGACCTGATATCCAGAAGCTGAGTGACAGACTGAAGAGTCTGGGGGCTGAGCATGTCATCACAGAAGAGGAGCTAAGAAGGCCCGAAATGAAAAACTTCTTTAAGGTACCTAGGAAGAGGGACATTGCCCCTCCAGTCCACGCACATCTCCCTGAAGAAAGTTGACATGCATTAGAGAAACTGGGGACTGGCCCCATTGTTCCTCTCTGGAAACCTCCCTTTGCCTCTTCTTGGTTGGTTAAAGCCCATTCCCCCTAGCCAGGCGGCAGGCAGCACGCATTAAGTGCCCAGATGCTGGGAGGGAGGCATGAGAAACAGAGTTTAGGAAACCCAGTATGACTTGCAGTTTAAACGTTTGTGGTGGGCCGCATCAGCCCACATGTGTGACTCTTAGAACTGGCAGGAGAGGACCTGAGGAAACAGAGACACAGAAAGAGAAAGAAAAGAAGTAACCTTTCCCAACCACCTGCCTTACATTTTATCTGATGATTTCCACAAAAGCTTTTCAAAGGAACTGTTATCTGTTTTACAGATTAGGAAACTAAGACTCAGAAAGAGGAAATGCTTAACCAAAATCATATAGTTTATAAGGGCTCCAGAGAGTCAGAGCTGGCCTCAGTCTCTCCGAACTCAAAGCCTCTTAACCTTCCAGAACCTCCACCCCACAACATGCCTAGTAAGTGACCAGACCCTCAGCCCCTTTCACTGAACCATCTGGAGGAACCAAAGACACACACTCAAGAGCACGCGCTTCTTGTGAACATTTCTGAAGCAGTAGATCAGCATATATAATATCAGCTGAGTCAAAGGACTGAAAAGAGGGGCACACAGGGAGCTGAAACCCACCAAACTGCATGCAGATGCCCTTTGCCTATTCTTTCCCAGAGAAGATGAGTTCTGCCGGGTCCTAAAATGGACAACAGGATTAAGTTGCTGCAGAAAAGGCCCTTCTTGGCTGGATGAGGTGACTCATGCCTGTAATCCCAGCACTTCGGGAGGCCAAGGCAGGCGGATTGCTTGAGTCTGAGAGTTTGAGACTAGCCTGAGCAACATAGTGAGACCTCTATCTCTACAAAAAAACATTTTTTTTTTAATTATCTGGGCATCATGATACTCATCTGCAGTCCCAGCTACTTGGGAGGCTGAGTTGGGAGGATTGCTTGAGCCCAGGAGGGTAAGATAGCAGTGAGCCATGATTGCACCACTGCACTCCAGCCTGGGTAACAGAGCGAGACCCTGTCTTAGAAAGAAAAAGAAAAAAGAAAGAAAAGACACTTCCTAAGCAGAGAAAAAGGTGAGTTCAAAGGCATAAACACACACACATATACATACGTGCGTGCACGCAAACAAAGGCATAAACATCTCATTTACTCCCTCCTTTTAACACAGCACTTGGGCAAGCTTCAGACCCCATATGTAGAGTGGGGATGCTCCCTCACTGCACTTTTGTTGTTTTCCAGGACATGCCCCAGCCACGGCTTGCTCTCAACTGTGTTGGTGGGAAAAGCTCCACAGAGCTGCTGCGGCAGTTAGCGTAAGTCCCTTGGGCCTGCAGGTCCAGCTCGCCGGAGCTCTCCAGGTCTTTAGCTGGGAGGACCATCAAGTGACTAAGTCCCATGGCCAGTTCGAGCCAAGTCCAGGTCAGCACAATGTTGAGTGGAAACTAGGACCAAAGTCATCCAGCTATTTGGGCACTGGTTTCTCAGCCTTTCCCTTTGCAGATGACCAAAATTTTGGCCTATCCAGCTTTATTTTTCCACGGGACCCCAGAAGTAGACTGCTAAGCCGCCTGCCATAGAGGAATAGTCAAGGATTTATAACCTAGGGATGTCTGAAAAAGTCACTTAGTCCTAGCTTATTTAACCTTTCAAATTTGTATTAGCTTTTAAAATAGATTCTAATTTTAAAGGTAACATTATGCTTATTACAAAACATTTTGAAAACATGTAAAAGTGCAAAGGAAAACTTAAGCATAAAAGTTTCCTGTTGGCTGGGCACTGTGGCTCATGCCTATAATCCCAGTAATTTGGGAGGCCAAGGAGGAAGCATCACTTGAGGCCAGGAGTTCGAGACCAGCCTGGGTAACATAGCGAGACCCCATCACTACAAAAAAAAAAAATTAATTTTTTTTTTAAGTTACCTGGCCAGGCATAGTGGTTCATGCTTGTAATCCCAACAAGACAGGCAGATCACTTGAGGCCAGGAGTTTAAGACCAGCCTGGCCAACATGGTGAAACTCCATCTCTACTAAAAACACAAAAAGACTAGCCAGGTGTGATGGCAGGCACCTGTAATCCCAGCTACTTGGGAGGCTGAGTCACGAGAATCATTTGAATCCAGGAGGTGGAGGTTGCAGTGAGCCGAGATCACACCACTCTACTCCAGCCTGGGTGACAAAGGGAGATTCCATCTCAAAAAAGAAAAAAAAAAAGTTACCTATCACCCCACTACCAAGGGGGATAAGCCCTGTTGACAATATTAATGCATGTCCTTCCATTCTTCTTTCCCTTAATATAAGCTTCTAGGCCAGGCGCAGTGGCTCAAGCCTATAATCCCAGCACTTTGGGAGGCTGAGGCGGGCGGATCACGAGATCAGGAGATGGAGACCATCCTGGCTAACATGGTGAAACCCCGTGTCTACTAAAAATTAGCCAGGTGTGGTGGCGGGCACCTGTAGTCCCAGCTGCTCAGGAGTCTGAGGCAGGAGAATGGCGTGAACCCCGGAGGCGGAGCTTGCGGTGGGCCGAGATTGCGCCACTGCACTCCAGCCTGGGCGACAGAGGGAGACTCCGTCTCAAAAAATAAAAATAAAAGCTTCTTGAGCTAGAGTGTGCATAAAAAGACACTTCCTAACTAAAGCAGGAACCCCCTCAATAGTACGGATTCAGCTAGCACATACTTGCTGAGCACTTACTAGCTACCAGGTACAGAGAGGGCTGCGACACTGATGTGCCCTCTGAGAATTCACAGGCTTGATGAGCAGGTGAGTCACGTGGCCAGAGCACTGTGGTGAGTATTCACCGTGCACCAGACTGTGTGCAGCGCTTGACTTACCCTTCCCACAACCACCTAGACAGGGGGTGCGGTTCTAACCTCTGTTTTATACTTTTAAACAATGAGGCCCAGGCTGGGAGCAGTGGCTCATGCCTGTAAACCTAGCACTTTGGAAGGCCGAGGCAAGTGGATCACCTGAGGTCAAGAATTCGAGACCATCCTGGCCAACATGGTGAAACCTCGTCTCTACTAAAAATACAAAAATTAGCCAGGCATGGTGGTTGGTTCCTGTAATCCCAGCTACTTGGGAGGCTAAGGCAGGAGAATTGCTTGAACCCAGGAGGTGGAGGTTGCAGTGAGCCAAGATCGTGCCATTGCACTCCAGCCTGGGCTTCAGAGAAACAGTGTGTCTCAAAAAAAAAAAAAACAAGGCCCAAAGAGGTCAAGTACCTGGCCGAAAGTCTAGTCAGCAGGAGAACCAGGCTTGACCCCACATTTGAGCACACTGCTTCAGCCCTATACCTGACAGACAGCCCCTGCGGCAGACCTCAATCCCAATGTCATTGCAGGGGGAAGGGTTGTTACGGGTGTAGGCACTGGAGCCAGAATGGCTGGGTTCAAGCCCCAGCTCTGTGACTTACTAGCTGTGGGCCTGTGGAAAGTTAGGCAATACGTGAAAAACAATCCAGGCCTCCATCTCTTCATCTGTAAAATGGGGGTTATATAAACCCTCTGCCTCTGAAGGGTGGTCTAACACAGGGGTCCCCAGCCCCCAGGCCGCAGACCAGTACCAGTTCATGGCCTGTTAGGAACCAGGTCACGCAGCAGGAGGTGAGCGGTGGGTGAGCGAGCATGGCCACCTGAGCTCCGCCTCCTGACAGATCAGTGGCAGCATTCGATTCTCATGGGCATGTGAACCCTATTGTGAAGCACGCAGGGAAGGGATCTAGGTCCCATGCTCCTTATGAGAATCTAATGCCTGAGAATCTGAGGTGGAACAGTTTCATCCCAAAACCATCTCCCCCACTCCAGTCCATGGAAAAATTGTCTTCCATGAAACCGGTCCTGGTGCCAACAAGGTTAGGGACCGCTGGTCTAAAGGACACTGGGCGATATACAAATTGCTGTACAAATGACGGATGGACTTCAGCTTTCTCATCTCTAAAACAAGGTTGTTACAAGGATTCCCTGAGGCAGTGCATGCAAAATGCTTAGAACTGTGCCTGGCACATAATAGAAGCCTGGTAAGTGTCAGCTAGTCTGATTAGATGAAGTGCCGCAGGGATACAGAAGAGAGAGGGCTTGGCTCCCAGGAGCTACTTTCTACAGCAGGTGGCAGTCAAGGGGCACTTAAGACCAAACTACCCAGCAGCCTCAGGGACAGAAGTACCTGCCCTAGGACAGCAGCTCCTTCCATTTGGTAGTTTTGAAAGTCTACCTTGTGTTGTCCCCAAATGTGCCTGAGGTCATCCTTAATCAACAGACTCCTAGAAGAGCCAGGGAGTGGGGAGGGGAACATAGGTTAAGTCAAGCATGTGAACTCCAGGCTTATTCACTTAAAAATTATGTTAGCCTCAATCCTGTATGTCAGCTGACGTGGGGGTGTGGATGTCAGACAGCAGGTACTGAGAAGGCACCTCCTGCAGTGAGAAGATGCTTGTCATTGTTCCCTGCACCGTCCACATCATTCCTTATCTGTAGAGCTGTTTCCTCACGTTGATTCTTAGAATGAGCATTGGCAGATGAAGAGATGAGGTCTGGGCCATTTTCACTGCATCACCCTAGGTCGGACACCTGTAAGTGAGAGCAGAGCCAAGGCTGAACTCAAGCCTCGAGCTCATCTGGGGAGAGCATGTTTCTTTTCAGCACTTAATCAAAGCCTGACTGGGTGGGTTAGATCAGTGGATTCCCAATCCTGGCTAAACATACAAGTCATCCAGAGCGGGTGTGTGTGTGTGTTTAATATACATTCTCATCTCCTGATTCACTGGGTCTGGGATTGGACCTAGGAATCTGGTTTCTTGGTTGTTTTGTTTTGTGTTGAGATGGTCTCACTGTGTTGCCTAGGCTGGAATGCAGCAGTGCAATCTCAGCTCACTGCAGCCTCAACCTCCCAGACTCAAGTGATCCTCCCACCTCAGCCTCCTGAGTGGGGCCACAGGCATGTATCACCATGCCCAGCTAATTTTTTTTTATTATTATTTGTAGACCCAGGGTCTCACTATGTTGCCCAGGCTGGTCTCAAACTCCTGGTCTCAGGCAATCCTCTCACCTTGGCCTCCCAAAGTGCTGGTATTACAGGTGTGAGCTGCCATCCCCAGCATGCATTTATTTATTCATTCATTCATTTATTTTCTGAGACAGGGTCTCACTCTGTTGCCCAGACTGGAGTGCAGTAGTGCGATCAGGGCTCACTGCAGCCTCAATTTCATGGCCTCAGGTGATTCTCCCACCTCAGCCTCCCGAGAAGCTGGGACTACAGGCATGCCACCTTGCCCAGCTAATTTTCTGTACTTTTTTTGTAGAGATGGGGTCTCCTTTTGTTGCCCAAGCTGGTCTTGAACTCCTGGGCTCAAGTGATCCACCTGCCTCAGCCTCCCAAAGTGCTGGGATTATAGGCATGAGCCACTGCGCCCAGCTGGAATCTGTATTTTTCAACTTTTCCCAGAGATTCTGAGAGCAGGGTTTATAAAGGAACCAGGGTTGGAGTAGAAGCGCCATGGCAGGTTCAGGAAGGGTTCTGTCTCTGCCTTGCATCCACTCTTTGTTCTCTTTGGACTCTTCAGGCGTGGAGGAACCATGGTAACCTATGGGGGGATGGCCAAGCAGCCCGTCGTAGCCTCTGTGGTAAGCTGGGTGCGGAGGGAGGCATGCCTGGAGCCGGGCCAGACACCTCAGCCAGGCCACATCCCCTGGCACGACAGCTGTCTAAGCTTAGGCAATGCCCCGTTCCTGGAGGGGAGTCTGTACCCTTAAGCGGTACCTGAAGTTCTTGCCCTCAGAGCCCAGCATGTCCTTCCTGTGTCTGCAGAGCCTGCTCATTTTTAAGGATCTCAAACTTCGAGGCTTTTGGTTGTCCCAGTGGAAGAAGGATCACAGTCCAGGTGAGTGCATGGCCCAGTGCCAAGAGTCACAGATGAGGGCAATGCCTAAAAATGGCAGCAGAAATGACCAGCTATTCTGAGCCCTGGAGGGGTGATTGGGTCCCCAGCCCCACAGAAGGATCAAAGAGAATAGCCTTAGTCCAGCTACAGTCAGCAAACAGTTATTGGACTAAACTGGGTTAGTCTTAGGGGCACAGAACAAGACAGACACTGCCTCCGTCCTGAAGAGCTGACACTGGGGGAAGATGGATAGCCAAGCAGAGAGAATAGACTCTGGAGCCAGCCTGCCTGGGTTCAAATTCTGCTTCCACACTACTGGATAGAGGTTCTGCCTAGCCAGCAGTGGGACCTTGAGCAAGTTACTTAATCTCTGCCTCAGTTTAAATGTCATAAGTTTAAACTCTTGTTAGCCGTGTTTGACAGAGGAGGAAATTGAGGTTCAGAGTGGTTAAGTAGCGTGCCCAAAGTCACCTCCCCGCAGGGAGGTATGAGGCACGATGTAAACAGATCATCTCCCTGTTCATCTCCTGGAGGACTGGCTCCCCAGAGCGGGATCTCCAAACTCAGGACAAAGAATAACATGGAGTTATCCAAGTGAAGGAGAGGAAGGTGGTGGCATGAAGGCAGTGTTTCAGGCAGAAAAAATCGAAAATCACATGTGCAACTAGGCACTGAAGTGGTTCCGAGCGACCTGGAGCACTAGATATGAGCTGGGGCTGGAAAATTGGGTGAGTGGGTTGTGACCAGGTTACAAAGGCCTTATAAACCTGATTAAGGCATTCAGACTCACGGGTTTTTTTGCTGTTTTGGGGGGTTATTTTTTTGAAACAAGGTATCGCTCTGTTGCCCTGGCTGGAGTGCAGTGGTGTGGTCACAGATCACTACAGACTCAACCTCCTCGGTTCAGGTGATCCTCCCACCTCAGCCTCCCAAGTAGCTAGGACCACAGGCACACGCCACCACATCCAGCTAGTTTTTGTATTTTTAGTAAAAATGGGGTTTCATCATGTTGCCCAGGCTGGTCTCAAACTCCTGGGCTCAAGTGATCCACCCACCTCAGCCTCCAAGAGTGCTGGGATTATAGGCGTGAGTCACCAGACCCAGACAAGACTCACGCTTAAAGGCAACTGAGGAGCCAGTATATATGACTAGATTTGAAGGCTGAATGAATTTATGTCTATGGAAAAACACTTCTCAGCCGAGGCCTTCACTTCTCAACTTCCTGTACCATATAGGGTCCTTCGCAGGAGGCAGGCCCAGGAAGGGGATGTTGGTGACGTCAGGTCGTGGGGTTCTAAGGGAGTCCTGGGCTCTCAGGGAGAGCTCCATTTCCTGAACAGAGCTCGACTGTTCCACATCACTTGGCGTGCCAGGCACACCCACTCCCTCCCTGGGCCTCCTCTGGCCTCCCTGCCTCCGCCATCCTTTTCCTCCCACCATTCAGTGCTCCTGTCTCCACTGCGGCCAGGTTCTGTGAGTCTGTGCCATCTTAGCCACCACTCTGAAGGGTGGTCTCTGCCTGCCTGCCCCTCAGCCCCTAGAGCCGCTCCTATGTTCCCCTCTCCCCACCTGGACCTCACTGTCCTAAAGACAGGCAGGGACCAGGCTGCCTCCACAGCCACCCTATCCTTGGCACAGCCAGGACTCTCAAGGCTTTATTGGAGCTCGGTGCCAGCTCCTGCCCATAGGGCAGCCCCGTGCCACATCTCACCAAGCCCCAGCTGCTGTTCTCCTGTCTGATTTCCTCCAACCTCCCGCAGACCAGTTCAAGGAGCTGATCCTCACACTGTGCGATCTCATCCGTCGAGGCCAGCTCACAGCCCCTGCCTGCTCCCAGGTCCCGCTGCAGGACTACCAGTCTGCCTTGGAAGCCTCCATGAAGCCCTTCATATCTTCAAAGCAGATTCTCACCATGTGATCATCCCAAAAGAGCTGGAGTGACATGGGAGGGGAGGCGGATCTGAGGGGCTGGGTGCAGGCCCCTCAGCTGGGGCTCCCACCTTCCCCAGACTACTGTTCTCCTCACTGCTTCTTCCTATTAGGAGGATGGTGAAGCCAGCCACGGTTTTCCCCAGGGCCAGCCTTAAGGTATCTAATAAAGTCTGAACTCTCCCTTCCAAAAAGTAGAAGTCATCCCTGTCGAGAAGGACCATCACTGTGCACTGGTCAGCTCACAGCACCAAGAGGCCCCCTTCCTGCTTTTCTGTCATGTGTTACCCCAGTAATCATTTTCCGACTACCCTGAAAGCAAAGCCTGGGTGAGTACTGGCAGTGCAAAGGCCAGTAGGCCACCATCCCTGGCCCCAAGCTGCACAAGCCCACAGAGCAGGGTCCTGTAGAACGAACGCTTTGATGTGCTTCTCAGGTAGCCTGCGGCCCAGTCCAGGGCTTGGGGAGGATCAGCTGCATGGAAGAGTGAATGCCAGGCTGAGGTCATCAGGGCCCTGAGGAACTTGGACGTGGGGTCTCCACTCTCATGGAACTGCCCTTCTAACTGGAGACATAGACAATATACCAGTGGTTCTCAACCAGAGGCAATTTTACCCCCAGGAGACATTTGACAATGTCTGGGGATATTTCTGGCTGTCACAGCTTGTGAAGGAGGTTGCTACTGGCATCTAGCAGGCAGAGTGAGTGCTGCTGTTAAACCCACCACACGACACAGAACAGTCTTCTGCAACAAAGAATTACCCAAGGCCTGGCGCGGTGGCTCACACCTGTAATCCCAGCACTTTAAGAAGCCAAAGGCAGGCGGATCACTTGAGCCCAGGAGTTCAAGGTCAACCTAGGTAACGTGGTGAAACACCATCTCTACAAAAAATACAAACATTAGCCAGGCATGGTGCTGTGCACCTGTAGTCCCAGCTACTCGGGAGGTTGAGGTGGGAGGATCACCTGAGCCTGGGAGGTCTAGACTGCAGTGAGCCATGATCATGCCACTGCATTCCAGCCTAGGCAACAGAGCAAGACCCTATCTCAAAAAAAAAAAAAAAAAAAATCTAGCCCCAAATGTTCAATGTTCATGAGGTCGTTGATAAACCGTGCATTAAACAATCTCACAGTAATTACCATAGTGACTAATGCTGTAAAGAAGATATGTGGGGTGCTGTAAGAGCAGAATAAAGATCTTGCCCTAGGCCCCAGGGACAGTGGTATGCTTCCTTGAGGTGAAGTTTGAAGGTGGGCTCTGCCAAATGAGTGAGCTTTATTCAGGCCAAGAGAAGAGCTTGACGTGACTTTTTGGTATTTGCTTCACGATTCATTTGCTCAAAGCAAAGAACAGAGGCTTCAGGGTGTCTCCCTTATCACCTGGCCCTCTGTACCCTGCACTCAGGAGCCTCATTCAGGACGTATTTATTGAGTGCCTAGTGTGTGCCCAAAGCTAAGGATACCAATGAAAGAAGTGCCGCTGGCCCTCAGATTGCTCAGCCTAGTGCAAGATTGACCAGTGCAGTATAATGATGAGGTCACTGACATGGAGGTGTTCAGAGGGCCTTGAGAGGACACACAGGGGCCCCAGTTCTGCCCGAGGGCATCAAGGAAGGATTCCTAGAGGAAGTGTCTCCCACAGCCAGTCTTGAAAACCGAGCAGGAAACTGCGTACCAAGCAAAGCCAACAGCACGTGAGAGTTTAGAGGCCTGAGAGCCTGGCACTCAGGGAACTGCAGTCAAGTGTAGCTGCTGCCTTAGACGTGGGGAAAATGTGGGAACTGAGGTGGGAGACATGGGCGAGGTACAGATCACAAAGGACCATGATGTCAGGACTTACCCTGAAGCCCTAGGGAGGCACCAAGGGATTTTAGGCAGTGGAGCAATATGGAAAAAACTGGCTCGGAATGTTTTTTTTTTTTTTGAGACGAAGTCTCACACTGTTGCCCTTGTTGGTGTGCAGTGGGCGATCTTGGCTTGCTGCAGCCTCCACCTCCTGGGTTCAAGCAATTCTCCTGCCTCAGCCTCCCAAGTGGCTGGGACTACAGGTGTATGCCACCACACCTGGCTAATTTTTGTATTTTTAGTAGAGATGGGGTTTCACTATGTTGGCCAGGCTGGTCTTGAACTCCTGACCTCGTGATCCACCCACCTCGGCCTCCCAAAGTGCTGGGTTTACAGGCATAAGCCACCACACCCGGCCAGAAGGTTTAATTGCATGCCAGTTTGAACACGGACTCCCAGCATAATCGTCTTTTCTTGGGAAGCATCTTTTGTGTCCGCTGGAAAAAAGGACTCAGCTTCAGCCTGGGGCTGGGAAAGGTCTGCGTTGCCCTCTGGGGAATATTTGCCACCTTCTGGGCTCAAGATCAGCCCCAACTCTTTCCTGGTCCCTGTCCTCTAGGTTAGTGGGACAAGTGATTGTACAGATGATCAGTGCAGGCAAGTGAAAAAAGCCTAAGAAGGAGGGAAGGCTGCCAGAGGCCACAGGAGTAAAATTAAGATTAGGTTCTTTAGGCCAGGTGAGGTGCCTCACACCTATAATTAGACAGGCGTGCTGGTACATGCCTGTAGTCCCAGCTACTCAGGAGGCTGAGGCAGGACAGTCACTTGAACCTGGGAGGCGGAGGTTGCAGTGAGCTGAGATCACGCCACTGCACTTCAGCCTGGGCAAGAGAGAGAGACTCTGTCTCAAAAAAAAAAAAAAATAGGATTCTTCAAGGGGAATCCATAAGGTTGGGGTTTAGGGAGAGTGGTGAGCCTGAGTCCTGGTGAAGGAGCAGGCCCCTGGTGCCCACTCTAAGAGCAGGCATACAGGAATGTTTGTAACACCACGCTTCAGGATCTGGAGGAACGTGCAGAATGCCTGAGAACAGTGAAGGCAATGATTCCTTTTACCTTTAGGGGTCTGGAGGTGACATTTGGGCTGGTCTTCAAAGGATGATTATAATTTATTCAGGGAAGGGTGACAAGCATTACAGACTAAGAGCAGATTAGGCAGTTACAGAGACAGGGCATTTATGTTAGAACTGTCTCATTTTCTCCATTCTCTTCCTGAGAATTAAAACCTACAACTTTTAGGTGGGTACATGGCAGGCCGGAATAAACACTGTTTCTCTGCATCCCTTGCAGCTAACAAGATCTGCCCCCCAAGTGATGTAAGCAGAGGTGTTAGGTGTCAGTTTCTTAGGAACCTCTTTTTTTTTTTTTTTTTTTTTTGGAGAGATGATGGAGTCTTGCTCTGTCACCTAGGTTGGAGTGCAGTGGTGCAATCTCGGCTCACTGCAATTTCCACCTCACAGGTCCAAGTGATTCTCCTGCCTCAGCCTCCCGAGTAGCTGGGATTACCTGCCACCACGCCCAGCTAGTTTTTGTATTTTTAATAGAAACAGCGTTTCACCATGTTGGACAGGCTGGTCTCGAACTCCTGACCTCAGGTGATCCGCTGGCCTCTGCCTCCCAAAGTGCTGGGATTACAGGTGTAAGCCACTGCGCCCTGCCCAGGAACCTCTTTAAAATATAGCAGGCCTGCATCCTGTACCTTTTTCTTCCCCTTCCCCTTCCACCCTCCTTATAGCTGTGGTACACAGACATGATTCCTGGAGTTTACCCAGCCATCTTTGACTACGTTTTTTTTTTTTTGTTTTTTTTTTTTTTTTTTTTTGAGACGGAGTCTGGGTGGCGCGATGTCGGCTCACTGCAAGCTCCGCCTCCCGGGTTCACGCCATTTTCCCGCCTCAGCCTCCCGAATAGCTGGGACTACAGGCGCCTGCCACCGCGCCTGGCTAATTTTTTTGTATTTTTAGTAGAGACAGGGTTTCACCGTGTTAGCCAGGATGGTCTCGATCTCCTGACCTCATGATCCGCCCGCCTCGGCCTCCCAAAGTGCTGGGATTACAGGCGTGAGCCACCGCGCCCGGCCTTGACTATGTTAAGAATGGGACAGCAGCAAGATCAAAGGAGCCTGGCTCCCTGACACCCAGAATCCCCAACTGCCCACCTCAGGACTTGTTTTACATGAGAAATAAGCGTCTGTTTTATTCAAGCCCCTAGTATTTGGGGTTTCACTGAACCTAATCCTAAGTAATACAAATTCAATGATTTAACTTAGATTGAAATCAAGTCCATCTGAAGCCGAAAAAGGGAATTGTGGCAGTTTATGATTCCCAGCTAAGGAATTTGGACTTTATTGTGTTGGCAGTAAGGAACAAAAGATTTCTGAGACAGAAGATCAGAACTGTGCTTTGAAAAAAAATCCCTCCAGCAGTAGCCCGGAGGACAGTTTGGAGGAGGGAAGCACTAAAGAAAGATAAAATCAGAGACTCCCAGGTTCTGAATTTCAGGAAGGTAAGCCCACCCCGCCCCCTTCCACTAAATGTCAAAGACCAACCAGGGGTTGCCGATATTTCAGAGGCCAACATTGGAAAGGAAACAGTGCCAAAAGAGAATCGGACTTAAAATGGATCCTCTCTTCTCTACTTTACAAGTGCAGGAGATTGTTTTTAATTTCAGATGGTCCGGGCACAGCGGCTCATGCCTGTAATCCCAGCACTTTGGGAGGCTGAGGCGGGCAGATGACTTGAGCCCAGGAGTTCGAGACCAGCCTGGGCAACATGAGGAGACCCCCCCATCTCTACAAAAATACGAAAATTGCCCGGGTGTGGTGGCTCACACCTGTAACCCCAGCACTTTGGGAAACTGAGGCAGGCAGATCACCTGAGGTCAGTTCCAGACCACCCTGGCCAACATGGTGAAACCCCATCTATACTAAAAATATAACAATTAGCCAGAGACAGTGGCTCACACCTGTAATCCCAGCACTTTGGGAGGCCGAGGCAGGCGGATGACCTGAGGTCAGTTCGAGACCACCCTGGCCAACATGGTGAAACCCCGTCTCTACTAACAATACAAAAATTAGCCGGGAGTGGTGGTGCACGCCTGTAATTCCAGTTTTTCGGGAGGCTGAGACAGGAGAATTGCTTGAACTCAGGAGGTAGAGGTTGCAGTGAGTCGAGGTCGCACCATTGCACTCCAGCCTGGGCAACAAGAGTGAATCTCCGTCTCATACAAAAAAGTTAACGTAGGCTGGGCGTGGTGGCTCACGCCTGTAATCCCAGCACTCTAGGAGGCCGAGGCAGGCAGATCATGAGGTCAGGAGTTCAAGATCAGCCTGGCCAACATGGTGAAACCCCGTCTCTATTAAAAATGCAAAAATTAGCCGGGTGTGGTAGCGGGCGCCTGTAATCCCAGCTACTCAGGAGGCTGAGGCAGGAGAATTTCTTGAACCCGGGAGGTGGAGGTTGTAGTGAGCCGAGATCGCGCCATTGCACTCCATCCTGGGCAACAAGAGTGAAACTGTCTCAAAAAAAAAAAAAAAAAAAAAGACAAATAGGCATTACCTGCTAAAAAAAAAGCTTGAGCGCACCTGAAGCCCTGCAGCTTCGTGACTCTGCCATCTCTCCCTGTCCTCTTCTGGGACCATCCACTCAGTGACTACCTATAGTTGCTGCCGTAATATTGGTAAATGGAGGCCAGGCGCAGTGGTTCATGTCTTTAATCCTAACACTTTGGGAGGCCAAGGCGGGCAGATAGCCTCAGGTCGGGAGTTCGAGACCAGCCTGAGCAACATGGAGAAATCCCGTCTCTACTAAATTAATTTGTACTAAAAATACAAAATTAGCCGGGCGTGGTGGCACATGCCTGTAATCCCAGCTACTCAGGAGGCTGAGGCAGGAGAATCACTTGAACCCGGGAGGTGGTGGTTGCAGTGAGCCAAGATCACGCCATTGCACTCCAGCCTGGGCAACAAGAACAAAACTCCGTCTCAAAAAGAAAAGAAAAAATATATATATTGGTAAATGGAGGCCGGGTGTAGTGGTTCACGCCTGTAATCCCAACACTTTGGGAGGCCAAGGCAGGCAGATCACTTGAAGTCAGGAGTTTGAGACCAGCCTGGCTAAAATAGTTAAACCCCGTCTCTACTAAAAATACAAAAATTAGCCGGGCATGGTGGCAGGCACCTGTAATCCCAGCTCGTTGGGATGCTGAGGTAGGAGAATTGCTTGAACCCAGGAGGTGGAGGTTGCAGTGAGCCAAAATTGCACCACTGCATTCCAGCCTGGGCAACAGAGTGAGACTCCATTTCAAAAAAAAAAAAAGTAAACTCCAAATCCTTCCCATGATCCTTGAGGCCCCTCAAGATCTGGTCTCTCCAGGAGTTCGAGGCTAGCCTGGCCAACATGGTGAAACCCCATCTCTACTAAAAATACAAAAATTAGCCGGGCATGGTGGTGTGCATCTTTTTTTTTTTTTTTTTTTTTTTTTTTTTTTTGAGACAGAGTCTTGCTGTGTTGCCCAGGCTGGAGTGCAGTGGCACAATCTCAGCTCACTGCAAGCTCCGCCTCCTGGGTTCACGCCATTCTCCTGCCTCAACCTCCCGAGTAGCTGGGACTACAGGCGCCCACCACCACGCCCGGCTAATTTTTTTGTATTTTTAGTAGAGACGGGGTTTCACCATGTTAGCCAGGATGGTCTCGATCTCCTGACCTCATGATCCACCCACCTGGGCCTCCCAAAGTGCTGGGATTACAGGCGTGAGCCACCTCGCCTGGCCTGTGGTGTGCGTCTTTAGTCCCAGCTACTTGGGAGGCTGAGGCAGGAGAATCGCTTGAACCCAGGAAGCAGAGTTTGCAGTGAGCTGAGATCGCACCACTGCACTCCAGCCTGGGTGACAGAGTGAGACTCTGTCTCAACAAAAAAAGAAAAGAAAATTTGATAAATGTGTTCTTTCTTGGGATATGAGATAATTACACCCACTTTCCTCAGGGGAAGACTGAGGCCGAGAAGAATAAAGCTCTTGCAGCCAGGCATGGTGGCTCACGCCTGTAACCCAGCACTTTGGGAGGCTGAGGTGCGCAGATCACCTGAGGTCAGGAGTTCGAGACCAGCCAACATAGTGAAACACAGTCTCTACTAAAAATACAAAAAAAATTACCCAGGCATGGTGGCTTATGCCTGTAGTCCCAGCTACTCGGGAGGCTGAGGCACGAGAATCGCTTGAACCCGGAGGCGGAGGTTGCAGTAAGCCGAGATCTCACCACTGCACTCTAGCCTGGGCAACGGAGTGAGACTCAGTCTCAAAAAAGAAAAGAGAAAAGCTCTTGCGTTAACCTGTGTGTGCCAGGCTGTACTTGTGCATGGAAACTCTCAGAACACCCACCAGCCCCATGCTTATTGTCAGGCACCATGCCCTGAGTAAAGCACTAGGCCAAGCCAGAGCAGCTGGAAATGGTGGAGAAGAGAAGGCTCAGTCCTGGCACAACATCTGCTTACATCTGAAGGCAGGAACATTCCTGGGAAGACAGCAGGGCTAGCTGAAAGGTAAGTGGAAAGGAGACATTGGCACCTTATGAAAGAGAAAAAAGAGATTCTTAGAACTTTCCTATGTCATTGAGATGTTAATGTCACCACTTTACAGAAGCAGCAGCCTCCCAGAGATGTGAAGTGAGTTGTTCCAGATCACACAGCAGGCAGCAGAGCTGGCACTAGAAGCCAGATCCCCTGACCATATCTGGTCACTACAGCAGACAGTCCCAATTCTTTTGGCTCCACAGGTGGCCTTGGAGGTCCCACTCTTCTCACGACTCCTTGATTTTGTTCTTGACATGTCAACTGGAAGAGCGTTCAAATTTCCCTGAGTCTGTGTCTCATGGGGAGGCATAAGAAAAAGGCAGAATCAGGAGGCCATTGAAGTAGTCCAGGTAAGAGATTATTTATGTATTCATTCAATAAGTATTTTAAACGCTCTTTATGTGAAAGGCACTGTTGTTAGGTGCTAGGGATAGAGCAGTAAACAAAAAACATGGCCCCTGAGACCAGCGAGCTTACATTCCAGTGGTGGAGAAAGACCATGCACAAGTAAATAAATAAACCAGGTAATTACAGACTGTGTAGTAAGTGTTGTGAAATATGACAAACAACACTTGAAATAAGGTGGACATGGAAGGCCTGAGGCCTGAATAAGAAGGAGCCAGCTGTATTCCACGCAGAGGAAGTAGCGCATATCAAAGCCCTGACTGTGAACAGTCTGATGAGGCCTGAACTAGTTTAGGAAGTAGGAATGGAAAGAAGGGATGAATTTGAGAATATTTAGAAGGAATAATCAGAAGGACAGACTGAATGCAGTGGTTGAAGGTTGAACTTTGGCACCTCGCTGATGGTGGTGCCACTTGCATTGGGGAAGGAGGAGCAGGTTTTAGGGACAAGCATTTCCCCTCTGGAGGGCTCTCTTTCCCATCTGTACGATAGGTTAATATAACAACCAAGCTTAGTGCTAGGATTTTTGTTTTCGTGGTTTTTTGTTGTTTTTGTGTGTGTGTGTGCATGTGATGGGGTCTCACTCTGACATCCAGGCTTGAGGACAGTGGCATGATCGCAGATCACTGCAGCCTCAACCTCCCTGGGCTCAGGAGATCCCCCCCATCTCAGCCTCCCAAGTAGCTGGGACTACAGGCATGCACCGCCATGCCTGGGTAATTTTTTTTGTTGTTTTTTCTGCAGAGACGGGTTTTTGCCATGTTGCCCCGGCCAGATTGCTAGTTCTTAAGAATGTTATGTTCCTCACACTTACTGAATTCCAAATGAATTAAAGATTATGGCCGGGCAAGGTGGCTCACACCTGTAATCCCAGCCCTTTGGGAGGCCCAGGCAGGTGAATCACCTGGAGTTGGAAGTTCAAGACCAGCCTGACCAACGTGGAGAAACCCCGTCTCTACTAAAAATACAAAATTAGCTGGGCGTGGTGGCACATGCCTGTAATCCCTCCCAGCTACTCAGGAGGCTGAGGCAGGAGAATCACTTGAAACCGGGAGGCGGAGGTTGCAGTGAGCGGGGATCGTGCCATTGCACTCCAGCCTGGGCAACAAGAGTTAAACTCTGTCTCTAAAATATATATACATAAATTAGCTTGGCATGGTGGCACGGGCCTGTAGTCCCAGCTACTCAGGAGGCTGAGGCAGGAGAACCGTGTGAACCCAGGAGGCACAGATTGCAGTGAGCCAAGATCATGCCACTGCATTCCAGCCTGGGTGACAGAGCAAAACTCTGTCTCAAAAAATAAAATTGAATTAAATTTAAAAAATAAAATAATAAATAGGAGGTCGGGTGCAGTGGCTCATGCCTGTAATCTCAACACTGGGAGGTCCAGAAGGGAGGATTGCTTGAGCCCAGTTGTTTGTTTGTTTCTTTTTTGAGACAAAGTTTCGCTCTTGTTGCCCAGGTTGGAGTGCAATAGCACGATCTTGGCTCACTGCAGCCTCCGCCTCCTGGGTTCAAGCTATTCTCCTGCCTTAGCCTCCCGAGTAGCTGGGATTATAGGCGCCTGCCACCATGTCTGGCTAATTTTTTGTATTTTTAATAGAGACAGGGTTTCACTATGTTGGCCAGACTGGTCTCGAACTCCTGGCCTCAGGTGATCCACCCACCTCGGCCTCCCAAAGTGCTGGGATTACAGGTGTGAGCCACTGTGCCTGGCCTGAGCCCAGTAGTTTAAGACCAGGCAGGAAAACAACGAGACTCCATCTCTAAAAAAGTAGAATAGGCTGGGCGCTGTGGCCTGTTTTTGAGATGGAGTTTTGCTCTTGTCACCCAGGTTGGAGTGTGATGGCACGATCTCGGCTCACTGCAACCTCTGCCACCTGGGTTCAAGCAATTCTCCTGCCTCAGCCTTTTGAATAGCTGAACTACAGGCCCACACAATCACACCTGGCTAATTTTTTGTATTTTTAGTAGAGATGGGGTTTCCCCATGTTGACCAGGCTGGTCTTAAACTCCTAACCTCAGATGATCCTCCTGCCTCAACCTCCCAAAGCGCTGGGATTACAGGCGTGAGCCACTGCACCCAGCCACTAATTATTACTTTCAAAATAGATTTCTTGCCGGGCGCGGTGGCTCACGCCACCTCACCTGAGGTCAGGAGTTTGAGACCAGCCTGGCCAACATGGTGAAACCCAGTCTCTACTAAAGATACAAAAAAATTAGCCAGGCGTGGTGGCACATGCCTCTAATCCCAGCTACTTGGGAGGCTGAGGCAGGAGAATTGCTTGAACCTGGAGGCAGAGACTGCAGTGAGCCAAGATAGTGCCACTACACTCCATCCTGGGCAACAGACCAAGACTCCATCTCAAAAAAAGACAAAAAAAAAAAAAAAAGCCGGGTACAGTGGCTCACGCCTGTAGTCCCAGCACTCTGGGAGGCTGAGGCAGGCAGATCACGAGGTCAGGAGATCAAGACCAGCCTGGCTAACATAGTGAAACCCCTTCTCTACTAAAATACAAAAAAATTAGCCGGGCGTGGTGGCAGGTGCCTGTAATCCCAGCTACTCTAGAGGCTGAGGAAGGAGAACGCTTGAACCCAGAAGGCATAGGTTGCAGTGAGCTGAGATCGCACCGCTGCGCTGCAGCCTGGGCGACAGTGCGAGACTCAGTCTCAAAAAAAAAAAAAAAAAAAAAAAAAAAAAAGGCCGGGCGCGGTGGCTCACGCCTGTAATCCCAGCACTTTGGGAGGCCGAGGCGGGCGGATCACGAGGTCAGGAGATCGAGACCATCCTGGCTAACACGGTGAAACCCCGTCTCTACTAAAAATACAAAAAATTAGCCGGGCGTGGTAGTGGGCGCCTGTAGTCCCAGCTACTCGGGAGGCTGAGGCAGGAGAGTGGCGTGAACCCGGGAGGTGGAGCTTGCAGTGAGCCGAGATCGCGCCACTGCACTCCAGCCTGGGCGACAAAGCAAGACTCCGTCTCAAAAAAAAAAAAAAAAAAGTAGAATAAATAAAAATTTAAAAATAAAATCCAGAATCAAAGAAAAATAAAGGATGGACAAATTGATCCCATAAATATCTAATGTTTTTGCATGGCTAAAAAATACTCTTGGCAAAGTCAAAAGTCAACAAATGGAAAAAATATTTGCAACTCGTTTGACAAAGAGCTGATTTTCCTAATATATAGTGAGCACCTATGAATAAGAAAAATGGGTAAAGGATATACACAGACAGAAATAGGAAAATATATCTCAAACATATGAAGAGAGACTCATATCTCTGCAAAATATGGTATTTGCAAATTAAACCACTTGGAGATAACATTTTTCACCTCTCAGATTGGCAAAGATCAAAAAGTTTGATAACACGGTGTTGATGAGGATATGAGGAAACAGCCACTTAAGGGGAATTGAGCAATAACTTATCAAAACTCTGACCCAAATATCCTATTTCTAGGAATAGATGATATAGAGAGAAAGAGAGAGAGAGAAATGCAAAGTTACTGCAGCAGTGTAATAACAAAAGGTTGGAATTTATTTCAGTGTCCTTCACTAGGGCACTGGCTAAATAAATTACTGTGTATTAAATGGTGTGAACCATAAAACTAGTCCTTTTATACTCTTATGGAATGATTTTCAAAATATATTTTGTGTAGAACCATATGTATAGTATCCTACTATTTGTTTTATAAGGGTAAATTAACCTCCTAAAGGACATTTCAGAAACTGCCTCTGGGAAGAGAAACTAAGTGGCTGGTGGACAGCGGAGACTTTTCACTGTATATCATTTGAACCTTGAGTTATCCTTTCAAAATATTCAAAAAACAAAAACAAGCAAAGAAACAAAACCCTTTGTGGTTCTAGGTACATGGAGTTAGTGAGAAGGGAACCAATATTTATTGAGCTCTTACCATGTTTCAGACACTGTTCCAAGTACTTTCACATACACTACCCCATTTAGTGACCTGTGTAATCCTTGAGATGGGTATACATTATTCTAATTTTACAGGTTAGAAAATAGATTGGATAGGCCAGGCGCAGTGGCTCACGCCTGTAATCCCAGCACTTTGGGAGGCCAAGGCGGGCGGATCACCTGAGGTCAGGAGTTCGAGACCTGCCTGGCCAATATGGTGAAACCTCCTCTCTACTAAAAATACAAAAATTAGCCGGGCGTGGGGGCGGGCGCCTGTAGTCCCAGCTACTCTGGAGGCTGAGGCAGGAGAATCGCTTGAACCCAGGAGGCGGAGGTTGCAGTGAGCTGAGGTCGCGCCACTGCACTCCAGCCTGGGCGACAGAGCGAAACTCGTCTCAAAAAAAAAAAAAAAAAAAAAAGGTTGGATTGTGGTCAAGTAATTTACTCGGCGTCATGCCTAGTCTAGCTCCAAAGCTCCAGCCTTCTCCGCTTCTCACACTGCTTCTATTTAAGCAGTGTCCTCTTAAAAATAATACTGGTCTCATTTATTGGGCACTTGATATGACAAAACTAGTAAGTGCTTTATGTACGTATTCTCATATAATTCTCAAGACAACTCTGGAAGGTAGGAACTACTCTCCCCCTTTTACAGAAAAGATAAAGGAGGGTCCGAGACATCGCGCGTAACAAGCCCAAGGTCACGGGTACACAATCGTTTGGAAGCTAGGTTTGATTCCAAAGCTCCAGCTCCAAAATCCAAACCACACCCGGTTCAAAGGACAAAAGCAGGAACGCTCGCTCGCTGGGCTCTAGGAGGTGCGGACACTTCCGGGGGAGGGGCGAAGCCAGCTGGCTGCTGAAGGCGGTGCAGGAACCCCTTTGGCGAGCTCGCGCGAGGACGTGCCGCAGCACCGCCTGTCGATCACCTTGCCCCGCCCCACGTCGGCGCGCCCCCGGGCAAGCTCCTCCCCCAGTCCCGGCCGAGCGGGAAGCGAACGCGCGCTCTCTCCGGTTACCTTCCGCCTCGGGGAAGGGCGGGGGAAGTGGAAGCGCGCCCTCGCGAGCTGCGTGCTCGCGTACGTCGCCGGGGTTCGGCTGCGTCCGTCCCGCCGCCCGCCCGTTGCCGCCGCCGCCGCTGCCGCCGTGCTCTCGCTTTGCCCGCCGCCGCCTGAGGGGGGCTGGGGCCGGGGCCAGCCATCACTGCCGTTGCCGGGATGCCGCGGGTGTACATCGGCCGCCTGAGCTACCAGGCCCGGGAGCGCGATGTGGAGCGCTTCTTTAAGGGCTACGGGAAGATCCTGGAGGTGGATCTGAAGAACGGGTGAGGAGGGCGAAAGAGGGTCCGGCCGGGCGGGGACAGACCCCATAGGTGGTGGGGAGGCCGCGGGGACGGGAGAGGGACGCCTGGTCCGCGCGGAGCGCCTACCGGCCTGGCCAGGCTCCGCCATAGTGGCGGCGCCTCGGGGGCGCGGGTAGGCCCCGGTTCCCACTGCGCCTGCGCGAGTGGGGGTGGTGGAGGCATAATGGGAGCTGTGCTGAGGCCCTGAGTGGGACGGGGAGAAGGAAAGCCCGAGTGGGGCTGGTGCTCCGGGCAGGGGGGCACAGCTCCAGGGCGCCTGGGAGACCTGGATTTTCCCTTCCTAGGCCCGGAACTGGGGCCCTATTCGTCTCTGGGTAGACACCAACCTTTCCCGCCCTGAGGACTACTGGAAATAAACAGGATTTCCTGCTCCCTTTCACCTCTTGCCCGGTCTCATGGATCAGACGGTCACAGCGCGTCTTCCCCGAGGACTGGAGCCTTGGAGGGAGGCCCTTTTTAGCCGTGTGCCACGCTTTTTTGGGCGGGAGACTCCAGTTTGAGTAGTCTAGTGACAGTTTCGAAAGTATCGTCTTGCCGTGCTGAAAGCCTTCACCGTTCCCTCTGCAAGAGTAAATTAAAGTCTTAACTCGTTATCTTTAAGACTCCGTGCAGAGTTTCCACGCTGTGGTTTCCGTTTTCCAACTTACCGAAAAATTGCTTTGCCGTTGTAGAATTTGTTAGGAGAATAGTGGCCACCCTGGCTGGTATCTGCGTCTGGTTAACTCAGACGGAGACGAAATTGTTAACTTACTGCCTCCCCCAGAGTATGATCTATTACTTGTATTCTTAATCTACTTCGGCAAAAATAGTGCCAGCATGAGCTACAGGTTTTAGGGAAAACTGTTGAGGAATCAGGCCTGGAGAAAATACTCAACTGGGAAAACTGGGAACCAGGAGATGTTAGGTAGGGCTTGGAAGGCATGGATATAAAATTAAAAGGACTGGGGTGACATTTTAGGGCACTAAACCTTGGGTGTTAGAGAACTCTTGGCTTAAAAAAGAAACTCTACTTTGCAACAGGTGTAATATAGCTACCGTTTACTCCCCAGGGTTATACTAGAAACTGACACCTGAAACATTTTGAAAGTTACCTAAGTATGTTTCACGTATGAGAAAACTGGTAGCTACCGTATTCTCAAATGATTATCTGGGTTTGAAAAGCCATTTCAAATTGTTAGAATCGTTTTCTTTCTGAGGACGTCTTTAGTAAAGTACTGATTTCTTTTACAGTAAAAGGCTTAGAAAACTACTCCTTTTCTACAGTAAAACGTTCAGTTCTTAAGGATATATTGAAGTGGCGGGTAGACGTTATTGTATACATATCATATATGTGAAAGTTGAAACTCCAGTTTTTTTCAGAGCCCAGCTAAATTGACAGCATAACTAACTTTTGTGGACAAAGTGTGGATTTTGAGGCCAGCCAGGCCTAAGTCATATCCTGGTTCCACCACTTACTACGTATGGGCAGGTTACTTCTCTGAACCTGGTTGCTCATTCATGTGGAAAAGGAAGATTAGAGATAATAAATGTGAAGCATTTGGCTTAGGCAGTAAGTGGCAGCTATAATCAGAGGGATGAGGAAACATCTTTGCTTGTTGGTGTTTCATAACATAAAGCGTGTTTGGTGAGGTCTATTTTCTAAGGTTACTCAGGTGATAGTGTGCAGGAAATGACAAGACTGTTAATGGGAAACTGATTCATCAACCAAATGTATTGATAACCCATCAACAAAATGTCCACCACTGTGCTAAATGAATTGGGGGAGGAGGCAGAAAACAGTTCTGCTCTTGAATAAATTAAGCATTATGACATGTGCACTTTGAATTAAGAAATGTTTGCTTTCGCTTTAAACTCTAACTAGTAAAACTTGGAATGATTTGCTTGAAAAGATGTGTTGAAATGGGCTTTGAAGAATAGATTAGAGCTTGAAGTGAAGAAATTTAGGTTTCTGGGAATAGTATATGTCGTAGTTGGGGCTCAGGCATGGTGACTTGTGCCTGCAGTCCCAGCTGAAGTGTGAAGATTACTTCAGGCCAGGAGTTTGAGACCAGCCTGACCCCATCTCTACGAAAAAAAATTTTTTTAATTAGCCACGCGTGGTGGCACTCGCCTATAGTCCTAGCTACTTCAGAGGATGAGGCAGGAGGATCACTTCAGCCTAGGATTTCAAGGCTACAGTGAGCTATGATTGTGACACTGCACTCCAGTCTGGGTAACAGCAAGACCCTCATCTCTAATAAAATAAGTACAATGATGACTTTTTTTGCTTTTTGATGAATAGGGAAAAAATATTTTTTTAATGTCATAATTGGTGTTGAAGACATGGTCCAGTAAGAAGCAATTATGAAAAATAATAAACAATCTAGCATGGATCAAGCCTTATGAAGAATCTAGAAATTTAACAACATAAACCAGAAACAACGACTATTAAGATTTTACACTAAAAATTCAAAATCAATGAGTAGGAATTCAAAGGCTCTGGAAGGAAGAAGTGAGCAACCCAAAAGGAAGATGGAGCGATAAGAGGAAAGAGCCTTTCAGGACCCTAAATACCTGGGTGGTTTTTTTTAAGGAACTGTTCATTCTTACAGTTATGCTGCCAAACCATGATATGCGTGAAATGTCACTGAAAGTCAAAGTTGAAATGAAGTCATTTTAGAGTTTCAAAGACAGGTATGACAGTCACCAAACAGCACACAATATGACCTCCTGGCATCATTGAGGAATCATTACAGAGGAAAACGACTTCTGGGAAGAAGACCAATGGTAAAGATGTATTTCAAGCAAAAATTGCCTGTATGGCAAAAACGCTGGAGAGTCTGAAAGGAAGGAGTGAGTACAAAAGAAAAAGCATAACTTAGCTACATATGTAAGCTTATAGTCCCCTAGCAGAAGGGCAGTGGATCTCCCTACTGAGAAGCATGTTTGAACATATCTAGATTGTGATTAGTAATTGAAACTCAGAGGCCGGACGCGGTGGCCTGTAATCCCAGCACTTTGGGAGGCCGAGGCGGGCAGATGACGAGGTCAGGAGATCGAGACCATCCTGGTTAATGCGGTGAAACCCCGTCTCTACTAAAAATGAAAACAAAAATTAAAAAAAAGTAGCCGGGCATGGTGGCAGGCACCTGTAGTCCCAGCTACTCGAGAGGCTGAGGCAGGAGAATGGCGTGAACCTGGGAGGTGGAGCTTGCAGTGAGCCGAGATCGTGCCACTGCACTCCAGCCTGGGCGACAGCGAGACTCTGTCTCAAAAAAATTAATAATAATAATAACTGAAACTCAGAAACAGATTTTGGATGCTTTAGATAGGTCTTTGAAGAATTGCTGGAGTTCAGATTTGTAGAAGTGAGATGTATCGGTAGATATGTTAGGCTGAAGGGTTGTAAGTTAAGTTTAGAATTAAGGCATAAAATGCTTGTCTAGACCGGTCACGGTGGCTCACACCTGTAATTCCATCACCTTGGGAGGCCGAGGTAGGTGGATCACTTGAAGTCGGGGGTTTGAGACCAGCCTGGCCAACATGGTGAAACCCCATCTCTACTAAAAATACAAAGATTAGCTGGGTGTGGTGGTGGGCACCTATAATCCCAGCTCCTCTAGAGGCTAAGGCAGGAGAATTGCTTGAACCTGGGAGGTGGAGGTTGCAGTGAGCGGAGATTGCATGACTGCACTCCAACCTAAGCAACAGAGCAAGACTCTGTCTCAAAAAAAAAAAAAAAAAAAAAGCTTGTATAATAGGAAGATGACCAAATAAAGAAACAAATGAGTTCTTCAAAGGAGATTTAGTGTTCAGGAAAGGATTCTATGGACCCTGAGAGGATTTGGAGAAGAGGTATGTAAGCAAGAGTTCATTGCCTGCCATTTTATTACACCAGGCAACGCTAATGTAGATTGCCACTGTTTTAGAGAACTTTTTGAAAGATGGTTTGGGACCACAAATACAATGAAGATCTCCCAGGATCATATAGACCATTCCAGTTCCCATTAAGGTCTCCTACTTTTCTACCCGCCCCATAAACTTCAAGAGTCACTGCAAGGGCCTGGCACAGTGGCTCACGCCTGTAATCCCAACACTTTGAGAGGCCAAGGCAGGCAGATCACCCAAGGTCAGAAGTTCAAGACCAGCCTGACCAACATGGAGAAACCCCCGTCTCTACTAAAAATACAAAGTTAGCCGGGCGTCGTGGCACATGCCTGTAATCCTGGCTACTCGGGAGGCTGAGGCAAGAGAATCACTTGAACCTCGGAGGCATAGGTTGCGGTGAGCCGAGATCGTGCCATTGCACTCCAGCCTGGGCAACAAGAGCAAAACTTCGTCTCAAAAAAAAAAAAAAAAACAAAAAGAGTTACTGTAGGGAAGGGAGGGGCAGGAATCCTAGATGCACGTCAAGGAAGCAACAATATTAGCAGCACTTGTTTATACCCTTTCAGCTCTGTGGTAACTTTTGCTGGCTTTGATTGTATATAGATTTTATTTTTTATAATAAGCCATTTCATGTAAAGTGTGAAAGAATTTTGAGTACGCTAGTTGCCCTTTTGTCACAAAATCTTGTGGTTTTAGTCAGATCTTTATATCTTAGCTTTTCCATATTTTAGTTAATGAATAAAACTTACCACATATTAAGATTATTTTGCCTGTCTAGTAGCTAGAAGGATAAACCCCCAGATCATTGAAATTTATAGTTTTATTTTTTAGTTCAAGTCATGAATTAAAACTCTCAAGGGAAACTTGGATTTAAACTTCAGAACCTGTGTTTCATGGAACAGTGAAATCATGAATAGCCTGAATTTTCAGGGGATGTTGTGGTCTGTTTAGTCATGCTATCTAATTATTACCAGAAAATTTTTGTTTTCGCCCTTGTTTAATGCACCATAATTTTTTTAATGTGGAGTTCAAGACTCTTCGAGTGAGGCAGGTCGTTGTTGTGTGTGTCACCGCTCACTGGAGGGCATTATTAAGCCTTAGATACTGAGAAGAATTACTGCCAACCCCAGCACCTACACAGGGATTTTTCTCTTTTGACTCCTGAATTCTTGACAGATTAGGAAGTATATAGTTAGTTTAATGTTCCAGGTTGCTGGTTTCTGGTTAGATGAGCTGTTACAGTATTTTTTTTCTTAGTTTTTTTTTTAAGTTTTTAGTTTTTAATTCTCCCAAGGCTTCTCCCAAGGCTCTGTCATTCATCGTTACCGTATTCTTAATCATGAGAGGGATTATCTTCACCCACCACCAAGTGGCAGAGAAGTGCTTTATCATTTTTATGATAGTGCTATAACTAATGAGTGACAAAAGAAAAAGCAAACACTTTGCCTTTAGGAACCCTACCACCTATTTGTTGTTTTTTTGTTTTTGAGATGGAGTCTTTCTCTGTCGCCCAGGCTGGAGTGCAGTGGTACAATCTCAGCTCACTGCAACTTCCGCCTTTTGGGTTCAAGCAATTCTCCTGCCTCAGCCTCCCAAGTAGCTGGGACTACAGGCGCGTGCCACCACGCCCGGCTAATTTTTTGTATTTTTAGTAGAGACAGGGTTTCACCGTGTTAGGCAGCATGGTCTCGATCTCCTGACCTCATGATCCGCCTGCCTCGGCCTCCCAGAGTGCTGGGATTACAGGTGTGAGCCACCATGCCCGGCCACCTTTTTGTTTTTAAGCCCTTCTGCCAGCCTCAGAAATAGCATCCCATTTGCACTGGCATGTACAAAGCATTAGAGTCTATGTTAAGAAAAGGAAGACATTTGGTTCTGGATTAATTTTAGGATTATCTAAGAAGAGGTTAAAACAAGTTTTGTTTAAAAGCGTGTTTGAACAACTCTTTATGTATAGTTAAAATTAAAGACCCACTCTTAATTTTCAAAGTAGCACATATTTATGATTGGAAATTTTTTTTGAGATGGAGTCTGTGTCTGTTGCCCAGGCTGGAATGCAGTGGCAGGATCGTGGCTCACCTCCCAGGTACAAGCGATTCTGCTGCCTCAGCCTCCCAAGTAGCTGGGATTACAGGTGTGCACCACCACCCCCGGCTAATTTTTGTATTTTTCGTAGAAACGGGGTTTCACCAGGTTGGCCAGCCTGGTTTTGAACTCCTGACCTCAAGTGATCTACCTCACAAAGTGCTGGGATTACAGGCGTGAGCCACCACACCTGGCCTATTATAATTTTTTTATATGGAGAAGGACCAAAATAATCCAAAGATGTAACTCTTTGCATTTTGGGTTTTTTAGTTTTGCTTTTTTTCACATACAGGTATGGGCATGTGCACGCACGCACTCTGTCTCTCTTCTTTTCTTTTTTTTTTTTTAATTAAACCCACCGGCCAGTTGTGGTGGCTCACGCCTATAATCCCAACACTTTGGGAGGCCAAGGCTGGCAGATCACAAGGTCAAGAGATCGAGACCATCCTGGCCAACATGGTGAAACCCTGTCTCTACTAAAAATACAAAAATTAGCTGGGCATGGTGGCGCACGCCTGTAGTCCCAGCTACTCAGGAGGCTGAGGCAGGAGAATTGCTTGAACCCAGGAAGTGGAGGTTGCAATGAGCCTAGATCGGGCCACTGCACTCCAGCCTGGTGATGGAGCAAGACTCCATCAAAAAAAAAAAAAAAAAAACCTATCTCCTGCACAGTCTCTCCCTTTTCTTATGCCTCTCCTGACTCCTTTTTTTTCCAAACTTGGAATCATACTATAAGTTATTTTATAATTTGCTTGTTTCACCCTAACAGCCTGATCCTTTTCCTTTGTCATTAAGTATTCTCCTACAACCTGGTTTCTAATGGCTACATAGTACTCCTACATACATATGTTATTTAATGGACATAATCAGAACCATGTTGCAAGGCATTTAGGTTATCTTTATTTTTGTACTATTTTATGCATGTATAATACTGTTGAATATCCTTTATATGAATTTTTGTATACATTTCTTTTTGCCTTAGGGCAGATTCCTGCAAGTAGACTTTGGGAGTCAAAGCATATACACGTTTTAATGCTTTTGCTAGCTATTCCATTACTCGGTAAATTAATATTTACGTTTCCACCTGCCATGTTTAAGAGCTCCTATTTTTTTTTTTTTTTTTTTTTTTTTGAGATGGGGTCTCGATCTGTCTCCCAGGCTGCAGTGCAGTGCAGTGGCATGATCTCAGCTCACTGCAACCTCTGCCTCCTGGGTTCAAGCAGTTCTCCTGCCTCAGCCTCCCAAGTAGCTGGGATTACAGGCGCCTGCCACCACACCCCGCTAATTTTTGTATTTTTAGTAGAGACACGGTTTCACCTTGTTGGCCAGGCTGTTCTCAAACTCCTGACCTCAGGTGATCCGCCCACCTCATCCTCCCAAAGTGCTGGGATTACAGGTGTGAGCCACCGCACCCGCCAAGAGTTCCTACTTTTCTGAACAGTGCCCTTTATTATAATTTTTTTAACTAATTTTTTCTAATTAAAATGTTTAGAATTATATATGAGGAAATCATTTGGCAGCCTTTAAGGCTTGTCTATTTAGCCTATTAAGCATAACAAATTCAAGAACTTTTTGGACCAGGTGCGGTGGCTCACACCTGTAATCCCAGCACTTTTGGGAAGCTGAGGTGGGCGGATCACTTGAGGTCAGGAGTTTGAGACCAGCCTGGCCAGCATGGTGAAACCCCGTCTGTACTAAAAAGACAAAAATTAGCTGAGTGTGGTGGCACTTGCTGTAATCCCAGCTACTTAGGAGGCTGAGGCAGGAGAATCGCTAGAACCCGGGAGCCGAGATTGCACCATTGCACTCCAGCCTGGGCAACAGAGTGAGACTCCATCTCAAAAAAAAAAAAAAAAGAACTAAAAAAAAAAAAACTTTTTGGGCCAGGCGTGGTGGCTCACACCTGTAATCCCAGCACTTTGGGAGGCCGAGGCGGGCGGATCACGAGGTCAGGAGATCGAGACCATCCTGGCTAACATGGTGAACCCTATCTCTACTAAAAAAAAAAAATACAAAAAAAATTAGCCGGGCTTGTTGGCCGGCGCCTGTAGTCCCAGCTACTTGGGAGGTTGAAGTAGGAGAATGGCGTGAACCCGGGAGGCTGAGCTTGCAGTGAGCCGAGATCGCACCACTGCACTCCAGCCTGGATGACAGAGCAAGACTCTGTCTCAAAAAAAAAGCCTTTTTGACTCATTAGAGAATAAATGTAGGTTAATTGTAGATCGTTTAGATATTATGAAAGCATAAAGTGAAAAGTATCATTAAGCATCCTTTTAAGATGGGTGAGGTTTTATGTGCAATTTTGTGTCATGCTTTTTTTACTTAATTTATCTCATGTATTTTCTATTACATTAAAATCTTCCTTATTAATGGCTTCATAAAATCCATTGTATGGCCATATTATGACTTACCCAACCATTCCTCTTATATTGTCTACCTTTTTTTTGGTCTCCTAATTCTTGCTGTTATAAGTAGCCCTGTGATGGGTATTATGTGCATAAAACTTTGTTTGCATTTTTATTATCCCTGAGTACATATGGATTCCATGAAATAAAATTCATGTGTCACAGCAGGAGTGAACATATTCAAGTATCTCAGTGCATATAACCAAATAACTTTCCAGAAAAGCTACACCAGTTACACTTAACACCCGCAGTGTATGAGCATGCCCATGTGATGGGCACTTCAGCAGCATGGAGTACCCCTGTTGTGTTTGCTGGCCGGGCGTGGTGGCTCACGTCTGTAATTCCAGCACTTTAGGAGGCCAAAGCGGGCGGATCACCTGAGGTCAGAAGTTCGAGACCAGCCTGACCAACATGATGAGACCCTGTCTCTACTGAAATTACAAAAATTAGCTGGGTATGGTGGTAGGCTCCTGCAATCCCAGCTACTCGGGAGGCTGAGGCAGGAGAACCGCTTGAACCCGGGAGGCGGAAGTTGCAGTGTGAGATCACACCATTCCACTCCAGCTTGGGTGACAGAGTGAGACTCTGTCTCAAAAATAAAAAATAAAAATAAAAGATGCTAATTTACCAAGTGAAAAATAATCAGGAAGTTTTTCTTGAATGAATAATAAATAGAGATAGGACTATGAAGTAAGTAGCATTCTATCATTGTTTTATTAGTAATATAACTATTACAAATGTGATCAAATTTGTTTTTATTAAAAGTCACTTTTTAAAGTCAACTTACCCCCCAAAAAAGTGTATTATTTTTTTCCCCCAATATATGGGGAATTTAATTTTTTTCTGTCATTTTGAAAAATCAATGCCAAGAGATAATACCATATTGAGATTTTTGACCAAATGTTAACAGCGTAAATTGCCCTGGTTCAGGACCTCCACTCCTTGGTTCTTGGTCCCTTCAGTTTGTGGTATGAATAAACATCATTTGTAATTATTTGACTAAGTCATTTAAAATCCCTGTTCTTTAGTTTAATATACTGTTTTGCTCCTCCTTTCTCATTGAGGTATTGTATGAATTTAAGGGCCATACGAAGTATTTGTCCCTTCTTAAAAGATAGGCACAGGATATAGACTCGGTAATAAAATGTGGTTTGGGTTTCTAGTATTTTTTTATGCTTCCAGGTACCCAGAACCGCAAATTGTACTTTGAGCTCCTCAGAAGAAAGGTGCTCCAGGCATCTGAGAGAATACCGTTGGGGTGATACTTACAAATTTGTAAGCTAACACTGAAATCTTAAAACTTTTGAAAATATTAATGCATTTGTATGACTTATTTTTCAACTGAGTATGTCAAAGTACTTTATGAACAAGTGTTGTCCCTAGTTTGTACTGATGGGGAAACTGAGGCATGGGGTGATAAGGTGACTGGCCCAAGGTTACAAAATGAGTTATTGACAACTCCGGAAATAGAAGATTTTTTAAATTCCCATACTAGATACATGTGGGCATTGACATTCAAAGCTTCCCTCATGCTATTTCCTTTAGTCCTGTCCTTTGGGGACTTGCCTCTGAGGGTGAGAGGGTAGTTCAGGTTTCCGGGCTTGTTCAGCCTTTAGTCTCTGTAGAGGCTTCCAGCAAGCTGACAAGTTACTGCCAAAAGTGAGACAGATGGTATTTTTTATGATGTTGTCCTTAGTTGGAGACTGCTAGTGATTCTCCTCCTCAGGCTACTCTTTGAAAAGCTGTAAGGTGGTATCAGCTTTATCGTGGTTGGCTGAGGAAGGATTTGTACAAGTAAATGTTCTCTGCCGTATTGTCATTCCTAGGGCCATCTGGTCTTGTAGTACCCTGAAGGTGAGGGATTAGATTATGCTCTGAATTTGTATGCCCATAGTTTGAGGAAATGTTTTACTTGACTTTTCTGTGTGTTGAGATGAAAGTCTCCCAGGCTAAAGATTTCTGAACTGCACACAATGCCTGAAGAAGCGCTTGAAAGGCACTTTATTTCTCCCAGGTCCCCAACCACGGGTTTAGGTTTTTATGCCAAAAAGGGGACCTTCATGAACAAAGACCCCCAAGACCTAGAGAGAAGAGGAAGTCTGAAAGAGGGAGGTTTGAATTCAGCCTTCAGGAATGAAGAGGGCAGACAGAGCAGGAGGCTCAGGCAAGGGAGTCAGGAACCACAGACCAGAAACATGGACTTGGAAAGGTTTTCATGTAATTGAAATGAAGCTATTGATTCATCCATTTTAAAAGAATTTGAAAAATTCATTAAAATACTTAATTAGTGGCATCCACTAATTAATAAAAGCATAGGGAGTGGCATCTTTAACCAAAAATGAAAATGAAGAAACAGACTCCAGCCCAGGGACCAGGGGCGATTATGAGGGACATGGTGCCTCATACAGCCAAGATGATCCAAGAGGCATCATCTTTATGAAGCTTTAACACCTGGCAGCCTGCTCATTGTGTTGTTTAAGAGGTAAGTATGAACTGGTTTTGTTTGTAGCTTTTGTGTGGAATCAGGTAGTGCTGTCTGCAGAGTGTAAACCTTTATTTCATTAAGTAGGAATAACAGATAAAGTAATTCTATATTAAATCCCAAGAGTTTTATTCTAAATTGGTAATGTGACTTTCATCTCTCGAGTTTTTTCAAATCGTTTTTAATTTGTGGTTGAGTCTTCATGAACTTCTAGTGTGTCATCAGGGAATAGTTGATTCCCCTTTTTTGAAAGCTTTCAATTTCATTTATCCTTAGTGTTGAAAAGTGTCAGAAAATTGAAATGGACACAGATGATTGTATCTGCCCTCCCTTTCAGGAAAGCCGTGTTGACTTTAAAATATCAAAAAAGAAAGTTCAGTTATGATTGCAGGGGGTAATGATAGTTTGATCCACAAACTGTTTGCAGTGTAAAAGTGAAATACCTTAGCTGACTTAGTTCATTTTTGAAAGTTTTGAATAGCTAAAACAAAGTTGGCAAATAGGCTCATAGAGTGGTTACAGAGTAAGACTAAATTCATATTTGATGCAGATTCCTCTCTACCTCCCATTCTGGGAGGATTTAGTTTTACTGTTTGGTGTTTAGGATAATGATTGTTCTATCTTTCTCACCCTACTATGTGAATATATATTCTGTTAGAGATGGGCTGTTATCTGCAATGTGGACTCAATACCATGGGCTTGAGTTTGGTTAGTTCATCATTAGAGATTTTTTTTCAGCAGTTGGTTTACTTTATGAGAAAGGATCATGAGTTTAATTTTCCCACTGATATATTTGTGTTCTCATTGCTGAGATATAAGTTTCTTAATGATTTGTTACCTTTTTCTATTTTCCTAGACTAGTATTAAAATTTTGATGGCATATGGGTTTGGTTCCACTTGTAGAGAATAAATGTTCACAACTTAACTGGTATTAGCACACATCACATGCAGAAATGGTGTTTTCTTGCCACTTACTCTTTCTCATAAGATGCTTATATTCCTGTGGGCATTTGTCTTCCACACTACAGCACATAATTTGATGAAACTGATTTTCTGTGCAAGAGCTTGTGTTTCTCCAACTCTGGTTTTGTGGACCACTTTTCATTGGTATATAGGAGGCGGTTAAAACGTGGTGGTAGAATGCAGGTTTTAGGTTAGCTGGGTGTGAAGAATCCCAGGTCTTTGGGATAGTCTTGGCAAGTTACTCAACTCCTCTAAGTTAGTTTCTTGATCTGTCAGATGACAGTAAACCTCAGAGTTGTGAAAATTAAATGGATATAATGTGTGTAAAGCACTTAGCATAATGCTTTATACATCATAAAACTTTCAAAAATAGGAGTAGTTATTATTACAAAGAAATGTGAAGAAGAGTCCTAGTGGGCTGCATGTTAAAAGTAGTTTTTAGTTAATGAAAATTAAATCACATCTTAGATGTTTATCATCTGCATGGTACTTTTCTGGTTGCTGCTTTAACCTTTGTATAGTTGAAAGTCTGTAAACTTTCTAGTATTCTTTGATTTCTGGCCCATTTCCCTCCTACCATTCACGCTTATATTTTTTGGTTCGAGTCACCATTCCTTGCAAAACTAATTAAATACATTCCTAAATACATAATATTGCCAATATTCATTCACATCCACCACGTCTAGATCCAAGTCTTCATCTTCTTTATGCTGGTCTAATTTTTGCTGAGCCTTAGAACCAAAGACAGACTCCAGGGGTTGATATGGGACCTCCAGAATGGGGATTGCACAGAATAATCTTATTTTTCCTCTATTCTTCTAGTCTGTTATGTTCTGAACCCACACATGTTTTCGGAAGGACCAGATGGCTGACACTGGCTAATGGGAACCAAAAGACGAGTGAAAGTAACCTGGTTGTCACATACCCCCAGCTTAGAGGTGCTTCACCCTGCCCCAAGGTCAATTTCTTTTTTCTCTAGAGATTTTACCCCATTATATCAAAAACCTTTACTACAGCCTGACTTTATCTGATGTTAGAGTATCATTAAGTCAAGCAGCAGCATTTATTGAATGAAAAAAGATTGTACACAGGACTGGAAGAGAAGCATCTGCCTTTAAAATACAGTAGAAGGCCAGGCATGGTGGCTCATGCCTGTAATTCTAGCACTTTGGGAGGCCGAGGCAGGTGGATTGCCTGAGCTCAGGAGTGCGAGACCACCCTGGGCAACATGGTGAAACCCTGTCTCTCCTAAAAAAAAAAAAAAAAAATTACAAAAAATTTGCCGGGCATGGTGGTGCACACCTGTGGTCCCAGCCACTCTAAAGGCTGAGGTACAAGAATTGCTTGAGCCCAGGGTCAGAGGTTGCAGTGAGTGGAGATCGTGCCGCTGCGCTGCAGCCTGGGCGACAGAGCGAGACTATGTTTTTAAAAAAATAAAAAAAAATAAGGAATTAGAACCTTGTGGTTTAGAGCTGGGGTTTTTAGAGTCGTGGGTCTGGGTTCAAATCTAGCTCCTTCACTCATGAGCTCCTTGAAAATGAGCAAGTTGCTTAGCCTCTCGAAGCCTCAGTTTCTCATTGTAAAATGAGAAGAATAATAATACATTCTTCACATTTGATATACGAATGAATGAAATATTATGGATAAATTATTTACTGTGCCAGGCACTGTGCTAAATAGCCAACAGATATTAGCCTTCGTTTTTCTTAGTGAAGAGCTCATAATCAAAAGAGAAGGTAAGCACAAAGACAAAAACAAGACTTAAAAAGCTACAGAAACATGACTGGGCACAGTGGCTCACGCCTGTAATCCCAGCACTTTGGGAGGCTGAGGCGGCCGGATCACAAGGTCAGGAGTTCGAGACAAGCCTGACCAACATGGTGAAACCCCGTCTCCACTAAAAATATAAAAATCAGCTGGGCGTGGTGGCGTGTGCCTGTAATCCCAGCTATTCAAGAGGCTG
Source organism: Gorilla gorilla gorilla (assembly GCF_029281585.2). Lineage (NCBI taxonomy): Eukaryota > Metazoa > Chordata > Mammalia > Primates > Hominidae > Gorilla > Gorilla gorilla. The sequence goes on from NC_073224.2 coordinate 210,789,352, forward strand.
AGGCAGGAGAACTGCTTGAACCTGGGAGGTGGAGGTTGCAGTGAGCCAAGATTGTGCCTTTGCATTCCAGCCTGGGCAACAGAGCGAGACTCCATCTCAAAAAAAACAAAAACAAAAAGCGTAAAATTGAATAGAAGTGCTAAAGCTAAAGAAAGTCCTAAAATAATTGGAATAGGCATGTTTCTGAGGCTTCATGAAAGAGGTAATTCTCAAGCATATGGAAGAAGATTGATATAATTAAACTTGTGTAGTCAAGGTGTTCCAGGTTTAGAGAGTGACATAAAGATACTTAGGAGTCGTTATAGACTTCTAAACAAAAAAATGATTCAGTAGCTGACTTTTCCTGACACAATGCAAAAGACAAGTTGATTAAGTAAAAATAGCTCTAGCCTAGAATTACATAAATTAATCCAAATGGTAGAGACAGCCCTGAAGGCCCAGCAAATGAGAAAACTGCAGAACTTGGCAGTAGACCCAGTGGGTAACCAATAAGATATAGTCAGAAGTGATTACAAAGGTGTTGGGAGCAAATTAGATGGTCAAGGGATCCGGAAGAGAGAAATCATGAGGTAGGTTTTCTTCTTTGAAGGTGGGGAAAGATCAAGTGCAGACTGAGCTGTGGCCAACGTTTGCAGACCAGGAATCCACACTAGCTCTAATCAGAGAGCCCTTGGTGTGCGGGAACTGCCAGTTTGCCGACGTGAAAAGAGTCCCAGACTGGGTAATGGTGAGCCCTGAAGTCGCACCCCAGCTCTGCCACTCAGTGAGCACGGGTAAGTCATCCACCTCCTCCAGGTGGCCTTGATGGCCCTCCCTCCTCTGAGACTAAAGAGAGGCCACAATGCCCAGAGCAGCCTCCTTCCTGTCTCAAGAAAGGAAAGGATCTCAGGAACCCATTTCATGTGGTAGCAGCTTTTAGTTGTGGGTTGTAAACAACCCTCTGTTGCCAGGAAAGTCAAATTGCAACCATAATCACTGATCCTGAGCAGTAAATGTGACATTGGTTAATTCTTCTGTGAGGGCCTGAACGCTGGTTCCCTGGAATGTTGCAGACCTTTGGAATCGGGGCAGTTACACTGTTCTCATTCACAAGCTTTTCTCTGAGTTGGCCTCTTCTGAGCACTAGAGTTGGTTGCAGAAGGGTCTTTCTACAGTTTGCCAAGCACTTTATGCAGACAGCAAGAATTACCGTTTTTTTAGTACTGTCCTATCAGTGTGTCCTGACTTTTTACCTCATAAGACCAAGTTGGTTGAAGCATAGGACATCACTGAGTGCTTTGAAACAAAGCTGTTTGATTCCTATTCACTGAATGCCATTTCTTTCAGGGTAGATTTAAGGGCTTTCCCCTTAAAGTACAGTGCTACTGACTCTAGATTGAGGGTTCAAGCCACCCCGTGGGTTAACTTCAACAGATGAAAATTTTTCCTTGGCTACAGCAACATCCCTAATCCTGACCAGCCATGGAGAGGTTCGGTTCTTACAAGGAAAATGAGTGAATGTGGGAATGGCTCACCACATTGTGAAAACAAAACTCACATCCTGCTGATGGTTGGCTGAGGACTGTCATGTCCACATACAAAGAAAAGCATGTGGCACAGTTTTAGGACAAAGGTGAGCAGAGATCCACCGTGGAAAGGGGCATATTTTCTTATAGAGAGACCATCCAAGGCATGCCCCTCGGTAAGCAGTGTTGATGGGTGACCACGGTCACACGCATGGAGGCTTGCTTTCCCCTGCTCCTCATACCCACTTCCTAGCAGTTTCTGGTATTGAGCACCCCCTTAGTCGTGCCTTGCCCAGTTAGCCATTGATCAGCCTGTTTCCAGAGCAAGCCATGGGCATTAGATTGCAGACAGGACTTAGTCTCCCTGTTCAGTGAAGATGTTTGGAAGACAGAAGTGACCCTAAGCTGTTCTGAAAAGGGTTGAGGTAAATCCTATTCAGAAGAACATAACAGAACAAAGGGCAGACTTGGTGTTTGGGACCATTGGTATAGGCTATTAGGATCAGAGAAAGCATATTTAGCAAGGATACAAACTCAGATAATAATTGTTGCCTGAAGAAGTGTGGTTAACATTTCAAAAGTTGAAGTCTTAGAGTACCTTAGTTTTAAAAATACGTCATTCCAGTTCTACCTTTTCAGAGTTATGGCTGACAACCTGAGCAGTACATCAGCTATTGAATGACGAAGATGAGCACATTGGCAATGGGATAAGAATGGACTAAAGTTTAGAGCAGCCCATGTAATTCAGTGTGGCTTTTGTTTGTGGTATCCAGATACCTGTCTATACTTGGTAAGAATCATGGTGCCTGCCTTTTTTTTACAGGGAAAATGACAGCAACTTCCCCTCATTCTTTTGACTAGGTTTGTGAGGACAGAATGTGACCAGAGGAAAATAGTTTTGGTAAAGACAACACAGTGTTTGGGATCAGACGAATTTTGGATTTCAGGGGTTTTTTTTGGTATTTGGGAATGTTTGTATTGTACTTAATGGTTGAACATTCCTAAACTGAAAATCCAAAATGTTCTGATGAGCAAATTTGAGCATCTTGTTGCTGCTCAGAAAGTTTCGGATTTTTGAGCATTTCAGATTTTGGATTTTCGGATTCAGAATACTCAACCTATTGCAGAGAAACATTAAAGAAAGGAGTTTCTTTTCTTACTTGAAGGGTGTTGTGTATTGAATAGTGAGGTCATGCTTTTTATTCTTTCATATGCATAGGGGAGGAAGATTGAAAGTGTATCTCAGGGCTCTTTGTGTTTCTGTCAATCCCTGCTGTGGAGGGGTTTTTATATTTGTCTTAGATTCTTTCTCCTGAATTCCTGCATCCTATGAATTATTGAAAGGTGTTCTTTGTTTTTAATAGAGCAGAAGAGGAAGGATTTCTGCTGTTAGAATTAGAGAAATTTATCTCGGGTTGTTTTGTGAGGCTTATTCACAAGTCACACCAGAGATGTATATACATATATGTACACACGTGCATACATATAATAGTATGTATACATGCATGTGTGTATTTTATATTCCTTTTTACTCTGACAGAGGATTCAAAAGGAGATTGCTTTCTGAGAAAAGAGATTTGTTTCACGTTACTTGCTGCAAAGCACAAAGGGAGTGTTAAGCTTGGCTTTAAAAGGCTCTAGTGTTAGTTACCAGGAAGAGCTTTACTTTGTTGAAGGCACTAATTAATTCAGGAACAGTTAAAAGTGTTTAAATGAACTAAAATTGGGACCTATACATAAAAGGTATTTTAGATGATAAAAATGTATCCCTTTTCATCTGTTGGTGTCTGGTGGTACCATCCTAGTGCAGGCATGTCAAATTTTAGAGTTTAAATTTTCCATTTTTGAAGCCCAGCACAGTGGCGTGTGCCTGTAATCCCAGCTACTTGGGAGGCTGAAGCCGCAGGATCCCTTGATCCCAGGAGTTCAAGTCCAGCCTGGATAACATATTGAGACCCCATCTCCATTGTTAAACCAAAGGAGCACTAATTTTAACACTTAACCTGTCATGCTTTTGATGTTAGTCGAAGCCTTGGAGATATGCAGTATACCTCCCTCATTTCATGAATAAACTAAGACCCAGAGAAATAAAATGACTTAAATTTGCTCTTCAAAGTTTGTAGCAGAACCAAGACTAGAACCCAAGTCGGTTCTTGCTGCTTCAGTCTTAATAGTTAGGGAGTTTCAGCCCTGGTGTCAAACCACAAGTTTGAATGCCAGCTCGGCGGGGTTTTTTTATGCAAGTTATTTAATATTCTGTGCCTTGATTTCTTCATTTGTAAAACAGAAATAATGGTACCTAGCTGACGGGTGCTATGAATATAAACTACGATACCATTGCTTAATAGAGAGATTGTTTAGTCAGAGGTAACATTTTATTTTTATTATCTAGTCTTCTGTCTTAATTTATTTCTATCTTATTCACTCTATTTATTGAATGAAATTAAGTCATTCTTCAACTAAAGCAGACTTGGTAGAAACAACCACACTGATCTGCTCTTTGCTTTATTCTCAGAACAAACATATCAGATATGGTTTGTTGTATGCGAAGATGTTTGTTTTAATCTTCCAAACCCACTCAGCATGTCAGTGGCAGAGAGAAGTGACAATCAGGTGCCTGATTTGATCCTTGAACTGAACTTTGATATGTTTCAAATAGATTTTTTCACAGAATAGTAGCCAAAATTTTTCTGTAAAATAAATTTAATCTCAAGTCAGCTAATTTAATAAATGTTTTGGATACCCCTAAAACAGGCTTACCAAGTGACCCACTTGTTGGAACTTTTTAGAAGTAAATACTGGGGAAGGTTTGTAGGGATTTTTCTGTAACATTACCAGTTGTCCCTGTAACTCAAGGAAGTTTTATTGGCAAGATATGCCTTGCTTCATTCTCAGCTTGCAAAGAAAGATTCATCTGTCGTAACATTAATTTTTATTTTTAAATTAACCTGCCTCCACTGAACAGATTGTCACTGCTTTCTCTGAAAGGTCAGGATAAGTTCTGCATATGAACCTTGGAACAGGGTGATCTTTGAGTCTGGGAGAATGTATTACCATGTAGGTCTGACAGAAGCATCACTTGCCATCAGCGGCCACTGGGCTTTCTATTTCAGTTGACCTGCAGAGCTTAGGATGTTGCATTCCGTGACCACCCCCTCTGCCCAGTAGTTGTAACCCTTCACTATTTTGAGGAAAACAGTTGGTATTTTCCTGTGGTTTGTTTAATCCTCAGGATTCTGTGATGTCCTTCTAAGATCACGTTAGATCAGTCTTGGTCATTTGGTCATTGAACAGTGCCGAGCCAGAGTATGACTCGAAGGGAGTGGAGGCCATTCCATCACGCCCGGGCCAAATGTCCCTCCTCCCTCCGCATGGCGTCAGGCTCTCACATGCTGCCAAAAGCAGTGATGCTGTGGACAGAGGAGACTTGGGACTGGTCTTGACAATTAAATTCAGGAGGGCACTTTTGTTGTTGTTATTGTTTTGAATCCATCTAGAGATAAACCAAAGTAGAAAATAGTTGAGTTGGTTTTTTATTTGCCTTAAAAGAAAAATTGTCTCTGAAAATAATAGTATAGTTTTCCTAATGACCCATTCTATCTAAGAAAGGAAAAAGCAGCTACATTATATTATCTATTACAGATTTTTAGTCACTGTAAAGCACTTTTGAACATAGTAAGTCAGTGATTTCGAGAGGCTTTACTTGCCTTGTCTAAGATAACAGCATGTTCAAAATCCTTCTTATTAAGCTGCTCAGCAATTCTAGCCTATGGAAGCGTGAAACTATGTTTTAAAGACTTCACAGCCCATAAATTGAGCCAGGTGGCTTCTGAATTGTGTTACTGCAAATTACTGCAAGGCACTTCCTGTTAAATAACCGGATGTGTCTGTGTTAATTTTTTTCAATGGAGTTGACATTCAGTGCCATTCAGACATTTCAACATAAAAAACCCTCCAACGTTGTTACCTACACGTTGTAACCCAGCACATTGTCACCTTGAGAGACTGTTGTATGAAAGGAACTCTTTAGTAAAGGAAAAATTCCACAATTCTGAGTTCTCACTTATTTAACATGTTACTGAGTATAGCATCACATTCTAAAGAAACTGGAGGCCGGGCGCAGTGGCTCACGCCTATAATCCTAGCGCTTTGGGAGGCCCAGGAGGGCGAATCACCTGAGGTTTTGAGACCAGCTTGGCCAACATGGCAAAACCCTGTCTCTACTAAAAATACAAAAAGTAGCCGGGCATGGGGGCGTGCGCCTGTAATCCCAGCTACTCGGGAGGCTGAGGCAGGAGAATCGCTTGAACCCAGGAGGTGGAGGTTGCAGTGAGCTGAGATCGCACCACTGCGCTCCAGCCTGGGCGACAGTGAGACTCTGTCTCAAAAAATAAAATAAATAAATAAATAAATAAGTAAACTGGAATCATTTTTTGTCAGCAGGCTGAGTGACCCTCTGACAAGTCTTGTAACTTGTTCGTAGTGTCAGTGTGTTTAAATGCAGAGGAACACTAGTCAGTGTGTGCCCGTGTACACACAGCCTTACTAGAGTTTAAAGAAATTGCTTGTAACTTTCCTTTCTGATTAGTTATGATCAATAAGATGGTTTTGGTTTTTAAATATAGGCAGTGGTCACAAAGCTGGACTTTTCACAGCTGCGTCAGACCAAACTAAATATTTCTTGAAAACATAATTTACAGGGCATTTGTATAACCTTGCTTATAAGTATCTTACAAATTTTGCACTTTAGCTATATAAATTGTACTCTTTAATAGGCATTAGTAGGATGGTGGGGGATCTTTTGGTTATATGTTAAGCCACCAAACCTCTTGGCTGGAAAAGATGTAGCAATACCATTTAAAGAAGTTTGCACGAGTTGTATACAGATTTCAGAGAATTCCATCCTATTCTAAAACTTCATGGAAATGAATTTGGAATCTCACAGGGAAGTAAACAGCTCCAGTCTTTTTTTCACTGATAATCACATGTGACAGATGTGTTTACGTAGAGGAACAGGAACCTTAAAGTTTTTTTCTTTCACATGATTTAACAGTTATTACACAGTGCCTGAATGTAGGTCTAATTGTTCTCTAAGATACCACTTTTAAAGCTAAAAAAGATGAGTTTTATGTGGTGTTTGAAAGAGCGTTATATGTCTTGTAGCATTATATATTTTGGATTCTTATACCAAGCATCCCTGTCTTTGCAGTTGCCACCAACTACTTGGGAAATATAAGAAGTGTCCTGTGTATGTAGCCAGCCTCCTCCTAGAAAGATAGGAGTCTACTTTGAGAAGTCTCCCTACCTTTTTCAGTGCCTGTTGGCACAAAGCAAAGTGGTTTCACCTGAAGAGAAGACAAAGCTGATCCTTAGTTTGCAAAATCCACCTAACCTTTGCTAAGCATGAACCTCATTGCTTTCTCTTTAATGTCAGTGAAGCTGGATGTCAAAATGGTACCAACCAGTATTTTCTTTGCTCTCTTCTAGATATGGTTTTGTGGAGTTTGATGATCTGCGTGATGCAGATGATGCTGTTTATGAACTGAATGGCAAAGACCTTTGTGGTGAGCGAGTAATTGTTGAGCATGCCCGCGGCCCACGGCGAGATGGCAGTTACGGTTCTGGACGCAGTAAGCATTCAAAGGGCATACTTTTATCAGTAATGTGCTTTTGTTATCATGCTAATTTTTAAAGTAATTAATTGATATTACATTTAAACGTATTGATGTTTAAGCTATTTTGTAAATTATGTATCTTTTTTAAAAATGTAGAATTACAAATAAGCTTTTGATAATGTTTAATTTTAATTAAATTAATGACAATTTCTTGTTTATAATACTTTATAAATATGTTTAATGATGTGTGTTTGTGTTGTTGTTTGTTTTTTCTCTGTAATGCAATTGTTTAACATAGATTTAACAAAGACCTCAATGTTTTAATTAAAAGAATCCTTTGAGGCTAAGATGACTGCCTGTTCCATTTGCTGACCTTGGGTTACCTTTCCATGTGTGGCTCTTTGAACCATTGTGGCCCTTGGCTGACCAAAAACAGGAAGCCATGTGACGACCGCAACCTTTCCCCATTAGACCTGGGTGGTGAGGATCCCAAGGGTTAGACACAGATGAGATTAAACTGAAATAGGTGCCTGAAAATCTTTTTTTTTTTCCATATAAAATATTCACAAAATGTTTAATCACTGTGAGTAACACCAGTAACTGATTTAGTAATTTGGTTACTTATTTGTAAATTGTTAATAGTTTTTAATTTATGCATGTTAATCTTAAATGCAAATATTAATGAATATGTATACTTACAACTTTTTAAATTAAATGTTTATATTTAGCTGATTGCTTCTTTAAAAATCTATTTTAGAATTAAGGGTGGGAATAGAGTTAAAACGTGCTATTGTTTGGGGTGGGGGTAAATAATATATTTAAGGGGGGGTGTGTGCTGTGTCATTTTTTTTCCTTTTCTTCCACTGAAATAATCTTATTTATTTGAACCTTCCAAAGGTGGATATGGTTATAGAAGAAGTGGCCGAGATAAATATGGCCCTCCTACTCGCACAGAGTACAGACTTATTGTGGAGAATTTGTCAAGTCGGTGCAGCTGGCAAGACCTAAAGGTTTGGGCCCCATTAACCTTTTGGGGTAAGGTTGGGCAGGAGTTAAAGTTGGGAAACAGGTAGATTTGTGCAGGCCCAGGCATACACAAAATAAAGTGTTATATGTTTGAAAGCCTGCACAGAGCTGGAAATAATTAAAGTGCCATATGAGTACAAAATATATCAGAATTATATTCCTACTATACATTGTGGGACCGTCATTCTAAGGACACATTTGTGAGTTTGGTTTGGTTTGTTCTGTTTGTTTGTTTTGTTTGAGTTGGAGTCTCGCTGTGTTGCCCAGGCTGGAGTGCAGTGGCACCATCTCTGCTCACTGCAACCTCCGCCTCCCGGGTTCAAGCAATTCTCCATCTCAGCTTCCTGAGTAGCTGGGATTACAGGCACCCGCCACCATGCCTGGCTAATTTTTTTGTATTTTTAGTAGAGACGAGGTTTCACCATCTTGAACTCCTGACCTTGTGATCCACCCGCCTCAGCCTCCCAAAGTGCAGGGATTACAGGCGTGAGCCACCGCGCCTGGCCTGATTTTGTTTTGTTACAGAGTCTCTGTTGCCTAGGCTGGAGTGCAGAGGCACAATCATGGCTCAGAGATTGGTTGTCACTATGTTACCCCGACTGGTCTCGAACTCCTGGCCTCAAGTAATCCTTCAGTCTCAGCCTCCTCAAGTGCTGACATGACAGAAACCTGGCCCAAATGTGTGATATGAAATTTGTCTCTGTAAAGAATGTTTGAAACCCCGTCTCTACTTAAAAAGATACAAAAATTAGCCGGGCGTGGTGGTGGGCACCTGTAGTCCCAGCTACTTGGGAGGCTGAGGCAGGAGAATTGCTTGAACCTGGAAGGTGGAGGTTGTAGTGAGCCAAAATCACGCCACTGCACTCCAGCCTGGGCAGTAGAGCAGGACTCTGTCTCAAAAAAAAGAAAAGGGTTACAAGAAGATGGCAGTGTAGCTACTCACCAGTCAATAAAATGGTTGAAACCACCAGTGTTTCCTGCAGCATTTGCTATAACATGCAAATTCACATCAGCCTCAGTGTGTATCCTTACTGGTGAAATTGACAATCTGACCCATGTTTTTTCATAAGGTTTTTGATGGAATATTTGTCCTGAAAGAGGTTTGGTGTCAAGAATTAAGATTCAGTGCTAATGTTGGCCATCCAGTGTACTGGTTCCAGCTTTTTTTTTTTTTTTTTTTTTTTTTTTTGAGATGGAGTCTTGCCCTTTCGCCTAGGCTGGAGTGCAGTGGCGCCATCTCAGCTCACTGCAACCTCCGCCTCTGGGGTTCACGTAGTTCTGCCTCAGCCCTCTGAGTAACTGGGATTACAAGTGCATGCCACCATGCCCGGCCAATTTTTGTATTTTAGTAGAGGCGGGGTTTCACCATGTTGACCAGGCTGGTCTCGAGCTCCTCCTGACCACAAGTGATCCACCTGCCTTGGCCTCCTAAAGTGCTAGGATTAATAGGCGTGAGCCACTGCACCCGGCCCCACTTATTGACAACAGTGTTTTTAATCTCAATAGGAAGAAAAACTTACTGAGCAGTATCATAATCTGAATGGTCTTAGGAGGATGCATGAAACAGGTTTTGTTTTCTGTCTCCCTTCTCGCTTTTTTTGGCCATATTTAAACAAGTCATCTCTAGCCAAATGAATGAAGTGTATTTAGGTTCAGGAAAGAATAGTTAGGAATCCTTTACATTTGTATAGTTTAATTTAAAGCACTTTTTTGTTTTTCTTTTTAAAATTTAATCCCAGCAACCTTCAAGTAACAGATGCAGAAGAGCTGGGACCAGGACTCCTGACTCCCAGTCTGCTGTTTTTTCAGGTGCATCATGCTTATCGTCAGCACCGTAGCAGACCTTTACTGAATGTCTGCCAGCAAGATTCTGCTTGCTGAAGGAATGACTCCAGTATTCTGAGAGTTAGGGATTGAACGTCATGGGTAGAAACTGGAAAGCTACTCTCTTCATCAGTAGAATGCTAACTCGTCATGTGGTGCCACTAAATGTAATATTAAATTAACTTCTTAGAAAACCTCTTAATTTTTTTGTTAGAACAGAGCTTAGTTACTGTTGGGGGAAAGGCTTATGGGGTGCCTGTATAAACTGGCCATAAAAATATGGGACAATAAATTGTGCAAAGCCACAAGAGGCCTCTTGTGGGAGGAGGAAAGCCTTATCACCATTATGTTCCCATGCTCTCAGCAAGACTTGCTTTCTTATCCATGAACACTGTGTTCAAGGAGAAAGACACTCCTTTGAAGCATTGGAATGTGGCCAGACATGCAGGCTCCTAGTTAAGCTCGCTCCCACCAGCTACTCTCCGATAAGTTAAAGATGTGCTGTCTAAGCACACAGGAGATTCATTTAAACCGCCACTGCTGTAGATTACGTGTATGACGCACTGCCTTCCTTTCAGCACTGCCTGCCTTTCACCGTTTCGTCCTGAATGTCTGCTTCTTAGATCTAAGTGATTGTACTCAGTAAATAGTGTGGAGACCAGAACTCTGAGCCTTTTGCAGCCTCCATTTTGCAACTGGCCCCCTGGCCCCCACTCTTTATGCACTCTTAACCTCTCTCTTCTCATTCCTTCTTCGCCACCAGACTTTGGGTACCCTACGGGTGCTGTTGAGGCTAGTCCCCAACAGTTACCACCCTTAGTTGGTTCTACATGTCTGTACCTTCAGGCAGTTCCACTCTCAGGAAATGAGAGTAATAGATAATTGAGCAGATTTCCTAGGTCTCAAGGTGGCCAACCTGGATAGAATCCTGGTTCTGCCACTAAGGTCACTTACATGACCCTTAGCAAGTTACTTACGTCTTATGCCTCATATTCCTCAACTATAAAATGGGGTTAATATTAATTTCTACTCAAGGTTATTAAAAGAATTTAGTGAATTTTATATATAAAAAGCCTAGAACAGTTTCTGGCACAATGTATGTTAGCTATTTATCAAGGAAATGCAAAAATAAAACAAATTAGGGGATATTAGTAGTTTAAAAAATAAATTTTTTTTTTTTTTTTTTTTTTTTTGAGACGAAGGTCTTGCTCTGTCGCCTGGGCTAGAGTGCAGTGGCACGATCTCGCTCACTGCAGCTTCCACCTCCTGGGTTCAAGCGATTTTCATGCCTCAGCCTCCCAGGTAGCTGGGGTAACAAGCGCCTGCCACCACGTCTGGTTGATTTTTGTATTTTTAGTAGAGACAAGGTTTCACAAAGTTGCCAGGCTGGTCACAAACTCCTGACCTCAGGTGATCTCCTGGCCTTGGCCTCCCAAGGTGTTGGGATTACAGGTGTGAGCCACTGCACCCGGCCAAAAATAAATTTCTTTTTGTTCTGTTTTGTTTTGTTTTTCGAGATGGAGTCTCGCTCTGTCGGCAGGCTGGAGTGCAGTGACACTATCTCGGCTCACTGCAACCTCCTAATCATATCTCCTCTTATTTATATAATGCTTTAGCATTTGTCTAGCACATTAGTTGTATTCTCTCATAGAACCATAGGAAGTCCTCAAAGAGAATGAGGAAAGAGGCCTGTGGTATTGAAGGGACATGATGGTTATAAACAAATAATTTGTCACTGTAAGATTTAGAAAATGGGCTGGGCACAGTGACCCATGCCTATAATCCTAGCACTTTGGGAGGCCGAGGCAGGTGGATTGCCTGAGCTCAGGAGTTTGAGACCAGTCTAGGCAATATGGCAAAACCCCATCTCTAATGAAAACACAAAAAATCAGCTGGGTGTGGTGGCACGGACCTGTAGTTCCAGCTGTTTGGGAGGCTGAGACACAGAATCACTTGAACTTGGGAGGCAGAGGTTGCAGTGAGCCGAGGTCACATCACTGCACTCCAGCTGCCTGAGCGACAAAGCAAGACTCTGTTTTTTGTTTGTTTGTTTTTAAATTTAGAAAATGATAGCTAACTGAAAACTTCTATATTCACACAAAACTTTATTTTTTTGTTTTGAGGTAGGGTCTTGCTCTGTACCCCAGGCTGGAGTGCAGTGGCATGATCATGGCTCATTGCAGCCTCAACCTCCTTGGGCTCAGATGATCCTCCCACCTCACCCTACTGGGTAGCTGGGACCACAGGCGTGTGCCACTACACCTGACTAATTTTTTCAATTTTTGTAGAGATAGGGTCTTCTGTGTTGTCAAGGCTGGTCTTGAATTCCTGGGATCAGGCAATCCTCCCGCCTCAGCTTGTCAAAGTGCTGGGATTACAGGCATGAGCCACCACACTTGGCCCCAAAACTTTATTTAAAGGAACAATTTAATGTGTATTTATTGTCTCTCCCACCCACCTAATATGGCTGGTGCTTTAAAGAACCTCAGTACATGATTGATGGGTAGATGAAAATATTTAAGAGTAAACTTTATTCTGCGGAATGCTGGCATTTCTTAAAGGAAAAATTCACTCAGATGATTGCATTAGATATTTTAGCAAAACATATCCTAATGTAGTCACACTTTTTTTTTTCTTCAGGATTATATGCGTCAGGCAGGAGAAGTGACTTATGCAGATGCTCACAAGGGACGCAAAAATGAAGGGGTGATTGAATTTGTATCTTATTCTGATATGAAAAGAGCTTTGGAAAAGTTGGATGGAACTGAAGTCAATGGGAGAAAAATCAGATTAGTCGAAGACAAGCCAGGTTCCAGACGACGCCGGTCCTACTCCAGAAGCCGGAGTCATTCAAGGTACTGTTGATGTCTTGTGTGTTGGAGCTCATCATAAATTCATTAGTGAGCACATAGATAATTTATTTACATTTTCCTGTTGAGTTCTTAATAACATGATTCCATCTGGTTCAATAACTTAGAATTTTGAACTGAACATTTATTTGTAAAACTCTTGAACTCTTAGGTCATGAGTACAAATAGAAGTCCCTTCTCTTAGAAATCAGAGGCCTTGCTCACGCCTGTAATCCCAGCACTTTGGGAGGCCAAGGTGGGCACATCACAAGGTCAGGAGTTCAAGACCAGCCTGACCAATATGGTGAAACCCCATCTGTACTAAAAATACAAAAATGCTGGGCGCTGTGGCGCATGTCTGTAATCCCACTTTGGGAGGCTGAGGTGGGTGGATCACCTGATGTCAGGAGTCGAGACTAGCCTAGCCAACATGGCGAAATCTTGTCTCTACTAAAAATAACAAAATTTAGTTTGGCGTGGTGGGTGCCTGTAATCCCAGTGACTCGGGAGGCTGAGGCAGAAAAATTGCTTGAAAATTGCTTGAACCCAGTAGGGGCAGAGGTTGCAGTGAGCCAAGATTGTGCCATTGCACTCCAGCCTGGGCAACAAGAGCGAAACTCCATCTCAAAAAAAAAAATGGTGTGGTGGCGCACGTGCCTGTAGTCCCAGCTACCCAGGAGGCTGAGGCATGGGAATCGCTTGAACCCAGGAGGCAGAGGTTGCAGTGAGCCGAGATCGCACTATTGCACTCCAGCCTGGGCGACAGTGAGACTCCATCTCAAAAAAGGAAATCAGAGGCCGGGCGCAGTGGCTCACGCCTGTAATCCCAGCACTTTGGGAGGCCAAGGCAGGCGGATCACCTGAGGTCAGGAGTTCAAGACCAGCCTCAATATGGAGAAACCCCGTCTCTACTGAAAAAATACAAAAAAATTAGCTAGGCGTGGTGGTGCATGCCTGTAATCCCAGCTACTCGGGAGGCTGAGGCAGGAGAATTGCTTGAACCTGGGAGGCGGAGGTTGTGGTGAGCCAAGCGCACCGTTGCACTCTAGCCTGGGCAACAAGAGCAAAACACCGTCTCAAAAAAAAAAGAAAAAATGGAAATCAGAGGCCACCTTTCACATTTCTTCTTGGGACCCCTAGATCCTACTACCTTGGTTGAGGGCACACATGGCAATTTTGTCTTACTTAGCACCTGAACAGGCCAGGCACTGGGCTAAGCATTGGAAAGGCTTTGTAAAGAAGACAAATGGCCAGACGCGGTGGCTTACACCTGTAATCCCAGCACTTTGGGAGGCTGAGGCGAGTGGATCACCTGAGGTCAGGAGTTCAAGACCAGCCTGGCCAACGTGATGAAACCCTATCTCTACTAAAAATACAAAAGTAAAAAAAATTAGCCAGGCATGATGGCACACGCCTGTGGTCCCAGCTACTAGGGAGGCTGAGGCAGGAGAATCGCTTAAACCCGAACCCAGGAGGCAGGGGTTGCAGTGAGCAGAGATCACTCCACTACACTCCAGCCTAGGCAACAGAAAGAGACTCTGTCTCAAAAAAAAAAAAGACAAATATGGTCCTTGCCCCCCTGAAACTCAGTCTAGCGTAGAAGATGAGTATTGAATAAACCGTGCTATTGTGACAAAAAAATGCACACAGCACAACTAGTCTAGAGAGCTGGCAACAGCTTCCCTAAGGACATGCTGTAGAACTGAGCCCTAATGAATAAGGCAGAGAGATGGTGAGCAGAAGAAAATGCCTTTCTTTCTTTCTTTTTTTTTTTTTTTTTTTGAGACGGAGTTTCTTTCACTCTGTCACCCAGGCTGGAGTGTAGTGGCACAATCTCGGCTTACTGCAACTTCCACCTCCCGGGTTCAAGCGATTCTCCTGCCTCAGCCTCCTGAGTAGCTGGGATCACAGGTGCACACCACCATGCCTGGCTAATTTTTGTAATTTTAGTACAGACAGAGTTTCACCATGTTGGGCAGGCTGGTCTCGAACTCCTGACCTCAGGTGATCCGCCCACCTCGGCCTTCCAAAGTGCTTGGATTACAGGCTTGAGCCACCGTGCCCGTCGAGAAAATGCCTATCTATCTAACAGAGAAAAGGGTGTTTCTGAAGGCCTGGGGGCAGGAGAAAGTTTTCCAGAGTAGAGAAGCTAATATAGAGAGGTAACGGGAGAAGAGTGGCTTGAGATAAGGCAGAGAAGGACCAAATATACTGACCATTAGGCCAGAGCAAGAATGGAAGAGTAGTGAGAAGTCATTGGAGACTTTTCAGGTTTTGTTATTTAGGTCTTTTGACTTTTTATTATGGAAAATTTGAAATTTATATATGAAGCATTGGAGAACTCTGAATTGCACCTCCCACTCCTCCAGCTTCTGTAGTTTTTATTTTGCCAGTCTTGTTTCACATCACCCCCTCCTGCTGCATTGTTTGAAGGCACGTCTAGACATCTATCATTCCATCTGCAACTGCTTCAGTATGTATCTCTAGTATTTTAAAAGAAACCATGATAACAGCTAGCAAAATTAGCAATAATTCCATACTATGATGTAATATCCAGGTTGTATTCCAATTTTTCAGTTGTTTGTTTGTTTGTTGTAGAAATGGAGTCTTGCTGTTACCCAGGCTGGTCTTGAACTCCTGGGTTCAAGCGGTCCTCCCACCTCAGCCTCCCAAAGTGCTGAGATTACAGACGTGAGCCACTGCACCCTGCCCTAGTTGTCTCAAATAGATATTTTTGCAATTGGTTTCTTCAAACAAAAGTTGAAAGAATAGTTAGTGAACACCTGTATACCCTCCTCTGGCTTTAACAGATAGCGTTTTGCCTTTTCTCTCTTTGTATGTATGTATGTATACAAGCACACTGTACATTTATTTTGTTGTAGCATTTGAAAGTAAGTTGTAGAAATTATGATACTTTGCCCCTAAATACTTCAGCATGTGTCTCCAAGAATGAGGATAACCACAGTTCTGTTTTTTCACCTAAGAACATTAATAGTAATTCCATCTAATTACTAAATGCCCAGGCCATATTCATGTTTCCCCAGTTACTCCATGGATGTCTTTATAGCTGGGTTTTTTCTTAACCGGGATCTAATGCAGTCATGTAGTACAAGGGGTTTTTAGGTAAAACCTAATGTAGTCAGGCTTTTAGTGTGGAGCAGTTCCTTCATGACATTATTTTGCTTAGGTTTGGGTTTTTTTGTTTGTTTGAGACGGACTCTTGCTCTGTCACCCAGGCTGGAGTGCAGTGGCACCATCTCAGCTCATTGCAGCCTCTGTGTCCCAGGTTCAAGCTATCCTACTGCCTCAGCCTCCCAAGTAGCTAGGATTACAGGCGTGAGCCACCACGCCTGGCTTATTTTTCTTAGTTTTTTAATACTCACAATTCTGTATTTATCTGTTTCTTCTTAGTATCATTGAAATTGTATCTTATCCCCTGAACTTCCTATATACTGGAAGTTAGGTCTGGAGAGGTGTGATTGAGATGCAGGTTAAACATTTTTAGCAAGAATACTTCATGGGTGATGGTGCCTGGGCAGCT
This sequence comes from Gorilla gorilla gorilla, assembly GCF_029281585.2. Taxonomy (NCBI): domain Eukaryota; kingdom Metazoa; phylum Chordata; class Mammalia; order Primates; family Hominidae; genus Gorilla; species Gorilla gorilla. The sequence continues at coordinate 210,805,712 of NC_073224.2, forward strand.
TTGAAAGTTTCCCTCTTTCTGTCATAATGAGATGGTCTAGGCCCATCTTTGTGTACTTCCTGCTTTACGCCTGGAGTCAGTCATTTTCCCAAGGAGTCCTGGTTGGTAGAAAATAAGAATCTACAGTCTGGATGCATTAAAAAAATTTTGTAAAGCTTGGATTGTCGGTCTCTTTAAAACAGCTCTCGTCACAGTGAGTTGAATAGATCGTAAAGGGGAAAAGTATACACAGAAAGGCTGGTTGTTGAACAAGGGGAGAGATAATGGTGGCTTGCCCAGAGAGGCAGCAGCAGAGGTAGAAAGAACGAAGATCAGGAGGCATGATCGTGGGTGTGTAAGGGGATAGGGGAAAGACGGGGGAGTCAAGGATGGCTGTGATTTCTGTTACGAGGAACCGTATGAATAACAGTGGCATCAGTGCACATAAGGAGCCCAGCAAAAGGAGCAGGTATCGGGGACAGTTAGAATTTCAGGAGCTGCTAAGAGGTTCAGGTGAACCATCCAGATGGAAGGTTTGCAGGTGACTTCATCTGTGGACCTAGAACCCAAGAGAGAGTTTGTGCCTGGACACAGCCAGTGCTGTACATATTGAAAATCTTGGCCGGGCACGGTGGCTCATGCCTGTAATCCTGGCATCTTGGGAAGCCGAGGTGGGTGGATCACCTGAGGTCAGGAGTTCGAAACCAGCCTGACCAACATGGAGAAACCCCGTCTCTACTAAAAATACAAAATTAGCCAGTCGTGGTAGCACATGCCTGTAATCCCAGATACTCGGGAGGCTGAGGCAGGAGAATCGCTTGAACTCAGGAGGTGGAGGTTGTGGTGAGCCGAGATCGCACCATTGCACTCCAGCCTGGGCAACAAGAGTGAAACTCCATCTAAAATATATATATATAATATATATATGTCTTGATTGATGCTCATCAGCAGCCTCTTGTCAGCAAGTATTAAAAAATATTTTCTCCCCCTAGGTCTCGCTCTCGAAGCAGACATTCCCGTAAGAGCAGAAGCCGAAGTGGCAGCAGCAAAAGCAGTCATTCTAAGAGTAGATCCCGGTCCAGGTATGTCTTCCATGTTATAAGTAGAGGTGGTCAGCAGGGAATGCCTGTACCCTGTCTCAGTTTTTTTTCTTTTTTTTTTCTTTTTTTTCCAAAGAGACACTCTGTCACCCAAGCTGGAGTCCAGTGGTACAGTCATGGCTCACTGCAGCCTCACCTCACTGGGCTCAAGCAAGCTTCCACCTCAGCCTCCCAAGTAGTTGGGACTACAGGCACATACCACCACACCCAGCTAATTTTTTAATTTTTGTTTAGAGACAGGGTCTCACTATGTTGCCCAGGCTAATCTTAAACTCATGACCTCAAATAGTCCTCCCAGACTACTGCGATTACAGACATGAGCCACTGTGCCCAGCCTCACTTGGATTTCAATCATGTGACCAGTCTTCCTGCTTTTCCAGCTTCTTCTTTTTTTTTTTTTTTTTTTTTTTCCTCAAGACAGAGTCTCACTGTCGCCCAATGTGGAGTGCAGTGGCGCGATCTCAGCTCACTGCAACCTCTGCCTCACGGGTTCAAGCGATTCTCCTGCCTCAGCCTCCTGAGTAGCTCGGATTACAGGCGTGTGCCACCATGCCTGGCTAATTTTTGGTATTTTTAGTAGAGACGGGGCTTCACCATGTTGGCCAGGCTGGCTCTTGAACTCCTGACCTCGCGATCCGCCTGCCTTGGCCTCTCAAAGTTCTGGGATTATGGGCATGAGCCGCCGCACCTGGCCAGTTTTTCCAGCTTCTGATTGGCATTGTGAGGGTTCAGAAAACAATCCTCAGCCAGTGCCAGCCATGCTTTATATTGGGGGGGTATAACTTCACATGTATGCTCTTTGGTCTTTTTATCTCCTGATTAGCATGAAGTCACATGTGACACAAACAGTATCCCATGTCTCCTCAGGTCGGGCTCCCGCTCCCGGAGCAAGAGCCGGAGCCGGAGCCAGAGTCGGAGCCGGAGCAAGAAAGAGAAAAGCAGGAGCCCCAGCAAGGACAAGAGCCGCAGCCGCAGCCATAGCGCTGGCAAGAGCCGCAGCAAGAGCAAAGACCAAGCTGAAGAGAAGATCCAAAACAATGACAATGTCGGGAAACCCAAGAGCCGGAGTCCTAGCAGGCATAAAAGTAAGAGCAAAAGTCGGAGCAGGAGTCAGGAGAGGAGAGTGGAGGAGGAGAAGCGAGGGAGTGTGAGCAGGGGCAGGAGCCAGGAGAAGAGCCTCCGCCAGAGTCGGAGCCGGAGCAGGAGCAAAGGGGGCAGCAGGAGCCGGAGCAGGAGCCGCAGCAAGAGCAAGGACAAGAGGAAGGGCAGGAAGAGAAGCAGAGAGGAGAGCCGCAGTCGCAGTCGCAGCCGCAGCAAGAGTGAGAGGAGCAGAAAGCGAGGCAGCAAGCGAGACAGCAAGGCGGGCAGCAGCAAGAAGAAGAAGAAGGAAGACACTGACCGCTCCCAGTCCAGATCTCCATCCCGCTCCGTGTCAAAGGAGCGGGAACATGCCAAGTCTGAATCCAGCCAGAGGGAAGGTCGAGGAGAGAGTGAGAATGCTGGCACCAATCAGGAGACCCGGTCCAGGTCGAGATCCAATTCCAAATCGAAACCAAACCTTCCATCAGAATCACGCTCCAGATCAAAGTCAGCTTCAAAAACCCGATCTCGGTCCAAGTCTAGATCCAGGTCTGCTTCCAGATCGCCCTCCCGATCTAGATCTAGGTCCCACTCAAGGTCCTAACTGGCTATGGCCACAGCTGGAACTACCCGAGAAGTCTTTTGTACATGTTTGGTAGCCGTAGCACAAGTGATTGGAGTAGAACATGTCACTGCTGTACATTTTTAACTCCCCTAATGGTGTGTCTATAATTGTTAAATCTAAGTGCTTCCTCTCAGTAAAGCCTCCTGGCACCAGGCCTTCCTGCTCGACTGAAAAAAATTTTCTCTTTGAAAATCCCCTTTTACTCATGGCCCACAGTAGAATATCCAAAACGCCTTGGCTTTCAGGCCTGGCCTTTCCTACAGGGAGCTCAGTAACCTGGACGGCTCTAAGGCTGGAATGACCACATAGGTAGGTATGGTGAGTTCAACCATTTTTGCTCTTGAATTGATGCCCTTCGATGTATGCATTTAGTGAAAGTGCTAAGTCTTAAGTTTCCTACCACTTTGGTTTCATATTTTTGGACTTAACAAAGTTGTGAATAGCACAGTCGAGGAAAATTGATACCTGCAGTAACCCATAGGAAATAAACTGTAGAGTTCCATATTCTGGTATTGTGATTATATTGTTTTATATTAAAAAAGAAAAGAAAAGAATTTTTTTTAATTTTATTTTTCCCCGTCTTGCAAAGTATAGTGACCCCTGTTTCCATTAAATTTGAATAAAGACTATTTTTGCTTGACAAAATTTCATGGTGTTTGAATTGAAGTTGTACTTTCTGATATATCTTGATATGTCTTTTCTTAGCATAAGAAGTTCATGTGTAGGCCGGGCACGGTGGCTCACGCCTGTAATCCCAACACTTTGGGAGGCTGAGGCAGACGGATCACAATGTCAGGAGTTCGAGACCAGCCTGACCAACATGGTGAAACCCCGTCTCTACTGAAAATACAAAAATTAGCCAGGCATGGTGGTACACGCCAGTAATCCCAGCTACTCAGAATGAGGCAGGAGAATCGCTTGAACCCCGGGGGGTGGAGGTTACAGTGAGCTGAGATCACGCCACTGTACTCCAACCTGGGCGACAGAGCGAGACTCCGTCTCAAAAAAAAGGTTCGTGTGTAATGACTGTTTTGTTCCTTGGGATCACCCATCTTAGGGAACCAACACGTTCCTAAAGGATTTTTCTCACCAACAGAATAAAGGCAGGTTTCCAAGGAATTTATCATCCTTTCTCTTGAGAAACGTATGGCAAGGCTGATGAAGAATGAATCAGTTTGGAAACTTGGAGCGTTACCAGATGAGTTGTTCATGAATATAGAGTTCTGTGCTGTTTGTCGAAATTGCCATGAATCTGCGGTATCATGATCTCATCACGTTAAGATCTGAACTAATCAAAAACCAGGGGGAGAAAACTATACTGGACTTTTTTTTTTTTTTTTCCTGAGACAGATTTTGCTCTTGTTGCCCAGGCTGGAGTGCAGTGGTGCAGTCTCAGCTCACTACAGTCTCTGCCAACCAGGTTCAAGTGATTCTCCTGTCAGCCTTCCAAGTAACTGGGATCATAGGTACATGCCACCACTTCCGGCTAATTTTTGTATTTTTAGTAGAGACGGGGTTTCATCATATTGGTCAGGCTGGTCTCGAACTCCTGACCTGAGGTGATCTGCCCACCTCAGCCTCCCAAAGTGTTGGGATTACGGACATGAGCCACCGCGCCTGGCCTACTGGATTACTTTTGTCCTAATTATTCTTCCACTGCTTGTTTGGCCTAGCTTTTTAGGAGGTACCAGAAGTACAGTGGTTCCAATCTGGTCTCAGCCCTTGAGGGACTGTTGAGGGGCATCACAGCAGGGAGGATGCTTGAGGGCTTTCATTACATGCTGCAGCAAAATCTTGGGAAAGGAGATTCACTTGACTGCTGCCTGTGAATTTGTTGGGGGCTGTCCCTAGGCTTAAAACAACTGTCCCATTGCTTCCTATAGACCAAAATCTTCGAATGCACTGGAAATACAAAAGTAGAGTGTCTCTTGCCCTCCTGGAGTTTGTGATCTGGTTGCTAGTGATGAAGGCAAAGTGGATATTCAGAGAACAGAGTCAGAACTTCATCTGGGATCAGAGGTAGCACTTAAGCTGAACCTTTTGGGGATGTAGGGTGGGACGCATTCCTATTGAAAGCCTGTGAGCATGGCTTTCATGGAGTTGGGAAAGCACAGGGTACTGTGCCCAGGAAACATGGAGTTTGATACTGGAGAGTTAGAGTTTAACAAAATGGATTGTGTCATAGAGGGCCATAGGTACCAGGAAGAGGAATTTGACCTTTATCCTGTAAGCACTGGGTAACATTGAAGGTATTTGAATAGGAGGGTGCGGGGAGTAGGGTTATGCTTCTAGACCTGACAGCATTGTGAAGGATTGGATGCAGGGAACCCAATAGTTCAGGGCATGCAACCCCAGATGATACGGGGCCTGCTCGATCAAAGCCATGATAGGAGGGAGCAGAAGAGGCAAGATTAGCAAGACTTGGCAAATGTCCTGGCAAAGGAGCTATCGGAAGCAGTCACACAATGGTGAGGCATCATCTGAGGAATGGGGAAGATGACGGGAAATTAGTTGAGTTTTGAAAACGTGTAATTTCAGAAACAGACGAGGCAGCCAAACCAAGGAACCTCACTCAGTTTCTGGAGAGTTTCCCAAACCTTTTTCTGGGCCCATTCTCGTGTCATCATGACAAGGTGATGAACCTAACCAGTGAAATTCCCACTGCCTCAGAGGATCTCATGCTGGTCTCCAGTGATGACAATTTATTATTCCGATTTTATCCCTATAAGGATAGGGATGTTTGTTGCGGCATTTTGTTTCTTTCAGGTTTTTTTTTGTTGTTTTGAGATGGAGTCTGGCACTGTCACCAGGCTGGAGTGCAGTGGCACGATCTCAGCTCACTGCAACCTCTGCCTCCTGGGATCAAGCGACTCTCCTGTCAGCCTCCCGAGCAGCTGGGACTACAGGCACGTGCCACCAGGCCCAGCTAATTTTTGTATTTTTAGTAGAGACGGGGTTTCACCATTGTTGGCCAGGGGGATCTCGATCTCTTGACCTCGTGATCTGCCCGCCTCAGCCTCCCAAAGTGCTGGGATTACAGGCATGAGCCACCGTGCCCGGCTAATTTTTGTACTTTTAGTAGAGACAGGGTTTCACCATGTTGGTCAGGCTGGTCGCAAACTCCTGACCTGGTGATCTGCCTGCCTCGGCCTCCCAAAGTGTTGGGATTACAGGCGTGAGCAGCCGCATCAGGCATGTTTATGTAATTTAATAAACTTGCCAGGCCCGGTGTCTCAACGCCTGTAATCCCAGCACTTTGGGAGGCCGAGGCAGGCGGATCAGGAGGTCAGGAGATAGACACCATCCTGGCTAACACGGTGAAACCCCGTCTCTACTAAAAATACAAAAAATTAGCTGGGTGTGGTGATGGGCGCCTGTAGTCCCAGCTACTCAGGAGGCTGAGGCAGGAGAATGGCGTGAACCCGGGAGGCAGAGCTTGCAGTGAGCCCAGATCGCACCACTGCACTCTGGCCTGGGCGACAGAGCGAGACTCTGTCTCAAAAAAAAAAAAAAAACTGAAAATTTAATAAACTAGATATCATGAGCATTAAATGTTTAAGGCACATGGATTCTAACCAAATAAGTTCAGCACTGTGTTAATAGTGGCAAGGAAATTCCATGTGTACACAGGACCATTGGTCATGTTTTTCCCAGCAATTTTTGAATGCTTTTGTGTTGGATTCTGAATGAAAAGAGGATAAATCAACAAGAAAGATGGAAACTCATCTATTGAATTCTGAATGTGCACTGGAGAAAGAACACTGGGTATTTTCATGTTCATTTTTCATTTTGTTTTCACAGCTTCTTGTGTTCACTATTGCTGGGCCCAATTGCAAATGAGACTAGTATGATGTCCCGCCACCCCCCCCCCCCCCCAACACACACCTTATATTTACATTTGGAGTGCCTTCTGTGTAGGCCAAGCACTGTTCTAGCCTCTGGGGATAAAGTATGAACAGCAAGGCTCCCCTCCCATGGAATGTATGTGTTACTTGTAGGACTGGTGTCACAGGGATTAGTCCATGATGATCTCAGTACTGAACACCTGTGAACCAGATAGTGCTTGGTGAACATCAGTCAGTGCTCACTGTGTAGCAAATCATTCCAAGGGACTCTCCTGCCACCTCTTAGCCATTCACAGTCCAATGAAAGGCCTTGGGTAACCAAAAGGAAGACCCTAAATTTGATTCATTTGCCTACCAGCACCTACTATGAGCGAGTTGCTTTTATGTACATTACATTATCCCATTTTAAAAGATGAAGACCAAAGCTCAGAAATGGAGTGATTTGGGGCCGGGCGCGGTGGCTCACACCTGTAATCTCAGCACTTTGGAAGGCCGAAGGCGGAAGGATCACAAGGTCAGGACATCGAGAGCAACCTGGCTAACACAGTGAAACCCCGTCTCCACTAAAAATAATACAAAAAAATTAGCCGGGCATGGTGGCGGGCACCTGTAGTCCCAGCTACTCGGGAGGCTGAGGCAGGAGAAAGGTGTGAACCCAGGAGGCGGAGCTTGCAGTGAGCTGAGATGGCACCCATCATGCACTCCAGCCTGGGCGACAGAGCAAGACTCCGTCTCAAAAAAAAAAAAAAAGAAGAGAAGTGATTTGGTCGGGCATGGTGGCTCACGCCTGTAATCTCAGCACTTTGGGAGGCCAAGGAAGGTGGATCACCTGAGGTCAGGAGTTCAAGACCAGCTTGGCCAACATGGTGAAACCCTGTCTACTAAAAATACAAAAATTAGCTGGGCATGGTGCGGGGTGCCTGTAATCCCAGCTACTCGGGAAGCTGAAGCAGGAGAATCATTTGAAGCTGGGAAGTGGAGGTTGCAGTAAGCTGAAATCCCGCCATTGCACTCCAGCTTGGGCAACAAGAGTGAAACTCCCTCTCAAAAAAAACAAAAAGTGGCCGGGTGCAGTGGCTCATGCCTGTAATCCCAACACTTTGGGAAGCCAAGGCAGGCAGATCACCTGCGGTCAGGAGTTCGTGACCAGCCTGACCAACATGGAGAAACCCCGTCTCTACTAGAAATACAAAATTAGCCAGGCATGGTGGCACATGGCCTGTAATCCCAGCTACTCGGGATGCTGAGACAGGAGAACAGCTTGAACCCGGGAGGTGGAGGTTGCGGTGAGCCAAGTTCACACCATTGCACTCCAGCCTGGGCAATAAGTGAAACTCCATCTCAAAGAAAAAAAATGAAATGATTTAATCAATGTAGCACCGCTAGTGACAATATGGGATACATCTCTAGATTTTTCTGATTCTCTCCTAAAATGTCATTATTTGTGATAGTTACAGGAAGACATTTGAAGTCTCACAAGTGAGTTAATAACAGCTAAGATTTGAACCCAGATTGAAGTCAAGGCAGGATTTCTACAGGACGGAGTCTGCTTTCTTCAAGAAAATTATTTTCAAGTTGCTGCAGAACAATGCCACTAGCCCACTGCTGTAAATATGTTTTAATTGTTACGTCATCATCTGATCAAGACTCAAAGGTCTGCCTGGGAGTACCGGAAGAGTGAAGAGAAGGAGGTTGGCTCAATTTAATTTCCTCAGTGGAAAACGATGCATTAATACTGCACTGTTTGTGTGAAAATGCACACAATAGGAAATTTCCCAAAAATAGGAAGCAGCCAGAGAAATACAAAAGTCCACTACAATCTACCCTTTTGGGTGCTCAAAATCTACACATACCCTTCTCCCCATAATTATCCACCTGGCCCCCAAAATGCAAGACAAAAAGAGGAACAAAGAACAATGAAAACAGTAACAAATGTAAATATTAGGCTATTTCTTTCATGGCTAAATGTCAATGGCCTAAATAAAAGACTGTCAGAGTAGGGTTTGTTTTATGTTTGTTTTTATGAGTTGGAGCCTTGTTCTGTCACTCCCAGCCTGCAGTGCAGTGGCAGGATCTCGGCTCACTGCAACCTCCGCCTCCTGGATTCAAGCAATTCTCTTGCCTCAGCCTCCCAAGTAGCTGAGATTACAGGGGCCTGCCAACACACCCAGCTAATTTTTTTGTATTTTTAGTAGAGACGGGGTTTCACCAGGTTGATCAGGCTGGTCTCGAACTCCTGACCTCAGCTAATCCGCCTGCCTCGGCCTCCCAAAGCGCTGGGATTACTGCTGTGAGCCACCGTGCCTGGCTAGAGTAGATTTTGATAAGCAAGACCCGGCGTGGCGCGGTGGCTCAAACCTGTAATCCCAACACTTTGGGAGGCTGAGATGGGCAGATCATGAGGTCAGGAGATCAAGACCATCCTGGCTAACACGGTGAAACCCCGTCTCTACTAGAAATACAAAAAATTAGCTGGGCGTGGTGGCCTGAAGGTTTTACTTTTAAAAAGTAAAAACCCACTTGTACACAGACATGGACCGAAAGTAAGGGGCTAAAGAAAGACATACCATGAAGATAATCAAAAGAAACTTGGAAGGGGCTGGGGCGCGGTGACTCACGCCTATAATCCCAGCATTTTGGGAGGCTGAGGCGGACAGATCACCAGGTCAGGAGTTCAAGACCAGCCTGGCCAACATAGTGAAACCCCATCTCTACTAAAAATACAAAAATTAGCCTGGTGTGGTGGTTGGCACCTGTAATCACAGCTACTCTTGAGGCTGAGGCAGGAGAATTGCTTGAACCTGGGGGGTGGGGGTTGCAGTGAGCCGAGATAGCGCCACTGCACTCCAGTCAGGGTGACAGAAAGACTCCGTCTTGAGAAAAAAGAAAAAAAAGAGCCAGGCACAGTGGCTCACGCCTGTAATCCCAGCACTTTGGGAGGCCAAGGCAGGCGGATCATGAGGTCAGGAGATCGAGGCCATCCTGGCTAACACAGTGAAACCCCGTCTCTACTAAAAATACAAAAAAGTAGTCAGGCAGGGTAGTGGTCGCCTGTAGTCCCAGCTACTCGGGAGGCTGAGGCAGGAGAATGGCGTGAACCCAGAAGGCAGAGGTTGCAGTGAGCCGAGATCATGCCACTGCACTCCAGCCTGGGCGACAGAGCAAGACTCCGTCTCAAAAAAAAAAAGAAACTTGGAGTAGCTATATTTCAGATAAAGCCAATTCAGAGGAAGGAAAATTGCCAGGAATAGAGTGGCATTACATAATGGTAGAGGGGTCAGTTCTCTAAGAAGATAGAAAAATCACCAGGCCCAGTGGCTCACACCTATAATCCCAGCACTTTGGGAGGCCGAGGTGGGTGGATCACCTGAGGTAAGGAGTTCAAGACCAGCCTGACCAACATGGTGAAACCCCGTCTCTACTAAAAACACAAAAATTAGCCAAATGTGGTGGCACAGGCCTGTAATCCCAGCTATTTGGGAGGCTGAGGCATGAGAATCACTTGGACCCAAGAGGCAGAGGTTGCAGTGAGCCCAGATCACGCCACCACACTCCAGCTTGGGTGACACAGTGAGACTCAGTCTCGGAAAAAAAAAAAGATACGAAAATCTTCAATTAGCTTTTGTGCCTACAGCAAAGCATCAAATGTGTGAGGCAAAAACAGACTAGCAAGAAGAAAGACATTTACTGGTGCAGGCAGAAAATTAGTAAGGACATAGTTGAACTGAACAGTGCCGTCAACCAACTAGAATCTTTTTTTTTTTTTTTTTTTTTGGAGACAGAGTCTCACTCTGTCGCCCAGGCTGGAGTTCAGTAGCGTGATCTCAGCTCACTTCAACCTCCAACTCCTAGTTCAAGCGATTCTCCAGCCTCAGCCTCCCAAGTAGCTGGGACTACAGGCACCCGCCACCACCCCAGCTAATTTTTGGGTTTTTTTGTTTGTTTGTTTGTTTTTGTTTTCGTTTTTTTTGAGACAGAGTCTTGCTCTGTCGCCCAGGCTGGAGTGCAGTGGCGCGATCTCGGCTCACTGCAAACTCTGCCTCCCAGGTTCATGCCATTCTCCTGCCTCAGCCTCCCGAGTAGCTGGGGTTACAGGTGCCCGCCACCACGCCCAGCTACTTTTTTGTATTTTTAGTAGAGACGGGGTTTCACCGTGTTAGCCAGGATGGTCTCGATCTCCTGATCTCATGATCCGCCCACCTCGGCCTCCCAAAGTGCTGGGATTACAGGCGTGAGCCACCACACCCGGCCCAATTTTTGTATTTTTCTTAGAGATGGGGTTTCACCATGTTGGCCAGCATGGCCTCGAGCTCCTGACCTCAAGTGATCTGCCTGCCTTGGCTTCCCAAAGTGCTGGGATTACAGGCGTGAGCCACCTCTCCTGGCAACCAGCTAGATGTAATTGACATTTATAAAATACTTCATCTGTTGCTGCGTGTGGTGGCTCATGCCTGTAATCCCAGCACTTTGGGAGGCCAAGGCAGGCAGATCAAGAGGTCAGGAGTTCCGCCTGGCCAGCCGCCCCGTCCGGGAGGGAGGTGGGGGGTCAGCCCCCCGCCCGGCCAGCCGCCCCGTCCGGGAGGTGAGGGGCGCCTCTGCCCGGCCGCCCCTACTGGGAAGTGAGGAGCCCCTCTGCCCGGCCACCACCCCGTCTAGGAGGTGTACCCAACAGCTCATTGAGAACGGACCATGAGGACAATGGCGGTTTTGTGGAATAGAAAGGGGGGAAAGGTGGGGAAAAGATTGAGAAGTCGGATGGTTGCCCTGTCTGTGTAGAAAGAAGTAGACATGGGAGACTTTTCATTTTGTTCTGTACTAAGAAAAATTCTTCTGCCTCGGGATCCTGTTGATCTGTGACCTTACCCCCAACCCTGTGCTCTCTGAAACGTGCTGTGTCCACTCAGGGTTAAATGGATTAAGGGCGGTGCAAGATGTGCTTTGTTAAACAGATGCTTGAAGGCAGCATGCTCGTTAAGAATCATCACCACTCCCTAATCTCAAGTACCCAGGGACACAAACACTGCGGAAGGCCGCAGGGTCCTCTGCCTAGGAAAACCAGAGGCCTTTGTTCACTTGTTTATCTGCTGACCTTCCCTCCACTATTTTCCTATGACCCTGCCAAATCCCCCTCTGCGAGAAACACCCAAGAATGATCAATAAAAAAAAAAAAAAAAAAGAGGTCAGGAGTTTGAGACCAGCCTGGCCAGCATAGTGAAACCCCATCTCTACTAAAAATACAAAAATTAGCCGGGTGTGGTGGCACGTGCTTGTAGTCCCAGCTACTTGGGAGGCTGAAGCAGGAGAAATGCTTGAACCCTGGAGGCAGACGTTGCAGCAAACCAAGATTGCGCCACTGCACTCCAGCCTGGGCAACAAAGCGAGACTCCATCTCAAAAAAAAACCAGATAATTTCCTCCTAAGGTAGGAACAAGGCAAGGGTGTCATTTCTTATCCTCCTATTCAACATCATAGTGGAAGTCCTAGCTAGTGCAATAAAACAAGGGAAAGCAGGTATACACATTGGAAAGGAATAAATAAAATTGTCTTTGTTTATGGAAAACATGATCATCTTTGTAGAAAATCCCAAAGAGGCCGGGCTCAGTCACTCACACCTGTAATCACAGCACTTTGGGAAGCTGAGGCAGGCTGATTGCTTCAGCCCACGTGTTTGAGACCAGACTGGGCAACATGGTGAAGCCCCATTTCTGCAAAAATTACAAAAATTAGCCGGGCGTGGTGACACCCACCTGTAATTCCAGCTACTCAGGATGTGGAGGTGGGAGGATCTCTTGAGCCCAGGAGATTGAAGCTGCAGTAAGCCGAGATCACGCCAGTATACTCCAGCCTGGGTGACAGAAGGAAACCTTGTCTCAAAAAAAAAAAAAAGGAAAAATTGCACACACAAGAGGAGTGAAAGAGAAGCAAACCCAGCACTTGCACCTCTTGGTATAGACCTACTAGAAGTGTGTAGGCCACGTTGGGCACAAATGACTCGAGCACAACATATCCTGACCACCAAAACCAAAAACAACCTGTAAGTCTTTTCAACAGTAGAATGGACAATTGTGGGCTGGGCGCAGTGCCTCACGCCTATAATCCCAGCACTTTGGGAGGCCGAGGCCGGTGGATCACCTGAGGTCAGGAGTTTGAGACCGCCTGGCCAACATGGAGAAATCCTGTCTCTCCTAAAAAATACAAAAATTAGCCCGGCGTGGTGGTGCATGCCTGTAATCCCAGCTACTCAGGAGGTTGAGACAGGAGAATTGCTCGAATCCGGGAGGTGGAAGTTGCGGTGAGCCAAGATCGTGCCATTGCACTCCAGTCTGGGCAAGAAGATTGAAACTCCATCTCAAAAAAAAAAAAAGGCTGGGCACGGTGGCTCACGCCTGTAATCCCAACACTTTGGGAGGCTGAGGCGGGCGGATTGCCTGAGGTCAGGAGATCAAGACCATCTTGGCTAACACAGTGAAACCCCGTCTCTACTAAAAATACAAAATTAGCCGGGTGTGGTGGCAGGCACCTGTAGTCCCAGCTACTAGGGAGGCTGAGGCAGGAGAATGGCAGGAACCCAGGAGGCAGAGGTTGCAGTGAGCCAAGATCACACCACTGCACTCCAGCCTGGGCAACAGAGCGAGACTCTGTCTCAAAAAAAAAAAAAAAAGAATGGACAATTGTGGTGTATTTATATAACAAAGTGCTATGTATTATAGCAATGGAAATGAACAAACTTCAGGTACATGAAGGAACATGGGTGAATTTCACAAACATGAAGAAGCCAGACACAAGCACAGCTCCACACACAGAAATTTCAAACAGGCAAAACTATATGACAGCTGTTTAAAAAACTAAATGAGGGGCCGGGCACAGTGGCTCACACCTGTAATCTCAGTGCTTTGGGAGGCCAAGGCTAGAGGATCACTTGAGACCTGGAGTTCTAGACCAGCCTGGGCAACAAAGCAAGACACTGTCTCACTTTTTCTTTTCTTCTTTTCTTTCCTTTTTTTCTTTTGTTTTTTCCTTTTTTTTGACAGTCTTGCTTATCACTCAGGCTGGAGTGCAGAGGTGTGATCTCACCTCACTCCAATCTCTGCCTCCCGAGTTCAGGCTATCCTCCCATTTTAGCCTCCTGAGTAGCTGGGACTACAGGCGCCCGCCACCACGCCCGGCTAATTGTTGTATTTTTAGTAGAGATGGGGTTTCATTATGTTGCCCAGGCTGGTCTCCAACTCCTCAACTCAAGTCATCTACCTGCCTCAGCCTCCCAAAGTGCTGGGATTACAGGCGTGAGCCAACAGGCTCAGCCAAGACCCTGTCTCTTAAAACTAAACTGTGGTATTAGAATCAGAATAGCACACACTTCTGGATAGAGGGAAGAGGTGGCACTTGGAAAGGGACATGGCGGGGGCTTTCTGGGGGTGCTGGCAGTGTTCTAGTCTTTGCCTGGTGGGGTTCATACCAGGCATTTGCTTCATGATAGTTTAATCAGCCAGACCAGGCAGGCGGATCACCTGAGGTCTGAGTTTGAGATCAGCCTGGCCAGTATGGCGAAACCCCATCTGTACTAAAAATACAAACGTTAGCCAGGCATGGTGGCGGGCACCTGTAATCCCAGCTACTTGGGAGGCTGAGGCAGGAGAATTGCTTGAACTCAGGAGGCAGAGGTTGCAGTGAGCCTAGATGGCGCCACTGCACTCCAGCCTGGGCAACAGAGTGAGACTCCGTCTCAAAAAATAATAATAATAAAAATATCAGCTGAACATTCAAGTTTTTTTTTTTTTTTTTTGCGATGGAGTCTCGCTCTGTCACCCAGGCTGGAGTGCAGTGGCGCAATCTCAGCTCACTGCAAACTCCGCTTCCCGGGTTCACGCCATTCTCCTGCCTCAGCCTCCTGAGTAGCTGGGACTACAGGCGCCGGCCACCACACCTGGCTAATTTTTTGTATTTTTAGTAGAGACGGGATTTCACCGTGGTCTCGATCTCCTGACCTCGTGATCCACCTGCCTCGGCCTCCCAAAGTGCTGGGATTACAGGCGTGAGCCACCGCGCCCGGCCCCGAACATTCAAGTTTTATGTAATTTCCTGGAGGTGTATTATATTCACAATAAAAAGGGTTCCAAAGTGGGGTACAGTGGTGCATTCCTGTAGTCAGAACAACACAGGAGACTGAGACAGGAGGATCGCTTGAGCCCACCTCGGCCTCCCAAAGTGCTGGATTATAGGTGTGAGCCACCGTGCCCGGCCCTTTTTTTTTTTTTATCAGATAGAATATTTGTCCTTAATTCACACTTTCCAGGAAACCCTGATGTTTCTTAGAGAGTCTATGAAGAACTCTGGGATAGTCCTAAGGAAATGCAAATTAGGACAACCCCGCGGTATCGCGTTACACCTGGTATCTATTATGAAACCCAGCGCACAGCCAGGCTGTGACCGTGAACTCCACTCCCACACTGCTGCGGCGGCCAGAAATCACTGGCAGGAGCTGCATGAGAACTCCCACTCCTGGGCATCTATCCTGAGGTGACAACTCAAAGAAAAGCGCTCCAAGTACAAAGGTGTTTAAACTGGTGTTATTTATAACAGCAAGAAAAGTGGAAACCATCCAAGCCCGACACCAGGGCGGGCTGGTGGATCCCCCAGGGTGCCACTCCACAGCCACCGGGGTTCACGCACAGCAATTCCTTTTCCCTACTTCTGAATTTATTTCCAACCGCATATACATCAGCAACTACAACGTAGACAACAAAACATTGTCGCTTAGCCACCACCAAATTGGACTGTAGATTCTTTTTTTTTTTTTTTTAGATGGAATTTCGCTCTTGTTGCCCAGGCTGGAGTGCAGTGGTGTGATCTCGGCTCACTGCAACCTCTGCCTCCTGGGTTCAGGTGATTCTCCTGCCTCAGCCTCCAAAGTAGCTAGGATTACAGGCACCCGCCACCACGCCCAGCTAATTTTTTTTTTTTTTTTAGTAGAGATGGGGTTTTACCATGTTGATCAGGCTGGTCTTGAACTTCTGACCTCAGATGATTCACCTGCCTTGGCCTCCCAAAGTGTTGGGATTACAGGCGTCAGCCACTGCACCCGGCCTGTAGATTCTTTCAATGATCTTTTATTCATGTTAATTTTTCCTCTCAAGCATCTCTTGGCAAGAGGAATTAGCAAAGAGGTTTGAAAGGTCTCTAGGGGCATCACTGGCAGTTCTCCAAAACCAGAAATTTTCGAGGACCGAGTGATGTTGCAGAAGCATGTTGAACAAGCACTTCAGGCAGGGGGTTTCGCCTCAGTGATCAGAGGTGCTGGCGTCCCTGGGAAGAAAACCTTCAAGACCTCCAACCATCTGAGGACATTTTCTCCACATCCTTTTGGCTGTCTCTCCTGACTGTAATATGATTAGAGACATAAAATGTCTTTCAAAATATCTGTAGAAGACCAAACAAAGGATCTAACATGGACTGTGCACCGAGCACACGCCAGGCGTGAGTCGGGAGTTTCACACATTGAGTTGAGTGCAGGTGAGGACACTGGAGATTCTAGGAGTGGTATGGCTGTCTCTATTTTCTTGCTGTGTGACCTTGGACAAGCTACTTAAACTCTCTGGGCCATTGCTTCCTCACCTGTAAAATGGGAATAATTCATACCTTTACCTCCCAGCTCTGTGTAGAGAGGGCTCTGGAGTCAGATGATTTGGCCTGTAGTCCTGATGCTGCCCCATACTCTGTGTGACTTTAGCAGGGGGTCATTTCACCCCCGAGGCTGGAAGCAGAAGATAGCTCTGTACCTGCTTCACCTGCAGGAGGTAAGGCCAGTGGCTTTGTGCAGGGCTGGCTTAGAGAGAGTGGGTGACAACTCCTGCCTGCTCCAGGCTGCCCAAGTGCCTTTCCTGCCCCTTTCAGGTTCATCCACACCAGCTCCTCCACTGCCACTGCCTCCTGAGGTCCCCAGCTCCCTCCTCAGAGCCTTGACACTGGAGATGGAGGCACCACCTTGGGGACCCCGACTGCAGCCTGCCACCTCCTTGGTCGCCTCCTCTGTAAAATGACCCGCCAAGCTACACTGATGCACAGGCCACCGTGCATGTGGGGGCAGCTGGCTGCTTTCTGCGCCTCCCAGGAAGGGGCTGGTAAATGAGGGGGCTCCCTGGGCCTCTTGTCCCCCTTTGCAATGGCAAAGCAGTGATCACAAATGTCCAAAAACATGTGACCTGATAAAGAAGCAAACTTCTAAAGGCCTGGGCTGGACACTCACCTAAGAAGCAAGACCAGGCAAGCTCCGGCAGTGGAGGGTGCAGCCCACCGTGTCAGCTCTTCTAGGGCCAGATTTGGGCTTAGACTCAGGAAGTCCTGGGTTGGAGCCCGGCTCTGCCATTTCCCCTCTGATTAAGTCCTTTCGTATGTCGGAGCCTCCGTGTCCTGTCCGTGGGGCAGGGACAAAGGCAGTGCTGCCCTCACTGGGCGTTAGAGGAGTACCCGGGACCTTGTTGGAGCCGCACCTAGCAGGGTAAATTTGACTCGACTCCCACGCCACGCTCCGATCGGGCTTGGCGCCATGCGGTTTAGCCACAGCGTTTTGTGGGTCCCCACCCCGACCGCTCCCAGGGGTATTCTTTCTGTCGCAGGCCACGGACTGTTTGCAAGAGGGCGCATTCTTGAATCCTGAGGCCCAGAGGGGAACACGTGAGCGCCCAGGGTCCCCGAGTGGGGAGGCAGCGGAGAGCCGGGCGGGGTGCCCGCTTCCCTTTGCTGAACGCGGCGGGGTGTGGCCTCACGGCCAGGGGTTGGTCCGGGCCTCGGGAGGAGCCCATTCGCCGCCTCCCGCCTCCACCGCCTGTCCTTGGGCCTCACTGCCTCCCCCGGCCCTGGAGACTGGGGTCGACCCCTCCACCTGGGGCCTGCCCTGCAGGATTCTCACCGGGAATCCCAGAGGTCCAGCCTCTGCTTTCCTTCCCAGCGACGCGCAGCTCAGTATCTCACCAGCAGTGCGATTTGTCACCAAATGGAAAAGCCGTGTCCCCGTGGTGTCTGTGGCAAAGACTCTGAATTGTCTCCCACGTGGCCACGCACCCTAGTTGAGAAAAAGGGCGTGCTGGATGAGCGTTCTGGGTGTGCATTGGGTGCCTTGCAATGGTCTGCAGACTCGGGAGAGGGAACAGCAAGTGTCTTCAACCACCAGACAGGGAGAGTGCCACACCCGAAGGAGGGCAGAGCAACAGGAAGGAAAGGGCCAGGGCCTCCCTGCCCACTGGGGACAGCTACTGCTCCAGCTGCAAGCGAAGACTAACTCCCCTCTCTCTTGCTCTAGCAAGAACCCGCTCTCAAACTACTCTGGCAGCATGAACCAGGCCCATTGTTCTGTAACTGGCAATCATCCCATTTCCGACTATTTAACAAGAGCTTACTACGGCCTCAAGTACCAGTCTGTTGGCAGTGGGTTACACTGGAGTAACAAGTCACTCCAATCACAGTGTTGCACGGTGCACGCAGTTTCCCTCCCTCCCTCCCTCCCTCCCTTCCTTCTTCCTCCTCTTCTCTTTCTTCTTTCTTTCCCTTTTTCTTTCTCCTTCCTTTTTTCCTTCCTCCCATCCTTTCTTCTTTCCTTCTCCTCTCCTTTCTCTTTCTTTTTTTTTCTTTTTCTTTTTTTTTTTTTTTTGAGACGGAGTCCTGCTCTGTCGCCCAGGCTGGAGGGCAGTGGCACAATCTCGGCTCACTGCAACCTCCGCCTCCTGGGTTCAAGCGATTCTTCTGCCTCAGCCTCCCGAGTAGCTGGGACTACAGGCACCCGCCACCACGCCTGGCTAATTTTTTGTATTTTAGTAGAGACGGGGTTTCACC